>NC_134037.1:248766330-250023310 GCF_965140245.1 Athene noctua | reverse complement strand
AATTAAAATGCCTCAAATTCAGTTGATATGCAACTTGTGTATTTTGTTTAAATGTAATCTAATTCGTTACCAGTTTAATATATGAAACTTCACGTGTGCTTGCATACAGATGTAGTGAAACAGAATTGTGAGTTCTCCGTAAGAGTACATAAATGGGGCCTCATATAAGGTGCAATACCTTGTGTAGAGAGGTGTGGTAGGGGCTGATACATGCATCTTATTATAGGTGTCCCTGTCTTTGGTCTATCTACAAAATCAATTAATTGGTAAATATATTTTACAGAGTCAATATTACTTCATTACAGTTTTCATAGCTGCTTTTTCTGTTTCACGATGGACACGTATTTACTACTGGCACGGAAGTTTTATGTACTTACGACTGGTAACTCTGGTGAATGATCTTGTGAGTCATTTCTGATTGACTGGTTAAACAGTTTGCTGAAGCTTTGCTTTAGCTAAAGCGCAGACAGACTCTTTATAAGCTCCCAGTACCCTTAAAAGCGTGGTTTGCATGCGTTTTAGGAAATTTGGTGTACAGTATTGTTGTATAGGTTTGTTTTTTTTTTTTAATGGTTGAGTTCAGGAGTCTTCCTCCGTTGGAACTCACTGCTGTCGATGGGCATTTCTGTGGCTTTTCTCCTTGTGTAATCTTTTTAAACCCCTGCAGAGGGTGTATGTGTGGGTGTCCTTGAACCCCCACACCGCAGTTTCAAAAGGAGAGTGGGAAATTAACTCCTTCAGCATAAAGTGGGTGCATTGGTAATGGGTGGGTGCAGTCCAGTAACGAACCAGGCCGTATGCTGTATGAGGACTGCTGACTGTGGCCATGTTTTTTTCTTAACTCTGAACCAAGGAATAAGAACTTTAGTTTTCAAAATAAAACTGAGGGCACTTAGCACATACTTACAGTTAATATTTCTTGACTTACATAAGGGCTTTGTGATGCTAATTAACCAACCTACTTGGAGGCTCTCTTGAACAGAAACAATTGGAAAATAAGCAGAACTTCCGAATGACTAACTTAAGAATTTCTTCTGAAAGGTTCATTTAAAGTGAAATGTCTTCTGACAGCTGCATTTCTGCTGAAATCTAAGAATCTTAATGGGAATAATTTCACTCCTGGCAGGCCAGCACTGATGCAGGGACAGCAGGAGCCCTGACCCCACAGCATGTCCGAGCTCATTCCTCTCCAGCATCACTTCAGCTGGGAGCTGTTTCTCCAGGGACTCTTACACCCTCTGGAGTAGTGACTGGACCCGGAGCTCCATCTTCCCAACATCTCCGCCAGTCGTCATTTGAGATCCCTGATGATGTACCATTGCCACCAGGTTGGGAGATGGCTAAGACACCATCTGGACAGAGATACTTTCTTAAGTAAGTAAAACTTGTTTTCAGTTAGCTTTATCTCTGGCATTTTTTGTTGTGGGTTGTGGTTTTTTTATAAGTACAGTCTCTGAATTTTAGTAAGTTTGTGTTTAAAGTAATGTATTTTTAAAAACATGCTCCTGATTTTAAGTAGGAGAACCTACCACTTCAGTAGTTCTCCCATATCAAGTCTCTGCTGGTTCTCAAAACTGTATGGTACTCTGTGAATATTTATCCTATCTTAATCTTAGCTGAAGAATGTTATCCATTATGTTGTATACTAAAAATGAGTGAAATACACATAGTGATTTTTAAAATAATGTGAGTTTCGGATTTGCTGAATCTTGCCAGAGTTCTTGTGCAGGTCAACATAGGTTTCACCTCATTTTTATGACACAGATGTAAAAATACAGAGAAATTTTAGAAACTATTGTGGTGAGAACGTATCGGGACTTCTTAATTTTTGAACAAGGACAATTGTGTAAGTACGCAATCAAAACATTTTTGCCTGCTTTCTAATCACAAGGAAATTAATACATGTGTGTATTTGCAGTATTAGGGTCATCTACGTTCCCTGCAGTGAAAGGGAAATTGCAGAACTTCTAACAATGTTTCTTGTTCCTACAGCTGTAGCGTTTTCACACAGTGAAATTATTATCACCTTTTTCTATAACTGAAGGAGAGGTTACACATGCCAACCATCTGACACCTAATTCATCAGGGAGCATTTTCTTTTATGCTGTGTAGTTTTCTAAAACAGCAGGAGCTTGTCCTTCTTCCTGAAAGTATGCCCACCAAGACACATAATTGGCTCTCAAATATTTTGACTATATTTTGAACATTTTATTTAACTGCAAGTCTCTAAATAACCCATTATATGTCATTTTCAGGGCTGGGAGAGGGGAGGGCAGCATAGGGTGTTATTTATGTAAAACCTGTTTCAGCCAAGGAAAACATCTATATCCCTACCTTTCTTGCTAAAACATTGTCATTAATATATGCGTTTGGTTGAAGTAGTTGAGTTTGTAGCTTCAAAAACAAATTTACATTGTCTGCAACGAAAATGGAACTTGTAGAACTTCTTAAAACCATTGCTTGCTCCTGTAGCAGTGGTGTTTCCATACAGAAATTAGCATCAGTCTTTTTTAACCGAAAAGAGGTTATGGCAGTTGTCTGAGGTCATTTGAGACTGAAGGTTACTTTTTGAAAACAATCATTCTGTATTAGGAATACGAAAATGAGCATTAGCTATAGATCTAAAAGATGTGATATTTTCTTCGGTGAAGTTTAACAAATCAGCATATTCTAGAATGTGAGCCCTTTCAGTGGGCACAAATAGAATTTTTTTTCAACTGTGCAAGTTTATGCCATTTGACAATTGTAACTCATTGAACCCTGAGGAAAGCACAGACAGTTTTAAAATGAAAAGCAAACTTTGTGCTACTGAGAACCCTTAAAGAGCAGCTTATGAAGCATGAAAAATAGATATTTGATTTCTAAGTTTTACTGTCACAAGTGTGTGTTTGATAATGCTGTCAATTTTACAGAAATCAAACAGTTTAAGAGATGCAAAATGTCTTCACGGTCTTACTGGTGTTTTTAAAAATCATGTTCATTCAGGTGAAATCAGAGTGAAAGGTTTGTTCTTGGAAAGCTTCAGTTTCATTATTACCAGAAAAAATCTTTTCCTTTTTTTCTGCAAGTTTTTTTTGTCCTTTCTTGGTGTCCTGGTATCCATTTCAAAGGGTCAGGTTTCAGCAAGAACAATAAAGAGCCTGAGACTGGAAAGTACACACAAGTCTGGCAAACTCATCTGCATGAGCAAGATCATTTGTTCTCAAGCAGACATCCAAAGTAAATGATTGAAAGAGCTGCTAGCTGTGAAGGATGTGTCTTGAAGGGGAAAGGAGTGGAAACAAACCAGGTTGTTAGGAAGAAAAATAAAGGCTGTACTTTTTGAACCTCTCCCTGCTGGGTCACATGCTGACCTTGGGAGATTTTAAACAGCTTAATGGGCTGTTTTCTTTTGGCTTTCCTTGGGTGATGCTGTGGTATGGGAGAGTCTAATGAGGACAGTTCTGAAGGCTCTGTTCACACTTGGAGAACATTTGTTGTTCCTAAAATGTTGGTTAATGCTCTCTACAGGTGAGATCCACCAACTTCATTGGAGTTCATGAAGATTTGTAAAAAAGCCATTTCAAGTACTAGCAAAATGTTTGTTTTGTATGTTCAGGAAACCCCCCAAAAAATGTAAGAATTATTTTTGAGTAGTAAGTTTGTATTTCAGAAGCTTTTTTCAGGGTTGAGTGGTAAGTTCTGTCTCCTACTGCAAGCCCATTAAAACTCACATCTTATCTAGTTATACCTTAAATATTTGCTCGAAGTGTGAGTACTAAGGTTCCTGATGCTAAATACATTTAATGTGATTCCTTCTACCATATGCAGATTTTTGGTGTCTCTTCCAAGTATTCAGCTATTTTGTTGGATTGGCTGCATTGCTCTTTGTTTCCATTTGCTCTGTTCTGTAGCCACTCCATGAAAAGTCTGGTAATCGGGCTCTAGAAAGATCTTTTTCAGAATAGGTAACAGTATTAGATTTTTTCCAGATGTCAGTAAGCCTTATGGTTATAGTTATCATAATATACTACAGTGCAAACAGAATAATATAAAATGGAGTACTGTACGTGGTACAGTCTGGAGTAGAGTCACTTCCACTAATCAGTGGGTCAAGCACTGCAGCATAGTAGTTTGTGTAGAGAAATGAAAATAGCATGTATGAGAGAGAAAATACTTGTCTGTATATATAGATATATGCACAGAGTTATTTGGCCAGATATTTTATATACACACCACATGTATCCATACATATTAAAAGAGGATGAGAGTGGCAGTGTAGGGTCTGAACCAGAACTACTCTTGTCAATCAGTCTGTCATCTAGGTAAAGAGACCCTTTTATGTATGAATGCCCAACACACAGTTTGCCAGAATTCTGCTTACTAGTGTTGATCTCACTGTTACGAGTAAGACTCCTGCATATAATTTTCCATTAGTGAAAATGCAGGTGATTTTGGTCATTGCATTAAGACACGCTTGCTATACAGATGGTAAAACTAATACTGTTTTTTACTGAAGCTGCAACTTGAATAGAGCTCATAAGTTAAGACCTGCCTGGTTAGTAAGTGGTCACATCTGAGTCATCTCAGCATTGCTGTGCGGTATGCTTTAGCCCATTCTTAAACATGCAGTAAAAAAGACTTGCTTGGTTTGTGTGGTGATGTCAACTGCATTGCTTTTTAACCACTTCCTGTTAGCCAGCTGCTGGTTGACATTTCAGTGAACTATGGAGAAAGATAGGGGATTGCTCTCTAGGCAAAAGATAATATGCCACGGGAGTAGCAGATAACAACTTGCAGGGGGAAAAAAAAAAAGTTTTAATCAATTTTAGAATTACTCTTGTATAATTTTAACTTAGTGTTATGCTTCCAGTTCTTACAAAGCTTGTGTAATACCTCTTCTCATTTTGTAGTGTGAGGAAAAGTTAACTGATTGTCCAGCAAACCAATCTTGTAAGTATTTTTCCTACAGGAAGTAGTTCTTGCAAGCAGTTTATCAACAACTTCCTATTTTTTTTCTGTGAAGTGTTGAATGACTTCCTGAAGGAGGCCAAGGTGGTTTTCATTAGTATCTGTGGGTGTGTTTGAGGTGTTTACCCATTTGGCAGAAACTTTAAAAATAGATTGCTGTTACACGTTTCTTACGTGCTCTATACAGAGGTATGGCTTTGGATGTTATGAAACCAAATCGTTTTAAGATAACAGGGAAGTTTGTTGCTGTGCTTTTTTTTTCTCATGTCACACATGAAAAATACCCAGTAATGCTGTTAAATTTCTCTCGCATCCCATTTTTGCCCCTGACTAGAACCACCCACTATACTAACATCATCTACCTCTCTTTGCCCCACTCTACCAAAGTAATCTTAGTCTTCCAGGGCAGATGTTTATTGGAAAAACTGCTGCCACAGTTGCATGTTTTATTGAATACCTTAATTTACTGGGGAAATGCATATTCAGAATCATCAGTTAATACGAGTTCTTGTATTTATGGTTCTATAGTTCAGGCTAGTTTGTCATTAAAAGGGGCTGTATTGTTGGAAACCAAAACTGCAACCACTGCTTTTGATGGGTTTGTCCACTTTTCATGCTTTTTATACTAAAAAGCAGTTGAAGATTTTTGTTTGCTAAACTTTATTTGTAATATGTCAAGTTTCATTTTTATATTGATTATTTCTGAGAGTTTATGAAAATATTAATAAGATCGATGCTCTATAAAGAAAAGCTGTGAGATTTGTTCAGGGGAAAATGGGCACTGTTGGTTTCAGACCATAGCTGGAGGAAAGAACTATTAGTTTTAACACTTTTAAAGTAAAACATACTGTGGTATGTTTTATTTCCATATCTTTAAAAAAGGTGAAGGAAGAATAAGGGCAAACCTGCCTTATTTGTGTTAGCACTGAGATTGAGCTGGGAGGAGGGTCAGAGTACATCTTCAGCCCTCTGAATTCAGAGAACTTTCAGCCAGCTTAGTGGGTGGGCATCAGTGAAAGCAGTGGCACACAGTGCTTTTCTTGTGTTTAGGTTTGTTTTGCTTAAGAAAAATTGCAAACAGTGATATCCATACATTCAATACTCTGCCATACAAGGTGATTGCGTAAGACTATTGGAAAAACTGTTAAATAGATGTGATTTCAGGTAAACCAAAAACATACCCTGTGGTTTTCACCAATGTATTTTCCTTTTATTTATAAGCATATAGGAATTTATTATCTTTAGAAGAAAGTAGAACTGAGGAAAAATACAGCATCTGTGACAGATAGTTGTAAGTTAATAATTAAATTATTTCTGCAGACTTTTTTTTAAATGGGCTGTTGATCTGTACCTGTCTTACTCCCATAGACTTTTGCCTTTCAGTATATCTCTCATAAAAATAATCTTTGTGCTTTATAATGACTGATTTGGTGCCTATTGAATTTTTTCCATAAACTCTAAAAAGCACTGGATTAAACCTCTACTGAGAGCTTCTAATACTGTAGAGGAGTGTGTGCCAGCTGTAGAAAATGTGAATATAATTCTTAAAAATCTAAATAGGATCTGAATATACATTCAATGGAGAGAGAAAGCAATGGCATACTCGAAAGAAAGTATTAGTGCAGTGTTCACTAAGGAGGAAAATTATGATTGTTTCAAGTAGCAAACATACAAACCCACACCTTTCAACTTCACTTATGGAATTGGTCAAAACTACTTCTGGTTTAGCTGTTGAGAATACTGGTATAGTTTTGGTTTGTATGCTTTAATGCCTCATACTGTTTTATAGCAAATCTTTCCAGTCTCCTGAATCAAGTTTGAGATCAGTTTTATCTTACTGTGGTCAAAAAAAACTGTGTTACGTTGCAAGCTGTAATTGTGACCCGAGATCTTTATTAACTAGTCTTTCATAATGAGGAATCTTAGAGTCGCTCTGATCAGTAATAAGAGGAGGCTTCTGATACAGGTTTAATTGGAATTTCATGTTAAAAAAGATGCTTCTGCAATTCTGCTTCTTAAAGATTTTGTCAGGTTATATTTGGTTTTAAGTAGTAGCATCAGGCTCTGTGGGAGCAGTTAGAATGCTATGGAACCATGCCTGTTTTCTCAGGTCTTGACCTCTTCTAAAGACAAACAAGAATTTGATATAAATCAAGATGAATGTCCTCTAGACTCTCATCCTTTTGCCTTTCTTCTGTATGTTGAAGATGGCAAAGACTTATAGTTGTGGGTTTTTTAGTAGTCATCTGGTTTGTAGCATAGGGTAATCTGTAACCCATCAGTCACATCATGGAAATTCCTACTCGATAAAAAACAGTAAAATAATAAGAGGATGTTAATTTGAAAGTTCCCATGAAAGAAAGACAGGCATTACCCACCAGTTTTTGCAAAAAATATTTCTGATGGGTAAATGCAAATGAACTCATCAGTGGCGTACATGGGTAAAATCATACCTACTTTTACAAGGTTAATGTCTTACTCTCTTTTCTCTTTTGGAAATGAAAAAATCAGTAGCATTAAAATTCCAGTTACAAACTCTTCATATATAGTTTGCACAGTTTCCATCTGTAATTGTGGCACAACAGCTGCAATTTTTTAAAAGCTGTCACAGAGCAAAGTGGAATTTTCACTCAGTTTATCCATTTTTACAGTAGACTTTCAGAGAAGCACTGGGAATGCTAAATATTTAACTACAGGACCTAAATTGGGTTGCATGTAAAATTAAAGCAGAGGTCCTGGTTTAGTCCCAAAGAAACGTTTTCACGTATCAGACGTAAGCAGTTACTGGATGACGCCTAGGAGAGCAAGATGTGTTACTCAGGGTTGAGATACAAGATTAATATTAAAACTAGTCTGATATGAACTACAAGCAATTTCTTTCAGGCTCTTGATTAAGACTAGACATCTCCCTCCATAACCAACCAGAGAAAAAACCCCGAAATGAGGTAAACAGCTATAGAGAGCTGTCAGCCAAAACTAGAGATGTTTCTCCTCTTTTTATATGTGGCCAGACCACTGCATGTGTTATCTTCATAGCTGGGAACAAATTCAGATGATGTAATTAGATTTAGTTTAACCTTTTGAAACTGATAGCTACTCAGTTCTCCTATGAATTTTGTGCCTTGTATTTTTATGAATTCCAGTGTATTTGCATTTATTGTTTGTATGGTCCAAACATACATATGCAGTAAAACTCATTAATGGTGGAACTCGCTGTCTTTCACTTCTTGTGTAAACATTGTTCCATCTTTTAAGGTGTGGGTGTTTTTCTTCCCCCCCCAAGCTGTGCGTGATTAGGTAAACCTTAATATTTAAATGACTCAGTTTGTCTTGTAAATTCCAAAGAAAATTTGACTTGGCTGAATGCAGGAAATTTACTGAGATTTCTGTGAGTAGTATCCTTTGGCAGGTGCCCCTAGGTCAGGATACCATGGAGTTGACCCAAGAGAAAGACAGAATTGTCTCTAGGGGAAATTTAACAGCCTGGGGACTAGCATAATGCGAAACAAAATTTTGGGGAGGAGCCTGTGTATTGGAATGTTAACGGATAGGTGCCATTTAGTGGCAGGACATACTCTCACAAACAGCTTGCTAAACCTCATTTTGATGTAGTGCTGCCCTGGGAAATTTACTGGATAAACTATAATTTTTGTTGAGCATTTAAATAGGAGTTGAGAGCATGGGGGAAATTTGTCCTCTTTATTATGAAAATGATACCTAATAGCTATTCTTTTGGTAAATAAAACTGGAGTTTTATTTGGAGAAGAGTTTTTGAAAGGTGTGACTTAAGTGGTGTTGCTGCTTCATGGCCTCCTGAAGTGCTTCTTGGAGTCTGATTTCTGGGATTCACTTTGCTGGTGTTTTACTTGGCTTTTTTTTTTTAACTAAGTTACTTCAGGCTGTGTTTCAGGCAAGTATAGCTAGGTTTTCTAAATTACTGGTTAAGTCAATCTAATAATACAAAGCTGCCTTGTAAAGTAAGACTTTTACCAGTATACCGCCTGTCAGTCATGCCAGTTGCTAAGGCAGCAAAGCTTGTCTTGAAAACAGTCTTGGACTTTGCTTTAATTTCACTAATGAGACTTCGCTGCGTCATAGTGAAAGACCAGATCCCTTTTGTTGAGTTTCTGACAGGCTGTTTGGTAACTTAGATGAGTGTTAGTGGTTAAGTTTAGTTACTGATTATTCTGTTGAGGTTGTGAAGCCAGGTTTTTTCTGCTGAACTGTTTTATAGGAAAGTCAAGTAAATGTCATTTACTATTGCTAGTTTATCTCCTGTGGCTTCTAATTTATGGAGAGCTTTGTTGGAAGTCTGTCTGCACTAAAGAAGTTTGCTTTATTTAAATACTGTTACTGCTTTTAGGATGCCTTTCCCATTCTGATTACCTGTTGTAACTGAAATGCTAAGTAAACTTTTTGCTTTTTCCAGATATGTTGTAAAATTAGACATTTATGATGTAATAAAACATTATCTGAAAGCAAACATGTATAGATTGTATATAGGCAAAGTGAAATTCTTTGGGTAAAGGAAAGAAACGTAACTCAGATGTTTTCTCATAGGATCTCACTTTTCAAATTTTTTTTTTATTTTGTTGTTCCTATTTGAAAAGCTTGCTTGGCAAGTCCTCTGCAATTACTTTCATTCCCATGTTTATACAAAATGGTGAGAAATAGAGTAAAAGATAAATTTCTTTCCATATTTACTAACTGTGCTGATGGTGTAGTTAATATAGTTGGTAGACCTAAATATCCAATACACACATAATTCAGTGGTGGATTTTATTTTTATATTTATAAAACCTTTGTCATTGTCAGAGTTTTGTTAGTGCTTTGCATGACAAATGGGGGCATTTTTTTGCATGACAAATAAGGACATTAAATGAGATATACTTTAAAAGGTGTAATCTGATGTATAGAAGGTTGTTACAAAGAAAAGGTGAAAGGACTTGGAAGGATGTTCTTTGCCCACCTTTATAGACCATTTTTATATATATATGAAAAACCAATTTGTAGAAAAAAAAGTAGTACTGTGCTTTAATTGCAATTTAGGTGTCCACTGACTTTTGTGCTTGTCTTTGGGTCAGAATTAATTCTAATCCTTTAACAATAAAAAGTTTTAAACACTTCCAGTCTTCAGTGAAAACAGTTAATAATGCATTCCATGGTTACAGGGCTTTACACATGAGCCTGACTAAGCTAAAGCTGCCTGTGTTCTAGTTTGTGTATGGATAGATTTTTGAGAGCTTTTTGTTATGCTTCTGTTGACACAATTATATGTATGTTATCATCAGTGTAGACCTGTTTTTCATTTTCCTACCTTCTGTCCCTAAACACATGTATGCTTAATTTCCATCTGTGTATGTCACTTATACTCTACAAGCCAGTGAGTTTAATATTTGGACTTAAGTAAATGTTCTTTTTCATAACTAGTCTTTCAGGGTTTCACTTTTTATGGGAATCTTATTCTGAAACTATTCTAAAGCAGACCTAAGATATTGGGACCAAGTAATTACTAGGTAACAGAGGACAGGAACTTTCAGGTTTGTAGTATTAGGAGAACTGTTACAATCTATATGCTTGTAGGTTTGGTTTGGGGTTTTTTTAAAATCATAATGACTAATAACTAGACAAAATCTATTGGATATTTCACAATATCCTGTCAATTTAGTCACTAGCTAGGCATAAGGAGGAGAAAATGTGAAACAGACCTTAGCATAAACAGTTAGTTAAGAATTAACATTTGAGCATCCCTGTTAACAAGGTCAAAGGAAGTCTTAATTACATTCTTTTAAAAAATAGTTTGCAATTCAAATTTGTGCCCAATTTTTTTATGCTGTTAGATGGGTCTTGACATGAACAGCTTTGTATTACAGAGATTTGTTGAGGAACTTGGATAGTTCATTGTTTCCTTAATGAATTAAACATCAGTTGTATGTGATAATGTCTCCAGGAAAAATGAATCTTAATTCAGTTTCATAGTTGTGGTAACCGTTTTCCAACTTCTGGTTTTAAGGTTGAATTGGAGTAGGGAGAGGGGAAGCAGAAAGGGGACTTTTTTTCTTCTGGTGCAGCTATTTGTGTGGCTTTTGCTCAGGGCTACAATTTGAATCCTGTTTATGCTGTGATGGTGAGCAACTCGGAGATTGCGTGTGAACTTTAATTGATTCCTCCACTCTGCAATCCTGTTGGAGTAGGAGTGTAGACCCTGGTCTGTGCCAAGTTTTGCCCTTTTAAAATGGCCTCAAATGCTTTCTCTGTGAAACCAAAGAGGGAGGATTTTAAATCCTTTCTAAGCCAAGGTAACAGCTAATTTACCAAATAGTTGAGGGAGTTGCAGTAAAGTGAAAGTTCCTGGATTTTGTAATGGATAAATTTTATGTAAACAAATTTATGGGAGGAAGTCTTTTATCCTCACAAGAAGCCATTGAGCTCTTGTTTTGTGCTTGTATGTCAAGTTTGTTTGTATGGAATTTATTTGAAATACAGGATTCTGGTGCTGATGCTTCTTTCTTTGCCGGGATCTGCACATAATTCACCTATAACTTTGTGAATTTCTTAATATGAAAGATATAAACAGACTTACAATTTTGCTAATGCACGATGCTTTCACTTTATAACTAGCTGAAATAACTAGCTTCTATCCAATTTATACAGATAAATATATTTGATTGTTATTACCCTTACCTGCAGTTGTGATGTGAAGTTATGAGACCTTAGAATACTAACCGTATAGTTACACACATGCTGCTGATTAGAATATTCCAGCCCCACCTACCATACGTAGGTAGATATGCATATACTTGTCTTCATTTAGTCAAACTGCAAGATACACCTTCTGTAAAAGTAGATGCACATATTCTTTTGTTGTATAGGATGCTGTTCAGTTCTTGACTTTCAGCTAAAAATCTTTTTGTCTGTTTTGCAAGCTGCAGAAAAATAAACAAGATGCAAATTTTTGTAAGTAATTGCTTATCAAACTGATGAGTCCAGAAATAAAAACTTTTATTAAATGAAAGTATACAGACTGCAGTGCAGGAGCAAATGGTGCTGTCACATTGTGCATCATAAAACGATCCTTTCATTTGCACTTCATTAGGGCTAGTAGCTTTTCTTTTAGTATATTGTCTGAGGCACTATTTCTGCTAAAGAAAAAAACCTTTATTTGTTAAACCTATTAGGCTATTTAACTCATGCTCCTGCCCAGCAATTTAGATGATTCGAGGCTGAGAATTTCCTAGCTGTTATCCCTTTAGTGGAGCCTATGGAGCCAATATTTCGCTTTTGGCAAACATAGCAAGGCTGAGCTGCAGAATCAAATGATAATGTTGTATTCTTTCATACAGGTATCTTTTTGTGTAATACATCAAAGCTATACTTAAAATGATTAGGCGAAGGAAGAAATTCCGAAGATGATGTGTGGTTGAAGTGGAGATTAAAAGAATAGGAATACTGTCAGTAGGAAGGAGGTAGAAGTAGCTATACTGTTCTCTCTAAGTCTTCATCTGCTGTTCCTGATAAAATGTTAATTTTTAAAACCTAGCAACTGCTGGGCCCTGTCAGCTTTGCTCTTGTAAGAGAGCTTATTAGCAACATCTCTTTAAACTGTCCATATTTGTTCAAACCAAGTGCCTGTCCAGATCAGTATGTTGTTGCCAGTAGTGGTCATGAGCAGATTTCTTGGGAAGACCAAGAACAGAACGAGCATGTGTAATACTCGCCGAGAACTGTCCCAGCTTCCAGCTGTCCTCTAAGCTTTGTGCTGTCTCTGCTTGAGGCCATAGAAACTTTTAGCATCTGCTGCATGCTTTGGCAAGGCATCTCACTGGTTGTCTATCCACTGCATGAAGAGTCACCTTTGCTCTGTTTTAAGCTTGGCTCCCATCAGCTTCATTCAGTTGTGCCCAGTTCTTATTTTGGAAGTGATGATGAACAGTTGATGCATATTTGTTCTGCTCAAGATTGATATCTTTTTCCCCTGGTAATTATCTCTTCTGAAACTTGAAGAGTCCTAAGCTGCTGGGTCTTCCTTGGATAGAAACTTTTTTTTTTTTCAGTGATCCTGGAGCCCTTCTGTAAGCCTTTTCCATTTTTTGTTATTTTTCAGATAAAATGTTAAGAATGTTTTACGACATACACCATTCTGAACCTTTCATCTAAAAAAAAAAAAAAAAAAAGAAAGCTTGTCCTTTCACTCTATCTGTATACTTCTTTTTTCACCAGTTCCTTGCAATTAGCAGTTGACCAAGAGTGAATTTGTGTCACTGGGAAACTTTGTGATGCTGCTGCTCTTTTTCTTGCATAGATCCTAGCGTATAGACCCCTGTGGAAGTTGACCAGGCCTACCTCTGGGGCAAAAGCTGCTGATTCCACCCTCCTGGTTTTTTTAGGGGGGGATTTTTTGTTCAGTTTAGGGGTTTTTTTTGTTGTGTTTTTTTTTCTACTGGTAACTCTTTGTTCATGTCATATCAGGACCTTTATCCTGTAGCTGCTTTTTTTTTTTTTTTTTTAAATTTTACTTTTGAAGAACAATATTTACTGTTTCTAATCCAATCTTCTAGTCATTGGTTTCTGGAACTTAATGTCTGATGTGATTGCTGTCTCCAGAAGTTGAGTCTTCTGTATGAACTTTGGGCTTGAAATACTTCTGTTGGTGCATTCACCTTGAAAGGGAAAGGTCATCTGCACTTGCTTCCAGCTTATGTCTGGGAACTCCTCCAACAAAACAGAAGTATGCTGGTGTGATAAAATGATGTTGTGTGTGTCCTTAAAAAAAATTAAAAATCCAAGTGAGATTAATTTCTAGAAAAAGTATCTTGTGGTTGATACTACACATGTATGTAGGTTTTTAATTGAATGGATATGTCATTAGAGAAGTAATCAATGACAAGTTGACAGGTTGTGTTTCTTCATATGCTCAATTCTAGCAGTGCTGGAAAAATGTTGATCTCAACCTTATTTTGAAACTGTCATTTCATATTATACTTTTAAGCTTAGTTACAAAATAGCTTCTCCCAATATGGTGCCTTACTTCCTAGTATCTCAGTACTGGATGCTTACACCATGTTTTTCTGTGTTCTGCAGTATGTCTGCATATCACAATAGTTCAGTAACCAAAAGCAAAGTACTTGGCTCTCCAAATTTGTGAGTCAAAGATTGTCAAGCAACTGTAACTGATTTTGTGATACTGAATATGTTGTTTCAAATGTGGCAATCAGTAAATAATTGGATAGTAAGGGACAATTGTCTAAGTCTAAAAAAGCTTTTAAACTTAAAAAAAAAAAAATTTTGAGTGATTCAGATGGAAGCTTTCTTCTCCCAACACTGAAGGTTGATTAATTCTGTATAGGAGCTTCAGGATTGTTAGAAACTTAAGTTGACTGGAAGATTCAAAGAGCCGTGAATTTACCAGGTGATCTAGACATGGGTTGTTTTGTTTTGTTTTTTCCAAAGTTCATAAACACAGCTGTTAGTACCTTTATTATTATCTAGCCAACCTAGTATTTAGTGAAGGTTGGTCATCCTTCTGCTGAAAGCATGAATGTTGCTAAAACTAAGTCAGGTAAGAAGTGACTTCTTAGCCATGTCTGGAGAACCTCCAGAGATGGAGATCCCACAACCTCCCTTCCTCCTGTTTATATGCTCCTTCAGAAAATGAATCTCTGCATCAGAGCAGAACATCTGATGTAGCTCCTGGTGGACAGCTCACACCTAATGACTTATTTAAATAGGCTGTAGTTCACTAGCAAAAAAAATGTCATGCTTTAGGTAGGAATTTCTTAGGATTAAAAAAGCACAATTCAGGAACTTGCTGTATTTGGTTTGCATGGCAAGGTTTTTGTAGCAGGGAATGCTATGGCGTGGCTTCTTTGAGGTGATGCTAGAAGCTTCCCCCATGTCTGATAGAGCTGGCTGGTGTTGGCTCTGAGACAGACCCACCACTGACCAAGGCCAAGCCTATCAGCGATGGTGGTAGCACTTCTGAGTTAACATTTAACAGGGGAGAGAAAAACTGCACGACAGCAATTGCAACTGTAGAGAGGAGTGAGAAAGTATGAGAGAAACAACTCTGCAACCACCAAGGTCAGCGAAGGAGGGGGGGGGGGGGGGGGAGGAGGTGCTCCAGGTGCCAAAGCAGATTCCCTTGCAGTCTGTGGTGCAGCCCATGGTGAGGCAGCTGTGCCCTGCAGCCCATAGAAGTCCATGGTGGAGCAGATCTCCACCTGCAGCCTGTGGATGACCCTATGGCAGAGTGGGTGGATGCCTGAAGGAGGCTGTGACCCCATGGGAAGCCTGTGCTGGAGCAGGATCCTGGCAGGACCTGTGGAGAGAGGAGCTTATGCTGAAGCAGGTTTTCTGTGGGGAGGACTTGTGACCTTGTGAAAGAGAACCATGGTGGAGCAGTTTGTGAAGAACTGCAGCCCTGTGGGAAGGACTCACATTGGAGAAGTTTGTGGAGGACTGTCTCCTGTGGGAAGGACCCCACACTGGAACAGGAGAAGAGTGAGAGAAGTCCTCGTCCTGAGGAGGAAGGAGCCGTGGAGGCAATGTGTGATGAGCTGACCACAACCCTCATTCCCCATCCCCCTGTGAGGGGGAGGAGGTAGAGAAATAGGGAGTGAAGTTGAACCTGGGAAGAAGGGATGGAGTCCAGAGGGAAGCTGAGCACCACACAGCTGTTTACTCCCCCTTGCTCCCTCAGTGCTGGGGAGGAGAACAATGAATCAGAAGGCTCAGGAATGGAGATAAGGACAGAGAGAGGTCACACATCCATTAATGGTCACAGGCAAAAGACAGGCTCATTAGGGGAAGAAAACAAGACCCATCACTTCAAACACTAACAAAACCAACATTTAACAGACAGAATGGAACAGTGAGAAGTGTTACCATATCTTAAAAAAACACCTCTCCCCACCCCTCCCTTCTTCCAGGGCTCATTTTTGTTCCCGATATCTCTACCTCCTCCCACAGCGGCACAGGGACAGGGGATGGGGGGTGCGGTCAGTCCACTGCTTCTTCCTGCAAAGGGGAGGGCAGCACTCCTCTGCATTCTTCCCCCTGCTCCACATCATGTCCCTGTCGCGGGAGACTGTCCTCCACAAACTTTATCTGTTGTGAGTCCTCCCCATGGGATGCATTCTTCCTGAGATGCTCTAGCGTGGGTCACCTCTGTGTGCTGCAGTGCTCCCAGCACCAAACTACAACAGCGGGGGCTGTGTCTTCCCACAGAGTCCCAGGGGTCTTCCACAGGCTGCAGACAAGTCTCTGCTCCTCTGCTGATCTCCATGGGTGGCAGGGGGGTGGCCCTGCTGTCTCACCATGGGATACAGGGGAGCTCTCTGCTCCTGCACATGTATCGCTCCTTCCTCCTTCCTTCCACTGACATTGATGTTCGCAGAGGTGTCCTTCTCGTAACGGCTCCTCAGAGTCCCCCCTTCCCCCTTCCAGGTTCCCTTCTTACATACATTATCACAGAGGTGCAGCCACCATTGCTAATTGTCTTGGCTTTGGCCAGAGATGGGTCTGACTTAGAGCCAGAGGAGCTTTCCGGAAGCCTCTCACAGGTGCCACCGCTGTAGCCCACACAAACCCAGCACAGATGGGTAGGGTGAAGATTTTTTTAAGATTTGATTTTATTTCTCATTATCCTACTCTGATTGATAATAAATTAAACTGATTTCCCTAAGTCGTCTGTTTTTGCCCGTGATTTAACTGATGAGTGATCTCTCCTCGTTCTTAACCCATGGGCCTTTCATTTTATTTTCTCTCCCCTGTCCAGCTGAGGAGGGGTGTGACAGTGGCACTGGTGGTCACCTGGGATCCAGCCAGGGTGAACCCACCACACTTGCTCAGTCTATTTCATATACATAAGATAGTCGTGTGTGATGACATCTTAATGTTCCATCTTACATTGAATAAGTTGTCCAAATGACTATGCTGGACTCTACAGTCTTGTATGTGTTCAGTAATTCATACAGGAATTTGCCTTCCTGGAATGCCTGGTTGATGTTTACCAGTTTATTAGATTATTGCTTACTGTTGTGATCGTATTTATGCAATTCCTTTTAACTTGCATGAAGCTCTGACAGGTCACTGGATGTGTAATACAGTAATCATATTTCAGCTAGCACATGACATGGCTTCTTAAATGATCTATATATACAGTGTGTTAAGTCATAATAGCAGGGAATCCTGTTCAAAATAGAAGAAATTGCTGCTTGCCTATAAAATCATCCTCCATATGTGTACTCATGGTGTTCTGTAATTATGGGTTTCCGAACAAGATAGATAGAACAGAGAAGAGACAACTAGACAGAACAAAGAAAAACATACTTCCACTGGGAAAGTGTGTCTTAATGTGGTTTGATTTTGAAATAAGTCTTACAACACTTAACTTCACAGCCAGTTCCAGTAGTGGGCCCAAAACGCAAGGTAGCCACACTTATACGGTTGTTTCATTGGCAGTGGTATTTGGTCTGTTTTGGGTTCTTGCTGCTGCAGTTACTCTTAGTTTTTTTCCTGCAAGTCAGTTGTTGGAGAACTTGTCATGGCATATGGCATGGGAATAAGGAAACTCATGGGAAGGCAGCAGAGCATAATGAGGTTAAACATGTTCTTAGGAAACGCTGGGTTTAAGGAGTGAAAGCAAGCTTTGTTTGTAGACTTTGAGGTGGCCGCTCTGAGTTTCACAGCTGTTGCTGTGCTGGCATAGTTACTTGTGTAGTTATGTCATGAGCCACATATGATTTTTTTTTTTCTGTGACGATTTTTTTTTCAACTGGATCTGTTCTCTGACCCAGTTCATGGTATGACTGCTAGAGGAGAAAGTAGAGATAGTTGCTGCATGAGAGTAAACTAAACCTTAAAAATCAGTGATGCCACTAAAGAGAGATGCATGTGGAGCCATTCCACCTGATGTAGGAACCCAGTTTTACTACTTAGTCAAAACAAGCCACTGACCTGTAAAGTATCGCTGATAGACTTTAAGTATTGTTATTCTAAAATTCAAGATTATAATAAACCAAGTATTTTATGTTCCTAGAGCTCTTAAAATAATTTGTACAGTGTTGGTGACTTACTAGAACTGGAATAAATGATGCAATCAATTTCTTAAACATTTATTTATGTATCCCTCCACATTTCTGGTGATATTTTCCTAGAAGACCAAATGCAGTTTTGGAGCCAGTAAGACAGTTTTGGTTTATTCTTTGATATGTACTGAGTTGGTTTAGGGCTTTAGATGAGAGGGGTTTAGTGGTTGTGGGGGTCTGTTTGGTTTTCTTTTTAGTTTGCTTATTTTTTAGGATTGCTGTCAATACTATTCTCTGCAATGCAAATCATATTGTTACCATTTCCTGTGGACAGATAAGTGGATTCTGCTTTCTGTCCTGGGCAACTTCAGATAGGATTTGATCCATTCGTATTGTCTGCAATAAATATATTTTACATTTAACTGAAGCCTGTTTTTACTGTCTTTTACTCTGTGACTAACTCAATATTTTCATCAGTCCTGTAATGGGTAAGTTGAATGATAAAACTACATTTACAAGAAAGACAATGTAAATATTTTTTAAAAGCTTTATTGAAATGTTACTTTTTAATTCTTGACTCAAGTTTCTAAGCAGTATTCTTCCGTTGCTAGTTGCAAACAAGTTCATTGTATTAAACACAGTTGTTGCAAAAGTAAGCTAGTAATTTTTGCGTAACACTTACTCTTGTCTTCCTTGAACCCAGATTCTGTTATGAACCTCCAGAAAAGAGGTTCTTTTGATGTCATGGTTTGAGCCCAGAGGGTAACTGAGCACAAGGCAACCACACCTTCTTCCCTTCTGCCCCCCTCCCCCGGATTGGGAGGAAAAAATGAACAAAATGTTTGGGATTCAAGATAAGGACAGGGAGGGATGACTCACCCATTCCCATCGTGGGCAAAACCCAAGACTTTTGTTAGTTCAATCTAAATGCACTATCATCTCATTTGCCATCTATACTTGTTTCTACTCAGTTTTCTTGAGGCTTCCAGACTTGCCGCCTTGTCCCACATTTAGTTTAAAACCAGAGGATTGTCATGCTTTGAGCCCAGAGGGCAACTGAGCACCATGTAGCTGTTTAGTCACTCCTTTCCCCCCCAGTGCTGGGAAGAAGAAAAATGAATCAGGAAGTCTGAAGCCCAGCTCAAAATTAATCTGGCTTCAGCAATCAAGGACAACAAGAAATGTTTCTATAAGTACATGAGCAGCAAAAGAAAGACCAGGGAGAGCCTCCATCCCCTGCTAGATGCAGGAGGAAATATGGTAATAAGTGACGAGGAAAAGGCTGAGGTTCTTAATGCCTTCTTTGCCTCAGTCTTTAATAACAAGACTAGTTGTACTGAGGGAATCCAGCCTCCTCAGCCAGAAGACAGAGACTGGGAGAACGATCCCCCAGCCCTCCAGGGGACAGTCAGTGACCTGCAGCATCACACAGACACACACAAGTCTATGGGACCAGATGGGATACACCCGAGGGTGCTGAAGGAGCTGGCTGGGGTGCTCGCCAAGCCCCTTTCCATCATTTACCAGCAGTCCTGGCTGACCGGGGAGGTCCCGACTGGTGGGAAATTTGCCAATGTGATGCCCATATATAAGAAGGGTCAGCAGGATGATGCAGGAAATTACAGGCCTGTCAGCTTGACTTTGGTGCCCGGTAAGCTGATGGAGCAGCTCATCCTGAGTACCATCACATAACACATGCGGCACAACCAGATGCTCAGGCCCAGTCAGCATGGGGTTATGAAAGGCAGGTCCTGCTTGACAAACCTGATCTGCTTCTACAACAGGGTGACCTGCTTATTGGATGAAAGAAAGGCTGTGGATGTTGTTTACCTTAACTTTAGTAAGGCCTTTGACACCATTTCCCACAGCATTCTCCTGATGAAACTGACTGCTCGTAGCTTGGATGGGCACACGCTTTGCTGGGTAAAAAACTGTCTGGATGGCCGGGCCCAAAGAGTTGTGGTGAACGGAGTTAAATCCAGTTGGTGGCCGGTCACGAGTGGTGTCCCCCAGGGCTCGGTGTTGGGGCCACTCCTGTTTAACTTCTTTATTGATGATCTAGAGGAGGGGATCGAGTGCACCCTCAGTCAGTTTGCAGATGACACCCAGTTGGGTGGGAGTGTTGATCTGCTCGAGGGTAGGGAGGCTCTGCAGAGAGACCTGGACAGGCTGGAGCCATGGGCTGAGCCCAACTGGAGGAGTTTCCATAAGGCCAAATGCCGGGGGCTGCTCTTGGGCCACAACAACCCCCAGCAGCGCTACAGGCTTGGGGAGGAGTGGCTGGAGAGCTGCCAGTCAGAGAGGGACCTGGGGGGGTTGATTGACAGCCGGCTGAACAGGAGCCAGCAGTGTGCCCAGGTGGCCAAGAAGGCCAATGGCATCCTGGCGTGTCAGCAATGGCGTGGCCAGCAGGGACAGGGAAGGGATCTGACCCCTGTCCTCGGCACTGGTGAGGCCGCCCCTCGATTCCTGTGTTCAGTTTTGGGCCCCTCACTACAAAAAGGACATTGAATGACTCGAGCGTGTCCAGAGAAGGGCAACGGAGCTGGTGCAGGGTCTGGAGCACAGGTCGTACGAGGAGCGGCTGAGGGAACTGGGGGGGTTTAGTCTGGAGAGAGGAGGCTGGGGGGAGACCTCATCGCCCTCTACAGCTCCCTGAAAGGAGGGTGCAGAGAGCTGGGGATGAGTCTCTTCAACCAAGTAACCAGCAATAGGACAAGAGGTAATGGCCTCAAATTGCACCAGGGAAAGTTTAGACTAGGTATTAGGAAGCATTTCTTTCCAGAAGGGGTTGTTGGGTGTTGGAATGGGCTGCCCAGGGAGGTGGTGGAGTCCCCATCCCTGGAGGTGTTTAAGAGTACGGTCAACATAGCGCTGAGGGATCTGGTGTAGTTGGGAACTGTCAGTGTTAGGTCAATGGTTTAACTGGATGATCTTCAAGATCTTTTCCAACCTAGATGATTCTGTGAATCAAAAGGCTCGGGAATCAAGATAAGGATAGGGAGAGGTTGCTCATTATTATGGTTGCAGGCAAAAGGCAGGCTCCTTAGAGGAATAAAAATAGAATATCACTAACTCAAACTCTAACAAACCAACACTTAACAGAGTGGGACAGTGAGAAGCATTACTACATCCTAAAAACACTTTCTGCCATCCTTCCCTTCTTCCTGGGTTCGGCTCTATCTTCTCCTCCTCCAGTTGTGCAGGGGGAAGGGAATGGGGTTACAGTCAGTTCTTCCTCAGGGGGAGAACTCCTCTTATTCTCCCCTACTCCAGCGTGGTTCCCTTCTCATGGGAGACAGTTATCCACAAACTTTCTCTGGTGCAAGTCCTTCCTACGGGCTGCAGCTGTTCATGTGCTGCACTGGTGTGGGCACCCCCCCATGCTGCAGTCGTCCTAGCTCCAAACTACAACAGCAGTGGCTTTTTCCTCACAGAGTCCCAGCCCTCTTTGGGTGCAGTCACCTGCTCTGGTGTGGGATTCTCTGCAGGCCGCAGGTGGCACTCTGCTGCACCAGTGACCTCCATGGGTGTCGGGGAGCAGCACTGCCATCTCACGATGGGATACAGGGTGGGTCTGTGCTCTGGTGCACCTCCCACTTCCTCCTCCTCTCTTCCACTGACCTCTGTGATCGAATAGGTGTCTTCCTCACAACTCCACCTCCTCCTTCCAGGTCCCCCTTCTTAAATAGGTTATCACAGAGGCACGGCCACCACTGCTAATTGTCTCAGCCTTCGCCAGAGGTGGGTCCAACTTGGAGCCAGGGATGCTTCAAGGAGCAAGTCACAGAGGCCACCCCTGCAGCTCCCTCCCCTGCTACCAGAAACCCTGGCACACAAACCAGGCACACATTCAGTTTTTCAGTTAATCTCTACCAACATCCTAGCAGCTATGGCAATGCTGAACAAAACTAGCTATTCTTAATCTAAAATTCAGAGAGCTGATTGACATCAATCCTCAAAAAAATTAGCTTAAATTGACAAAATTTCCCTTTAAGATATTTGATTTTTATTGATTTTTATTGAATGTTATTAAAAAACCCCAAACCAAACAACTTGTGTTTGAACTCTTGTAGGTGTGTGATCAACATCTTCTGTTGTGGAATTCACATTCCTGTGCTGTTTCTAGAAGCACAGATTTCATTGAATGGAGTAATTTGAAATATGGTGTAAGATGGTCTACTTCAGTGTTTTTAACAAAAACCGTCAGTCTTATACCTAGGATTATTTGGTATGTCAGTGCGGAACAGTGAAAATAGTACAGGGAAGTTGGTATAACAAATCGGTTTGGATAGATTTTTTGGGGGGAGTGGTGGTAATTGTTGGTGTTTTCGCTTATTTTTTAGTAAATAAAACTATGCATTAATATGCAGTTTAATATGAACTTCAAAGCCATGGGGAAAAGCAGTTCTAAATGAGCTATATGTAGAAAATATTTAAAAAGCATTGCTGTTTGTCTGGCTTGTAAACTGAAATTGAAGAAGTTTTATTGCACACATTCTGTGTAGAGTTACCACCTTCCTGTTGCACAGAAACTGAACTAGGGTGACACAATGGTTCTTCCAATCCCACCAATACATGTCTTGGTTACTTAAGACCTGCAATTAAAAATAAAGAAAAAAGACATACTTTAATGCTGGATAAGTATTATACTTACCTGGGGTCGAGTATGCGTTCTGTAACTGATACTCCAAGGTCTGAGCTTGGTTTTATTCTAACAATATGTGTAAACATGGCTTTGCTGCAGTTACAGATCCGATGTGTGAACTAAGTTCAGCTGAAGTCAGCAAGGTGTGCATGTGGTGATTTTGTGGTTGGGTGGTTTGGGGTTTTTTTGCATTTAGGGCTTTGTGTTTTAGGTTTTTTTAATTAAAAAAACCAAAAGAATCTTGCGCACTGAATTGAGCTATTAGCCAGTGTGATGTGTAATGCTGTTGGGGATAATATGCTAATAAAGTTGATTTGAAACCAAATTTTGTTGCCTTCGTATAGAATCTTTTTTTTTTCCTTGTAATTTGTCAGAGTGAAAAACCTGTAGCTAAAGTGGAATATCTGAAATCTTGTGGGCTTTGGGAAGAGTGTTGGGAGGAAGACAGCTTGGATTTTTGTCACTGCATATAAGTGTTTAATTTTTAAGCCTAGAAGCGCTCAACAGAGTTTCAGCCTGTTCAAGTCTTTAATGGGATTTCAAATCTGCACAGTCATCATCTTGGTATAGTATGCTAAGTTAGCATAAGAAAAACATACTGAACTCGACTAATAACTGGTGTACAAGTGACTTTTAATAATAGAATCATTTTTAGGTTTGAAAGGACCTGTAAGACCATTGAGTCTAACTGTAAAATTAGCACTAAACCATGTCCCTAAGCATCACATCTTCACATCTTTTAAATACCTTCAGGAATGGTGACTCCATCACTTCAAGGGGCAGCCTATTTCAATGCTTGATAACCCGTTCAGTGAAGAAATATTTTCTAATTTCCAATCTAAACCTCCCCTGGCACAACTGGAGGACATTTCCTCTTGTTCTATCACTTGTTACTTGGGAGAGGAGACTGACACTCACCTGGCTACAACCTCCTTTCAGGTATCTGTAGAATGATAAGGTCTCCCTTCAGCCTCCTTTTCTCCAGGTTAAACACCCCCAGCTCCCTCAGCTGCTCCTCATATGACTTGTGCTCCAGACCCTGCACCAGCTTTGTTGTCCTTCTCTGAACAGTCTCCAGCTACTCAATGTGTTTCTTGTAGTGAGGGGCCCAAAGCTGAACACAGTAATTGAGTGTGGACTCACCAGTGCTGAGTACAGGGGATGATCATTTCCCTAGTCCTGCTGGCCACGCTGTTTCTGATCTTCTTGGGCACCTGGGCACACTGCTGGCTCATATTCAGCTGAACTGTCAGCCAATACCCCCAAAGACCCCTGTCTTTTTCAGTCAGGCAGCCTTCCAGCCACTCTTCCCCAAACCTTTAGCATTGCATGGGGTTGTTGTGACCGAAGTACAGGACCTGGCACCGAGTGTTGTTCAACTTCATACACTTGGCCTTCCGAGACCTTATAGCGGCCTTCCAGTACTTAAAGGGGGCTGCAAGAAAGGTGAGGAGGGGCTCTTTATCAGGGAGAGTAGTAATAGGGTGAGGGGTAACAGTTTTAAACTGAAAGAGGGCAGATTTAGATTAGATGTAAGGAAGAAATTCTTTCCTGTGAGGGTGGTGAGACACTGGCACAGGTTGCCCAGAGAAGCTGTGGCTGCCCCCTCCCTGGCAGTGTTCAAGGCCAGGTTGGACGGGGCTTTGAGCAACCTGGGCTAGTGGAACATGTCCCTGCCCATGGCAGGGGGTTGGAACTAGGTGATCTTTAAGGTCCCTTCCAACCCAAACCATTTTGTGGTTCTATGACTTCTGATAAATGATCAAAAGTGGCTTGGTGAGCACTTCTGCCAGCTCCCTCAGTACCCTTGGGTGGATCCCATGCAGCCTCACAGACTAGTGTCTGTGTAAGTGGTGTAGCAGGTTGCTAACCATTTCCCCTTGCATTACAGGGGCTTCATTCTGCTCCCTGTCTCTGTCTTCCAGCTCAGGGGACTGGGTACCCGGAGAACAACTGGTCTTACTATTAAAGACTGAGGGAAAGGAGGTATTAAGTACCTCAGCCTTTTCCTTATACTTTGTCACTATGTTCCCTCTCTGCATGCAATAAAGGATGGACATTCTCCTTAGCCTTCCTTTTCTTGCTAATGTATTTTTAGAAACATATTTCATTGTATTTTGCAACAGTAGCCAGATTAAGTTCTAGCTGGGCTTCGTCTCTTCGAATTTTCTCCCTGCATAACCTCATGACATCCTTGTAGTCCTCCTGAGTTGCTTGCCCCTTCTTCCAAAGATCATACACTCTCTTTTTTTCCTTAGTTCCAGCCAAAACTCTCTGTGCATCCAGGCCAGCCTTCTTCCCCACTAGCCCATCTTTTGGCACATGGGGACAGCCTGCTCCTGTGCCTTTTAAGATTTTCTTTATGTAGAATGTCCAGCTTTTCTGGATTCTTTTCTCTTCAGGACAGCTTCTTAAGGGACTCTGTCAACCAGGCTCCTAAGCAGGCCAAAGTCTGACCTCCAGAAGCCCAAGGTGGCAGTTCTGTTGACCCCCCTCCTTACTTCTCTGAGAACTGAAAATTATCATTTCATGATCGCTATGCCCAAGACAGTCTCCAACCATCCCATCACCCACAAGTTCTTCTCTGTTTGCAAACAACTGGTCCAGTGTGGCACATGCCCTATTTGGCTCACTCACCAGCTGTGTCAGGAAGCTATCTTCTACACACTCCAGGAACCTCCTGGACTGCTTCCTTTCTTCTGTGTGTATTTCCATCAGATGTTTATCTTTGGGAAATTGAAGTCCCCCAAGAGAACAAGGGCTAGCAATTGCAAGAGGTCTACCAGCTGCTTATAGAATATTTCATCTGCCTTTTCATTCTGTTTGGGTAGTGTGTAACAGACTCCCAGTGGTATCTATAGCCTTGTTGGCACAAAACCATTTTCAGTAATAATTTGATCAAAGCATGCTAAAGGTAAAATGGAGGGGAAAATAATGCTTTTACAAAAGCAGAGTGATTTAGATACAAAGTAGGGTATTGATAAATATTCTGAGTTGTTCTATTTTTAAGTGGGATATTTAACACTGAAACTAGTGTACTTATGCAACACAGTAGGTCTGTTGCGACTCTGACTGTTACTAGTCCAGGTAAAATCAGAATAAATAGTTGTCTGTCCTCAAAAGTTTTGTAAGTACACCAGTGCAAGCAAAAATCTTGCATGTTCTGATGATCTTGGGGGATATCATGTAGGGGGGAACTTTGTAAAGTAGGCCTGATGGTTGGACTTGATGATCCCAAGGGTCTTTTCCAACCTGAACGATTCTGTGATTCTGTGATCAGTAGAATGAATCATAAAAAGTGCAAGCTTTAAGAAAAGGGTCATCACATAATTTTCTTCGTAACGGTATCCACACCACAGTTTTGTTTTCTTGGGGTTTTTCTGGGGTGGTTTTGTTGTTGTTGAACAGCTTGCAAGTTCTTGAAGCACAGCTACCAGCAAAAGTTAGTGTAGAGCAAGGTACATAGAGCAGGTAATGTGAGGGAGGGTTTATAGGGAGGCTGAAATAGAAAGGATCTGAAAAATAATGCAGAATTGGCATTTCTTCATTTCCCCCTTGTGTTGAAGCAAAGTTCCGCAAAACCAATAAAATAGGTAATAATTTAGCTTAAAGTAGCAATAACAGTTTGAAATGCTAATTGCATGCCTGTACAATACAATATATTATGCTTTTCTGTGATAAAACTGGCCTGCTACTGCTTTATTTTGTACAGTCAAGATACAAGCTTGATACGGAAGAGTAAGAGGAGGGAGAGGCTTATTTTGTCCTGTGTTTTTTGCTCAGGAAATACAGATGGCTGTTTTGTTTGCCGTATGCAAAACAGGATGGTGAAGAATACTGAGTGACCAACAGGAGTTGATGTGGGGAAACAAGAAACATGTAGGTGCAGGTCTGCTAGTAAAGGAATTTGTCATGGTTTATTCTTGGAGGAACTGATACCAACAAAAAATTAAAGCTTTTACAATTGCCTGTCTTCAGATATTCTACTAGACATTTTAAAGTGTGAATAAACTAGTATTTTATAAACTTTCTAAAGTTCAGTGCTTTTTAAAAATCTCTTCTTTGTTCCTTATGTAAATAGTTACTGCAGTTATGGTTCATCTCAAACACCAGAATAAAAAAATGAAGTTGTTTCTTGCCACACACGGCTCCTTTTTGATTTATGACTTGTTCTTCCAGT
Source organism: Athene noctua (assembly GCF_965140245.1). Lineage (NCBI taxonomy): Eukaryota > Metazoa > Chordata > Aves > Strigiformes > Strigidae > Athene > Athene noctua. Next base: position 249,996,504 of record NC_134037.1, on the reverse strand, counting down.
TGACCAGCTTGGTTTAACTGCTGTGCTGTGTAAAACTAAACTTTGAATGCTTTAATTAACTTTCCTACTGTATGATGATAGAGTGAGTAGTTTCAGCATATGTGTTCATTACAGAAAGATGGATTCAACTCGTCTGTGAACCTTTTATTCACCCGTACGTATACAATTGGATACATAAAAGGTATACAGTTTTATTCTAATCAGAAGTCAGAATTATAACACACAAACACGTTTTAAGAAATAAATGCCATTAAAATTCTCAGTGTTCGATATAGAATTTCAATAATTGATATATCCTTTGATTGAAAAGGTATAGCAGTGTTAGATATTTTGTGTAAATCCAGTCAAGGACTTTGTATAGCATGACATTTTTGTTCTTTCAAATTAGAAATTATAAGGTCGGCCTGAGATCTAAAGGTTGTAGTTCTGATTCTGAAAAGTTTTGTATTTGAAGTTATGTGGGTTTTAATAGTCTTTACAGAGTAACTTTATGCACTTAACCGGTGTGACAAACATAGAGAGGGAAGAAATCTCTGCCATGAGTTAGGCAGCTTTTTATACTCTAGGTTGTGGCCTGTTTTTTATTGTAGTAGCACTAGATATCACCATTGGTGGTAATGTCACCCAGTAACAACAGGAGACAGTAAAAATTAATTACTTTAATTTCCTTTTTCAATGCTACTCTGTATCAAGATACAAGCTTTTTGATTGTACAAGTTAATTGAAGCTGATTTATAAGTTTTTAGATAGTCAATACTTCCTTCTTTAGTGATTGATTTGGCATTCTGGTAATCAAGATTGATTACCAGAAATCTAGTTTTTTAACTCTTTATTCAGTCTGCTTCTGTTTGATGAATCCATTTTCATTCCAAGGTTATGTTTTACTTAATTCTGAGAAGCATATTGAGAACTGTCTAACGCAGTAAGGCTTCCTCTGAAAGAAATGGGGAAGGGTCAAAAGGATAATTTCTTTAATCAGTGCTGTTCAGGGACAACCAGTGGATTTCTATTGATTGTGGCAATTCAACCACTTCTTACAAGGAAAGCCTGTGTGCTTAACATCTTTATTTTTGGTTTGTCTTTGACCTCTTTGATTAAGTCCATCAGTAGTTATTTACTGGGCAAATATGTCACTGGTGTAGGAGAAACTGGCAGTTAAGATTGCAAAAGTTCAAAGTTGTGGTAGACTTGATTCTAAAAATAATTACATATACACAATTCCATTGTCTGTGTATGTGTGTGAGTGGTCTTATATCTGTTAAGCTGTTTAAATAGAGTTCATACTAAATAATTTCCTTTTCTGTGATGTCGCAAGCCTTAGAACTCTTCTACTGGTTGCTTTCGCAAATCAAAATCACACAGCTTGGACTTCAATGTGCTGTTGATTTTACTAGTTCATCAGATTCTAGGCTGCATGAACAAGTCCAACCTGCCTAAAAAATTCAGGTGGTGCCCTTTTAGATAGATGCACCTTCCAGGAACAGCAAGAGAATTTGGAAAGAGTAGAGATGGCTGTCACCTAGTTTGACCTTCTTGATAAAGGCCAGATAATGTAATCCATGAATTTTGCTGTTGACAATACATACATTTATTCTTACCATATCTGTCCTATTTAAAAGTTTACTTTCAGTGAAGTCAAGCAAAGATCATGCAGGAGAAACTATACATTGTTTCTGCATGAAATGGGGATAGGATTCTGAAATTAACTTATCGTTTGAGAGATCAGGCAGAATATTGCATTAATTTCATTAGAAAAATTAAAAAATAATGGAAATTAAATTAAAATAATGTTTAATGTTGACTCCTCTCCCTGTTGAAGGTAAAAGCTTGCTATTGCTTTCAGTGCTCAAACACTTTGGAGAACAGAGTCTTTACTAAAACATATACACCACATTAATATGAAAAAAAAAAGCTTAACTACTGCAATGGAAGTGAGATTTAAAATTTTAATTTCTTTTCTTGAATATGCTCAGAGAACATGTGGTAGATACCTAGTTTGTAAAGGCAGCAGCTTGCATATTGACTTGACTTTTCAAAGTCAACGCAATCTATCCAAACACATTGTAAAGCCAGTTTTAATTGGCATATAAGAATTGGTTTGAAACTTCCCACCTTCTTGTGCAGTTAATTAGACAGTCATGTTTTATTAATTAATAACATTTAAACCGAAAACGAGTTAAGTTACTTCACAGCTGTTTGTGGTAGAGAGAGGCAGTGGATTAAATTTGAGGCCTAGTTTTCTTGACAGGGATTTCATAACATTTCCCACACAGTACTTTACTTGTCTCAGGCTTCGGATAAACATGTGTCTAGATTTCTGCAGCTTTAGTAATTGCCTTTTTGTTTGCTGAAGCTCTGGTTTGTAACTTCCTTTAGCGCGACTTTTCAAATTTGAGAGGTGGGTTATGCAGTGGATTATAAGAACAAAAGCTCTACTTGTATTTTTTTTACCTAGGTTTTGTGATCAGTAAATGTAATTGAAGATCAGCACATTATGACACTTTGGCAATGCTTGTAACTCTGTTTTAAAGATAATAGACCAGAAGCATGTATCAACTATTTGAAGAGAATGAAGACGTGTGTGCGGATTCCTGAAAGTGAAACTGGGACTGATGTTTAAAAGGAAATTTAGTTCTCTTGTGGTTGTGCCACCCTGATAGGCACATAATGTTCCTTTCGTCTTGAGGGAAACAGAGGAAAGCAATCATTCAAAGACATGTTTTAACAGTGTTTAGCCACGTTTTGAAGAATTATGGGAAGTAAGGGCTTGGAAATTATCTATGAGGCTGAATGATGAGAAATTTTGAATAAATGGTGTGGGGAAATACACGCTACATACTGAAATTATTATAAAACTTATTACTGCCTGAGGGTGCACTTCACAACAAAAGCATTAATTAAAAGCAGTATTATCCTGGCAAGACATGGAGAACAAGATCTGTTCTTGTAACAGAAGCATAATTGCAGTCTTGTCAAAATATCATTAGACCCTGTGGCAATTGACAGAACATCTTTCCAACATGGCTTGGCTTTTTGGAGTCCATTTTTTATGCTTTAAGTAATTTAGCAGTTTTATATCTACAACTTTTTCTTTTAATTTTTGCAGTCAGGTTGAATAATGGTGTTTTTGTGAAGATCAGAAGAAAGTGAAACAAATGGGACCAGATGCCCTTCAGCATGTTATTAAAGGGAGTAACACATTGTTTTTGCAGAGCTGTTTTATCCTCCTGCAGTATATATGGCTGCTTGATATGGAAAATGAGGTGATGCATTATAGAGGGAAGACATGATGGTTTTTAATTTAACCCTCCTTTGATTTAGTTTTCAACCTGAGTTAATGAAGCATAAGATATGGCGGACTCTGAAACAGCTTTTATCAGCACTGTGCTGATACAACATGCTCAGCAATGTCATTCATGACTGCTGTATTCATAAATGTTACATGTCCTTCAATACATCCTTTTGAAGGTTGTCTTCACAGTGGGGCATTGCCATTTAAAATGGGAAGACTGTTTTTGTTGTTGAGTGCTATCTTTTTAAAATACTAGCAACAAAAAGAGTGAGTTTAAATACAACCTTCATTATTTTAATTATAAAAATTGGAATAGTAAACTCATTAAACAGCCATTCTGTGAAGAAAATTATATGAACATCTGTACATGGATGTCTTTAATGTTTAGCTTGACTTTTTGTCTCTGTATTTTGGTACGTGTTTGGTGTATTTGGTTGTGTGGTGTACAGGCATTTAGACCAGCTGATCACAATTGACTTTCAGCTTCTTAAAGAACTCAGGTGCCCTTATCAGAGTTGTTTGGCAGTATTATGAAGACTTCAGTTCTGCTAGTTGCTTACATCTGGCAATAGTTTGAGAAGGCATAATTTAATTATTTTTTCCTGAAGCTGCTCAAGAACTTTTGAGATTTAATAGTGTTCCTCTCTAAGGTGTTTCTTTTCATCAGTTTTGGGGGGGAAGCAGGAGGAATATTAAAAAACCAAAATTGCTTAGTGTATCCTAAGATATTGAAGTCGAGCTTTCTGAAGCTGGTTATAGAAGAGATTGAACCAATTTGCTGTTTTAAATAAATAGTAGTTCAATCACTTCAATTCCTAAAATTCAGCAGTTATTTTGATGGTATACAAATGTTGAAAAACTTAAGTTCCATTTCACTGTTGAATTACTTCATGAAATGTGTTTACCATGCAAAACTTCATATCTTCTGATCACTTCTATTTTTTATTTTTTTTTCCCCTAAATGTGTGGGTTTTTTTCCTGAAAGCATTTTTCATCAATATGAGTAAAAAATAGTCTGCAGGAGTTGGCAATCTAGTCTGTCTCCAACATTCAGGGTAATTTTTTTTTTAATTAATTCTTAACTGACAACTTCTCAGACTTTAATTAGAAGTAATTTCTTTTTTCCCAAAACCTTACTCTTGGGAAGTAACTTGAAACAAATACTTTATAAGGTGGCTTAGTCAAAGTCTGGTGTGATGTGAGAGCTGCTGCTTCATGCATCACATGGTGTATATTGGTGACGTGAATCTGTTTCCAGGCTTTTTCTTCCTTAGTCCCTTCTGTCTTGGATTTCTGAAATAGGAACGTAAAGAGCTTGCTGGCTTCCATGTTCTTTAAAATGTTTGGACTTTCTGATTACTCCGTTTGCACGTGGATATGCTAATTTTATTGGTAGTTAATATAGTAGCCGTCCAAATACATACTCTGTGTGTGTATATATGTGTGTGTGTGTGTATTGTGAAGTTTTCTGATTTCAGAACTGCTAAGAAAATTAAAATGTATAAAAGCTTTCATGTTTTAGAAATTGTAGCCTGTAGGAAAAGATTAGTCTTGACAATGCAGCATTGTCTATTGAGTCAATTAAGCACGTAGGTTTAGCTAGCTTGGGAACAAGTTCCAGCATGTGACATTATAAATAGCACTCTCACATAACAAATGTAGGCATAGTAAGTGGGCCATACTTTCCACTGCCACTTTACCAGGTTTTTTTGAGTACTGATGAAGAATTCTGATAACTGCCTTGGGGTGCTACTAGTATGTGCTTGGGGAGTTTGGATCAAAATAAGGTGAAGTTACTCGAAGTGTTGTCTCTCTTGGTTTTCTGGGCATGTGCTTTTTTTTTTTTTTTGTTTATCCATATGTACAAATGGAACACTGTGGCCAAATGACTCAAAAATCCTTAAGAGTAGTGCTGAATCTCCAACCTGTCCCACTTCTCATTAGCTTGAATACATTCTGAACACCTAATTCTTTGATCTAGCAAAAAGTAATAACATTTAGAAGAAATAAATACCTGTATAGATTTGTCATAGCTCTGTTTTCTTAATACAGCATCCTTCAAGTCAGCACCCTCTGAGTAGTAGTTTTCCAAAGGTGATCAGTGACTGATCAGATGTGAGTGTGTGGTGTTAAAATTGCGGCAAACTAAAGGATTCCTTCTCTGCAGCAAGCAGTGGATGGGGGAAACCTTGTCTTTGGAGTAGTTTGTGCTACTTTTCTGTCAGGCCTAGCTTCATTGTTGCCTGTGATTTTGTTTTGTCTTCTGGATTTAGATTTGGCTTTGTATTAGAACCACCTTTTTTCCTCCTTTCACCCCCTCTTCCAATCCTGTTATATTTGGTGAAGCATTACTAGGACTGGATCTCTTTCAGAATGAACTTCAGGTCAGATTTCTCTTTGCATTTATGAAAATAGAAAGGCAACATAAATTCCAGTAGTTTTCAGTGTGAGACTCCTAATTTCAGGTAGTATTTGTAATATGCCTAAATGGATTTTCCCAATTGGAAAGATGAAACTATGTAGTCTCTTGTAAAATAATATTTTTCAGTGTTAAATGCTGCCAGCTTTGCCTTGGTCTCCTCCCTACACCTCTAGAAAATGTCTCAGCAACTTTTGGTGGAATATAACAAATATGATCCCTGTTAAAAACAAAAGTCTTTTACAACCAAAACATGTATGTTTTTTGCCTTGATTTAAAGTATGGCTCTCATCACCCTTTCCGATTGTTGTACAACAAGCATATAAGAGAAGTGTGGTCAACCAGGATAATTTACTTTAAAAACAATTCTATTTTTGGCTATTTTAGGGGAAATTGTACTCCACGTTCTGAACTTGAGTGTGTTTCAGAAGGATGACATTCACCTTTTAGACAGTCTAGTCAGTGGTCTCCAGTGTGGCTGTGTGCATCCCAAGTGGCGTACAAGACAGTTGATTGGGGTGTGGGAAGAAAATGTATTTGTACCATTAATAAATAAAATTTTAAAAATAAAGTAGTGTTTAGTTCGTCTTTAGCTCATCCATTTTTACTTCTTTTTTTTTGTTTATGTTTTATAATGTACATATTTATAAATATACATATATTGGGGGTGCACACTCAACACTTTTACTGATAGGGTTCAAAAAAACTTGGAGACCACTGGTCTAAGCTACCTCGTAACAAGCATTTTTGCATGTGTGTTTTTGTTGGGTTCTTTTTCCTACTTCTCTTTCCTATTGGAAAACATCTGTATTCTCATACAACTTTATATTTAAAACCTTAGGAACAAAGTGTTTTGCAGTTTTGTTTTTAACTCCTTGGGTGTACCTGAGGTTGTCTGGTGTGAACAATTAAATTATGGTAAGATTGCTTTGATTCAGTTGTTCTGGTGTAAAAATTTTAGGAGTTGCGCTTTTATATGATGTCAGAATTGAAATTTCAAAAAAATACTGGTCACTGTTAAACAACATAATGTTAGTTTTACTGGTGTTTATAGGCCAAATACAAAAAATAAAGCTTGTCATAGTTTAAGCTAAAAGACTAGTTTTGGAGGTCAGATGTGTTATTTGATGGGTTGAGCCATCCATACTGCTGAAATTGAAAGTGTGAATCTAGCTGATTTTGATCTGTAATTCTTTATTGAGTTAGAAATTATGAGCTTATTGACCCGTTGGTTACCTCATAAATCATAAAACTAAAAGAAACTGAGGTACCTAATGAAATGTTTAAGCTTTTTGCCATACATGAAACTCTTTTCAGTTCATGTTTTGAAAAAGATAAGTGTTCTGGCTGGTTTTAGTCATTTTCCTGTAATTTTAGCTTGCTCTAAAAAAGGCAGAAGCTCTGGACATACTTCTTCAGAACAGTTTCACTGGGTTGTTGTAGGGCACTTGGTGCTACATCCACCTGATGGATTCTATTGCCTGAGTCTTGTCTCAGGCAATTACTCAGCATTTTCTTAAAATGTCTTTTTGAAGGGGGTTGCTTTCCAAAGCTGTCTTGGAAGTTCCTTCTGCATTACATACAGCAGAAAGAAGAGGCTGGTTACAGTGTGTCTGTTCCTTGGCCCAGTTGTGTCATCATTAGAGAATTACAGCAATCTGAACCTTGAACATAAAAACTTACAAAACCATAGTCCTAAACTTTAGCCAGAATTCTTCCATGTTACAGGTTTGGGTGGAGTCTTGGTCTTGCTGCTTACGGAGGGGTTTTTATTGATTTAGTAGTGTCTTCTGTTGGTTTTGATACTCTTGAATATTTTAAGTATTTTTTGTTTTGTTTTTTTTCCCTTTCTCTTAGCCACGGTGTCTGTAAGAATATAGGAGCTGTGTTAAAGTGATGTTGCTCCATCTTTTCTAGATACTGAATATAATGGGTTAATGTAGGCGTGAAGTAAGTACCTCTCACAAAATGTGATTAGATCAGCAGAACCCCCTAGTATGGATTCAGTAGATGATGGCAAAAGAAAGTTTTTTTGCCTTGTGTTTGTATCATCTGAGTAACAAAAGCAGTGCCATGGCATTTGTATGGGAGCTGAGGAGGGCTTGGGTTCTGTAGATCTTAGGTGTGCTGGCCTGTGTAGACACCTTCAAAGAGGCCTGAGAAGTTCGGTATGGTTTTCATGCAGAAGTAGTATTTTTTATTACACCAGCTAAAAAAAAGGCACGTGTTGGTCATGAAAGCTCTCCTGCAAAAGAGGAAAAAAGAAATGTGGTATTGTGGTTTTGTGCTTTTTTAAAAGTTTCTCCAGTTCATATGAATGATGATCAGGTGCAGCTCTTTCCTATATATACCTTTTGCTTTTTGTAACGGTATGAATATTGTGTGGCTTTCTCACTGCTCTCCTGATGCTTCTGCATTTGAATCTGGACTTGTAGGTGAAACAGCTCTGGAGACCCCTTGAGGTGGCTGTACTTTTTGCTATATATTTTTACAGTTGAAAAGATTAAAGTTACTGGGTCAAAATCCCACATACATTTCTGTGATTTTATGTGAATTGTGATATTCCTTCTTTAATGATGTATTTTATTGTTTTCAGCTTAGTTTCTTTAGGATTCTGACATTGCCAGTCATTTCTTGTTGTCTCTCAATACAGAGGGTCTGTTCTCCTAGGTGTTTTGTGAACAGAAGTGACTGGGTAGGAAGTCTGGTGATTTCTCCCAGGAAGAAAAAACCGTAGCATGAGCCTCTCTGTTACTGGATATTGTTAAATCTTGAGAGTACTTAAACAGATTGAAATACCTAGTTAGTAGAGCTGTACGACTTGACTATTTCTGGAAGTACTTTTGACTCTTGGTAACATAATGAACTCAAAACAGCTGCAGAGGTGGGTTTGGCATCAAACACACTGATGGCTGAGTTTTAATTGGCTTCACCTGTCCAAACATATGGGTGATGGCACTGGAGGCAGAACTTGACACCTACGGCTATATAGAGCAAAGATCCTGGCTTGACTTCCAGGGTGGTAAGAAAGCTTTTTGAGCAATGCTGAGAATCAAAGTTTTGTTTGTAAAGTGATACGAAATTGTGGCCCCAAAATATGAACCCTCAAAAAGCTCCTTCTTCAGTATACAAAATTGATGCTACTTTCCCCTATATAGATCAACACTGAATCTGTTTCCTAGGAGTAGATGCTTTGAAGTGGCTAGAAGTTTCAGTGTATACACTACAGGTTAAATTTTTTATGTCTAAGAAAACCCTAAATAGTTGTGGCTGCCTGTGGATTGGTAGGTTTGAATTTATTGAAAATGGGGAGTGTATATAATCAACCATCTGAAATGTAACGATTGTTTTGCTGGGTATTCTAAGATATCTTCGTTACTGCTCAGGAGCTGGAAGGTACTACCAGTCTGAATCCTGATTAGCTGGCTTCATTTCAGTCTTCATTAAGAGGGTGTGACCTGTGGGTTCCAGTTGATTTAAATCCAGGGATGGGGCAAGTAAACATCACAAGAAAAAACTTTTTCCAGACCAAGGTAAACCAGTATGCATTTGTTTGTATTCTATGAAAAAGCAAACTTTTTTCCCTTTCAAGCTTTTGCTAAGGGGAGAGTGCATGCTGAAATTTTTTGAGTTTTCCAGAAGGAAATCAAATGTTTTAGGATGCTAGATTTTCAGGCTGCTCAAACAAGCAGAACTTCTTAGTGTTTTTGACTGTGTCTCCATAGAAATTCCTTCCTCCCCCACCACGTTCTTTCATATTTAGTTTCCATAACCAGTGCACTATTGTGAAGGAGGGGAAATACAGGGTAACTGCAGGGAAGCCAGCCAATCACTCCAGCATCAGAGCAGACTCCAGGACTTGTGGAGCTAACCTTTGTGACCTTCACAAGGGGCCTCTCCGAGGAGAGCCATTTTTCCTGCCTTGTAACGGTAAAGAAAAAACTTGGCAACTCCTTTGATCAGCAAAGCAAAAACAAGGAGAGCAAGAAGCAAATGGACAGCTTTGTGCACAAAACTGCTAAGTCAGTGCTGGCTTTCGCTGTGCTGAGAACAGCATTACCACCTTACATAGAATACATACACATTTCTGTAGGGTCTTGGGATATTTGTTGCATAGTTTTAGAAAATCATTCTGTTCAAAACTAAGGAAAAAATCTTAGTTGTTACCAGTTACGGTGAAGTGAAAGTGTTTCATCTAATAATTGCAATGTGAGACTGAGGGAACTTTTCCTTTCTTACTTTTTTTTGGGCAATATTTTCAAAAGAGAATGAATTGCACAACACTTTAAAATAGTTCTAGAATTGAGAAGTGGACATTTCTTGTATGCAGCTGGCATATTTTCTACTGTTAAACTTACTACTTTGCAACTTCTGATGATGTTTTTCTGTTTCTTAATTGATGCCTACAATGCAGATGCTTAACAGAAGGAGCAGTGGTTTTGCTTTTCAAATACATGAAGCTTTATTTGTAAAGATTTTACTTGTACAGTAAAAACTTGTACAGATTTAGAAGTAAACAATTGGGAAACTTCCTCACATTGGGATTTTTTTTTTTTTTTATCAGCTTTTAGCTTCTCCTTCATTATGTTCTTTTTTCTGTTTTTCAACTGCTTTCAACTATCTTCAAATACAGCTGTATCCTGTTATAGTTCCTAGCCTCTCTGATAAGTTGTGTTTCTCCTCTGTGATAGTTTTCTGCTCAACAAATTGAGTTAATTCTTCCACCTGAGCTGAAGTGCTCTGTATTCTTCCTCTGCCTGGGAGTAGGAGAGGTTTCATGTTTTTATTCAGTACTTCCTTGAATTCCAGTGAGAGTCTGCCACCCAGTTTAATCTCCCAGACCAATATATTTCTGTCCAGTGAACTCAACAGTTCGTTCATTCTCGGCAAGAATTCTTCCTGTGGTTTGTAAACTTGCAGATTTCAATCTCCCTTCTTGGCTACTTCAGCTTCTCTTCATGAAGCTTGGCTCCTTAGGAGATGTTGATATTACCAGATTGCCAGATTCCTCTGCAAGTCATGTTTCTTCTTATAGACTTCCACTATTTGCTTTCTTTTGATGTTTCATCCTGTCCCCTGCCACTCCCTAATTAATCACCTCTAGTACTGTGCTAAAGTGGTTTCACAATGCTTTTCTTCTTTCTTACATGACTGAAAATAAATACAGTTACAGAGCCAGCTAAACCATGTTTTCAGATCTGCATTGTTTTGGAGTGTAGTGCCCTTCAACTCAACTTTATGTAAGTGCAGAAATTTAAATGAATTTTACTGCTTCACAAAATATTTTCAGTAATTAAACAGTTTATTAGATCTTTGTACAGTTCTGGATAAGATGTAAATTAGTTTTCCATGGACTTGATTTACTTTTGTGCAAACCATTCTTCAGCAGCTTTCACCTGCAGGACATCTGTTACTGCAACATATATGGTGATTTTCAGATAAGATACTTAGCATCTGATGAAAGTATCAAGGGAACTGATTTGTTTGAAGTCCCTCATCACTGATGAATTTCTAAGTAAACTGTAGTAGAGCAACTCCATCAGCATATTCATTTGGCTTGTGTGTACTGATGGTGTGATATGGTCTCAGTGCAGTTTCTGTATTTAAGGTTCAAATCAACATCTGCCTACTACTTTCCCTGTTGAATGCATTGACAAAATCAGCAAAGAGCAGTTCCTGGCCTGCTTTGTGAGCAGGAGCTTCCAGGCCCTCCTCCTCCTCTCATGTGGAAGCAGTGTTGTGAGAAGCAGCTTCCAGCCAGCTCTGTGCATGCTCCAGCACAGAAGGTGATACTTGGCTGCTTGGATAATCCCTGTAGTAGAGTAGGTGAGTTACCAGGTGGACTGCTGGATTACAGGACTACTGAAGTCCATTTAGTTACTCAAGTAAGACTTCAGTCCTGAAGAGCTCAGAATATAAGTAGTCAAGTCAGAGATGAGGAGAAACAGAGCACAAAGAAATGAGACTCTTGAAATAGAGCTGCTCAACTCCAGGGCCTTGTCCACTTCCACAGTTTCATACTGGATATTTTGTCCATCTTCTGCAGCATGTTCTTTACCTTTGTTATGCTGTTCCATTTTGTTCTTCTTGATATACATTAAAATATAAGTAGGTTTCTTGTAGAGAAGAACATTATATTGTCAGATCTGTAACAGTCATTTTCAATTCTCATTTGAACGTAAGTATTCTGTAACAATTCTCTGAAGAAATAGATTTTTTAAAATATATTAAAAGGATGACAAGGTATCAGAGTGACTATAAGGTGTAACATGCCAGTTTATAGAACTAGAGTCACAGTATCTAGAAATAGATTTATTTCTTTTTAATGTACAGTTTACTTTTAAAAGGTTTTGAGATAAAGTTTAAAATTATGACCTGTGTAGTGATACAAACTGATTGCAGAATAAATTTTAAAGATAACGCTAAACAGTGCATGTTTGCTACTGAACTTTGAGTAGTAAATTCTGGAAGGAAGTTGCTTGGTAAGTACCTGGGATTATAAAGTGTTAAACCACAGCTCAGAAAGCATTAGCCAAGTGAATATTTACTTTTTTGATTTATTTAAGCCTCTCAGTTCAAAACCAAGAAACTGGGAGCTGAAGAGCAGAGTGGTTTGTTTCCTTCTTCTGTAGTTCTGAATAGAAAATTGATGTGAAAAAATGACATCTGTTTTAAAAAGTTTTCAATATGTGGTGACTAGAAGCAATTTATTCAGATCACTAAATACAGAATTTGTGAGAATGTTGAAAATTACTGGATCGGGGCAGACCAAAGTGATTATATTAACTCAGTGTTAGATTTTAGCAGGCTAATTGTGGATGTCTGTGAAGGACTGTTACTTACAAAAGGTATTGGGGGTTTCATTCTCCTCTCAATAGATCCTCCTGGTTTTGCCTGCAGGTACTGGTTTACATTTTCTGATTTGAAGATTGCCATCTAGATTACTGAGTTTAGAGGGCAAGAGTGGATATATTCCGGTTTGTAGTGACAGTGAGTCCCTGTGGCGAAGCCATTTTGTAACCATGTGGTTGTTTGCAGTTCACACAGCTTGTCCTGGCAGGTGTATATCTAGTAGCCTATATAAAGACTTTTGTGAGAAGTTGATATGGAATTGGGATGAATATTGTTCCATTTACTGTGTTCTCTAATTTATTGCTTAGAGTTCAGAAAAGTGTCCTGTTACTCAGCTGTTGAAGTTACTGATACGTGATAGTGTATATCACCACTTCTGGGATCGGTGGCAGTATGTCTTCCAGATACAGGTTATGAAGCTAATATGTTTTGTCTCTGGAATTCTATATGCTAGCTACTGAATGAGCCAAACCTAAGCAAATAGACAAAACCTGAACAGCCTTCAGAGCTTGTACTTAGAATTTTGTTTCAGTTGAAGGATTTAAAACAATTTTGGCCACCTGATTGGTGGGTGAAAATAGCCCTGTAGAATGGTGGTAAGAAAACTTGGCTATAGGAAGTCTTATCTTACAGAAGAGACTAAAGGAACTCAGTTTGTCAGTTTGTTCAAGAGTTCAGAATGACTTAATACTGATTGAAAAAAGATTTTTTACTGTCCAGGGAATTTCTAAAACAGTTTGCAAGTTTTGCAGGCAAAAAAAAGGAAAAGCTGGAAGCTGATGATGGCAGCATCTGGAACTGAAAGGGAGTAGAGGAAAGGGATGGGTCATACGGAAGTGCTGACTAATGGTCAGCAAATGCTGTAAGGGAGTTCTTGTATTAAGCGCTGGCCTCGCTTCCTAAAAGGAATATAAACCCCATACTAGTTAAGTATAAAGTTTGGGTTGGGGACATCTCCAAATTGAACTGTTAGAAAGTGGGGATGGTCTATGATGGAAGGAGAGCTTGGTTGTAATGATGTTCTTAGCCATTAAAAAAGACACACAGCTAAAATCTGGTGTGACCTGTATTGTGATTTCTTACATGGGTAAGATGTATTCATATCTTTATTGTATTAGAGAGGCCTGTTACTATAAGCATGATTTTAAATGCTAGACATATATTTTATGAGTGCCAATAAGTAAATTTAATGTTCTTTCCCCTTCTCCCACTGCAGCATCCCTTTTACCCCCCACCCCTCCAATGGCTGAATGTGCTATTTTCATAACTAGTAGATGAAGACTGCAAGGATTCTAAATTTGGAATTCATTTATACTAAGTTAAGGTGATAATTTTAAGTTATGTAGGATTTATTGGGAGCATCAACTCTTATCATAAATCTCCAGATGGGAAGTTAGAGATCTGTGACTTTTGTTTTATGATCTGTTCTGCATCTAAGGGTAGAGTTGAACAGTTTCTAAGTACACACACTTCACTACGTTTACTGATAAAACATGGTAGTTGCTAATTTTGTCAAAGACTAAACTGTTGCGTATCTCTAAATGAAACTTGTACTTTAAGAACGATTAGTAATTTAAGTGATGTGCTTTTAAATAAAGTCCTGTGCTGAACACATTTTATAATAATTAGTTTTAATTCCCTCTATATCAACAGATACCCAAAAAGCAAATCAAATGCATAAAAGCTGAGGTACTGGTATTCATTATGTTGATTTAATGGAATAAATTAAAACTTAAGACCTCTGTTAAAGAAGACATAGGTCTTTGTTTTATTGTTTCTAGAAAGAAGGTAGAGTTGGTTCTCCTGCAGATGATTTCACTGTCAAACTTTAAGTTTGTTACTTCCCCAAATTCTTAATAATAAAACAAAATTGAAATTGAAATTTGATAAATTCTGAAACTTGCAGTGAAGTTTGAGTTCAAATTTAGTTTTACTTTGCATTATTTATTTAACAATGGGCTTCTGAAATACTTTTTAAACTGGTGCTCTTTAAACTGTTGTTTGGTGAAGGGAAATGTAGAACCTGGAACCTGAAAATTCTTAGGTTGAAAACCTAAATAGGTAAATAAAAATAACTTTTCAAAGCATAGCCTCTAGACAATCTGTTGTATCTGGGTGCCGAGAAATCTGTTGCTTCTGGTGCACGGGAACTTGGGAAGTCTGACTCCAGGGGGTTCAAGCGTGGGGGATGAAAAAAGAATAATCTGCTGGCAAAAAACACGAGTATGCAAGATTGCCTAGAGTTGGTTGAGCAGGTAGCTCACAAGTACCAATTCAGGCAGCAACTTGCTGTTGGAAGATTTTCTTCTTTGTTTTACATGGTAATCTGCAAAGTCTTCAGGGACAAGAATAATTGCCTCCAACTTCAGCAGCATGTAGTGTTTGTCTGAATTGTAAAAGTAAAAAGCCGTTCCTGAGACATGGTCATAGGGAGGAGTCGAAAAGGGGTTAATAAAAACTTGTAATATAGGAAGTGGAAGTGAAAAAGGAAAAATCAAAACCATAAAAACCACGTAACTATAGAGAAAGGAAATAGGGGAGTTGTTTTTTTGCTTAGCTGTAGTCTCAAATGAGGGGAAAGATAGTCCATGACTGCTTGTATGACTAAAACTGAGCACATCTAAACAGATGATCAGTTTAAGATGTGAAATGTCAGTTCTGAAGCATACATTAAAAATAGTTGTCTGTATTAATGATTTGAATGGCAAGAAAAACAAATTCACTTGTTCTTTGTAGCAGAAAGCTATGCATTCATTTCCAGTAGGTCCTACCTAATTATTTCTTAGAATCATCTCATCCTGTCGAGGCCATCTGGGAGCAATCATTGTCCGAACACTCAAGCAACCAGTTTGAACTGCCCTCTGAGACTTCCTACTTAGAGTAATAAGGAAACAACCTAAAGAATCTTTTTATCTTAATATTTTGTTTTCCTTGGTGGTGGTTAGCCTCAGGGTTATTCAACAGGATTGCTAGGAACCCCCTTCAGATACTAAGGCAGCTGGCTATAGCAGCTTTTATTGCAGCATGCTTAGGCAAGCCTCTCCAACTTGAAAACCTTCAGGCAACCAAAAAAAGGGTATATAGAAAGGGGCGTAAAATTGCCTAGCTCCTGTTCATGCAAAGAGGCATTTGATTTCCCTCTTGCTTTCTTTGTCTCCTTTTACGAACCAACTGGGGAGAGAGAAATGTAATAGAATCTCAGAGATAAAAGGACAAGAAAGTGATAAAGGATTCTATGGCCCATCACTTCTGAAAATCATCTGCCCTTCCCTTAATAATGGGAAAGTTAGTGTTTGTGTAATCTTGTCTTTCGTTTTACAGAAGACAAAGTGATTGCATCTTGGGAAGGTCTTCTCTGTTTGCTAAGCAGGGGCATAGGAGGGTATCTGTAAAGTTAAACAAATCCAGTAATTTCATTTGAAATAGCAGAAGATTTGCCCTCCTTGGTGATATATCCCTTTTATTTAAATTAAGGAGAGAAAGAAAGGTGAGTTCTGAGTATGCTGAGTGACTTAGCCACAGGAAGCAAGCTTCTTAACTTTGGAGGCAGGGTGGAGAGAAGGGGGAGGTTTTCTTTAAATAAACCTTCTTTTTTGCTGTGGAACTGAGCGGGCAAGATTAAAATTAAATAAACCTGGTGATACAGAATGTGATCACAGCATTTAGTCCTTTATGGAGTTCGGGAAAGGGCTGAACTGATACAAGGACTCTAAGAATAAGGACTTCCTTTAGTCTCTGTAATACTGCTGTTTCTTACAGTTTTCAAAGTAACAGAAATAGCCCTGGAAATGAAAATGCCTTCATACTCTTTTTTCTTTTTTTTCTTTTCTTCTTTTTTTTTTTTTTTTTCTGAAACTCAGAAAATAATCTTACTTTATTTGAAAAATCCACAGAGGAATCCAAGAATCCTATTTTGAGAATCAATTTTAAATACATCTAAGTGTTGTAAGACTAGCCCTATTTTTCTAGATCAGGTCCTTGAGTGCAGAGCAGCATGAAGAACAGGAAGAAAGGGAATAATAAATGCAAAAATAAGCATGTTGTTGCTTCCATTTTTGCTTTAACAAATGGCAGTTGTTTCAAGAGTATATTGTAATAAAAATGGTGCTACCTTGGCAAACCTTTGAACAAGATATCATGCCTTCATCTCTTCTATTAGTTATGCATGTATGATTAGACTGCCTACTGCCCACCATCCATTTTAGCATGATACACTCTGAAGTGAGGACCTTTCTGTGAGTGCTTTCCTAAGAAGGGCAGTGCTGTTCTGCAACTTCAAAAGAGCAAGATGTTTACAGTCAGCACAGTAAGCTTAATACTGAGTCCCTGGTGAATGTGTTGCGCGCTGTCTGCATGCAGGGCAGAGCTAATGAAGGCTGCCTTTGAATACCTTAATGTTAAATGCTGTATTCTGTGTATCTGTAAAAACTCTTTATTTTGTGTATCAGTGTCCACGGCTTTATGGGTCATACTTCCAGTAATTTCTGGTAGCTCTTAGCATCTTGCACGCTGCAGCCACTTTAGGAATAAACTCCAGAGTGATTTGTGGAAGAACTTGCCTGACTCTTAGTGACTGTGTGCAAAATTAGACTTTTGTCAGAGACATTTAAATCGTTTAAGTTGCCCTTACTGCTTTGTTCTAGTTCAGATTCATTCAGACCATTAATTTGCTGAATGAATTTCTGCTGCCTAAGACTGTAATTATGTAGGATAGCATATATGGTTCTATTTCATTCTTTTGATTAAAGGGCTGGAGCTCTGACAGGCTGTCATCCCACCTGGTCAGTGGGTGGTTTGTGCCCACCATTCTCATACATTTTGCTTGTGTTCTGTCTCAGAGTTAATGAAATCACAGCTGTGGCACAACACATGATTGCACACTGAACAATTATATGTTAATTTTACAGTATGCTATTGCAACCTGAAATAAGGATGGAGCTGTCTATTGTCATATCAGCAGTATGCTCTCTGTCATCATATGCCTGGTATGGTTTGGTGAGGGCATCGTTCAGTAGCATAGATGGAGTAGTCTAACACAAGCTCTGTTTATTTAATGCATAAAGACCTGTCAAGCAGGTGAAAAAATATGGACAATTCAATCAAAACCACAGCCATATTATGTATTGCAGCAATATTCAGAAACTTTGTCTATGTTTCTATTTGTTTGAGGTAATTAGGGCATGCCTGGAGACATTGCTGTTCTTAGAGACAAACTGTGTTATAAATTTTAGGGTTTTTTTCTGACATTTTTGGGAAACAGATTAAGAATTTGGGAATTTTACTGCTGTGTGCTTTTATATATATTAGGCTCTAATAATCCTGAAACCTAAGGAAATACTTCTAGGTAATATGGAGAGGCCAAGTGGAAACACAGTGCTTTCCTCAAGCAATGGGTGGAATATCATCTCTCAGCAGATGAGATTTTCATTGCTGTATGACTAACAGCTTTTTCTTTTGTTGGATTTGTATTTACAAAGACAGCTGGAAAGTCCTTGAAGTATCTTGGGCCACTTTTAAGTGTGTGTCCTTGTCTAATAGTGGTGCAAATTTAGGGAAGTGTTTATGGAGGATTGAACTGGGGGCAGAGATGGTTGCTAACAGAGCTGTCTCATTTCTTCTTCAGGCTTTTCTCTTTACTGTTGCTGCTTGGAACTGAAATTTATGTCACCTCAATGTATTAATCCTACTTAAGGTATAAATCTGTGACTTTGTTACACCATTTGCAAAGAAATGTACTTCACTTTTAAGAGAGCAGTGCCTGATTAAAAATGGCCCATATAGCTGAAGACTTAATTTCATGTTGTAATCTTTACCAATTCTTGAGATCCCCCAAAGAGGGTAGAAAAAAGGTGCACAGAGAATGACACAGCTTCTACCCTCAGGCATAGCTGAATCTACTTCGTTGTGTGCAATATCCTAAGAGCATCATCAACCCAGAAATCTCTGCCTGCTACAGTCTGTTTTTTGAGAGTGGTAATCAGAGCAGTTCATGCTGAGGCTGTTTCTACACTAAACTTTTTCTTTCACCCCATTTCTAAACTGAACTGTGGAAAATTCACCTGTGGAGTCCTCTAGCCCATCTGCCATGTCAGACCGATCTTGGCCTTCTAGCTAGTGCCACCCTTCTTAGGAATTAGCATCCAGATCTGTTCTTGAATTAATAGTTACTGTCATTTTCAGAGCTGCTCTATAGTCAGACCACCATGTCTGTGATTCTCCTGTAGAGTTTATGCCACTACAGAAGTAGATATTCTGGTTTCTTCTCTGCCTGCTAGAATGATAGGTAGGTATCTTGTAGATAGCCTACACAGGACAAGTTTGTATGAGATTTGGCAAAGGGGGTAGTTTAAAGTTGATCTTTTTTTGTTTGTTTTTTTTTGAGACAATTTATGGTAGTTTCAAGAGCAGAAATAGGTTCTCCTGGCGCCACCAGGAGAACTTTCAGTGTAGTGATGTACTAACATGTACTGGTGATAGCTCTAAAATAGTTCTGTAATGGCACTTATGAGGAGACACTTACTCTGGTTATGATTCATTTAATCTTTAAAGTTCCTAGATGAAAAGAAATAAAAATGGAAAACCTTTCAGAAAGTCACGCGCCATGTGGATTGGGGAAACCAGCTGGTTAGGAATACAAAGGAAAAAATATGAAAGAATGGAATCTGTAGCTCAGTCATTTAAGGTAAAACAGAATCATAGGTGGCACACTTGTTGATGGAGCAGATCACATTTGGGATATAATGAACAGTTGAATTTCACACCAAGTTTAGAAAACAATTAGATTTAGCTACATTTATGCACTTGCTTCTATTACACAGAGATTTTCCTATCTGTCCCCAATACAAAAAGTAGACCATGCCGAGTCAATAGTTTTGGTAGATCTGTCACGATGTGGTCAGTGGTGTGTGTCTCAGTTTTTCTTTTAATAAAATAGGATTTCCAGTGAATTCCTAAAACATTCCCAAAAATCTGAAAACCAAAGTCCAAATTAGTCATCTCAGTTTCACTAGAGACTAGAAATAATTTTCTCACAGACATAAAATATAAGTCTTGTCTACATTGTAAAACACAAGCATTACTTTGTTGAGAGATGCTCATGTACTTTTTATTGTAATGCTTTTATACTGAAGAAAAACTTGTCTTTCTGAATGTTTGTGACCTTTTTTTTGAAATGTCCTTTCATGAAGAATCATGTCCAAACACAAAGAGAAGCAGCAGATGATTTATATTGTCTTGTTTGTATTCTTTTATGTATACATCAGACCTCTTTAGGTTTTTTGCTCTTGCAGAAATTTCATATAGTATGTTCATCTGCTACCTAAGATTAAAATATCTGTTCACTGTCTTTTGTTTTACTTCCTAATGCACATTTCTATTACACATTTTAGTAAAAAAAACCTGGCAATTTCTGACCTGCTTATCTTAATAGTATCTTCTCTGAGAAGATCTTTTCTTGTAAAAGGAAAGTTCTCGCTACAAATGACGGTGGCAGATGTGTACCGTATATAAGGTGACTTATGCTAATAAAGGTACAAAACAGGAAGAAAGAGTCATGGTTTTGTAATAACTGAGAATTCTGTTATATGAATGGAGTCCTCAACGTATGTTGAAAAGTGTACTATCAACAGGGACACTGTAGTTGCAGTGAATGCTGCAGAAGATCAAAACTGAGGGCCTCTTAGATAAGCCTTTCTCAAAGGATTTAGGTAATTTTTTCAGTGTCCTTTATGTGTTAGTTCATTTCTGACATGGCTTTCAGTAATGCAGTTCACGTCTTTTCAGTGCAGCAGCTGGAGTCCAAATGTGAAAGTGTATCAGAGTGCAAAGGCAGATCGCTCTTTTTAGGAATGGTTTTATTAGTATTAACATCTACAGGTTTTTTACATAAAAAGTAACAAAGATGATATTTTTTTGGTCTCTGGATCTCTCTTCAGGCATGTGATAGTGTTTAATGACAATAAAGATTTCTTTCCATTAGAAATTCTTAGTAACTGCAGAAACAGTCTTTGTGTGTGAAAATGAGAATATTTTAATTTTCTTTAAAGTTGTTCTTGTATGTAAATAATTTGTACATGACTGTAAAACTTGGGGATGGGTGGGATGAGGCAGCTTGATTCTCTTCATAATGCACAGCACTTTGAAAGTGATTTTTGGGGGAGGGTGGGGGGTGGTGTGGCTTAGAACAGTCACTCTTCTTGATACCAGAGTTGACATAAGTTTGCTGAGAAATGTTTAGCATGTTCTGGGTGTTTTAGCTGTGTTTTTTCTAAGGCCTGTTACCGTAGATCTATATTTATGGTACAGTCTACATTGATTTCCTTAGTTTATACAATATTGGTCTGATTTAACAAGGATTTGCTTCACCTAGACATAAATGAACAATAATAGTGTCATATGGCTAGATGCTGGATTTGAGAATTTATGAAGCAAAATGTCTTACATTCCTTGATTGTCCTAGAGATGTTGATCTTAATTTCAAGAACATTTACTCATTTTATTCTGTTCACGCAGCACAGAGCTGTGATTTTAGTTCATGAGTAGGTAGAATTTAAGTTTACTTTGATAGTGCTGTACTAAATATAATGGCTGATTTATAGGTCTCATTGATTTGGTATAATTTGTTAATATATTTTTTAAATTTTTGAGGTTGACAGTAGAACCATATCAGGATATGGCTCAGGTCATGCAAAATAGAAGAATGTAAGGATTGGGCCAGTTGTCATATAATGCAGCTACTGTGTAAAAAATCTGTTTAGTGCAGGGAAAGATAACGTAGTGCTGGTGTCAGAGTTCTTGTTATGTCCATTTAGACCTTTTCTACGCTGCTCCTTGAACAGGGAAAGAAAGACCTGTGAAGAATGTCCTTGTTTCCATACTGAACTTGATAATGAGAAACACAGTGTTTATAGTAAGTTACCCATGTGCACACACTGCAGATACTGAACAAAATGAAGACCTACATTCCTTCCTGTAGTACTAGGATTTATACAGTTCCTCCATATAAATGGGAATTTGCCCTCTTTGTATTCCATAAGTTGATGAGCATGATTTGGAAGTTGTGGGAAAAGAATGATGTGTTTTGGGTGGTTTCTTAGTATATAGCATTCAGAAACTCAGCATAATGGAGCAGGTAAGGTAGACATAAGGACTGTGGTTTGATGGAGGTTGAAGAGAAAGTTTTTGCTGGAAGGTGTGGGAGAAATGGATATGTAGGTCAGGAGGCCCAGAGCTGAGTGGGAGGGGACGAAGAGTTTGCCTTATTGAACCAGCATTATGATTACTATGACGTTCATGTGATCAGCTTGCTTACTTTGAGACTTTTCTTGTTCTTCTCTGCTCTAAGAAGTCTGGAGGTTGGAGTTTAGTTGGTCAAATAAGGAACATGCTGACTTTTCTCAAGTGATGTTCAGCTAGGGAAAAGTTGGAAGCTGCTGATGCCGAAATTAGTTAGCATGTTAACAACTCCATATGAACATTAACTATGCATTGCATGGTATGCTTAAGCAGTCTTGAGGAATCGATAATGCTGTCCTTGTGCTCAGAATTGGAGGTACTTTTAAAATTGCTTCTTCCACAATCCATTCATAAATCCCATATTCAGATATGTTTGGGAAAACTGATGAATGTTCTTTCAGCGTGTTCCTACAGTTAACTTCAAAATTAGTTCCGCAATGCAGTGAGACTATTTTCCTTCTGTTTCTTCTACATTCAAATAGCCTATAGAAACAAAAGCTATAAAATACATACCTTAGGTAGACATTTTATAAGTTCATAGTGTTACATGGATTTTTATAGGAGTGAAATGGAAATAAACGAATGTGTTATGGGTGCGGTGGTGTTTTCCTAGTTTCCACTGTACCCAGAAATGACTTGAGCAAATATAGCAAATCAGATAGAGAGGAGGAGTAGCACATGCTGGTACTGTAATCTAAACATAGAGTCGGTGAAGCAGTACGGTGCAGTGTTTTTACATCTGTATTATCTTTACCTGCTTTCATTGCTTTGCAAAATTGACCAGCAGAGAACTGAAAAGATGTTTTCCAGTATGAAGGTTTAACCAGGTGTATGTGTATATATATATGTATATATATGTATGTTGTGCCCTGTTTTATAAATAAATAGGCTAAAGAAGGAAATAAAGAAGTCTGTCTGTATGTGGCATGCTTTTCAGTAGAGCTGAATATTGGGAAACATACGCAACCACAGATGCAGTGTGCTTAATAGTACCTGTAATAAATGAGCTGTATTATGGAAACTAACACAGCAGCGACACACCAGTTTAATTAAGGCTGTAGTAACGGGAGTTTCCTGTACACAAGGGAAAACTAGCAATAGCTGCCACATGCAGACCAAGTAGAGCTTTGTTACTATTATATTTTTGTACAAAGTAACATTACTGTTTTGTGTCCCTGATACAATGTGTCTGTAACTCAGACCTGGAATTGTTTGTGTGCATGTTTAGAGAGGGTAAAATATACATATCACAAAGCAAAACTTTCAACAGCCACTTGATATCTTCTACCGTATAATGCAAAGTTCCTTCAATGATTAGAATGGGATAAATAATTCCACATACGTAATTATTTTGGTGACTACTGCCCTTTTTTGTGATCTTCTGAATTTGTATCCATTCTCACTTGTTTGGAATGAGAAAGTAGTTACAAAATTCAGTATTTTGAGGAAAAATGCCAACTTTTTAAATATCGAAGAACATGTTAAAACATAATAATTTAGTGGAGCATATTTTTATTAATTGGAGACAAGGTTTTTATTAGCGAGTTTCTAGGCATAGCAATCAGTTGCGTAGGGTAGGGAGGAAATATTTGTCCAGTTTGACCTATGATGAGGTTTTAATTTATGACCAGAGCTCTTGGATGTTGTGGTCATGCAAATACATAAACAAAGTTTGAGATTCTAGTGTCACTGTATTTGACCTAGTTATCTTACATTCCCTTCCTGAAGGAGAAAATAGACCTAATTCACCTTCAGTACATTCCTTAAATTGATCAAATTAATTACACTGTAACAGTGCTTATGTAGGTTCCTTTCTCACTGGTGGAGAGCAGGGTGACAAGGTCAGATGTCAGTGTCCACGAAGATGCTAGTGTTGAGGTGACAAATCTGAATTATTTATCCCTTTAGAATGTCTAAAATAATGCAGTACCAGCTCCTAAACATGAATATGCTTTAAAATAAGAGAAACTCTGAACTGGGAACAGTTGCTACACAATCGTTATTTGATCGTAACAAAAAGAATGAAAATTTACAGCCTGATTGATAGTTCAGTACATTGATCCCCATACAAAACACAATGCAAAACATGGGTACAAAGTGTAGGTGTGAGTTGGAGTACTTAGTTTTGAACTCAGATCACCATTTATATTGCAGTTTTAAATGTGGTTTTGCTGAAGTAAACGAAAATGGGCATTCCATGTAATCCAGAAAAAAAGTAATTTTAAGGATTATTAATGTAAGGAAAGAATGGTAGCAAGTTAATGATGTATTGGATTCTAATTGTTAACAGTACTCTTTGAATATGCGTTTTGATTGATACCAGTTTTAAATGAATCAATAACAAACTGCTGTCAACACTCAGTGTGTATTGGTAGTTTTGTCCACATGTTCTTGAATCAGTGGTGCTTAATGGCATCAAGATAACATTGATGCTTGTTATGAATAGCCTGCATTTGTTATTTATTAGCAAAACAGGCTAATCACATACTCAAAAGGTGGCATAATCATTTGTTACACTTTTGTATTTTTATTGAATTGAATACTTTTTTGAATTACAGTGCTGAATATACTTTTCTTTTTTTTTTCAAAAAAAGATTAATCTGAGCTCCCAAAGTTTTGTAATTAGGTTCTGCAGAGGACTAGCTGAGTTAGTTGACATTCCAGCTGTCCTTATCTTTTCACATGAAGTTGAAAGGCAGCTGCACATCACTTTCATATCACTTCTCTAGTGTGACTGGTTACTTAAATTACCACAGAGAGATTGTTCAGTTGTCAGTGGTGAGGGGAGTAGTCCATCAAATAATCTGAGGATGTGTTCTATGTACAGAAAGTTTGGAAATACTAATGATTACTCACTAACCAGTTCAATACAACTCCCTAGGCACTGAATATGAACTCATCATGCCAAATTACTGGACTGTGCTTTAGATTCCAGACGTTAACTGGCTTGGTTTGAAAGACTCTGAAGTCGCATTTTAAAATGACAAGTAACTAATCAGTGGGAAAAGAAAGAGAATGTTCAGTTCAAGGGTACAACATCTAGTTATGGTACAGCAGGCTAGATTACAATATTCATGTTGAGCCTTATCTCACCCTTGCTTTATCTCTGATCACTATAGCTATTTGTTGGGAAAGTGGTGGTGGCCAGAGTAAGGGTTTGAGAATCTGACATAACATGATGCTTGGAAAGAATCCAAACAATTCTTGCTTGGCTTTGAATGTGGCTGTTGTTGGCAGACTTAACCTTTTGTTGTTAAACTTTATGTGCTAGCAGGTCATTGTTGTGAATGCCTGACTGTCCTAACTTTCATTTTGTTTTGTCTTAGTCACATTGATCAAACAACAACATGGCAAGATCCTAGGAAGGCTATGCTTTCCCAGATGAATGTTACAGCTCCCACCAGTCCTTCTGTGCAGCAGAACATCATGAACTCGGCATCAGGTAAACAAAATTTGTATTTATGGAAAAGATCATACAAATAAAGATACTGATAGCAATTTTAATTGGGGGGAGGAGTCCAAATATCACAGTTGTCCTTCTAGTTATTCTGGTTTAAAACTTTAAATTTGTTGATGTGTGATGCATCAAGCAAGAGGCTGATGCTTCAAGTAAGAGAATTTGTGTAATATTTATGATGTCAACAGAAAATGCCCTGTAGTTATTTGGTTTGTGTTTTTATTTTTTCCAATGGATGACTCCAGCATTTGAAGAAGCAGAATTTTTGTCTAATTTCTTCTGACTGAAAATGCTGTTAAACTGAAGAAGAGCAGAATTTCCATTAAATTAATGTCAATTTACATTAAAGCTGTTGTGCTTCTGCAGTATTCTTCTGCCTCCTCTTGCTCACTTAGTAAACTTGGTATACTCCCATTCATTTACATTTCCTACATTTGATAAGAACATCTCTTTTTTTCCAATCTTCCCTAAATGAATAAAGCAAACACCTGGAATATCGTGTTCAGAAGCAGTCACATTTTGGTTTACCTCTTATTTTGCTATCATTTCCAAAATCTCGTATATGATGCATTATTCCTCTAGCTGAGGAAGACTGATATCTTTTCCTGGAATATAGAATTGTTTTTCAGGTGGTGGGGGGACTGTCACTAGACAGCAATGAAGTGTGCTTGTTCTTGCTATAGCGTCTGCTGTATGCTTTCAGAGCTCTCTTGTCCAGATGATGCAGAGAGCAAGCAGACAAATTTGGTGCCATATTAGTTTGACTGCTGCACTCTTCCCTGTGCTTTGTCACCTTCTGTCTGTCCCTGTGGTTCATGTTTTATTTATTTTCTCACAGTCTGATTGTATTTTGTATATGTCTGCTGTTCCTGTATTTCACAAAGGTTATTCTGGTGCTGCTTTTTGTTGTCCGTTTAGACAGCTTTGTTTCATGCTGCAATTCATATGCTGCAGACAATACCAAAAGATTAACAGGCGTGACCAAACTGTGCTGTTCATGACCAAGTATTAGAGGGGAAGCTAATCAAACTTTTTGCTGGCTAGGCTAGGAGATTGGGTTATCCTGAAACAAATGAGAGTCCTGTTCATGTTCAGGAAGTCATGATTCAGAGGTCTCAGGCTCTGATGTGAAAATACAATATCTGATTATCTTTTCTGTAAATATATCCCAGGAAACCTGCAGTAATAGAGATGACGTTTTTACAGGGACACTTCTGAAGAACAGAGAATAGGAGAAAGGAAGCAATTCCCTTGCTCTATCTTGCCTTCTGGCTTATCTAATTTTTTTACTAAAACTTGATGCTTGCTGTTTTGAATATTGACATAAACTCTGTATTTTAAGATAACTCCTCAAACCTTCCACTGTACCAAGAATTAACAGGAAAAATATTGACAGTGAAGTAGGATTCATTTTATGTACTTAGAAATGAAGGGTCCTTAGCAAAAAAAATAAACTGATTAGTCGTAAGGTGTAAAAGCTCAAAGAGAATCTAGCAGTCAGTACACAAGCATGATTTTTCTTTTAAATCAAGAATTTACATGTGATTGATGTAAATGTGTGAGCAGTATTTCTGCATTGATATTGTTGCTCATAAGTGGGTTGTCTTGTGACTTGAGAAAGTACTTAATAGATTACAAGTTCACTGAACATTTATTTTTAATTTCACAGGTGATACTGTATTGAATATGAACTGAAAGTCTTGTAAAGTTTTTTTCCCCTAGTGCTCTGAATTTGATAAAGTGCAGGAAGAAATCAGAACTTCTGTGTATATTGAATTACGTGTTTACGTGGCATTGCCTTTTTTAAGCTTAAAACAGTTGAGGTAGTATGACTTGGAACTGACTCTTTGGATGCACCTGCCTACCCTTAACTTACTTGCATTTAACAAAAGTTTGTTTTGAATTAAATAATACTGAACCTGCATTTATTGGATATGATCCTGTACCTGATACCTGATTTGGCAAATCTTTATGTACTAACTTTAATATTTTTTTTTTTGTTGTTTTAAACTATATTGTTGTGTATTTGTTTTAACCAAAGTCTCTTATATCTGCTTCTGTTACTTTTTACTACTGAGTTCATGGTAACTTACGCTTCCTTGGTGGCCTTGTAGAGAATCTTGGAGAGAAATGGAAAAATCAAGTAACTATGTACCACTTTAGCACAGTGGAACTTAAATCTGAGTGCTAATGTCATAAATATAAGACTCCTTAATGTTCTAATTTGGATATTCATCCTCAAAAACTGGGAAATAAAATTGAGACCTTTAAGACAGAAGTTCTCTGTTATGAAATGTTGCTGGCAATGAAACATGCCTCAGTGCTTTGAGAGCCTTTCATGGAAGACACGGGAAAAACCAAGTGGAAGTATTATGACAGCTGGAGGTCACTGACTTGCAAAAAAACGTCAAAATGCCACAAGGGAGAATGTTTTCCTTTCTGTACGTTCATTCTTGTATACCACTTGTTAATTGTAGCCCTTAATCAGAAGTTACTGTCCCAAGTTTTAGTGTATTTGATTACTGACTACCATAGGAGCATGTGAGTAAAGTTGCTGAGATAAAATGCAAGATTTTTAGTCTTGAAAGCCATTAGAAGCTTTAGCCATTTATACAGAATTAGAATTCTAACTAGAATTAAGAACAGGAAAACAAACTGAAGCGGGAGAGAGAGAAGAGAACTTGGAAAGGTGCTGTCTGCATATTGAAGATAAACCTATTGTCTTTTCTGGATAAATAGGATAAGTGGAGCTCAGGGAAAATGGGAAGAAAGCAAAACTAGAAGGTGTAGTAAAGGTGAAGGCAAGTCAAAAGAATGTTTAAAAAAAAACCCAGGGAAGATGTAGTTTAGTATGAGGTTGAGATTTTTTTTTTTTTGTGGTTTTTCTTAAGAAATCCCACCTCTTGAGGCAGCTAAGACTGAATGAGAATCCAGGTATGTTGCTGCAAATTACGTTTCTTTAAGGAATAGGCATCTGAACCGTCTTCATCTATTCCTGGCATGATTTTGTGAATTTTATATGTGTTAGTTAGCATACGTCCTTCACAGGAGGGCATCAGTATGTGAAAATTGAGAAATTTTTTTCCCCTTCTTTTGGTTCTTTGATAATTTTTGTCTCAGTGTTGCTGAACTGCACTTGATACATGTAATCAGCTAAGATGTTTTGGGCCATATACATGCAGAGAAACACAGTGCTTTTCTAGATGGCATTTGTTGGTTAAACTTCTGTGAAATAGGATTGCACCTTCACAGCAGTAATGGAAAGAAAACAAGCCTGTTACTTCTAAATATGCAACGTGTATAAAACTTAGTCTTGACTGTTCTGATTCTGTGTGTGTTTCTAACAATTTTTTCCCTAAAGGTATTACAGGATAAACGTATGTTCTTCTGTCTTGATTTAAAAAAAAAAAAAAAAAAAAAAGTAGTAATAGTATGTTGTACTTCTGAGGATCCTCTCCTATACATTTCTTACTGAGGTAAAGTTATAAATTTGAAAGTAAACAGTGCCTGTCCTACAATTACAGTTGATATAACAGATGGGATAGTAATTGTGTTTATATACTCCCATTCTTCAGATACTTTTTCTTCCTGAATCATACTTGACAGCACTGCTTACTTTAGCCTCTTCTGCTTGCACAGAGACATTAGATTATCAGCTTTGGAGCAGATTACCTGTCTTTTGTTCTCTTTTGACTTCCATCTTACATTGCAGTTTTGAATTGGACTTCCTGGTGAAAGTTTGTAGACCTAGTGTAATTCCATTGCCTCTTAGGGTAAGGCTGTAGTGCCATGATAAAGGTTGGTAGGAAAATGGACACTCGAATTCCTAACTCTTGAGGGTTTTTTCCCCCCTTGGGGGGATGGGAGGGTAGGGAGAAATATGCCAATAACTAACACAAGTTGTAGCTCTTGCCTTAGGTTCTTGCTCACTTCAGTTGCAGATTTCTCTTCTGTGTAACCAGTCATACCACAAATTCTGCTTTGTGTACAGTCAACACTACATATGATCTGTTGTGAAACTCGAGTTTCTAAGTATCTGCATGACAGTAATGTTCATTACTTTCTTCATCTGCAAAAAATACCCCCTTTTTAATAGTGTCCTTTTGTAAGTTTTACTGATTTAACAGAATGAAGGTGGACTTTGATGTAATTTTTAAAAGTTTTAGAATCACAATGACGGTGTTTAAAGGGACAAATTTCAACTTTCACAAAGAAAGATTAGGAAGGTTCTTGGAGATGAGTGTTTGTATTAGTTGAAGGTGATTCCTGCGGTTGAACATAGGGGTTCCAGTTCCCTGGGTTGTCCATGCATATTCTTTTAATATCTAGATACAGATGCCCTCTAATATACATTAACATTTTTGTAAAATACTTCTTTATTTATTTTACAGTTAAATATCAGAAACTGTAAGGACTTACAAAGTAAATCTTGCATCCCAACATATCTTGAATCTACTACATTTTTGCTTTGTTACTCTTCTGTTGCTCTCATTCTGCCAGCAGCAAGCTTTGCTTTGCGTTCAAGACTCGTGATTCATGGCAAAAATGGTATATTGAGAAAGCAAAAACTCACAAAAAATGGAGACATGCACCAAATAGAGACATGCACACAGACTTTTGAAATTACATGTATTTATGTTAAGTTACACCATTATGAAAATATTTAGTTACAGAGGTATGCCTTACCAGTATTTCTGTAAGGATGGCTCACATTTGGAAATTGGAATCTAATTTTTCGATAACCTTGTCTTTAAAACTACCGTGGTAAATGGTGAGTTCCCTAGACCTGTGCAGATAATTTCACAGAATTGTAAGTTTATGGTTGTGATTGTATTCAGTTGACCTAGGAGGCACCAAACAGAACTAGTAGGAAGGAGACTATGCCACAGGGATATTAGTGGTGCTAAATGTTTACAAAGGCTCAAGGGGGGACTGGACAAGTACTTGAAAGATAAATCCTTTGGCACCTAGTAAATTGACAGAATCTGGCTCAAGAAATCACCTGAGGTACTTGAAGGCCAAATGGCTTCATAGCCACTATGTTTTTTGGGTTTATATATGTATTCAGTGCTTTATTTAAAAGTTTATAGAGTGTGACAGTCACTAGGCGGGCTGCTTTCAGCAACAAGATCTGTCCATCACACCAGGCTAGGTGCCTGGGCTAAATGGATTTTTGGTTAGACCCAGCATGGCTGTTTTTTTACATCATGGGCTGCCATAACTATGGAAAGAGCAGCAATATAGAGCTTATATAACTCAAGTCACTTATAAGCTAATGCTGGGAATTCTGTTCATATTGGGCCTTTTAGGGGAAGAGGGACATATAATTACACAGGAAATTTCCTAGGTGCTCTGAGTGAATGTGTCTGCTATTCTTCACCGTGGATTTCCATTTTCTTTCATTACTTGCCTCTAACACAGAGTTTATCAGCCAGCCAGTTACAAAACCAGACTTGACAGTCTTCTGGTTTCATATCTGCTCACAAAACCAAATAGGAATTACATACAGAAAGCAGTACTAATCAGTTTTTGAACTACCATTTCAACACGTAGAGATGACAGCACAAACATGAGAGCAGTTTACTGCCCAAGGACGAAAGCAACATCATGATTAATGCCGAAAGTTTCTAGAGAGAAAAGTTCTGTTTCTGCAGCCATTGATGGCACTTAGCAAGGAAGACTTGGTGCTATGACAGCCAGGTGAGCAGATGGACCTTTCCTGTCCTGTCTACAGCTGTGCATTTTATTTAGTCAGAGAACCTTGCCCATGTTTGTCTCTAGTAATCTAGTACTCATCAGATCACTGAATCTCATAAGCAGTATTGTTCCAGCAGGTAGGTGGACTGATCAGCTCCTGGCATCCTGCTTCAAAGACATTTTGTTCTTACTTACTACAAAGAAACATGCTGGACCAGTACATACTTTAGTCAATGTTCAGCAAGACTGACACCCCAAAGCTAGTTTTGTTTTTCCTGGAGCCAGCTGGGATTTTGACTTTGCAGTTCAAAAGAGAATTTCTTGCTGGGTTTGATCTCTGAGGGATATGTGGCTTAGAAGGACTCTTGAAGAGAATGGTAGCAAGAAGGTCTGCCCATATAGGTAGCACGTTGGCTTGGCAGTCAAGGAACATTTTTGGTCGTCTTTGACTTCTACACTTGGATGATGTGGGAATTGTCGCTGTGCTTCCATGCCCCAGTTTTATAAAATAAAATCTTGCTGTTCAACTGGCTGGTCTGTTTTGCAGTCTTGTCACTCTTTCTTGCCTGTTCTGTTCATTAGTCTCTGATAAAAGCTGAGGTACTCTTATAGGCAGCATTTAAAGCTTGTGACTCTTAAGGATGGGAAGGAAATGTCCAACAGTTAGAACACTGTTTTTCCTCACTCAAAAACCTGTAGCTCTAATGGTGGAGTAGCGAGGTTGCCACAGAAAGGCATAGTTTTCTGAGCCACAATGAAAGAGTTTAAATTAGAAATGTAATTTGCAGGAGATCATCAAAGACCGCAGTAAGAAATTCTTGTCCTGTTTATGCCTTGGGATATTACTGGAATGCAATCGAATGATTATTTTACTCTTTTTTACATTTCTCCAAGAACATCTTTTGAGAACAAATCTGTCCTTCCCCCCACTCTCTCCTCTCAGCTTTAGACAATGAATTCTTCAACAGAAACATGGCGTTAGGACAAAATGACAGGCAAAGAGCTAATGTAGTTTGAACATGGATGTAGTATGTGCTTTAGGCATTTATCAGATATACACACATTTTTGTGTGTATATCTGAATCTCATGTTTGAAATTATGATGTTTGTGCATGCTTACAGAATGGCCTATTAGTTCAAGTCTTAACAGCCAAATGTCTTTTCCTAGTGTATTACACTGAGGAAGAGTGGAAGGAGGGGTTGAAATATGATTGGTTCCTGCAGCAAGTCTTGTTCTAATTTCTTTTACATTCCTAACATTTGTAGTGATCTTTTGCTATATTATCTTAGGGTTGTACTTAAATCTGAAGAAATACAGGCAAGATCCTCCTGTATCTAATTTAAATAATTTTGAAAGTACATTTCTATGTGAGTATAAGAATTAAAAAAACATACATTTGTAAAGCACCTACTAGATAAGATGGGATAAATGTAACTTTAAGAATAGTTTTCAGTCTAAGCAAAATACAGATTAATGTACATGATCATATAGAGATGAGAATGAGTGGTTTATGATCTGTATAGCGATGAAAGGTGGTTTTTGCAAAACCTATTTGGAACATAAAGGAAACACACCTCAGGACTCTGCGTTCAGACATTAGCTAAGGTCTCCAGAACACCATCACCTCCCTTCCTTATACCATTTCCTAAATGTAAGTTTCCCTGCCTGTGCCTTCCTGCTCATAGAGGCGTAGCACTGCTGTTTGTAGCACTGTGTCTCTACGTCTACTCCTGGTGTTTTCTTACCTTCGCTTATTCATTGCTTGTTTGCCTCCCGTTCTTCAGGTTCGTGTTTGTGCTTGCTTAAGCCTTTAATGCTTTCACAGGAAGTTATGGTATGAGGTAAAGGGAGAATGAGTTGTGTTACTTTTTTTAAATGTTTGTGAAAGACAGAGGAATATTTCAGGATCTCATCAGTGTTACCTTGTTGCTGCTGCTGGCCCTTGATCCCTAGATGAACTTGCTGATGAGAGGTAGAATATCTCTGTGCTTATACTTTTTCCTGGTGCTCATGCTGGTTTCATTCTGGCAGGCTTGACTTATTGCTGGTTTTGTACTATAATGCTATAGCAAAAGGGAGCATCAAAAGCATATGAAAGGATGCAAACAAGTTATAAAATCAAACTCCAAATCCTCAATCAAATTGATAGAAGTGTTTTCTGTTCTTTGATTTCCCACCCACCACTTCTTTGCCCTAATCCCAGAAATGTTAGACATGAGCTTGAAACTATTCTGTTTCATGTACTGTTATATATGTAAAATGTTGGAATTTTTTTTAGATCAATTTCAGCTGGAGCAAACAAGAGCCCGCCATCAACTCCTTCCTTCTATATTGCAGGCCCACTCCCCGATGGATGGGAACAAGCTATGACCCAGGATGGAGAAATTTACTACATAAACCATAAGAACAAGACCACATCTTGGCTAGACCCAAGGCTTGACCCACGCTTTGGTAAAAGTTCATCTCACTTCAGAATTTTTGATTCGCTTCA
Organism: Athene noctua; assembly: GCF_965140245.1. Taxonomy (NCBI): domain Eukaryota; kingdom Metazoa; phylum Chordata; class Aves; order Strigiformes; family Strigidae; genus Athene; species Athene noctua. The sequence continues at coordinate 249,963,061 of NC_134037.1, read as the reverse complement.
GTTCACTCAGCTTTAATTTTGCAGACATATTTTGAAAACTTTTTATAGTACAATTAAAATATAACTTAATTTGATTTATAGAGACCTTATTTAAATCATTATTTTTAAAAATATTAGCATATATCCTTTAGGAGTGTATGTCACCAAAGCTTCTAATGCTAGGGGTTGGTATTTTGCCATGTGATCCTTGCAGTTCCCAGAATTGGTGGCATTCAGAAATTACTTACCTAGAGACAGTTTCAGCCAAGTTCACTCTTCCCTTTAAAATTACAAAACTTTACCGCAGAAAAATCTTTTAATTCCCAAACAAATATTTACTTTCCTTTGTGCTATCTTAAAGGGGGCACTGTCAAATAATATTTTATGATGTTTAAATACACTTGAAACATATACCAGCTTATAATTCCAGCTTGTCACAGTGATGATCATGACAAAACTTTCTGTTTAAAACAATGTGGAGAGAAATGTTTAGTTTTGTTGTTTCTACTTTAATAATCTTTTTATGGGGTGAAGACTATGTAATACTGGAAATAGAAACTTAAATTAGGGACCACAAGGTCTAGATGTAAAAATTTAACAAAATAGAACCAGTAACTCATTTTTTGTAATGTTTTTGGTCTATATGAGGAGCAGAGCTGCAAACATTTCAATACAATTTTGGCACTGATGACTATGAATAGTGATATCATATACTATTAAGAGACTCTGAACTAGTTTCTTAGATTGTCCAAGTGATTGTTCTGATATGTTTAAGGTGATATTACAACTTCAATTTTTGTATAAAGCCATGACCTGTGTTTGTAAGCTTTATTGGCTGTATTAATTTGCCCTTGATTTGTTTTCCCAGTAACTTACTATTTTCAACTCCTTTGGATTTTAGTTATTTTTCCAGAGCCGTGGAAAAAACAGTAGGGGTAAAAAAAAGAAGAGATCATTGTGGTTTTCAGGCTTTAGTTTTGGACTTGGTGCAACTAAATGAAAACAGTGTGCAGATCACTGAGTAGGTCAGGCTGAGGGGATACAAAGCCTTTGAAGCTTTACAGGGGTTGACCTAACAACAACTGTGGGCCCCTTTTGGGAGAGGCATTAACTCCATGAATGCCATATAAACACAGAGCTGCAAAACTCAACAGTCAGTGTCCTGTTTTGTTTTTCTGAAATGGCTGTTAGAAATTTCAACATTTTTGGTTTGTAGGCTTGAGTGCTTACTTTAAACATCCGTTTGCTCTTACTGCTCTCTCAAACACCAGATTGTCACACTTTGTTTATAAACTGCTCATGAGTTTGTAGACAGGTTGAACCACTGTGCAACTTGAGCCCAAAGGTGGGGCGTATACTGAAGGTTGTCAACTTGGCAAATGTCCATGCTGGCTTTAACACCAGCCGGAGTTGCAGACCTGCTTGTGTGTTGCAAGAGGAGTGTGTGGGTAATTTGCAACTTCACAACTACTTACTATGTGAATAAGGCTGAAAAGGAAGCCGTGATTTTGAAAATCAGTGTTGCCTTTTGCAGTTAAAAGAGGCAGGTCAATTATATTTACTTAAATAATCTTGCAGGGTATGTATTTTTATTTTCTTTGTATTACTTTATAGTTTCCAATGATGAGCAGGAATTAAAAAGCAGTGTGAAAAATGCTTTAATTGACAGAGGTTGTGAGTGAGATGAATCTTGTTTCTCAGAAATATTTTGTACTGCTGTAAATAGTATGGTCTAACTGTAAAGGCAAAAGATACTTGTCTTGTGCATACTGAGATTCCATCAAACGTCAAGACTGTGCAGTTAAACTGAAAGAAGTTAGAAATGTCCAAAAGACTGCATAAGGGTTTCTTGCTGCATAGCTTCCCTTTTTGGGCCCACTGCGTATGTGTATCCCAGACAGGCTTGAGTACATGCCAAGGCTCTTTATTTTGTGGTCGGACTTTTAATCTGTTCCAGACCTTTTCAGTCAAAGAGCTCAAGTGTAACTGAAAGGGGCAGGAAAGGGAAAAAAAAGCATGTGGGCTCTTCTGATCTAGAGTGATGGCAAATAGAGACAAGCTGCTAGCTGCTGTTGAGCTTGAAGGAGTTTTCCTTGAAATCTTACGCATTGTATTGTGGTTTATGTTTTTACCATTTGAGCCAAGAAAATACAAAATCTTATTCCTGTTGCTTTCTCACTTGTTGACCTCCTTAAGTCACTCCAGTAAAGAAGAAAAAAATCTATTTGACAGAACTTACTGAGCCTTGCATTTATTTATCATGTGGAGATCCTCAACAAATATGTGCTGTGACCCTAAATAGCATGTGAATGACTCAGAAGTTTACCTTTCTGTGCTTAATATAGGTTGAAAATCCTGTTGGGTTTTTTCCCCCCAACATTCACCATACTCTTTTGTATCCCTGTGCTTTAATATAAAGGCTTGGTTTTCACTGTTTTTTGACTACTAACACTCTTGGAAGCAATCCTAGGTGAATTCATCTTTGTAATGTTGAAGCTTTTGATTATTACAATGATACTAATGTTGATTGAAAATGAAGGAGAAATTAATTTCTTCCTTGATACTGCCACTTTCACCAATCTGAAGAACTATTGAAAACAACAGAGCTATTGAATGGTATGTGCAAACATACTCTTCTGTTCCAGTATTCAGAAACAAAAGGTTTGAAGAGTCTTTGCCCTTATTGCTTCTGAATTCCCAGCTTCCAGGGAGACAGCCCTTCTGTCTCTGTATGTTCCTCATCAGATGGAAGCTTTGCATTCATCTTTGTTTTTTCCAGAAGGTATGCATATACCTCTTTTTTTTGTTTGTTTTTGGGGGTTTTGTATTGTATTGGTTTTTAAAATAGTGCTGGGAATTTTCCATTAATCTGACTAGAAAAGAGAGAGAAAGGAGGATCAGTTTGAAGAAACTGTTTTAGGTGGACATACATACTGACTGACTTGGTAGGGGAAATTTGGGTATTGCATTCATGCTTTTAAACAGAAAATAAATGATGCAGTTAATACGGATTCTTGTAGCAGGCTTTTAAGACTAATGTATCACATAAGAATCCCTGTCAGAATACCCAGCTGTGGAGTAGGCAGCGTCTAAAACCTGACTGCTCCAAGTGAAAGACAAGAACTTTGTTCCAAGACTCAGATCAAACATCTTTGAAGTGGGCTTGAGGTCTTCAGCTACACCACTTAAACAGCAGTGAAGTCTTGTTGTGGCTCAGATGTTGCTCCTCCATGTCTACATATTTGACTTTAGAACACACTTCCATTAGGAGAATTCACAAACTTTTAATATCTTGGAAATAACTAAGTATGAAAGGAGGGTCTTCTCATGTCAAGCACAGGCAATCATAAAAGATGACCTGGATCAAAGGAATGGGGATGGGAGGGGGAGGTCCTTAGGCCTGTGTCAGCAGGATCATCATCTAGTGAAGCATCTGGTACAAACATGCTGTCCTACCTTCTTAGACAAACAGGCCTTTGCAGGCCTTGTAGTAAGGGGCTTCAAATTACATTTTTTCTTTTTTTAGAAGGTTATTTCTTTAAGGTAACTGGACTATCAGGTTGATCTTGTGTTTTGGACTGTTTTATCTTTTACTAGCTTCTGTAATTGTCCATTGGTCATTCTTCACAGATCCTACTGTTTTTCTTAAGCCTTTGAGATAAGTTAATATGTTTTCTTGATAGTCAAAGAATGTCTTGATAGGAAACAGGTCAGCTATGCATTCTGAGTTGCTGGAGTGGGTGAAGTAGAAAAACATCTGATTTTTCTATAAAATTAAATTTCCTAGAACCAGTTGAAGTTTGGAATCGTTCAACTTTATTGCTACAAGTTTCCAAGAATTGGCTTTTGCATCAAATACCATTAAAGGGATTTTTAACTGCTATTTAAGTTTGAATATGATAGGACTTGTTTTTGAAATGCAACTTAAAACAATTTGCCTACTAAGGATACATGATTTGTTAAATTCAAAGATGGGACAGTGGACTTAAAGTGTGAAAATACCAGAAACTTGCAGTCAATTCCTTGTGTGATTAATAGAAGTCTTGTGTTTAAACAGTAGTACGCATTAGAGTACTCAGTTCCTGCAGACAGATTTGTCTGGAGTAAAGCAAGATACTGTTTTGGTTTTCTTGATATTTTATTTCAGACTTCAGTTTTATAGATTTATTACTAGTGATCATACCAGTGTTACACATGCCCAGTCTTTTTTCTTCTGTTCTTTCAAATGTTGGAGCTGCCATATGGGGTATAAAGCACAAGTCGTGACCTCAGATTATTACCATGACTTTATTTTTATCTCTCCCACTTAGAGATTATGTTAATGTTTTTTGAAGTTCTGTATGAATTTTGGATGAGAAGGAGGGTAAGACTGTTTAATATCATTATGGAAAGTACCATAGGGACTCTGTGTACAGTAGCTGCTTGAACTACACAAGTAGGAAATGGAATAAAAGTGATAATAAGAGTCGGAATATAGAGGATACACGTCAGAATTTTCTGCGTCCTTTTTTTGTAATGTAAGAACATTACACCTTTCAAATAATGAAAAGGACTGGTTCAGAAATACTGAAGTAAAATACACCTACAGATTTCCTTGAAACATGTATTTATCATTTACATTTAAAAAACCCCAAACCAAATCACACAACAAATTTGAAATGCCCTTAAAAGCTTAAACTTTGGAGCATCGGCTAATTTTTAAGTATCAGAAATTAAAGTATTTCATAGTGTGGCCTTCTTATCCCTTACCTGTCTAGCACTTTGCTTAAGATGTGTTCCTTCAATTTAGTTTGTAGGAGCCTTGCCAGAGGCAGATTTGTGGACAAGATAGAACTAAAACCCTAGATTGGAAAACTTTAGGCCTTTTTTCTGGTCAAAAAAAAGCTCAGACCATATATCTGGTCACAGTGGCATTCCAGATTTTTTAAGTTCCAGATCTGCCTTCCATTTTTGAGCAAAAGCAGAGCATGGGTCGTAGTTGGTTTTGATCTGCAAATGCAATGGCATATCCTCTTTACATGCTCTCTAAAACAAAGTGGATTTGCCTCATCTGAGAGGTCTGGTTAGTTTTTTCACCTCCCTGTCTCTAGTTTTGCAGAAGAACAATTGGAGATCACTTAGGATGGGGAAAAGACTTCTCTGTTTCGATGTGTCAGAGAATGTGTACAGATGGAGCATCATCAGTTTTCAGTGAACCAGTGACTTGTGTAAAAGTGAGCTTGCTGTGAATCTGCAAAGGCACGTGAAATTTCACTGGTAGTCATCCTTCTGGAAAAGGGGATACTGCACTTATGGTAGTGACAATAAATGCTTATAAATTGTTCATCGTGTCAGAAAGTGAAATCGTGTTTTGTTCAAAAGCAGGATGTATTTGGACCCTTTTTACTTAAAAGTTCACTGAAGAAAACGTTAAATCTGTTCACAAGTGTTGTGTAAGGATGCAGTTATCTACGTTATGTAGAATATTTGTATACTAATAAAAAGGGGGGAAAAATGCTTTTATTAAGGATTTGTCAGGGCAGTAAGTTTATGTAAGTTTATACCTGGTTTACATTTTGTTGTTTTCAGAATAATTTAATGCTGTTTGAGAAAGATTCATTGGTAAAGGTGTCTTTATGCCAGTAAAAATAATGCATAATTCCAGTGTTGCACTAGAACAGCTGTGACAGTGGAAGAAAACTAACTGCAATCCTAATAGGGCCAATTTTCTCCACCATATCCTTCTAACACTGCAGTTTGCATGTCTCTGTTAATAAGCATACTACGTTAAAAATTTAAGGTGCATCTTTTTGGACACATCATTCATTATCTGTGATCTAAATACATATATACACACACAATAATTATATACTCTATATCTAATCATATATAATCTAAAATGCTAAGAAGCGTCAGCTTTTTTCTTCCTTGATTTCAATCATGTTGAAACATGATGTCAGTCTCTTATATACAGAAAACAATTTTGCTGCGTTTCTTGACAGTATACTGTTGATTTTTATTTTTTAATTTACAGTTGGTTTTACTGTATTTTGTAATTCCTGTTTAATAATTTTTATGGGTTTATGACAGAGATTTAAAAAAAGATGCAGATGTACCACATGCATATACACAGGGTTTGTTCCCCTCAAATAAATGGAAGGAAACCTGCATTTTAAAAAAAAGTTTTCATATTATAAGAAACTATACAAAAGCTTGTCTTTTGGCCTAATTAACCCAGTAAGTATTATGTATTAATTAAGCAGTGAAACTGTTTGCAGCTAATACCCTTGTGTAGACTCTTTGCTGATTAAACTTTGGTCTAAAATATGACTAGTTTTGATTAAATACATTTTGCCAGATATGCAGTGGACAGACATGGGGCCTTGATGAGCTCAGAGTCCTGCACTTTCTGTAGTCTTTAGTGTTTCATATATACAGTTTAAACATAGATGATATTAGTTGAAGTTTCCTCATAATCTGTCTGATACAGTGTGTCCTACATAGTTCTCCTATAGTATTGGTACTTACACCATCAGTTCCATTCTGTATGAAGATTTAAAAAGAAAGTCAAATATTTTAAAAATTGTTTAGACTTCCAAAATTAAAATTGATTTCTTTTTAAAGCATGGAAAATGTTTGGTTTTATATGCATGCACTGAGCAGAAGTTTCTTACAGATACTTACGTTACTGCTGAATGTCATTTATATTTGCTTTTCTGGCTGGCCAGAAGATTTCAGTTCTTCTGAAACTGGCATGCATTGAGTGAAATTGCTTTACCAATATCGCTGCTGACTTCTATGGGGAAAAAAGTTAGATCCATTTTATTCCAGTTTAGTTTCTACTGCGTTAAAGAGTCTGTCTGTGGATACTGTAGAGTCCTAGTGGTGGTCAATCAATCCAGCTGTTGCATCTCTGAATTTTAGGATACAGAAAGACTTATGGAAACAATGGAAGCTTGATCAAAGGAAACAACTGTTTAAACTAGTATTTTCGTAGCATATATCTTGTTTTAACCAGGTCCAACTCGGGAGCATTTGAATATTTCTTTTTTACCTAAGACACTTAAGATTTATTTGTACACTTAATACAGCAAAATGAGCCAAAATGAGAACAGTTTCAGGTTTCCCTCTTACTCTAAGATCCAGGATTCTCAGATTAATTGGAGACTGAAAACAATGAAGTGTTTTATTGTTCTAATTTTTAGGTTTTATAACAGCAGCGTTATGGAACTAGAACTGGGATTTCCTTAAAGTAATATAGCAATGCATTATAAAGAATGCAGTCCAGAAACATGGCTTGTATCCTGATTAAACAACAAATTGTTGTACCAAGTCTCTCTAAAAAAGCCAACAAGTGGAACAAGTTTTTATTACTTCTGAGATTCATTCTTTCAAATCCTGCTGGTTATTTTTTTTTTCTTCACAGATCTTTTCAATTTAGTCAATGAGGATTTTTGCCTTTGTTGCAGTGCTGCAAACTAGCACCATTCAAAACCTGGCCATAGTCAAAAACGATGCACAAAAACTGTCTAGTTTTCAAGTGAAGCTGAAGGGAACAAGTACTGTTTTTTCATTGCCCTCAGCGAAAACATTCGTTGATTCTTACTATTAAGAACAGTAAGTTATAGTATGCACAGATCCTGAGCTTTTTTGTTGTTGTTTGTTCAAATACATAATGTTAAATTTGCAGATTAAAATTAGTTTTAGATTTGAAGGGTGAAATGATAACTATAAAAGAAAAGCCATCAGACATTCAGTGGTGTCTGTTAATCATTAAGGGTGCTCTACAACAATCTTTGCATGCAATTCTGCATAGGAGAAGTGTACTGTGTTACTGCAAACTGTTAGTGCCCTGGGAGGTGTGATTTAAATTGGCATAGGATCTTGGGAGAGTATTAGCCTTTTATGTTGTTAACAATCTCCTGGCTTTTTCTCTCTAGCACCAATGACTGATAATTGATTCTCTCTCGGTTTGGTTTTGGTTTGGGGTTTTGTGGGGTGGGGGGAAGTCCATTAAGGATATAGACAGCAGTCTAAACTTTTTTCAGTAACTGTCAAGTGTTATCTGCTACAGTACAGAACAGACATTCTGCTGTTCGGTTTGGACAGTAGAACATTTAATGTATAACATGCGAAGACCACTGATTCTGTGTTCTCAAAACCATATTGCAGCTATTACAACTGACTGTATTCTGCAGATTGTGAAGCTAAGCTATATTATAGGATGGCAAGGTCTTTTTTATTGTTTTAAATTACTCGTGTTTTTTAACTTGTCTGCCCCTCCTCCTCCTCCCTCAAATCCCCCTTTTCTAGAAACAAAGACTTGTTTGTTCCTTCTCTGCCTGTGAGGTCTTTGCAGTCTCTGCTGTGTGGGTGCAGAGCCCCTTATTTAAATACTTTCCATAGCCATGGAAGGTAAGGAACAGGATGTATTAGAAAAGTGATGTCCTAACTCTAATAGATAGATGAGGCTCTTTGAATTCAAAGTACTTAAAAAGAGCTTTGTGTGTCAGGATGATCACAAGCCCATGAGGTAAGGAAAAAATAAAATGTGCTTGTCTGAGATCACATTGATAAACATATTCTTTAGAGTACAGATTTCTGTGGTCATGCTCTTCAGTAAGTAATGGAGAATAGAGAATTAAAAAGAAAAAAAAGCAACAAAAAAAGAACCTGCACAAAACAATCCAAAAAAAACAAAACAAAACAAAAACAAACAAAAAAAAAACCCAACCCAAACTTTAAAACCCTCTGGTTTTTCCTGTCACATGAAACAAGATGTGTTTTCCCTCTTTTCGCTAAATATTGTGGTGGAAATTATAGAAAATTATATTCTTCTTTCTGTTTCCCTTCAAGATAGTGCACTTGTGTAATCAGTCAAGGTGGCTGAAAATCATTCAGTGTTATTACTGTTGGTTTTTCCCACTGGTTCTTCATTTGTGTATGTTAAGTCACTAAAATTCAGTTAATGGTATTTTCTTTTAATGTCCAAACTTTTAGTTTAATTTCACAGGTAAAAGTAGTTCTCTTACATGAAAAACATCTCCATGGTCTGTTCTGAGGACAGTTTAAAATCTGGTCAATTTGAAGTCTTTTGCACTTGCATTCTTGAAATAATAAAATACTCAGAAAAATTCTTTTAATGGATACGTGAATAAGAATTTAGAAACTAGATTTTTAGGTTCAGTTTCTGAAGAGTTACCAAATCATATAAGTAATTTTCCCCCAATATTTACTGATGAATATTAAGTATACACTGAAGTCTCAATATCTTATGATATTCCTGGTTTAGATACACTTTTAATTAGGAACATTACTTTCAAAATGGACATTAGATGGCATTTCAGGGATGTAGGATGAGGGAATAAAATGGAAAACAGTAGACAAACATGATTTTTTTCTTACAGTTTTAATTGCAAGGTCAGTAGATGGGATGAATGGAGCAAATTGTGATCAGAAAGAACAGGAATAATACAAGCAGCTGTCAGAAAGATACATGTATATAAAATATCAAGAATTTGACATGACAAAAAAATTATTTCCAAAGTTGCATATTAGTGGAAAAGAGACCTAGGGAAGGAATACTTTTATGATGCATGCAGGAAAAGCAAATTCATAACATGTTGAAGGGATGTGAGTGATATTGCACGTAAGTGTTTAACTAAATTTAGAAATTGTTAAATTTTTATGAGATTATCTGTAACATGACTTGTCTGTGAACTGCATGAGGCAGGGACTTTGAAACCATGATTATATAATTGGAGACTAGACCATTAAGGCAGCCTTTTTAACCAAAAGAAAACTGACATTCTTCAGCTTGGGTACTTAATTTTTACAAGCTAGGTAGTTTGCTTTTAACTTAGATGTGCATCTTTCAGGTGATTGTGATTTTCTAACCTTTGTCCCTCTTCACTTTCCACTGTAATTGACTTTCCATCTTGTTTAATAACAGGTTTTGAATCCTGGAACTTCCTGGACGGGTAGCACAGACTTCTGCTTGAGTTGCAGAATTAGCTAACAGCAAGAGAAGGCTGTTGCTTTCTGTTGTCCCCTACTAATCCCTTCATTGTCTGCTTTTTAAGGTGAAAGAAGCTAAGATATAAAAAGCAAAGGACATGGTCTTGGTTTGAGACTTGATAGGATTATGGATAAAAAGAGAGAAAGGAGGAGATATATTCCCCACTCCAGCAGTGTCATGTCTAGTTTGTCTAGAGCTGGTGGGCTGCGTTTCTTTTTGCATTGATCTCTCTAGCTTCAGTTTTCCCCTAGTTTTGGTAAATGTAGATAGTCTAATCACTATCAGTCATCCAGCAGAGAGTGACCAGTGGAGGTCCTCGAACTTGGAATTAGAGTTCACTGCTGACATCCTTGCAGGGACAGCTCTTGGTTGTGTTGAAACTTCTGCTTAACTCTTTCTGTTGTCTGGGGACATATGAACCTTCTGTGTTCAGCAGAGGAACAGGCTGCCCTGTCTCTTCCTGTTGCAGACCTAGGGACAGAGCTCATGTTGCAAAGCTGGTTGATTGGCTTATCCTGGTCATCTTCTTCCTGAAGCTCAATTTTGATGGTGAAGTGGTGCTGGATGTTTTGTATGATCAAGTACTTAAGGTTTAATCCACAGCAACGTCATCTTCCCACTATTCTTTTTCCCCACAGGGACAGGATGGGACTTGCAGGTTGGAGTTGAACCTCCAGCCCTTTGTATTCAGTCTGTTGTTTCTACTCAGTACTGGGATTCAGTTTCTATTCTTACTTCACCTGTTCACTTACCTTTACAGGAAGCTTTATTTTATTTGTGATCATGTGCGTGAAGATCTCTCACAAGTAACTACATAAAAGATTATTTCAAATTACTTCAAGCTATTTGGCACTGCATTTTATTTTGGCTTGACTCACGAAAATGTGACCCACCTGTCTATTAGCTATTGACTCTGTGCTGGACCTATGGAAGAGTTGAAAGGGTAGACTAGAGAGTTGAGTTCATAACTGTTTGACTTTTATTTTTTTCTTTTCTGTTCTCACTCCCAGAACATATGTCATTTCTTCTCCATATGTTACTTCTCAATGGAAAGATGAGCTGTGGCAAGGGGAATAGAGAGCAAGGCTGTGGAGAAACAGCCATTTTTACTGCTGTTATGATATAAATATATTTAGGCTTCCTTAGAACAGAAAAAAGGCAGTACTGTACCTTAAGCTGAACACTCAAAAGACAGTGAAGACTGAAGGGCTTTTCAGAGAAAAGATGGTACAGATTCTTTATGAGATAACTCTCCTTTCTTACGATGGTTAGAAGTGTTAAGTGTTCTAGGAATTGTCTATATATGATGAAAACATTAATTCAAACTAATACAACAGATGGTTTTCTTTGCACCGAATCAGCCTGTCATCCTAAAAGAAGTTCACTCCCTTTTTTTTTTTTTTTTTTTTTTCTTAGTTCCCATAAACCAGAATCCTCATTCCCAGGAAAAAAAAAATCACCACCACTGCTTTGGCAAATACATTCTGCAGCATATTGTGAATGTTAACAGATTCAGGCTGTTCTGGACAAGAAGATGGAGAGTTAATTCCAAAACTGAAAGCCCCTGAAAATAGCATCCTTGTATCACATTCAGCCTTTCTCTCTTTAACTGTGGGAACTCCAATGTGTCTGTTGACTTTAACTGTACTGGTCTCGAGAGGGAAAAATCAGGCCTTTCAAGTAGATGCACCCCAGTCATGCGTTATTTTATAAGATAAAATTGTCTTAGGTCTTGCTTTTATGGAGGAAGGGAAGATGGGTTCTCATTGTGCATTAGGCATACAAGTTGACACTTTTTTTTACTACCACTTTTGAATTTTTTACAAACTCACAGATTTAACTGTTTCCAGAAGTTTTTTGAACAAGTATGTACTCTTAAACATGAGACTGCTGCATTGATTTCACAGGAGTAACACATGAGCAGCATACATTTCATGGTCTGATGTGAGTGTAGCTGCATTTTTTGTACTGTCATGGCTTGTAATTTTATGAAGTTTTTAATACGTGCCTTCTAAGGATAATACTTTCCTTGCATCTATTTGTTTGAATTTAATTTTTAAATGTTTATTGTTTTGGTTCCTTAGCCATGAATCAGCGAATCAGCCAAAGTGCTCCAGTGAAACAGCCACCCCCTCTGGCTCCTCAGAGTCCCCAAGGTGGTGTGATGGGTGGGAGTAGTTCCAATCAGCAGCAACAGATGAGACTTCAGCAGCTACAGATGGAGAAGGAAAGGCTGAGACTGAAGCATCAAGAACTGCTTCGGCAGGTGAGGCCACAGGTTAGACACCTACTTCCACTATTTCTTTTGTTATGTTTTGTTTTGGCTAAGTTGTTGTTTCAGTGAGTCTTAAAGACCAGTGACTGTACAAAAAGCTTTGAGCTCTAAAAAGGTCTGAATTAATCCTGTTACTGATACCAGCTTGGTAATGAAAATATCAGACTGAAGGATTTTGCTTTCCTCCCTCATTCCTCTCTAACAAAACTTCTCTGAGAACAGGCTTCTTTACTATTAGGATGACATCATGGACTGTTGATCTGATTGGATATTCCTCTTGAGAATATATTTCATATTCATTGTGTTCTGAGTCATGCAAAAAGGCAAGAAGTTGGTTCCCACAGCTGCTTTAGTTCTCCCTTTAAAGTGGAGGAAAATCTTTCACTTTTAATACCTGTCACAGTCTGTAGTATTTCAAAGTACTTTTAAAGTTTATATAAGATACATTGAAGAGACACCTTACTGCTAAAATCTTATCTCTGAAACAGTGGAGTGGAGCATGGAACAACTGAATCACTCATACCGTGTTTTGAACCAGTGGTTTTCTTATGTGAAGAATTTCAAACTTCGTAATTAGGCTGCAAGCTATTCCTTTCAGTATTTTTCTACTGTATGAATACAGCTATAGCAAATGTTAAAAGTGTAGGACTGGACACTGGAATCTCTGGATTTTGAATTCGGGCTTGACTTCCTTTTGACTTTAAGCCTTCTGCTTCAATTTTTCCATCTGAATGTTTAAGAGTTACTACCATCTGTGCTAGATAGGATATTCTTTTGGTTTTTGACACTGCCAGAGAGAGCACTAATCTTTTCTTTGAGGAAGACCTTCTAAAATCTTACCCTGTTCCCTTTTCACTTTGGGTGATGGGCCTTGTATCAGGAGAGGATGATATCTTAATGTCCTCAAAGACAGCCTTTCTCTTTCTTCATCACCTGCAGTATTCTGTCCTGGAATCTGACTCCCGTTATCCCCTTTGTAGTCAAGGCCTGTTTTGTAGGAACCTTCAGCATCTCTTGGTGTAAGATGGGTCATCTTTACAGCTGTTACTTTTTATAGTACTCTAGGTAAGAATACATTGCAAAGGTGGCATCAGGACTTTCTCTCTGCTTAAGCACCTGGGCTTCTGCTGTTCCTGCTTTGCAATTAATCCACCAACAAACATTTTACCCTGTGCTAGCATGCTTCTAGATAGGCCTTCTAATTGTCTTCTTGCCTCAGTTGTCATTGGGAATCTGACTAACTTTGGACCAGGTGACAGCCAGTTCCCTTCATGTTGTTCTCCCTGGTCATTAAGCTTATCTGTCAAATACGCATCCTTGGTAAATCTGTGAGTTTTGTTTTACTGTGTCCTGATTTTCACAGTTTCTTAACTCCCTTACCCTGTCTCATCTGGCCTGTCTTGGGGGCTTGATACTACAAGATGGTGTTTATAAGACAGCGTGCACAGGCAAACGATGCAGCTAAAGTAATTTTTATCCATCTTATTTTTACTCTTAGGCATTGCGGAATATCAATCCCAGCACAGCAAATTCTCCAAAACATCAGGTAGGCTCTTAACTGATGTTTCAGCATAATTAGAAAAAATGAAAACATTAAATTAGGCTAGCAGGGGAGCTTTTTGCTACATGAAGGCATTCTACAAAAGAAAAACAAACAAAAAAAACCAAGCTCTGCCATACACATTTTTGAACCACTTCTCTGGTCACAGCCCTAACATTGTTTTTAAGAGTGCTGCATTACCACAACTTTATATCAATATTTAAAAGCAAATGAGGAATTCATTACACGTTTTTCTGCATTGAAAACAACATTCTTGTTTAGCATTCTTGAGGATACTGCTGTTCCAGTCCTGATGTCATCAAGATGTATATTTAAAGCAAACCTCCCATTATATCTAAGCTAGTAGTTTGTGACTTTTAAGTACTGTTCATATTAATGTTCTTACCAGTTTGTTTAAACAGGTATGATCTTTAAGAAGGATATCTGTATTTGGTTAATAAAAAGTCACTTGAAATATTTATGATTTTAAGCATGTGCAGTGTAACAGAATTATTTAATAGATTAGAGTAACAAAATAATTGCTATGGGGATATAACATGTAATTATTCCATTTTGACATTTAACAGGCTCCAGCACAGATACATTTTCTATATAGGAAAGAGCAATTCTGAAAAGTCTCCCAAGCTCAGACCAAAAGAAAATTGGTCAAAATGTGAAGCATAATAAACAGTTTAATGCAGACTTCTTTTAGCTTCTTAAGAATTTGAATATGGAATGAATCTCTGAAAGGATGGATTTATGGATATATTCATAGAGCTTCTTGCTTGGTATTGCTAACAGTATTCTTAATCTACTGGTTCTTAGGACAGTATTTATGTTGGCTTGTGTTATACTTCATTTTTCTAAGAAAAAACACTCTACACACTAGTCAAGAAAAACATAATAAAAGAAAGTATCCTGTGTTTGGAAGCCAGGAGTACTGGTGTACTATTGCATTCTGAAGAGTACTGCAAAATGTGTACATTACTAGTTCTCCTGAGGAGGTCATCTTCAAAATAGGAGCCTCAGACCTTAGAAACAGTACTGACACCCTGGAAAAATTACTTTCTTGTTTGGCAATATCAGTGCAGCTCTAAAACTGAAGCGTTTTATTGAGATGTAGTAGTTTGATTCATTTACAGAGCATTAGCCACATAATGATCTTGATTATTAATATTAGACCCTGTTATGGAGAAGAAAGAAATTCCTTAAGAATTACTGGTATACAGGGAAATAAACAGAGAAGCACACTCCTCTACACCAGTTGGAAACACCTTATCTTCTGCCACAATTAGATCATTCAGAAGGGATGTTTTTCTTACTGAATGCCAAAGTGTATTCTGTGTTTTCTTGTATGCCTGAAGCCCTGTCATACAATTGTTCACTCTTCCACAGTTACTTTTTCCTGTTGCCAACTCAGAAATATGGAGCAAATGGAGAACGTCAGGATTAGTTTCACACTTCGTAAGATCAGATTTTTGGATCTTCTTGAAATTCTGGATTAAAACACTAAAAAGCTGCAAAAACTCAAAGGGGCGGTATTGATAATTCATAAAATGTATAAGCAGTGGTCACTTTGCTTTGTTTGGGATGGGGACTGATGAAAGGATTTATGCAAAAATCAGGATTCCAGTTACATTTCAACTGTCTTCATACCAGGCTCACCTGTATACTCACTTGCCTGGGATCAGTTTTAGTAGTCTGCACTTGCTAATGATTCAAGCTGTGTTTGAGTGATCTGGTGGATAGAACACTAGATTATTCATGTTGTATCACCTAAATGTGTTTTTTGTGTTTTTATGTGTGACTTCAGTAACCTAGTGAGCAGTCACATGTAGAAGAAGATGCTTAAAGAACTGCTTCTGGAAATTGTTCTCTAAATGCTTCTTGAGGCCTTGCACTATAGAGGCAAATGTTGTCTTCCTTTTACAATGATGCTGTCTGAAGTCCCGATCTGTACATCCTATCTGGTTATAGTCAACCTAGTAAATCTGTGAAAAATCTGTAGGAAGAACGAATATATCTTTGGTCAACTTTCTCCTTATGACAGATCCTTTCTTTCCTTTGTGAATAAAATTAATGAAGTTTAGAGGAATTATCTGCTTTCATGATGATAAAGCTCTGCTTGGAGCAAGGATAATAGCTTCTCTTGCTAAACTTTAGATGTTCTTTTAAGCAATACCAAAAATAAAATCCTCATATGTTCAGTTCTCTTAATTCTGGGAAGACTAAGTCTGTTTTAGAGAGTGATTGTCAAGGTCTTCCTTTTGTAAATTACATGGCACCAGCATTCTTGAAGCTTGCCTCTAGTGAAGTATCTCTTTTACGTGGATAAGAAAACCTGAGAAATGTTCCTTAACTTCTAACTGCTTTTCTTAATCACAGAATCAAATAGCTTGGAAGGGACTGGTGGAGGTTATTTAGTCCAACATCCTGCAAGCAACCAAGCTTCTTCTTCCTTCTTGACATTTTTGTCCAGTGTCGTGGTTGTATTGATCTTTCGTCAGGTTTTTTTGGTACTGAGTGAACACTGTGTCCGTGCCAGTTTTTATCTCTGCCCTGATACTGTAGTATTCTGTAGTGACACTAACAGTCAAGTGTTATGTATGGAGGCCTTAGCACTTAATTACCTTCTGGAAAGATTAAACAGTTGCTCAGCTTCATCTTTTGAAGCAAGTACTGTAAAATGAGGATATATTGTGTTATAATTCTAAAAATGTCTAAGTCAAAGGCATTTGAAGCGAAAATTGCAACTTCCATATTTGTTGTGTATATACAAAAGCTACTGGTACATCCAAAAAAATTGAAAATACCAAGCATCTGTCCAGTTACTGGCGTTCATCGTCAGTTATCTGTGAACAACTTGTAGGTGACTACCTGTCTTAGTTAAGAGACTGAGTGACTTGACTATCTCTCCATCCCCACTACCTCTCCTTCCATTTTCCTGCAATTAGTATCTGGTTGTCAACAACATCTCACTTAAAGTAGATGCTAGTCAACTTTTGTATAAATCATAAAATAAGTTAGGTAACGGATTTCTTGCCTTCTAGTATACGATGGAAAGAGAGAAAGGCAAATAACATTGATGTACTGATGGCATTATTCTTGGATGTTGTGCAGACAACTTCCCTGTGCTAAGACAGGAAGATTTCTTACTTGGTTGCTGCTAAGATTTGGGTATTTGTTAGTAAGATCAGCATACTACACAGCTGTTTACGTGATAGGTTCCTCTGTATATGCTTGCTCATTCCATATCTTCTGCTTGTTTCTGGCACTGAATGGAGATCCCTGCCTGAGAACCAGATACAACCCTGCTTCCTTGCTATTCTGCTCAGTCGTGCTTTCCAACTTACCTTTCTGTTATTTCTGTGCTTCTTTCTTGGTAGTTCTGCATACCTGGATTGTGGTCTATGTTCATTGTCTCCATTCTTTTGTCCTTTACATTTTATGAAGTACCTCTTGTATTCTCTGTCCTGTTGCCCCAGACTTAATTCTTATCAACTTTTGAGTGACATTCTGAAAATTCCCCTACTCAGTGAAGAATGTGCAAAGACATATGGCTAATCTGTCACTTGGTTTTATTTCATACTTTTTTCATATTTCCTCTTATTGCATAAAATATAAGCACTTACAGTACTGAATAGTTACTGCGTTTGAAATACTATTTTAGTTTCCTACTATTCCTTTTTTGTAAAAGTTCATCGTAGTTGGTGTTTGACACCTTTCATCAGCTTAGCTGAGATTTCCAGTGTTCCAGGAAACATCTCTTTCTTTCTTTATTTATTTATTTCTTAGGACATTATTAATATTTTTCAATAGAAGATTTTTGCAGTCACTTTGCATGTATACCAATACAAAGCTGTGTTACTGACAGATTTGTGACATTCTAGAAAGTAAGGAAGGCATTGTTACAAGCAAGTACAGTCTTGAATTCTGTACTCTTGAACTTCTATGATGTTAGTGAAGCTGGAAGTTTTACTGAGGACTTAGGTTTTGGTTTGTTTTGGTCTTGTCTTGCCTGTAATATTTCTTTCAATGACAAGATATACTTGTGTTCAAATCTTAGTGGAAATGGTAAGCAATAGTTATTTTACTTTCTCAGTAAATCCCAAACAGTGTTGTCCCTTGAATCTCTTGTTTCCCATCCCTCTGTGTTATCTGCAGCTGACCTAGGTTAACAAGATAAATGACTTGTCTTGGTTTTGTCAAGGGAGTTCATGTTGGAGGGGGTGTTGGTGTTGGATTTTGGTGGGGTTTTGGTTGGTTTGGGTTTTTTTTAACAGAGATAAGGTACTGAAGGCAACCATTTGGTCTTTGAACATGGCTTTTTTGATCAGTGAAGGTATGACCACTGGTATACAGAAACATTCTTGAAAATTACTTATACAAGTTGCAGGAAGAAAACAACAAGTCACTTGCAGCAAATTCATAGCTGTATTGTGTCCCTCAGTTTTAATTTGCCTTTTGCTTGATACTTGATAGGGAAAATGGGCTGTGATATATCTTATTCTAAGATATCCATTATGTGAAAAGTTCTGGTGAGGGCTGGCTAAGACACAGTGAAGAGTCTTTCCAACAAAGTCTTTTTCCCATTTAAAATTTTTCCTTCTGATCGAACTTTTTAAAATCAATAGTCAGAAATGAGACCTGAAACTTCTCATTTCAATGAAAGTAAATATTGTATCTCCCCTTTTGTTGTATTTTACTCAATAGCTCTTTGTACTAATACTGAGTTTTGCTTTGTCCCTTATAGTTTAAATTTTCTGTTAGATGTTTCTTTTAGACAATGAACAGAAATTGTTACTGATTTCCTACTCTCCAAAATCAGTAACAAAATATTACTGGAGAACTGTCATGCAGATACGGGAACTGAGCAGCCTGTACGATACTGTAACTTGAAGATTCCAAGTAGGCAGAAATAAATTTTGTGTGTGTTTATCTCAGTTTTCATTGAACCATTGGTATGTTATTGTTAGCAGGAATATTTTACTTCATTAGGTAACAAACAGTTGTTATTCACTGGATTACCTTCTACAAATCTTCGTAATTAATTAATTGACTTTAGTCTGTGGCAATAAATTCAGCGAGTAATAACGAGTCTTAGTGTATTGCCTCTTTTTATATAGGCCTCTATTTCTAGGGAAACACTTGTATTTTAGGTAGCTAAAGGTTAGTTCAGATGATCTGTCAAGTACCTGTCATTTACTCTGCATCAGTTGCACAGAGCAGTGTTACAGAGTATGATGAGGCTTACAGGTAAGGCAGCAGTGCCATGGCTTTAGGAATTAATTCAGGAAAAGACTTAACCAGCTGTCTAGAGCCATCCTAGACTGGGGTTGAAGACTGCAGCTGGGGACCTGTGTGGAATTTTTAAAGCAAAATACTAACTTCTT
Source organism: Athene noctua (assembly GCF_965140245.1). Lineage (NCBI taxonomy): Eukaryota > Metazoa > Chordata > Aves > Strigiformes > Strigidae > Athene > Athene noctua. The sequence goes on along the minus strand of NC_134037.1, from coordinate 249,943,877 downwards.
AATAGTCACCAGACTGAAAGGTCTGGTAGACATGCTCTGGCAAACCATATTGCTGCAGTTCAACACATTAAACTCAGCTGTCTGCCAGAGATTGCCTTAATAATAAGGCAGCAAACAGGATGTGTCTAACATGGTTCTTCCAGAATCTAGTATCTGAAGCATTCATGTGTCTACGCTGCAAGACAGACCAGACACCTGATCTATCAAAAAAATTATTTTTCAACTAGGTCAGTTTTCAGAATTGTGTTACTGTATGGACAGATGTTGATTCCAGTGAAGGCAGGGGTAAGAATATGCAATCAAAGGCCATCTGTAACTAGCAGTAAAAAGTTGCTTTGGAATTGTCCCTGGGTTGTGACCCACAGTGATTAAGAGATCAAGGCACACATCATACTCTACCCTGACTAACAAACTCTGCTTCTTCTAAATCCTGTTAAATAAAACAGAAGTTTTTGTCAGAGCATTGGAAATTTCAACTTGGGGTTGGATTTTCTGTAGAAATTATGGAGATGTTCCTTGACCTAATTATTGTTTATAAGTCTCTGATGTTTCTGATGAGCCGTACACTAAGACACTACTCTGCACACTGCCTAGAAAGTGCAAGCATGATTGGATATAGATAGGGAGATTGAAGGGCAGTCCTGTGTGGCTGGATTTGAGAGGAGAAGGGTATGTTGGCTGTCATCAAAATATACCAAATGTGGAATTCAACTAATTTTACTGCAAAAGCAACATTGCTATTCTTCAGCCATCTTGGGAACTAAGTGCTTTAAATGTTCTTCAGCTTTTAAAATAGTATAGCTTCATTTCTTATTGAAAACCATTGAGCTAAGTGAAACTTGTTTGTTAGTTTGTGTGGCAAGAGCTGTAGAATTTGAGTTTCATACTCTGTTGGTTTAGGTGGGAAATGCTGAGCATTGGTAGAAGGAAGTTACACACTAGCAAAGATACTTGTGTTATATGAGTAACTTCAAAATTCAGAAGCTGATTCCACTTGTAGCACCTTAGCTTTACAATTTAACAAAACGTTATTGCTTGCTTGTGTATGTAGATCTTTATGGATAAATACCCTGTCTAAAAGTCTACAGTGTAAATCAGATCTGCATTTGTTGCCTTTGTCTGGGTTTTATGCTTTTAATTGCTTCAGGACTCATTCTGTGTCTGTGTAGCTCACTGCAGTGGATTTACTGGATCACTGGTGCTGCTTGCAGTTGCAAAACTTAATTGCAAAAATACTGCTAAACCAACTGGTCAGCAGAAGATATGAGTCATGTTGACCTGAGTAGGAGATGGCCGTGAATAATAGCTTTTGCTAGAAGCAAACAAAAATAGGTGGAGGGAGGCCATCTGGCCCTGCACGGCCGTCATGTCTGCGGACTCCTGCTGACACGTACCTGCCTCACTGGTGCTCTGAGACGCCTCGGCTGGGCAGGTGCAATGCTGGAGCCAAGGGCAGATAGGTACCGAGAGGAGTATGAAGCAGCAGCACAGAGAAGGACTGCAAAACCAGACAAGAATCCAGACTTTATTTACACATGTCTAATCCGATTTATGCTGCTTTATCTGTGCTTGCAATGCTCTGCATAGCATTAAGTTCTTTGCCAAGTTCATACAATGAAACTAATTATCACTCTATCAGTATCACCTCTCTAAATTAATTTGCGGGTTTTCACAATTGGAACACTGAATAATTTACATTTCCCCCTTACTCTTCCCTAATTGCATAGGTGCTTGTTGCTGAATTCATTTGTCTTCATCTGTCCACGTGTTTTTCCTCTTTCTTTTGTACATATACTGTAACTCTGTAGCACTTAAACAAGTGCATAAATACTTACCTTGAAGAAACAACTGGTGCTGTAACTCTGCCCGTAAGTGTCATGGTCTTCTCTTTCCTCTAACACTTCTTTCCCATCCCAGTGAAGCCTGTGGATCATTTGATAGTTGAGCAGTGTGGTGTGAATGACCTGGAACTTGATGTAAAACTTAATCTGCATGCAATTATGAAAAAAAAAATGGGTAAGGTCAGCCAGATAAATAACACAATGCTGACCTTATTTTAAAAATTATTTTGCTTAAGGAGATGACAGATCATTTTGGTCTTTATGTAATAACCAGAATTCAGCTTTTGTGTTAACAATAGGAATGCTAAGCTTTTATTTTCCCAGAGGTACTTAAAAAAGTTCTACATACTTACAAAAATAGGATGAGATCAAGTTATAGAAATCTAAGCCAGGATTTTGTCATGGTTTTATTTTTGCCTCCAGACTTTAAATACTTCTAATAAAGGATATATTTTAAGGCATGAACTAAAAGCCTAGAGTTCACATTGCTCTGTTTGGAGCTGGGAGAGGCTTGTACACTCCCATACATTTTTTTAAGTACAGGAAACACATAACTTTTTTTATTGAAAATCAGTTTTATAAGGAAGAACAAACGAAAAGACCATTCTTCAAGCAACTTTAGCTTCCATTACATGCACCTTTTAGGAAAAATAGTCTTAATACACTCTTTAGGGCTTGTAGAAAACATATCTTGTCTTATGGAATGATTAAAAATCACTCTGTATTTGTTTCTGAATAGCTCGTCTTTTTTGGTAATTCCTTTCTCTTTCAGTGCTCCCAGACTGACATATATTTATTACTTGAATGAGTAATGTAATAACATTCTTTCTAGGGGGAAGTGCTGTAGTTCTGCCTCCTGTATAAGTAGCAGTAATGCTACTTATAAATAGTTTAAAATAGTTGTAGTTTTGCCCTTTTAGCAATGTTGTTGAAACAAGGATAAAAGTAGGGATGATATTAAAAATACTTATTTCATTATGTTGTATGTGCCAAAGAATAGACAAACTACAGTTCTCCCTCTTGGTTTAATACATCTCTTTTTAGTGTGCTTTCAGTGAAATGTGATTTTTCTCTTTTAGCTGGCTAGCATCTGTGCTACATTTATTTTTACCATACTATTTAAGTTCATATACTGATGAAACTTGAATCTCTCCTACCCTCTGAGGATTTAGAAAATACAAAGGTGACTTTCCCATTTTTCTGGATTGCTTATTCTTTTGTACTGAGGGTTTTTTTAAAGTATAATAGACAAGTTTGTGGGTTTTTTCTTTTCTGATGTCAGTAGCTCTTGAAAAGGGGATATGTGTGGATTTTTCTTCTCTCAAATCTTTCTTCTTTTTTTTTTTTTTTTTTTCCAAACTATTGCATTAGGAGGCACTGCTGAATGGAAAAGACCAGGCCTACCACACAATGAGATAAAATGTCATTTTAGTGCTTTATATACAAAAATTACTCTATAATAGTTTTGCTTTGTTATCACAGTTTGGGGCACTGGTGTGTGATTAAGCTGCTTCTGCAGACTGCTGGCACTTTTGGTCCCTCCTCTTGATTCTAGTCAGGGGCTGCAGCCCAAGAAAATAAAAATGCAACACACAGATCAAAGCAAGAGGGAAAGGGAAAAGGACAGAGCATTCTTGCCACAGCCAGGTTGTAGCTACATAAGAGCAAAGCACTCACTGATTGACACATCTGCTATCAGAGTGGAGAAGGAATGTGTGCTGTATTCCAGGTATGAACCCAAGGCTGAAAAGATTCTAGAAGTAATGGTGCAAGGTGAAGTGATATTTTTTATTTATTTATTTTCTCTTCCTCCTTTTTAATTGGACAAATAGCAAGATAGAATTAGTTCAAAGTACCTACATCACATGAAGGCAGTTTCTCAGAGAAGGGAAGGCTCAGGTGACATGTGGAAGAATGCTTGTCTCCAGAGGAAGGGCATAAAGATCATGATGTGAGCGAGAAGTTCTTGAGCCATCTCTGGGATGGCTGTTCCAAGACTTTCTACCTTCTTCAGATCCCCATTGGGGAAGCATTCTAGGAAAGAAAACTTTATTCTTTATTATTATTATTATTATTTTCTTAAATGAATTGAGTCTTCCTGTGTATCAGCCTTCATGTATCAAGGCTGATGTGACTGATAGAAGTTTATAAACTTAGCTGTGAAGTAAGACCTCATTATATAGTCTTTGCACTTGGTTTTATTACATAAGCAAATGAAAAGCATATGGATAAGCCTACAGAAATTATTAAAAAGTGCCTACCATCCTGTGATCTGAAAATGAGGAGAAGGAGTATTACTACTATTGATTAGAACAGTGGCCAAGTAAGCGGTGGTCAGCAGAGGACTGGATTTACTTGGAGCAGGCAATTGGGTGTGATGAACATAAAAAACAGTGGTATGTTTGTACACTTTCTGCAAAGGTCTAATCAGCTGGAGTGAGAAAAACTTATAGGACAAGACATAAAACTTGGCATTAAAGAAATATGTGGAATAATCCACAGGAATGGGAGTAAAGTGTATGAAGGTTAGAAAAGGAAAAAAAGCAGGGAAACATTCAATATTTGGCACAATCTGCTGGAAAATCAAATAACCTTAAACTTTTTTTAAAATAAATCACTTTGAAGAAGAATTAGGAAAATACTATTTTTATATATTAAAAGTCTACAGTAGTCCTTAGGCTCATAATTGAGAATAAGTGAAGACCTCTCATTTTACAAGTGGGAAATAGTGGGTATTGTCAAGGCTGACAAGATTGGTTTTGCCTGAGATTCGCTTCCCAGGCACAGCCTGGAAATCACATACTAATAATGGTGACAAGGTAGTAGATTTCTTTACCAGTCTCTACATTAACAAAGCACAGACTTGCAGAGCCACTGATGATGTTTTAGGAGAGTTGCTTGAAGAAAATGACTGCATTTTTCACCAGTAACTCACAGATTACCTGTTTAAAAATGGAGAGAGGGGCACTGGAAATTACATAAAGTGCTGGTTATCTCCATTCACCTTTAATTTTGTGTATTTTATGTTAAAACTTAGTTTCATTAAGTAGTAATGACGAGCTTTATGGATGGGTTGATTCAAGTTGGTATACAGTCACATGTACGTAAATAAAAATATTTACGTAATCTAGGTTTGTAACTTCAGAAGAGCAGTATCAGTTTTACTAAAAAATTGATAGGGATTTGAAGAGCTTTAAAATTTGCATATGGGACAAATCGCTGGTTTGATCAATCAGAAATTTCAGAAGGCATGCCTCAAACAGGAGGAGTGAATGGCAACTTGTAGTGAAAGACTTTAAACTTTGTTGAATGAAACAAGCAAGGTAAAAAGGAAATCAGGGGCTAAATCAGAACTTAAAAGAAATGGGGGAAAAGTGCTAATCAACAGAGATAGACAGACATATCTTAGGGGTTTTGATCTTAAGAACAGACTTAGCAAAAGTGTATTGAAGTGAACTAGAAAATGTTTATGTAACCATACAGATATTTATATCCATAAACACATTTACAGTGAAGTCTCTGTAATAGTGGGATTGACTGATGGAACTTTCATTGTCATAGCAAATTCTTGCTTTGTGTTCAGAAACTTTTCGTTTAAATCTTGTAACTGGAAATAGTAAAAGCATCAGTTATCTATAATGTTATGTGTTTTATGTATCTGCAAAGTGCATTCAAATGCCTAACATGATCTTTCTTCTTCCCCCTCGCCCTGTTCTAGGAATTGGCTCTCCGTAGCCAGCTTCCAACAATGGAACAAGACGGTGGATCTCAAAATCCCGTGTCATCTCCTGGAATGTCTCAGGAACTGAGAACAATGACTACAAATAGTTCTGATCCGTTTCTTAACAGGTTTGTAGAAGTAGCTACTAGAGGGGAAAAAAATAAATTTAAAATTCTGTTTGGTACATGTAATAGTTTATTTTGAACATCTGTCTGTGCCAAAAGCCACAGCTGTAAATGAATCTTTCCTTAAATGGCAAGTCCAGTAAAAGTTGAAGATTAAAAGCTGTCTCCTGTGGGAGGAAGTAGTCTGTTCAGACTTGTAGGAAGGTTTTTTTATTCAAAGTCATAACATGTTTGCCTCTGCATAATCTGTTGACTAACAGTCATTTCAAATTACTGACTCAGAAGAATTTGTGAATAACTTGCTGTGAGATCAAATGAACTGTGAGGCACATTTAGGACTACACCTTGAGGTTCATTTTAAGGTTTCTCTATTCACCCCTCCCCTCCAGTTCAGGTATTTAATTTAGCCGTTTTTACTCTGTTAATGTTAGGTCTGCAAATAGTGGCACGTTTAATTTTAAATGATGTATTATTTTGAAGTGGGTCTTTTAAATCAAGATTTAGAATTTTACAGTATAGACTAGTCTTTTTCTTAATTTTTCCCTAATCTCTCTGAGTTGGAGTGTTTGTTTTGTTGGAGGTACTGTTTTAATTACAACTTGCATATGCTTCATACTAACCCTTACAACTTTGTATAAGCTGCTGCAGCTTGAGATAAGTCATATCTAATTTTTGCTTAGCATGTTAGAAAGAAAATACGACAGTGGTAAAACAGTCAAATCTCCAAGCCACATGAACTTTGAATCAATGGAGTAAAAATCTACTAACATTTCAGCAGTATCGAGTAGTTGATCTTAAGTTGGCGTAGTTAATTTTGTAGTTTTTCATTGGAATATATTTTGTCAGCAATCTAAACTGATAGCAACTCAGTATCCCCTACCATAAAAGTGAAAAATAATGTATTCTGTCAGAGTTCATCACTACTTTTCTGCATTTTCTTGAAATGTTAGCTTAACTTTAGGATGCTTACTGTAAGTGCTCATGAAGCACGCTCATCTTTAATGGTACATTATTATACTCATGGAAAACCTCATGCAATTAATCTTGATTCTGTCAGTCTAAGTCTTAACTTCCATATTTTTTGCCACCGATACAGTTTCAAACCTTCTCACAAGGTAAGAAGTCCACATAATGTTAGAACTGGCATGATTTTGGATTAAGGCAAGCTTAAATATTTGCCGTAATTTCAGATACTGAAAACTTAAAATCTTTGTAAACCTCTGCTGCAATTATAAATCCTTTCCCATATTCTTTTCAATAACTTAATGTTGCTGATCTCTCACACTTAGGTTCTTCATCCCTAAAGATGTACTGTCATTGTATGTAATTTTTCCAACTGTTGATATTCCATCAGCTTAGTTTAAGTTTGTTTCATTTTCTGCCTTTCCAGGAGACTTCTCCATCATTTCATACACTCTATCCTCACTCTCATTCTCAAAATTAGTAAAGTTCAGTAGCAATGGTGCAAGAACATACCCTTCATCTTGCCAGTGGAATCTGCTGTCGTTCATATAGTTTAGGTTATGTAAATAACATTAGTTGTTCTTAAGCTTTTTCTGCTACTGCATGAAGTATTGTCTGTGCTCGTGTTGTGAGTGCTACTGTGAGAGTGGGAGAAAAGTTTCTCAAGGTACACAGTGCTTTGTATACATTGGAGAAAACCAAGTGAAAAAAAAGGCCTTGCACGTGAAGAAGAAAGTAGTGATGTTTTGTTATTAAACTCCCTAAGGAACTAAGTGGTATTTCCAAGTTTGGGGTAAGCCCTTCAGGAAGACTTATCTCATACACAGACAAATCTGATTAGAAAACTTAATATTTTGTTAGAGGAGGGGTTGTCCTCTATGGAATTCATCCTGGGATCTGGTATGAGCCTTAACTGTGCTGGCCCTGTTCTAAGGAATAAAAAGGACAAGAAACCTTAAAACTAATCTGCTGTCCTGTAAGAAGCCTCTATAGATAAATGATGGCCTTAATGTGTTATAGTGACATACTAGATTGAGTTTTTGGAAGGCTGTTACCATCATACATTGATCCCAGGTATATTTTGAAATGATGTAGAATCCTCATATCTTCAAAACCTGTTTTCTGACCTGAAATGCACGTGTGTTCAGGTTTCAAATGGCCATGGCAGTGAACTATTGCAATTTATCTGTTGTGATTCTACACACATGAAATATAAAATGATGAATATTTACCTTTAATTAGAAATAGGAAAAAAGCTGGAAAGGGCAAGTTCATGTTTGTAATTTTTTGACAGGTTGATAATTAGCAAGGACTAGTTACTATAAAGTGCAAAAAGATACTACTTGCCTAGTTCCAAATATGTTTTAACTGGGCTTTTTTTTCTAGGCCTTACCCCACGTGAAATACTGAAAATAAGTACCTGACCCGAGTTCTTAATATCTTAATTTGCATTTTGGTCTGAACATTTACCTCTTCTAGGTAATTTTATGTACATCACCACACTTAATTCTGGCATATGGGTAAAGGAAATAATTTTTTTAAAAAGACATTTGTGGATATCTGTTGCTATCTCTGAATTAGATACATCAGTCCAATAGTTTTGCCCTAAAGTTGTCCTTGATGTCCCTTATGTTAAAGTTCAGACTTAGAGAAACTCTTCTATCTTGATAGGCTATATATAAAGTTCCTGATGAGAGAGTCCTCATAACTTCAGGTACAAAAGTTGGATATCCAGAGTTTAGGCTGTTGAATATTTTACACTGCCTACATAATCAGAATATCCAAAAAATCTCAGAAGATAATTGCTACATTGGAGCGATTTGAGAAAATGTACACTAATGTTTTCATTTATGTAGCTGATCTGCCTGCTGTCTTTGGTACTTACTGTCATTGTGGTGTATTTTATTTTCTGAATGGGACATCCAGCAATGCAGACTTTATTTCACCTTTTGGTTTGCTACTATGTTTATATATCTTTGTTTGTTAGATTTATATTGGTAGTGATGGTGATTCTCTTAACTCCTAAATTGGGACTTCTTTTGTATACATATAATTTAACAGGTATTAGTTGAAGAAGCATCCACTTTATTTTGAGTAATGCAGTTTAGTTGCATGCAGTAATTTTGGGTGGTGTGACTACTAAATGAAGAAATCCTTGTTGAAGAAAGAGGAAATGTATTAAGGAGTGATTTGAAGAAAAGGGCTGGACATTCCAAGTGTGAGAGCAGCAGCCAAAAAGCTTTCTCAGCTAGAGTGATTTAGTTCAGTGTAGTCTCTGTTCTGTTTTTAGAATTTTATCCCACAATGTAAAGCAACATTTTTTTTCACAGAATTTTTAAATAGCTTAATTATTAGGACTGTTGTCAAATGTGTGGTGATACTGTTTTTAAATAAATCAAAAAAAAAATATTACTTAACTATGAAGAAATGTTGGGTTTCTTTCTTGTATGGCAAAGATGTCTTTGTAAAATCTAATTTATATATATTCATGGCTGATGCCATTCTACTTTCATCTGATGTTGAATAGCTGTTCAACCATCATCTGTTTGGTTCTTCATACTTGACAAAAAGGCATTTGCTATACATTTCATGAGCACATTATGAGCAGAATTAGCATGTCTTCAAATGCTAATTTGAGCCATAAGTCAAGTTGATGTTCATTTAGTATTCAAGCTGGAAAATCAGTAAGGATTCTCAGTGGGTGCTACCAGAACCTGAAAAAATACAGATTTTGAAAATATTTTGTGAGCTTGAATATTAGGAGATGCAGGGGGAGGGAGGTAATGGTATCTTTTTACAGCTGCTTATGCAGGCAACAGTTCCTGCCAGGAAACCTGCTCCTGCTTGGGCTCCTCTCCATGAGTCACAGCTCCTGCCAGGAGCCTGCTCCAGCACGGGCTCTCCATGGGCTGCAGCTTCCTTCAGGCATCTCCACCTGCTGCAGTGTGGCGTCCTCCACAGGCTTCAGCATGGAGATCTGCTCCACCATGGTCCTCTGTGGGCTGAAGGGAGACAACCTCTGTCACCATGATCTTCCCCACGGGCTGCAGGGGAATCTCTGCTCTGGGACCTGAAGCACCAGCACCTCCTCCCCCTCCTTCTTCACCGACCTGTCTGCATTTCACTGTCTGCAGGACTGTTCCACATTTTCTCACTCCTCTTTCCCAGCTGCTGCACAGTGTTTTTTTACCCTTTCTTAAATACATTATCACAGAGGTACCACCACTGTCGCTGATGGGCTCAGTCTTGGGCAGCAGCAGGACCATTTTGGAGCCAGCTGGAACCAGCTGTGTCTGACGTGGGGTCAGCTCCTGGTGTCTCCTCACAGAGGCCATCCAAGCAGCCCCCTTGCTACAAAAACCTTGCTGTGTAAACTCAATATACTGGCCTACTTCTCCCCCTGCCCCATCCCAGATTTCCCACTGCAGCTTTCTTGGTCTTGCTCACTCCGCTGGCAGTAAGATGGCAGTAAGAAAGTGAATGTATGTAAGGCCCCATGCCATCACTGTTCTGTTAACTGTTCTGTCAACAAGATCGTTCTGAACAGGGTTTGTTTACACGATGGCTTCTGTACAGTATTTGATTTATATTAGAGTGCTCTCTTGCCATAACATATATGACTGAACTAGTAGTAATGCAACAGTGGGAACCAATTAAAGAATCGCTAAAGGAATTCCAACTACAGCTCCGATTTATAACAGCAGTGACCTAGAAATACACTTCAGTGGTTGATTAAACATGGGGACATTAATAGTTAGATTTTTTTTTTTATCCATATAGAGGTGTGAAAGGGTATGCCATAATTCTTATTTTTATAATCATTATGGACTATCTGTGAGATGCTTCCAATGGTTTTTAGCTGTGGGTGGGTGTGAAAAGTTTAAAACTACGCAGAACACAGGTAGGCAGTTTTTTAAAAGCTGCTGAAGTATACTCTCATCAAGTTAAATTGTATCTAAATAAAATGGCTTTAATTGCAAAAGGTCTGCATAAAATAAAACCCTTTTGTCTGAAAAGCTTCAGTTTTTAATTAGAATAGATCACTTCTCATGACATGTCTTCAAAGACCTTGATTTGGTTCAAAATCAAGCTTTTATTTTAATTTCTTCAGTACTCTACCCTCATTTTTTGTTCCCTTTCTTCTGTTACAGTGGAACATATCACTCCAGAGATGAAAGCACAGATAGTGGACTTAGCATGAGCAGTTATAGTGTACCCAGAACCCCCGATGACTTCCTGAACAGTGTTGATGAGATGGATACAGGTCTGTTTTCGTGTACATCCTTAATGCATGTTTTCCAAATATACTTGTGTCCATTTGCAATGAAAACAAGTCTGAGAAGCTCTGATACTTTTCACGATGTTTTTCTACCTCCTTCTGTTTCTGTAATAGAAATATTATAGTTAGATTTGTGAAAAAACGTAATCAGCTCTGTATTGGGAGGATGGAGGATTGCTCATAAATAGTATCAATCCTGTTGTTACATGGAATTTGAGTGTCCATTTGCTTTTTTAAGGAATATAGTTTGTTCAGAGCTAAGAATAGTACCTCATCCAGTGTTGCTAATACTGCTCCAAAACAGTATCTGTCCTTTTCCTTTAAGCATACAAGTTAAAATATGCTAAATGACATCAAAGATCTGCAGAGAATTGGGTCAGTAGGTGAAAATGTTGAAACAAAGGCCTGTTCTTTGTACATCTACATGCAGTCATCTTTGGTTTTTGTGATGGATTTCTATGAATCATATTGCTTGTGTGATGCAAGAGATAGAGGATTAACCTTTAACCACTTGTCCTGATAAATTGTGGGTTTGGTACTTCCAGTATATTTAATATCCTTCTTGCTTTCTGTTATAACTAGGTGACAGTATCAGCCAAAGTAACATACCGTCCCATCAGAACCGTTTCCCAGACTACCTTGAAGCCATTCCAGGGACAAATGTGGACCTTGGGACACTGGAAGGAGATGGGATGAATATAGAAGGAGAAGAACTGATGCCAAGTCTGCAAGAGGCTTTAAGCTCTGACATCCTTAATGACATGGAATCTGTCTTGGCAGCCACCAAGCTAGATAAAGAGAGTTTTCTTACTTGGTTATAGGGGCCTCAGGGAGACTGAATTCTAAATCTGTGAAGGATCTAAGGAGAATAGGACATCTGTATCTGAAGTTCAGAACAAGCCAGTGTGGCACACTTTGGCTTGTGTTCAGAAAAAGTAAATGAACAAATAATCAACAAGATTCTTTCGTTTTGCTCTTCCTTGTCCATCGCTGCTGTTATATATTGCTGACTTTTTTCCACAGTTGACTCTGAAGAACAGACATCTTCTTGATCTTTTTCTATTGCTGTTGCAACTACTGTTCAAGGGGGGTGGGGAGGGATGATGAGCCTATTTGGATGACGAATGCCATTCCTTTTGTCCTAGTGTGCGCTTGCATTATCATTTTATCTAAGTACTCAGATTTGAAAGTTAATTTCTGCATGTCACTGCTTGTAGTTTGCTCAGCTAGTTGTCTCCTGTTGCCTGTGGCAAGTGGTAAAACATGACATACTGGGGTGACAAGCCAAAAATGATGTATCTGGTCAAAAGAAGTCAATACTGATTTGGAGATATGACTTAAAGGAGGGCTGAAGACTGTTTGGCATTAAGTGTTTCTACTAGTAGCTCTTTCATTAGTCACAAAGTGCTCTTGTTCATATTTTATGTTATAGTAAATCATGAGTCATTTTACATAGAAGCATATATGAACTTTGATTGTTGCCACATATTCTAGCCTAACTTTTGTTTGTCAAAAATAGTTTTATTATTTTTGTTAGTTGGTTTAACTGTAGCTGTAGGATGGGAAGTAATTATAGGTGTTCTTTTTTTTAAAATAGTGAAATCTAAGGGTTTTTTCTGATTTCACATAGTCTTATTTAAATCTGAATTGTCTGCTTTTTTATACTTAAAACATGCCTATTGTAGCCTGATAAGCTAGTGAGTACATAAACCAGTATGTTGTGCCTGTAACTTTTTTATTTTTTTTAAAGGCTAGCTTTGAATGTAATCATTAGAATTCATGACCAGTGGCTTATTTTTCATGTTTATTTGCAAGATTTTGAATTAGAATCTGATTGCAGCAGTGTAAAAGTTAGAATTCTAAGTGTTGTATGTACAATTTTTAAATGCATTTTAAAGTAGCAGAAACCATTTTAAAATTACAGATGCATCTAATCTCTCTTCTGGTTTTCAGTTTTGATATCTAAGCAAGTTTAGATGTAAAAATCCTTAATGGGAAAAAACTTTATTAAAAGTTTCTCTTAAGTTAGCATGGAAAAAAAGAACTATTACTATCACTCTTAAGTTGCAATGAAAAGGCTAGAACACCAAAAAAAAAAAAATCTTCAACAAAAACTCCTACGTCTAATAATTATCAAATTCTGTTTGGTGAAAAATAAGCCCTGGACACTATATGTAGAAGAATGTAAAGATATGTGTTAGACGGTGACATGAGCAGGTAATGAAGTGTATATTAGTAGTAGAGCTTAGCATGGGGTAGAGGTGAATATGAATTATCTTTATTTTAACAGGAAAAGATGTATCACTAAGTTGTCTGCAGGAGTTGACACAGTTTCCAAAGAGTATTTTTAAATGAACAAAATGAGCATGAATCAAACTTTCAGTATAAGCTATGAAGTTTTGTGGGGCTTTTGTTTTTTTTTTTTTCTGATGAAAAATAGTGTCACCAGTTAACACCTCTATAATTAAGGGCCTGTCACCATTCTCAGCATGAGCCTTTATTTTCAAGGGTGTATAACATGACTATAATGATACTGTAAGCGTGAAACTTGGGTTTGAAAAAAATCTCAGCTAGCAGGGACTTCTCCTGGGGAGAGATTTTTTTGGGTTTTTTTGTTTTGATTTTTTTTTTAAATTTAAAAAAAAAAAAACAAATTCAAGTTAGGAATGAATCAGCAAAGCAAAACAAAACAAAATAAAAAAACATTATTATTATCATTTGGGGTTTTTTAAGCTTCAGAAATAGTTCTGGTTTAGGATAATGTAAAGAATGAAAACTCTAAACCAAGTCTCATTTTTTAAAAACTGAAGCCTCAGAGGCAGAGATTTGAAATTTACCACTGTAAATGGACATTTACTACTTTACCTAAGGATATTAGTGTTTGAAATACACAAAATTGTTTGTGGCTTGTTATGGGATACAGGCAGGTTTTAAAATAACAATTTTCAAAAGACATCCACAATGACAAATATATTCTGCTACACCAATAATTCAGTGATTAATAGGCCACTTATATTGTGCAATGACACAGTAGCTCCTAAAGCAGTATATTGTGTCCAAGATAGGGATTTTAGTAGCATTTTTACAATTCTTCTCTCTTCCTCCCTTCAGGAAAAAAAATACACTAAGTTGTTATAACTTGAATGGTCTGACATAAAACCACAACAGCAAGGAAATTCAGAGTTGATTCCATTTCAGTTGTCTTCCACAGTTGTACCCAGGTATAATAGCACATACGATGCACTGAGTGCAAACTCCTGACATGCTGTACCTTTCTACAACAGGGATGAGTACAGATCAGATTTTCTTTCCTTGCTTTTGTGTGTTTGTCACAGCTTTAATATTTGAATGTTTTCTTCTCATTGTAGAAACACTAAATGGCTTATACTGTATTTGGGTAGCACTGCTTAGGGTAGATACTGACAAACTGGGAATCCTTGAACTGCTCTAACATTAATTATGTTTTGTGATACTTATTTTAATTGATTTTAATACATTTCCGTTCTCTCATTTATTAGGAAACATACCATAGAGATGCTGTACTGTTGGCAATCAACATTAATTTGGATATTTTTTTTTTTTTAATTCTGCAAATGCATTTTTTGATGAAGTGGTTAAAATTGTTTGAAATGCAAAAGTGTTTTGGGTAGTATTTTATACTGATGTATATATTGAAACAGAAATCATTGTAATAATTGTAATAGCTTTTAGTTATAAATACACTACATGCAGACAGATGGGGCTGTACAATACTGTGCTGTTCAACACCTGGGCAGGGCTACTGCTTGAAAAGAGGTTGCAGTGTCAGTAAACCATATGGATCAAATATTGTACCATTCAGTGTTGGCGCTCACCAATGCAAAAGGAGAAGAGACGATTTCAACATGATTAACACTACATAGCTTTCACACATCTGGTAAATTAGTACTAAAGTGACATTTTCACTTACAAGCATGTTTTTTATACAAATTAACAGGTGTGCCTGTGTAAAATAATTTGTTTTCTGTATCTTGGAAAAAATACTCTCCACATTTAGAATGTTGTACGTTAGAGAACTCTTAAATGCACCCTTGTCAAAATTATATATATTAG
This sequence comes from Athene noctua, assembly GCF_965140245.1. Taxonomy (NCBI): domain Eukaryota; kingdom Metazoa; phylum Chordata; class Aves; order Strigiformes; family Strigidae; genus Athene; species Athene noctua. The sequence continues at coordinate 249,928,856 of NC_134037.1, read as the reverse complement.
TTACCAATGTTACTTTTAGATATGAGCATGACTGTAAGTTAGGTACTTAAGTACGTTCTGTTACATTATTTTTCTTTATGTAATACTTTTTCAGTTGTTTTATTTGGTATAAATATATACTTTGTGCTTAAACATCTTTGTTTGTTTTTAACATTCAATAGTATGTAAAGATACTGATTTCCTTCAGTAAGATGGATGCATTGAATTGTTGGAATTCCTGTTGTAGTATGTCTGTTCTTGTCCCCCTTGTCACTGCTTTTGTAGTCATAAACTCCAGTCCTGCAAACATTCTGTACAAGCTCACCTAAGAGACAGAGTCGTCCCACTGATGTCAGTGAAGGCTTAACATTAAAGTATACATCTCTGTGTGTTTGCAATAATGAAGAGACAGTGACTGACCCTCATACAGTCTGTGTAAAACAACACTTTAATTGCATATGGCACTATAGTGAGAGCTGGTAACAGAATGTCTGTTATCTACTATGAGAAAGCATCCACTTTTTGCAGATATGCTTTCAATGTTCAGGATCTTCCCACGTAGCAGATACATTTTTGGCTAATTCTAAGTTTATACAATAATTTGTGGCAGACTATCAATAAAGGCACACTATTTTCATTTCCAAGTTTTGACTTATGAATTGTGAAATATGTAATGACATACCTTGAAAGTGTCTGAAGATGTCAGTTTAAAAAATCTTGACAGGATTCATTAATTTTGACCTTCTGTAAAACAGAAATTGTGAAAGGTGTTTTTTTAATGTCACGCAATTTGTGATGGCTGAAGTGATACACTATTTGCATTTTAGCAGTCCCAGAGTTACTACTATTCAGCACTGAAATGCCTCAACCCTCTGAAATGCAGTGCAGTTGTGTGTTTTCTTAGTTAAAGGTCCAGGGCTCAATGCTTCTATCAGTTTGTCTTTTACTCATGAGTTCATAACTAGGTTTAGTCACTCAGATCATTTAAATTTAAACCTAACATCACACCTTGCACCTGGGAGTAGAAAACCAGTGCTGGGGCATTGACAAGACACCAGTTTTATTTGCTAGTATCACTCTCTTGCGTTTATAATTGCAGTGGTTCTGCAGGTAGCTCTCAATAGACTGTATTATAGCAAAGCAGGATATCTGGTCCAGGTGTTCTGGGCTCGCTTGGCAATTCTTTTTGTAGTATTTTCAACACTTAGTTAAAAATAAAAAGTATTGGTTTCATAAAGCCAGATATAATATGCTTCCAAGGAAGCTTTCAGTCTTCCCTATGCTAATGTGCAAGTTAGCAGCAAAAGAAGTGTTTTTCACCTAGGATCATTAACAAAATAGTTATTGGAGATCAGGCTATGATCTGTCTAGCACCTCCTCTTCTGGAGGTTTATTCAGAGATAAAGTGGGACCATCAATTTTATTTACCATATCAGCATCCACAGTTCCTTCCTGTTGAAGAGTAAAGGTGTGCTTCTTGCCCCTTGTCATCACCGCTCGTTATTGCTAACTGTAGTTATCCACACCCTCTAAATTTAGATGTCATCAGAAGAGGAAGACATCTGTACAGCATGAGAAATCTTGGTTGACGTGAAATGATAAAACCAACACTAACTGAAGAACCAAATTGCCTTTAGAATATAGGGTAGAGCTTTGTACCAGCTACCATATCCAGTACTTAATGTCTCTTAAAAAAGCCAGTATGTTTTACTCAAAAGAAAAGAGATTGAGGAAGCATGTTGAATGAGAAAACTGTAACTACCAGTACATCTGACAAAGCTGCCTAATATTTTCTCTGGAAAACTCATGATTTTTACTTTTCCTGACATATTCCTCTCTCTAATGCAGAGGTTGTAACAACGAAATGCTGATGTAGGCTGTTATTGACTGGTGTTATTTCCCTATATGTGAATGAGGTTGTCACTCTGATGATAGTATTTTATGTATTAAACGGGCATGTATTACAACATGAGAGGCAAAGTAATTTTACTGAATTTTCCTGTCTTTTTATTAGCAAGTGATTTAAAAAAAAGATAGGGGTGGGGGTGGGGTGTGTCAGGAGTAGCCCAAGAGGCTTACTCTTCATTGTTACGCAACAACAAAGTAGAACTCCATAAAAACGGGATGTCAGATCTCACCTGAAATGGCCTTTTTCCCTTCTCCCATATATGTTATTTCTGAGTATTCTAGTGTGCTTTAAATTATTTATCATATTTACCACCTTTCTCCTTGTCCCATATATGTTATATATGTTTTTTCTGAGTACTCTAGTGTGTTTTAAATTATTTATCTTATTTGCCATCTGAGTTTTGCTTGCCTAACTCCTGAAGACTGTAGTGCTAGGTGCTATTCATCCCCAAAGGAGAGCAGTGTTCCTTCTCTCCAGAATTCAGGAGTCATCCTGTTTAAAGTTATAATGTAATGCAGAAATTGCAGTGTGACTCCAAACATGCTGCCCCGCTACTGTTACAGGATGGTTATTGGCAAGCATGATTTTTTTGAATGATGGTAAATCCCTGTTCTGGTTTGAATTCTGAGAGATTGGAAGAGTTCCAGCTTTCCTATTTCATTGCTTTGATTTCTGCAGCCAGTTGTCATAGCAGGGGCACGGAGTCCTCCCCACGCCAGTGCCACCGTGCCTGCTGGAGGACTCCTAACCAGCACTTCAACCTGATGTAACAGTGATTTTTTTTAAAGCTGACAGTTTTATTCAGTTTGTCACTCATAGTTTCATTGTTAGGCATGCAAATACAATTGTCTCAGCTCTCTTGACTGACAAGTGACCCCTTCAGACTTCACCAAGCGATACAATCCTTTCATACCCATCATCTGCTGTTGAAGAGTGTGACCCGGAGGCCTCTGAGAGCTTCAGCTGTAATTCTGGACTTTCAAAGTCTACAGCTGAAACGAGATACTAGTTACATGTGTGTATGACAAAATCCCAGACCCACGCTTCCCAGAAACTGCATGATTTAGGTGGTGATGCCTCACAGCAGATGGCAGTAACCGAGATGCCTTCTGGTTAGGCCAGTGGCCTTCAGCCTATGGTCTGCAGGCTGCAAGGGGCTATGGATGTCTGTTTAGCCCAAGAAGTTGCTAACAAAAGCAAAGCCTGTGTTGCAGCTTTATGCTTTCCATACAGGAGGAAGTCAGACTGCTGCTGAGAAAAGTTTTGGTCACTACAAAAGATGACAACTGCTGGACTTGTTAAAGCTCCCCAGCTGCTGCAGCCTGTACCTGCCACTCCCTTCATTCCTGCCCACAGGTGATTCTAACAGCACAAACTGCTTTAAAGCCCTGGGGTTTAGATTTCTATACACCAGTGTGGAAAACTGACTTCCTGATGTTTAATTTTTGTTTTTCACTTAAGACGTGACTCTGCTTTTAAAGGTCTTTACTCCTGTAAACAGCCTCTCAGGATGTGGTAAATTTATACGGATATAGATGCCTCTAAGAAGTAATCTGAATATGATAAGCACCAACAGATCACCTGAGAAACAGAAATTTCTTTTTGCATCTTAGTGACAAGAATGTTAGAGAACCTGTCTCCCGAACACTAATATCAGTATCCAAGTTCCATCTATATATTAGCCATGGCTCAGAAAATAAGCTGGTTTTACATGAAAATCCATGATTGCAGTATGGCTTAGGTTCCTTACAGCTGTGATCTCTGCTGGTGAAGTTTACTGTTGTGATATGTGGATTTATCATCACCTTGAAAATAGTGAAGTCTGGTGAAGTTCATGAAAACAGGAAGAACGCAGACCTGTACTGCTGTATGAGGCCAGAGTTTCTTAGTTGCTCTTAGAAATGTCTTACTTCTAATGAAGTGAAGGCATCTGGTGGTCTTGTCTATTTGTGGCAACTGGCTTCACATTTGTTTGCATTTTATTTTTAATGTCACTAACATCTAACAGATGACCACGTTATTGAAGTGAGTGCATTGGTGACAACAGAAACAAAAGATGTTTTTTATAATGCTGTCAGGTACACTCTAGCTGGGTACACGTTGCCCTGGATAAAGAGGACTCCCACCATGTGGTGGCACATCTGACTTTCTGCTTAGCCTTTAAGTGAGGCATTTTACCATTTCCCAGGAAGACTGTGTGGCATGGTTTTACTTGTGTCCTGGGAGCGCTGAAATGTTAATGTATGCAAAATGCTTTGAGGGTAAAGCATTACTTAAGTGCTTCCTATTAATTAATTCTCAAACTCTACTATTTTGGAGGTCTTTTACTCAGAGGGATCACCACGTAGGGTATAATTTTCGCGATGTACTATAAGGTATACATCTGATTCTACTAGCTTAAGCCCACAAATACATTACAGAAAGGTAATATGTTACTGCATATCAAATTATAGTTTTCACTGGCATGTGGACACAGTAGGAAGGGTGAGCTGATTCAAGTTAGCACTCCTCTGCTGGTCACCAGTTAAGTTGAATTACCTTATATTTGATTGAAGACTAGAGCACACAGTTGCCACTGACAGGTTAATGTGCACCAGTTCTTCCTTCTCTGAAAACTTTTGTGCCTAACTCCCTAGGTTTTTAGTTATTTTTCAGATTCAGCTTTCCTGTTGGGCTTTATCCAGCCTTCTTTCTGGGAAAACAAAGTAATCTTTTAGGTGTAAAAGTACATTGATTAATAATGAGTGTGAGGGGAAAAAAATCTTGCATCATTATACATATATACACATAGAGTAATGCTGCATGCATTTGTGTGTGTATCTATATATAGATACTCTATATATAAACACTAATTTCCTGCCTGAAAATAACTCAGATTCTCATGAGCATTGTGATATTTGTTCTAGGCTCATAAGGAAAAAACATCCAATAAAAGTGCCATCCCATTTATAAAGTCTGCATGGTTGCTGCTTTTTTTAAAATCTTGGTTTTTTAGGTGTGATGTAGGAGCATACTAAAATTAATAATGAGAGAGAGAATGTGAATGCACATGTTATTCAGCTGTGCTGCCTCTAGAGAAACCAGTCTCAAGCAGTCATAGCACGCCATGTGTAAGTTAGTTTAGCTTTTGGGACTTAAAGGCACCTTGAACACAAAACCCCCGAAAACCAAAGGGGTGGGGAAGAGAAGATGGGATGTCAGTGGCTCCCCTCCTGTGAGAGTTCATTTGTTGCTTTTAGGTTAGGACAGAAGGGAAGTTGGCTCCAGATAAGATTTGTCTACACTGAAGTTTACCTTCAAGTTTACTACATAATCCATGCTATGGATCTTCGTGTATGCACATTCTGTAACTGCATAGTCATATATGTGCATACACAGAGATGTGTATATGTGGCTAAGGAGATAGAGAACTAGTACATTATGGAGAAAAATATTTATTTATGGTAGGGATTAAACCCCTAATGGGTGGCTAATGCAACTGAGTGCCGTGTTCCACTGATGGCACATACTGTGCTACTTGCTTGAGTTATTCTTTTTTAATAGAGGTTAAGATGTTTTTGGATTACTTCCCCATTCCCAAGATCCCATGACAATTGCTGGGGTTTCTTTTGTTTTTGAAGATTTAAGCTGCCTCCATGGGTGGGCCTAGACTGTTTTAAAATGTGGGTTTATTCCACACTTGAGTGTAACTATTTCTGTGCTATGACTTTTGTGGCTAGGTATTTCTTTGGTAGAACAGTAGCACTGAAATGTAAGATGGCAAGCTGATGTCTAGGCATTTGAACCTGATTCAGGGTGCTTTTGAAGTCAGAAGTCTTTGACCTCAGGTTTTGAATCAGCCCTTTGGACTGTGTGCTGTGCTTGCATGGGACCTAGTCTGCTACTGGAACAAGGAGGAGATTTTTATACCCCATAATAGGCAAACTGAGTGCTCTAACTGCTTCTAGCACTGACTGCAGAGGCCACTCTCCTAGGATTTTCTTCTTGTCTTTTTTCCATTATGTCATCTGTAAAAATGTATAATATACTTTCCATGTTATTCAAATACTCAGATCTCAGAAGGGATGTTTGCATTTTATGCATTTATATGTATCAATGCATTTGCATGTATTTGTGAATTGTATTTAGAAATACACAGAAATTTGGAGTGGCTTTGAGTGTGCTGTAAGACAAGATCAGGCAGTGAAGTGTTTGGAGAAAAAATGGAAGCAAACCAATAAAGATATATACCCAAGTATGTACTCAAAATAGCTACAAGAATTGAAGATTAGGACCTGGTAGCTCAGGAGATAAAATTGCTTTTGTGACTCAGGAGAACATCACATAATTGATTTATCTGTCAGTTTTTTGCTGTTATAAAAACACATATGCTCTCATGAGATGCACAAATTCAGTACAACAGTGACAAAGCAGTTCTATGCTGGTTTGTATCAGTGAGCAGCTGGAGTGCTGGTCAGCCTTTTGGGTACAGCATTTGATGAAAGACATGGGCTGAAGATGGTCCAGAGGAGAGTAGCGATGAGGAAAATGTGAGAGAGGAAGACCACAGTAGTTGGGTCGTTTATCCAGAGAAAAGCAGATTAAATGGTTAAAAATGATCTTCAAGTAAAAAGCAACTGCTACTATGAATCTGTTATCCCTGGAGCACAGGACAAGAAGTCATTAGTTAGATTGCAGTAAGGTAAACTTTAGGTTAGGAAAACCTTCTTTTACTCTTCTGGGTGCCTTGTTGGGGAGCCTGAGGAGGCTGTAGTAGCTTTATCATGGGAGAACTCAACAAGCTGGACGAGCATCTCTCAGAAGTGGGATAGAGCTGACCCAGCCTCGGGGTGGCTGGGCAGTCTCGCTGACCTCTGAAGTCCACTGCCAGGCACCATCTCAAAGAACTGGGGCCACTGTTAGAGGTCAAGCACTAAGTTAGAAAATGCATCTTTGGTTTAACTAGTAACCCCTGTTGCTCCTGTAATTTGTTGTTAACTAAGGTAAACACCTCAGAAAGCTGCAGTTTTGACTCTGCCACTTTGGCAATTCCTTACAATGGATGATCACGCTGATGGTGTAAAAATGGAAAAAAAAACAACTTACTTGCTACTTACATTTGTCCAGTTGTGGTTTCCAAACATTGGTTCTTTCTCTGCTTAAGAAGTCCTTTAGTACCTGCTCTTTTATTCTATTGAAAATATTCATATGCTTTAATTAAGCTCAACTGCTTTAATAAACTGGACAAAATGTTTCCACTGTGGTATAGGGTGCTTTCGTGCTATCTGTCTTCTGACTAAATGTACTTCATGTGTTCAATTTGTCTGTGAATTAACACAGCTAGTCGAGTTTCAGTGTGGCCAAGATACAATAGATTGAGCACAGCTCCCACTTGGTAGGAGAAAAACCTCCTGCGTAGAACTAAAATCATCCTGAAAATCATCCAGCCTTTGTGGAAAAGATGTATTTTTGGCTGAAACTCTAAGGGAACTACTGATGAGCTTGAAGCTAAGCCCGGATACCAGTCTTGGCAAAAACAAAAGCATCAAACTGGGTAAGAGGGGAAAAAAATCCAGCAGAAGTGTGTGGTCTTTTCTAATGAATAGTCTTTTGCACGTTCTCCGGTGCAGAGCAGTGTGGTAAAAATGATGGCCTGCAGACTTATACATCATTTGTTTACTGGTATATATTTCCCTTAAGGGAGTGGCATATTTCCCACCCCCTTCACCTCAAAACTTTCTCTTTATGGTATTTTTTTTCCCCTTTTTCCTACTGAGGATGGTCTTTCTTGTAGGTGACTTTCTTCTGTTTTGCAATTCTGCCCTTGGATAAATAAGCTTCATGAGACTTGAAAGAGAATTTTTTGGAATATAAACCTGTTTGGGACTCCGCAGCACTTTCAGTAAGTTAAGATGAAATGCTCTGCGTTTGGCTCAGGGTCATTAAGTAATTCACTGTACGTATTGCCAAGCAAGGACTATCTCATATGCTGTTTTCCTGGCTAAATTCCAACCTGGCTAATTCATGTGCCCACCTAAATTCCTCTGCACGTTTGAAAAGAGGAGATGATAATCTTCACTTGCCTCTTTAAAACGCTTGTGCCCAATCTGGCTTGTGCAGCCTGCCTTCCACAGGTGCCTGTTTCATGGGTGGGTAGGTGATAACTCCTATTATGTAAAATACTTCAGGCTCTCTCAGGATGAAAGGTGCTAAATGCATGCAAGTCATTTATTACTTTGCTCAGAGCCTGCCAGTTCTGCCTGAGCTGGAGACATGCACGACCTGTTCTGACTTTTCCAAAACAGGTTTTAATGTGCACTAAACCTATTTGCCAGCGCTCCTGCGTTGCCTTTTGTTTCTAAATTTACCGTATTGCACAGCTGATTAGGGAGACAGGAAGCAATATAGCTTGAAGCTTTCAGGAGACAGCCCCTCCCTGAAGATGTACTTCAGTGAACTAAATGTACAGCGAACAACATGCAAGAGGTGCTTTCAAGACCAGGCATGCCAATTTAGGTAATACCATCAAAGAGATTGTCATTTCCTTCAGAAGTTCACTAGCATTTTTTTTTCCCCCTCAAATGATTTTATTTTAAAATGCAGACAATATACCATTGCTGCTTCTCTGCCCACCATTGAAGGAGTGGGACTTTGGGGAGTTTGGGATCAGCAGTGTCAGCACTGGAGTAGGTTAAGCAGCACTTTGGTGAGCTTAAACTAGAGCTTTGGGGCTGGGAGTGGTTTTTGTTCATCCCCCTTATCATTTTGGCAAATGCCTGAAGAATTACTGTCTCTCCCTCTTCTATTTTTGGACAGAGGGATAGGAACACTTTGTTCACTTCAAGCAGTATTTGAGTCCAGTTAGTGGAGAACTCCTTAGCATGCCTGTGCTTCCCTCTTGCACAGGCGACAACACAACATCTTTCTGATAACTTTCTGATTAACTGTGTGATACCCAGCCTGCACCTAATGCCAGCAATCAAGATGCCTGATCTACAAAATGCACTGCTTCTCTTGATTCCTTGATATTGAAAATAAGAGATTAAATATATAGTCATTTTATACAAGCAAGCTTTTCTAGTTTGCATTACATGGAAAGGAAAACAGCAAACCCAGTAATTTGATACTTCTTACTAGTGAAACAGTCACTTGTAAGTGGATGGGTAGGGTATCGCACAGGATCACAAACCAAACCTGAACTGTAACAGAGCACAGACTTCTGGCAAACCTCTTCCCTTCACATGCCTCACCTGTGAAATGGGCATAGCTAATTTGACCCTATGAGGCTAACTTGCTTTATCAAGTAATTTCAAGGGGGTTTTTTTTCCCTTGCATGCTAACAAGTCATTCTTGAAAGGCATCCACAAGAAAAAATGCAGGGTTTAGAACTACCCAAATATTTCCAAAAAGTGTGAAAACCTGGCATAGAAAGGCTTCCTTGGGAGCCAAGATGCACTTGGCCTGCTGTTCTCCAGAGGTATTTCAAGTGTCTTCTCTTGGAGTCTAGCTCATCAACAGTGTCACCTTCGTAGTCTTGGCAAGGCTTGTATCCGCCACAAAACTCTGGCATGCCAGAAAACTGCCCTGGCAAGCCTGGTATCTCTTATTTGTACCAGAGGGTGCCTAAACTCTGGTGCTTTAGATACTGCACAGCTTTTTCTGTGAAAGGCAGGAGTAAAATGCTGCTAAGTCAAATCACAAATGTAGAAATGAATTGTGACAGGTAGCACAGACCCTGGAAAATTATCCCTGGAATGTTCTTCAAATGCATTTGTTGTTCCATATAAACCTGTTAATGCTATTCTGTCCAGTGAAACAAGGGAAACAGAAATCTGTAGTCTCAGTACTGAAAAAATGGTTGCAAAGGTGTAAGTAAGCATGCAGTCATGCCCAGCACAATTACGTCAATAAGAGCACAGTCATTCATCTGTTATTTCCCACAAATTTTACTGATCCTGTAAAGCTACCTTAAAATGTTTTTGCTGAAAGGTAAATTGCTTGATTCATCCATTCAGTAAGTATGTGGAGTCTCTACATCATTTACAAATAAAAAATCATTACATTACCTTTGCCATGATTCTTTAGTGGAGGATGTGATAACCAGGTGTCAGAAATGCGTATAAATCCCATTCTCAGGGTGTAGTTCAATTATAAAAGCATGACCATAGTTAAAACTTAAGTAACATTGAAATAAGTGCATCCTTCCAGAATGTGGATAGATAAAAGGAAGCATAGAGCCAGCGAATCCAGCATCCTTTTGGATAGCTGTTGCTATGCTGTAAATTGCAAATTAATAAAGCAATTGTTGGTTTAGGTCCTATTTTATTTTTCTGTCTGGGAAAAAAAAACTTTGAAGCACAGTTGAGGGGCCAGTAGGAGGTGCATCCTCTAAAAGCGATTTCTTCATTTAGCTGGATATTTTTTCCCCTCATTTATGGTAGTAATTAATTTACATCTATTACTTTAAAATTGATGCTTGGTTTTGGCTTTAAATAATGTAAGAGAAGAGCTGAAGTTGATACCAGCAGAGCCCCCTCTCAGCAAATCTCAAGCTGTCCCCCTGCCAGTGCAGGCCATGGATTTTTGTGTGGCTGAGTGAATCACCCTGATCCTAAACACGCAAATTACACTTGTCTGCTACAATTTTAAATAAACTTGGAGCTCTGCACAACGTAATTAAGAGCCGTGACAAGGAACTCTAAATGTTGCTTCCAGCCTAAAGTAAATCACAGATCTGCCTACAGGACCTCCAACAAACTGAATCCAGTTTTGCTTGATGAATACTTCCACGTTTTTAACCTTTCCTTTGCAGTGAAAATTCCACCTTCGTGTTAAAAGATCTAGGAAGAATTGAAAAGTAATCCGAATGCTACAATGCCGATCTGCTTTGAACCATCTGTGTCCCTGCCAGGGTGCCAGATACTCCAAGCACTCCTCTCAGCAGAGACCCCCTCAAAACATAAGGGACTATATATAAGAGCCTGGGATCTCTTGTCCCAAGAGTGAGTCACTACGCAGGCCCCAGCATCCTTTCCTGAGAAACTCCTTGGAAACCCACACAGCTTAAACATCCTGTGCCAATGGGATTAACCCATTAAATCCAGTAACAACAGAGATCCCCCCCCCCCCAAGCTGGTCTTCTGTGGCAGTGCTATATCTGGGCAAAAAAAAGTATTTTTTTTAAGATACCCATATAGCTTTAGGACCATCTGAAAAGAGATGTGGTCTGAAAGATTTGGCTTGGTGGGTTTGGAGAAGCCATCAACTAACTCCTGCTGGTGAGATGGTCCCTAAGACACTGGTGCTGTTGAAATCGGCTCAGAGCAGTTGCTCTCCAGCTGGATCTGACTTTCGTTATTTTGTGGCATTTGTGTGAATAACAGCTTTTAAGTTCGTGGCTGTCTGGGGTAAAGAGTACGTAAACATCACTCAGGGTGAATTTTGCTGCGTTACCAGCTGAGATAATCTCAGTTACTCAGTGACAGACAGAAAATCTCTTTCTTTTTACAACTGAAATTTTTTTGCACTTTTTTGGCCCTTCCCATTTTTTCTTCTGGCCTAATTCTGTCACTTTTTCCAAACCAAAGGAATTTGAAATGGATGCAGCCAGTCCTATCTGAAGCAGTAATCTTCTCCCTCCTTTTCCCAAACAGACTAGCTCCCTCAACCCACCTTTATGGAAAATTGAGATAAATAAATACTGTCTCTGTGTAAAGAAGAAAATACTTGACAACTAATTTTTAAAGCGATGGAGTTTGCACCAACTGCTTACATAAAAAAGAAAAAGGAAATGTATCCTACATAGGAGTGTTAACTAATGGATCCACCAAACTATGGACACCCAGTGAATAAGACGATCTCAACAGCAATTCAGAAACTTTGGGACTTTTCAGAGGAGTATTGCTAGTGATCACACTAATTCTGAAAAGGTAATACATTAGCATGGACCCAAAATGTACAACCTGAGTGTCTTCTTCCTGTTGTTTTGAAAACTAGAAGATATTCTCAATGAAGATTACATTTAATTGTGTGCTTGAATGATATTTTTACCATGTGAAGTAAATGGCAGTATGCATTTCTTGGTTTTGTTTAAAAATTTCATTATTCAACCAAAATTCTCTTATGCAGAACAGTGCTCAACTTCTGAACTGATTATATCTTACAGTGAAGAATTTCCTTTGTCCTCGATCCTTTGCCTCATAAAAAATAATCCAGCCATATTAGTAAGATGGGAACGACCATTTCTAAATGCTTAATTACTTCACAAGTGCCCAATGTTAAACTTTTGTAAAGACCAGAATCTCAGACAGAAGAAAATACATAGATAAGACATCAAAAAGACATCCCAGCTCAGTATAAATGTGAATAGTGTTTATGATCCTGAAATAACTTTTTAGAGGGTCAGAGCAGAGCAGGGGTTTTTTAGCTTAAGATTTCCTGGATCTTAATATATTTGCTTTCTGTTAGATTTAACTTTAGCATCATTATTTTTAGGTTGTGTTTGCTTTGGAACAATTCTAGCATCCTAAGCTATTTTTATTTTGTTCACGGTGCATACTTACAAATGTAATGTGGTTACTTTAGCTTTTTTTTTCATTGTTAAAACTTTCACGCCACCTGTGTTGAAACAGCAAAAGGATGTGTCATTTGCCGTGATATAAAGAAAAGCATCAGCCTTTTATATCAATATATTTTTTTATGATAGATTAACCAAATCCTTGGTAATTGTATTTAGTTAAGCAGCAGCAAATAAAGAAATATCTCTGGCAGCTTAAACTGGATCTTAGCTGCTGCATCCCTAGAAGTGGGCTCAGGTTCCTCTTTCGCTCCCCCTATTCACTTGCATATGAAAAAGAAGGAGGGAATGAACTGCTGGAGCCAGTTAGGAGATCTGCTCCCCTCCCAACTCCCAGGCAAACCACTGCCTGCACATACACAAAGGGGAGAAAAGGCCTTTGAAAGCACACTGGAAGGCAGGTGATGTGCATTAAGGAGTAATATTCCTCCATTACAATGAGGAGATGTCATGAAAAGTTCCCGTGCTTGGTGCTGCTGAAGATGTATGCTGAGGGGAGCCTGTAGACTCCTGCTTTCAGGTGATGCTTTTGCACAGGGACCTTCAGGCTCTCGGCTACGTGTTGAAGCTCTCGTTGGGCACTATGTCACCAACCACTAGACTGAAAGAGAAAGGCTCAAGAGATGATAAGGTCCTCTGTCAGCCTCCAGAGACGCTGGATGTGACTCAGTACACCTCAACAGCCTCGTCTCCCTATGGAAATGCTCAGGAGACCTTGAAAAATTTCAGTAGTTTTTGATATCTTTGTAAGAACCATTGCCCCAGTCATCCTGAGAGATGTGACAGCTCCATTTTAAACTAAACAAAGAAGATTTGCAGTATGAAAAATCGTATTGACTGAAACTTTGGCACTCTGACAGCACTTGGGACTTGAATGGAATTGAAAAATAAATACATTCAGTACCGTGTAGGCAATGAAAGCCTTACCTCAGGATTATTTAGTTTATAATTTGTCCCACACAAAGAGCTATGTTAAGATTGCCAAGTTAGCAGTCATGGGAATGACAGATTGAAGGCTGCCAGGCAATCTTACCCTGCCTTCTCATATATATTATTTATGCTTATTCATTGTAATATAGTCTTCAAAAAATATGGCTACAAATCATCTTCCCTACAGAAGCACATAATGAAAATATTCAGTGTATGAGCAACCAACCTATACTATGTAAAAGGAGCTTGGAGCAAAGATTAATTTTTGAAAGACAATGTTACTTTAGATTTTCTTGTTTCAATGCACAATAAAAAAAAATCTTTAGTTTTTCTATTGTAAAACTTCAAAATCAACTGAAAAAAATCTTAGATATATTTATTTATATCTTTGCACACTGTGTTTTTGTTTCTGAATTTTCTTTCATATTTAAACTCAATTTTTTTTTCCTCAGGAACATATTCGCTTCCTGGAGCAAAGCGCTGTCAAGGCAGGTACCCCATTGCCAACCATGGCCAACAGCAGAAAGGTTGTAAGCACAGGAAAGCCCACTTATATACAGATCTGTTTGAAGTCCAGAGTATAGAAGTGTTTATCACAGACTGCACTCTGTGAATCTGGTGTAGGAGCCCTGAATGCTCTCCAGGCAGGTGGTAAGCATTTCAGTATTCATTACATCATGTGGCAGAGAGTTACACAGTTCTTTGCCTAATTAACTGTTGTGCAAATAGCCATTGCATTTTACTTGTCTTTAACCCTGCTAATTTTATTTTGTGTCTGATTTTTGTAACAGAAGAGAGGGTGAGGAGTAGTTTCCTGTTCACTTTTGTCCTATTTCATTTTTTCTCCTTAGTACTCTCTGCATTTGAAATTAAAAACTGTAGCTTGTTCAAGTAGTCCCTGTGTGAAATTGGGCCCAAACCTCTGTGCCCTTGTAGCCCTTCTTGGAGTCTTTCTACACTGCCATTTTCAATAGAGAATACTTCCCAGAGATTTCCAGCCATGAGCCCACCCTGTATTTCTCCAGTGCTTAATGTTGTCATCTCCTCTGTTCTCCAGTCTCTTAACTTTCAACCCATTCTGGTCAAGCTGATCAGCCTGGAACATACTGACCTTAACAAAAGATAGCACTTAAATGCATTCTAAACAGTGCCTAGCTGAGAATAGTGCTTTATAGGATTAAGGATGAAATGGTGGAAAAATGATTCCTGGAACTTTCCCTTATTCCTCCTTTTCAGTAATGCTTACCACCCTGGCATTTCTGTGCCCAACTGTGTTATGAATTTTTTTCTACACTGTGCTTTGAGATCTAAGCTCTTACCACTAGTGGTGTGGTATGGTATGGTATGGTATGGTATGGTATGGTACGGTACGGTATGGTATGGTATGGTATGGTATGGTATGGTGTGGTTGTGTGCTGATGGCTTTGATCAATGAAGAGTGCTGCTGCTGACCCACGCCTTGCTGGGAAAGCTCATGGCTCAGGACACTCCCCTGGAAACTTGAAATGCTGTTTTGAAGGAAAATAAAGAACATCAGTGAGCATGATTTAAGAAATAAAGGTAAATATGCAATGTTGTTCAGGGTGCAATCATCTCAACAAACTTTGTAAATCAACAGGGGACATATCTAAACTGAGCTAATCCTTGTCTCCATTTACAGTGATCAGAGAGATAATGGTGCTTTTGGGGGAGCCAGAATAAGAGTCTAAACTGAGTTACGATCAACGGTGCCCTAAAAGTGTCCAATTACCTCCATTCACTGTAAAGGAAACTGAAGCTCACTTGATTGGATGCAGGTGTCTAAGGTCAGCTGTGAGGAACCCCAACCCTTGGGATTAAGTTGACTGTATCTAGGAAAGACAAGAAAAACATTGTGCTATTTTGCTGGTGAGGTCTCTGCATCCAGCTCCCCTTGCATGGAGAGGAGGAGGTAGCTGGAGAAGGTGTTCAGGGTAACACTAGGAACTAGACCTGGAGACTTGGGCAGCACCAGGGATGAGGGAGTTGTAGGAATAGTCACTTGGGATGATATGGATAGATCTGAAGGTGAACAGGGGATGACTGGGGCATGAGGGTGTAGAAGCTATAGATTAACAGGGTTTAATGCAAGAACTAGAGGGGCTCCAGGGTGCTGTTGCTGGGGTTGAGTTATCAGGAGAATGCTGGGGTATTCAGATATCCTGAGGGATAACGGTGACTAGGGGCAATGGTATTGGGAAGGTGCTGAGGTGGGGAATGAGGACATGCTGGCATGACTGAGGCAGAGGTTTAGTTTTACAGGGATTGCAAATATTGGGGTGAGGAGCTGGTGGGGGTGTGAGGGGAGAATGGCTGTTGACTTGGCTGGGGAAGAAAGAGATCGTTAGGACATATGACTAAGGATATGGTTAATGACCATTGCTTCTCGCCTTTCTTCAAGTTCTTCCTCTGTAACCACTCTATGTTATGCTTCAGGGACTGCAGCAACACGTGGTATTAGGGCCTTTTATCATCTCTGTGCAGCCCAGCCTGGCGACAGCTGCTCTTTCTTCCCCCCCAAGCAGCAAGGAAGGAGCACAGACAGCTAGTCTGGCTGTGCACCACGTCTCACGGCTCATCCCCCCCGCAGCATTAGGGGAGAGCGTGCGTGACAGATGGCAGAGAAGTCTGCCCCGATCCCAAACTGAGGTGCTCCAAGGAGAAGTACTAATGCATCTCCCTGGTAGAGAATTTAAGCTTTAGACCTAACCAAGGAACAGGAGTAACAGGTTTTTCAGCCAGCGCAGGAAGCCCCTGAAAGCAGGAAGAACCACACCTGCTGTGCCAGTTTTCCAGATTTCCACTGGTAAAAGAGGAATGGGGTCATCTCAGCTCTGCTCTGGGCTCTGGAAAGGACGTGGCAGCTGTCACCAATATGTTTTTCTTCTCTCTCACTTCTGTTCTTCCTCCACCCCCTCCTCCTGACCACTCTGCTCCTCTTGTCCTGACAGTCACCCTGCTTCAGGTCCTGGACTCCTTGCTAGGCTGAG
Organism: Athene noctua; assembly: GCF_965140245.1. Classification (NCBI taxonomy): domain Eukaryota; kingdom Metazoa; phylum Chordata; class Aves; order Strigiformes; family Strigidae; genus Athene; species Athene noctua. The sequence continues at coordinate 249,912,475 of NC_134037.1, read as the reverse complement.
GTGCTAGTATTTACCTTTCCAGTTCCTTGTATCATCACAGTTTTATTCTCACTGGTTTGTAATCAAGTGCCTTTTTTCCCTTGACACCTGAGCCCCACTTCCCTGCTCCGATGCACCTTCAGCCCTGAGCCTTGGGGTGCAGCAGCAGCCTGGGCTCCTGGAGGCTGCTGGCTGACCCTGCTGGGGCCAGCGGCAGCGTGGGGTGCAGGCAGGGTCCCGCTCCGCTGCCTGCTGGGGACAGCTCTGCCAGGGCCTGGGAGCTGGCAGGAGGCCCTGTGCTGACACAACCCTCTGCAAATTCATCTGCCAAGCTGACAAGTCTCTGCTAAAGTACGTGAGCTGAGACTTCTTAAAAACACATTTATAACTTGGCTATGTCTTCTGGCATCAGGGTGACCTCCCCCTCTTTTGCCAAATTTCAAACTCTTGCTCAAATAAACGGTTGCCTAATCTTGCCCTGAAAACCACAGAACCATTTTTACTGAAACTGCCCTCCCCTTTCCTCCTCCTGAAAGAAAATGGAGGGGGAAAGAATCAGCCTGAGGCCAAGCCTTGGCAGAAGACATTTCAGCCTGGATGAGTAACATCTAACAAACTTACCAGCAACTGAAAGCAGGAGTTTATAACGAGAACTGTCAGACGGTGGTAATTACAAGCAGTGCTACCAACTCTGGCTGCAATGTGCATCACCCAGAAAAGGAGGGAAGTGCATAAACGGTAAAGATAATTTTACGTAACCTGAAGAATTGGATGCACGCCTTGGAGTGTCTGTTTCTTATCCTATTTCATCTATCATTAGCTTCCCTTTGTTGCTTCTTGCCGTCATGCTCTTCCTCCTCTGCAGCTCCTTGCCATCTGGAACAGCATTCTCGTAGTCTTCTCTCTAATTTCAGTTCAATACGTGTCTGGGATCCCTTGTCTTTTGCTCTTACTTTTCATTCTGCTTATTTTCATCTCTGAAATGGTTTACTCAGCTCAGAATATTTGGGGTTTGTTTTAAAAAGATTATAAAAAGGAGGCAAATCTACAATACCTGTGATCCTGAATACATTAACATTTATGATACTGACTTTCCCTGGGCAATTTATGTAAAGATATTTCCTGATCATGAACCATTAAATTAAAAGAAGGCAAAAAATCAGTGGGGAAAAGCCATGGACATCTTAGATTAACTCCATCTTAAAAAGATACCTTTAGTAAAATCTATTCCCAAAATCAGAAATATTAATATACTTCATTTCACCCACTGCCTGTTTTTTAATGATTTTTTAAAAACTGCTGATGCTGCAAAAAATCTCCAAGCAAGGAAGAAGCATTAACTTACAACTTAGCATAGGAATAAGCTTCAGATAAAGGCAACTAAAAAAACTGGTAGTCTGTAACCCCCATCTGTGAACTCTGTTTGAATCTCATTTATATACTCTTCAGATGTAAGATTAAAAATAAGCTAACAGATGTGAGTGGCATACTTAGGAGAGTATGTTGCTCACGTACCACACTGGATAAACTAACCATAGGTCAACTTGCTTGGCCAGGTCTTGCTTGGATTCACAGACAGTTAAAATTCTGCCTAGTCAGTTGTAGGCAGGACTCAGCCGTTTCACAGTATGAATCCAGGAGACAGGTTTGTTATCTAATCTGGTATCTTGCGTAACACTGGCTGTGGGGCTTCCCGGGATTGATGTTTACTCAATTAGACCATCATCTTCTTGAAAAAGCAATACCCGGGCACAATTTTATGGTAGCTCTAGGTACTTCACACACTGATCCCCCAATTATGAGCCCCCAGGTTTTGCATCTGTAATACTTGCAGGTTAACTATGGGTGTAACTTGTGAGCACTTAAAGTTACCTAAATAGTTGGCACCCTCTTAATGGTGATGAATCCCTGTGATGTGGAGTTACTCAACTGCTAGGTAACACCAGCAGTTTAATCATGGTCATACTAGTGGACTTCTCTGTTACCCAACAGGAAGAATTTTCCTCCCTGGAATGAGAACTGTTCCAGCAACTGCAGATGTTTAAAAGGAACATTTAATTCGAAATTAGTCTATTACATTTCAATAGCAGGCTCATTTACATAATATCCTGTTAAACTAATTTACAGTCTACTAGTCGATGCAATTACCTGGGTTTTCTATTAGTGAAAATCTGTTTTCCCACTAATTTGGAGCAAAGGGAGATACTGCACTGAGGAGGCGTTTGCCTTTGCACAGATGTTGATTCCTGCTCTGGAGATATTTGCAGACATCATCAAAAAGACAACTGAGAAAGAATGATCAAAATTGCAGGAAATTCACATTTTTATTTATTTATGTGTTTTATGATTCAAAACTCTCTTTACATGCTTTATCTTTCTGGTTTCTTCACTGTCTTCTGAAGAAGGCACAGGTAATCAGGTGGTTTGGTAGGTGGTACTGCAGGTTCGAGGGATGTGGTGTGGTAGGATGGTGTGATGCACCTGGGGTGTGGGGTGCTGTCAGATGGGTCTTGTCCTGTTTCCTTTCCATGCCTGTTTTCTGTTACCCAATTACTGGATGGTGCTTGTAAGAGATGAGCTCAGAAGGAGAATGGTTAATTGCTCGTTGGTGCCTCCTGGGAAGGATCAGAGCCCGGAGTGGGTCAGGAGGGCACTGGGGGAGAAGCCAGTCCCCAGAGGCAGGGAAGGGGCAGGGACACGGTTGGGTAGTGCTGAGCCAGCCAGGTTTGGCTCTCTGGGTTGCATTTCCATCGAGGTTCAGCTGGAATGAAACGCATTGATGCATCTCGGAAAAGCACTGCAGTAGGTAAGTCAGCCTGAGGGCTTGAGCAAGCCAGGTGGCAAGAGGGGTAAGAGAGGCCCGAGCAATATACTGTATCTGTGCTTTTTAAAGCCTTCGTACTCCTAGTATGAAAATCATCGCACAAACTCTTTGGTTTCCTTAATGTCATTGCCACGCTGGCCGAGCTGGAACAGTATCTTCATTGTATTCAAATGTATATGTGGTCCTAGGTTTCTGTATTCCTTTCCCCGTCACTGTGAGGTACTGGGACAGCTGTGGGGTAGTATAAATTCTCCTTTAATCAGCCTTGTTCCAAGGGAGGCCTGGGAATTGCAAGGTCACAGATGCCAGCTTGTGAAACTGCTGAATGAATCAGGCAGGAGCAGGTTTGTTTACACCAAAAGCTGGTACACAAACAGCTGGGCAAAGCAGAATGAGGAGAGACAAAACGCAGACACTCCGCTCCAGCCAGAACCAAGATCAAATATACTTTCTAAACAAGCTCAGTAATAGATCTCCCAGATGTTGAGAACCAGATGTAGCAGATGATTTATGTGCTTACAAATTGAACATTTCAAAGCTGGACTTTAAGGAGCTTCCCATGTGGAATGGAAGCTGGACCCCGTGTTAGTCACCCACCTTCCCTGCATGCAACATTTAGGAGCACTCAGATGATCTCAAAGGGATCCAGAATGCCAACACGTAGAGCAAGAGTCACCTGATATTAAGCTGTTTTATCAGAAGCTACTTGGAATGAACCAGCAAGAAGTTCTAGTGACAAGCATAGATTAAAATTTTGCCTTTCAGGGTTTTCATTGCCTTGCTTTACTTAGGGTCGATAGCTCAGAGACTTCCCTTGAGCCCAGCTATCTTTGCAATTCTTTTCTTTCCTGGAAGAAAGGCTTAAGCTTATTTTAGAAGAGAGGAGGTGGTTGAGTTGTTATGATAGGACATATTGCATGGGATCTAACATGCTTATTCTATATCCCTGCTGTTTTTGAGTAATTTCTGTGTCCCCATGTGCTCAGGTCTCCAGTCCCATGAGTTGTGCAGAGCCCATGAGCAGGTAAGAAGTTGTGCTCTTGTGGCTGCAAATTGCTGAAGAAGGTGATCCAGCCCTGGCATCTGAGCTATCCTGCTGGCCCACCTGACCTAGTAGCCTGATGCACAGCTCTTAAGGCCAGGATGTGGAGGACCTGTTGTGAATTCCCTCCTTACTTTCGAGAGTTAAAGCAGTACAACCAACATGTCTGGGTTATACATAACTTGGAATAATGCTATGATTTGCTGATCTTCCTATACATGCTTGGACTATTGAGCAGCCAAGGATTATAGAGTGCTGGGGTGAAGATGCAAGTGCCTCCTCTGGTGTGGGAGAGCAGCAGGCAGGAGGTGGATTTCGCTCCACCAAACCAGCTTAACAAGCAAAAGAGTAGTCAGGCTCCTTCTCGCTTTGTTTAGACCCATGACTAGTTGTCTTTGGCTCTATTATTTTGGATTTAGTGCTCTGATGTCTTATAAACAGCTGAGAAATCTACTGCCACATCAGGCTCTGAGTGTTCACTTGACCTTCAGAGGTGTGTGAGTGGGATGATTAAGTACATGACAAAAGGTTACCAATAGCTAGAATTTGTAGCCTTTGAATCTCTGAAGGGGATTTTTTTTCTCCTTCATTCAAAGCTGAGAGGACCTGAGACATCAGCTGTCTCTCTGATGCTTCTATTTTAAGCTGGCTGTATGTGATAAGCAAGCAGCGAACAGGATGTTAAATGTGGAATTTGCAGAAAGGGTTTGCTTAGTCTGCCCTTTGCTGGTTCCAGGAGAGCTCTGCTGGCTGCAGCAGTATGGTCAGGTATCCCAAAGGATACTCACCAGTTGTCCAAGTGTTAACCTTTTTATAGGATGTATTCAAGGAGCGCTGCCCCTCCTTATGTCCCACACCAGCACACAGATCCCTTCTTCGAAATGAGCCCTCTCTGCCTGCTTTCCCCCAGCTTGGTGAGGGAGGACACCGGGACCCCTGGCTCGGTGCAGGTCATTGTGGCAGTCCTGATGCAAAAGCAATGGCGGCCTGTGCTTTTGTTTTCTCCCTGGCTTATCTCAGCCAACAGAAAATGCTTCAGTAAAGAGACAGTGGGTGCGTTTGTGGAATAGCATAAAGGGCTCTCCAGGTTGTAGTGTGATACAAAGAATAGATCCATAGCAGGTAAGTCACAGGAGACAGAGCGAGCCAAAGCTTTAGGCAGAAGTGTGCCAGTAAGTATAGAGAACACAGGTGAGGGGCTGAGTGCACTTTTATCTAATTCAACAACCTATCTTATCTGGTGCCAGGGGAAAGCAGTTCTTATGTAGGTACAGCTGCTATGTGTCTTCAGGTATCTTCTGTGAAGAGCATTAAAATCTCTTCCCACAAGAGTTACTGTCCAAAAGCCCCACAGAACAGTTGGGGTAGAAGGAACACTTTGAAACATTACGTTAAGGGCTTTTTCCCTGTGATTGAGGGAACAACCCACCCATTTACCTAATGGGGCATTCATTTCAAGGGAGGCACAGAACTGGCAGACAATACTGAGAAGTGTCTGAGCTATTTCTGATGCAACTGAAATTCTGTATTTTACAAATTACAGATTTTGTTTGTTATGTTACAGGTATATTTATTAGAGATACTACATTTGAATTTACAGATTTAATGTTTTCTGGAGCACTTTCCAGACTCCAGGACCCCGTGCAGTGTAACAGAAAAGCCTGATTTGGTGGTGAGGGGTATGAAAGCTTCCCGAAATACCTGCCGATAAGAAGAAGAAGTAGAAGGTGGGTGAGGGTGGAGAACTCCTCGGGGCTCCAGCCCCATGGTGGGACCATCACCTGCCCAGGACACCCGCACATCTACTCAAAAATTAACTTTTTTTTTTTTTTTTTTTTTTTTTTTTTTTTTTTTTTTTTTTTCCTTTTTCTGTCCACGCGGTGGTGCTAAAACAACACCAGCCCTTTTCTGGCATTTTCTCACTGCCGTGTGGCAGGCAGAGTGTCTGCACTCCTTGGGGATGTTCGAGTCACCGCTTTAAAAAAACTACCTCTGCGAATCCAATAGCCAGGAAACCTAATTAGCTCCCTAGGTCACTGCTCCATACCCTTCGTTTCCAATGGAATAGAGACACGCAACACAAAAGACTCATCACGTCTAATTACATAAGAAGAGGTTATCAAACCCACGATCTTGATCTTCATTGTTGATTATAATTTAACTAATTTTTGATTCTGTGTTGTTTTGAGAGAAAAAAACGAATGGAGTAACTACCAAAACTACTTCTGTTTTCAAAAATAATTGACAGAGAAGAATTGATGCTGCTAGGCAAAGTTTGTTGGAAAAATACTTGTTTCTGTTAATCAACTGATACAAGAAAGATGGGTGAAAAACTCAAAGTTTAATCTGCAACACACAACTCTCTTCAGGTTCAATTACTTTTAAACTAGTGAGTGAGTGAGCCCGAGCCTCAGCATCCAGAACAGGTACATCCCATGTGGAGCTGCACACAGTGAGAAAGATCAGCATTTGAACAGCCAGAAATGTTTCCTAACCCTAATTTTCAGAGTCAACGCTCACAAAACAGCAAGTGGCTCAGTATGGCTGAAGAAGAGGATTCTCTGAAGTTAAAATCAGTGAGAAAAACCTATATAGCATGTGATGTGATTGCATTTATTGTATTAATTCTTGTAACGTGACTCTGTGTGGACAATTGCAATAGTATCTCTGAACTCTGGTTTCATGAAGAAACTCCAGGCATTCCCAGCACTCACCAGCACACGGGCGGTTAAATCCTTGCAGACAACGCTGTGCTTTGTTCTCCCTCTTCATACCAGTTTTTACCTTATTAACTTCCTGTGACCAGAAGCAGTGTTGAGGGTTAACAGCCTAATTTATAGCTTATGACCTGCTGATGTGCACAGACCTCTTAACCTTTAAATTCTGCATGAAGAGCCCAGGAACCAGCTCATGCTCCAGGAGTGTGGCCACATGCCAGGGACATAAGAGAGTTGTCCGCTGCACTGGGTGCCATGCCAGATACATGTGGTTGACTCTGAGTCAGACAGTGCCTGTGTTCTGCCAGGGCTGGACCTCTTCCAGTTCACAGGCTGCCCAGGAAACATGGATTTACCTGAATCCTGGCTTCTCCTTGTGCTGCAAGTCAACAAGACCTTCCAACTTCTCCTTCAGGGACAGAGATGGCTGTTCATGGTTCCCTTTTAGGGCACAGATGGGGAAAGCAGGGCTTTGTGGGCTCTGCGGTGACTGGGTGCAGGAGGTGATGGTGTGAGGGCTTTGGGGTAAGGGGAATGCCAAGGGGAAGGCAAAGGAGTGTCTGGCTGTGTCACTGCCCTCTCTTCACAAGCAGCTTTTTGTAGAGGTGTGTGGTCTGTAGCGCTTATGGTGACTGCAGCTACCTTGAGGAACCCTAGGGATGGACTTTCCCTGCCAAATACACTTCTGCTGAAAAAGCAGATGTTCACCACAGAAGAACTCTGGCTTTGCAGCAGTGGTGTGCCTCTCTCCTCTGAGTCCTTGGCTCCATGGGCTGGGGAGATCCATCTTAAGTCTGTGAACTCTCACATCCCTTCAGTGTCAAAGATGATTCCCACAAACTTTGAGGGTAATCCTGGCAAATTTCCTGCTCCCCCGGAAAGCTAGTTCCTCTGAAACCAATCTGAAACCTCACTGAGGATTCCACTGAAGCCTCTTTGGCAATAAAATCCCACTGTCACGCCGCATGATAGATCATACTCTGGAAAACGCAGCCCTTGTTGGGAACAGCCAGATCATTTCGATTAGCTTGACTACTTGTCTTGATGAAATCTGGCACCACAGCACACTTTGTAAGTGTGTCAAAAGTTAAAAGTTTCTACGAGTCTGAACCTGTCTGTAGACTGTTCAGCTTTCTAAAATCCTGATATGTGAAATACACTGTTGTGCTCTTCTGCAGGACTGCCCTCCCGATGAGCAGTTTATCACTATGCCCTCTCTTCCCATCTGGCCACCCAGACAGCAGTCACCTACTCCATTTTACTTGTTGGACATACAGAATGAGGATGAGATAGTGCTGCTAAGGTGTGAGATGGAGCTGCTATGACTGGTGGGTACCTGGATTTTCATGCTCAGAAGTGGCAGTGGGGACAGTGATACCCTGAGCCACAGAGAGGAGCAGCCCAATCCAAGAAAAGGTGCTCACTTCTTAGAAGATGCTCTTTGGGACCAGCTTGGGCCTTCTGGGCTGGTGTTTTATGAGCTCAGGCCTGACAAATGGACATCTACAGATAGTTTTTAGTCTCCTGCTAGGAGTATGTTATTGTCATAGCTCATTCTGTGTAATTATTCCAGTAAAACAATGATCCTTTCCTGATTATCTTCTTAAAAAAAACAAAAAACCCCAAGGCAGTGTATTTAAAAAAATCCAAACTAGCTCATAGGTTCTGTTCCCTGCCCCAGAAGGGAATGTATCAGTTTCATTTCTTTGCAGTTCTATCAAAACCTGTCCTTGATGAAACAAAAGTGAAAATGGGCAAAACCAAAAAGACAAAGGTATTTGAAGATCTGCTGTGTTTACTCATAATTTCCTGCTGTAGAATTTCTTGTACCTTCTGCTGCTCCTAGAAACGGCAGCAGAGTGCCGCAGACAGATCACAGGTCTGGTTCATGGGAACAACTGCTGGATTCCTGCCTTTGATGCATAAACCACACACTGAAAAGCATATAGATCTGGAGCAACCATTGCCTCATTTATCATTTTCCCTCGTCCACTGATGTTAGTTACGTTAGCCTCCTATAATGTTACAAAAATGTGAGATTAAAAACAGATTTGGGTTTTGTTATCTGTCCTAATAGCCTTGGAACAGGCTTGCTAGTGATTTTGCACTCTCACCTCCTTAGCAATCAACAGAGGAAAAGCAATTCAGGGTGGTGCATGTAATCAATTTTAAATGTCTATTTCAGGATTTAATAAAAAACATATCCTAAAAGCACCTCTTTCTTTTCATTTGACTATAAAGACTGACCAGCTCAGATACATATATATATATATCCTACAGCTCTTCTACATTTTACTAGATGATTCTCTCTTGCTAATTGCATCATTGTAACCTTTGTCCTTCTCTTGCCTGACACTCAAATTCTGCAGCCTTTTTTGGTGGTTCCTAAGAGTTTTGTTGGTCAGCAGCTCTTTTTGTCTTCAGAGCTGCTGTAGCATGCCTGCCTTCTATAGCTTTCCGTAGTGCCTGTTATAGTGTTATCACAGTGTATCACAGAAGACAAACATGTATTGCTTTGCAGAGGCTTGTCTTTTTTTCTATTTATTGAACAGGAGAAAATGATTTACCATTAATTTTGTACCTTATATTTGTCTATGAAAAAGGCATAGTCTTTCTTGCTGGGGCTGGGCAAATATACTGTAATGTGGGAAGCCTGACAACCTACAAATGATGTAGCTGACAACTTGTCAGCTGAAGAGTACTTGTGTGTATTAACTAAAGGGACAAAACTACATTTGAAAAACAGGATATTGTAGAAATGTGCTCATTTTCTGGGTGCAGAAAGGCTAGAAAGGACCTGACTGGAGGGGGAAAGAAAGATTTGAAAGGACAGAAACAAAAGACCAGCATTCACAATGTATATGTATTTCAACCTACAAAGCCTTGGCCCGTAGGTCTACATATCCAGATGCAGGATTGAGCAGTTTCATAGGCACATGCAGTGTTTCACTTCAAAACAAATTCATTTTTTAAGTACTCCATAGGAGCCAGCAGAAGGGAAATCACTGTGGTAACAGTGAGCGTGCTAAGGTCTCAAGTATGCTGAATCTTTTATAGTGATTGCTGCATATTGGGAAACGCAGCTTCAGAAGTGGTAACCTTGTGAACTGCCTAGGCATGAATACCACTATTGTTTCCAAGTGAGAAAAACAGACCCGCAGAAAACAGAGAAACTTCTACAGTGCTGGGCTGATGCCAAACTGTTGTATATTCTTTCAGAGGAAGATAACCTGCTTAATTTTGGATATGTTCTCACGGTAGCTTATTTTATGCTTATAACTGAGGGGCCAAGTGAAGGAGACAGTATTCTGGAGACTTACAGCATATGTTTGAAAAAGCTCAGACATAAACCAGGTTCATAGTTAGATATCCATTCAAAACTGTATTAGGAAGAGCTTTGAGATAGGATAAAAGTTAACTTTCTCTAAAATAAAACCAAGGAAGCCTTAAGGAAGTGGCAAGAAGGCCAGTATCAAACACCAAGGTGTTGGTACTTTATTCAGGCTCTTGCATTTGTACTTCTCAGTGGGCAGGTGGTGCTAGAAATGATGCTGTGTGCTTAAGGCTTTGAAACATTTGATACTGAGACATGTGGACTTCTTCTGTGCCAGCTCTTACATGATCATTTAATCTCCACTATTACCAGAGCCTGAAGAGACCACAACACCTCTAATTTCAGGACTGGTGGTTTTGTCCTTTTTTTTAAATATGCGCCTTACGCTCAGAGCCGGATAAAATCCATCTCATGTCGACTTATGACATTAATGTTTTCTAAAGTAATGATTTCTTAAAGCCCCAGAGGCTGGGGCTTCATTTTCCAGATGCTGTACAAGCATATTTCACCAGGTTTTCATTTTTGTTGAAAACACGCTCTCATTGCTTTTGTGTGTTAGCAATGGGGTATTTTGTTTCCTTAATCTCACATAATGGCAGGACAGGAGAATCTTAGTTTGTCCCTTCTCCTCATGTTCTTTGATTCCATCGATCTTTAGGACAGTGCTTTTCCAGCTGAAAATGGTCTCTCTCTGCTGAAATTACTCAACACAGTAAACAAATGACCCTTTGCTGTATGCTCTGTCTTGGCAGCACTGTGGGGTAATGAACTCAGCATCTAGCTCCCACTCCCCGAGCCAGCTGCACTCGCTGGCACTCTGAAATTCTGGCCCAAGAATGTCTCTATTTGGATGCAAACTCCACCCCCCAGCCCCCCTGCAAAAAAAAAAACCACAAAAACAAACAAACAAAAAAAAACACAAAAAAAAGCTTTGTTCATAAAATAAGGATTTGAGTGACCTTTTGGATTATCACAATTAGTGTTACTGAACTTCAGAGAATATATCCAGATTATTGTATGAGAGGCCCAGGTGGCGTCCATTACATAAACAGATAATCTGCTACCTGGGATGACTGGTACTGGCTGGTACTGGGACAGATGGATTTTAGGTCAATGCAGCCACCGGTTGATGCTAAATTAAGCCCTGTCAGGATGTTCTTTGTTTTCTGAGTCTGAGGTGGTCCTTCTGAATAAGCGCACCAGGAACAGAGCAGTTTTCCTTCCTACTCCACAAAAAGATAAGAAGTGAGTATTCAGCATGACATTTAGTGTGTGCGTTTTTGGCCTAATTTCGGCAACTTGTTATGCAATCTTTTTTTTGTATAAGAATGTATGTGTCTGTCCACTCTACCCCAATAACTTTTAAATTGTTTGACCAATTTAACAGCAAGTTTGTCAAAATTTGACAGCAAACTCCAGCCTCTGGAAACCCTGTCTTCTAACCTTTTCACTAAACAGCTTTTTATATTCACTCAATTAGCACTTGTCTGTGGCTCCCCACCCCCCCTGCCACTGTTACGTTTATCCAATGGGTATTGGTATGTGGGCCAATATTAAATTTGTAGCTGCTAGCCAAAAAAACCTATCTTAACCCCTTACCAAAGGCTCATCACCCTTCTTTCTGTTTTCTCTATGTTTTTCCTTCTAATATACTCTCATGAAAATATTAGAAATTTAACATAAAGTCCAAAGAAAACTCTTTTTTTTTCAGCAGTGCCATTAGATTACTTTTCATTTATTTACTCCCATAAGTGCCAAAAAGACAAAGGGTTTTCAGTACAACTATGACTCCTCTTATTTTTCAAAATATTCTTAAGAAACACAGTATTGCACAGCAGAATACAAAAAGGAAAAGCTCAGCTTCTCTGAGGCTGCAGTTTTACTACCATTTGGCAGCAGGATTAACCAAAGCAGCCCCTGCTCCTGTCATTGAATCCTGTGTCTGCTCCAAATGTTTGTGCCATCATTGTTCAAGTAGAGCTTATTTATGGTTTGTTCAGTTTGTGCACAGGGGTTTTTTTTTCTTTTGGTTTTGCTATAAACCACAGATCAGCTCCCCATTAGCTACATTGGGAACTCAGGCACAGAGCTCAGATTTCTGGTTTTGCTTCCAGAATTAAGGTTTTACTTCGCATGTGGCAACATAAGACTTAAGCACCTCTTTGCACACAGGTTTTTGGAAGTTAGTCAATTCCCATGTGCTTATGTGTCATTTGAAACTGTGATGCAGATACTTTGGAAAACTTCGCCTTGTATCTGTAACCTCTAAATGGATGATTTAATTTCTGAGGTAGATGGCCTTTTAAACAGAGTATTTCATCACAGCAATGACCCAGTCACATGCAGTCACATTTAGTGTGTTTCACAAACCACTTGTATCTTCCTGAACCTAATAGTAGTCTTAGTAATAAACCAACATAAATAAACAGTGTCACATCTGATTTTCTTTTAATTGAAGGAGTACTGACATAAAAGATTCCTAAAGAACGTGAATAGCAACAGCTAGTTCAACTAAAGCAAATTAACCACCTTAGGAAGGATCTAAAATTTGCAGAGAGATGATGGGGAATGATCTATTTCTAGAGAAAGTAAGGAGTCAAAGTAGACAACCTGCTGTTTAGAAAGACAACTCCTCTGGAAGAACCGCAAAGGTGGAGCTCTGAATTACATAAATTGATGCTGTTGAAGAGTAGCCTTTTGATTTCCTTGATGCATAGGTGGTCCTCTTCCCACCTAAATGTGGCTTATTTTAGTCTAATCATCTCTGTTTTGGCATTCTTCAAGTTCCTAACTCCTGCTGAATTAATATTTATTATACTATCAGGAGAACGAAATTATCTTTCTAGATGGAGACAGTAAAATTTAGAAAAGTGAGCAGATTCTCAGATCTAAAAAGGGAATTGTACTCAATATTCAACAAGATTTTCCTGCAATTCATTCCAACTCTTTTTTATCCTCCAAGTGAATAACAACAAAAGAGATTTTCTGATTGAAAAGCCTCAACTTATTCAGTGGGGCTTTAATATGTTCTTGAGACTGCCTATGGCTTATGGGAGAATTTATCTGAGCATTAAATGTGAGAAAAGAAAACCCACAACTGATTTAGATAAACTTTAACATTTGTACTTGAGATCCTTTGTGTAGGAGGATATGCAACACAAAACTGTCTGGGTGCAAAGGGAATGGAAACTTTCCAGATTGTGACTGTACTGACCTTCAGCAGGGGAGTAGCAAGATGTATGCTCTGGGTTATGGGGCTTTTTTTCTTGAACATGTGAGGTTATTACAATGAGTCATGGATGCCCTTAATGCCTAAATAAGATATTTGTCCTTTGCGAGGTTTTTACCCATTTTTTTGCTATATACCCAAATGCAACTAAAAAAGTCTCATTAAAAAAAATATAAAGTAGTAGTTACTGCTGGTCTAGACGTATTGCTTGTCTAAACTGCCCTGTTGCTGTGTTTAGTCAAAATAAAGTGGGCAGTTTGCATCCACCTAGATTATCAAAACAGTTTGATCTCATGTTTATAGGATGACAGAACTAATCTGCTCTTGGCTTTATTTGTAAATTAAATAGATAGTGAAACTTTATCTACAGTTAGTATTTTCTGTCTCAGACTGGCTTTTCCTGAGTTTTCCTTAATATCTATTTTTTTCCTATTTCTCTCCTCATTATCGTCCTCTTATGTCCCGAGTTGACGAGCCACATCTTCCAAAGAAAATTTGGTCAGTAGTGTTTTGCGGAATGTTAATTGCCATCTTAGATCAGTTTAACAGACTGCCTCCTTACTGCCGGAAAGGGGTTGGTGCTCACAATGAAGCTAACCTCCCAAAGTTCAAAATAAGTAGATCATGTTCCATGGAAGCATTTGATACCTTTGGGAAGCTGAAAAATGTAGGCACTAGCTAGTGATAACTGTGTTTATTTTTTAATACTGATTTTATAGATTTGTGGAAGAGTGGGTAAAGGAGTTTCCTTCCATCTCTCACTTCACTAGCTGAGTTGCATGGCTCCTTGATGAAGCCTTGTGAGGCCTTGGAGAAATGCCTTGTTTCTCACTCCTAAAAGCAGCTTGGAATGAAGATAATTTCTGTTATTTCTATATATCAACAGTTAGACAGGATATAGATCAGTTGAGGTAACACATTTAATGTTTGAGGGAGTACTTTTTCTTCACCTAACTGAATGCTTGTCCCTAAGACAAAGAAGCAACTACAGGTTACATTCTTGGCTAGGTTTAAAGATCACAGCAGTATTACTGAAACTGCAGATTATGCTGTATCTTATCCTCAGTAGTGCTGACATGATGAATTTGCTAATTTGAGCTGGTTGTATCTCCAGAAAACATCGAAGATAAAAATCACAGTTAATATTTGTGCATGTCAGGTTGTTAAGGTTGTGCATGTATAATTGGTAATGTTGAAATCCTAGCCCGATGGTCTGGCAGTCACTTATGGTGGTGAGAAACTAGGTAACAGTATTCTTCCTGTAATTTATGGGAGAGAAGAGCAGTGGCAATGGAAAGGCAAGTTAACAGTGCCTTTTCTCCCTCTCTCCCCTTCATAGATGTTAGGGGTGTGTTACAGAGGCGCCGTCAAAGCCAGATGTTTTAATGCTGTGGAAGATGGTAAACCGGAGAAGGCATCAGGGAAGGATGACAGCATGGGGAGACTGCCATGCATGAGGCTTCTCGGAGAAGACTTCTGGACATACAGTTACATCAGGTACTTCAAGTGCCATCTGTGCTCCATGATGCACTCGATAATGCACTCATGGAGGGTCACTGCATTCCACCTCCAGAGATTTGCTGTATCACCTTTGCTGTTTCAGTTAACATTGCCATTAGGTTGATTTTCATAAACACTGGTAATGTGGCAGCCATGCTTTTATTAGCACTTCAACCTCTGTGATTAGCTGGGACTCCTTAAGAAAGCAGTTTCCTCTGGTTGAGGACAGCTTTATCTGAAAGCATCCTTCTTCCCCCCCTCTCCAGAGCTAAGAGTCTGCAGAACAGAGTGCCTTGTTTCAGTTTATCAGTCCTACTATTTTTAGGTCAAGACTGTGATCTTGGAAGCTTGTTGCAGCAGGGAAAAGGGCTGGAATAAGGATCAGTCCCACAGTCTGAGAACCAAAGCCAAAGCCTGCATTTAGCTTGGGTAGGACTTAAGCACCACTGGTGTCCTCTGCCTCTGGAGAGTTACCTCGGTCCCAGGTTGAAGCCAGACTCAGGATGCTGATGATAATATATTGTTCCTCAGGAATTTCAGTCCTAAGAAAAAGCCTTTAGTTATGTTAGTCATTCATGTATCTGGGGAAAGGACTATCAATCATTGCAGCTAAGTAGGTGGGGAAAGTTCCCTCATCTCTTTCTCTGAAGAGCAAAGGAATTGCTGGGAATGGAGAACTGGGGGAACTGCTACTAGACTCGAAGAGACAAAGCAAGCAGAAAGAGCTTGGTAGCTCAGGGCAGCTACACCTATTTTTCTGCTAATACAAGCATTTTAGCCTGCTTTTTTGTTCCTCCCCCTCCCTTCCTCCTCATTGCGTGAGGCTTGCCAAGCAGAAAGGGAGGGCCTGAAACTGCTCGCCTTGAGGCCTGGGAGGGGAGGAAAGAGCAGTTTATATTGCCAGATTGGAAGGAGGCTGAAGGGTACAGAAGGGCAAAGGGCAGATACGTGGCTGGGGGTGGTGTGGCACAAGGGAGGGAGGGATGCAGGCTGCAGAGAGTTAAGGAGGAACACTGGATTAATTAGCCTTGGGAGAATGTATGGTAAAAAATCAAGAATCTGTTACAACAGACTCAGTGTAACTTCATCCGGGGAGTCCTGCTTGAAGTCCCTAAACTGGGAGCATCCCCAGCTTGCTCTGCAAAAGTAAACCAGTTGCAAGAAAAGCCACACACATGTACATATACAGAGCTCAGTTCCTTATGTGACATTAAGCAGTTCCCTATGTGCAATAAAACTCTGACATCCCCATCACTCTTCAGGTACGGTATTTGGAGAGCTGACTCAGTTTTTGAACCTGTAGCCCTGTCTTCTCCACGTCAGCAGCTTCCTTAAAATGACACATCAGTAACCTGATAACCATTTTAAACTTCTAAAAGGAGTTTTTAACCTAGGTTTTTTTTTGTGCAACTGCTGAAACAGCAAATGTTTCTATGTCTGTAATTATGTGAAGTTAAATGGTGTTTCAGTAGTAGCTGTACTACACTAGCTGTCACTGCAGCTAGATGTTGGAAATGTGACAGATAGTATTGTTATGTATGATAAATGTCATCACATATGACAGGAAATTTGAAACAGTTTTAGAAAATATATGAATGAGTCTATTGCAAATTCATTTTACTGGAACTGTTACAGAAAATTACCCGCTCGTGTCATAATGCTCTGTTCAGTTACACTTCCTTGATTTTTACTCTTCAGTTCTCAGTTGTGTAAACACCCTACTACAGTTCTGTCATCACAAAATGGGGCTTTTTAAAATCATGTATCTGCTGTCTCTTTATAGGAAATGACAGACCATGACTGTGCTGGGAGATTTTGAGCTTCGGTCAGTGTTCTGGTACCTGCTGTGGAAGTTTTTCAGATTTCTGTATGCAGAAATACTGCCTTAACCCCCCCCCCCCCAGTGGAAATTTATGTTCTATTTTGTCTTCCTCCTGTTCTTCCCCGTGACTTTCAGTGACTGAAGTCTTTTCATCGGTCATGTTGTTCCCCGTCTTGCCGTCTGCAGAGCTGCCTCGAGTAGGAAATCCGGCCAAGCAACTGTTTTCGGCTGGTGCCAAACTGCGGGGTTTGCGGCAAGTCCCGTCCTCGCCGCCCCTGGACACTGCGAAGCCGTTCGAGGGGGCTGTGCCGGCAGCCGGCGGCTGTGGGGGGAGCGGAGCCACGGCAGAGCCGGGCTGCGCTCCGAGGCACCCGGCGAGGCCGCCCCGTGCCCCGGCCGCTGCCCTTCCCGGCGGCGGGGCGCACAGGCCGCCCGCGGGGAAATCCCCGGGCCGGGCCGGGCCGGGCCGCGGGGGAAGCACACGCTCTGCTGCCGGGGCTTCCCCGCCCGGGAGGAAAGTACCTAACGTCCCCGCTGGCGCCGGCGGGGCCGGGGCCGCCCTCCCCCGCTCCCTGCGGCTCCGCGAACGAGCGAGAGGGCGGCGAAGCCGGACGGAGGAGCCGGCTGGCCGCGGGGCTGAGGGGCGCGCACAGCCCGGCGCCCGGCGGCCCCCGCCGGCGGCCGCCACACCGCGGCGCTCGCGAGGAAGGGAAGGAGGGAGGGCCGGCACCGCCACCCCGGCGGCTGCCCTGCCCCGGGCGGGGCGGGCGGGACACGTCAGCCCGCGCAGGCGCCCGGCGGCCGCCGGAGTTTTCCTGGCGCGGTGCCTCCCCTCGGAGCGTCTCTGGTGGAGGCGGTGCCGGCCGGGGGCGCGTCTCCCCCCGCGGCCCCCCGCCAGGCACCGTATATAGGCTGGGGCGCGCACCCCGCCCGCCCGCTGCGGGGGGCCCGCCCGGACGCCGTGAGTACCGGGGGGAGTGGGGGTGCGGCGACGGTTCGGCCGCGGCCTGCTGGGGCCTCTCTCTCTGCCCCGGGCCGCGGCCTGTGGCGCGGCGGCTCTCCCGAGGGCAGCCCTGCCTCCGGGAGCGGCGCTGGGCGGCTCCCAGCAGCCCGCGGTCGCGGTGGCAGCGTGAGGGCGGCGGAACGGCGAGCGCGGCCGCCGGGAAGGGCCGGCGCGGGCGGGTGGGTGTCGCGGAGGGCGTGCGGCCGCGCACAGACCCCGCCGGGGGGATTGCGGCGCCCAGGATCTGTAGGGCTTAGCGAAGGGTGCTTAGAAGGTGAAGTTGTTTTGCCTGCTTCCTGACACAAGAGCAGAGTAATATTAAACTGAGTTTTGAGGTTACTGTGCTTTGAATATCGCTGCTCTGTACTTAAATAACTTCCCGGTGTCGTTGCAGGATAATGGAAGGGAAAAAAAACAGAATCAGAGCAGTTGGGTGACTGAAAATCAAGGATGCTCAGGGGCTATAGTGGAGGATAATGTTAGAAGAGCGTTCGGCGGAAAAGGTCCACAGGGTCTCAGGTTTAAGTGATCCGAAACGTTTTAGGTTTATCAGGGTCTCAGCTCTGATACTTCTAGCATTTACTCTGAGTTATCTGACTTTCTTCAGTACAGAAACTGGCTTAACCTCTTGGACTGGTGTCGTTCATGTATGTTGATAGCTTGGTCCTACAGTCTGTGTTAAAGAAGTGGATTGACCTAAGGCATTTGTAACTCATTTCCTCAGTGATTAAGAAGCTAGTAAATAGTGTGACCATATTAAGAACAAATCTACTAAGAGCTCTTGAGATGAGTAGGAAATGCTTTGCTGTTTTCCAGTAGGTGATTTTTCTAGGGCTGTGTCATCGTGACAAGAGGTTCTGTTTTTGACTCTTTCCTGGAAGAACTTTTTAGGAACTGATACTGTAAAACAGACTTCTGCATGTGTATACATGAATAAATATAAAAGTATATGCTGAAAAACTTCTGAACTTTGTCTCTTACCTGAAATTTTTGGTCAAGTTCAGTTTTGCTGTTGTGCTGTGCTTCAGCTATCATCAGATTTACCTAAAGAAGAGATTCCAGTACTCCTTATTTAAGTCACTGTAATAAAACCGGTTCTTCATTGTTTGAAAATTCACAGGCTTAAACCAATTTAAATGGATGCAACTTCTTTAGTACAAGATCTTACCCTTAGTTATACAGCTTGTGATCAAGCAGCCTAATTTCATCCATCTGCCCAAAAAGTTATGCTTGTGGGTTATAAAGTTTTGCAAATGTGTCAGTAACAGGAAAATTAAGTGTGTAAAATACACTTCATATGACAGTATATGAAGTTGACTCCCTGCAACTTTCTAGCTAACATTACAGAAAAGCTTACATTGAGATTTCAGTGTTTCTGTTTGTACAGACATTACATGCACCTCATTTTGTATATTCTGAAACACTCCTCTCTTTCTTCCTTACAGGTTTTGTTCCGCCCGAAAGAATTAAATGATTGAAACTATAGATACTTCCAGTTTCTTCTTGTGAACAATCAAGATCAATATGGAGGCGTAGGCACCTTAGACGGGACTTCAGTCTGAACTCTGGGAGGTAGTTCTGTGCACAAATAAAGAAACTAAGGCTTCAAAATTATTTTTTTTTTTAATCTGAGGATTCTATTTGTTTCTGTATGCCATAAACATGGCATACAGAAAAAACTTAATTCAACAGTATAAAGCATTAGAATGTCCCGACACAAGCCAATTAATTTATGTTAAATGTGATAACTCTATACTTGTAACTAAGGCACCAGGTTAAAACTGATACGCTCTGTTCAGTCTGTGCTGACAATGTTATAGACAGAAAAATCTGGGGCTATTCCAGGCTTGTTAATTAAGACAGTTCATCCTTGTCAGGGACAGCGTATAGGATTTGTTTATCTCATAGCTGAATATTCAATATATGTGAAGTTAAGTATAAACTAACTTCTTTGTTCTTAACAAGTACTACAACAATATGCAGAAGTTGAGGGGTTTTTTAGAAGCTTAGTAGTAGCAAACATACCAGATGAGTTCAGGGGCTCTCTTTTTGTATGCCTTTTCAGCTTGATAAACCATTATTTTCAGCCTCCCTATGAGGTTTAAAACTGAAAATCTTTACATGTGTATAAGCTGCATATTTATCAGCTGTCTAGGATGAAATAGTTCTTAAATCACTTAACGTATGTTCTGGTTAAAAATTATGTTATTTTAGTTGCCCCCCATTTTAGTTTCTTTATTGACAAAGGGTTTTGATAAAGCCATTTGAGGTTGTTCCCCCTGCCCCTGCCTGTATCCCACCTCCACTAGCCTGACAGATTGCTAGTGCTCTCCCAGATACACAGTACGAGGCAAGCACGTGACGCCAATATGATTCAAGGGAGGGTCCTTTTTGACGTGCTTGCTTTAATTGTCAAAATGGGGTGGGACAGCTTTTGCACTGAAAGCAGTTGTGTAAACTGAAGTATAAGAGCTTCCCTAGTGTTTTAAGGCTGTTAATCATGAAGCTAATTCTATTCACATACGCGTTCAATATTGCACATTGAAGTATTTCATTTTCAGGTTCCTACCTTTGTACAGGCAGGGGTTATTCCAAATTGCCTTTAATGCACACAACTACCTCCCAGAGGAAGACTTGTCCCATTCTTCCAAAAGCAGTCCATTATGAACATAATGGAAAATAGCCCTTTCTTGGCTAGCGTCATGAAGCAGAGTGCTTTGTGTGGTGAACTGAAGTATGACTTATCCTGTGAACTCTACAGAATGTCGACCTTTTCTACTTTCCCCATGAACGTACCGGTGTCAGAACGGAGTCTTGCTCGGGCTGGGTTTTATTACACAGGTGTGCAAGATAAAGTTAAGTGCTTCAGTTGTGGCTTAACACTGGACAACTGGCAACCAGGAGATAATGCTATGGAAAAACATAAACAGCAGTATCCTAGCTGCAGTTTCGTTCAAAGCATGCTTTCAGCTAACAACCTCGGACTGTGTTCTCGTTCTGCCTTTTCACCTCTGGTTGCAAATAGTCTCTCACCATCTCTACATTCCATAACACTTTCTCCAAGTTTAGAACAAGTTGGATATTTCAGTGGCTCTTTTTCCAGTTTTCCTCAAGACCCGATAACTACTAGAGCAGTTGAAGACCTTTCATTTTTGAGACCTAAACTTCACAATCCATCTATGAGTACAGAAGATGCTAGACTACGCACTTTTCACTCATGGCCGCTGACGTTTCTCTCACCCACTGATCTGGCTAAGGCTGGACTTTATTACTTGGGGACAGCAGACAAAGTTGCTTGTTTTACCTGTGGTGGTCAGCTGAGTAACTGGGAACCAAAAGATAATGCTATGTCAGAGCATCGGAGACACTTTCCAAACTGCCCTTTTGTGGAGAACGTTACCCGAGACCTGCCAAGTTTCAATGTGTCAAATGTGAGCATGCAAACTCATGAGGCACGTGTTAAAACATTCATAAACTGGCCAACTAGAATTCCGGTTCAGCCTGAACAGCTTGCAGATGCTGGCTTTTACTACGTAGGTAAGAAAAAATGATATGTCCTATTTTATTTGTATTGCTATGTCAGCGCTTACTTTAAATTGTGTGAATGTTGCTAGATATTTTGCCTTGTTTTTTTAAAGGCCGCAATGATGATGTCAAATGTTTTTGCTGTGATGGCGGGTTAAGGTGCTGGGAATCTGGAGATGATCCATGGATTGAGCATGCAAAGTGGTTTCCAAGGTAACTGGCAAAGTCTTTTACCATAATTTGTACACATCCTGAAATATTTTTTGTCAGATATATACTGCACGTAACAGTTTTGTTTAACTTTACCCTATGAAGTGCAAACTCATTCTTTCATTTGGATGTATTTCATGTACCTCTATTTAAAGGCTCCGAAGTGCTAAGGTGGCCTTAAATAAAACATTTCTTCATTAAGCATGGTATGTGATGCTTTCCACTTCATAATTAAAAGCATCCCCAAATCACTATTAGCAAGTGAGGCTGCATTGTTAATGAGCATACTTAGCTAAAAGGGAAGCAGTCAGAAAGCAGACTAAGGAGAGTACAAGTAGAGAAATGAATTAGAAGGAACATCCAGCTCCCTTGGTCTAGTTCTGTGCCCATGATGAATGCTCTTGAACCAGTTTTTCAGCTCACGTGGTTTAGTTTCTTAGGTGTGGAAAGGCTTGTGAAAAAGGTTTCAGTGGCTGTTTAATATGTCACTATTGGAAAAATGGCAGAAACAACTTTTTAATGTCTGCCATAATTAAGTGGCAATTGCATACCTAATTGATATCTCTACATACATTAGTGATAGAAATAGCTGCACTTAGTGTCAGGAAGGCTAATAATAATTCTTCACATCTTAGATCTCCAACTAGCCTTTCATGGGCAATTTACCAGCTACTGTTGGACTACATGATGTATGGAGAGTTAGATGACACCTTTCTTTCCTTCAGTGTTATGCCTGTCCGTAAATGTACTTAAGAGATACAACTCTGCGTTAGTGAAGCAGATCTGGCTTTGATAGTGATGTTAAATTTTGTTAACTTCTTTAGAGTGATTTGAGTAGGAGAGAAGAATGGTGAGATGTGAGATAGAAACAGTTTATCACTGCATCTTGTAGTGACACTGACATGGTATCATTTCTCATGACACACCATTAGAAGTGGTAGCAGAATGTAAAGCTGCTGCATATATATATATATATATATATATATATATATACATAAGCCTACTGACTGCTGAACATCATGGAAAAGCTTTATTAAAGTGTCACCGGGCTTCCAAGTAAGAGAACTCTTTCCCTTCTGAAGGGAAAGAAACGTGTATTTAAGTTATACTATGTTACTGTAAACTCTTTAATTCTTCTGTATTTCTTTTCCTTTGGCAAGTAGAGAGTATAATTCAATACACTTTTGTCAAATTTCAGGTGTGAGTATCTGCTTCGTGTAAAAGGAGGAGAATTTGTAAGTCAAATTCAGGCCAGGTTCCCCCATCTTCTTGAACAGGTAAATTTTACTGTTCTGTAACTTTGGTTTTCCCTTGTTGAAGAGTGCTGTGGTTTCTTGTGGGAGTTTGGTCCATCCTTCTGCCTTATTTCTGCATATATTTCTAATTGGTTTCTAACACAATAAATGCTCTTCATGAGCACAAAGATGAAACCAGTGCTGAACCACGGCTAATGGGCATGGACAGGTAGAGTTTAACCTGTACAATGTACTTATGGAAAGTGTTACGAGGCAGTGAGCTCTTTTGTGTCGGGAGAGGGAAGTTCTGATGATGCTAGTTTCAGTCAATAATGCAGGTCAGTAGTAGTAGGACAGCCTGAATTATTTCTATCCATAACTCTTCTGGCAAGGGTAAGCCAAACTTCCCTTCATGGAAGTGGTCAGCACTAACTTTATATTGATTATATAGCTGCAAAGATTTGCAGACTTGTGTAACCAAGTACTTAACAGGTACCATTCAGATAAAGAGCTTATCAAGTTAATGAGAGATGAATGTGTTAGGAGGGTGTGTAGGGGAAAAAAGCAGTACTTTGGTACTAATGTAGTTCTGTTGTGTTCCACAGCTCTTATCGACCTCTGATACGCCTGTAGATGAAAACACTGATCCCCCAAGTATGTATATTAAAGCATGTTTTTAAATTTCCTTATAATTTTGCAAACTTAATAATTGGCTATCCAAGCTAACTTGCTTAACAATTCTTAGATTTTCTTGGAAACAGTTTTGTAAGTATTTTCTAACATGATAAAAGTTAGGTAGCTTCAGTGGTGTATGGACAATGGTATATGGACAAAACTTCAAGGAAGAACCTTTAAGGGACTTTTATCTTTCATTTTCCTTATTTTTATACTAGCAGCTCACATTAAGATTTTTGATTTTTAAATGCTTGGCATCTGCTGTATTTGTGGTTTTTAATTTCAATGGTTTGGTTAAACAGAACACGACAATTTGACATTTGTTAAACTGACCCATGGTATTGAACTTGGTGGAACAGTTGCTGGAGGGAGTCATGTCTGTGCAGTTATGCAACTCCATTTTTAGGCACATGGCTAGGTAAATGCTTTGAATTGACCAGTGGTGGTCAAGGATAAGGTGGGACAAGCTGATAAAGTGAAGTCTTTCTGTGCTGGACTCTGGTTATGGTGGAAATAGGCCCCTCCCAGAGGGCGAGTGGGTTATGCTATCATAACCCCTCCTGGCTGAGGACAGTGAGTCAGAATCCCACGTGTCTGGTGCTTAGTAAGTTGAATGGAAAATTCTGATCAAGAGCTGGAACAGAGCAATTGTTTGTACTGTAAACTTGAAATTTTCATTTCTTTCCTGCCCCCCAAGATATTTTTCAAGGCTGAACTTATAAATGACCAAGTATAAAAAAGCTGCTGAGATACAATGGAATTCTCTGTGGTTTCTCTGGATTATCCTAGACTTCAGTGTAGGCCTGACACGGGGTGACGTTTATCACAGATTCAATCCAATTGCATCTAAGTAACTGGCTTCCATTTTTAACTACTTAAGAAGAGTTTGTTTAAGCATTGAAACTTTTTAATGCTAGATATTCATGTATATAAGCATGTGTGTAGGCAATGTTGATGTGTCTGACTTCTGGATTGTATAGGTATTTTATTCTTTATATTATACATGGTGATCTTCCTCTTTGATCAGTTATTCATTTTGAACCTGGAGAGTGTCCTTCAGAAGATGCAATCATGATGAACACGGCTGTGGTTAAAGCTGCCTTGGAGATGGGATTCAGTAGAAGGCTCATAAAGCAAACAGTGCAAAGTAAAATCTTGGCCACTGGAGAAAACTACAAGACTGTTAATGATCTTGTGTCTGATCTGCTGACTGCTGAAGATGAGAAGAGGGAAGAAGAGAAAGAGAGACAATTTGAAGAAGTGGCATCAGGTATGCATAAGGCTTGAGTAAAGGTGAAAGCAGAAGTGGTTTGTATTGCATATTGTTTTTATTATTATTTTTATTCACTAAGTGATTTAGTTTAATTGCTATTAGGATCAGCTTCTGTAAAAGCATTGTCAGGATATCTGTATGGAACTAGCAGTTTGGAAATTGTTTCATTCCTTTTCAGGAGGATAGTTCATACAGGTGCCGACGGTTTGGAATCACATGATTCCCTGCACAGGAACAAAGCCATACTTCTTAAAATCTGTGTGCCTTTATATTGCTGTTATTAAAATAAATGGAACCAAAACACTTTCCTTGGCACCCTCTAGTAATTTTTTCCAAATTTGCCTACTCTTTTTAAGCTATGTGAATCAGTGAGCCATCATATCCACCTCCTAGAAGAGGCCATGAACGTTTCCAAACAGATTCTATAAGGTGCACAAAGGTCTGTTTATCTATGTCAGACTAAACCATGTAGGTCAGCTATTTAACAGTGTTTATTTGATGTGTCTTTACCATTCCTTGTTTTAGTAGTGTGTAAGTTTTGAAGCCTAAAAATTCCTACTCTTTGAGTCAGTGAAGCAGTAATGAAACTTCTCAATTATAAATTGACTGCTTATTTCCTACTTGCATGTTCTATCAAAAAAGTATAGACAGATTCAGCCATTAAATCTTAATGGAAATTATTATTTTGTTGTTTGTGATAGACTATCTTTAAAAAAATAATCTCCCGGGTCTGATTGGGCTGTACTTCTGGTTTTCTTGCACATAATTTTGTTGAACACCTCTTAGAAAAGCTTGATTCTGTCTACATCTCAGACATGATTTTGACTGCCGCTGATTAGAGTTAACCTGTTGGTAGTCAGTGAGTTAGCACTGGTGTTATGCAGAGGTGCTGTTTTTTCTTTGTGATTCTGCAGAGAACATTAACTTTTACTAGTGTGAAGTTAGACAGGATCCCCTCAGGTAGTTTAACCTGGAGATGGGAGCAGGAGATTTCATTGGTGAAAAGTCTTCAGCTCGGAAGCTGCTTGTGTGTGGTTTTCTTAAGTCTGTTCTTTATGTGAATATCACAAAAATTCACTGAGGTATCTATAAATGATGTGTAGTCAGTGAACATTTCAAGTAGAGTTTAAAGAATATATTAATTCTTGTTAAGCAGAAATGCAACTTGGAATGGTGTATTCCTAACAAATATCTGATCCCCTTTGCATTCCAGATGATTTGTCCTTAATCCGGAAGAATCGAATGGCTTTATTCCAGCGTTTGACATGTGTACTTCCAATCCTTGGGAGTTTACTGTCAGCCAAAGTGATAACGGAACTTGAGCACGATGTTATTAAGCAAAAGACTCAGACACCATTGCAAGCAAGGGAACTGATAGATACAGTTTTAGTGAAAGGAAATGAAGCAGCCAGCATATTCAGAAACTGTCTACGAGACTGTGACCCTGTACTGTACAAAGATTTATTTGGTATGTCTGGTTTTTGTTGGTTTGTATTTTTTTAAGTATGTAAGTTTATAGAAGTAACCAGTGCTGTCATAGCAACCTAAATATTAAAAAAAAAATAAATAATCAGGTGCTTTGAATGTAGATGAGTCAAATGATTAGGATCTTTTTTTCTTCTTATTTTAGTGGAGAAGAACATGAAGTATGTTCCAACTGAAGATGTTTCAGGTACCTTAAACTCTACCTTCTTACTTTAAAGGGTACTGTGAGACAAATAGTTAACATCGTAAAAAAGAAAATGACCTTGGTTAAGAAATAGATTCTGTGGTTTGCACTCTGTAATTCTGCTTTGGTAAGATGCATTTACCTGAAAAAGTGAAGTGCATGCACAGACTTGCAAGCAAGTCTCACATCTATCTGCCACAAGCTGTATCCTGTGCATTACATGTGCTTTTGCACTGTAGGAGGTCGAGCTTTCTGGAGCTCAGCAATTCAAGCATGTGCTGGATTTGATCCCGGTACAAGCTGTCATTCAGGCGTTTAGTAAAGACTGGACTGTGAATAGTAGGTTAGCATTTCACTGCAGGTATCACGATCTCTGCTTTTCCAAAGTGGGTTATAGGTGTCCTAAGATCTAGCTTGACCAACAGCTGTATAGATAAAAGCTTGTCAGACATGAGGTTGAGTTTGCTCTGATTCTTAGGCCTGTAGTTTAATATGTTAATAGACTGCAGAGAAGTATACAAGCCTGAATATAGCTCACTTCCACCAGCCAGGCTGTCTGTGCTCTATGCTTCTAATACCCAAGCAAGAAAAGTACAGCATTTGCTAAAATGTAAACATTGATTGGTTTGAAGAACTGCAGTCGGCCACCAATTCCCAAGCTGTTTGTCTCACAGAAGTGGAAAGTACAAACTAGTTCTTTGCATACCACTTTCTGAGCTCTGGAAAATGTACTTATTTTCTCACTGCCATCTAGATTTAGTGAATACAGGTAGGGACATAAAGGGTGAAATGGAACATGGCTCTATTCTAACTAAAATGCACATATATATTCAGGCTTCTTAAAAAAGGAAATAATTTTTTCCAGGTTTACCCATGGAAGAACAATTAAGAAGACTGCAAGAGGAACGAACATGTAAAGTTTGCATGGACAAAGAAGTTTCTATTGTTTTTATTCCATGTGGTCACTTAGTGGTGTGCAAAGAATGTGCATCGTCCCTTAGAAAATGCCCTATTTGCAGGGGGACAATAAAGGGTACAGTTCGTACATTTCTTTCATAAAGAGGGAAGCTTGCAAAATGTCTTTGCTCCTGTCATCCTCCAGCTGCTGAAGCTTAAGCCACACTGTCTTACGAATGGAAAACTGTGGTATAGAAGATAATTAATCAACTACCTAACACCATTATGTAATAGTAAATCGTATCATCATTATGAATATGCTATGTCTTCCTTGCCAAAGCCTGTTTCTGTTCATAAAACTAACTCAATACTAAGGTGAGATTTCTGCAGCTTTCCTCTCTGAGTAAGGAAAGCAGTTTCACTAGTATGCCATTTTGAATAAAGAAACCTTTCTGGTTGAGTTCCTAAAATAGAACTTGGCATAACTCTTGTCATGAGTTTCCTCCGTGTGGCTGTGAGGAAATACATGAAGATTGCTGTTAACTTCAGCTACTGTTTTGGTTATGTTTTGGCTTTCTTATGGACTTGAGGAGGAAAGAGGCTGACTGTTGCAGGAACAGCAGGGCATTTTTTTTTAAGTTCTGTTCATGTCTTGTTCATGACTTGTGTAATATGTGTTATTAATAGTTTATACAAAGACTGAATTAAAATACTTCTGCTTCTCAAATGAGTGCTTGTTTACTCTGTTCCTGTTGTTGGCTTTTCTCTGTAGACTGCAGTGGCTAGAAGGCTGTCTTCTCCTGACCAAAATTTGGGGGGGTTTGCCTGCAGTAGTACCATAAAAGTTAATTCTGTGTCTCTTTCATTTTTGAACAGGAAAGTGAGCTTCTATACTGCTTGGTGATTGCCTCTGGTAATGTAAGGGGTTCAGATTTTAATCCTTTTTTGAAAAACAACCCCCCCAAATAAAAACCCTAACAGCATCTGGTACTTCCTTTTGTCTGATTTTTCAAAGGATAGAAATCCTGGCTGGGAGTGGTCCTCATGACCTTAGAGATGACACAGAGGGTAGCTGTACAGTAATACAGCCTTTATGCTAGGGATTAAAATGTAAAAGCTACTTCTGTGTTTGGAACTTTATAGTGATTGTGCTATTAAATAGTAGGATCTTCCAGCCCCTTCTGAAGTCTTGGGTCTCGTTTTGTAAGCTGGTAGTTTAGGGAGTCCTGTTTCCTTATTTGTTGACTCTTAGCCTTTTCAGCTTTCCATCCCCAGACTTGCCTTGTAGATACCTACAGAGGGAAAGTGTTGATAAGTATTTCACAAGGATTTCATGTCAAACAGTGGAAGAATACTGCCACCATAACAGCATCAGATCCTGCAGTGGTGGTGTCAGTTTGGCTCTAAGTCAGTAATTTTCAGTCATGTCTTAATGCCTGAGTGTGGACCTCTTAATGTTCAGACCTGCCAGCAATAAGATATTTTAACAGTACTTTGGTGTCTTATGCTCTGTAGTGTGAGGTGAAAATACCATTTATTGCATTTTCAGGATTCCAGTTTTGCAAGTTGTGTGCATGTAACTGGCTTCCATCACTTCATACGTGGCTTTAGCTATACATGTGTTATCTCTGCTGGAGAGAGCACCCCATATGTATGAAAGTAGTAAAGTGTATACATTTAAAAAAACTTGTGTGGGCTGTGTAACCTATGACTCAGTGACTTACCCTGGGTAATGGTTGCCTAGTGTTTAGAGCAAAGCTTGTATTAAGTGGGGGAGATGTTTGCCGCTAGCAAATAAATTTCCATTCGTAATTAACAGATGCTTATGTTTAGCATTTGTATGTATCTTTCCTGTTGTACATCAGAGCTGTAAGTTAGTCAAAAGTCCCCTTCCAAGTCTGTAAAAGAAACCTCTGGGTCTCCGTCTATAATCACCTGCAAGTTTGGGAAATCTGTGCACTGAGTTTGGAATTTAGACTGTGTGTGGAGTTAAC
Source organism: Athene noctua (assembly GCF_965140245.1). Classification (NCBI taxonomy): domain Eukaryota; kingdom Metazoa; phylum Chordata; class Aves; order Strigiformes; family Strigidae; genus Athene; species Athene noctua. Next base: position 249,883,547 of record NC_134037.1, on the reverse strand, counting down.
AGTATATTTCTAGCATAATTGTAGTCACAGCATTGACTCAAAGTTTTGGCTAGCTAAAAAGGGCTAAACCAAGTGCTTTTATTTGTTAATTATGTGATTGAGACTGATTTGTTAGCAGATTCATGATGTTTCCATCAGTAGTACTGATTACTAAATTTAGCAAGGACAATTGTGCAAAGGAAGATACAAATACATTCTAGTTACCATCGGTTTGTCTTTGCCCTGTATTTCCAAGCGGTATCTCGTGGGCTGGAGTCCCTTTCAAAATAATGCTGGAGTTACTAATCTTGAAGTTTTGCTTTGCTGTCTAGGTGGTTAGGGGAGAGGTGTAAGAATCTGGACTGGTTTGTCTGTAAACAGTGATGTTTCAGTGTTTTTCCTTAATCCTTTGGTACACATTCCTTGCACTACTAGGATTCTTCATCTGTAGACTGACTTGCTGTAATTCTTTTAAATACAGACTTTTGTCTAACTTTATTTTTTATATATATATCTCTTCCTTTACATTTTTAACATGAAAATTAAAATGTTTCAAACATAGTGTGTAGTTTCAAACAGCTTCACATACTTCTGCTTTTCTGGCTTTGAAATGTTTCTGAAGGATCTTTTGTGTAGCAACTTAAAAAGTTGTCAAAGATCATGAAAGCTTGTTAAGAAATAAAGTGCATGACTTGAAATTTGGTGTTCAGACCCAGAAATGACAAATATTAGAACCAAGTATACTTTCTACAGATGAGTCTGCAGGGGGAGCTGGAGAGGTCAGGCTCACCTGAAGAATGTGGAATTGTTACTATGTAAGCCTTGTTTCTAAACCGGGAAGAGGACAGGGAAAAATATAGCAGCAGCAGTGCATTTTTCTTTAGAACCATATGGGGTTAGAGTTTTTCAAACACTGCAGTTACTATGTGTAGTTCAGATAACAGGGTATACAGGGCTTTAAAAACGGAGTGTTTTGGGTATTCAGTGTCATTTGTGATGCCTGAGGGTACCTCAGGACTTGCAACATACCTGTCGGCTCTGGTTCCTGAGTGTTTTGAATGTCCTGGGCAACTTCGAACAGCATTGGCAGCCTGCATCTAAGCCCCTGAACGGCTTTCTGAGAAATGGAAGAACTTGATCTAGAAACTACTGGGTAAAATTCTTTGACCTAGTTTTGGCAGGAAGTCTGATCTAGGTTATGGCTTTCCACTGCTCCCCACTGTAGTGACTGTTGTTGCCCTGATCATGTGTGCTGTACATGTGAGCAGTTACACTCCCCTCAGTACTATTCCAAGAAAGCTATAATGAAACTAGTTGTCTGTAGCACACTGCCAACAGAAACCTAGCAAAATGTTAAACCATGGGCAAGCCTATCTGCATAGGGTTTGGAGAGGATCAAGTGACGTCTGTTCCTTGTGAAGCAGCTGACCATGTTCACACTTTGTTCTGTGTCCACTTCCTTCTTTCAAAGCATTTTCCAGAGCTGTGACTGCGTTAAACTCGCCCCCCAGCTTCCTGTGCAGCTCTGCTGATCAAGCAGGTTGCGTTCTTGGAAGTCAGCGTTCCAGGTCTATAGCTGGTCTTGAGCTGGCAGTGTGTTGGTGTGGCTTAGGGGGTGTAGAGGGTGGGAACTTCAGTATCATTGGAGCTCAGTGGTGAGACTTGAAAGGAAGATGATAGAAGGCAAAATTCACAGCTTCTATAAATGAGCAGTTTCTTTATTTGAACGAAGCTTATCTTATCTACAAAGGACCTAGCCTAGAGCAGTTGCAGTTGCTGATACTGGTTTGAGATACTGCAAGATACAGTGGTTTCCCAAGTAGCAGCTTTATGTTTTGTGAAGCAAGTGCCGTGAAGTGTTATTGTAATTCTTTAGCAGTTTCCTGCATGTTTTTTTGTGTGTGTGTGTTCTTTTTTAACTGAATGTGTACCTTCCTCTTCTGTTTGCTTTTGAGCGTTGACCAGAAAGCCCAGCACTCTGCAAATTGAAGACAGCATGCAGTCCTAGTATCCACAAGTGGTCCGACCAGTCATTATAACAGAGCACTGCTCTTATATGCTGAAATGAGTGACCACATACGAAATATCTAGGAACTCCATTAGCATATTAAAGAAAAATATTTATATTGCTGCTTTTTTGTGACCAAGTTAGTGGTTGTATAGTAACTCCTCAGCACCATGCTTTCAGAACTTGGATTCCTCACAAAACATCAGAAAAAGAGAAGCACCTGAAATTGCAGACAGTGTATTCATCTGCCTTTCATTCTGTGTTGTGGCAATGGTAGCGTAGTGAGGCTGGGGTATGCAGTATCATGGTTGATGTTGCAGATGGACTGAACTTGCAGTTTTCTTTGCCGTTAAGCCCACCTCAGGTATGTGAATCCAGGCAGGAGATGTATTCTGGACACGAAGAGGTATGCTCTGTTCTGCTGAACTACTTAATCTGCAATTTGTCACTCTTGCTCTGGAGGTTACTAGTGCAGGGAGTAAACTTCCTGAGACAACACTAAATCACCAGTCCTTTGTTTCTCTTTTTAATTGAGCATGTGATCACAACAGTTACTGATGCTCCAACCCAGCTTCTTCACTGACGGCTGAACAGCAGATCCTGCTGTGCTGCTTTCAAAAAAGAAAGAGGTGAGTTATTTTTTTTCTCTTTGAAGAGATCAAAATATGCTGGAACATAGCAGGAAATTGTTTGCACAATAAGCAATGTCCTAGCAGTAGCCTTCACATTTAGTTTTGGCTGGTGAAATTTTTTTAGGGAAAAGCTGGAGAACTTGCCAAAGGTTTCTAAGCTCGTGTGTTAGATCCGTACAGCTTAACTTAATGATGCTCAGTTCTTTTGGCAGTTGAAGACATGAAATACCCGGTACTTATGAAGTAAAGGATAGGAGTCAGGGTTGTGATTTGCCTAGTGGAAGATAGCTTCAAGTCTAAGGGATGAATAAAGTTTTTAGAAAAGACCAAGTCATATATGCAACAGTAAAAAGAAGAAAGCACCCTATTTGTACAGAACTCGCTGCTTCACAGATCCTGTCAAGGAAACTGAGTTACATACAGTCTTTTGTCTAACATTTTAGAATCACCCTACACCTCAGTGCTGGCCAGGTGCAACACCTTGGTTTCCAAACTGCTTTAAATTTGATGTGGAGAAGATCAGAACAAACAATAGATATATTCTCTGACACTCAAAATTTTGAGTTTATTTCCTCTTTATATTCTAAAAGAACACTTAAGAGCCTCCAGAACTGGGGAGTTCCTTTTATTCTTTCAATTTTCAGAGTTCCTGTATTGGATGTTTTGAAGTATAGGGGTGACCTGACACTGAAGGGTAAAATTAATCATTGATCCAGTCCTCAAAGTAGTGTTCTTATAATGAAGCAAACATTAAATTCTAATGCAAGCTAAAGCTTAGACACTGCAGGATCAGAACCAGGAATTGGCAGTCCCTGTGTCTGTGCTGTTTGTGACAAACGTCAAATGCAGATTCTTAAATTCTTTTAACTTTCCTGTTTTTTAAGATTGCTATCTCGGTCATACACCAATCAGGACTCCTTCAGTGTTGTCTAGAGAACATGTTTACAATCTGCACAGGTCTATTCTCATTCTGTCTGCTTCCATATAACAGCTAAATTCTTAACCTCTTATCCAGGCAATTTTCAGTCTTTCCACTTTGCTTTTGGCGATACTGTAATTTTGTTGCTTATATCTTTTCAGTAAAGCATGTTAAGAATGCTATGTATGTCTTCAGGGCAAAACCAGAGTGGCATGAGTATGCAAGAGCTTTAACAGTCTCTGAACAAAAAGGAAAGGTATGAAAGTAGATTTACAAAGGGATAATATTCAAGTTACTGACTATTACCATAGTAACATGATCTTGCTTTAATAGACTTTTTAATAAAAAAACAAATACAACACTGCAGAATTTCTGGACTGCTTTGAAACCTTTGATGCAGGGCACCATCAAAACAAGTAAGCTGGAAAGGCTGTGATTTGGTACTAGAAAATGGGCTAAAGGAGAGTTGAATAAAAAGGAAAGACCTGTGGGAGGAAGGCAGAATGCTGCAGTCCCCAGATGTGCTCATAGGGTTGATCTTGATAAGTTGGAAGGGCAAAAGTAACATTCATGTCTGACCTAAGGGGGCTACACTGGATGACTTCCCAAGCCTGTAGTATTAAGTGAAATAAATTTTAATATGAAGCACAAACCCGTGAATTTTAAGGATTAAAAATGAGTACAGGGATTGTGTGAAAGAGCTCTAACAATCAAGTGAATGCTGGTGATGGGCTTCAAACATGATACTGTAAATGCAGTTCTGTGATGTGTCACTAGAGGGGTTCCTAATCAAGACAGAACTCTGAACTGCATTGGTCAGCCATCAGTACCAGTAAGAAAATAGGCAGTTCTGTTGAGAGGATGAACTATAAACAGTTGAATCATCTTTACAATATTAATAAACTCAGTTAAGGAACCAGCTGAAGGACTGACTGTAGCATAAGCATACCTAGAGAAGGGGAGGAGCTATTAATGCTAAGTTTTGTTGCATATAATTAATATAAACAGATCATAAACTTCAATTCAATTTAGAGTAACTAATCACCAGAGAAGTGAGTGGGAAGAGGCTTCCATGAGAAAAGGATTATATTTAGGAAGCATTTCTTTGCCAAGAGGGTGGTCAAACACTGCAACAGGCTTCCTGGAGACATGATTGGTGCCTGGGGCTTGTCAGTGTTTAAGATACATTTGGACAATGCCCTTAAAACATGCTTTAACTTGGCCAGCCCTCAGTTGGTCAGGCAGTTTGACTAGCTGATCGTTGTAGGTCCCTTCCAACTATTCTATACTCTATTCCCATTGCATGGGATAGCACTAGACTTAAGTCCATGAGACAAAAGTCCTTTTTCTGTCTTTCGCTCCTACTTCAGCTTTATACATCATACTGGTCTAAAATACTCTTTCCTTACAGAAACTAAGTGCCAATCTTCAGTTAACATAATCAAGATTTTTGAATGCTAAATTACTCTTTCAGTTATTTAATAGAGTCAACCCCTCTACACATGTAGAGCACAGCTAAATTCAGGTCCACTGCTCTTTCCGATGCTGTAGAGCAACCTCCAGGACTGAGGCCTGAATGTGTACTTAGTGGTGGTATGATAGAAAAGTTGTCCTGTTCATCCCACTTTACACGTGTAACTTAATGTAAAGTTAAAGGTAAGATTTATCAATTGCACCTCACTTTGGATACTAGACAAACACCTGAAAGGAGGTTAAGTTTTTTATTTGTACTGACACCTCTGAAATCTTAGTCATGTAATTTTGCTTTATTGTAGTAAAGAGATAAAAAATACATTACAAATTATTGAGCTGGGCAGAAATGCACTAGGTCTGGTATTTAGCATGTAGAAGTATATATAGTGAACACTTCTTATTCAGTAGTTATGACTGGGGCAAGGGTTGACAGAATTATGAAACCATCTAATAAAATAAAAATCCCACTGAAATTGATACAGTAGCTCCAAAGATTTCATTTTATTTATTCATCTGTACAACAGAGATGAGACAATCCCAGTAACTGAGTTGCACTTGTCTTAATTTCTACAAACTAATGAAGCACAGTTCTATGGTAGAATTGTTTCCAAACTCTTCCAGTTAAAATCAAAAGTTTTCCACCAAACAATGCAATTAAAAAAAACTCACAAAAGTTACTTCAAATCACTTTCCCCTGTACCTCAATCTCAGTAAAAAATGAAACAGTCCTGCTACTCCCATTTCAGGTGCATGGCTGGTGCTATTGACTACTCATTAGCCATGGTTTGCTGGAGTCAGCTGTGCCTTGGACACGTGTAAAAAAGCATTCATACAGCCACTCAGGATGGGTAAAGTCCCACCACATCAACCCTCTTCACCAGGGAGAAACCTACAAGTGGAGCCTGAGCAGGACTGAACAATTATTCAGTGACATAAGCAGATGCAGGCCTGTGTTTCTTGATCCTTGCTCTAGTCTTCCTTACACCAGTGTAAATCAGGAGCTCATCTACTGAAGTCAGCAGGTTCACCGCAGTGTGATACAGAAGCAGCATCAGCCACCCTGCACAGGATCTCCAGTGTATTTGGGCCTTAATTGAAAGGCCTTCTGAAAGATGCCCTGTTGCCTTCAGTGGGCTTTGACCAGTCCTCTGTACACGTGTGCATCAGTACCAAGCTCTAAAAATAGTTGTAAAAATGCAGATTATATTCTTCTAAAACACTATCTTACAGAGATTCTTTGTGTAACTTGAAATGCTTATCAAACGCTGCAAAAACATTGCATACAGCTTCATAGTAATAAAACCAAGAGTGAAGTCATTGCTACATTCAACTTAAAAGCCAATTTTTAGAAGCAATTCTCATATCATATTTATAAGGATACTTTTTCCCATTTTTATTTTATCTGTAATTGCACATGCTTCATTAGGACATGCTAGAAAAAAGCAGCTATGGATTGCACAGCCTGTTTTCTTACAAGGACCCATTCAGAGAAAAGGGTTGTGGATGGCTATCTCCAGTCTGTCCGTGCTTCCTGCTGGTAGTCTCACTGTGTAGCCTGTTAAGGAAAGTCTCTGCAGGTGACTGAAGTTTAAAGTACTCATTATCACCTTCTATACAGTTAGCAAACCATGTCACTTTATAGCCTAATAAAAATTAACTGAATTGTTCAAAATTTCTAAACTAAAGTTCACATCAAACTTGAAAATAAATACAATTTAATACAAAATATTAGGAAAAAAACAATTTTACTTGCAAAAGCCTATGCTTGGTCTCAAAGGTATCCTACTTAACCTACTATATCCATTATGGAACACACTGGATTTACACAATATGTGAGAATTAATTGAACTCACAATTGCAATGATGAGATCCACCGTGCTAGTAATTTGTTGTTTTAGAGACTTGTGTGTGTACCTTAAAATGACTTAGTATGTGTGTTTCTTTAAATTTGGTTACAAATACTGGAAAAAGAAAATACTGTCTCTACAAAGGGCAGAGTTCCTCTTCTTACGAAAGCCAGTGTAAAAAATATCAGCATGTTCAAAGAGCTTCTCAACATTTTGCAGGATCACACCCAGGACAGGTTTAGAGACTGTGATCATTTTTATGAAGGGAACTCTTTCAGAAGTTACAACAGCTGTGATAGGATGGGTTTCCACCACTGTCTTCCCTGAAGTCTCTTTAAATGATGGCATCATGTTCATCACTGTAATAGAAACACAGTAATTAATGTTCTGCAGTACAAGCAACAGTCAACAAAGAATCAGCCATCCAGCTGCTGCTAAGAAGGTTATTTTGTGAACAGAGGCCACGTTGCTGGGAAGGGCTAAGGGCACATTCATCTGGGAGTTACAGTCCTCTCTGAGCCAAACCTGAAGTTAACAGAACAATTTCATTTTACCAACAGTCCTCCGGCTTCATTAGCCTTATTAACGTTTTGGCTTTCGTGTTTCACACAAGTAGATATTTTTAGATTAGCTGTTACTCCGGCATTTTTAGCCTATCTTAACTATATCCAATAGTAACAAACTAATCAAAGTCAGTTTACAAGCTCAGTGACAGGTTTCCTTCATTTTAAAAATACTGTTGATCTGAATTCTACAATACCCATTCAAACACTACTGTGGGTAAACATGGGCAGCAGGCACTGGTTGAATTTCATAACCAGCAAGCAGGAATCAAGATGGAGAGAAAACACAAGGCCTAAACACTAGCATCCCAACAAGTCTAATGACATCACCTCACTTAAAACAAGCTTCTTAACTGAGATGAATGAAACTGAACAGGAAGAAGAGCAAGCTGGTTTTAAGAATCCTGTGCTGGGTTTGTGTGGCAGGGTTTTGGTAACAGTGGAGGGGGCTACAGTGGTGGCACCTGTGAGAACCTTCTTGAAGGCTCCCCCAGCTCCAAGTCGGACCTGCCTCTGCACCAAGGCCAAGCCAGTTAGTGATGGTGGCTGCACCTCTGCGATAAGTATTTAAGAAGGAGAACCTGAGAGGGGGTTGAGGGGGACTTTGAGGAGGAGTTACGAGGATGCCTCTTCAAACACTGATGTCAGTGGAAGGAAGAAGTTGCCTTGAAGAAGTCGGTGGCAGAGAATCTGTTTAAATCAGTGTTTTTCAACTTGTCTACAGACTGAAGCCCACAGACAACTTCTAAAGGGTCTTGAAAAGATAACAGAAAAACAAGCTTACTCTCAATAGGCTTCTGTTTTCTGAACAGCACTTACACTCTGCAGGGAAAACAGCAGCAGTGTGCAGCTCAAAGAAGGTTGAAAATCACTGGTGTACATAAACAAGTGACTTTAGGTGGGATCCAGCCTATACCTTTCAATATCCATAGCACAGAGTTCTTTATCTAAGACTCTTAGCTGCCCTCATCGTAAGTGAATACAAAAATGCATGGATAGGCTGATTCATCTGACAGATTTACCCCACTACCAGGGTAATATGAATGATATGAAATGAGTAGTTCAGATGCCAATGCCTCTATTCAGCTAAAAGAATTCCACTTCTCATTTCATGGACTTGTGAAAAGTACTTAAAGCAGGTTCAGGGCATACAATTTTATGGACAGTTTTCTGAAGTTAAGGACAAGATAACACAAAAACCTAAATATTAGAAATCAACCAGTTGGCCTGCCTATCTTGCAAGCAGGGGCAAAAGTCTGAGTTCACATATTGACAATAATCAAATACCGTGCTTTCAAAAATGTGAATAATGGCCATATTGCCTTTGAATGTTTTCTGTGACAATAAATAAATTGATCAGTTCAACAGTGGTGGCTTAAGAATGTGGAATATAAGATGTTTGACTTTAAAACTGGCTGCTCAAACTAGACTTGGAGGTACATAAAAGGTGATACAAAAGAGAGATGGTAACAGAGTTCCAACAAAACATCATATAGGTAACAGAAAATAGAGCTACTACAAAAAAATTAATGGCAAGGGTAAAAAATATGTCAGAGTGATTCACTCTATTAGACAAATAGAGTCTAGGAGAATGTGTCAGGAAGAGCCAGAAGTCTTGCAAATTGCAGCAAACATTTCAAGGAAATGTAATCAAGGAAACGTTAGCTATTCATGGAAGAACTAAAAAACGAAGATGCTTTTATATAACAGACCAGAGAATAAACCCACACAGAAGAGAGGCATAATAATAATGAGGAATAGCTGAAGTGGTGAAAGAATATCACAGTTAAATCTCTTATTAATATAATGTACATTAAACAAATGTATGTATCAGAGTTTAATCTCCTTGTTTTGTTTGCCTTTGTTCCCCTCAAGAAAGCAGTAAACTGACAAGGGACAATCCCTTGGGACCTTACATGGTTCTGTACTGAATGCCTCTTCTAGCATGATAGGTTTTGCATCCGATGTAGAGAATGACAAGGACTCCAAGTGTCAGCACAATGCCACCTACAAAACTGCCCACATCAAATCTGGAGGTTTTGGCTATGACAGCCTCAGTTGTTGATGCAGCTGAAAAAAAGAAAACAAAACGCACTTTTTACTGAGCCTGCAAAATTCTGTTTTGAGGGACTCCTCAATATTCTGTCCTCCCCACTGACACATAAAGACCCAATTAGACAAAATGGATATATAGATCAGCTGGCAAGATACCAGCTAAGCACACTCAAAACAGAGAGCTCTGTTTTTAAGTGCCAGATTCTGGTGATGCAGGAGCAGCTGATCCAACTGCTTGCTGTCTCACTGACTGCTCCTTCTCCTCTCCACCTCCCTCTTTCCCCTGCCTTTTTTCAACCTGCTCTCTCCTCCTTCCACACATGCAGCTCCTGCCCTTCTCAGGCCAATTCTAGGGTTTTTCATACTGTCCATGAGCCAATTTAATTCACTAAGCTGGCCTGAAATGAACTCAAGCAGAAAAGGAAGTTGCTTTTAGTCAGATGAGCGTATTGAGTAAGCCTGCAGAGGGGTCCAACAACCACCAAGTCAGCATAGTTACGTGGTTGGAGTAAAATGCTTTTGGTGGCAATGAGCTGTTGGACTGCTTTACCTTGTCTCACGGAACTGTACCCTCACTCTCCAGGCGAGATCAGCTCTGCAGCCCAACACAAATATTGACATACATAACATGACCTCAGATAAGCTGTAGCAGTTTCCACATGAAAACTAGTTTTGTCTACTACAAACTCCCACCAAAAGACCCTGTCTGTGCCCATCTTTATTTGCACTTGCCACAGGGAGTCTTACGTGGCCAGCTAGAAGTTTTGCTGATGACAGCTTCACCTACCGATAACGCTTCACTGGTATGTGAGCAGCCCCAATCTGTAAGCATGAAGTGGTGCAAGCAAGCAGCTAACTGCAAGGAAATACTGAATTCTACGCTTACTGGTTTTGTATTAAAGGCTACTGTCAAGCTGTATTTGACAACTTCTACATAAAGTATGACTCATTCATAGCCACACTCTATCCTCCATTAGGGATAAAATTCATTACATTGCTACAGATGTCACTGACAGAACTCAGTCTTCTACCAAGCCAGGAGACATATTTTGAGCCACAGATCAGCTGTGAAAAAGGAAATATTAGAGATAAGTTCGAGTAAGCTGTAGAAGGGAGAGCTGAACAAATACCGAAGTTGTATTCAAAAGCCAGGCTTTCTCCTAACATTGCTCATCTCCTTGCTGGGTGCCTCCTGGTTCAGACCACTTGCATTTTATTTTTTTTCCCCTAAATATGTCATCTCTCTCAGGTTAAGTGAAGCCTTATTTAGGAAAGTGTAGTGTTCAGAGCAACACTATTGTAGCCAACTTACTAATAAAACTCCACCTTACTCTTGTTTTTCAGCATGCAAATGCCTTCTTTTTTATACTACTGTACAATTGTAGAATGGTTAATTTTACAACACACCTCAACATGTATACAAGCCTTCATGAACTTTTTGAAATGTGAACTCACCTGTTACAGAAGTGAAAGAAATCTTGGAAGTGGTCATCACTGTAATATTGAGTTGTGATGATGTGACTGATGGAGCTGTGGTGGATCTTGTTGTCTGGCTGGTTTTGGTCGTCTGAGTCATCAAGGTGACAGACATAGTGGCACTGGTGGGCTGACTGGTAGTGGTCAGATGAGTAGTACTGGTGGAAGTACCTGGGAAATTTTTGTTTGTGATATCACGCAGAAAAATACATAAAAATAATAAATGCTATCTTAATCAGTGAGTATACAGTTTATTGTGCCCAAACAGAATGACAAAGTGCCACTGCATGTATACTCAAGCTTGCATAGACTCTTCCCCTGTGCATTTCCTTTGGAGAGACCCAATTCCTGATTTCTGAAGCTCAAGGTCAGGAATGGTTTAAAGGAAAGGCTATAAAGAAAATCTGGATAATATCTGGTAACTTTTAGAAGGGTCAATGTTTTTTGGGTAATGCTATCCAATTCCATAGCATAGAATCACACCTAATTTACAGTATTTTAAAATATGATAAAATTCTGGATCAAGAGTACCTTTCCATTTGAAGTGCTCAACTTTTCAGATAACTTTTCTGATAAGCATGGATTTTTCATGAAACACCCTTTCCCCCCCCCCCCCCGCCAATTTTAGTAATAATTTAATCTTTAATTTGCTTTTGAATGAAACACTGGCTTTACTAAGGCTGCATGTATATTAAATTTACTAGAGAGAATTCTGTATGTATGTTAAACTTAAGGTACAAAAGGTTCTCCACACGTGGTAAAAGTTTGACCACAGTAAATCTGCTAGCTTGTATCATTTATTTAGTGGTGAGCTGTCTTGCCAAGGTTAAAACAAAGACTACAATGCTGTTTTGCAAGTTTAATTGACACCTAACACCTTTAACTTTTACTCTGCTTTTACCTAATGCTTCCCCTTCCCTCCTCAGAAAGCAGTAATGAACTGTTCAGAATAAAAATATCATGAAGCAAAATTCAAGAATAGATTGACATTTATAGCAAAATCCTTAGAACCTTAGTAAAAGGCAGAAGCTAGAATGATCTTAAGAATAATTACTTATTTTTCTAAGAAGGAACGAAAAAGAGACATGGGCCTGTTATGCAACTAACATTTCTCTAAGCAGACAATGAGGCAAATAGCTTTTATGTATGAAGGAATTTTAAGGAGAAAAAGCTCCCTTTGCAGCTGTTTATTTCTGTTATTATTTCCATAACCTCACACAAGCTGGGTTCATTTTAAACACCACAAAAGCTTTTCATTATGAACATTCAAATGTGTAATTATACCCACGTTTTCTTGAAATTCTCTAAAACTAAAACAACTGAAGAACAGGTAGTTTCATCTCAATTCCACAGAAAACTTGATACTGAATTTCTGCTTTTTTTTTTTTATACAGGATCTAAAATGCTTCTATAGAACAATCTTCCTGTAAGTGTGGTTTAAAATGTCATTAGCTACACAGAGAACAACATCTTTAAGCAGACTTAAGTATTGCTGCTTCCAGTACAGATGTGAACATCAAAAACTTAAGAAAGCCAAACAATACGACAATGTAAGCATTCAGAAAGGAACTGGCCTACACAACACTTTTCTGAGACATTTAACATTAAAACTACTGAAACAGCCCAGCACAGTCCCCATAGTAAATGTTATTTATTTTCCTCTTCTTTGATGTTCTAACTGTATTGTGCCATAACCCTAGGAAACACTTTGAAATGAGCATTCATTGAGATGGAACAGTTGGAGTACTATATTCATGTGCTTACCTTGTTACAATTAGGAAAGTCAGTTCCTCTATGAAGCATGTGTGAAATACATCAGATAAAATTCAGGGTACATTTTAATACTGACAGGTAAACTCCCCAAAGGCACAATGATCTATAAATATCAAATGGTTCCTCATTGTAGGAAATAAGCAAGGAAATGTCTACATGGAAACCATCTACAGTTACATGATATGAAACCACACCTGGTAACTGCATTCCTAATACAAAAGATACCAAAAGGCAAATCTGAATGCACGCGTCAACCAGTCGGTTTTCTCTAGTTTTTTGGTGTTTTGGTTTTTTTGTTTTTTTTTTTTTTGTTTTGTTTTGTTTTGTTTTTGAGTCATGATTTCTGAGTGTCAAACTGGCTTGTGTTTTCTGAGCAATATAATGGCTAATTGTTCCATGTGTAACATTATTAAATGATGTTACTCAAAGATGGTACTTATTCCATAGGCATTAAAAAATCTGAGCCAGCACAAAAAATATCCAAGGAGCTATCATGAAGAATGTCAACAAATTTGCACATTATTTTTTTCCCCCTCTCTTCCCTGCTAGCAATCCTTTTTTCTTTATCAAGATTGCAGCACTTGGTAATGTAACATTAGGAGTAAAATCTGGTTAATCTCCTACAGACTTATCTTTCATGATGTATTTAGCGTCAGTCATTTCAAAACATCAGTGGGAGGCTATCTGAGAATTTGGGAAACTGTAATGAACTGGGCACCAATCTCTTCTTCTGTGTCTTTGAAAAATCCTACCCATACTATTTTGCCAATGGAGTTAAGATTAATGAACATTTGCTAGCAGTATCTGTCCTTTTATCTTTTATTTCCCTAATTACTTTTCTCCGAAAAGACCAGCTAGGCTTCATTGAGCATCACACTAAACAAACCTATACTGCCTTGAGTTAATTTTTATTATTTCAAAAGAATGCATGCCAGTAACATACTTCAGGTTTATGATGCTTTATCTTTAAAAGAGGTAAGTATTTTACTTTGTATGTTACCTGTGTTTAAACATTAAACAGCTATGCTATATCCATCAATCAAACTCTCTATATAGTGTAAAGACAAGAATTCTTAGCAGCATGCACTACTCCCTTAGTGTTCTAACTCAACAGTAAACACAGTAACTCAAACTGCACAAGCACTGTGCTAACACAAAATAATTATTATTGAACGTGCTTTGTAAAATAAATACTCTCCTTGAGTATTATAAATGATTGAATGAAACAGACTTCTGCTTCTGTCATGAAAAGCTTCCAAAAAAAAGAAAAAAAAGGCAGAGACTTTAAGCAAAATTAAGTACATATACCCAGCAGTCTTTGTTCTGAAGAGGTCAAGACAGATAATCAAAATGGATGAACACTGTCTTAAAATCTATGAAGTTTCTAACAAAAAAAAAAAAAAAAGAAGAAAAAGAGAAGGATGTGAATCATAAAGCATGTGAAGCAAGGCGCAGCTGTCTTTTAAGTTTGTACTATGCCTAACAGCAAAGGGCTCAGGCCTCTTTTTGCTATTACTATTACTATCCAAACAGTAAAGCTGAGACCTCTGCAATAAGCCCATAGTCAGGGTTGAAGCACAGGGCAGGTTAAACACCTGTGCTTAACAATGGCTTTATACAGAGGAAGGCCCTAAGGCAGCAAGGGGATTACAAAAATCTCTCCACTTTCCCAATTAGACATGCTTAAACAGGTACACTGCCCGCAATGGAATGAGACACTGCACTTCGTTGCTGTCAAAAGGAAGGTCTTTGCAGAGATATTTTTTTTTCCTAGTGAGTATTTTATTCTTAAATGACTAACAAGCATCTTCAGAGTGTGGTAGCTTAGAGGTTATCTGAAGACTAGAGAGACATAAAGTGAGAGCTGTACTGGAAATGGAATGACATAACTGGGACCTTATGATCAGCATAAAACTCCACAAATACACAAAGTATCTTAGGGTAGGCACAGTATTTCTGCCCTGCTTTCACATGGTTTAGCACAAAGGGGACCCAGAGAAGATAATTTTTTAAATTTCCTTTTTAATAATCTCACATTAACACAGCCAGCAGTTGGAACTCTGCAAATATAAGTGGATGAACTGTTTGTCCCCCAGGTTAAATATCCGCTTTCAAACTTTACTAATTGATCTAATACAGTTATTTCTTCTTTCTATAAAGATGTGTTTTGTAAACACATTCATTATGTTGGAGCATCATGACTGCAACACTGCTCCCTTGGGAAATCATTCTTAACAGTTCTTCTGCCAAGTTGTGAAGGGAAGATGGTAGTGCTAGAACAATGCAAAAGTACCCATGACAGATTGTCCCAGATTTGCCACTCGTGTCCCACTTGAACTCCACTGTTTTGAGCTATGAGCTCTATAAGGACTATTTTCCATGGTATAAGGTACCATGAGTCTTACCTAAAAGGAAATGGAGTCTTACTCATGAAACTCAAGACCCCAGGACTTTGTTATACCCAAAGCTGTATACCCAAAGTGAAATTAAACAGCTATGTACTGTTTGCACAACAACCCACTCATCTTTACTCCATGAAAAATGGAAGATGTTTGCTTAGAAGCAAAGAATGAGCATTAAAAAGATCAACTTCTTTCAGTTCTTCCTTGCAGTTTCATTTTAGTTCCTGTTTTTCAATGGCACCACAGATGTCATTTCTTCTACCGAAGAAGCATGCTACCTAAACTTGAGAAACAGTATAGCTTCATGTCAGAGTTGTTTTACACGTTACCTCTCATCCCTAAAATGATAATGCCTCTCTCAAATACCCACTTTTGATTGATATTTCTTTAGAATTTGATATGATCTGGGGTAGCTTTGGAGCTAGCTTCTGGGTTCATAGTAATGAACAGAAGAACAGATACATACCTACTGCAGATGTTGCTGTAGATTGTGTGGGCAATGTGAGATTGGACAAACTGCTATTGTCTTCAGGGAAAAAACAAAACAAGAAAAGAAATATTATTAGTTTTCACTTTAATATACCACAATTAAAGTACCCACAACACAATACTCTCCTTGGGGTATCTGCGTTTCCAGGCTACAAGTAAGAATAGTGCAGTGAATATTCCATTGCAAAGCAGATGGTTATATCCTTCTGTAAAATGCTTTCAGATCTCAGTTACACAGTAGTGTCCAAATAGTCTGTGTGTGAAATCTCTACATCTCCTCTTTTTGCTCTCTTCAACTTCTATGTCATGCTGACTTTCTTGACCTACTTAAGCACTGTGGGATTTTTTTTTTTTACTAGTTTTTATTCCTCTATTTCAGTGCTTTCTCCTGTCCCTCAATCTTTTTTGCTGCATCTCTGTTACAAACTGGGCTCATGCGAGGAACATGCTGTAGTGGTGTCAAGTAGGGACAGACCAACACCCTGTGAAACATCTTGCTGTGGCCTTAAGCTCTCTCTACACAAAAATGGTCCTAAGAATGTATCTGTTTCCAAAGACTTAAAATATAAACCATGTTTAAGTCTTAATGGTTTCGTCCTTCCCTCCTTTCTTTCAATTCTACTCTTCCAGTTCTCTTTTTGTGCCTCTTCCTACTCATGTAACTTCTAGGTTCTCAGGCACCCTCCCGCTCTCACTTCTGTCCTCATTGCTGCATCCCTCTTCCATGTTTCTTACAGGTTAACGGTCTCTTCCTTCTGGCAAAGATCTATTAGGCTGTTTGGTAGCTCCCGTTCCTGGAAGCATCCCTGCCTATACTTCCCTCCCTTCACTCTACACTGTTGTCTACACCCATTCTGCGACTATTCTTTTCTCTGAAGTAACAGATCTTTTACAGCATCCTCCCACATTGCTATTGCTATGCACCTTGCAGCAGCTCTACTGCTTTTCAGCACGGCTGGAAAACAAAACGCATAACCTCAGAGATGATGAGAACAGCAACACAGCTACCAGAATCAAGAAGCAGGTCTGTTTCCTTTGAACGGATTGGCTGTTCTTACCACTGTGAAATTCCAGTGTCAACCAGCTCAGCTAGCACCATCACTGCATACTGTACACACAACCCCTATACTGACATACCTGGGATATTAAGTTGCAGATTTAATTGCCTTTGAGAAACAGTCTATGATTGTACTACTACAAACACATTCTTTCTTGGTTATGTTGACTTTTATACCAGTGTAAGCCACAGATATGCCTGGGGCTAAACCTTTCCCACACTGGCCCAATACTGTAACCAGAACACAGCTTTGGGTTTCCCCCAAGTTCTGAGTGCTTACTTCTGCAACCCTGGGAACATGCCTGGATGTAGACTGCATGCTCATACAGGTGAAAAACAAGACACGTACACTGCCTGGAATTTGGGTGTGAGTCAGTGATACAATCAACACAAGATAGAGTGAGTCAATGAGCAGAGTATTGGCTATACATCCCACCTGGCTAACAGCAAATGAGATGAGCAAAGTAGTACAGGGCAAAAATGACTCAAGGAATATGCATTTGCATGGCATGTGCTTAAAGGAGTACAGCTTAATAGAGTCAAAATGAGATTACACCATGAAATAAACGTGTACTTTATCAATGAACTCAAGCACAATGGACCTAGAATCCGCTCTGGCATTAAAAAAAATCAAATGAAAAAGTGCCTTGCCTTTTCTCAAGAGCACTGAATTCTAGCCTAGCAGACTTCTTGAGCTGGTGGTTCTCCTTTTAACTGTAAATTAATGTTGGCAGGTACTTCTAGTACCATACACAAATTTTTCCCATTTTACTTCTCCCCTTTCTGTTGCTCTGGGATACATAAGGATATGAGGATTGAGTTGTGTACTACTGTTCCTCTTATATACCTTTAGTTGTCCTGGAACAGATGCGACAATCAGGAGTACCTCCTTCCTGCCCTACAGCTGTTCGCAATTCAATTAAAATAAAGGGCAAACTATTACAGGACAGTTTAAGACATACAATAATACATATTGCTTTTCTCAATGCTACTGAGGAAGAGCAACAGAAATGTGAAGAGTATTAGATTGCAACTTACAGTATGGAGTCATAGTAAAGGGTGTAGTACTGCTGGAGTTGTTCATCTCTGCATTTCCTACATAAAAAACAAGAATAATATAGTTTTAGGTGCTTTACTACTAAGAAATAAAAAAAAAAAGTTAGTACAGCATCTGTCATTTGCTTTGGGCATATAAATGACTAAACTACCATGGACAGGAGTTAGGTATAATGATGATACAAAAGCATGGTACCACAACAGCCTGCTCTTCGTACATTAAAAATGACAACATGTGCACTACCCAACCATCAAATGAACTGGAACTCCTTCCCATCCTCAGTTTTATCTTCCCCATCATCACCATCCCAAGTTCTCTTCTTCCTTGAGATGAAAGGAGACTGAAAGAAGTAAGAGATAGAAAATCAGGCACCTTCCTTCAGTAATAACATACGACCTGTATCACCTACAGCAGAATGAAAACAACTTCTCGCATAAATCTTCTCGTATAAAGTCTGCAAGGTCTTTGCAAGGAGATGGGCACCTGGACAGCATGGTAAGACAATAAGCTCCACTACGAAGTTGCATTGCTTAGTTTGGGGACTAACAGCATGTTAATGCATCCACTGCACATTTGGCAGGTGGGAAGTGGGATAGAGAAGGATCACACCTCAGGTGAAATATCATCATACCCTAAAGACTAATTGAGGTCTGTTTACTCTGTCCACAGGCCTGGTCTACAAACAAATGGTTACGTTTAAAGATAAACCACACAATGAAAGTCTGGCATTCGCATGTAAGAGGATCAGTTGTGGATTCTGCCTTTGCCAAGCAGAGCTTAGTTTTGATCACTTATAACAATATTGTGCTAAAGGCAAACAAATAACCTGAACTGTCACAGAGATAGGGCATTTTCTTAGTAGTTACAAAACTTTAGTGAAGATCTCAGAAAGGTAAGGTTTGCAAACATAAATGGCAAACCACTCATTTTATCTTACCCTTTACAATACCAAGATTGAGGGCAGCACTGAAAGACACGTTAGCCTGTTTAGTTAGGGAACTTAAGGAGAACAAATAAAAACAGAAGAATGGGACACGGCTAAACTACGCCTTCCCAGGAAGGACTCAATCCCGTGTAAAGTGGTCTACATCAGGGCTAGTCCCCCCTCATTTAACAATGATCTGATTGAGGAAGTTAAGCCAACAGAAAACTGACATTAACTGCCTCCCCAACAGCGCACAATGTTTTTTGCTGCCTCAACCAGCAGTATGGGCTCTCTGTAGGATTAGGTGAGAGAGGGGCAGAAACCAGAGATGGAAGGGAAGACAGAACTGCGTTAGTCCTAGTTCAGATCAGCTTGGACTGCACACTTTGAAATACAAGTCACTTAACCAGCTTAAAGGAGACAACTTTTTTTTCCCTCCTCAAAAAAAAGCCCAAACATTGATAAGTTTCTTAATTTGGATCAGAAGCAGGTGCTCCAGAATAGAAATACATCTTGATATGGGGTACTACATAAGCATAGGCCACATCGGAACACATGGCAGTGAATGGGACAGGTGAGAAAATCTTAAAAATGACACTATTGCCAAACTGTTCTCTATCCTCAGACTGTGGTTTTGGATTTGAAGCTGTGTGTGTCACTGCAGCGACAGCAGGAGACCCCAACCAGGAAGGCAGGAAGGACTCCTGGGTTAAGGCAAAGGGAAAAGCAGCACACACTTTTACACAGTGATAGCTCTAACAACAGGAGACTCTAATTTAAGACCACAGACTGCATAGTGCAACAAGCCCAAAACGAAACAGCGAGGGTTTCTGGCCTTCTCCAGGAGCAGAAGTGCAAGGGTTAGAAGTCTGCACTGGCCCAGGTGTACATGTGCAGGCATGAGTACAGGAAGGAAGTGGGGAGAAAGCCAACAACCAGCTGCAGCGTGGCAGGTCCTGCACACGAGCAGAGGTAAAGCTCTTTGGGCCACAGGATTAGTTGCAATACTGGGCCTACAAATCTTGAGTTGAAAAACTGTGCTGATGCTTGTTCCCACCACGATCTGGGGAGGGGGGGTGGGGGGTGAGGAAGAAGGATCTCCATGTTCATTTTTCATGATGAAACAGAACTGAACCAAGGAAATACCAAACTGAAAACAATGCACCAAAGCACCACATACTGGAAAGGGACAGGGAAAAGGGATCAACATTTTTGTCAGACAATTTTGTTTTCCTCTGTTTAAGGTCAGGCACAGATGCAGCTAAAAACGTAACCGCTCGTGGCTGGTCAGGGCGTATCTGAAGGCAAGCGTGCTTCCTGTGAAACGCTCCGGCACAGCTTGGTACGCTGAGCGCTTCCAGGGCCTCTTGTGGTTTTGTTGCTCTAGTTCGTAAGAAGTCATGAGTTGGAGACAATCTGGATAAGCAAACTTTCAAAAGGGCAAAATCAGGCCCATGCTTTCAGCTTTATAGCTTAAATTCAGCTTCCAGAAGTGGCATTCAGATGCAGCTGATGATCCGTGCTTGTACTAAACACATAGGTAGATGCAGGGTAAGTGATAGGGATGGCTCCAGTACTTGTTGAAAACGAACAGGACAAGATTTTTAATGGATGTGATTTTGCCAGATGCTGCAAAAATCAACACCGTGGATAACACCCATGAACCTTTAACATTAGAAATCTGTACTCTCCAGCTCAGGCACGTACCAAATTACTATTCTCTGTAGATGTCAATTTGCCCATTCCCACATTCATATTTGAGATAAACACGTTTCTAAGGACTCACAGACTTTATGTCTAGTCTAACTAAACCTCATGCTGCAGAAAGATGTAGGTATATAAACTGATACTTGTACTAAGCACAATTTTACACATTCATTTTGGGGACACTTCAAAAGTCATGTAAGTTCCATCTGGGCATTTTTACTTCTCAGGTTTGATGCACAGCAGGTAAGTAGGAGAGTCTTATGTCCAAGCCATTCCACTGTTGTTGGTTTAAAAAGTACAGTGGCACTGAGAATGCACCTCTAAGCAATCCAAATGAGTAACAGTTGAGGTGCTGGAATGGTTAAAGCAGCAACAGGAATAGATAGTCTCCACCATCAGGGTACTCATTCTTCTCAGCTGAAATGGATGAAACTCAAATTCTGGAGATTAAAACAAAAACAACCCCCTGACCCCAAATCTGTTGTAACATCTACAAGGCAATTTTGATAAACCATAAGTGCAAATCCCTGCTATCTGGAAACTTTGTATTTCTTTCTCCTTTGACTCAACAAGGTCTTCTGGTACCTATTTTTGAAGTGTCATTCTTGACCTACCAAGAAGGTAAATCATCCTGACACAGAGGTCAGGCAGGATTATCTCAGCAAATTTTTGGACAGGTCCTCATGACTTAACATTGTGAAATTACCTCAGTCTTGCAAAGGAAAGCGTTACACCATTGCATAGACGCTTAAGGAAACAACACAGATTTAAGTAACTGATTTTCAGCCCTTGTCAATTTGAGACCAAAAAAACCTCATCATCTGCTGTCACCCAAGAATGTATGAGAAGGAGGCACACTGAAATCAAAATGACATGCCTGCTTTCAGGTCTGGAGGCTGCTGCTCACTTTCTGTACTGCGAGTAGTTTTGTATACAGGTAAACTCTCGGAAAATGTTGCTAGCTATCTTTTCTGAACAGAGCAGGAAGGAGGTGGGGACACCTTCCTGCCACAGCATGTGGATTCTCCTTACTTACTCAGATATCAGGAAGCCAGCTGGATATTATATAAGAGTGAGAAAGATTTTTCCTAACCCATAAGGTTTTGGTGATGTTTCTTCCACTGACTTGACTGACACACAGAAATAAACTTTCCAGCAGGGTAAAAGAACAGCATTATATTGCAATAAACAACCTGCCCAAAAATCTTGACTGTAGTGAGGATAAATCCATTGCCACTTTCACTTTTTGCAAATCACTGTATCTGACAGGTTTCACGTGTTCTCTGGTAGTGTCCATTAGTGAATCACAAACTTTTGCTGAAACCAACACAAATGTCAGGAGTAGCTTCTGGAAATTTCTGAGTAAGTGAGCAGAAAAAAAAAAAGACACTTCAATAGATACATTAAATTGCGCTTTAAAAGGGCAGAACTTCTCTCAACATATTGTAAATGGGAGTCTAGACAACAGATTGGCAGATAGAGGAAGGACATTTGACTGGCAAAAGTTAGATGAGATCATCCCTGCCCCAGGAGACAGCACTGACTGTGTACACTGAGTTAAACCAGCATATGCACTCAGAAGGCAGCATGATAAGAGAGAGAACAAGCCAATCTTATATCAAATGAAATGACAGTCTATCACTGTAAAATGGAAGCCCTAAGATCTTAGCAAAGCAATAATCAGCTTACTGGTAACCTCTTCAAAAAAAAATCTTGCTTTTTTTGCATTTATAAAGCTGTTCATGTTCCTCATTTTACTTTTTTGGCATATTTGTATTATAGCTTCACCAGATTAAACAACAGCATATTAACACTGTTGGATTGACTTATATTCCTCAACATTATCTGACAGGTTGATCTTGGTGCCTATCTTTTACCTTCTTTACTTGGAAAAATTGGGGGGGCATTGTGCGGGGCATTTCAGTCTTCTAAAAAGGCAACTCTGGCAGCTCAGACTTTTGTATCCCTCATTTTATTTGAGTTTGTATGTCGACAAACAACTCCTGAATCTGGACTTCTACCACCGGAGTTAAAAAGCACGAGAAAGAAAACAGGTCGCTGTGTATTTATTAGAATCGGCCATTAAGAAGAGGCATTGCCGCAAGCGCCCGACAGAAACGCAGCAAACACACCATCTCTGTCCTAAGAGCAAAGCCACGCCGAGCCACTCGCCAGTTACAGCACGCCTCTGGGACCGGCACCGGGCAGGGCAAGGAAAGCCTTTCCTTCCAGCCCAGCCCTGCCTGGGGCGCCGCGGGCTCCCGGCTCCTCCGGGACCCGCTCGTCCGGGCACCCTCCGCGGGCAGGTCCCCGCTCCGCGCCCGGGGGCGCCGGCATAGCCCCCGCCGCGCCGCCCGCCTCCGGCCCGCGGGCGAGCAGCGCCGGCTGCTGCTGCATCCCGCGGCTGGGGGCGAACATTCACCGCACGCCCCCAAAACCAAAACGCTCCCGGTTTGGTTTTTTGTTTGTTTGGGGTTTTTTGTTGTTGTTTGTTTGTTTTTTTTTTTTTAAATTATTGTTTCTACTTCAAAGCCACCCTGGACATTAAGCCCCGTCTCTGCTGCCAGTCCGCTCTGGAGAAACCGGCCGTGTGCGCGGCGCAACCTCAGCTCTCGTCCGAGACGGTGCAAAGCAGCTCCCGGCGGGCCGGCCAGGCCCCCCCCGCATCCGCACCCCCGGCCCCGCTCCCGGCCCCCAGCGACACGGCGAGGCCCGGGTCCGCCCGGCGGGGGCGTCGCAGCGGTCACCGTGCGGACCGGCTGCCGCCTCCGCGCCGGCGGAGAGGGGCGGCGCCGCCCCCCGCTGCGCCCGTTCCCCCGCAGCCGCTACTCACGGGAGCCGGGGGCGAGCAGCAGCAGCGCTGCCGCCTGCAGCGCGCAGGACGCGCCGGTGAGGAGCCGCATGGCGCCGCCGATCCGCCGGGACGGCGCACGCGAGGCCCAGCGCTGCCGGGCGGGGCGGGGCGGGGCGGGGCGGGGCGGGGGTGCGGCCTGCGCGTCAGGCGGGGCCGCTCGTGCCGCGCGCAGGCACGGGGCGGCCCCCTCGGCGCGGCCCGGCCCGGCTCAGCCCGCCCCGGCTGGGGAGCGCCCGCCGCCCCTCCCGCTCGCCCGCCCGCCCCGCTCTCCCGCCTGCCTGGCAGCGGGCCGGGCCGCGGAGCCTGGCGGTGCTGTCCGTGAGGAGAGACTGGCCAGCGCAGAGCGGTCCGCGCCGCGCAGCGTGCGGCCACACCGAGCACCCGCGGGAAGGGGGGCGGGCGCTGGGGGGGTCGCCAGCGGGCAGCGCTCGCCATGGCCCCTGTGAGCCGCTCCTTACTCTGAATGCCGTGTTGATATCCCCCAGCAGAGCCTACCCGGTGAGGAGTCACAGCCGGCGGAACAGGAGCCAGCAGTGTGCCCAGGTGGCCAAGAAGGCCAATGGCATCCTGGCTTGTGTCAGCAATAGCGTGGCCAGCAGGGACAGGGAAGGGATCTGACCCCTGTCCTCGGCACTGGTGAGGCCGCCGCTCGATTCCTGTGTTCAGTTTTGGGCCCCTCACGACAAAAAGGACATTGAATGACTCGAGCGTGTCCAGAGAAGGGCAACGGAGCTGGTGCAGGGTCTGGAGCACAGGTCGTACGAGGAGCGGCTGAGGGAACTGGGGGGGTTTAGTCTGGAGAAAAAAGAGGCTCAGGGGAGACCCTTCGGTCTCTACAGCTCTCTGTAAGGAGATTGTAGCGAGGTGGTCTCTTTTCCCAAGTAATGAGCAATACGACTAGAGGAAATGGCCTGAAGTTGTACCAGGGGAGGTTTAGTTTGGATATTAGGGAAAATTTCTTCACTGAAAGGGTTGTCCAACACTGGAACAGGCTGCACAGGGAAGTGGTTGAATAATCATCCCTGAGGCTTTTAAAAGATATGTAGATGTAGCACTTAAGGACATGGTTAAGTGGTGGACTTGGCTGTGCTAGGTTTATGGTTGGACTTGATGATCTTAATGGACTTTTCCAACCTAAACAATTCTGTGATTCTATGATTTATCCTCCGTGCTGATAACATTGATCTGAGGAGCACACGGCTGTCAGTATTCTCCATCTGCGGCTCACCATGCGCATCTCCGTGAGGGGACGCTGGAGGCGGTAACTGCCGTTCTGCTCACAGGCTGTTTAAATGGGGCTGAGTTTATGCTGTCAAGTCACTGGAGCTGATGCCGTGCAGATATTCTCAAATTTCCCTATGTACTTAGAAAATTGTGAAACCAACTAGAAAGGTGATAGGGAAAAGTGAAAGGTAACCAGGTTCAATTCTTTCAACTTTTTCTTGTGTACTCCTAACATAAAGTTGATGTTAGAAATTTATTTTTCAAAGGGAATTTATTATTCTTAAGAGTGAAAACAACTTGAAAATTATTTATCAAAGGAAACTCCATGCTTCTACAAATTCCATTCTGATAAGTTAGAGAAAAATACCTTTAATGTGGATAATTATAGGATCATCACCAAAGCTGTCGTAGAATATTAGCATGTTTATGTTCACTGCAGTGTGATGATGTTTCCATGTCAAGCGACACATTTGGGACAGAGAGGGAAAGTGAGTGGCCTGAGAGAGCACTGGCAGGCAGGGAAACTCTAATCATGTACTGTGTGAAAACTAGTTCCCTTTACTAATTAACCTTTTACACACATTTGCTCTGTAAGTCTCAGCGAGTGATGGTAAACTAAAATGCTGAATATTTTTTTTTTTATTCTAGCCTAATTTATTCTAGGCCCTATTATTTGCATTCAGTGAAAATAGGTGCATGCATTATACTTCCAACGTTTTCTTACTGTTTTGTAACTGCTGCTCCTGCAATGAGTACTTCCCTCTCTTGTACTGTGGCTGTGGCTGCGGCTGCCAGCACGCAGGGGGGCCTGCTTCTGCTCACTGACTGATTTTTGGCTTCTTCTCTTGTGTTCAGGAAGGAGGAGGATCCTAGTGCTCTCCTTGTTTCTGTTACACATTCATGCAGGCTCATTATGAACACGCTGTTGTTGCTGTGTTAATTTTTGTGAAACCAATGTTCCAGAAAGTATGATCACCATATAGACCATCTGAAGAGATGCTGGTTCCAGAGACACTAATCTGACCTTATAGCAAACCTACTAGAAAATGAATGCCATCGAGGACACTTACTGAGTAGAAATGACAGGATTGAAACTGAAACAGAAAATAGTTTGAAGTAGAGACAGGAAGAGAGTGCAGAAGACTCATCAATAAAAATGATTTCTTTATATTTCTGTATGTGGCATACTCTGGAAAAGCCTAACCCAGAGACCTCCGAATACAGAATTGGCTTAAATACTTTGTCAAAACTTAGATTCTATCGTGGCTTGGGGAAGTTACCAAGATATTCTTAGGATACTAATATTGTCTTATCTTCATTTGACTCAGATTTAGTATTTTCTGAGAATCTGAGAGTTTTAAAAATCTGTAATGAATGTTGGGGAAAAAATCTTTAGTAATAAAGTCTGCCCTGGATTTGATGCACTATATGTTAATATTACAATCAATAAATTCAGAATATCAGCCATCTACATCTTTATGTGAATCTGTAGAGAATTCCATGACTAATGGATATTTTCTAGGAGAACACAGGTAAGACAGTGTACAGGGTCTGGCTGAGCTGGAATTGTTTTTCCCCTATCGCAGCCCTCACGGTGCTGTGTTTTATGTCGGGACTTGGCAGGGTGTCGGTAGCACCCTGGGGCTGTGGCTGCTGCTGAGTGGAGCTTACACAGCACCAAGGCTCTTCCCGACATTTCCCCCCGCAGTGGGGGAAACACAGCCAGGACAGCTGACCCGAACCGACCCACGGGGTATTCCGTACCACATGGCGTCTGCTCAGTATAAAGCTGGGGAAAGGAGGAAGGGGCTGGGGTCACCCTTGGTCCTCCGAGGCAACCACTACGGTATGGGAGCCCCGCTCCTGAGAAGGCCCCACAGCGCCTCTCCATGGGAAGGGGAGAATAAATCTGTTTTCTTATTTTTGCTTCCGCGCACGGACCTTTGCTTCGCTTTGCTTCTATTCAGACTGCTTTTGTTTTACCCACAAGGGTTGGTCTATCTTATTTTCTTTGCCCTGTTGGCCCTGTTGAGAAAACAAGGGGAAAGGGGGGGAAATGATAGAGCGACTTGGTGGGTACCTGGCATTTAGCCAAGGTCAAAACACCAGAGACAGTGAAATGTTTTCCTGTGATGGCCTGAGGTGAAACTTCCCAGAGACAGATCACAGAACATCCCAGCTGTGCACTTGACAATAACTGACCTTGTGGTGAGGTCTGCGTGGAGCCCATGTACCACAGGCTGACCTCTGCCTCCTGCCTCATCCCACTCACTCAAGGACATGGCTTTTGCCTCACACCCCACGTGCATTCACACTGCTCTGGGATTGGCTGTTTTCCGTGTTTTGAAAGTGTCATACCCACATGATGAGTGTCAGAGCAGCCTCTGACTTGGCACTTCACTTCCTTCCCCTAAGGAAGGTACAGGTACACTTTCCACAGGACTGGGTATAAAGAAGACTATATTATTATCTATAGACATATATGAAGATCTAGACATTTAGTGGAGTAAGGACAATAAGGAAAAGGCTGAGGAGGTTTCCCCCAAGAGAACACACAAAGCAGAAGACCCAGGCAATGGCTCATGAATCAGAACATTTTATTTCAAGGTGAGTTTCAGACAGGGTGGGTGGCACAGAGCTCCCCTTGTCCGTGGCTGTGGGGAGCCTCCAGCTGCCTGTGGGACCATGGCGCCGTCCAGACTGGGGCTGCGGGTGCTTCCTTGTCCTTAGGTCAGTGTCCTGTCCCAAGGTCTTTGTTGAAAGCTGAAGACATCTCTGGCTGAGTGGCTGTGGAGGGAGGGGACGGGAGTGCACCATGGTCTCGTCCTGTCCCTGTCTGGTCCTGTGGCTGCAGAAGGCAGCATAATATCAACAAACAAAGGAAACAGCCACCCTGGCTGAACCATGGGCATCCCCTGCCCAGGACTCTGCCAGCCTGAGGCCAAGGCTGTCAGTCCCACCTCTCCCTGCCAGCCAGGAGACACCCATTCCATGGTGGCGCGGGCCACCACCGGTCAACCACCCACTCTGACAGTGCCTCTGCATCACTAGGTGTGTGCCAAGAGCTGGTGTCATTTTTGATTCCTTAACTTTTAGTTGGTGTGCTTGTAGAAGGTAGCAAATATCTCCAGCTGTGTGGCTGAGGACTGGAGGGCGCCAAGGTCTGGTCCTGTCCCTGTCTGAGCCTGCAGCTGCAAAAGGCAGGATCATATCAGCAAACAAAGGAAACAGCCCCCCTGGCTCCTAATGGGCAACCCCTGCCCAGGGCTCTGCCAGGGTCTTGATTCCTTTGTCTCAGCATCCTTGTAGAAGTTAGAAAATCTCTCTGGGTCTGTGGCTGAGATCCTGTTCTGGTCCTGTCCTTGTGCCAGGTGCCACGGTCTGGTCCTGTCCTAGGGTGAGCCTCTGGCTCTGCAAGACAAAGGAGGAGCAGCCACCGTCAGTCATGCCACGGGCAGCCCCTGCCGCCCTGCCCTGTCACCTCAGCCCTTGCTCACCTCAGGTCTGGGCTGTCTCACTGCACAGCCCTCTCTAGATGTGTTCTGGGTGGATGTGTCACCAACCCCCGGCAACAAGGCCACCACCAATATTCTGTCCGTTGTGACATCACTGGGAGGAGCAGGGCTGATGCAAAGCCCAGCCCAGTACAACATTTCTTTTGAAAAACCGTTACATGAAAAAAACCCACCCTTAAAGCACTCAAAAATTCCAAAAATGAGGAACAAGCCTGTCTTGTTCCACTTTATCTTCACTCCCATCCTTGTCTCTAGCATTCAGGCTTCTCATTTCACTCCCAAACACCTCTGAAACTTAGTAGTCCTTCTGCCAACTCCTCATCTGATTCACCTCATCTGATCTGAGCTGCCATTTACCTGGTAGCTGCCAGAGATTATCCTTGTCTAGCTACCAGCTGATTCTGCTCTTCCCTGGACCATTCTTTCTCTGAATTTCTTGTATGCTGGCCCAGCTGATATTTTTTTGCCTTTGTTCATTGCCAACATCCTTTATTTCAGAACAGACTACATCCATCAATCGATCTCCCTGCTTTTCACAGGCCTTGTTCTTCTGCTTTCTGTATTTAAATCAGGTTTTTTCCTTTCTTGGGCCCAGAAGAACCAATGCTGAAATAATGGAGAAGAAAGGTTCCTTGCTCTCATGCAGTGCAGACTCAGCTCTATGAATTCTAAGGTCATCTGGGCCCAAGGCTTTGATGACAAAACATGAACTAAAACTTTGATTATCACAAGCACAGTTGATAGTTTTGCAAAAAAAGGTGACGATTTTAATTCAGCATAGGTGAAGTGATGAATATGCTTTCTCCTCAGAGGCCAAAGATATGCCCTGAGTTGCTTTATTCATCAAAGCTTGGCTTTTGTCAGGTATGCCTTGTGGAACATTTCCACCCAAAGCTTTGCCAAAGTCATGGGTTTCTGCAGAGGGCATCTTTAAGTATCTGTCCCCCTTAGTAACAGCCAGGGCTGTCAGGTTCTGTACAGTAAGCTTGGTGCCTTCCTTTGGCCATAAACGTCTCAAGGAATTTATTTTTCCCTAAGATGGCTTTGAAATGGAACTGAAATCAACACTGAAAGTGATGATCGATGCAGTTTCATGGGAGGAGGTTTGATCATCAGCCACCCCATTTCACAGGCAGGATTCTGGACAGTATCAGTGTTTAACCAGCAACATGTTTGGCAGTATGTGAGACAGAGAGGCTGTTCTTCAGGGCTGTTTTTCTGGCACGTGAATAACAACATTCATATACACTTCTAAATTTGTGACAAAGAAGCCTTGAACATGTGACCGTAACCTATGTACATATATGGCCCTGAGGAAAATACTTACATAAGAGAGACTAGAAAAAGAACAGACACTTGAAAAACTATCCAGAGTGAAATTCTCCACCTGATTTAAACAAACTGTATATCAGACATGAAGAGAAACCTGTTTTACAAAAACCTGTTAGAAAGACATCAAACTAGCCTATAAAATGATCCCAAAATTATTTGGGAGCAATTGTAACTATTGTAAAGTGGTAGAGATTTAAGGCCTATCTAAAATTTGTTCAGATTTGAAGGGAAAGGGATGAAATTCGAATGTTTGCTTTTATTGCATCACAGTTGCCTTATCTGATTTAAATAGAAAGTTTGCAAAGATCAACTGAAATAAAAACTGCATCAACTGAGGTAATAAGAATAATTAAAATTGCTTATTTTAAAGACACAATACAATCATACCATTCATTTTCAAAGCAGCTGTGGATGATCTTCTGATGTAACATTTAGGGTTTATTTACAGAAATCACATGGTGTACAGAGAAAGATGGAGTGTCCCCTAGCAGGCAGATTGTTTGTTGGAGAGTACATGTGGTTTTCTATGTAATGCATTTAGAAACATGAGTGACAAAAATTTCTCATCTTTTTAGGAGACATTCTATCTGAAAAGAATAACAAATACTCAGGCTTTTTGTCCATTAAATTGTTTGCAGCCCTATCTAATAAGCTTGCTTTGCAGTACTTTTGCTTCTTTTAAAAACATTTTCAAATTTATTATGTAACTGTTTCTATTTTTAAATAGACAAGTTTCTATATCAGTTGCAAAGAATTCTTGTCTTCAGACTTCACTAATTTAGAGCCTAGCACTCTGTGACTGCATTGTAATGAAGATAGTGTTCAGCAGTCTAATTCAGTCAGTCAGGACTGCTAAGTTTTATTCTTTTTTTTTAATTTTAATGTTATTGAGTGTCCTGAAATATGATGAGTTTTCTAGTACGATGCATATATGTTCTTGTATATTCTTATCTCTGTTGATGAAAAACAGTCAAGGCAAGTGAATCAGTCACTGATGTAAAAACCCCAAACCCAACCCTTTCTAAAAGCAAGAAATACTGTTTGTGATTTAGCAGCTGAAAATCCGTAAATGATGTCTGTTGTATAGCTCCATGCTTTCACTATTAATGGACTTAAAATGCTTTTACCCACTTTAACTGATACTCTTTCCAGGTAGTAGTTATGATTAATACCTTTTAAACAAAGACTAATTAAATGTCTGTAGTTGCTATGAAAATGGAAGAAAACTGGGTCAGTGCTGCAATATGCAGGAAGATAAGTCTTTATTTTGTAAATGTTTCAGATTCCAAAGGATTCTGCTTCTCTTTCTAATAAAAACTACCTCAATAGTAAGATGAAATATTTATGCTGGAGTTAGTTAGATCAGGTGGTCATTTTAGCAGATTGGGTCACCTTTTGGGTTTGTGAGCTGCAAAGTCAGATGAGGTTTTGATATACCGCTAATTGTTAGCAGCACGATACTGGTGCGCATGAGCCAATGCTATAACAATGTCATAATGTAGCTGGAAAGCACATTCTCAGAAATCAGTTAAGGTAAAATTGTAAGTATCAGACTTTGATCCTGAACTGAAAAAATTTGTTGCAGGACTCAAGAAGGCAAAAACTGGTATCACATAACTGTTTTCTGTCAGTAACTCTTGGTACTTTGAGAAGGCTTTTACAGATATCTGGACTTATCACTGTGGTTGCCTGTACATCCATCTTCTCTTAATTTGATGTTTTTCATTTAGTCATTTGATGACACAAATTTCTGGAAATCCTCTGGTGTTAAACTGGAACTGTCCTTTTTGGCACCCAACGTGGGACTCGAAGGATTTGATTGGAATGTGCTAGATCAGATTTATAGCTGTTATTGCTGTTTAGCTGTTAATTGGCAGGCTCCTCAGCTTGCCACGGGGCTTGCTTGCCTTGCTGTATATTAGAGTCTAGTGGTCGTTAGCGGCTGCTTTTTGCTTTCGCTGCTTTTCTGTGCTGCTGTGCTGCTTATCATCTGACTCTGCTGTGCCTGGGAACAGTTTGGTAACAGCCATGGCGATGTGCCTGGGCTGGCAGATGCCCAGGGCATCGCTGCTGTCCCTGTGCGGCCGCACTGGGCAGGCTGGAACTGCAGCGTGAGCTCGAGTCGAGGGGACTGTGGCCTGGGGATGAGTCCGTGTGGGAGCAGGACACCCCGGAGTGTCTGCGGCTCTGAATGAGTCCACAGCAGAGCAGGTACACCTCGAAGCATCTGCGGCCGTGGTTATGTCTGTGCTGCAGCACATATGCCTCTGAAGGGATTGTGGCCCAGGGATAAGTCCACACTGGAGAAGGTACCTCTCCAAGCATCCGTGGCTGTGCATGAGTGCACATCACCTTGTGAATGCACACTCAAGTGGAAAAGATTTAGGGATATCTAATGTATACCACATGATACCTGAAATTAAATTTGAAGTAATTACAAAAATGGTATTTTTTCTGTTTTATAGACATAGCCTAGAAGTAAAGTACTGACAGGGAATAACGTTACATTCACTGTTTGTACCTCTCTGATAGCACAGATTACCATGTGTAGAAATAGCTTCCTTACACTAAGCATAGGCATTTTGAAAATGGGCTATAAGAAAAGGTTTACAGGTTTCAGTGTTTGAATTATAATGGCTGCAAAGATGATGTTTCTCCTTTAAGTCTTTAAATTACTGCTTGAAATAAAAATGCATTTAAGCACTTAAGGTTTGATTTATAAAACTGCTATTTACTTTTATGTAGGCTCTTTGCATAGTTTACTTAGGAAAACTTTGATCTCAAGAGTGCATAATATGACAAATAGGACTGAAGGTGTGAAAGAACTGTGGTATTCTCAGAATAAATAAGTAGATTTTACTGTGATTTATTTAAAGAAAAATAGTGGCAACATTTTACAAGTGAAGTGCAGAAGCTAGAGCTGACTGAAGGAATATCAGATTAGCAAAAATGCTCTAGACACAGGATCCTCTTTGAACAAAAACAGTGTGTTTGGACTGATTTGACAGTTCCAGGACATTCACACTGAACTTCCAGCTAGGTGACTTTTTAGGTTGTTAAATGAACTAGTGCCAAAGTACTACCTAGGACAGCTTCTTGGCTGTCATCTAGATTGCTAGTGGTTGCTACACATCAGAATTTTGGTTAAGACATGTAAGGTCTGTAACATTTGTAACTGAGATATAAGCAGAAATCTGATTACCACTTATGTAAGCATTCCTAAATTCTAGCATGTAGTTAATTTGGAAGAGAGAGGAGAATATTATTTTATACTGCTACCTCTTCTGTAATAACAAAGAGGCCAAACAAACAGAACTGAGAGCCAATCATTTGAAATACTGTATAAATGTGATGAAAACACAGTTAACAACTGAAAGATTTACAACACAAATTAAAGCTAAGAGGTAAGAGGGCCATAAAAATCTCAGGAAGACAGCATGCAAAGGTTAAGGTTAGTAAATTAAGTGATAGGTATGCTGGATCCCTAAGCACTGTGGAGTGTTTTTCTCAAAACCCAATGTTAAGCCAAAATATGCAGACAGTATCCCACATTCAAAGTGTTTCTATGTTGTAGACATTGTACTGTGGCAGTAAATAGCTCAGTGAAAAGTACTGACCATTATTTATCGTCTTGAACATGATTTGCAATGTTTGTGAACTCTGAGCTGTTTGAACTAGCCTGCTAGTGATATGATACCAGCATTCTGCTTTATAGCTGTAGCAAACAGAAGTAAGAGAAGTGATTTCTCCCTTGATCATTCTGGCTTCTTATAAAAACTAATATTTTCCTTATTATCATAAGATATTCTACTCACTGATGAATAAAAATTGGATCTTTTTACATCAGGACTGGCTAAACATCTAATGGTTTGGAAAATTATCTCAAGGAGAACTCTAAATGGTTGAGTCTTTTTTGCTAAGCTAAGGTGCATTTAAAAGTGTTGTGCTGGTATTAGTGCTGTCCCAGCATTTTGACTTTTGCTCGAATTATTACCTAACTTCTCATTCCTGAGAGGTACCAGCTTAAATGATTTTATGCAAAGAATCAATCCTCTTTCCTATTTCTGGCACTGAAGGTAGGAATGAAGAAAACAATATGACTAGAGAGGAAAAGTTACACCATTTCTTCACCACATTATGATTCTTTCCCACTTCTACCAATCTTTCCTTGAAAGGAAATGTGAACATTCAGAACCACTGGAAAATATTAAAGGAAGTTTGAGGCGAAAATATTTCTGGTAAGATCAATTACCAACAAAAGCACCATTCCTGTATACTCTACTACTGTTAATTTTTTAAAGCAATGTCAGTTCATATTGCATTTTCACCCAAGTACTAAAAAAATAGAACAGCATTGAGAGCATTAAAGTGACACTAGGCAGTCTCTTAATGTATTTTGCAGTAATTTTCCCTTTCATCCTTAACTGCTATGAATTGTTGTTTACATCATGAGAAAGAAAGGCTCTTCTAGTCATAAAGACTGATTATAATGAAAAAACTGTGAATGTATGTTTTCAGCAGCAGCTTATTTTCTTTTTTTCTGTCTAGCTGTAGGATCTCCCATCTGGCACTTAGCAGGGTCAGGGTTTCTGAGCTTCCTTGTCTAATACAATGAACAAGATTTTGTATTACCGGCATTCATTAGCTCTAGGATGTGGTACAAAGGCAGGTGTTCAGCCATCTCCAGGAAAGCAGGGCTCCATCACGTGTTAATGGTTACTTGGGAAGACAAATGCCATCACTCTGAATGTCTCCCCCTTCCTTGTTCTCCCCCCAGTTTTTTGTTGCTGAGCATAATGCCATATGGTGTGAGCTGTCCCTCTGGTCAGTTGGGGACAGCTGTCCCAGCTGTGTCCCCTCTCAGCTTCTTGTACACCTGCAGCCTCCTTGCTGGTGGGGTGGGGTGAGAAGCAGAAAAGGCCTTGGCTTACTGTAAACACTGTCTAGCAACAACTAAAACATCAGTGTGTCATCAACATTATTCTCATCCTGAATCCAAAATACAGCACTATACCTGTTACTATGAAGAAAATTAACTTATCCCAGCTGAAACTAGGCTAGACTGGAAGGGTGGAATTCATTTCAACTATTTCTAGACATCAGGAATCACTGAAGAGATCTACATCTTAGCTCAAGTCAGAGAATT
Organism: Athene noctua; assembly: GCF_965140245.1. Classification (NCBI taxonomy): domain Eukaryota; kingdom Metazoa; phylum Chordata; class Aves; order Strigiformes; family Strigidae; genus Athene; species Athene noctua. Next base: position 249,849,114 of record NC_134037.1, on the reverse strand, counting down.
GTCTTCCCAGCCAATGGAGAGAAATGGATATTTCAGGGTATTGTGTTTTGATTTCTGCTGGACCTCTGCATTAGGATGAGATTAACTGCTCCTGAAAGTACAAGTAGAGAAAGAATGCATCCATCCTTGGTCGCATTCTTTAAATGCAGCCTTTATTTATTCTAATTTACTGTTTTTGTGTTAAAGCCTATCTCTAGTGATGTCAAAACGTTTGTGTCATTTGACTGATTCCCTTCAAGGGAAGATGGGGCAGTCCTGATTCAGGCTCTTCCTGATCCCACATCCAATCACAAATGACAACAACATTGTGTTTGATCTTTTGCAAAGCACATTTTCACAAAGAATAAATTGTTTCTTTATCGGGGAACCATTGATTACAGAGTAATGGTTGAACTCTGAGGGAATTATTTGTGAGTAGTATGTAATTAAGAATGCCACCATGACACTGTCCTGTAATTGAGAATAAAAGATACTTAACATTAGAGACTTCAATTAATCTTCAGATTTTTTGAGCAAACAGCAATTAGTGGAGTGGGCACATGCTCTGGCTATATACTGTATTCTGTGATTCATGCTTGAACTGGGTAGATTGGTGTTGAATGCTAACTTTTTTTGGCACCACCTTACTTTACTCTTTTGCTTTAAGTGCAAAGCTCCATCTAGAGAAAGCCCATAGTAGTACCACAGATCCCTTTCACCCTGACATGGCCTCTTGGGTAGGATGGTGTGGCTAGATGGCGGCACAGTGATTTTGAAAAGATTTTATAAGTCTTGGTAGATAACTAATTGCACATGACCCTCCAGTATGAGGCACTAACTAAAATGTTTAATGCAATCCTTAGGTAAATATATAAGGATGTCTGAGAAAAGAGCAGGAGGATTTGATAGGGCTTTTCTGGGTTTTTTTGCAGCCTTTTATTTGACATTATAAATGACTGCTGGAATATATCCATTTCCAGGGCCTACAAGTTAAAAAGGGTGTTGACGAATGGGAGAGGACTCAGCAGATTGAGTAGAAAATTGAAACGTTTATTAAAAATAGAATTTATTTTGTTTAGTGCAACAAAAAGTGAGCTCTAGAGTGAAGGGAGAGAAACCATCAGCAGCATCATCAAGTCCTGGGAAGGACTGGGAACACTGGTGACTCACTGTAATGCTCTTCTCAGACTGACGCTGAGAACTGTAGGATGCAGTGGTGCTGGGGAAGGGTGAGCACAGCAGCAGAGAAAGGGGTAAATAGTGGGAAGTGTATGAACTATTTCAGCTATATCATTGAGACTTTTCCAGCAATATCTTTCTTTCTTTCTTTCTTTCTTTCTTTCTTTCTTTCTTTCTTTCTTTCTTTCTTTCTTTCTTTCTTTCTTTCTTTCTCCCCCCCCCCTTTTTTTTTTTTTTTTTTTTTTTTTGTATACTAATTACATCTGGAATAACAGTGATTCTTTGATTAAACTGCTAAGGTAATAATTCCTGGCTTTGAAGAGAAGGTGTTTCCTTTTATCTATAGCAAGATTTGCAATGTTAGCAAAACTGGGTAAAGTTAGATTGATCCTTCGGTATTCAGCAAGATAGGGAGCCACAATTTGCCACCATGCCCTTGTGTTTAATAACTGTTAGGCTACATAAATATATCTAAACCTTCCAGACTCCATTTATGAATTTGGGTCTCTGCCGTCAGTCAATATCATATGTTAGTTAATTCCACAACTGAGTTATTTTCTCCATAAAATAAGTACATCCTTCTTTGCTTAAAATCTCCCATAACATTTAATTTGGAGTACTTTACTTTTTGAGTTACAAGAAATGATGAATATCTCACTATACTCAGTATATCAGCTCTGTCAGATCCCTTCATGTGGCCAAGCTGAAGACCTCTAGTGTTTTCTGTTTTTCTGATATGGATGGGCTTCCATGTTTTCGTATATCCCTGAGCAGCCTGCTGCTTTTCTCTACACTTCTTGTTTTATTGCCTGTGAACTTTATTTTTAGGGCTGACAGAAAACATTTAACAATTTCCACCCCCAAATAATTTTCCTCAGTGTTTTCCAACAGTGATTATCTGTAGTTCTCTGGCTCGTGGTGGTTCCTGCTGTAACAATAATCAAAACAGATAATATTTTCTCTAGTTCTTTGCTAACATTTTTACTCTTACAGATAAATCCCAAATAATTCCATTGACGTCAATGCAGATAGTTCAGATTGACATTGCTGAAACTGAAAACATAATTAGTCTATTAAGAACATCCTGTTTGAGGCGGGTTTTGTTGAAGATGTAATTTTATAAAAACAGAAAAAAAAAAAAAAAAGCATCTTCGAATTAGATGAAATTTCCAGTTAACACTATCAATGAAAAGTCAAGAGAATGGTACTGTGACAGGCCATACTTCATACTTTTACTGCTCATCATCTCTTTCCCATCACCTATCTGTGAGCTTTTTACCTGTGGTAGCTTCAATATTTATTGCTAAGGCTGGAATTGCCGCTGATGTCATTAAATTTATTCACCAGAGATCTTATTCCCCTGTTAATACCAATTTTTGTTGTCCCTCATCTAGAGTATGTAGCAGTTAAGCTCCATTACAGAATTAAAAGACGAAACAAGGGGAGTCTTTCTGCAAAGGCCAGTTCCTGCACAGAGCTGGAGTGAGAGCTCAGCTGATGAGCCCTGATGGCAGGGTTTTCCCTGGGTCTGAAAGCATCACAGGCAACAGGCTGCTAAGGGCAGTACCCTTGTTTCTCTTAGAAAGTGCAGCCAGTAAAGGCAAATATATTTTTTTATTATTCATCTGAGAAGAAAAAAGGGCCCTGGATGGAACTGTATATAAATGAGAAAGAAAACAGAGAAATATTCAGAAAGCAGTGATATAGACAGTTATTAAATAGCCAGATGAAGGTAAGGTTGGCAAAATAACCTTATAAAAAAAGTGCAAGAGAGAGCACTTGAGCAGGTTGCAAAGCTTGTAAAAGCAGGTTTGGTTTAAGGATCTAATCTGTAGAAAGAAAAAAAAAAAAGTCAAATATAAGGATGACTATACTGGATCCAGAAAGTATAGCTGTGTAACTAACTCAGTGTTTGGTTCACCATAAGGACCACCTAGACAAGAATATAATAATAGGACAAACATACAGTAGTAATTCCCAAGAAAAACATATCAGCTTTTATTAATTTGTAGGTCAGGAAGTCCAGGAGGTAGGAACTCATGAGGAATCATCTAATGATTTTTTTTTTTTCACCATGAATTTGTCCAAACAGTAGTTGAACCACATAAATTTTAAGTACTCAGATTATATAACAAAAGGAATTTCTTCAGGAATGATGGCCCTTTTGGAAACAAACTGTTAGGAATACTACAGCATCAGGAGTGGATTCACATGTGGTGAAATCAGACAAGCTCCACTGAATGTCACCTTTAACACTGTGTGCAGAAATACCTCACTGCAAAACAACAGGGCTCTGGGAGGATGACCTCTATTGTTTATTTCTTTCATCTCAGACATGGAGATACAGAAAATGAAGAATTAGAGGCTGCTATGTAAACTTTAGAGCTGGACTTACTGCCATTTCATGTGTTGACCATTTTCCTTTAGCTGAGTACTTGAAATAGACGTGTATTTCTTACCTTTAGATGTTTTTCTAGTCCATCCTCGCAACGTCAAATAAGCCATCTCACTTCATTCCTGTTTTTATAAGTTTTTACTATTGTTTCTCTTTTTGGAAGGCTGTTCATTGGGGAAATGAATAAATTACAAGATAAAAGAAAGTGTCTTTATGCCCAGTATAACCTGGCTTTCTTTGTATAATTAAATGTTTCCATTTCCAGGATTCCAGAAGAAACTAATCCCGAGGACATCATGCCATGCATTTCACAGAGAAGCTCTGGATTAAAGGTGGTTCTCCCTCATTAGGTAAGGGAAATGGTAGACTGAAAGAAAGGACTGAGGTCGTGTTTGAATGTGCATTACCCCAGCATAACCAAACACTGTTACAATCATCAATGAGGAGACAATGCAGACGCAGTAATTAAAAAATATCTAAAAAGAAAGAAGGATGTTATATAAAGAGATTAACGTGAAAGCAAAAAGCAGTGGTTTAAGACTACAAAACTGTGGTTGGTAAATCTCCCCTGCTCACTTCAAAATGGTATGTATTTAAATGGTAGAAATTGCTAGTGCTTTGTGTAAAATGCTGTTTCTGCTGTATTTGGCAAAGGCAGATGAGAAGAGACAAGGACTCTTCCTGCAGTATTTCTGATGGCTCCGGAAACAGCAAGCTTCATCACTTTTTTTAATGTCTTCAGATATAAATTGCTTCAAAACCTTATAAAAAAATAAATATTTAATATCTAGATAATGAAAAAAAGCTAGAGCATAACATTGGGCTTTTATTCAGATGAATAAAATAACTACCCTGTGATCCTGTTTCAATTTATACTAATCAAATCTAATCTCCACATACATCTATATGGACAGATAAATTTAGATAAGACAATTACATTTAAAAGCACTACTTAAAAAAAAGAAAAGATAATGAATGGTATAATTAAAATTATCTGAATGTGTATTTTATCTTAAAATTCTGTTAGACAGCAGATGAAGTAGAATCAATAGTGAAGTGTGAATTAAAACCAATATTTTCCTACAGGTCCTGTGCACCTCTTGTGCACATTTCTATCACACATATATTGACTTCGCCCTCTCAGAATATCCCTCAATGTTTGATGGAGTAGGCTCAGGATACCCGAATGACTGGGTAAATCCCAGTAATAGCTTCTCTAGGATAGTAACCGTGACATTTTTAAAACAAGAGTAAAGCTTATCCTCTACATGTGGATGGGTGAAGGACCCATCAGAAATGTTAACACATTTGAGAGTTCATTTGCTGTTCTTTGTGCTATCTGGACCCGCAAAACTGTATTTAAATACATTTTTACTTAAAAGAACAGTAGTACAAGAAACAAAAATTCAAAGCTCTACCAAAACAAAATACTATGTGATTACCCATTTCTTCTTCTGTATGGAAGAGGAGGGAGCAGATGCTGTTTAATTGATATAATGCGCTAGATGACCCCAGATACGTACTAGCTAGAACATGTAAAAACTTACACAGAAGGCAGTAGAATAAAATGAAGAAGAAGGGAGAGGCAGCAGCACCCTTGCTAAATTTGCTCTTGTCCCTGATTTCCCAGATTCCAGGATAGTCACTGCTGTGGGCTTGTGGACAGGTAAAACGCACTTTACAACAGGATGTAAAGACAGTGCAGTTTGCCGAGCTGTACCACTAGATGGAGGCAGACACTGCATAGTCCACATCTAGTAAGCAGGGTGAGGTGTGCCAGAGGCAGCCTTTTTCCCCAAAGGAGAGGTCCCGTATGCGAGTGGCAGTGCAACAGGAGCACAGCAAGAGGTAAGATGCTACTGACAGCTCAACAGTGGTACCTTTGCTCTCTCTGAGGACAAAAATCCTGGCTCCTACTTTATTTCACGTGCTGTGGGGATGCTAGATGAGTGCTGCTGCCTCTCAGAGATGCCTTCTTCAAGACACAAGGGTGCCTCACTCCCACCTTGTGCTGGCCCTGCTGCAGGCCAGTCAGCTCAATGTGCTTGCCAGAAGCTCTCTCCCAGATATGTCCCATTGTCAGGACAGTCTTCCTAGGAATACATATCTGGAGTTTTATTCCATTCTTCTCAGTTCATACAGAAATTAATTGTAAAATGGGAAAGAGATCTGCTAATTTCAGTGAAGTATTTGTTCTCATGCCTTCCTCATTTATCAGTACAGTGCCTCCTCCAGCATGGTTCATTGATTGTCCCATGTGTCCTTAGGAATGGTTCTTTCTGCAGTGTTTCCTCTGATGATGTCTGTATTCCATGTCTGTTTTCTCTTTAAGAAACACTAGTGAGTGACTTGAGTTCAATAAAGAGTATGGTGTGTTTCTGTTTTGTGCTATGTTCCCTGGGGTGACTTTGGCCAAGAGAACAGGGTACTTTCTGTCAACATTGCGCCTTTCCAGCACCCACCAGGTTGATGCAAGTTGGTTGAGCATCCACACAGGCTGTGGAACTCACTAATCCCATTCTTTGTAGTCTTTAATGCAGTCTAGGATCTGACCCTCTGTTCTGGGACTTCCTGGTTTTTTCATCCCTCAAGACACCTCTGGACAGGTACCAGCACTAGCTACTTCACTTAGCTCTAAGTACTTCATCTTTGAGCTTCATGTGGCTAGTAACTGGTAAGACTGTTTTCAAACTTCTGTCTTACCAGAGATGAGAAACCTTTCTGAGGGGTAAGCACTTGAAGGAACCATGCTTCCTACCCTATCCTTACATATCCTCGACACTCTCTATGTCTGCCAGTGACTTATTTCAGCCATCCTACCATCTGGTGCTGCTTCTTGTAGCAGATATTATTAGGTTAGATGGATTGGACTAAGAGGAACGCTTTATAGAATAAACTACTGGTGGGTCTGGAGCTCTAATTCTCTCTCCTCCCCTCTTCAGCTGGTTGCTCCCTCTCCTTATGGAGGAGGTGGCTGTAGGATTCCTCCCTTGCCATTGCTGGAGGCACTTCCAAGGCAATCACAGAGCAATGGGGATCCCATGGATAGTGAAAATCCTTTTTCTGATGCAGTACCTTGAAGGTAAAGTGTCAGCTAGCAAGGGAGTGATTAGAATAGGTCAGAAGGAAATCAAGAAAAGGTGGTTTCCTGATGTGACAGAGAGGCATTGACCTTCATTCCTTACGACTAGTTTCACATCCCTTCCAGCTCCAGGGAGTCAAGAGGAGCAAACCCCAGAGGTCAATTGGTACTCAGAAACATGACTGGGAATTAGGCCTACCTTGGGAAGTGTATTAACGTTTAGATGCTGTCCTCAGAAATGTTTATGTTTGGTGGCTGAGAGAGCAAGATATGAGTCTTCCAAGTATAGGTATATTAAAATTGCCTCTTCTTCTTTCCACCTGGCCTTTGAATTGCAAAAGATGCCACCACTTTCTTGTGTCTCACATTGCCCATGAGCAGACTTCCTTCTCTCAGGTGTCCTGCACTAAACGTGGGGCTGAGCAAAACTTTTTCGCAGTTGTATGTGGATTCAGAGCTCTTGCATCACCAGGCAGCAACTCTTGAACTGGAAGAGGCTTTTGCATAAAGGCTGGGAAATGTTGTCAAGCTTTTGACTTTTGAGAGACTAGACCTTTGTGCACATTTGGCATATGTGTTGAGGTAGAAGACGACTTCTGTCCCCATCAGGGAGCATAAAAACCTCCTAATGGAGAAACCACTGGTCCCATAAGAGTTTATCCGGCTAAATACGCAAAAAATCTCCAGTGTTTGTAAGCAAATGCTGGTGTTCACAGTAATCTATTCTCATCACATCCTTCTCAACCTTCCCAAGGACTGAGCCCAGTGGAGGCTTTGAAGTTTCTCAGGTGATGCTTTGTTCAGGGAGCCAGAAAGTCATGGCCATTTTTTCCTGGGACTGAAAGTCATGGATGCATTTTCCCATTTCATTTCAGCTCTTCCGTTATGGCAGGAAGACAGACATCTCACCCTGCAGAAGAGAGTAGCTCAGACCCTCAGGACAACTGGCCAGCTCCAGCAACCAGGAGGTCACCCTAGTGTTTCCAGGGTTATACCTGCCTGTGCTTGGTTTTGTTTTCTGACAATGTGGGATTAGTCTTTCAAAGGAAGGAAGAATTCCTGCTTTGTTTTGGGTTTGGTTTTGTTTGTTTGTTTGTTTTTAATTTCAAAATACCTGAGAGATGTTTGAATAACACAGTGGACAATGGGAATTCTACTCCACTACTTCCCAAATCTGCTTCTCTGGCAAGCAAAGGAGGACACAAAGTTGAAAAGCTGTTCCCTTTGGGAAAGCATCCCATCCCATGCTGAAGGAAGCACTGTAGAGACCTTCTCCTCTAGGTGTGAGGTGTATGAGAAGCACGCTGTGATTCTGAGGAGGCAGATGTAAATACTGGGAAGGGCCAGGACATGTATAGGAACAGAAATAAATCCATGAACAGGATTTGCAACTCCAGCAGTAAATGCGCACAGGCTCTTTAGGTGCCTATACCTCTATTCAGAAAGATATTTGTCTGTCTGTCTATCACAGATGCAGGAGTTATTTAATTCCCCAGTGAAATGCCAGAAGAAAAGCCAAACATTAGACAACAGAGTATACAAGTTTGGGGGTTTTTTAATTGTCAAGTGAAATCAATAAAGTGCAAATAAATCAGTGTAAAAATTCTGGGAAAGTGCAGTCCAGGAGTTTACCACTTTAATTAGCTACAGAATAAAATTGTTTTGGAACACCAGAACAATCAGATGTTCAGAATTCTTTGCTCTTTTTGAAGCACTTTCTTCAAGAGTTTGATGATTTTCTCCCTGTAGGAAAGAAGGACAAAACATAGAGACTGTTATGTGTACTGGAAATGGTCAATGCAGACAACTACATTTTATTCTTACTGTTTCTCTAGAATGCCCTGAGGAAGGTGATGTCTAAAGAAAAGCAAACCTGGCAGAGTTTACCCTGTGGAGCCAATTCTGATTATGCTCCACTCTTACTGCTGAGTAGTTTCTGCCTTCACTGAACTGTCCCATTGGTAGGTGGCACAGTCTCACATTTCCCTGCCAGTAGCCCCACTCACTGAAACAGGTCATTTGCAGAACAAGGTCCTCACAGTTTGTTCGGCAATATGTAGGTGTGCAGGAAGATGGTGCACCAGGCCATTGCTGCTGCTCTGTCACCTCTTGGTTGAAGTGGGCACATGCTACAGAAGGTCTATAGTGGATGGAATATACCGTGCTTTTCCCAAGTTTGTTCCCCTTCTTTCTTTTTGGTAATATGAAAAGGCCCTTGCAATCAGGGAGAGTAGTGAAACCTGCACCCCAGTATGTTTTATCTTGAAAATCAAATCTCATCATGAATTTACCATATAACTTCCAAATTCCTCGCTTATCATCTGCTGAAAGTCTGAAGGTTGCTGGGTTCACATATGAGTAGACAGGGTACATCAGAGCTTCAGGGACACTTGAATGACCAAGTCCCAAAGAATGGCCAAATTCATGAGCAGCAACAAGGAACAAATTAACTTCTGCAGCACATAAACATAGAAAAATATGTTAAAGGTATGGCATTTCTTTTTAGCATACAAATAATTGAAGTACCAGAAGAATGTATCACTTTCATTCCCCTGAAATGAAACCTCAGAGTTTTGATCAGTTATTACTGAGCTTTCTTATGGAACTATAATATTTTAATAAAAAAAACATTACTGATCCCTTGCACATGCATCTAAAGACCCTGAGTCTCTTTCCAACTCTGCTTTTAGTCAACCTTATTCCTATAAGCAAGTCATTTTACCTCTTTGTAATTTATGTAGAAAACAGATGGTCATAGTCCTTGTTTAGCCTGTGAAAAATGCTTTAAAATATGGATAGAATGGGCATTATGTAGCTGTTAATGATAATGAAGCACAAGTACTTAGAAAAGTAGTTGAAAAGAACAGAAATGTTGGTACTGAAATGGCACTGAAGCATGAGGAGTTATGGAAAGCATTTCCTACGTCTGTCTTCTAAAATGTACAATATTTGCCTTTCCTCTTCATACAAACATGTGGGTTTTACCTTTATTGAACTCTGACCACCTTTCATCATCATCAAAATGAGCATCTCCACCAAGTCCTTCTCCAGGTGCAAATGCATGAGCTAGTGTGTTGCCTCTTCCATCAAAAGGGTATCCATCACCATGCTCTGCATTTGAAAAGAAATAAATGTCATCAGATGGCATTGGCTGTAATGTTTAAATTCAGCAGATTAAAGCATGTTGCTTGTTTCTGATAGTTTTCTTCATTACCAACCCTTAAAAAAAAATCCTACGATAGCAGCAAGGCTTAGGAAACACTCTCCAAATTCATGACTTAAATTCAAAACTTGTATTTGATAATTCAGGCTGCTGCATGTTTCAGAAAAAGCTGAACATTTTTTATAAGCCTTTGTCAGGATTGTGGTTCTGAGGCAGCAATGAGGGATTATTTCAGAATGAATACTTAATGCTTGACAACATTATAATAAGCACTTGAATGTTTTCAATGTTGGAAAATGCTGGGCAACATTAGTTGTAGACATCTTCACCTGTACCAATCTTAGTGGAAGACAATGGTTTGGGATATATAACCATGTTCCTGAAGAGCTAAGTTCATTTGTTCCCAGCCTTGAGGTACCTACTTCTGCCACAGTGCATGTGGAATGCTACTGTTTCCCAACTTGAGTGCAAGAGTTGACAGGATGGTATATTTGTACCAGCTCTGAAAACTCCCCCCTACCCCTTAGTGAACCTCCGGCTTGACAGAGGACTATTTGGGGACTCAAATGACATTCTGTGTCCTTTCCCCCAGACCATGTGGATGGACCTTGGGGCAGGGCTAACACAGGCAGAAGAGACATAGTCCTGGTGTGTGACAAAGGTTTAAAAACCATTCCAGCTTGCAAGATCCTTTCTCACTTTGACTAGCACATTAGTCAACTCTTCATGGCAATATAATATGCTTCCCATCAGTGAAGCCTGAGCTTGGGATATTTTGGTGTTTATATGCTATCTTCTACTTGTAAGCCAGATGTCTAATCTTTATGTATATTCAATGGGGAATCTCGTAAATATTGTCAATGGATCTAGAGAACAAGTCAGTTAAGCTTAAATTAGGCATTTAGTTTGGCTAGGTTGAGTTAGTTTAGGTGCTAGGCACAAGTTAAAGGTATGACGACATTCATGTATTAGTCTGGATCACAAGTGAGCTTCTGAAGTGACTCTACTGGTCATCTGCGTTTACCATTGCACCTTGGTGCAATCTTGGAGTGCACCAATAGGATTCTTTCTAGAAGAAAATCGACCAGAAGATACTCTCCATGGCCAAACCTTATGCACCCCAGCTGACAAAGACTGTTTAGCCCAGGGAACCAGACTAGATCTAGACCAAAGTAAATCTGCCTGAAGCTGCTGGAATCCAGCCTGTGGAGGCTGGATCTCCAGAACCAGCTGCTTTGCTCTACAGATCTGTTCCCGTTAGTTTGCACTATTTGTCAAGGCAGACAGAGCCTTGAAGATCTAAATTTAGGTGTTTCATTCTGGAGCTGAATTATCCCTCCATTTCACAGTTGTAACTGTGAAAGGATTTTCTAATGGTTTAATAGGAGTAAAACTGAATCATAACATATACATTTGGTGGTATATTTAAAGATAAAATCTTTGCAGACTTCAGAATAATTCCAAACTATTTGTTCTTTCCTAAAGCTGCGGCTATAAAAATACGTGCTTTGAGTCAAATATGGACCATTGTATTTTAAAAACGACAGGTATTCTCACCACGACGTGCAAATGCAATCACAATGTCTGCAGGTCTATTGAATACTCTTTGGAACTGCAGTGGAGTCACATCACTCCATACCATAAAAGCCCTTCTAATTGCATCATCCACTTTCTTTTGGGGTAGATCAGGTGTGTAATTGACAATCCTAGCAGCAAAAGGAAACAGATTAATGTCATTCAGAGTGTGAAGGAAACCCACATTGTTAAATGCAAAGCAACCCCTTTCCCCATAAAACCCGAGTATCACTAACTTGTAAGTCAAATGTTTCTTTCTCCATCTTGGATTTCCAGGAAATGTGTTGTACTCTGCTATATCAGGGACTCCGCATCTGGGCTGTTTCATCATTTCTTCTGTTTCTGCATTTAATTTCCCAGTTACAGTCAGGTGGAAAAACTTCTGCATTTCTTTAATCCTCTCTTCTAAGGTTAGGCTTTTTTGTTTTGTAGAAACTGGATAGAATTTATCAAGATATGCCTGGAAGAAGAAAAGGAAAATAAAAAGTAATACATATATCTGTGATCTTTCGGTAATTGCATTTTACATTTAACTGAATTGTTTCATCATCCTGTAGTCATGGATAGTTTTAGATGTATTTTTAATTCCTATTTCAGTTTACCAAATGTGGGTTTTTTTGGTAATATAGATTAGCATATATAAAAAGTATTGCAATAGCAGTGAAACACTGTAGGCAAGCAATCCTCTTAAGTAAACACGATCTACTGTGCATTCAAATCTGCAGCCTTCCTATGTAGTCTACATAATATTTTTGAGATGTTTTAAAAATGACATGCTCCCATTTATTTACCAGTTGGAACTTGGTCTCTTTTGTAAATTAGACTTAGAGTGTCTAAGCTAATCATCAAGTTTAAATTGTTTTATATCACCTCTGCAAAAACTGTTGCGGTAATGTAAGATAAGATAATATAAACAGATAGGAAAGGAATGTAGAAGCTGAATCAAAGATCATGTTATTCATAATACAGTTACATTGTCCCCCTGGTAACATACCTTTACTTTCTCTAAGTCTGTGTTGCTCTGTGATCCTGGTTTAAATTGTACTGGTACAGCAAGACTCTCAGGTAGGAGGAGGATGGCAGCACAAAGTAGGAGGTATTGCATAGTGCCCAGCTTGCCAAGGAGCCCTGCTACGCCAGAAAGGGTTTGAGCTTCTGTCTCCCAAGGCCACAGCTGAAATGCTTATATAGATCCTGATAGCTCCAAGAGGCAATTACATATGTGAATCATTTTTTGGTGGTGTTAATGTAGTGTCGTCACTATTCTGAGAAGTAAATGAAAGCATATTAAACAAATCTTTCCTTTGACTTCCCTGTTGATGTCATGTCACGGCTAGTAGCCAGCTTTGGCTCTCTCTTTTCACATTATTCCAGTAGTGAAACCACAGGGTCATGGGGAAGTTCACTTTCTGTAACTTCATCAGTCCAGTTACTGTATAATCACTTCTTACTGCGCTTCCCCCAGTTCCTTATACACAAAAGCGTTTTGCAACTCAACCACCTTTTGGTGGATGCAGAGGCACAGATGAGATGGATGGGAGTGCTGTGTCAATGAAACTACTGGCATTTCCTAGGAAGCATGGACAACACTGTCTAGGTAATTTTTCTGATTCAAATTATCTTGTGAGGTAGGCTATGCTGCAGGAAATCCAGTTCAGTGAAGTTAAAGAGGTGTCTGCTATTTCTACAGAGATCAGAAGAGAGCTCTTTAAAAATGACCTCTAGAAATAGGAGGCTGTGGATTCTTTGTCCTTTTCCTCCCAAATGAGGTGGCCTTTCAGGAGAGTCTCTTTACATTGGATAATTAGATATAAAACATAATTTTCAAGAATGGGTGAAAGTCCTTAGGAAAAAAGTGGAGAGCTTACCCTAAGAAATGTGGAGCTATCTTCTACCTCCAGCTGTACCAGTGCAATCTAACGGAAATCCATGAAGCACTGGCAGAGAAGACCAAAGCTGAGCAGGGCAGCCACAACCTTCCTGGTGCCTTGATACCAGCACTGGTCTCAGATTCACTCCACAACTTTCAGTGATAGTTTTTGAGGACTGGAAACACCAGTCCACAGGCCGGCTTGTGATTTTTTTCAGGCTGTGCAGTTTTGTGACCATATTACCTCTAATCTGCAGGGAAAGGTGCATAAATGGGAAAAGACAATTGCTGTCTCTCACAATAGGACATCTTATATGGGTATAGCTGAACATGTATGGAAGGGTCTGTGGGTTACTAGCTTAAGTCCAATGTACTTCTGACTGACAAGAAAGACTTTGATTTCAGAGAAAGATGATCTCTACTAAAACACTGCTGAGTTATGTAGTAGAGGACTACATTACACCTGATGTCTGAAACAGTTGCTGAAGGAACAATGCTTCCACCCGACACTGAAAACAGCCCAGATAACTTCAATGTGATAATTTCTGTACATTTTGGTAGGCTTACAGGAAATCTATCAATGTCGAAACTTTAAAGCTTGATGAAAAAAAGCTGGTTTATTGTTAGGAGCAGGTTCATCTTTTTCTTCCTCAACAACTGACTTTATGTCTGACTGTGGCAGTAAAGTAGGATCTGGACCAGGGTCTGGGTGGCAGGAGATGAGGATGTGTTTAAAGCACTTTGAACTCCATGACTCTGCTGTGTGGTACTGATTATTTCCTTATATGCACAAGAGGAATTTGAAAGCTTCCCAGAGCTCCATTCCAGTTGACAGACTATTGAGCAACTCACGTATATCTTTAACTAGGCCATGGGCAAAACTGGAAAGATGAGTTTAAACACAAGAGCTTGCTGAGAAAGGACAGGTGTCATGTTCCATTTTATTTTCTGCGGGAAATTTGTTAAATCCCCTCCTTTTATTTTTTTTTTTTTTTTTTTCAAAAAGAGGGTTTCGATGAACACGCTTGAATTGAAGTAAAAAACTTTCTGTGAAAATAATTTTAATTTCTCTGGGCTTAAAATCAGCAGGAATCCAACTAGTTCTATTAAGATCAATATCAAAAGGAAACAGATGCTGATTTCTATATTTAGCTGTGTGAATTTTACAGACTTCTTTCTCTTTGTCTTGATCTTAAGTGACAAAAACTGATGTCGGGAAAAATAATTTCCTGCCCAAACATCATAGCCATATCATTTACATGCAGCAGAGAACCTGTGCCTATGCCAGAGAGTGTGGCCTGTGTAGAGAAAATTGAAGATCAGAAGAAATGCTGTTAGAGACATGTAATAATAGAAGTTGCTGTAATCACACAGTGATAATAAAAGTGCTCCATGATGGAACATTCTATTAAGAAACCTCACAATATTGCCACTGAAATGTCTATACTGTGGCATTCTCTGAGGTAAGTAACCCTGCTGTGAACAAGGGTGCTTCATGAAACTGTCCTACGCAGAGCTCATTGATGGGCATCAGAGCTTTTGAGGTTTAGAGGAAAATACATATATAGAAACTAAGACCTGAGCTTCCTTTGGACAACAGTGGGATGAAAAAGTGAAGTAGTACTGAATGAGTCAGTGGTAAATGATCACTGTTCCTTTGTCATTTGACTTGGACAGGAGGCTCAGCATGATTCTGCCCAACCAAACGCAGCCAACAGGGGAGTTAATACAAGAGGTCAAATGTCTTTGTGAATGTTATATGTATAGCTGGGATGGAGTTAACTTTCTTCGTAGCACCCTGTATGGTGCTGTGTTTGGATTTGTGGCTAAACTAGTGTTGATAACACACCAGTGTTTTGGGTATTGGTGAACAGTGTTTGCACAGCATCAAGGCTTTCTCTGTTTCACACTCTTACCCCCACAGTGTATGGAAGAGGCTGAGTGGAAAAGAGGTTTAGAGGCAATGCAGCTGGGATAGCTGACCCACATTCTCCAAAGGGATATTCCATATAAGATAATGTCATGATTAGCAACAAAACTGAGCCGGCAGAAGAAGGTGGAGTGAGGATTATCTTCCAAGATAGTCATTGCCTGGAGACTGGCTGGACATCCATCTGCTTGCAGGAGGTGGTGAGCCTCTGGATCACTTTCCCCCCTTTCTTTCACTTACTAAACTGTCTGTATCTCAATCTATGAGTTTTCCGTCTCTTGCTATTCTTAATCTCTCACGCATCCCACTGTGCACAGGGAGTGAGTGAGCAGCTATGATGTGGGTGATTAGCTGGTGGTTGTGTCTACCTACTACAGTGAATATCAAGCAAATAGAATGGCCAAAAGTTCCTGGGAAATATTTTTTTGGATCACTTGTGAATTATGCAGTATTGTATTTATGGTCCTACCAAATTGGGTAGACCTGGATTCTTAAGGTCACCAGGACACAGGATTTGATTTGTTCTGTTACCTGGTCATTCAATTTGACTAACAAAAAATAAAATTCAAACATGGCAAATATTTCTGCAGAGTAAAATTATTTGCATTGTAATTTCTTGAGGCTAAGACCAGTGAGTCACAGCCTGCTCCAGAACTTTTCCTGATATTTTTCCACAAAATGCACCTTCATCCTCCTCCTTGTCTCAGCTTCATGTGGCACACTCTATTTGGATGCAAAATGGCTTCTGAGCAACACAAATTTGAAGTCCTCTTATGGTTGTTATGGGCTGTTTTTCTTGGCTGTGAGGGGGCTAGACTGTGGAGGGAGGCACATCTCCATGGCTTCTTCACTCCATTTCCATAGATTTTACCCCTGAGGAGGCTCTCTTCAAAGGCACCTTGGCACATCCTGCACTATGTATCCCTTTTGCAGGCTGTGTAAGGGTAAAAGCCTCCAGCCATCCAGCCTGGGCACTGAGGTCCTGCCAGGGCCTCATCAGCCCATTCCTGGAGAGAGACAATCCAGTTCTTCCCTCCTGTTTGCCTGGATCAAGGTGTATTGAGCTATTTCCCGGTGAGATCTACCTCACATTTCACTGCTTCAAGGAAAGAAAGACCCAAGAAAGTGATTAGGTGTTCAGGTTCAACAGTGTGACAAGAACTAACACATCTAAGTTACTAATACTTAAGCAATCAGACTTAACATATCTCAACTTATGGGTTTACTTATCTTCTTACAGTGTAATTGCATTGCATTTAATTACGTTGTACTTAGAACAGTTTAATTGGGACATTGTGTGGGAGAAAGATGTAAATAGAAATAAGTTTTTATAATAATAATCTTGAGCATTAAACCACAAGGGAAATGGCATTCCTGTAAATGTTACCTACCCGTGTTAGTTCTGACATCCTCCATTTTTAAATTCATCTGCTCCTTTGGTCAATGATCAGAGTCTCTCTTTCCTCCAGCTAACAGACACATGTGAATTTCTCAAAATTTTCCATATAATAATTTGCTTTATTCAATTTAAATTGAAGTTGTAAGATATAACCTTTAGGTGCACACATTCTTTCCTTCCTCCAGCAGCACATGTACAGGACGTGGAAGGGAAGAGGGCAGGATGGCAGTCAGCTGCAGTGTGAATCCAAACTTTTCTGGGTAGGAGCAGTGATCTAACCTCCTACAGTCACCTTTCATTTATGAATTCCCTTTTTATAGCTGGCTGACCCCATCCATTGGTAAGTCTGGCTCAACACTGTCTTTAAAGGACTGTGTCAAGATGGAATCTAAAGTTCTGTGTACATCTTGTCTTGACAAAACAATATCCCTTCATGTAGGAAACCTTTAACTTATTACTTGGACTAAGGCAACCTCAGACTGCCTATAATCCTGCAGCAAATCTCTGTGATAAGCAGCAGAGTCCCACCTAAAACAGACTGATCATGTAATGGCGTTGCAAGGGCAGGCAGAGTCACTGTGACCTCACGGGGAGCCATGCTGTGCTCCATTTGTCCATGCTCAGTGTAACCCAAACTAAGAAACAGTCAATGTCTGAAGCTTCTCCTGACTCATCCTGAGGATCTGCACACGTCCATACTTTCTGGGACAGCATGGTGAGTTTGGTCTTCAGTGATGATGGAGTCCAGGGTTTGAAAGGCAGGGTTAAACGCAGCAAGACTTTACCTTCTTCTGCCTTTACTTCTGCTGAGCCTCATGGACTTGTATAGGTCTTTGGGAGTATAAATAATGTAAACCAAAATTTTGCATTTAGCCTGATTTGCAAAACACTATTTCTATCAAAAAAATATAAACAAACAGCACTGAAACACCAGAGAGTAGAGAGACTTCATTGTAATCTGACACACAATAACGCAATTCCAGAGGAATTACAGATTTGCCACTAAGGTTTTTTGCTCTGGTATAAAAGGTGTGAGATTGAACTTGATCAGAGTCAACATGAGACCAATGCAGAAGCTTGATTTACCTCATGTATATTAGAGAGAGCTGAGATTCAGCTAGGAGGATTGCAAAAAACTAAAACGAGCCATATGTGAACACATAGGTAAAAGAAGAATTTATATCTTTTTTTTTTTTTTTCCCCTAGAAGGTATCAAGTAGGATCATGTTATTGTCTCTATTCAGATGATTCCTGATTCACAGCACTGATTCATGGCTGGAAGCTGACTGCTGGTCAGACAGGTGTGGGATGGGTCCTTTTCTATTCCTCTATCTGATTTCCAGTAACTGAGTATAAAGATGGTAACATCGCCTTGGTGGTGAACTTGGTTATACCACTGAGATGTTCTTTCACCAAAAATTTCCTTCCTTGGTCAGAGTTGCAGCCTCTGCTTCACACAAAGCAAATTATGCTGAGTTTTCCAACATGACAGATTTTGAATTTGGCACCATTAAAGAGCAATACAACCATTAAAAATCTGCACAACCAAATAAGGTCTGCTTGCACTTGAGTGGTGAAGAGTGAGTCACAAAGAAGCTTCGCTAACTTTAGAACAGTTATTCACGTAGCTGCTCACCAGCCTGAGTGGTTGCTTAACCAAACCCCATGTGAGTAACTATTTTTCACTCAATTTCTTTGAAGCTGAAGGATAACACTGGGCTTTATTGCATGTAACTAGATTCCTAAAGCTGCCTGGGTTAGTTGTGGCTTGTAACTGCCTATTGATCACTGTCTGCCGTAGGGAGCACTTAGCTGAGCAGTTCAGATGTTACTACTTACGCTACAGACACCTGAAGTGTGCTCTTTCTCACCCTACAGCCTGCCATCTTTAGTTATAAAAACAACTTCTATTGTTACAGCATGTTTTAATAGTACTCCTGACTTCATCTGTGATGCATTTATCTCAGATTTTTCCACAAACCTGCAAAAAATGCAATCAGACATAGCTACAAGAGCTCTTAATTGTTCTCTTTACTCTGATGAAATAATGAAAAAAAATTTAAATGCAGTAAATTTGCCATTAAAAAATGTTTGCCTCATGAAAAAAGTATAAAAATTCTTGCATCAATGCCTCAAGGAGAACCATAGAGCATGGGAACATCCTCTCATCTTTTTTTTATTTTTTCATTTGCCATTTCTTTCTTATGGTCTAATATTTATTTTTATATCCTGTCTGCTTTTCTACATTTCAGTTTATTTTTCCTCTCAGAGGGTCTCTTCTCTAAATTATATAATATTTACCAAACTATTAGACCTGCTTCCAACCAACCAGTGTTTGATAAGAGTGTGTTACAATAGTGTACAAAATATATATATTAGCTATAGACTGGATGGGGTTGCAACTGATTATAGCAGGAGCTTGACAGTATCTAATTTGTGAAAAGCTTAATAAATATGTTAATACAGACACTTTAAAAGTACTGTGGTATTAATCTAAAAATTTAATGTCTAAACATCATTTCATTTCCTGTAAATAGAACCTCCTGCCTTTTGTAAGGAAATAACCTCAGGCAAGGCATTACTTAAGTGAAGCTCTGTCTTTGTTCCCCTCTCCTTATTCTCATTTTTCTTTGTTCCAAGAAAGGAATTTTCCTTTGTTCTCACTCTGCTGAGGAGGCTACAGGCCAGAACCAGGAAGCATGTAAGACATTTAAATCAGGATGTAGGCAGATGTTAGTGTATTGGCTTTACGTGGCAAGGTTTTGGTGACGGGCGGGCCGCAGGAGCAGCCTCTGTAAGAAGACACCTGGAGCTGCTCCCATGACATACACCTGGTTCCAGAGGGCTCCAATAGACCTGCCGCTGCCCAAGGCTGAGCCCATCACTGATGCTGGTGGCACTTCTGTGCTAACATATTTAAGACAGGTTCAAGAACACTGCACAGCAGCTGGAACAAAGGAGTGAGAAAATTTGAGAGAAACAGCTCTGCAGCCACCCAGGTCAGTGAAGAAGGAGAGGGAGGAGGTGCTCCAGGAGCCAGAGCAGAGATTCCCCTGCAGCCCGTGGTGAAGACCCTGGTGAGGCAGCTGTGCCCTGCAGCCCGTGGAGGTCCGTGGTGGAGCAGATCTCCACCTGCAGCCTGTGGAGGACCCGACACCAGAGCAGGTGGACATGCCCTGAAGGGAGCTGTGACCCCACAGACACCCCATGCAGGAGCAGGCTCCTGGCAGGACCTGCAGCCCGTGGAGAGAAACCCAGCCCATGGAGATAAACTCATGCTGGAGCAGGTTTTCTGGCAGGACCTGTGACCCTGTGGGGGACCCACACTGGAGCAGTTTGTTCCTGAAGGACTCCAGCCCATGGAAAGGATCCATGCAGGAGCAGTTCATGAACTGCAGCCCATGAGAAGGACCTACATTGGAGAAAACCATGAAGGGCTATAACCTGTGGGAGGGACCCACCCTGGAGTAAGGGAATAGCATGAGGAGGAAGGAGCGGCAGAGGCAAAGTGCTACAAAGTGACCCCAACCCCCATCCCCCCAGTACCACATGGGGGAGGAGAGGGAGAGAGTAGAGGGAGAACGAAGGAGTGAAATTCAGCCTGGGAAGAAGGGGCAGTGAGAGGAAGATGTTTTTAGTTTTGTCGCTATTTCTCACTACCCTGCTTTGTTATTAACTAGCAATAGATTAAATGAATTTTCCCCAAGTTGAGTTTATTTTGCCCATTATGATCATTGGTAAGCAATCTCCCTGTCCTTATCTTGACCCACAAGTCTTTTCATCTTATTTTCTCCTCCTGTCCTGCTGAGTAGGGGGAGTGAGAGAGAGGCTGGGTGGGCATCTAGCAGCTGGCCAAGGTCAACCCAGTAGAGACCTTTCGAGGCAAGAAAATGGAGGGAGGAATTTCACATCTCAATTTTGACTCTGCTAAAAGTCTGCTTAGACTCGTTTCCAGACACCAAAATCTATGTCTATATTAAGGAGTAAAATGGTGAAACAGCAGGTGCTGAGGCCTGGGAACCCATCTGGGAGGGAGCTGCTCCAGGCTCAGGTCTGGTCCAACGTGTTGAGTGTCCGTCAGTGGGGTGGTGTGTTTTTAGGCTCAGTATCCTCTGAAAGGGACAAAGTTTGATCCCACTGTGAACCCAAGTGCAATGAGTGCATGTGTTTGGGAGACTGGTTTCAGAAACGCGCCTGGTCTGGAGTGAAACACTCCTGGAGGCACACCAGCACTCTGGCCCTTTAAAAGCAACTTGACGTCATTACTTTTTCACCAGAGGTGATTGTCACTGCCAGGTGATTATGCCTGATCACAGGTCGGGAACAATAGGCTTTTGTGTATTTTAATCTTTTACTATCCTTTACATTAACGTGTAACGAAAAAAGGTTGCACATTAAAGGAAGACTCTCTCCAGTCCTCACTCTGTGTCCCAAAAGTTTACTGTAATTAAAGTTTGCGTTTTTACATAATGGAAGTTAAAATTCTTATGAAAGGAAGAAACTAGCCTCGGGGTGTTTTGCTACAGATAAACAGCCCTTTGCAGTAAGAATTAATTTGTCACAGCATCCTATCAGAACATGACCTGCCCCAGCCTGCTGCTACTCTGACTTGCTCTGGAGGGAGTTGTCATTTATTGCTTTGCAAAACATAGGAGTTTGACTCCAGAAAAGATCAGTGACCGTACCATGACAAGGAGAAAAAAAAAAAAAGCAAACCCAATAAGTTTTCCACAATTCCAGGTTTTCTGTAGTTTACAATTAGTTTAAATTCATTGTTGTGTACAGCAAAACCAGAGGTGCTGCACCACCATCATGCTTCTACCTAGGTCACAGCAGGATGTTAGTCTGCATGGGCTGTATTGCACTTTGAATTATGACAACTTCCCAAATCCTGAGAAAAAAAAGGAGTCACTTCAATAATGTGTCAAGCAAGGGTGGCTTTTCCTCTGGTTGATACAGATAATAGTGCCAGATCTTAAAAGAGAAAATGCATCAAGCTCTTGGTGACACCAGTATTTGTAGAATTAGCTAAGGGAATATTACGCTACATGAATAGTGAGACTTTAACAGTTGGAGACACATAGGAGCAGAAATTGTTGAGAGAAAAGATTTTAACATTGCCTACACTTAATGGCAAAAATTTTGTGGTTAAATGTGGAAAGAAAAACTTCCGTAATTATGAATCTGCTTGAAACATGCTAGTTTCCATTTTAGGGATGCAGCCTCATGCAGGTTTACTGATTTACCAGTTGAACTGTGTGGAGGCCTCACTTGGTTTAGCTATCATGTGATGTATGTAAGCATCCTTGCAGAGATCAGGAAACTATCCCCACTTCCCCAGTGAACTGGGAAGCCAACCCACTTGAATATGAATGTATCTTTTTCAGCAGTTTTCTAACAACATCATCCAATGAGACTACACTATATCTTCTCTCGGGGTGGAGGAGAGGTTTGCTTACTCTAACTGTACTAGCCAAAACTGCATTGCTGCCACTAACATCTTTTGAACATTAGCAAAGGAAATAAAATTCACCTTTCACCTCACCATTATGGATGGGAGATGTTTCAGACTAAGGTTAGGAACTAGCTAACAGATGAATATCTCAGACAGCTAAAGCTGCTCTTGAATGTGTGACTGAGATAGCTGGAAATTCAGAAAAAGTCTCTGTATTTACAGGAACAGGATCTGAGAGACCTGCACTCTCAAAACCAGGTATCTACTCTGATTTGACGAGCATAATCGCTGTCTTGTGGTACGGCCAGACAAAAGCTGGTGCATTTTGCCAGAATTCTTAGTTGGTTTTTTTTTGTTTGTTTGTTTTGTTTTTGTTTTTTTTTAAAATACAACATTCTGTTACCTTGCAAACAGAGCACAGTACAGCATCATTACTATGCTCTAGAGTGGATGAGGATGGACAAACAATCCACACGAGGATGGACAAGCAATCCACACAGCTCAGCTGGGCTAGTTCTGCTCTAGCTGCAGACTGTGATGTACTTAGAGGCAGTGTGGTGTGAACTAGAACTTTAATCAGCTACTTCACAGCTTCCAGCCTCTTTCAACAGCTGGATTTCTGGAAAAAAACAGTTGAGGTGACATTAGCTTTTCAAATTTATAGAGTACATCCCTGTGGGACCGAAAGAAGAGAATCCTACAGGAGTTGATAGCCAGTATGAAATCACTGTAACAGAAAATAAGACATTTGAAGCTATTACTGTTCTGATAAAAGTGGCAGGCAAGAATTTTATAACAAGTGGAAGAGAGAGTGCAGTATAAAGTAGGAAAGAAAGCAAGCATTGGCTAAGAATATATATTCATGTATAATCCAAACTCTAGCTTTGCTTAAGATACTGTCACATTTGGCCCTTCTCTGTGCCCCTGCTTTTCCAAATAATGGCACATTGACTTGTGGCACTTCTCCCAAGCCTCCCTTGAGCAGGACAACTAGCACCAATCATAGAGAACTGGTCAGACTTAATCTTCTTTATTAGCTGGTACTGGTACTCCACCCTCTGCCACAACACAGGCCATTCAGCTCAAGGTTGCATCAGATCTAGACACCAGCCTTGTCTTGTCCAGGCAGCACAGCACACAGCATATCAGTAATCCTGTTCCTATCAATGGTCTTCTACAGCTTTTTTTTTTTTTTTTTTCTCACCCTACTAATGACTAAAAAGCCTACTACAGCAAGCTGATTCCTTCAATTTTTAAATTCCCCCCCCCCCCCCCCCCCCAAACTCTCTTATCTTAGCATTTCAAGTTTCACACTGGCTGGCAATCTCAGCTGGTAGGTAACTAAAGTTGCACGGATGAAAGCGGACTCAGTTACCTTTAAAAGGGCAACCACAGAAGTGGGAGGCATACTGTATATTCACCTACTTCAGGGTTTTGGAGGTACTTGAGAAGATCAAGTATTATTAAATCCAAAATTATAGTGATAAATGAACCTATGATTGCAGTAGGGAGAACAAAATGACAGACAAACACCATAGCAAATATGTCCTTTAAAAAAGCTGCTGGAGTCATATGAGGTGTGTGGAAGTTTGGTAGGAGTGACTAAACCCTTTGAACTCTGCACAATGAGGAAAGAGATCACAAAACAACAATATATGAAAGATACAATTGTAGCGAATTGAGACATCTAGTCAACATGAAATGTGTCAATATGGCCTTGAAACAGAGGCTGGCAAAACCTGAAAGTGATGATAAAAACTGGCAATGATGGCTTCCTCCATGGGCCTCACACTATCCTGTACAAGCTCAGCCCTGCTGTGTGCCTCTGTTACTGATGCCCAGAGCACAGGTATGGTCCCCAGCCAAGGAGCAGCTCAGCAGTTGACCTGGAGGGTGTATGTGGCTCTGTAGGAAGCTGGTGAGGGTTCAGGGCTGACTGCCCACCAGCAGCTTTTGCTCAGCTGCAGAGTACACAGTGCTGGGTTTGCAAACCCGCTGCTTCTCCAGCCCTGAGCCTGGTCTTGAGGAGAGCTATCCAAAAGGCAGCATTTCTGCAGCTGGTGGCTGCTTCTGGTCTAGCTACTTCTGTAGCTTCTGGTTGCTGCATGTGGGCTGTCAGCTTCTCCTGGGCTGTGAAAGACGTAACACCCCTCTGCAAAGATGTTCTGTCTTGTGCTGACCTGATCAAAGAAGATCCCTGGAAATTTTCAAGCCCTGAAAGAAGATAAGCAGAGTTCATGACTGGTTTTGTCAAGGCTTGTTAAGTGCATCTCCAGAAGGGATAATATTTGGCCCAGTGCAATGAATCAATAATCATTGTATTTAGGAGGAAGCAAAAGATACCACCCACAAGTGCCCCACGTGAAGAAACTTGCATGACCAGATATTATCTTCTACCAACAAAAGCACGTTGCTGTCTCTAGAAACCATTAATTAAACTGAGTTACTGTTAAGAAGTCGGTGTAGTATCTCTCATCCCCCCCTCAGTGCTTTGGCTTAGTTTGGTGTTGTGAATTTAAATGCTGCTCTTATATGATGCTAAAGTTCTGCTTTGAGATTTATGGGAAATGCTTATAATGAGAAGGTGGGATACTAGACCTACCTATGCTATCAAATCTTTACCAAGCAGACCTAGCCAGGTTCCGTCTGGCCACTTTATTAAAAATTAGAATGATGGGAACTCAGTGAACTTGAATTCCCCAGCTTGCTCTTCTATATGGAGTAGAGAACAGGGTTTTCATGTCAGCATTCTGCATAGGATAACCCAAGGAACCTAAAATCCATGGAGTTTTGTTGAGGTTTTGCCTAGTAAGTTATTATTTCTTAAGTCCATATTTGGAATAAACAGAGGGACATATCAGTTACTCATGGGGTAGGTAATAGATTAATATTAGACATAAGGATTCACACGGTTAAATAAACAAACAAACAAAAAGGTATTAAAAATTATTTTAAATACTGGAGTTAGGAAACAAAAACAACTAGAGACTTTTTAAACGAAACATTTCATGTGAAGTACAGGTATGGTGGTCAGAAGCGGTGAAGCCTTCTGGAATTTGCAGGTGCACATCAGATCAGATTGCAATACACGTTTAAGTTGGAAACATATCATATGACCTCCAAGACCCAGCAAAACAGGGTGCAGTTTAAAAAGGAATTGAAATCATGTGCTGTGGTTGTGGTTAAATATTGCAGTGCCATGCAGGATGAGGAACTAGTTAATAGCTGATCACAAGCTGAATGGGAGTAAAAAAAAAAGTTTTACTCTTTTGAAAAAGGGAATCATCCCGGAAGTAAAACAAATTAAATCATTGTTCTGTTCCAACAAGTGCTGGTATATCCTTGAGGAAAGTTTTGCATACATTTTTGTGCATCATGCATCTAGAAAGGTGGGGACCAACTGAAGGGAACACAGAAATGAGCCACAGGAATGTTATGTAAAACAACTTCTGTGGAAAGGTTCAAGGCAATGGGGCTACTAATTCTGCAGAAGAGAGGGTTGAACAAAGATGTGATACCACTCCACAGCTATATGGGTCATAGTGGCAAAGGGGAAGGAAGTGTCTGCTGCGAATAGATTTAGCTTAGCAGGTAGAAAAAAGAGTCTAACACCAGGATAGCTGAGGTTGCAGCAGATTGCTCGGTGAGGCTTCAGAATCTCCATTACAGTAAACTTTTGAGAACAGCAGGTTAAAAGCCATCACTCATTTATCTACCCCTCTCTTCAGAGAACTGGAGGGGCATTTCTAAGTGCCATCTGGGCTTCAGGAAGACAGGAGAAAGATGACCAGAATTCCAGTGTCTTTTAGATCTGTGGTACAAAAGCAAGTGAGGGATTTTTCAGGTACTATCTTGTTTGACCAAATATACATTGCACGCATCATTTTCTCGCAGTACCACAGGTGCTAGTATACTGAAAAATCTTACATAAAATACACACAAGCTCCAAGTTGCATGCATGGAATGGAGTGCTTGGTATTCAGATTAACAGCTGCAGGCTGACAGTGTCCTTCAGATGTCTCTGAATGTTAACATCCAAGCAGGACTTTTTTCTATTTATAATTGTATGTTCTTGAGAGTCAGAAAAAAGGTAAATGAAATCTAGAGGAAAAAAAAAATTCTTTATTTTACTTGCTCATTGTTCCTATGAACTATGTGTAAGACTATGAACATTGCTGAGGTTAAGAAAATAATGGGTGTGCTGGACCATGACCAGAATTTGACAGGCCTATGTGAAGGCAATATGAATGACTGAGGAACATCTTTTTTTCCTTTTCTGTGCTCTGTAGTAATGATTGCAGCATGTTAGTGGTCTCAGCAGGCACTGTTTGTTATTTTATGACTATACAGCTGTTGTAAAATAATGATGATTTTGTTTCAGCTATAATGGAAGCAATTTACAGGCAGTATTGATAGCTGATTGATGGAGTCAGTATATTCTGCAAAGTGAAAATGTGAAAAAATACTACTTTTAAACCTTTTCCTTTGTCTCAACATTACATTTGCCACCCACCTCCTCTTTCAAATCCTACAATTTCTGCATTTTTAATCCCAGAGAAAACTTCTTGTATGTCTTTACTTTTAAGTACTTTGTGAATTTTATCAACACTGAATGAAAACGTGTATATCTATTTTTGCTTGAAAGAACTGGATCAAAATCTCATGGAAAGACCTGATTCAAATAAGCAGTTCTGTAACTATTCCCACACTGTTACTTATTAGCAAATCAGCAAAGGGATCTTAAAATAATTGTCTTAATTTTTGTCTTAAAACTGTGTAAAACTAAATGGACTCTTTAGTTTGGATTCTTCATTCACATATAGCTGGGAATATTCCTGCAATGTTAAAGAGAGTCCTAAAGTGATGGGGGCTTGCAGGAAAGGTTTATGCACAGATGGCCTGCAAAGTCAGATCCTAGAGGTGTGAAAAACTGTGAAACAGGGATGAAAAGCCACTGACAAAACACTGAATTGTCTTTAAAAAAAAAAAAAAAAAAGGCCAGAACTCACTTTTTTTTTTTTTTTTTTTAAAGTCTGAGGGATTTGGACCAAATGCAGAATATGGATGTATTCTTTTAGATCTTGTTAAATTTCAGTATTTTCAGCCTGTAGAGATGAGACATTGCTTATCATACAGTTTATTGAACTATCCCTTCCCAACAGTATATAGTAAACATTCTCACCTAAAAGGAAGGTAGAAGGAAATAATATTGTGAAGGGGAGTGTAAAGTTAATTGAGAAGATTTCAGTAAAGTCACTGTGCAAGTAGTCGTAACAACAGGTTGGTTGGTGGGGTTTTCTTTTGGCTGGAGCAAAAATAACTGTATATAAATTATTCATTTTTCTGCATTATGGATTTTTGTCCAGTATGTTACCTATATTCTGAAATACTTAGATTTGTTTCAGAATGCTATGCAGTGAAAGGTGCTTTTCTTGAGCTAATTTTCCAGAGGACACATAAGTTTTTCTCACTAGTTAAGTAGACCTTTATGATTTTTATTTTTTTTTGAAAATGCGGACTAATATTGCTAAAGGACACTCATATGTTCCATTTACCTATAATTATACTATTCACTCCAAGCTTCAGCAAATTATTCATCCAGTTTTAGACTAGGATTAATGTTATTATGCTATGAGGTATTAGAGGGGAAGAGAGAGGCTTAGCCATTGACATGGGGATCGTTTCAGTGCAACTTGTCATACAAAGGCTGTATTCTACTCAAGGATAGAATAGAAAGGGTAGAATTCCTCTGAGCTGAAAAATTTCTATACTGTGAACATGTCCAAAATAATGGTCAAATACATGAGCTATCCTACCCTGCTGAACAGATCATGTCCTAATGAAAGAAAAAAAATCCAATAGGCTTAACATCAGATTTGAAAGTATAGTTTAGCTTTCATAAGAAACTTACATTGTTTGACAGATGAATAATTTCTTCTTTCCATATATAAACCAAAACCATGGAATTTAGGATTTTTAGACCAAAAGGTACAGTTGTGTTCATCTATTTTGAACTTCTTCATAGCACAAAGAAAAGAGTTTATCTAAATTTTGTCCTTGAATTCTGTTACGTTTTTGACTGCAGTTTCCTGGGGTACCGGCCCTGAAGTAATTTTCTTGGGGAAAGTCTAATTTGGCTTGAAATCAGGAACACATCTGGAAAAGGGTTTGACAGAAGGGATATATTCAATGGTGAGTACTACAAATGAAATGTATAGTTTTTGTCAGATGAAGCAGCACTATGGACGGGGAGCTAAAAGACAACTACTGAGAATATGTGCAATAACCCTGAACTTTCCATGCAGATAAAGACACTCCTGAGCTGAAATGGAAATGGAAAGAAGCAGTAAAAATCCTTCCTAAAAGGATTCTTGTGAACTGATTGTTCTTCAACCATTTGGCATGTATCACAATAAAAAATTCTTGGTGAAAAAAACCAGTTTTGACTGAAGGCTGATGTGAATGTGCGTGCTGAGCGGCAAGGCTTGGTAATCACTGCACACAAGTGGTTTTGGATTTTCACACTTCCTGGTTTGCCACATCACCATTCTGGGAAGGATCTTATGACAATCAGTAGAAAGATTTCCCTGGGAGGAGGTAGATGACTGAACTGTGGGACATAGTCCGTGGTCCAAAATGCCTCTTCGTCTCAGTGAGTATGGCCTCCTGTTTCCTCTTCTTCACATCCTTATGCATGACCTAGTACAACATGACATCTGTCAAAAGGGAAAGGGATCCCTTGTAGCAAAATTAGATTTTAGCTGGCAGTTCTTGCACTCAGGTAAACAGTTCAACCATAAACTACTGTCAATGGAACCCAGAGGATAATAACCCTTCACTGTTCAACAGGCTTTCTTTCAAATCCCTTGTACATGTTAAGTCAACAGGTCCTCTATTCCCAGGTATGGTATTAGCAATATCTAGGGTTGTGGGGAATTAAAATTATATAGGCTAACTAAAGAGTTCTTTTCCTCAACATAGACAACTGCCATGGGTTGCTTTCTAAGGGTAGTGGTAAATGGATTTTCATAAGGTATCGTCTCCTAGCAAATAGTGCAAGAATGTATCATGATTTAGTATGCTTGTGATATGTCCTTCTCTCATTCTCACTTACCCCTTTATGCCCAATCATATTTACAAAAGGAATCTCTGTTTTTTTTCCTTAATGCATGTTTAGATTGCCTTGTGACATTCAAACCAACACAACCAGTTCAAGAGAATAGAACCTACTAGAAGAGCCAGAAACATTAATTTAAATATTTTGGTCTTTAAGTCATCTGAAATCCATCATATCTCATTCATCAGGTTCTCTATATGGTCAAATAAAAGGGGACAGCCACTTCTAAGAACCCATTAATCCTGTTATAAGAGGCACAATAGGTGTGATGAAGGACCTTCTGAATCTCTCATTTTCTCAGTAGTGGCCATTGATGGAGTCTAGACTGGACACCGAACTCCTACATATGTAGAATGGAGCGAGATGAGTAAGACTGATGTTAGGTAAGAATTTCAACATTTGAAAGGTTTTCTGTCATGCATATTACACTTACGTGTTTCTAAACATTGACAACAATTTGTGTGAGTTCCAAGACTTAGGTAACATATTTAAATGTCTTCCCATTAAACTACTTCCTTGCGTGAGGATTCCTTTCTATCCTGGTAGAATTCCACTTTTAAGGTCATGTCACTCAAAAGCCTATTTGCTCTCTTCCCCTGTTGTGGGTGGAAGATGAGTTGTGTATCTGAGGGACTTGAGGGCGAAGCATGCCCTGCAGGATGCAGCAGGAGGGGGGACAGCAGCTGGAGGGGGAAGAGAGGCAGTGTTCAAGTTTACACTCTGGGGATACTGCTTTGGGAATGGGAACTGCTTGGTTCAATGGTATGCCTATTTGCTGCCTGTCAAAGACTCACAGATTAAATTCATGCTGAATATTAATCACCTTTAAGTATACTGTATACACTTTAAGCATACTATGTACAATTAAGGACTTGTGTGCATTGCTTTTTTTAAGATCACTTAGATTTGGGCTTTGGTATTTTGCTGCAGGTGGCACTTGAAGTTCTTGTGGAGCTTATGCCCTGTATGACTGAAACAAGTTGTCCTTCCTCAGCAGTGCTTTTGTGAGAAGGTGACATAGCAAGAAGATTCTTATCACTTGTCTTAGAAGAAATGATCTCACTTCAAAATGTCTTTTGGACAGGCGATTTACAAAAACACACAGGAAAAGCAAACACCTTCAGAAACACTGGTTATTCTGATACCGGTGTCCTCACTTTGCAGTTAAATGGAGTTCAGAGGTGTCACATCCCTTGAGTTCCTTAGAGATGTTTTGACTGCTTGATTCACCTCTTACTGGTGCAGGTCTGTATCACTGCATATAAGGAAAGTTCCAAAAATATCAGTATCAATATACAAATATTTTATTCTCTGGTCTAGGAAGTTTGGCTTTGTTTATAGTGTCCTATAAGTAGTACTAAGTACATACAAACTAGTTAAAAATTAACACTGGAAATTCCCTTTTCATGGGGGAAATTGTCTGCAGATATAAGGAAGCTGCAAGTATTTTTCCTTCTTCATCAGATCCTCAAGAGTTACTGTAATCTAGTTTCAGTTATTGTTTAAACAGAATGACACAAAATGTCTTTTTTATTTTTTCCCTTAATATGAATTCATTATGGCCTGAAGGTAATGATGCATTTTAATCTAAAATTAAGGTGACAAAGATATGGACCACTGCTCAAAGTCTACCCATATCACAGAGAAAAGGTTATACTCTTCTTAATAGACAGACAAAAAAAAATAAAAAATGGTGTTGGGCCAAATGCTTTGAAATCTTGCTCCTGTTCTGCAGTGACAATGAAGCTGACTGTTCTGAAATAGTGTTACCTTATGGTCTAGTTAGTGTGATCAGTGAAGGTTGATCTCAGACAGATTTTGACTCACTATGTGGCTTGAGGAAATAACTTTTAAGACTGGCTTTTCAGAAACTTTTTTTTTCCCTTAAAAATTCTCAGCATCCATATCGTATTATTCTCTCTGTAGAAGCAAAATATTCAGATTTATTTCATATACTTTGGATGATAATAAAAGCAATGCACTAACTAGCTGAGCAAAAGAGGCCTTGTTTTGAACTACATCCAGTAGTATTTTATTCAGTTGAGTCTGAAAAAAAGTCTAGGTGTGTCACTTTATGGATATGTGTGAGCTGGCACAGGCAGGATGCAGAGACAACTACAAAACCACAGATAAAATGCAAAGAGTACATTTATTCTCAATATGTCACCACCTGGGGGATCTCTGCAGCAGCACCTGGGCAGAGGCATGCAGGTGGGGATGCAGGCATTGCGGAGCTTGGTCCTTGATAGCCAGAAAAAAGGAGAAGAAAGAAAAGATCTTGAGCCTGCTGCTTTTGCCTGTATATATCGGGGATTTTCACAGGCATACTTTTCCACTGTGCTTCAATCTTTCCCACAGCCGGGCAGGAATCTCAAGGATGTTCA
The DNA here is from genome assembly GCF_965140245.1 of Athene noctua. Taxonomy (NCBI): domain Eukaryota; kingdom Metazoa; phylum Chordata; class Aves; order Strigiformes; family Strigidae; genus Athene; species Athene noctua. The sequence continues at coordinate 249,817,586 of NC_134037.1, read as the reverse complement.
ATAGCGTGCCTCTGAGTCTCTCACAGGTCTGTGTTATCTAAACACAGACATTCTATCTATCAAGCGCACAAAGCTAAACAACAATTAGTATGATATATGTGTTTTTAGACACCCGAGCTGCAAGTCATTGGAGCGTGTTTACAATCCTCCTCACCAATCTTCCGTGGTATTCCCACAGGACGTTTTGAATCATGTCATCATATTATGTCTTCACAATGACAAAGTAAACAGAGACATTGTAAGAGCTTCATCATCTCTCTTTTGAGCAGCACTTCTGAGAGTCAAAACGTATATTCAAATATTATTTGTTAAAGGGAACAAATTGCAATGCAGGACCAGAAAGTGATGCTCAGGTTGACTCCCAAGAAAAGAGTTTTGGTAGAAGCAAATGCACTGAGGAATGAGAGGACCAAGCAGAGAGCTATACTGGGTATACCTGCATGACAGCATCAGACTGCTGCTGTGCTAAAACAGATACATGCTATATAGCCCTCATCTGTACACCATGAATTTTCCTTTTTCCTCACTTCAATTTATCAATATACAAGTATATTTTGAACATTTATTAGTTAATGTTTCTTTAAGATTTTGAAAGATATGAGGTTATGTGAGTATGATTATGGCAATCACAGTAACAGTGCAGGAGTATGATACCATATTCAATTTGCTGTATAGATTTTCTATTTCTTAAATTATTTTTTTATTGGAGTAAAGTATTTTAGGTATTATCAAAAAGAGGACACCTTCCTGCTGTGTTACCATTCTACATCTCTACAGCAACAGAGTCAGTATTAGTTCTGCAGCCAGGGTATAATTATGACAAACAGCAAGCCCTCACATAAGAAACCAAGAGGAGAGAGAGAGCTGCTACCTCTTCACCTCAGGAATTACACACTGAGATTGTCCATCATTGCCACTTTCTGAGCATCCAACTTTCCAGGGATATGAAACCCCCAAAAAGTTTGCATTTTTAAAATCTTCTTTCTGACACATACATTGTATCTGTTTGCTCTCCCTGAAGAACTGTGGCCCATGCTATAAACCTGCTGCAGATATTTCCATATAAAAGTGGAATGTTCAGAAGTAGCTTGTGTCAGGAACAAGATAGTCAAAACAAGAGGTAATATGTCTACCATCTGAAAGAAACCCTAAGAATATTGACAATTCAGGCAAAAAATTCAAATGCAAATTCAGAAGCAAATATATGCTTTGTCATTTTTATTTTTCATTGGCACTGACTGAGGAGAGCTGAGTAAGGAATGGAGCATGCAGGAAACATCTCCAGCTGTTAACATGGGCTGGAGAACAGAGGAAACCTCATGCCCAGCCTGCACGTGCGCCACTCCAACCCACATCTCGGGCTATCTCATTGCAAGACGCAATGCCGTTTCTGCAGGGGAGTCATTGCCCGGAATGGGCGTTGGAGTGAGTTGGAGGACACTGAAAGTACAGGAGGGAACTGGCAGCACTCAGTCTACCCCTAAGTAGTCACATGTTGGTGTCAGAAGACGCAGAAGCCAGTCTGGTAGAGATTGAGAGAAAATCCTGCCTCCAACTTGTGTTAATAAGGTCCAACTACTTATATGCTACTAGTATCTAAGGTTAATCCTGCAGTTTAAACCAGGGCAATGAGATCAGGATCTGGCCCACGAAGTCTGCATCAGTCCTGGGAGCCCGACCTCACACTTGTGGGACCAGAAGGTCCTGCCTGCCTTATTTTAGTGCCCTCCAGGCTGTGAAAGGGTTTGCACCTACTTTAGCTGAGGGAAAATCATGATGAGTTATTCCTTCAGGTTTGTGTTGCAAGGTTAAGCAAAAACACAGTCCAGAATTTAACAAAATGAAGACAACTGACCTACTAACTTCATATCTTTTAACAGAACTTCCTTCTCACAACCAGTTCCCCCTCCGCGCCCCCCCCCCCCTCCCCCTTCTCTGACTCTATGAATGTGATTCAATCATCCTGTAAGTGATTTATACCCTACTTATTCTTTATATAAGCTGGACCTTACTCCTGAGCCCAAGATCATTATGGGGATGACAACATGATAATAGATGGATCAAATATTTTAGGAAGAATGTTGATGGGAATGTAAGGCTGATGAAAAAAGCACTTGTACAAAACAGGCAGTAATTAACTCCAAACACTGTCTGTCCAGTCAGATTTCCCCCTTTGTCTCTTGCCACTAAAAACTGGTTATGTGAGGGTACACCTTGTGCAAGTATATGTGTAATGCAGAAACAGAGAAAGGTTTTTTGCTAATATGTTTCAAACAGCTGCAGAAATAGAGTGGACTGAACTTTTCCAGTGAAATAATCTATTAAAATAATGCAGTTTCATGTTCAATAGAACAATCTGTGAATTGTTCATTAATGTAATAATCTGATGTCCAAATATAGATTTCTGTTATTGAGAGACTTTCAGTGAGGTATATTGCCCCAAACACATAGTGTTTATCACCTTATGCGGTAATCTTACCACTCAGACAGCTCCCCTGATAGTAAGTATTTGTAGGATTTGATTCTTGGGTATTTAGACATTTTTCTTGGAATAAAACTGTACTTTCAAATATGTTCTTTATGCTTTGAAAAGGAAGGTACCTCATTTTTCTAAAGACATTCAACTGGGAAAACGACCCTGGGACTTTGGATATTTTGACTGGGAAATTGAGGTTTGACTAATCAGTACTTTGTCGTTGAAATGAGATAACATGAATGTCAGACTTTAAGAGGCTACGTCAGCACATGGTTTGAATGTTTAATTCCTTGTGGTCTTACAGGCTCATCACTGTGCATTAACATGATGTACATCTGGCATTGACTTAAACCAACCCAGAGGACAGTATATGCAACACTAACACCACACAAAAGGATAACTTTAAGTAGTATTCGGACAGCCTGCCCTAACTTGTTCTCTGCAGTTCAGCATATCAGATGTACTGACCCACCGTGTCTTGTATAGCAATTTCTGTTAAAATATTTGCATTTACCATTTGTGCTGGATGAACTTCTTGTGGCCGAATGTGTTTCATGGTAAACTAAGTGATTTTGTTTGCCCTGCTACTCAGTAGACCCAGACAACCTTATTCCCTACTTTCTGGATTGTCTCCAGAAGAACGTAATCTACAGAAATTAGGACACATCAGTTTAGTGGGTTTTAATTGAAATTTAGTGGAAGAAGAATAACAAACCTTTCTTCTTCTACTCTCCCTAAAAACACAGCAAGTAAGAAATAAAAAAAAAAAATTATATGCCAATGGACTGTTCATTAAAACCCAGTCCAGAAAATTCAATAGATACACAGCTGTGTTATATGAAACAGTGAAGCAAGCACCTCCTCCAGTTATGACCTGAACATCCAAAGCCCCACTTCCCTCCTGAGAAATCTTAGGCCTTCTGAAGTTAACCAGTGTTTAGTGAGGATGCCAACCTTCTGTGGTTGAAAGAAAAAAATTTGGGGTTGAATTTCCCCCTATGAATCTTAGTCAGGTTCTCAAATAATTTTTTTCCAGTCCACTTCCTCAACTTAAGATTTGACAAGAGTTACACAAATATGCCCAGACTGGAGATTTCTAAATGACCTTATGGAAATGATCTGTGTACAGACTTGCAGTGTACTTAGATTTGACCATTAGATTGCTAATGAATGCATTCATTCTTCACAATCTTGTTGACAATGCAGTTGCAAACTGTTTGCCTCCAAACTCTTTGCTTTGGCTAATCTCAGTTTGTCAAGTGTGTTTGCCAGACCACTCGTAGTGCATGAGTTGTGCTTCCTGACTTGGCAGTGAAACTTTTGAACAACACAGTGATCAAATGATGTTTTGTGTTAAAAGATGTACAAGCATAATTATGTGCAGTGTCTGATAAGAACTTTTCTGAACTCAAAGATAACGATGAGAAATACTCTTTCGTGTTCTCCGCTTCACAGAACATTTCATAAGAAATCACATTTTATTTGTTTTGTTCTTCAGATGTGCATGCTTGTTTGCATGTGAATTTGGATAGTCTTTTGCACAATGAACAGCAATTAGTCATTGGGTATTTATTGATTTGCATCACGCAAAAGGAGGAATCAAGCAGCTATTTAGGAATGCTCATTATAATTAAAACCTATACCTTTTGACAAATTTATAACAATGAACTGAAAATTATAATTTTCTCTCTAAGCATATAGTTCATTTATGACAAATTATCATGACCTCAACTCAGATCTACAGGGCAACTAATTTTCCAATCTCTGTCTTCTTGCTGAGCCTACTGACAAAGCAACATGGAAATTTCTTTCTTCCCACCATTTATACTATTCCGTGAAATGAGAAACTGAGAGTAACCCCTTGTTGCTGTGTGGTTTGATGTCTTATCTCTATTCTTAGCAGCTCATCTTTACTTTCTTCTCCTGGAACCTTTTTCGGTTGTTCATGGACAGAGTGAGACCCTTACAAGATACAAACTCAGACATTGTTAGGATCATTAAATTTTACTAATGGTCCCTGTGGGCTATTGTAGTATTCCTCCATATTTATTCTTCAAAATAAGTTTTTATTCTCTACATTCTGACGCCAGCTATTCAACACTATGACAGTTAAATTTACATGCCTTCATGTTTGGTTTTGTGTTTGTTTTTTTTGATGTTTTGGTGTTTTTTTTTGTTGTTGTTTTGTTTTGTTTTTTTGGTTTTTTTTGCTTTTTTTTGATTTTGTTATTGTTATTGTTGTTGTTGTCCTTTGTGGATACATCATATAAACAGTGGGCAGATGAGCATCAATCAGTTAGATGGGGAACTTCCCCCTGCCTGATTGCTACATCACTGTCTACAAGCTCACAAGTAAAGTAGTTGTCTAATGTTAGCTGATCACGTGTGCTTTCTCCATTCACAAGTATGGCAAACAAACATCACTAGGAAATGGTTTTCCCTATCCTAAAATAGACAACAGAAAATACTTCAGTCACCTGAAGCAAACACTAGAAAATGTTGTCATGGTTCACCTTCCTCCATAATGGGGATTATATCATCCATTTCTGATCCTTAGCTCAGAATTTTTTCCAAGATTGAGACACATTTCACCTGATACTACTGAAACTACACTTTGAGAGAGGAAAGAGAAGTTAGTTACAATTAAATAGCCAAGAGATTACTTCATGTGTTAAGTGACAGGAGACCTAGAAGAGTTAGCCAGAGAAATTATTAACTGGTAGACCTTTTGGACCTAGGGCATGGGAGAGGCACTTACTACTGGACATAGTCAACACAGATGTTTGTGGACATATTCAGAAGCCAAACTTTAACTGGGGTGTGGGTTTTATTTAGACATATACACTTGAGGTATCCAGTTTAAAATAACTAATGAATCTCTTTTTACAGTGAACAGGAAGAGAGAAACATCTCCCACATGCCTGCTCAGATTGGAGTAAGAAAGTACCTGGTATTTTGCTGTCTGATGGTTTCTGGAGTCAGAGAAAGGCTATAGGAAACTAATGGTGTCTATGGGAATGGACACAAATACCAGGATGAAGGATAGAGGAAAGATTTAACAATATTCTTTGCAGACAGAATCAGTAGTTCTCCCTAAAAACTCTGGGGAACATATCAGCTCTGACACAGTATAGGACCGAGCTAGGACCACACTCCTACTGCTTAGCCAGTCCTGCTCTGCATGCGTGTGATGATGAGAGGCAGAACTCTTTGCTTGCACCCTTTTTTCCAAAATAGCCTCACTTGACCTTCAGCAAATTGCAAATATTGCTTCAGTCCTTTTTCTTTTAGGAAATCCCTTCCATCTTGACAATGGAAACTTGAAGATGTTTGAATCATAGAATCATAGAAGAGTTTAGGTTGGAAAAGACCGTTAAGATCATTGAGTCCAAGTGTTAATCTAGCACTATCAAGTCCACCCCTAAACCATGTCCCTAAGCACCACGTCCACATGTCTTTCAAATACCTCCAGGGACTGTGACTCCACCACTTCCCTGGGCAGCATGTTACGATGCTTGACAACCTTTCTGGTGAAGAATTTTTTCCTAATATCCAGTCTAAACCTCCCCTGGTGCAACTTAAGGCCATTTCCTACTGTCTCATTGCTTGTTACCTGGGAAAAGAGACCAACACTCACCTTGCTACAACCTCCTTTCAGGTAGCTTTAGGGAGTGGTAAGATCTCCCCTCAGCCTCCTTTTCTCCAGATTAAACAACCCCAGTTTCCTCAGCTGCTCCTCATAAGACTCATTCTCTAGACCCTTCACCAGCTTCGTTGCCCTTCTCTGGACACATTCCAAGCCCTCAATGTCTTTCTTGTAGTGAGGGGCCCAAAACTGAACTCAGTATTCAAGGTGCGGCCTCACCAGTGCTGAATACATGGCAACAGTCACTTCCCTGGTCCTACTGGCCACACTATTTCTGACACAAGCCAGGATGCTCTTGGCCTTCTTGGCCACCTGGGCACACTGCTGGCTCATATTTAGCCGGCCAACACCCCCAGGTCCTTTTTCACCAGGCAGCTTTACAGCCACTCTTCCCCAAGCCTGTAGCTTGGGGAAGTTTACAACTTGCTCATCTGATGTTTTTGATCCCATTCCCCTTCACTAGGAGCTATTGACAGATGTCATTTAGAATCATAGAATAACAAAATGGTTTAGGTTGTAAAGGACCTTAAATATCATCTAGTTCCAAACCCCCTGCCATGGGCAGGGACACCTTCCATAGATCAAGTTGCTCAGAGCCCCATCCAAGCTGGCCTTGAACACTTCCATTGAGGGGACATCCACAACCTTTTTTTACCAACCTTCTTTCAACTCACATCAATCTCTTCCTTTTTTCAGGTCACCATCTACCCCTTCTCCCTGTCTCTTCCTAGGAGTTCTTTAGTAATTGTCACACTAACCACAGGCTCTTTAAACAAATACAGATTCCCCTTTTGTTTCCCATCTTCAGTATTGTGCCTATTCTTATAGCCCAATTATTAAAATTGCTAATGGGCAATGAAGTAAATGAAAAGGCATGGTGATTTGTTATGCCTTCAAGTGCAATGTTTTGTTGTGGTTAGAACATTTCTCAATGGAAATGAAAAATAACCATAGTAGTCATACTATTAAATTGACCTAGCATTAAAATTTTTATTGTTTTAATCATTTACAATAATGAAGGAAAGCACATGAAGTTCTTAAATGATGTATTTTATTTCTTTTTTTTTTCACTAACATGGCACTTTGAAATCTTTTGCATTGCTTGATAGCTTTTTAGCTACAGGGGTTATAAAACATGTGACAGAATCCTTGTGTTCCGATAAAAGTACCTTAATATGTTGCATGCAGTTTAAGTTTCTCAATACAGCACACTGAAGGTCACTCTTAGCAGACAATTGTTTATGATTCAAACACACAGATTAGACCTATTTATTTAAAGTCTCAGATAAGAAGAAATAAAGCTACATCCTTCTTTCATCTGTTTTGAAAACAGATTAATTTGAAAACCTTCAGTGGCTGCTGAAAGTCATAGAACAAACTAGGTTAGTTTACTTTCCTTCTTAAAACCTTCATCACACACAAATGCACTTCAGCACTGAAGAGGAATCCTGTAGCCTTCTCCTGGCTGTAGGATTCTGGGTTCAGGGGAAAGTCCAAGGCAGGAAGGAAATAATTTCTGCCATAAAGCATGCTCAGGTAGAGATTACATTTTATTCCTCACTGCTAATAAGAATGAATTAGAAAGCCCTCTTTCTGCTGTAATTACAAAATTTGTTCTGTCTGTTTCCCAGAATGAATAGGGTATAATATATACTGTACACGTTTCTGAAGAATACAACACTTTTCTTCCAAACTACTAACAAGATCAGGTGTTAGGTTAGTTTTACCTGAGAACTTGGATTGATCAACCATAGGTGATATAAAATTAATGAAATCATGAACATATTTGTCCAAACACCAAAGGTATTTGCCAGGGTAAGGCCTGTTGTCTACATGCTTTGCTTTGTACTTTCTGAACACCTGCTGCTGGCTATCATGGAGACCTTGAATCTCATCTATTAAATGTTGCTTGAAATCAGTGACAGCTTTGCTGGAGATTTTCAATGGGGCAAGGATTTCAACCCAAGATGGATTTTATTCCTTATGAAAACTGTTAAGGAAGGAGAAAAAAATTTATGGATTGCTCATTTCCTGTTGACTTTGCACAGCACTTACACAAGAAGTCTAGAGAGTATCTCTCAAGTTAATGTTGAATAAAGTGTGTTAGGTTTGCAGCCTGAGGTGCTGTACAGAGGATCTGTGGCAGTGAGGATCTTGAGAAGGAACTGCATCTGCTGGATTTGACATTTGTGTCTATTTAAGGTTATTTTCTTTCCTGTGGAGGGTTTTATTCTTCTGGTCACTTCCACCTGTTTTATTTCAACTCCAGTGGGGTTGCATAATATTTAGAACACCGTAAACAAAGGAAGAATCAAGACAGCTTCTTAAAAGATCCACATTCTTCACATTTCTTTGTGTTTACTTAGCTTTGTGAACTAAAATATTTTCAGGGAAAACAGCAAGACTGCTCTGAGGAAACATTTTTTCCCTGTGTATGAGTGTTTCCAGAACTGAAGTCCAAGAAAGAACACTCCTCTATTTGTGAGTGCAGGTATGTATCAGGAGGGTTTTGCTGGGTTTGGCACACTATGATTTCCTCAAACTTCACGTTTGCTTTCACAATGAAACCCTTGGGTTCACAAACATTAGCTTTGTATTAGTATTCCGTCCACCCTTTTAATCATCCTTGTATTTTTGTATTAAACCAAATTATGCTGTTGGCAGCAAGCCCTGTTGGATAACAAAACACGCTTTGATGCACTGAGTACTGTCGTGGTTTAACCCCAGCCAGCAACTAAACCCCACACAGCTGCTCGCTCACTCCCTCCCATATCGGGTTGGCGGGGGAGAATTGGAAGACTAAAAGTGAGAAAACTGGTGGGCTGAGATAAAGACAGTTTAATAGGTAAAGTAAAAGCCACACACAACAGCAAAAAAACCCCAAGGAATTCATTCACCACTTCCCATCAGCAGGCAGGTGTCCAGCCACCCTCAGGAAAGCAGGGCTCCATCACGCGTTAATTGTTACTTGGGAAGACAAATGCCATCACTCTGAACTTCTCCCCATTCCTTCTTCTTCCTCTCCCAGCTTTATATGCTGAGCATGACACCATCATATGGTGTGGGCTATCTCTCTGTTCAGTTGGGGTCAGCTGTCCCAGCTGGTCACCTCCCATCTCCTTGTGCACCCACAGTCTCCTCACTGGTGGGGTGGGGTGAGAAGCAGAAAAGGCCTTGACGCTGTGTAAGCACCGCTCAGCAATAATGAAAACATCAGGGTGTCATCAACATTGTTTTCATCCTAAATCCAAAACACAGCACTACACCAGCTACTATGAAGAAAATTAACTCTATCCCAGGCAAAACCAACACAATACAGAACTGTAAAACACAGTTCTTATCACTGAGTGTCATTCATTCATTCACGTCCTCAAGGGAAAGTGGTGGTCCAGGAATGTTGTAGTTTTGGTATGTGGATGCCTCAGATATGCTTGCTTTTTGAATGGGGAAGTCAGAGTAAAACTCATGAGCAGCAACAAAATGCAAGTTAACACCTTTAAAGGACAAGGCAGTTAATGAAGAGGAGAAATAGTTTCAAAAACTGCAGTAAGAGTACGTCACAGGGAAGTAGAACATGGTTGCGGTCAGGAGGAAATATGAAGCAATGGCTGGAGAATTTTTGTTTTGGTACAGGGTGTCTCTTTGAACAAAATGAGATCAAGGCTTTTTGTTCTAACTGGGCTCAAGCACCAGAGTTCCCCCCCTGCTATTTTTTTCTCCCCTGTTTTCACACTACACACCAGAAGATTTCATGTGTCATTCCCATCACAGTGGTGCAGGTGCAGGTACAAACGCATGAGCCAGTTGCCTCTCTGACCATCAAAAGTCTCCATAAGCTACAAAGGTATGTATGAAAACAGGCTTTCCTTTATGCTGCATACTAACTATGCTCTTGAATCAGCAGCATAATGTACCACTAAGTTATCTGAAGTATGTGCTTAGGAAGTACTGAATGTAAAATTCAGGAAGTTTACAGAGCAAGAACAAAAATATGCCCTTCTCTTAAATACCTTTGAATTATCTTTCCTTACAAAGTTTATCACTGTAGCATCTTCTCTCGCACTTTGTGACAGAAATATCTGTGGGGTAATATCACTGAAGACTCTTAAAGCTGAAGAAATTAAGTGCTACATGGTGTATATATTGATACTCAGTTGAAAATAAGACAAAGAAAAAGAAGTCTAGACATTTAGATTACAAAGTGAAAAAATGAGAAAAATCTTGAAGTTTTGACTGAAGAAAGACACAGCACTGATAATAGCGGTATCTAAATACATATTAGTGATAGATAAAATAGACATTGCTGTTATTAAAAAATGTAGCTTGCAGATATTTTTATAAACCCAAGTTTGTTGGTAATTAAAAATGATTCATCTACAATGTGTTGCGAAATATTTAATAACTGCATTGTTTAACATAACTATGGCCTAATTCCACGGGTGTTCATCATATATTAAGCTGGACTTCTATTTCCCTTTACTGTCATCCTTACTGGAGTCAGCTGAGCTAAATCTGCTGAATTTTAATGGAACAGGTTCTTTGCTTTCTGCTCTGGAGCAATTTTGTACATCTGTAATGGGAGAGAAGCTTCTAATTTCACAATTAAAATCCAGACACCACTTGTAGACAGCAATGATTTGCATTGTTGCAATGAAAACATGATTATTGTCTTCAAGTACTTAGCAGAGTTTAAACTAAAGCAAAGAAAATTGAATTTATAGGATATAGAAAATCACGTGGAAAAAAACAGAAGAGAAATAACAGGTAGGTTTCCAGTCACCAGAGGAATGGAACTCTGTAACAGCTCTCTAGTGAGAAGACCAGTAAGTGAAGTGGCTTCAAAACAGGACTTGATAACTTTATGAAGGGGACTATGTGATGTGTTTGCCTGACAGCTCTGAACTCAGTGAACCAGAAGGTCTTTCACAGCCCAAGTCTATAAGTTTAATTGAAAAACATTTTACGGTCACTTTGCATTCATTTTGCACAATTTAAAGAAAGAGGTTTAGGTAAGTACAAGGCCAGTTTCAGGAGGTAAGGGAACAGCTGTGTCACTAAAATGCTGCAAAGAAGTAGTACCAGAAGTAAGGGTTGACAAAGAGGAGGTGAAACATAAGGTTCCTATAGTTCATCTTTAAGCTACAAAATATTAATAAAAATGAAAATATGAAGTACAGGAGGAGTTAATCTAAAAGGTAGTCCTCTAGAAGTCTAGGTTCCCCATTCTTTTTCTGGAGAGAATAGGCCTCTTCAGATGTTGACTGAAACTAGATACCTAAGAGTACAGCATTTTGTGGTGCTTTGCCCCAGGGATCCACAGCTGCTCCCAGCAAGTAATTTCTGATTTGAACTGTACAGTCAAAGACCCAGGAGTTTAGCAAGGACCAGAGCCCTGTGAAGGGACTGCATGTCTGTACAAGGGCACTCCCATCTTGATTAGCCAGGACTGGCACAGGGCATTTCGACAGAAACCCTCTCTCCCTAACAGAGACTTCAAGTGCACGTTTTGAAGGATGTCTATGAAGAGGTCTTTCTTGACAAAAAATCTTTCTTGATGCTTTCCATGCATGGGAGGGCCTCATCTTTTAAGATCTTCCTTGCTGGGTATGCTCAGGTTACACTAGACATTCTTTGTTTTCAGTATTTATCCTCAGATTTTATGATAAGGTCCAGTAATAGAAAAACGGGAGATGACAGCAGTGACAAATATGCCTGTCCTGACCTCTGTTCACTGGAATGTGGCAACATAACCTTGGTGACTGAACATGCCTTGGCTTTCTAATGTGAGTGTGCTGTGCTGCCATACCTGCTCGTGGGCTATCTAAGGAGAGAGTAAACATTTAACTAATGGCTAATACGAAGTATCAGTGCCCACTTGGGCACAGTGCAGAGCCTTTCTGAGATACCTAAGTTCAGCTAGATCTCACAGTGCTTTCTTAATTTTCACTGAGTTATACTTTATACTATGCAAGAGCAATAAAAGAGCCGTTATTATAAACCACAGGGTATGAGAAACTTCAAAATGAGGAAAATATATACATAATGGATTTATTGTGCAGTATATTGGTTACATAAGCATGGTACAACACACTTCAAATTACTATAAATTTGAATGCATGCCTCAGAGACTCATCTTACACCATTAACCAAATCTGTGTTACTCCAACTTCGTTTTTAGCAATACCTGAGCTGTTGACACGTAGTGTCCAAAGGCAGCACAGGCTTGGCTCTCCAGGCTGCACTAACTGTAGCTCATTGATACATTCATTTGTCAACCAACTCAAATTCATTGTCAAATCAATTTTTAAATACTGATGTCAGTACAAACTAACATCTCCACTTGTTATTAACATTTGTAGGTTCAATGTGGACCACTTGATTCTTCGTTATAGTAGGTCTTATGCCCAAATAAACATAAAAGAATAGAAGGGAATAGAATAGAATAGAATAGAATAGAATAGAATAGAATAGAATAGAATAGAATAGTTCAGTTGGGACAAACCTACAACAATTCTCTAGTCCAACCGCCTGACCACTTCCGTGCTGACCCAAAGTTAGAGCATGTTACTAAAGGTATTGTCCAAATGCTTCCTAAACACTGTCAGGCCTGTGCACTGACCACTTCTCTAGGAAGCCTGTTTGTGTTTGACCACACTCTCAGTAAAGAAATGCCTCCTAATGTCCCATGTAAACCTCCCCTGGCACAGCTTTGAACCATTCCCATGTGTCCTGTCACTGGATCCCAGGGAGAACAGATCAGCATCTCCCTCTCCACTTCCCCTTTGCAGGCAGCTGTAGGGAGCAATGAGGTCACCCCTCAGCCTCCTTCTCTCCAAACTAGACAAACTCAGAGTCCTTAGCTGCTACTCACAGAACATACCTTCCAGCCCTTTCACCAACTTTGTTGTTTTCCTTGGATGTCCTCTTGCTATTGACATACTTAAGAAAGCCTTTCTTGTTGTCTGACACAACAATAGCCAGTTTCAAGTTTAGTTGAGCTTTGGCTTTTCATGTCTTCTCCCTGCATATGTGAACCACAGCTCTCTAATCTTCCTGGGAAGCCTGAACTTGCTTCCAGAGATCATACAATTTCTTCTTCCTCTTGAGCTACATGAGGAGTTCCCTCTTCAGACAAGGTGGTCTTCTGCCCCACTTGATTAACAAAACAATGGAATTGCCTGTTCCTGTGCTTTTATCAGGTGGTTCTTAAAAACTGACCAACACTTGTGGACTCCTAAGGCCCCAAAAGCAGGTTCCCAGGGTACACTGCTGAATAGCTCCCTAAGCAGCTTAAGGTTTGGTCTCTTGAAATCCAGGATAGCAACACTGTTGACCTTTTTCTCATTACACTGAAAATTTTAAACTCAACCATTTTGTGACCACTATGGCCATCTACCATCACATCTCCCATGACTCCTCTATCCAAGATGAGTAGTCTAGGAGGGTATCTTTCTTGGTTGGTTCATTAAGTACTTGTGACAAGAAATTATCTTCAACAAACTTCATGAATTTCCCACTCTTGTTTGTCACAATAGTATGTTATTCTTATAAAGCCTAGTATTTGGGATTTAAAACTTTCCTATTGGAGCTATAATATGAGACTTTCAAGTCATTTTTCAAGACTCATAAAGGTAATTTTTTACTTGCACAATAAATATGTATGAAACATCTTCCTAATTGAAAACTCATAGTTTTTGTGTGTGGTGGCTTTTTCAGCAGAAAACTGGAGAGAGAGTTCAAAACTAGCATGGAGAAAAATACTAAACTAAATGTAGAATTATATCTTGGGCTTTAAAATTGTCTGATGATTACATGGCTTGGATGTGGAGCTGGTATGTTTTATAGTCTTTGTTAAAGCAGCTGGGCAGGATATCTCATTCAGCTTCATCACAGAAATAAATCAATAAAATTGCTATTTTTGGAAACAGACATCGTGCTTATGTTAATTTCTTTACTTCCACAGAGGACAGACTGGCAGGATCAGGCCTGTTTGCTGTGTATTTAAGAATACACCATTCACTTCCAGTGCTGCACCTACTTTGCTACTGATTCCCCTGAACTCTTTATGAATACTTTTTGGATGGTGTTTTCCCATCTTTCTCATCTTTTCATCATAGCTTTGGAAGAAGAAACAATTATAAATGAACCAGTGTTAACAATGGGGTTTTTTATACTTTTGAAAACGTATTTGGAATGGCAAGACTTCACTACAATCAATAAATGAGACATAGATACTGCCTTTGATTGACAACTTTAAATATGTGATATCAGAAAATGGGCAGAGACAGCTGTTTGCAGCCTATTGGAGGTATATGAGGAGCAGTAAGATAATAAACAAGCCCTTCTTGACTCTTTCTCCTGTCTCTTCCTTAGGAAAATATGCAACACATTTGCCCACTCCCAGTAGCCCTGCTATGGCTAACTAACCTTTACTCCTCACCTGTGCAACTGGTTTCAGACAATTTCACTTGGATTGTGCAGTTAACATACTATAGTATGCATGGATGCTGTTAGGCATTCTCATACCTTAAAAAAATTACTACATAGGCCAGAAAATAAAATGTGCTAAGTAGAAAACCTATAGGGAGCTATAGGAAACTGTTTGATCTAAAAAGAAAGCTATAGAAACTCTAAGTAAGAAACATCATTAGGTTTAAGATAATGGAAATTTTCTAGGACTGGTATTAAAGGCTCATGAGAGCCAACTCATGATTCATTTTCTCTAAGATTAGTATCCCACTGTCAGGCCCATAGAATGGAAAATCAGATTTAAAAATTTGATGCTACTTTTATTATATAAAATACTTCAAGGAAAGTCCATAGCAACTTTGCTAAGTGCTAACTACAGTAGCATGGACAATTGGTTTAGTTCCATCTGTATTTATTTTATTACCCACACCTATGTCAGAAAATACACATGCTCTGTATTCATGAAGTCAAATGAATGTAATACCTCCTATGAAGATTTTATAGCTTTTCCAAATGTGGTTTCTTTAGAATGAATGTGTTTGCTCAGTGGTTTGAACAGCTGTAATAATACTGCATTCACTCTGCATCCTTATTTAATTTGTTTAGTAAGTGTGAGCTGATTTTAAGATAGGTGGGTCAGAATTTTCCAGAAAGAAAACTTTTCTCAGAAAAGTTGTGGACTTTTTTTCTGAACAATTGTCTTTCTTCAATTTTCAGTTACCATTTGTTTTTCCCACTTCATTAGGAAAAGCAAAGTAAATCAAAATTATTTAGACAGATCAGAAAAAAGTAATATGTTAGATAAGAGATAAATAAACAAAATTGTTTAGGAAGGCAAAGATCTGAAAATATTTCATTGTTTTTTCACTGATTCTCTTATTTTACCAGCTTTAAGGTATTTTTATTCTTTTTATTCTTTTTCTTAACTATTTTGAGTATTTCAAATTGCACTTCTACTTAGAGCTAGAAACTTTAAGGATGATTCTATTTTAAACGAAGGTTTGATTAGTCTGGCTTCTGGACTGTGCATGTTTCTCCCCAGCACCTTCCTGTAGAGAGATCAAACAGTAGTGAGTGTGGAAAAGGTGCTTATAGTAAGAAGGGATCTATTACATATAACTAACACATTCTCTGATGATAAAGGGCCTAGGACTTACTATATCTTTGTGACTTCCCTTTCTCTCTTCTCGTGGTGCGGTTTGTTTTTTATGGAAGATCTTCAGCTGAACAGTTTGTTTCAGGACTATTTTGTACCTTGTATTATTTGAAAGAATATGGGATAAGTTTTTTGTGGATCTTCTGAACATTGATACCTCTGAAACTGGAGGAGCCAAGATTTAATGCACCGTGCCTGTGCTTTGTGTTTAACAATGGCATGAGAGTGTATCTCACTCTGCTTGTGAAATTGGCAGCCCTGAGGAGGCTGGAGACATGGCAGAGCAATCTTTGGCTTTAACTCTGTTCAGTGGAGACATCCTCTAAATTACTATTCAGAGACTGGAGTAAATCACAGGTCCAGACTGAGTATAATGGGAGTCTTGCTTGAAATAAATACTCTTATATAGACATATACATCGCGCATGTCTACATTTTGTCAGACAGCCCACCTTTTCAACACTTTTAGTTTATCTGCATTTCCTTAGTGAAATATAAAATCTTTGTTTTCCAGTAGAAGTAGAGTCCCAAAGGGTCAGAGAGTAATGAATGTGTGTGTAATATTCATCTCCCATAAAGAAGAGCATCTCCTTTTCATCCTTTAGGTAGTCCACTGCATCAGTGTACTACACTTTTCTGGAAAACCCTAAGTCAGAGATGGTGTAAGGGGGCTCTGTGTTTGAAATCCTTGATTTACCCAATAACGAGGGCCTGAGAAAGGAAGGGTGTTACATAAAAATTGTCAGTTTCCCAGCAGTGCAGCTGCAAATACAGTTCTTGAATCTGAATTTGAAGGAAAAAGATGCCACTATTATGATTCTGCACAAAAGAAAACTGCTACATGATGCAACTGGTGATGTAGTTCCATGGGATCTTGTGCCACCTGTGCAGACCAGGTTGAGCACTACTCTTCCTATATAGCTTTAGGATCTGACTGATGATATCTAAAGCCCTAAAAGGTCTTAGATTTGATTAAAGATGTTTCACTTTTCTACGCAAATTAACAGAAAATAATTCAAATGCTAACATGTCTCATTTAATGAGTTGGAAAATCCTTTATCACTTGATGTCTTTACATAAAGATTAGACCCATTGCTTCAAAAAGTACTCAAATGTAAAGCCTCTTGGGTGGAAGATAAGAAATGCTGAAGAAGTTTCTAGTCTCTGTGTTGTGAAAGGTAAAATGAAATGATGGAGTAGATTCTTCTATATGTAAATATATTTATAATGGCTCCTTCTTTGTTAATACTTTTGGTACACTAGCCTTCACTTAGTGTTCAGTAATGTTCACTTACCTTCAGTAAATGTTTTCCTCTGCATAATTTTCTATATAGAGCCAGAACTTCTGTGCAGGACTTGAAGTCCTAGCTCATATATAATTCTTCCTGTGACTATTTAGGAAACTAGCATGTTGCTATAAATTAGCAAAGTGTGGGCAATATGGCTAAAAAGTAACTTTAGAGAAAGCAGAGTTTGTTTTAATTTCCTCTTGCGATTGTTAAAGATAATCTTAACTATTGTATCTTACTTCATCTCCAGCTGACTGATCCATACAGAAGGACACTGAATTGTTTATTAGCTTTAGAGAGTCTCACTCTCAGTGCTGGATCTGCACTCTAGTGACCCACACTAATGATCTAAGCTATGGACAGTTATGTTGATTTTCCAAGAGACCAGTAGGCTTAAGATCTTTTTCAAATTTGCTCTTTTATTTTGCCTCCCCCACTCCAATAACTGACCTTTGAAAAAGTAAAGCGAACCCCTCTCAGGAACTTCATAAGCAGGAACAACATTTAACATGAACCGGGGAAAGGAAGGAACGGTCAGTGAGCCTTTCAGTGTTGATGGTTCTGATTTGATGAATGGCACATGGCAGTGATTGCCTTGCCAGCTTCAAATTTGTGTTGCCTTCAAATGAAGAGATTAGCAAACCCTGTCAGAGGTGTTCCACTGGGCTAGCAACAAATACAACACTAATGTAGATCACTCATGAGTCTTTGTTGTACTGTCAGAAGTAGGTTTTGATGTCAAGTACAGATTAATCTCTCCTGAGTTTAGCTGTCTGCTTTAGAATGAAATAACTCATTCCCCAAAAGTGTTTGAATCTCTATACTGGCACTAAGGGTTAACTTTCATGTAAGCACCTGTATAATAGATATCTATGGTTAAAAGAAGAGGATGTCACCTGCTGACGTCATGCCTATTCTTCACCTTCTCCTGCTAGGTCTAGCCCAAGACTCTTCATGACAGATTGCCTGGGGCAGCACAAAATTCTGAGTGAGAAAGCATCCTCCTCAATGCTTCAGTCTGAAAATGCGATGCAAGTGGAACATACATAAAAGATTGATTTTGCAGGCAGAAAGCAGATTTGCTCTGTAGAGAATCTGTTGAGAGGAGGCCGCAGAAAGTCTGCACTGAATTTACTGCAATAAGGACTGCTGCCTTGGTCATAGTAAACCCACAGCTACCTTGGTGAAGGCTGTGTGGGATGGGAGGAAGAGCAGAAGAGTCAAAAGGCTGAGGGCAATTCTCTGATGTGCAGCAACCACACCCACACAGCACCTCTGCCAGTATGTTGGCTGGATCCTCCTCAAAGTTATATAAGCACACATATATATACATATATGTCTCTGTGTGTATGCGTGTCTAAAACGATTCTGTGCAAATGTACTGGGCCAGCTCTGCAAAGTAATCTTGTGCCTATTCAACCTATCACTAGACCAATGTGTTCCACATCTGTTTTGAATGAGTAGTGACAGTCTCCAAAGGAAATCCTGCTTTATAATTTCTTCCCTTTTTTATTCTGGTGTTGTGGCTGCCTATAAGCCACTGTTGTGTTGCCTCTTGTGAAATGGTTGCAGCAGCTGCAACTCTGATTTAAGTTATTGTTGGTCATCTAAAGTCTCTTGTCAGACTGCCAGGCATATAATTAAATGGGAACTAACTAAATGGGCATAAAATTAAAAGGAAGGAGACTAGGTGAGAAAAGCAGAAACCACTTTGCCTTGTGGGCCTCACTGGAAGTTGCTGCATTGGCATCTGTGGTCCTGGAGTTCAGTGGAGTTTGAGATGGATGGATGCTCAGGCTATGGCAGGTATTAGTAAATTTTGTGGTACCAAAAAACATTCCCAGGCTCTAGATCTCAATCCTCTGCACTGCTAAATTGCTGGAGTGGTTCTTGAGTGGTTTCATTTTGGACCAATCCACTGAATGTTTCCCAGGCACTACTCAGGACATGTCATGGGTCAATGACATTTTCCAATAACCAGTTTGGATGTAGTCAACCTATCTCAGACATAAAGAGAGTTTAATAGCATGGTCATGAACTGTTTCATGCCTGTTGGCCTCCATGTCAGAGAATGGTCCTGGCTGTACTTTATTTCCTGCTACAGATGCAGCCTTAGGCTTTAGGCTCCATCTGAAATGTCATCTTATACACTTCAGTCTAATGGCCTCATCACGTCAGTCCTATGACTCTCTGATCTGGACATATTGGTTATATCTACAGATGGAGATCAGTCCACAACACTGATTAATGCATTAGTCCAGCTACAATTATGTTTCCTCTGGTCAGTCAGGCATTTTTGAAGGCATTACCTCCTCTACAAGCCTCAGAATGAGAGACTGAGTGGTAATAAAAAAACGTTTTAAAAAAATTCTTCCTGTCACAGATCTAGGAGATGACTCACAGACCACAAAACATATGGCAACCAATTTATGAAATCTGGGGCATTTTTCAGTTCCTGATGAAAAATGAAAATCACATAATTTACATTTTATTTTAGGAAGTTTTCTTAGTTTTCCAAATTATTTTGCTGACAATCATTATTTTTGGCAAAGTGCTATTAAGGCACAAGTCTGGTGAAATCCTGCATGACTCCCTACCAGGTCATGGTTAGGCTGTGGTGAAGTGTAGCTGCAGTATATGCGATTTCAGTGGACTGTTGCTCAAAAATGGTACAAATATACTGACTGCTTTAAATCTGCAAAGCCCAAGGAAAACAGTGATTATCTTCAAACTTTTCACAGAAGAGGTTCTCAGCCCCCTTGGTCCCTGGTTTTGCAATAGCTGAAATGGCAGGCCAGCAAAGAGGGAGAAGTTGTTCCAGACCAGCAGAGAATTAGAGTTTGGGATTTCTGCTGTAAACTTGGCCTGAAATGGATCCAAGCAATCACTGGATGCCTTTTTCTAAGGGCTAATTTGATTGATGCTATCACAGAAAGGGCTTTCACCCGTCTTCACCCTCCCCAGCTGCTGAAGCATCTGCTCAGGAGGTAACAAGACCAAATCAAATGGTGCCATTGCTTTCAAAGGACTCCTTGCAATGGGGAATGATCACCTGTCCCACAGACCACATACCACCAGAGTGGTTTTTTAGTCAAGATATGGAAATCCTTTGAAGGCAGTCTTCTCCCAGAGATAAAGGAATTTATGACTGACTTCAGTACAGTCACAACTTAACCTCTTTGGAAGAAAATAAGTGTTCATCTCCTTTATCAAGGCTGGACAACAAAGTCTTCAGAAAACATACAGTTTTTGTCTCTTCCAAAAGCTTATTGCTGACAAAGAAACTCAGGTTTCAGGTATTCCAAAATGAAAAACATTGAAAACATACAATGAAAAACACAATGAAAAGCATACAAACAAATGGAAAACTATACAAAACAGAGGAACTGTGCAAAACACCCAGAAACATTTCATTAGTCAGGACTAGCACATTGAAAGAGGGAGGGAGTGTAAACCTCACCCATCTCTGAAGAATTCCTTCTTCCAGCACTGTAACAGCATCAAAAGAGGCAGAAACTGCCTGCAATTCTTTTAATTTCATATTAATTCACAAATTCACATTTAATTTTTCTTTAAGAGTTATACAGAATGTACCATAGGATGCTTGGATCCCTTTCACATCATCCTTTAGCAAATAAAGTCTAAATGGAGACTGGTATTTGTAAGTAGGATACCTCAAAGCAGATAGATCAGTGGGATGGCCAAGGCCCAGAGCATATGCATACTCATGGGCAGCAACAGTGAATAAATAATACCCCCCCCCCCAAGTATTTCCATCATAGGCAGATTGTATTTCTTATCACCTGAGGGTTAGAGGTCAGGATTCTGAGTTTACACCGATTTTATCAAAAAGGTAAAATTTTACCATATTTCAGAAGACTAAATTTAGTGAACACTCACAGAAACTTGGAGGAGATAGTGTCTATCTGTGCAAGTGGTGATGTCTGTGTCCTTGGAAATGCCTTCACTTGGGTCAATGATCTATGGCTGGACTTGGAAATATCTGTTAAACTGAAGGACTGGAGAAATAATATGGGATTTGGCTCCTAAATTATCCAGATGAGACAATCTGTATGGATGCTGAAATTAGGCAGATGAAATCTGAGCTCTGGAGTGGATTAGAAAAAAGATAATCCGAGCTCTGAAGAGCCTGAGACTCTCAAAAAAACACATTATGAAGCCATGGAACATCCAGAAAAAAAAAAGGCTTTTGTAAATTTTACAGGGTTTTAAGGTTAGACCTCTGACTTCTAAGAGTAAGGTTAGTTTTCCTTATCATGTCCTGAAAGAAAGATTACTAAAACCTGGATGTGCTATTGGAGCATCCCAAAGGGAAAAGGATTGAGTAAGACCCAGGTGGATGACAGACAACCTATCAGTTGGGAAAAAACCTGATGATATAAACAAGAAGGCAGAGTCAGGCATGCCATGCTTATCCACACAAGTGTGGCAAGCCATCAGGGGTGCAAAGACCAAACACTATCACTGCACTAATAAAATAAATAGGTCTGGCACCACCTCCTCTTATCTAAAATTATCTTTCTAAACAGGGCAGGTACATGCAGATTGCTTCTTCAGAGAAGTCTCTGAACTGTGCTGACTCCCGAGTCATGTCCAAATTCTAGTTTGTCCAGGACAAAGCTGTGCCAGAGACCAAGCTAATAATTTAACGGTATAGATTATTATTTATCTGATGCTGCTCAATTTACTCTACTGAAGAAAGGGAACCAGCATGTCCCACAGACATTTCAGGATTTTTCTTCTCAACACTGGAGGCTGATACATGTTCTAGTGCTTCTTGCAAAGCTCTTCAGGATGGGTTTACCACTAAACACCAATCACTCATAGTAGAGTCATACAGCTTCCTGTCACACAACAGGGAATCTTACCCAGTGGGTCCTTAGCAAAGCACAGCAATAAGCAACCAATTGATTTTCCATATATATGTTGATCCTCAGTGGCCAGCAGTAAAACCTGTGGATTATGCTATTTTCTTTAATTGTTTTCACAGTTATCTGTTTAATCTGATGGATCAAATTTTCTTCTTCCATCTCCTGCTACACAACGACAGGTCAGAAATAACTCTTTCAGGATTTACTATGTTAGGCCAGTTTTGAAAGAATAAGATTAGATCCTTTTCTTTGTACTTGTTTCAATGAGTTTGCTTGGGATTAAGGTTTATCAGTCTATTTGTGTAGTATTTACTTTGCAAACTGACCTCATATTTATCCCCTAATGTAGGATGTGACAATTCACACTTCTACATTTTAAACTGTTCTGTCATCCCACTTCATTATGCTGTTTCTTACCAGAGAGCTCAGGAATAGACTGGTTTCTGGATTTAAACTTTAAGGATTGTTTCATAGGAAGTCCTTGAATCTTCAAAATTTGTAAACTATTTCCATGTATCATTTGTTCCTATAGTCCACTTCGCTGTCAAAATTGTTGTCCCCTCTCAATCCTTCCCTGGGGCAAAAACATGTGCCGGAGACCCATGTGAGCCATCAAAGGGATAAGAGTCACAATGATGTAGCAAATAACGGCAGAAGAAAGAGGAAGAAACCCCCACCACATAGGATTTCAGAAACTCTATCCTTAAAGAATACTGAGACCCTTCTTTCTTGGATGGAAAAGTAACCTGGCATCAACTTGGGAAGCAGATAATGAGAGAAGTTGCCATTTCACAGCTGTGACCATGAACAGCAACTGAAAGAATCCAGTGAAAAGGAATCATTTAGACACTTTTGGAAAGGAAATTGAGGATCAGATTTAGAAAAGAGGTCATACTTCCAGCAGTGCAAGCACAATGTTTCATGCCCACTTAGAGCATTCAGCTGAAAGGATAAGACT
Source organism: Athene noctua (assembly GCF_965140245.1). Classification (NCBI taxonomy): domain Eukaryota; kingdom Metazoa; phylum Chordata; class Aves; order Strigiformes; family Strigidae; genus Athene; species Athene noctua. The sequence goes on along the minus strand of NC_134037.1, from coordinate 249,794,701 downwards.
ATGCAGTGCCATGAAATAGTGTTACATCATGGTTCTGATACAATTTAAAGTCCCTTTCTCATCCTATGTAATTAACTCATTATTTCAATGTTTGATGCATTCTATCCCATGGCATTCCCTCTATAATTAAGAGGGGATAAGCCTGACCTCAGCTTTGGTTTTAGCATCATTCACTGTGACCAAAATTAGTTTGCATCATTCCTTTTTACACAAAGTACCAAAAAAGTGTAAAGTTCTCTGAAGCACTTATTTTTTTTCCTGTAAACATGGATAAAGCAACCACATTAAATTGGTGTAACCTCAGAATAGAGTTTACCCTGTATGCTGATGAAAGTGTGAAGGTTTTTTGTCCTGTACTTCTACACAGAACATTGCCTTTTCCCCATCCCTCCCCTTTCTACCTCTTGTCCTGGGAAGTTGTGACCATAACAGAGCAACAGGATTCACAGTCCAAGGCTGGTCCTTCTGTTGTGTACCAGGATGTGGCCTAGGGCTGTCTTCCTACTCTGATTTTTGCAAAATGTCCCTTAATATGCTATGGAGAGTATTCATCAAATCCATGACATGACATAGACAATGTGCCATGTTCTTATCTTTACAGTGTCCAATTTGCCAGCTTCCTTGGATGTAAACATAACATGATATTTCACCACCAAGCCCCATAGTTAGTGTAATTAGCTGTGAGCATGGGGCTGAGGGGCAAGGCAATTGAGTCAGCTGAGCTGTAAATATAGGTAAGTCTATACTGACTGAAGGAACTAGACCTGATTATTTTACCTTTATATGATTTTAATTTGCATTGGGTAAGCACTGTGTCTCAATTTTCTGTTGTTATTTAGTGTTAGCATTGTGGTGATGCTGGAGTTCCTGTAATGAATTAGGTCCATTTTGAAAGATGCTTTAAAACGGTGTAAAAACCCAGAGGAAGAAGGTGGCTTCAGATTTCCTGTACTCTTGTGTGTTACAACAGCATGATTCTTCCTAGAAGACCAGCAATTTAACACTGCCAAAAGCTAAAGATCAATAAAGTTACCTTTTTTTTTTTTTTTTTTTTTTTTTAAATTTTTCCCCAACCATTCCCCTTCCTCTGGGCAATACTTTCTTCTAATTCGTCTGTTAAGCAGATTCATCCAATTGTGCATGTGGGGTCCTTTCATAATCTGACATCTAGCGGCAGCATTGTGTAATAGTAACGAGATAAAAAAAATAAAGCCAGAGAAGGGCAGAAGTGTCATACCATGGAAAAATTTTAGCCATTAACATAACGAGACCGTTTCATTTTGTGATAGCCAACCTATGTTTTCAAACGTAGTCTTCTCAATGTAATGCAATGCACTTAGTGGTGCAGTTGCTTCTCACCAAAAGGGACAAAGAATTGTGCATTTATAACACAGTCTTGCACTGTGTTATAATACAGTCTTCCCTTAATTGTAAGTATTAGCAATTTCTGGAAAAATCATAGCAACTCATTACAAAGCCCTCACTGAATCTATAATAGAGATAAAATATTTTAAATCCAAGTAGGAGAGGACACTGATAAAAATTTTAAAAATTTGATTCTGCTTTTAAATCATCCAAGCGGTGCCTACTCATTTCCAAAGCCAGAAAACCCACAACTCATGACCTGTGCATTCATGTATTCTTTTCCCATGTAGGGTCTCCTGGAAAGAGCTGGTAGTTTGCTGTGTCAGGAACACTATGCCATGGTCTCTGAGTCATGCTTGTAGTGCTGTAGTCCATATTCCTGGTCACCTGAAGACCTATGATGCCTCTAAGATTCCTTGTCATGCAGCTGCTGCCATCTCCTTCCCTTTTGTGTATAATACTTGTCAAGGTACTCGTAAAAATCCAGAAAAAATCAAGCAAATATTGCTCATAGACATGTCAATGATTTGACTGACATAGAGTATTTTACACAATTTGCATTGTATGAAATGCTGATTAAAACTAATGTGGCTGAACGTATGGTGAATAGAAAAGTCTAGTGATAAAACTGGGCAGTTAGCATAAAGAGAGTATAATTTATTTATACTGAAAATAGGTCTTATGCTGAATTGAGGTTCAATTCAGAATGAAAGGAAATTGTAATTCTGGAGTTTTCTATGATATCAAACATTCAGGCTTCGACAAGCTTAGTTTATTTGCATGAGCTTTCTCTAATGCAAATAGAAATTTGGCAAAGAGGTCTTAAACAATAACTTTAGTCTGTAGAGTGATTACTATTTTGCAGTTGATCACTGCTCAGCTTTTCTATTTCAAATGCAGGATCTGAAGAGCTAGAAGGGAACTCATACGTATCTGTAGAAAAGTTTAAGAAAAAGGCAAGGATATAGCAAGGAGGTTACATGGAAAAAGCATGTGACATATTTGAGAATAGCTGGACCACAACAATAGGACATCCCTGATGATGGGCAGTCCTATAGATGTCTTTCTTTAGATGTCTAATTCTGACTCCCAAGGTATCCCTAAGAAGGATTAACCTTATCCTAAGACAGGCATCCTGTAAAAAGCATCTTCATCTAGGATGATCACACCAATCATCATCTGGAAGAATCTATCTCTTTCAGTCATCTGAAAAGGAAGCCTGTGCTTGCGTAATGACAGAAGTATATTTAAAAAAAAAAAAAATTAAAAAATTACCCATTGATTTCATGTAGGCATCTAGTGCTATTTGAGGTCTCTTAGGGTATCCTGTTTGGCTGCCAGCTGCAGTTCTGGATGGTTGTGGGTCTTCTCAAGACATTATGCCCTGCATCATTTCTGCCAGGTATGTGCAGGTAACAGATACCCTGTGCCACTAAATGCTCATGCTTATGCAAATGAATTAGTTGACCCAGATTTAAGTTAGATGAACCTGCTGTGCATCTCACTGAAGCTGACGTTTCTTCTACTCAGAGAGCTTGTGCAGTTCTGATTTTTGAAAAGGAGGGTGATGGCATGAGGCTGTTTGCTCTGAAGGGCTCTTCTCAAATTTTACTGAAGTAGCTTCAAATGTGACAGGTTGCAAACCTCATTCTCCTTCCAGGTTTGTAGTGGAAAAAGATTGAACAAGCATGTGGCATCTCGTTGCTCAGTGAGGACAAGGACTGATCTGGTATTTGTTATCTGTAGCGCAGTAGAGGTGTGCTGAGAGTTAAAGGATATGGTGAGCATTGCTAATGGCCAAGTAAGTCCCAGAAAAAGAACTGACGCTTGTGTGTACAAATTTAAATCAGCAAATGCACAGCTGAATACAAGCATGACATGAAATCCAGTTAAATTGCTTGGAGCTTGGTCAGCCATAGTGTTCACTGGTATAGTGAGTTCAGTAATTAGAAATTAGTTGTGCCATAAGGTACCCTGTGACTTGCACAGGCCCTTGTCTAGCAGTAGCACAGGAAAGGTACTGCTATTATTTCTACTACGTATTCTGTCAAAAGAGTGAGATAAACTTACTACTGTGTAAGGAGATAAACTTATTACTGTACATGATAATGAAACAAGACTTTAGTCTCTTTATCAGATATCATACAGTGCTGGCAATTTCAGTTGCCAGCCAAGCAGTTGTACAGATAAATGGTTCAGTTTTACTACTGGGGGATGACAAATGAACTGAGACAAAGAGAGAGGGTAGGGGTCTGCTCTGTCTTACGCACCAATGGCACACAGCTGTGCTGTGTTACAGAGTATTCACACTACCACCATTTTCTTCAGTGTGCAAAAAGAAGCAGCCTGGTATTTCTCTTACAGTGTCAGCTCTGCTTTGGTGACTAGCAGTAGGTGCAGAGACCAGGTTTTAAGCAGCCCATGCCTCCCTGAGCGCTGCTCCTGGCTGCCTGTGCTGAAGGAAGGAAAGGCTCCCAGAAGAGGTGGCTGCAGGAGATAATTATGTGCTAGATTTCACTTGGTCTGGCAGAAGCACATCAAAATGAATGCGCTTGATCAGCAACTGTGTTTCATTCAGGGGGTTAGATAAATCATCTTTGTTACTTGGCCATGAGCATAATGAGTAGATGTGTTCACAAAGCACTGAGTTCTATGCAAATGCAAACAAGAGGATGACTTGCCTGGAAAAGCTCTTTGTAATGAATAATATAGAGGGGATGAATCCATTTCCACTGTGGAACTGGAGTGAATACTCTAAAAAGGAACTCTAGAACTTTAGTGAGCTTTCCTGTCTGTCCAGCCTTCACCAAAGACCAAAACACGGTTTGTTATGGGACCTCACAGTTAATGGCCTATTTAAAGTATGTAGTCACAGATGACTTTTTTTTTTTTTTTTTTTTTTTCTGTTTTAGGAAAATTTGCAGTGATTTCTTTTTTTGTCTTCACTTTAGCCCCTTAACAGCAACTGTCTGTCATGTGTGGTAGCTCTAAGGAGTGCTATGAAATTTTTGACTGTTGTATGCTTTATGTGGTTTGTCTGCATCTTGCTCCCAGGAATGTTCCATGTTTCATATCCCATGGTTTGTTTCAGACAACATATTTATTTCCTTTATTACAAACATAGAACTAAGAATATAAAAATGCTATTTAAATAATGAATAAAAATGAATGTACCCATATTTTAGCAACAATATTCTATATGTTATCAAGTTATTATTTCTTATGATAGTTGTGTATGTTTTATTCTCTTGTACTTCATCTTGTACTTCTAATAATAAAGCCTTATTACATGAAAGTGAGATGGGGAGAGCCCTTCTATAAATGTTTAGATACCCATGCTCATCCCACTGCCACACACCTTCAGGCCCTCATCTGCAGTAATCTTCAGTGCACTCCTCTGTCATCTTCTTTCCAAGCAATGTGGGTTAGGTTTGCAGTGGAAGACAAACAAAAAAATGAATCTAAATCAATTGGGAAGGGACTGGTAATCATTGCAACAATCAAATCTTGAGAAAGAAAAGGGATTGGTCATGAATTGGGGTGGGTACAAACTCTGTGAAGTTCCCGTATCCATGCCCCTTGAAGGAACATGCACATCAGCCTTTCACTGATCATAACAGAGTTATGCTTTGTATGCTTGCCAAGACAAAAATGCTGAGGTTTAATTTTTCAGCCTTACATGATGATTTCTGGGAGGGGAGGAGTTCTGTTTCACAGTTTTTGAGTTGCATGGATAACAAGTACTAGCTACAGATGTCTAGATTGCACTCTAAAATACCCTAATTACACTGTGGAGAATGTATTCATTATTGTATCTCAAGCCTGATCACGACCCTGGGAACTCTAATGTTACAGAACTCTCCATAGAAACACTGTGATTTGAATGGGGCATGCTTGCTTCTTCTGATTTCCTTGTGATTAAGCATGGTGGAGGGAGGGCTGCACAGGTGATTTTGAAAAGGAGCTTCCAAATCAGCACATATCTGGATCAAAATCAGGGCAAATCTGCAGCTCAGCCAGGTTTCCCCAAAAAGAATGCAAAGTCAGTGGGAAGGGGGAATACGTGTTGTGTGACATGAGCCTGGGGCTTCTGTGCCAGACTGCGGGGACAGGGACACTTCTGCCTGGTGGTGATAGCAAAGCCTTGGTTGCTCCAAGGCAAAGGCAGGGGCCTGATAATTATGTCACAAGCAGCCCTTTTGGCACTTCACAAGTCACAAGTTTTATTTAGATGTTTAGATGTGAAACTCCTACATTTAGCTTTTAGAAGTCAAAAAAAAAAAAAAAAAAAAAAAAGGACTGTGTGAGGAGTAGGGCAGGAGAGAAAGGTACTGTCTAGTTGCAATCCATGAAAGAAGCAGGTCACGTCTTGGCCCCAGTAATATCTTCTAGAGAGAGATCTGATAACCTGGGATGAGGGAATGGCTGTGGGAATGTGGAAGATACATAGGGATTCCCAAGTAGGTTCCTTACACTGATTTCTGTGAGCAGCTTCCCTTTCCTTTGGCTCTATTCCCTTCTGTGTAAAACTGAGCAATCCTTTGATTTTCCAGCAGGGTTATAAGAGAGGATTCAGCTAGTACTTCCACACCTGGTTAATGACACAGTGGTTGTTCTTCTGGCTTTCATTTTGGACAGAGAATAACCTTGCAAAGCACAGCCCTGAAATGAAGCTGTGGGATTTCAGCCACAGGCAACCCATGTGGTGTAGTTACACCACCTGACTGTGCATGCAGAATTCAGGACTCCTTATTTATCCTCACGGTGCAGATTTGTTTTACCTGCTTAGCATCTATAGGTTACGTTATATGTTTACTCCTGCCAGTCATTTTAGGGTCACATTGCTGCAAAACTGACATTGATTTTGTAATTTCTAAGTAAATAGAAAGGGTACATACAAGTGACTGGAGGCACATACACTATATCAATTCAGGTACTGTGGTTACCACCAGCAAACATAATCACAGTTTTGTTGGGGAAAACTGCCCAGACCAGGCATTCATCTGTTTGCCTTGAATATCATAAATGCTCTAGCATGATTTGAGGTATACACAATTACATTTTTATAACTGCTGCTGAGAGAAACATTACCTGAGGGCTAAATCCATCTTTTTTATACCTCTCTGTTGTTAGCTACACACAGGCAAGGCATTCAGTAGAAGACTTGGGACTGACTTCTGGTGCTAAAACACTTTCCTTCGGCCACGTGGTTTGAAGGCGTCCAAAGGACCATTCTTTGATCTGGGCTCAGATCACTCCATTAGGCATGTGGGTAGCTGTGGCAGAGCCTCCTGGAGAGCTTTCTCCACCAGGACTCTGATTTTTGTGGCCACAAAGTGGTCCACAAACTGCAATGCATGCATGGCAAGTGAGGGCAATGAGACTGGCTTTAAAACCACACTGCTCTGAACCAAAATGTTAATATACATTCAGCCTTTCTAGGCATGCTTATCCTAGTGTTAAGGTCTATAGTTTCCTTGTCCTCTGCCCCACATAGATGCTCTAAGAGATAAAGTCTTTATTCCCACCCTTTGTCAGTATGTTCTCTAAGCTCAGGATCCTTTTTCTATAAGTGTTTTGTTTCACACTCTAAATCTTTAAGGATGGGGTCATGATGGTCAAATCCACCCCAAACTGCAGAAACTTATGTTTTCCTGATGGTTAAGCATCTTTAAAGGCCCAGTTCCAGTCAATAAAACACTCAGACTGAAGGGTATAGGTGGAAATTAGATAATTAAAACTTGGCCTTCACAATCTAAACAGATTCTTACAGAATTATCATGCATGCAGAAATATCCCACAGCACATTCAGAAATGAATAACCTCTCTGTTTCCCTTTGTACAATTTGCATTTCATTTAGCCTTCTGCTTTTTAATAATACTGATTCCCCAAATTATGACCTCCAGTAATATGCACCTGAGGATAACCTTTGCAAAACCAGAGGCAGAGGCAGAGACAGAAAAGTTTTCAGGGTGGCAGGTTAAGCTCTGTGGATGAGAGTTGAGGGGACTGCAAGGGGGAGGAAGATGGTGGGGTCCACTCTTGTTTCAGGCAAAGATAATTTTGAATGTAACAGTGTGAACACCCATTCCTTCATAAAAGTGCTTGAGGAATGGTCATGCTTTGAGTGAACTTTGTTATCACAGTCGGGTTCTATAGTTATAATGAGCGCAGATTGTCTTCCTTAGGACTCTGAATGAGCAAAAGATTTCAAAAGTATCATTACTTAAATATATGTTTGAATTTTGTCATGAGCTTGAAGGCTTTGCTGAATCAGCACCTTCTTCTCTAATTAAAGCCTGTCCTCTAGCTCATCATGGCTGCACTGTGATCCTGGAAATGAGGAGTTTATCACTCTTCGAAATGAAAAAGACATCTTTTATAATAGACATCTACCTTCCATATTTTATGCTTGTTAAAATATATGTCCAGGTGCAGTTTCTGTACGTGTCTGTAAACCAACACTTGTTTAACTTGCAGAATTTTCTCCAGAACAAACCCCTAGCAGTTTGGTCTCCTCCTGAGATCATTGTAACCTTTCCTTGCTTCCTTAAACAAAGTGTATTTCTTTTACCCTGAGTCTGGTTTGTTCACAATAATCCTGTTTGCAGTAGTATGAAGCGAAAAATACACTGTTCATCTGCTTGGACAAATACAATAACCTAAGCTAAATTACACCATGATTTAAAGAAAAGACTTCTTATATTTGTTGTATAAATCATTTCCTCTATAACCTCGGGTGCAAATCAAAAGCAGTGCTTATAAAAGTAATGATGACAGTCTGAAACATACCTAGAGGTAAATATGCATATATATTTGTACTATATACACGCACACACGTTTGAAAAATATTTTCCAGTGCTTTTTGTAAGCTATGTATTTTTCATCTTTATTACCAAATTCTTCTGTTTAATCATTATTTTACCATATATCTGTAAGCTATTTTTTCACTTTAATTTTTACACCTTAATTTTTAAATATTGATTTTTCATCTTAACCCTTGTAACCTTCTCAATCAGCTTTTACCAGTTCCCATAACAGTTGGAGGCAATTTAGGGGACTCAGTCCTTCAGGACATAGTTTCTAGTACTCTATTGGTTCTTTTCTGTATGTTTTCTCTTTGGTGATTTTGAATCACCAGCAATATGGTAAACACACTGCTCAGTTTATTTAATTTAAGTTACACTATTAATAGATTTAACACAGCATTTTTCATTTTCAGATCTAAGTGCTTCTTTTTGCATATATTTCTGTCTTTAAAGTACCTTTATGCAAACTATTACTTAGAAATTTGTGAGCTGCGTAACCACACAATTAAAATTAAGTACCTGAGGAGCCGAGCTGTGGGGAGCTAACCTGGGAGATGCTGGGACAGCTGTGACCCCTGGGTGACACCTGTGACCCTTGGGTGGCAGATGGACCCTCCACTGCCAGGCCAGGGACCCGATGGGCAGGGGTTGGGGAGTGCCAGCTGGTCCCTGCAGGCTGTTGCTGTAGGATGCGCATGCTGTGCTCTGCAGTATAAGGTTCATAACTCCATCCCCTTGCAAGAATCAACATTTCCTTTGTCAGCCTGTACTAATCTTCTTGTATCCTCAGCAACTGCTCCAAAAGTAAACACCACTCTCAGCTCAAACAGACATCCCACAATCACTTAATATATCAATAGCCTGAGTTACCCGTATCTAGTCTTTAAGAGATCATGTTGTCCTTTTATCTGATGGTTTAAAACTTTGTATTGCTCAGTTGTGTGGAGGCTTTATTATCCTAAATTCTACAAGCAGCATTTGTTCGTAAAATACACAAAAGGTGTTTCCATGCAGCTGGTGAGATCCCCCTACTCCTTTTGCCTCCCCCAGACCTGCAGAGCCTCACTGCACAGACCCCCACACACCTGTGGGTGAGGCACTTTTATGGGAGCACACAACCACACACACACACACACACACACACATCTGTGTCTATTCACTTATTGAAAGGTAACAAGACACAGTGCTTAGAAATCATAAAAACACATGAAGTACATGACGCATGAGGAAAAACCCCATCAGACAAACCCCAACCCTCAAGCTGATTTAATTAATGAATTCGGGCAGACCATGAAAAACTCTGATTCACAGCCAGAACCACAGAACTCACAGCTCAAACCCTTAGGTCCCATCTACAAAGTACGTGTACAGGGTACACTGAGTAATGTCACTGAGATGACTGTCATTAAGAGTGCTCACCCTGCAAGGGTCTTTGCCTGTGTTTGTAGCCCTCAGAGAAGTTCTGTCCCCTGTTTTAGTCAGGCACATTGTGCAGTTCATCTGCATTTCATGTCGACGTCCTGTCTCATTACCTGCAAAGGCTGTGCTGGGCTTCAGTACTCTGCTTTGGGTATGGTTCTGGAATGTCTGAAGGCTCAGTGTTCAAAAATGTTCAAATTTCATAAGCTGTTCAAAGAGCATGTTGGCTATCAATGCTTAAATACTGGCCTTGCTGCTTCCTTTTGTGATATCAGGATTTGGGCAATTAGCAGCAAGAGGCACAAAGTTATGATCAAATTCAGGGAAAAGCAGTTATATGCATCCAGGTAATGACAAGTTCTTTCTCTGTAGGGGGAGGCACTCAGAAGATCTCGCGATGTACGGGAAAAACAGAGGCACATGAAAAGATCTCGCGATGCACGGAAAGAACAGGGAACTAAAGATCTCGCGATGTACAGAAAGGGGTAGATAAAGCAATTGCGCAGTTAATAAACCGAAGAGATAGCACCCACCATATTGGCGTTTGTGCTTTCTTTCCCGTGGAGGTTAACCTCCTGCAAGGGTTAGCTGTGATCTGAGCGCCACACCCCTGTGGCTAAGCAGATGGAAAAAACAGCTAATGCCTTACCACTACATTTCTCCATGTGTAAGGTCCCATGCTTGTCTTTTTTCTTTCTTTAAGGTACCAAACCTTTAGAAACATTCAGCATCAGTTTTCTGAAGGCTTTTGGAGTATCTGTCTTTCACCCAAGAGCACAGGGGATAGGTTGCTCACCTAAAAGGGTAAGAGGAAGATGTGGGGTCTAAGCTCTGCTCTAGCAAGTATTTGATTATATGCAGCTCCTACCCCACTCTGGTAGCTAAAGCACTCTCATGCCAGTGCTGGCAGACCAGATTCTTGAAGACAGAGAAGCTAGCAGGGCTTTTCAGGACAATCGGCCAGGGATCCTGTACTTTGTATGTGTCAACAACACATTACATTAGGATGCATATTTTCTTCATTTCCTAATCCAGTCTTACTATCACAATCTTATGATCCATTCGAAAAACTGTTAAAAAATGTTAATTGGCCAAGGAACAAATGTCCATTTTTTCTTTGTGATATGAAACAACTAGAAAAACAAGCGTGGATTAGCTTTCTCCTTGGTTTTATATGTCATTTCTGCCTTGCCTTGTCTGCCCTTTCAAAATCCTCTGGTCAATGGTAGGCAGAATATGACATTACAAAACCAAATGGAAATGTGCAGTGGAAAGCAAGAAGGATGTTTAGTAAAAACACCAAGAAAATTATTTTAGCTTGACCACATGGGATCCTGTTTTCTGTGTATCTGTTTGTGTGTCCATTTGGTCTCACAGTAACTGAAAATACTGGGCAACTTCAGTCAAGCTGAACTGAGACACTGTAGTTCCTAGAAGTTTTGTGGAAAATAGCAGCTAGAGAAGAAAAAACCCTATTAATGGGAAGAAGGATAATTCACCCCTTGGCTAGGCCTGTGGGGCCAGCAACTGGTCAGCCCATGGGTAACTCCACAGCATTACTTTGTTGGAAACCTCAGTGTGGCATGGAGACATGCATTATGAGGAGTATAGGTGGCGTAAGAGAGTGTTGGGGAGGTGGTAACGGGAGCTCTCTAGGACTGTGGGAGGATATGGTGAGGTGCAAAACATAATGCCATGTTAGCCAGGCTCCTGGCAGAGATGGAGGGAAAGGACCACCACTAAACACTCATTACTTACTGGATTTCTGCTGTGACACTCCTATTCTGGTTCTTATTCCTCAAAAGAAATGACAAGTGAAGAGAGAAAACTGAGTAACCAAGGTTCTATCACTAATCAAAAGTCAAGTCTTTTTGTGTTGGCAGTGTCTTTTCAATTCTTCTTCCCAACTAAATGAAAAGCAGTACCCATCACTATTTATATTTGCAGGTGACCTGTGAACACACACCCCACGCTGGTTTAACAGAATGACAAAGCTGCCGGTCAGAAAACTTGATTGACAGCATTTACCTCTTAAAGATTAATTTTCCTTAAAATAAGGGATTGGCATAAATTGTGAAACAATGTTTCACTTGAGCAAAGAAGGAGCAAGAGTAGGTATGATGTTTTGTTTATGCATCTGAAGACAGAGGAACTTGCCCATGCATTACAAAGAACTGAATAATCTCCTTGATGACTCAGTGATTAAACCTTCCTTCCACCTAAAATTACAATTGTATTACACATTGATCAGAGTTGTGTGTGTAAGAGTAATTTTGCCTCTGAGTATAAACACTTGGATGTAACTTGGCAGCTTCTATGATTGTGCCGTTACACTATGCTTTCTGCAAGCTGTCAGTTGAATTGAATGCTGGAGAAGAGTTTCAGGAGGTTGGAAATACAGAAATAGGTAAGAAACTGTCTCCATCACGCCTGTCTCCAGCATGTTCTGCCCTTGTTTTGTGGGATATCATTGTCACCACAGGCACTGTCAGTCCAAGCAGGTGCTGTCAGACGACTTTATCACTGGCTTGTGGTGATATAAAAAACTGCTGATGTATCTTGTCAAAAAGTGAACGTCAGAGAGAATTTAAGTAGGATGTCCTTCTATTTTAGGTCACATGAAAACTGAAAGATACCCATCAAAGGCACTATAAATTTCACCAGACTTTAGCCATCCGAAAATTAGCTACTCTAGGCTAATTAGTTAGGCTTTCTCTGCAAAGAGATGTTTTCTCCAAGGCCTGAAGATACAGGTTTGCCCCAACACAGTCTTCGGATGAGATGAGATGAGATGAGATGAGATGAGATAAGATGAGATGATGAGATGAGATGAGATGAGATGAGATGAGTAATGTTGGGGAGAACTTCTGCCTCTTCTTTCAGGCAGGGATCTTCCCTGAGTCATGTAGAGTAGATAGGTAGATAGACAGAAAGCTAAAGTTAAGTAAGAGGAATCTCACCTAAATGTCTATTATTTCACCCCACTTTAAATTTAAACTTTGTTAGGGATCTAGAGTGTGATGTTCACCATGATTAGTTTTGTAGATCAGTGAAACAGAATATCTGAGCCTCTGTTTTGATGTCCTGGTGGGAACCAAGCCAGGAGGGTTCTCATAGTGATAGCAGCAACATAATGGTACTCTCCCTGTTTACACCAAATCAGGGAGGTAAGGTTCAAGTTGGGATCACTGCATTGTTGTAGCTGGTATTGTAAAAGCACATAGCAGAAAGAAACTTTTTACTCAAATATGCAACAGGAGTGTAAACCAGCCAGATATGTGAGAACTAGGGAGCAGGAGGACAATAAGCAGCAAGACGATACTAATGAGACCATGTTCTCAGATATAGCCAGCCATGCAGGCAGTATGGGCAGCCATTTGGCAGTGTGTTCTGGGCCTGTTTCAAGAATTAAATGTAAATGCAATACTTGGAGATGATACGGCTGTGACTTTATAGATTTAGTCTGATTCTGTGAGGAGTTTGCTCCATGAGTGATGGCAGCATGTAATAAATCTCAGATATATGTGCGCTTGAAGCACATGATTTGTGTCAGCAGAGCAAGGGTTGTGGTCCATGACATGGTAACTGAATCTATTTCTCAAATGGACAGGGCTGATTTGTGAAGAATGTCATTCGTAGACTCACAGAAAATGTCCACTGATGAAATGCTAATTGTTATGCTATAAAGACAGATCAAGGTGAGATAATGTATTTAGACACTGGGGCTGGAGGTTGATTTTGGTGGTAAAATACTGTTATGATGTGAAAGGAACAAGACTGAAATAGTCAAAAAAGAGCAAGAGAAGATGCAGGAGAGAGGACAGAAAAAACAGTGATTAATGAAAAGCTTGGCTTTTTAGGATGTTTGGAGAGAAAAGAAGCAAAAGATGATATATTGAAAGGGTATTAGCATATTAACCTGAAGTCTTTCACACCTCAGAAACATAGGATGCCTTCAACAGATGAAGCAGAAAATAATTGACATCAACCTAAAACTGTTTATTGCAAAAATATTTGAATACCCATGTCGAGCATAAAGTAATAAATTACGTTGGACATTTTGCACTTAATCGGGGGAAAAAAAGCAGTTTTGCTCTAGCTTTTGGAGATAAAATTAAAGTTGACATGCTGATTTATTAAAATAATAGACATATATAAAATCTAGTTCTGTTGCCTCTTCTGTATAATATTGTATATATGAACAACCTTCGAGAAATCTAGAATAATTTTTATTCTAATTTCCTGGGTGTAAGAGAGTTTAATGATATTAACAGTTAAACCAGCTGTTACTTTTTAATTCGCGGATAATTTTTTTAGCGATAGGGTCGAACTCCCACTGCTTCGGTCCATGAAAGAAGTAGAATAATCCTGGAAATAAAAAAGTAAAGCATTATGTTATGAATACAAGAAATAGCTTAATTCTGACAAAGTGGGGAACATAATCTCTGTACACACAGGAGACCATCTCTTCAGTTCTATCTTTTGTAGGACATAGCAATAATGACATTCATCATAACTCCAGAATTTATGTTTACAAGTAAACTAATTTTACTTAAAAGCTAATTTCATTTACCTTTCTGTTGGAAAACAGCATCAACCTTCTGGATAATTCCTGGAAACTCATCAACTGTCCGTTTAGGATAACCTTTCTCGATGGACTGACTGTTTTCATCAAACCTAAATCGTACAAAGGGAGACATGTGATTTTACAGAGTTTAGACATCAATTCTGCAAAGAATTAAGCAGTTGCTGAAAGGTGTCTACCATCTGTTGACTGATTTCACCAGGATTACAGAGAGTAAAGTTATCTGCTCGCACAAATGTTTGCAGGATGCTGGCCATCACATTTTCCATGAGGTGGCTACTTGTTTGTTGATATGGACAGGCACAGCTCCAAAGAAGCATCTGGAGTGAGACAAATTAAAGCAAGACTTGCATTTTTGAACAGATAGTCATCTACTAGCTAACAGAGGTAGATGGAGGAAAGGAAGCTGACTTATTTCTAATACAATCAAGTTGTTCCTAACTGAGACAGGACAATTTTAATGAAACGGGGCTGAATCTGGGGGCTGAAAGGAGGACCTAAAAGGAAAGAAACTAAGCAAACAAAGGCTTGTTTTCTTAGAAGGACAGAAAACTAAAGCTGAGTCAGAGGAATCTTGCCCAAATGTCTATTATTTCACCCCACTTTAAATTTAAATTTTGTTAGGGATCTAGAATGTGATGATGTTCACCACGATCAGTTTTGTAGATCAAACAAACAAACAAGCTTTTGTTTTACTTCTCCTTGAATACAATAAATACTTTTCACAGGGACATGAGGCTGAGAGAATTAGTTACTATGTAAGAAAATGTGGTTTTCTTGCATGCCTTTGTCTTGTGACCAAGGCAGTAAAATAGCAATGCAAGATATTATAAATACTCTTTCCAAAACTACCAAAAAACAAAGGACGGGAAATGACATGTGGCTCAAAATCCAGCTGACTTTTTATGTCTCACTGAGGAACCCCACAATTAGTCACAATAGAGTCTGTTTGACCCACACATGCTTCCCAAAGCTGAGTTTTTGCTTCTGTTTGCCTGGTATTTGGGTATCTGGAATCACTCATGACAGCTTGGGAATAGATTTAGAAGCACGTCGCAAATCCAATGCTAACCAGCCAAAGAAAGGAAAATGAACTATCACTTCTATCTCTCTAAAAGAGAAAAAATGATTCAGGACTTTTCAGAAATCTGAGAAAACCTGCACAAGGCATCCCAGCCAGACTTCTGCTGAAGTAGGTTAGCTTTCAGATCTTTATTTTCTAGAGATACTTTTGTTTATTGTACTTGTAAAAAATCTCTACATGCTGGAATTTTTTCACCTTCTAGGCATAGTGCATCAAAATGGCTTCATACCTTGAAGGCTCATTTCAGGACACCCTTAAGCTCTCAAAAGTCAAAGCTATATCCTTCTCCCCACACAGGAGTCAAAGAAACATTTATATGAAAAGTAGGATTACTATAGTTACCTAGTTACATATAGTTACCTAAAGGTCTGCTTTCCTTTTTATCACATGGACAATTTTAATTGTATTCAGATTATATTGGAGTCAATCACAAGAAAACAGTTGTCAGTTTTGCTTACCTCCAATACTTGTTGCCTGTGAAAAAGTCTGTCTTCCCTGTGTTTTTGTCACAAACAGCTGCATCAATTTTCTTAACACCTTTAGGGAAGCCCAGTGTATTGATATTCTTTGGATAACCAAGCAACACCTGATAGCCACTGATAACCCAGAATTTATTGCCTGTTAAAAAATAAAATTGTCACACCATTGATTTTCAGACACTAAAAGAAAAAATGCTCTCCCTTAGTTTAAGTTGTAAGAAAACTAGCTGAAACGTCTGGGTTTTTTCTTTACTTACTTGGAAAGTGACTTTTATGCACATATGGCTGCCTTTCCTTCCTCCTGTCTTCCCACAAAATTAAGGGTAGGAAAAATTTAAAGAAAATCTCATACTTCACCTTTGAAAAATAGGATCTGATCTTTTGTGTTCTCATACGCAGCTTCAATACCAGGTGGCAGAGTTGGCCAGAAAGTAGAAATTAATTCACGTTCAACTGCTGAGTTATCAGGATAGACTCGCCATAAGTGCCTGAAATATGAAACAGTTTTTGTAGTAAATAATAAACTACAGAGATTTCTATGTATGTGCAGAATATCAATAACATTGTGACTTACAAGGTCTTTCTTGTCAGTGTAGCTAGCTGGGTAGTTGTGTCAGAAAGGAAAACGCTCCCCTCAGTGGGAAGTGAGGGTTTTTTTATTCTGGCTTCTTTCTGGAATTACCCTTGTTGTTGGTACTGATTGATTAATGGGATTAGCTACAAGCAGCTGAAAAATTCAGGTTGCTCCCGTACCATATACCCTCATCTTAGGGTCCCAGATGAGCCTGACTGTAAGCTGTTCCCTGGATGACTTACCTGGATTACTTTGGTCTTGTTTAGGTGACTGGAGGAAAGATTGGCCCAACTATATGGTAGAACATACTAATTTCTTAGGAAACAGTCGCAGCATTTAGTCATGTCACTACTTGGTGTAACCATCTATATATTTGGAAATCCTTTATTAGGATTGAGATCTCTTGAAAAAAATGAAGCATGTTTTTTCAGGGGATCCTGTAAAAATATTAATATAACTTGTACCTGCTGGAAGTTCTATTTCCATGAACTGGAATCTATCCATTTTTCTCATTATAAATCCCATAATCATAATCACAATCACATGAACCACCAAAGTATTCAGTCTTTGTGGAAATCAAGAAAAAAAAAAACCTCACAGAGACAAATGTCATATGAATATTTACCTGCCCTTTAGAAAAATTACTTCTCGTCGGAGTGTAGTTATAGCATCAAAAGACATCTGGGAACCACAGGTTTTGGGTAAGGTAGGGGTGGCTGGCCTTTTATCTGGGGCATTTGGTGAAGAACCTAAGGAAGGCATGTTAGAAAGAATACACAAAATTTGTAGAAACACTAAAGTTTTCACATATAAATGCATTTTTGATATTATAAGAATACAATAATTTTTGTGGCGAAACTGTGAAAGAGTTAATTTCTCTCATGCTTACTTCTTTCTTTAAGCCATAGACTTTACTCACCATAAATGGATTGAATGCCACTTATATCATCTGAAGAGAGGGGAAATTCGCTGGGACTGATGTAGGCATAATTGGGGAACATCAAAGCTCTCTGGTCATTAGAATGCGAGAGACCCAGGGCATGGCCAAACTCATGAGCAGCAACAAGGAACAAGTTGAAACCTTAGAAAATGGATGGAGAGAAGACATCAGGCTAATTTTGTTCTGCATATGGCTGATATGAACACAGCGGGGCTATTGCTCAGTGAGAGTTTTCATACACTATATTGAAATTCACTAGGGTATGCATATATGTAAGCATATTTTTTTGATAAGGCTGTGTTCTTTCCCCACTAGAAGGGAGCGACTTTTCACCCTCTTTCCTGGTGTTCTTTCTGTTAGCTATTGAAGGGATGTGAGTGGCATGAGTAGATGTCTGGGGGTGAGTGTGGGTGCAGCTCTGAGAAATGTCCTGGCAGGGTTTCCTGGCTGAGCTAGAACAGGTTAGAGAGTGAGTCAGATCAAACTAACAGCTCTCCAGGGCAAGGATAGGACGATGCACTTCATGCTCATTTGAGGTACCAAAGTGTCACTCTCTGTGTCATCCTTCCTCCTACAAACCTGAGAAAGAAAGTTGAGATCATGAATAGACAAGGGAAAATATAATATTAGCAGAATGATTTACCTTTTCATCATTAGGACTTTAAAGCATATCGTTTCTTTATAGTCTTGCGAAATAAAATATCTTTTTAAAATATTATGCTTATGCATAATTATTTCCAGTGAAATATGCTAACACACTAAATAAATAAAAATGGAATTTCCTTCAACATGCATTCCTCTAAGTAACCCTTCTGAATTAGGGAAGAATGGACTGCTCTGCAGACCAAGAGGCAACAATATCAACACACTTAATGAAGATCAGAAGTCTGTGGCAGAGCAGAAGACTGGTCATTGATTGCCCAAAAAAGGCTGACTGAAGCCAAAATAACAAAGTAAGTCTCAATTTTTCCAGTCCTCCCCTCTCACGAGTCCTCCAAGCTCGCCAATGAGTTCTGCAATGCCTGGTTGCTGGAGCCATGCTGTGAGAAACAACAACAAAACTGGCATTGACCCAGTCAGTCCCAGTGTGGGGAGAACATTACATTTTATCAGCATGACAGTGTCCACTCCTCATCCTTCTTTTTTTTTTTTTTTTTCCCCACCACAATAAAACCACACCTCTCTTCCTCACTCAGTGCTCTTACAGCATCTTCCTGTTCGTTAGCTCCTTGCTTTTCATGCAGCATGACCTCAATTCTCCTGCTGCAATTGTCCTCTGCAGTTTTCCATCCCAAAACCTGGATGAGAAGAGGGTCTAAAGTACAACAGGGTAATGTGCCTGTGTACACACAGCTTTTTCAGAGGCAGTATGTGCTGTATGGCCAGCCTGGAGGCTGAGGGGAGGGGTTTTAGGGGAGCAGATGGGTCCAAGCCAGATGGTTCAGCACTCGGTGTTTCCCTCTCTTCTGGCTCAGTGACACACATCTGTAGTCAGCTTCAGACACTGCATCTCAACCCATGGGTGGCCTGAACAGCATGTTCAGACTCCCAGCTGATGGCAGGGAAATTGCCTGGAGAACACTTTCATGCATTAGCCCATCCTAGCTTGAATGCAGAGTAAAGCTATAACAGCTTATAGCTGGACTCTCTTGGTATATTTAGTGAAGACTCTTCATTATCACTGATGGCTGTAAGATTTTTTTACATGGTGAGGATGTCCTATGAGACGTTGTGTTTCATCTCATTCTATTCACTTAAATAAAAATCAGAAGGGAATTTACCCATATACATAACACTTCAGAAACATTTTTACCTACCAGCTGAGCCTGTGGTCCAATCTTCATCCTCATCAAAGTGCACATCACCACCAAAACCGTTGCCAGGTGGAAAGGCATGAGCAAGGACACCAAGGGGGCCATCAAAATAACGAGGGCAATGTCCATGAGCTAAATAATATAATGTTGAAACAACATTGAGTTTATGTTATGACTATTGGAAGATCTTTAAATTAATCTTACCATTGGTGTGCAGGCATTACCTTTGGTCCCAAAAGCAATCATTATATCTGCTATTCCCTCATGAATACGAATGAAAATCAGCGGGGTTACAGTGCTCCACACTTTAAATGCCTTCTGGATTGCTTTATCCACATCCTCTTTGCTCATATCTGGTGTGTGGTTCACAATTCTACAGTTATGAAGGTTCAAGTAATAATACTTAGTGTTTGCAAAAAGAATTTCTCTAATATTGTAAAGGTGATGAACAGAGATGTATAAGAAGCAATAATGTAATCCAGTAACTCTCAAGATTCATCTTGGACTGAATGAGTCTGATGAATGTGATAACTGTTCAACATGTGTTTTTCATAATAATAATAACTGTGTACATGGCATCAGTTTTTCTCAAAATGTCCCTTAGTCAGCAGGTCATCTCTTGAGCATGAGGAAAATTGTCTCCTCGGGTTTCTGTGACTACTAAACTGTGGGTCTTAGCAAATTTTGAAGATAATGGGGCTTGTACAGAGTGCAATTGATATTTCTGTTTGGCTCACAATATTTGTCAGGAGTAATACATGACAGGCAAAATTTTGTGGTTGACTCAGAAAATGTAGAATACCCAGCTCAACTCTTCAGAAATTCCTCTCAGGAATATGCATAACTAACAGATGGGGAAAGACAAACATTTTAGTATTCCCAACTGGAAACAATTACTACAGAAGTTATATTTAAATATAACAACTGTGGATAATCACAAAAACAAAATTTAAACTCAAAAAGTAATTATTGAAATACTACCTGTATGTCAGCTTGGTTTTTTTCCATCCTGGCAGAGTAAAACCATAGAGACCCACATCAGGAACTCCACACCTGGGTTTCTTCATTATTTCCAATGTCTCAGTATCTGGTTTTCCAGTCACTTTCAAACCAAAGAATTGTTGCATTTTCTTAAGTTTTTCAGCTGTGGATTCAGCATTTATTTTCCATCCAAGCTGATTTGGATCTGACTCAACAGCATAGTATTTATTTAAATAGTCCTAGTGAAAAAATAAAGCAAATACACTTCACATTCTGACCTGTTTTTTAAACAAGTACCTTAGGACTGATATTGTTTGTATACTTTGCTGGCAAAGCCATGTGCCTATGATGTTGGAGCACAACAGATGTTTTCCTGAGGATTGCAGCTGAACAAAAACAGACAACATTGTCCCTGACTTATTTACTTGATGCTTCCAGTTTGTACAGGTTTATCCTACTTTAGTAAAGTTTGGGCAACAGTTCTGTGCATAGTATTGTTTCAGAAAGATGGCAAACTGCTGTGTAGCTGGAACATGCAGATTATATCTAAAAAGAAAGGGCTCAATAGATCCCAGATATGGACAATATAGTTACCTGTACAAGCTTTGCCTCTTCTTCTTTGTTGTCTTTCTCTGGGTGGACGACAAGAGTGTTAGAAACAGCTGCACACATTAGAAGCAAAAGTGAAAGTTCCTTCATTCTGACTCCTATCTCTGTCCTGGTAGGAGAGCAGTCTGCTTTCTTCTGCCTGTGCATCCTCTCTCACACTCCATACGGTTCTGGAGTGCTCTGTAGAGTCAGCTGTAGACTGACTCAGAGTTTATCATGCTCTGATTACCTCCACAGATCCTATAACACTGTGCTGGCTGACACAATAAAACTTAATCAAACCCATGCAATTTCAGAGACATCTGAACTTGGTTAGTATTTTAATACTCTTAGGATGCTTGGCTACCATTTCAAAACCGGCACTCAATTTTAGTTATTTTACACTGAATTTTAGTGAACCTGAACAATTTCATGCTAGATGAAATGGTAGACAAGCACAAAACCTATTAAGTTGTCCCGATCCATCTCTGTGAAATGGGACCACCAAATGTACAGAGACTCTCAACCTTTCTTAGCCTAAAAAGTGGGAGTCATGCACCAGATATGAATCCTATTAAAAAAAAAAAAAAAGAAATTAAAACTTTGGGAGAAATTACTGTAAGCAGAAAGTTTTCTTTTTAAGTTGATCCATAAAGTGAGACTGGCTGTTTTGGAAAATGCATAACAACCTCAAATCCCTTCCTACCTCCTTCCTGCAACTTTTTGAAAAGTGTTTTTCCTTTAAATTATACTGGTGGAATCAAGATATACATAAACCAAAAATACATCCTGAAGCATGTGAATGTTTTTATATTTCTGTCTGTGTTCTTTCTATCTATCTATCTATCTATCTATCTATCTATCTATCTATCTGTCATTTCATCACAAAAGGTTTCTTCAGTTTAACCACATTAGCCACAGGGGATATGATTATTTCCTGTCTTAAGTAATTCAGAATAAAGGAAGTTTCAAGAGTCACATAAGCTATGACAAATTATGGGATTTCACCCTGTGCTGGCCAAACACTTTCCTCTTCCTCTGGTAGCAATGGGAGCTGAAGGTGTTTGGCACCTCAGAGGAGCTCTGACAGCATGTACTCAACTTTTACAAAACAGTTGTAAGAAATACCCTTATGTTGGACTGTGGCTTTTTCAGAAGATCCTTGCTTCTATGTTTTTGGCTTTTTTGCTGTCACTTGCAGCCAACTTTTCTCCAGCCGGAGGTGTCAATGACCAATTTTCTAGCACAAATTTCACAATGTAGCCTTGTTAGTTAAAGTTGTGTGTTAATGGAATTTCTCAGCTACCATAAACAAACAAAACCTCCAAACCCTTCCCTTAATTCGTTTTTATTATTATTTTATTGTAAGGTAAGAGACCCATGAGTCCTGGATCCCGTTCATTTCTGTAACTGAGGTACAACCTGGTGACAATGTTTTCTGTGACAGTGAGCCCAGCTGAGCTGATACTAGAAATGACATGTGTGTTTATTCAGAAGTACAGACTTTCTTTTCTGAGATCTGTCATGTTTTTAAATGGATATATTTGTCTCAAAGGTTTTAAAGCTAAAAGGGATAACCACGGTGCTGTCATCTGACTATATGCATGGTATAAGTCACAAAGGACAAACACCTGTTCAGTGGCTTTTGCACCAAGCATATTTTCCAACGGCACTAGAACACATTTTTGGAAAATATGTTTTGACTGATATGAATTAAATTTTGTAAAAAATCAAGACAACACTATGAGCAGATTTGATATGATCTGGGAGTAGTGGTTATCTTTTTTCCCCACTGTAGTTGGCCATCAGATCCCCACAGCTATCTGTTGTGTAGCAGTAGAAGGATAGAGAAAATGAGACCACGTAGGTTAAGGTGAGTTGCACATAACTTTAAACTTTTATTAGTTTTATTCTTCTATAGAAAATGAAAAAATACATATTAAACTGAAAGATTTAGATCAGATATAAGAAAGAAATTCTTTCTATAGAAATATAGAAATACATATTAAACTGAAAGATTTAGATCAGATATAAGAAAGAAATTCTTTCCTGTGAGTGTGATGAGACACTGGCACAGGTTTCCCAGAGAAGCTGTGGCTGCCCCCTCCCTGGCAGTGTTCAAGGCCAGGTTGGACGGGGCTTTGAGCAACCTGGGCTAGTGGAAGGTGTCCCTGCCCATGGCAGGGGGGTTGGAACTAAATGATCTTTAAAGGTTCCTTCCAACCCAAACCATTCTATGATTCTATGATAACTCTGGAGAGTGATTCAACCAGCTATCTTAGAATAGGATGAACTGGCCTCAATAGGTGCTCTATGTCTTTATTGAACATAGAGAAGCTTAAACAACTAATTTAGACTACATTTCTAGTTTCATCTAACAGCTCAAGCTACACTAGTTTTTGCTCAGAACACATTTGAGTGACAGATGATGGAGGCTTATGCCACTCAAACCACTTTTAGGGTTTTGCAATTTGACCACCTATACAACATAGCAGCTAGTTCCCACTACCCATGGGGGAGAGGTTTTTTCGCAACATGTTTTTTTCGCAAGCGATGTTTCACAAATACACCTATAGCTGGCCTTGAGGTCTGGGAAAAGAAGCAGCTGTATAACCAGTTGCTGGTTATGGTTTCCTAATGTTTATCTTTGACACTGGTTAGAGTTGGTAGATGTTGATCTACCCTGTAACTTATTTGCTTGTCCTAGAACTAGTTTTATCCAGACTTCAGTAACGTGACCTATGTTTTAACCCAGAAAGGTTGTTGTCTGTCCTCATCAGATCAATAGTAGCAAATGATGCTACACAGAGCATCAGAGGAATCATCAATACTGATGCATTGTGGTGATCTTAACACTATATCAACAGGGATTCAACTTGCCTGTGTTCACAGCATGGGTGTCTGCACTTGTTAACTGTCTAAGCTTGCTTGCAACAAAAATGTAATCAATATGTGCAAATGGCACCTAGAGAACATTTGATCTGACGGCATGTAGGAGGAAGACTTTGGATGATTTGTGCAGCTCTCAGGAGCTCACCAAATGATTAGACCAACACATTGAGTATGATAAGGGCCTAAGCCTGAGATCACATGAAAACACTTAGCTGCAACTAAGCCGCCTAAACGGTGATTTGCTGTGTTTTTGAGACAGTCTAGTGAACCTGAGACAGAGGCCTGGTGACAGAGGTCTGGTGACCCAGGACCTAGAGGGTGGCTTCTAGACTGGTAGTTGGAGGTCAGTCGGAAAACTTCAGGAACCTTAAAGTCACTTGATACCTGTTCAGGCAGCTGAGCTGAGCCACTACTTTGCAGGCTCAATCCTACCATAGTCAACTCAGCTTGAGTGAAAAACATGGGACAATAGCGACTGGTTCAAATAATGTATTTGACCCTTGGCAAACATTTAGCAAAGACTGAAACCTGTGAGGGCAGTATTCAATCACCTGAACATAGGTCCTTAGGGAGAGTGTAGGCTCTGTGGGTCTTTGGAAAGTTCTGGTCTCCCAGAAGTCCTGTTTCATACCTTCATGGGTAACCTGGATACCCTACAGCACCTCAGATGCATTAAACACATGTTTAGGGAATTAGATTCGTGCCTGGCCCAATCTGTCTCAGTTAATGATATGGGCTATGACTACACACAGAAACAGTAACCAGACACTAGGGAGTGGTAGGGTACTGTACCCTAGTACAATAATTAGCAAATCAGACCATAAACTTATTAAAAGGGAGTAAGAAAATGGAAGGTGACTGTGTGTACTGAGCTTGAATCAACATTCAGATTTCAAATTACTGAAAGCAGTGCTTGTGCCTGCAGGCGGGCGAGAGCCGCCAGCATCGGACACGCCCTCCTCCTAATGGTGTGGCTGGAATGGAGCAATCACCACGATCACGCAGGCGAAGGAAATATTCAGTCACATAAGCATGGGGAATATTTCTCACAAATAAACCACTTGAGTTCTCAGTCTTCCTGCTCAAGGGAAATCCACAAAATAAATTACTAAAAAAATGTGCCTGGCAACTAAAACTCAGAACTTCACAGGATACCAAAAGGCATGGACTGAAAATATGCCTTTATCACTCTCTTCTTCATCTTCCATGGTTTGTAAATTACCTTTTATCTCTCTCTCCTCCAAAACATAGCCACCTCCTTACCCCTCACTTCCCATCTAACATTTTCTCTGCCCCATGAGTGCCCACTACTTTTTTCTTCTAGAAAGGGATTAGTGTTCTGCTCTAAATCTGAGGAATTCTTCTGGCGTTGCCTTGAGATATTCTGCTTCTACTTCATATCTGATAGGAACATGTGCCTTCAACTTTTATTTTTTAATATGTATTTTGTCTAGTGAGAAATACTATCTTTCCCTGTAATCTTGTGTTATGTTTGTAGACCATCATAATCAATTTAGATTTATATACTTCTAAAACAATATTTGGTTTAATTGTCATTGGTAGTTCAGTAGCACTGATTAACACAAGAAAATGTGATTAAATAGTATTGCTATGAAAATTTTGAATTAAAGACTCAGTACCTAAATCACAGGATTCACATAAAATAACATCTTCATTAAAGCCTTTGATTTACTGTAATTTAATTTTAGTTTTTTTTTTTTTAAGGTTTTATAAAGAAAATTCAAGCTAATTTTCAAGTATTCAATTTCTTATCTTTGAATAGTATTTAGATTAATTTTTACTCCTGAATTTAATAAATGTAAGAACTACCAAGTCTGTTCTTTATATATGAAGGATAGAATTTAATAAGCTTCTTATATAGACAGCTAAGCAATAAAAAAAATTAACAGGTACGTTTTTATAAGGTTGCACATTCTTCTCTCAAAATGCAATTACTTCTATATACAATAACCTGAAATCTTCCTCTGAAGTATGTTGAATAATACAGATGTTGTACAAGATAATACTTTTTATTATGGTCATATGGCTTCTAATTGTACCAACTGATCTACAAAAAGTAAAGAGAAGGTGGATAACCCTTCAAATACCATTTTAATTGAGGATATTTGAAAAAATTGCAGTTAAGCTAGAAGTCAAACTTTTTCTTTAACTTTTTGTATCAGAATTATTTTTGACCAAGAATTTTCATTTTTAAGCAAATGTCTTCATCCTTTAACCCACTGAAATTAGGAGGGATTTACTTACTACTGGAGTAGTAAGCACTTGAAAGAGCCTTGAGTAAAGAGGTTTATTTGTCTGTTATATGATGTGGCTACCTGTGATAGCAAGGGACTAGTTTCAGTGATCTCAGGGATCCTTCCTAAGCTACATTTCCAGGCTTAAACCCATTTCCTAAACCCCAAAACATGAAAAAAAAAACCAACCTGTCTGCACTTGCAAAGACATACATCCTGAAGGGAAGGCTAAGAGTGAAAGATGGGAAAAGAGAAACAGAATGTGGAAGTGTGATTTGTAGACTGATGCTGATGAGCCCCAACTGGCCTAATTACCCATAGAATTTTCACCAGGGCTTGTGTGGGGTGATGGAGTTCAGAGACAGGTGACTGTTCCTTTCTCTTGTTTTGGGAAAAGGATCTGATGTTTCATGCCAGAATATATTTTTTATTGTTTGGAAGCTACAGTTAGCTCTTGAGTATTAGTGCAAATAAGACATCAAGGACACAAAACTATGACAAAATTTATTAGCAAACTTTAATGTAACAGGTAAAATTGTGATGAATTATATAAATGCATTTGTTTTACAATAAATAATTATGAAAACTATACTCCCACAGAATTTGGGCAGAAATCCATTCTGACGTGATAGTCATGAAACGTTGAAAAATTTGGCACATAAAAAAAATACAGTGTGCATATGGAGAAACTTTGTAATTAACAATTAAACCAGCTGATGCTCTTCATTTGTCCAACAATCCGTTTGGCACGAGGATCAAACTGGAACTGAGTTGTTCCATGGAAGAAGTAGATATAGCCTAGAAAAAAAATTTAATCCAATTATATTTCATAGGTGACTTCAGTATTTTGGAAAAAAAACCCAATATAAACAGCCCATCTATACTTGCTATTTTTTATTTCCATTTCATTAGGGTTAATAACAGATTTTTGAAAATAAATTATTCTATCTATAGAAGCCCAAATATTCAAGTAAACCCAGATTAAAGGCATGTTTTACTTACCGTCTTTCTGGAAAACAGCATCGACTCTGCCAATTTTTCCAAAGTCGGAGACTATTTTCCTAGGATAACCATGGTCCATGGTTTTCTTGGTTTCATCATATCTTAACACAGGAAACATCATTACAGTTTGTGAGGAAGCAGACAATATTTTGAAAGTCCAAAGCAAATTCATACACATATGTAACTCCACTGTTAATAAGAAATCTTATTAAAGATTAGCAGAAGTAGCTTTGTGGTTCTTCCTGTTATGCATTAAGGTTCTCACATCTGTGTGTCTTGAGATTCAAAAGTCCTGCCTTTGGTAAAGTTTGTAGCAAGGCTTTCAAGGACCTTGGGACTACAGCCCAGGAATTTATTAATACATTTCTGGACTGTTCAGAGCCTTGGCCATGACTTGCACATAAAACGAGTTACTGTTTCGAGGCACTGGATATCCAGTTCAGTATAAAAGCAAAACATAAAACCTGGGAGTTGAAAATGGTAGCACATTCCTGAAACATACTTGTATTAGTGTCAACTGTGTACTTCTTAAACAAAATTACTCTCTGAAATTTGTCATGAGCTACACTTGAGTTATAAATACGACAATCTATACAATTGGAGGATACTTATAGTTTGTTCACAGAGAAATCCAATTACAATGCTTTTTATTAGCAGTTCATTTTGTTTGAAATGTGAATGAAAAGTGGACATAATCACAATATTGCACAGAAAAGCAGCTCTGTTGTAGAGAAAAAGTGAACAATTTAACAGAAAATCACCACTCTCTTTTGGGCAGATGTTTTATTCAGTTGCAAGTAGCTACATTCCTGATACATAATCTGATGAATGGCCAAAAAACCCTATAAAAATGTTGACATTTTCTAGCAAATGCTTAAAATTTTTAAACTTCCAGAGAATCCTGTTTAAATTTCTGCAACATACCTGTTTTAAACATCATTGCACTTGAACTTTATAATAATACATCAGTCCTGAGGGACAAGTGAAAATACGCATTCTAGTATATGAACATTAAGCCTTACCTCCAGTATCTGTCAGCTGTAAAGAAGTATGTTTTCCCTGTGGTTTCATCATTGTAAGCTGCATTAACTCTTTTAACAGTCTTTGGGAGTCCCAAATGATAGATTGGTTTAGGATAACCAGGTGCAATGTCATACCCTCTGAGAACCCAGTATTTACCC
Source organism: Athene noctua (assembly GCF_965140245.1). Lineage (NCBI taxonomy): Eukaryota > Metazoa > Chordata > Aves > Strigiformes > Strigidae > Athene > Athene noctua. The sequence goes on along the minus strand of NC_134037.1, from coordinate 249,766,732 downwards.
TCTGAAAAATATAAGCACATTTCAATTGGTTTTGCTATTTATGAACAGCATTTACTTGTGTTTTAGATGGGTAGCAAACAATGTGTCTTAGATACCAGTATTATTCCTTCCAGTTTATTATTTTAGAAAATGGCTCTGATTCTTACACTGGGACTACATCATGAAGACAGTGGAAATGTCTTTTGTTTCTATAAGTAAAACATTAGAATCAGAAGGTGTATGGATAGTACTTTTCCCAGATTTTTTTTTTTCAAATGTATATAAAGTATTTGTCTGGGTAACAGCTTGGGGAGGGCTGGAGCTTGATGAGTTAATCCATGGAAATTGGATTGGGATATTGAGTTTATTAAGTTCCTGTAATATGCTATCTGATTATAGAGCCATATAATATTGTGAAGCTAGAAAATGTGCATTAAACTATTCAGAAGTGCATATGTCTAATCAAAATATTTTGGTGATTTTTAGATTCAATGAACATATTCACATATGGTAATATGTACTGTAATATGTTCATAATAAAGTTATCTGAGACTTTTAAAGTGTATTTGAGACTTTTAAAGAAAAAGACATTTTTTTTCAGTGAACAATTTTCCTCTCACAATACACTTTTCCACCAAAGTTTTTGTTGTTTGGTCCCGTCCCCCCCCCCTCCCCCAAATATCACAAAATACTAATAAGCATATCAGTAACAGTAGTGTACAAATGTCTGTATTTGCCAATTGAATTCAACAAAAATCCTTCTGAATAGAGTGAAATGCTGTTACCTGAAGAGAACTAGACCTAAAAAGGAAGCTATTTTCATGTCTTGTTTTTCAGCATATTAACTATAAAAGAGGGGCAAGTTTTCAGGATTATGGCCTCTGGAGATCCCTTAATGCAGTATAAGTCTATGATTCTCTGGTTTAACTATTTGCAGATTTGTAAGATTCTCTGTTTCATTGTTCTTCCTTAAAAAACACTTTGACTTCTGTAATTTCATAGTTTTCAAAGGATCAGGAAGTAACTGGTTGGGAAAAGCAGAGGATTTCAGGTTCCATTACCTTTAAAAAGTAAAACTTCATCCCTCTCAACATTTTCATAAGCAGCTTGAATTCCTGATGGTAATCTTGGCCAGAACAGTGAGATAAAATTGAGCTCCGTTTCTGCCCTCACAGGATGTTTGCGCAGCATATATCTGGTTGAAACAAAATTTATGTCATAAAATAGTTCCATTCCTATCATAAGTGCAAAGTAATTATTATAACGCCTGGAGTATAACAGGGGCGACATGAGTACCTGACTGTGAATATCCCACTCCACTGAATGTAAAGGAAATCTGGAGCAACTGCGAGCTTAACTTTAGGACCTCAGTCATGTTTTAAATGTCAGGCAACATGAATATAAGCCCTTCTATTTCTCTGTAAGACAATCAGGCTAAGAGGTGGCTTCAGTAACCACTTAACGGACATAACAGCGGCTTCAGTCCTGCCCCTGCTCTTGTATTGAAGGGATAGCAGAAATGTTACATGGAGACATTGCTAAGGGATATATTAATGAATACTCTTGCTTTGCTATTAGTTGAATTCAGAAACGAGTCTATTGCAGCAGTGGCCACAGCAACAGAATAGTTGGAAAACAACCTACAAGACCTCGTCTCCTTCACTGCTCTTATCAGCTAGGGCTCTTGGGATTAATGATTTGAGAACTCTCACTTGTGTAAATTTATGGTGGCTTTCTAGTTCTTCTCTTTGTACTGTATTCCAAAAGATCGGTTTCTCTCATGCAGTATAGATTTTTTTTTAAACTACTGGATATTTTAAAGAGATTATATATATGCTTATTGTTGTTACCTGCCCTTGAAGAATATTATTTCTCCACGTAGGGTAGTAATAGCATCAAATGTCAAATTTGGGTCACAAGCTTGTGGAGTTATGGGTCCTGTTGGCTGCACAGCAGTATTAGACTGTCCTATAGGAAGAGTATTTTATCTTTTAGTATGGAGGAATACAAACACACTGTTCAGAAAGTCTTTGAGTACACCAAGAACCCTCTTTACAGAGAATGAGAAGGCATACAGTTTTAAACTCAGGGTTTGTCACTAAAACCAGGCTTTTAATGTTGATAAAACAAGTTGTGTTCATATTTTCCAAAATGAGATTTTTGCAGAGCTGGACTTCAGCTGAAGTTAGCTACCAGGATTTTTTTCTTTTATTGTCCATTGTTCAGCAGCAGTTAAACTTCTTATTTTTGTGGAATAAGCATATCTTAAATGTGGTTTTATTACTGTTTACCAGCCTTTCATGTAGAAATACTGAATAAAAATATTTTTTCTTACCATAGATGGCTTGAATGCCATCAATGTCATCCTGGGGAAGAAGGAATTCACTGGGGTCCGTGTAGGAGTAAGTAGGATACATCAGTGCTCCAGGATCATGTGAATGAGATAGACCCAGTGAATGGCCAAGCTCATGGGCAATAACAATGAACAAATTGTAGCCTGTAGGATAAAAATCATATGAAACAAGGCAAAATCTGTTTCAGTATTCAGCACAATCGACTAAATGGGAAACACTTATGCATCCTCCCAAACTACATTATGGGTATAAGAGAGGCTGTAAGCAATGCTGTCAATATCACAACTCAAAAATATTGTCTCAGAAGATCTATATAGGTACTAAAGGAATGTCTGTCCTTAACTGTGGTCTCATTGTCCTTTCTTTAGTGTCCTCATGTCTTAACCTCAAACCCTGTTTCTCCTGTTACCACATAAACTGCTCAGACCAAAGATCATGCCCATGATGAGTGGAGGTTCAGTGATCCAACAGAAAAAAAAAGCTTCAGAACAAATACTGAGATGACAGTTTTGGTGTTACTTGAACACCCCAGTTAATACCAAACTTTGAAGTGCTAGGTTAAGAAGGATAAACGATTTGACTTGAGAAGTTAACCACCAGATCTTCCTGTATTCAAGTTTTAGGTTTCATCTGGACAAAAAATGTATTTTTAAGTGCTGACTTAGTTGTCATTACAAAACACTATGACCTAGAAATCTCTTTTCTATGAATTGATTCCTACAAGTGAAAAGAAAAAAAGAGCAAAGCCATTTAAAAGGACAAGTTCTGCCACTTTTTCTCACTTCTTGCCTTGTAATCAGGCTCATGAACTGCACATCACATGAGCTAAGACTGTGCAAGGCAAAACTATATAAATGGATCCAGTTACAGAGTCCTTACCTCTTCCATCTTTTGTCCAGGTTTCCTCCTCATCAAGATGCACATCTCCACCAATACCTTCACCAGGCTGGAAAGCATGAGCCAACTGCCCATTGGGGCCATCAAATGGAGAGTTGTCTTTGTGGTCTAAAATGAAGAGGAAAAAAATCAGAATCCTAAATTATTTCTATGATTGCATAGATATAGGTGGCTATTTAATACATAAAAATATAAATGTTACCTCTATAAGCAAAAGAGATCATTATATCTGCTTCTTTGTCCTCAACTTTTTGGAATGTCAGTGGTGTCACATTGCTCCAGACACTGAGAGCTTTTTGAATTGCTTCATTTACATCAGCTTGTCTCATCTTTGGGGTGTAATTCAAAATCCTTCAAAGCAAACACAACACATTATATACCGTTACGAATAGACCATTTTAGCTGAAAAATAGTAATTTGTGCAAAAGTCAGAAAATCTCGGACATAACCTTCATGAATGAAAACTAATGATGGCTTCATTTTAGATACTGCCTTCTAGAGTGTCTGTCTTCCAAAAGTCAACTGATTGCTCTGGATGGCATAATGTACTTACTTCAGACACACACACACACACCACACCCCCCCCCCAAATTTAGGAATGCTAGATTTTTTTTTTTTTTTTTTTTTTTAACCAGCTTAGGAAAGATTACCTGTATGTCAGATTATTTCTTTTCCATTTGGGATTCCCTTCTGTGAACACATATTGGCCTATATCAGGTACACCACATCTGGGTTTTTTCATCATCTTCAAAGTGTCAAGATCAGGTTTCCCAGTCACTTCTAGTCCAAAGAATGCTTGCATTTCCTTGAGCTTTGCAGCAAGAGGATTTTCACCCTTGCTTCTTAAATGAGGCTGGTCATCCCTTTGAAGATCATAGTAATTCTGTAGATAACTCTGAACCAGCGTTTAAAAAAAGAAGAACATTGTGGCGTATCAGTACTGTCTTCAGACACATTTAAATTTTCTAAGTAAACTTAAACTATTCCCCTATCAACATGCCCTGTGTTTACCAGGAGCAAGAACAGCCTATTTTCTCCAGGAATTGGTGTGAAGAGTCAGATATAATTTACAGTTTTCACATAGTTTTCTGAATTTCTTATTTACTGAGGAAATATATGAAGAAATGTCTTTAAAATCTAATATTTATTATTAATAATTAATTCCATATTATTTATGGTGCCTAATTACTATAAGAGCAAAACTTATGACAAACCTTATAACTGGTCTCATTCAAGGAAATAGAGATTGACAGTGAAACTCCACACAGCCAGGATTCCCAACAAAGCAGGTGACTACTAGAGAGTCGGCACTTGTGTATTCCTAATAAATTTCAACAATTTTCTCTCCAATAAATAGTGTTGTGTCTATGTAAGTGTTGTACTTCTCATAGATGTCAACTTCTTTCAAAATATTCCATAAAAGATCCATACAACAGAACACTGAAATACATGCCTCCTTCAAGCAAGTTTTATCCCTTATGTTGCTGAGACAAGACATATTACAAGTTTCAAAGCACATGCTGAAATATAAATTGTTGTTGAGGTTAAGTATTTCTGCCCAGCCATGGAGCCTTGCTGCTAGAACTCATGCTTTGGTAGTTTTATTATTACTTTACTAACAACATCAAAAATGAAGTTAGGCAATATTCATATGACTTTCGGGTAAATAAGTTCCACATAATTTTCACATGTTTTCTAGATTGATAGGAAAATTTTTCTCTTGAAATGTCTGCAAAATGGTACATCTTTAATTTCAAACCATATTCTGTGAAAAGAATTACAGTTATAGCTATTTCTCAGCCTACCTTATGTTGCACTTAGAAATGTACTGAAAAGTATTTACCTCTACAAGCTGTAGGGTTTTTCCTTCATCGTTTGCCTCTGGAGCCACAGGAAAAGCAGAGGAGACAGCCACATATAGCAACAGGACAAGCGAAAGGGTCTTCATCCTTGTCTAAGGTTGTCTGCCTCGGTTTCACTCTTGAGCTATTGAACACACTTCTCAGCTCTGTTTATATAGCTAATTTGTAAATCAGTGACAGCCTGACTCATGCTGTATAATATCCTCTGATTAGCACAAATGATGCATAACTGTTTCATCAGCAGCTAGTGACGCAATGTGTTCAACAAATGTTACTGTCCTTATTTTGCCTGAGCCTTCTGTTTTGGGCAATTTTGTAGTGTGTTTAATAAACAAGGAAATGCTTTTCAGGTAAAAAGTAGAGCTACATTTTGTATTTATTTTTGAATCATGAGTTTAGAGTATTTGTGGCACAAGATCTTGACAAACTGGAGAAATAATAGGAAATAATGTATAACAGCAATGTAATATATTGTAAAATAGTGAATAAGATGCTATATATATGATACATATGTCTTAATATTTAACAATATATAACATATTATGTTATAATATGTAACAATAAAATATAAAAGACAGTACAAAGGACTGATCTTATCTAAGAATAATTGGCATCATAATTCCAGGAGGGCTCTCATCAGCTAACGAAAAGTTCAGTCTAAAACAATCTTACGATGCTAGCGAAACTGAGTGTTAAAATGGTTTAACATTTTTTGACTGATATTAACAGAAATCAGTCATGTTACTGAAATGCATAAACTAGGTTCCCATATGTATGGTAAGTAAAATAGTGTTTGTACTCTTGCCAACACAGATAAGGTCTCAGCTGCAATAGCACGTTTGCATGCAAGCAGGGATGAGCTCTGGTCAGAAAGACTCCATGAAGACCAACAGGATTTTTTGTAAGTCTGAAAAGGGAAGATTAAAGTAACCATTTTGTGACTCTGTGTTGACTATTTCATGGAAGGAAGAGTGAGGGGAGCCATGATAATTGCTGTTAAATATATGAAAAGTTTTTCCTAAAATGGAAGCAGTTACAGTTCTCCAAGACTCTAGAATGGTCTTAAACAACAGTGATTAAGTTAAGACATGAGGTCTGGGACTCAGGTGTCTGAGAATTAGTGCTATTTGAGATGCTCTAGTGAATCCCACCTGACCTTCAGCCGCCCTGGAAGCTCTTCATAGCTCCTGTGTCATGTCAGCCAGTCCCAGGTGGGTGTCTCAAGTGCAAGCAAATGAGCAATGAGGTAGAACCAGCTTTAAGTGTTTTGTAATGTAAATATTCAGAAGTTATTTAGGTGTCTAAGCTCCTATTTTGTATAATGGATTCTATCAAGTGATTCAAGTGCCCATACGACATGGACTTTAAGATGAGATTAATATCTATACTTCATTGACTGTATCGGCTAAGTCTCTATCAATGACAAGAGGAGTTTAAATACTCAGGACCCATGTGGGAACCTGCAGTGTAGACTCCTAAACTGAAAAAAAACATTTCTAACTGCAAGGACAGCTAAGCATCAGAGTAGATGACCTAAAGTGGCTGCATGTTTGCTAACTCTGGAAGATGTCAAGTATAGGCTGGACAACTTTCAGATGGTTTTGGTGGTGTTGACCTTGTTGACAGTAAAAAGCCTCCTTAGAAACCTTAAAGTGGAACAGTAAATGTCAGTGTGAGAGGGAAAATACCAATATGTGCCATTGTCTGAAGGAGCTCAATACAGGATGAAAATTTTAATTGTGTTTGCAAGTATTTCACTTAGTTTCCCAAACATCAGGGAAAAATAATGTACTTAGTATATGATTCTACACTCACTTTAGCACCCCCAGTTATATCTAGGTTCAGCAGAGCAGTCATCAATCCTGGGAAAAGCAAATTACTTTATACCTTCCAATGTGAGTTACATTGCTTGTCTGGTGTGATTGACTAAAGCTAATACAGGACATTTCAAAACCAAAAGCAACAATCCAGTGCTGGTATTTGAAATGACAATGACAAAAATTCTTCAAAAGGTACAGCTTTTGCATATGTAAAGAGATTCAGCCTCATGGTTCACAGTCCAAGGAAACCTCGTTGTTGATTAATCCATCTTGATTTTCAGACATGAACAAAAAGAATTGTGTGTGTTGGAAATTTCTTCAAAATCTGCTACAACTCACATCATCCTGGGGTTTGTGAAATGCTGCTTATCTTCTCTAACTGTGCTTCTAAACTAGTGTTATTTCTGTGTAAATATTTCTCCTTCATCTGTTTCTATAGGCTGGTTTATATAGTTCCTGATTCAATACCTCCATTTCTTTCTTGTTTGTTATTTTTTAAAATTTATTTATTTTCTCAAGGCTTCATAGGTGTGTTTAAACACATACAGGCAAAGAAGAGATGACGATTAATTAGATGTGTCCTGTGGCTGAGGTGCTAATTTTAGGAAATCATGTGTTGCATCTTGCTCAGAGAGACCTTGCACATTTCTGTAAAGGGTCTATGGCCAGATTTTAATGTGTCCAAGAGGATATTGAGTCAGGCAGAGGGTGAGAGGGGACATCTGGTTGTTTTCCAGGAAACTTTAAATAAATTACTCTCCAAGGCAGCCAGTGGCAGGACTAGAAAGGCCTGGACTCCAGCACTAGCTGTGGGAGATGTTTATGTATTTCAAGAGTCATCGAGTGAAAAAACTTAAAGTGTCAGGAAGGGGAAGCAGAAGCAGTGGCTTTCCTCTGTCTTGGGAATTTCCACTGTGTTGGACTACAAAGTCACGTCCTATTTCACTGTCTGCATTGGCTTCCTACTGCATGTGCTTGGGCACATCTCCCTCGAACAAGGGAAAGAGAGATTTCAGTCATCTTCTCTTTCCATGGGGCACTAGCTAACACATTGCCACCCTCTCTTTTTCAAGCACTTGCCTTCAGACAAAAAACTCAAAACCCAACAGGAGACATGAATAGGCCAAGATGAAACTAAGAGCCCTCTAAATACATGAGAATTTTCACTGAGTGCCAACTGATGTCTACACAGTCCCTCACTTTGTGTTGCGTTGCACCTGCACCTAACTGGCACCTGACCAGCACAGTCTGTCCTGACCTCTCATTAAACCTAATTTCTAGCTATTTTCCTGGGCCATGGGCTCTGTCCCGTGTGCAGGGTGTGTGTGGGGTGGTCTCAGTGTCAGCCCTTAGGGTAGGACCAGGGGCTGGAGGCCCCTGTGTCTGTGATGGTGTGACTGGAGAGATGGGTACGTGCATGTCAATTGGGTACATGTGTATGTGTGCAAGCACAAACGATGATCCAGCTGGATAAACCAGTAAGGTAAGATGTTGAGAGCTGAATGTCAAAGTGGCCATAAGCCAGGGCTGGATACTGGGGAGACCAGGGTTCTGTGGGTTGGTTACTTGAGGGACGGGGGGCCCAAGTCAGCAACTGGGAAAGCTGAGGGATCTGGAGCTGGAATAGAGACCGGTTTGTGTGTATGTGCAGGAGGTAGCAGAGGACACCAGCACATACCAGGGCAGTTGCTGGATGGACAGAGTGTCTGAGCCCAGCTGCTGGGAGATCGATAGTGTCTTTTTGTGTACCTGTGTGCATGTGTGTGTACCTACTGGGAATACACTCTTAGCCTCGCTGCTGGCTGGACCTGGGGGCATGGAGCTGCAGCAGCTTAACCTCTATCAGGGTACCAGATCTGGACATCTCCTGACACATTGGCCCTGCCTGAAGTTTGCCTGGAATCTCCATGTAACCAATGGAGAGGTAAACTTTGCCCTTACGTACCCCCAGTTGTTCTTCAGAGGCAGATCTTTCCTGGACCACAAGTATCAGTAGTACCTCATTCAGGTTGCCCCAAATCACCCCGCCAGGCCTGGGACCCATCTGTTAAGTCAGTGCTAAACCCGAACTGGGTGCCTAAGGAAGAGGGGTTCGACACTGTTGTTAAGAAAGGGTCAGCATTTTCAAGGGTTTTTCCATTGTACACTCAGTCAGTACAGGATTGTGTCTCCTTGTATTAGCAGTAATCATGCTTTATTTGTACATGTGTTCCTCAGCAAAGCTGCACCCTTGTTCATGTTGAGGCAAGACCTTAAAGTGTCCCTTTTCTAGGTACTCTACTCACTGTTCCTTGTTCGTTAAGTCTGCACAGGAATGTAAGCACTGCCAGAGGTCTATCTAGCACATTTCTTCTTTGTAGCATTGACTGAAAGGGACATTTAGGCAGAGAGTAAGAGGACACATATTTACCCAGAAGAGCTTCCCAGCCTCAAACAGTTTTCTGTCTCAGTGATTTCCATTTACTTTATACTACACTTACCTAGAGCTTGCATTTGACTCTTCAGGCTATATCCCTTTTCCCCTAGTTATATCTGATAATATTTTAAAATGTTCTAATGGCTTTCATCCTTCTCTCCATAAGAAGAAACCTCCATCGGCACCCCTGACTAAACAATAAAAAAATAAATTCATAGTGTGAATCATAGTGGAGTTTCCCTAAATCAAATTCTGTCACTACAGAATTACTGTAGAAAAGGGAACTTTGATTGATAGTTCTGTAATTTTAACATTACAAAAAATAAAAATGGTACTTCTTAATTCTAAGAATTATTTACTATTATAATTTGTCACAATGATGTCTGAAATCGCTTTCTCAGTAGCAGGTGGCACAACAAAATACAGTCATCATTCCTGGAGGAAGTACTTTTATGTCTATTCTGTGCTCTCATGCATAATGCACATCTTAATCTCTTAATGTGCTTTCAAATATATTTTGAAGTAACAGAATAAAAGTCTTTCTGCAAACCCAGAATATTAGCCTGAAACAAGCTATTTTGCTTGGGGATGTCACTGAATACTGAAGTGTCAAAGATATAAATCATGTCACTCTGCAGCAATATTCAACTGGTATCCAGATATTCACATGAAGTTAGAGAATTCATTAGGAATTTTCTCTTAATGAGCCAAGTACATTTTAATACTGAGATGAAAAAAACAAAGGCAACCCTCCAACTAAGTCATATGTCTTAAAGTTTGCATAAACTCATGGCTTAACGTCACCCAATGTTAAACATTTCCTTTGTAGAAATGTTGTTGATTCTGCTCCAGAAGAATGATCAGTCAGTCTGTTTACGATCCAGGGTGCTGCTCTAAACAGTGTTAGGAACACAATGGTATAGTTCAAACCACACTGAAGTCCAAAGGCCACTGCGATACGGCTCCGGATGTCAGCTGTTGAATCAGTCCTAACTGTTCTATTGTAGAAAAGTAATTCAACGTGATAAGGTGCAGACTGGGGCAGTGCCCGAGTTACGCCTCAGTGACTTGCATAGCCTCAGACATGGCATCATCAGTGATTTCAGTAAAAGGAGAAGGGAAGGAGTGCCACTTTCCATGCCAGGCACCTGTTTTCTGAACACACAGGAAAACCAAATTACATTCTTCATCCTTGCAGCTGAGCTGTTGCCTAGGTTGGGAACCTGCTCTGTTGTGCCCTGGGCATGACTTCCCTGATGGCAGATGACCCCTGGGATGCCTTGCAGAGTCAACCTTACTGGCTTGAAGTCCTTTGCCTCTAACCTGGCAGTTGTGCAGATGTGAAACCTGCCCTGAAAGAGACAACAAGAGATCAATGTCTCCACACTGATCTACAAAACAGGACTGGACCATTTGAGACATGATGGAATTGGTACAGGCTCACAGACCTCCAGCTGGATTCATGGTGGTACCAAATATGAAAAGGACCGGTGGCCCAATCCCATTCCTCCCCTCTGGCTGATGAGGCCTTCCATCTACTGCTGAAACATTGACATGGAAATACAAACAGCGTGGATGCCCTCCGCGGCTGGGCTCAGACACACAGTCCTCCAGGTAGCTGCCCCTGCACTTCCTGTATCCTCAGTAATGTAAGAGTCCTCACATGCTCCAGCTGCTGGTACTCAGGTCTCTTAACTTATTTGGCAGTCAGTCCAGCTTGAAGTTCACCCAACACATGTAGAAAGAGCTCACCCACACGTAAGATATAATTTACTGAGAAGACAGGACCAAATGTGCATGCCATGGCCAATGGAGCACACTGACCTACAGCCTGTCTAAACATAGCCAGACCCCTCCATCCACTTATCTCCCTGTTTTCCCAAACCTGTTCCTTCCCAATCTACCTTGATCCTTCCATTACTCTGCCTTTGATCTTTCCCCTAATCAACCCATAATAAATTTTGCACATTCTCACAGTCCCCTTCAAACATGACATAATAAGTTTTACAAAATCCCCAAATTCTCTTCCTCTGGATACTGATCCTTGTCCCCCTGGCAGTGACCTCTCAGCCTGTGAGGTTATGGGGACCCTCTTCCATTGACACATGGTGATGGGTGTCCCCCAGTCCATGGGGGCTCCTTTGGACAGCTGGAGAGGAGCAGGGGCACGTCAGGGATGACTGGAGCTCCCCTAGATGTCAATGTGCCCCTCTGCTCCTGTGTTTGTGGAGATGAGCTTTTAATCACATATATATCAATAAATATCTTAGGGTAGGATTCATCACACTTAAGGCTAACCTTCTATAATCAGGTGCCTAACATAAACTGCTCAAACAGGCTGCCTCCTCAGTCAGTAATGACAAAGAGCACTTCCATCCCTAGGCACCCACCTCAGGCTGGGAGGGAGTGCTCTCTGGAGCTCCTGTCTGTCTCTCGGTAGATATAAACAATAGCTTTGATTAGCCTGCTTGCTTAACTCTGATGTATCTAAACCAGATTGAAAGTAATCCTAGCTCTAGGAACAGAAATGCTCTTCCTCATGGGCATCTGACTGGTAGGGCTCTGTGTAGGGTGATGTACAGCATGAAGAGTGAAAAGAAGACAGTGGAAAAAATAAAACAAGACAATTTTTGTATAATATCAAAAGTAAAAACTGCTTTGTTCTTTGGTAAACTAGCAATCCTGATGTTGATAACATACATATATACACATCAGTATGTTAAATACTGTTCTGTTATTTACAGAAACAGTGATTGTGCAGGGGCTGAGGTTTGCTAACTTTGAAGTGCCTATACATTACATATATTTATAAAAGAAAAAGTGTTTCTAGTGCAATAACACTGCATTCTTTACAACACCATTACAGATTTCATTTTCTTAACATGGAAACCAGAAGTTTGTCTTTAGGATGCGTGTAACCCTCTTCTTATCAGGGTCAAACTCAAATTGCTTTCTTCCGCGGAAGAAATAAAAGAAGTCTAGGGGAAAAAAAAAAGCAGATGAATCATGATATTGCAGATGGAAAGATTAATATGCTTTAACAACTTCCTGAAAGAGCTCAAAAAAACTTTGGAGACATTTACACTGCCAACAACATCTGTTCCCAGGTTTAACCTCTGCAAAATGGTGCATAGCTGCATAGGGACGCTTTCCATAGCAAACCAGCCATGCACACACTGCATAATATACTTAATGAACCCTGTGAGGTGACACCACAAAAAAAATTATCTTTGTATCTTTCTGCAGTTTAAAATATCTGCTGTTATGCAATGTCTGCGTAGAAACCCTCCAGAAGGGTGTATTTCTAGCCTCCTGTGAGTAAGCGTTGCGCAGCCTGGAGTGTGGCACTGGGCACAGCAAGGTGCGAGCAGGTACAAGCTTGCTGGAGTCCTGTCAGAGACTGTGTGGGGAGGGAGAGGTCCAGCCTGGGGCAGCTGCATCCACACTGCCCACCAGGAGTGATGGCCACAGTTAAGGATCCCCAGCACCATGCATAAGACTCATTTTGGAGGAAGCTGGTAGATTTGCTGGGAAGCAATAAACTTGCATGGGTTTTGATGATCAGGAGATGAGGACCCAGGCGGCAACTGGGAAGCTGTGCCATTTGGCAGTTGTGGATGTACCATTGGGCCTGTTCCAGCATCTCCCTGTCTAATATTCTCTCATATGCAGAAGCTAGTGCCAACTATGATTCTCAAAGCAGTGCCATCTTATGTCAGAGGGCCAGGCTTAGGTAGTCTTGCTCACAGCAGATAGACCTTATGGTTTTGAGACATCACTGTCTTGGTAAGCTAGCTCTTCGTGGTGTGAGGTGCATGTCAACATGAATACAGATATATCATTCTGTCCCTTGGAGCTGGCCTTTCCATCTGTGAAACTCTGACCAAAGGTGTATTACCACTATTTTTCAAGGGGGTAAAATGAAGCATGGGAATGTTATGTGACTATTTCAAGGTCTTGTTAGTCATCTTGAGGGCTATAAGAAGCACTTAGAAGTGCTTCTCTCTGTCCAAGCACTCTCAGCCCTATGACCCTAAGCATTTAATATAGATTTTATTAAGAACAGTTACTCACTCTCATGTTGAAAAACAGCATCGATCTTCCCATTAATTCCTGGAAATTCATCCCTTATCAGTATGGGCTTCTTGTCCATAGACTGACTTCTTTTATCATAACTGAGAAAAAGATAAACAATGTAGTGTCAATGAAAACTGCAAGCAATTCATGATTCATTTGGCTCACCTCATTCTACCTACTAGCAGGTAACTGAGTTCACTGAAGACTTTCAGTATCATTTAGGTAACACTGAGACAGGCATGATGTGCCATAAATAATTACTAATGTATTAGCTGCACTGGAAGAATTGCTTCTGTTTACATCAGCTCAAGATACTCCAAGAATACCTAATATTCAAATCATCATCATAAATCTGCTAAGAGATCGTACCTAAAGGAAAGCTGGATATTCTTATCTTAACTTATAAGTTAGATTTGTAAGATTGTTAAAAGATGGATTTCATGTTCCCTGTCTGTAAGAAATATTTATCAGGAAAAATCTGATTTTTTCTTAAGTTATAAGTTATTTTAAGTAATTTTCCTTACTTATAGCAGGCTGTTCCATTTTGAGTGAAGTGCAGTTTATCTATCAGTTCTAGAATAAGAAGGCTTCTGAAAGCATTTTCATTCTGATACCATTAGTAAAAGATTTAATGATCAGACAAACTGCTCAGCTGAGGTCCTTCAAGCTATGAGAGTTTGAACCAAAATGTGGAAGTCTGATCTTCTGCTTAAACTACAAATAAATGGCTGAATAGTTACTCCAGGATGATCTCTGTGTGTACGATGACTTGGTCATTGTGGTGGCAGGAAAGAGAAATTGTGTCATTCATCTGCAAAAGTTCAAGTTATCTACTGCTTCTGTTGCAGGAACAGCTCCTTCAATTGTTAGAAATATATATCCTGTAACACAAACCTGAGCAGTAGGGATTGGGTTCAAAAGGGGAAATAATCATGAAAAGAAGATACTTCTGTGCAATACATGCATTTATCAACAAATTTATGAAACTGTCTGTTAGTAACTGAAAAAGGGTGGGATACTCCTGGCCTCACAGAAACATTTATATATATATATATTTATATATATATATTTATATATATTTATATATTTTATATATACATATATAAGTAGTGAGGTTCTGACTGATTTCCTGAGCTGACTTGTGGATCTGTAGGATGGCTTTTTTCCCCAAGACAATTAAATGAAAATTAATAAATAAATAATAAATAAAAGAACTGTTAAATAATTAAATCAGTTAAAAGGAAATCTAAAAGCACTGGTTTAACTCCCTTTCAAATATTTTTCCACAGCCAGTTGTGACACCAAAAGACATTACCAAAAATGTGTGACTAATGCATCCTAAATCATGACAGGATATTGATCATGTGATTATGTTTGGTCCTATTTAGGAAAGCAGCACAGGAAATGTTACCTCCAAAATTTGTCTGCTATGAAGTAATATATTTTCCCTCCATTTCCATTACAGAAAGCAGCATCAATTTTGGTAACATCCTTTGAAAAACCCAGGCTATAGATTTTTTTGGGGTATCCAGGAAGCATGGCATCTCCTCTCAAAACCCAGAATTCATTCCCTATGAAGAAAAGTTGATGAAAACGTTATCAGAATCTTGGAATGACACAATCCTTTCATGAAAACTATTCTTTTAATGGAAAAAATGCAGAGAGAAAAAAATGGTTACTTGAAAACATTCTAAAAACTAGTTCTAGTGTCCAAAAAAAGTGCAACAGTAGTTGTTTGCCCCACATTTTATGAAAACTGAAATTTCAGTCTTCCTTCATAATTATCTTAGTTTTCTACCAGCTGGAAAGAAGCATATGTTCTAACTTTAAAATTCAACAAATGATTTTCCAGAAAAAAAGAAAAATAATTTTTAAAATATTTTGGCAGGGAAACTGCCTATATTGACATTATATATTGACATTAAAAACCAAGATACATGTTCCTTATCTTAGATAATACTTTTGTTATCTCTGTGATTAAAATATACCAATTTATTGGACTAAATTAAAGCTTGTGGAATCCTACAGAAAGGGCTTAAAACACAAACGCTCTTGACTACTTGGAAAGACAACATAGGAAAATAAAAAGACATTTTACCTTTAAAAATGACTGTTTCGTCTTCTTCAGGAATTTCATATGCAGCATCAACACCAGGTGGCAGCCATGGCCAGAACGAAGATATTAAATTAAAATCAGCTGTTGGGACTGCAGGATGCTTCCTCCAAAAATGACTTACATAAATATAGAACAGGTTTTAAATAAAATCAGACATTCACACAGAGTAATGCATGAAACCACATCATGGCAACCAGGGCAGGATTTATCTGACTAAACCCAGTCATGTTCCCTTAAGCGCCCTGTAATGTCAATGGAAAGAAAGTTATTTCCATGGTGGGTTTTCTCTCATCTTGATGCAGACATCTAAAATAGGTCAGATGAACTGTTTTGTCAAAACATTTATTATTTTCCCTTACACAGAAAGGGAGCCTAGAGAGACCTGGCTCACATGGTTGGTATGGGATAAAATTCTGGGAATAAAACCACACCCTAAGGTTACCAATATCAGTTTAGAGAAACGGTGCGCATGAGGATCTTCTGCAAAATAACACTTTACTGGCTTTGTGACTTCAAACTCTGACCTCAGAATTCACTTTAACATTGATTTTGGGGAGGTTCTGAAGCAGGGGAAGCACAGCCCCTACCACATGAAGGAGAGGGGAATCAGCTCTTTTACCCCTTCTGCTCAAGACTTTGGGCTGTCATGCCCTGGAGAAGGACAGTATGTCTGAGTTTAACACTAAATCAATTATCCTTTCCTTTTGTTATTGTACTAAATCACCACTGCAGGGGTTCTTCAAGCAGGTATTGTGTCAGAACTGGTAAATCCTCAGCTCTCTCAAAGCAAGGACAGAAATGAAGATGCCATCTGTCCCAGGGCTGATGGTGCATTTTGCCAAAGCTCAGCTCTCCCAGATGCCAAACACTTAGGACTTGCTTACAGCCTGAAGTGAAAATAGCCCATGTTTTCAGAGCAGTCATCTTTCCCCATCCTATTCATAGAATTCCATGTTTTAAAGGTGATCTTCCTCCTTACACTTATCTCTCTTCATTTCTCCACCACCCTCTTTGTTTTTGCCTCCCACCTCTTATTGTGCTTCCCTGTCTTCCTGCCTTGAATGGCTGATATTTTGCATGAAGTTATTTTTCCATGCTGTAGGGCATAATTTAAAAATTATACCCAGCTATTTTACTTGCAGAAAGATGAGTTACCTGTTTTTAAAGAACATTATTTCACCACGGAAAGTGGTGACAGCATCAAAAGTTAAATTTGGGTCACAGGTGTTTGGCAGTGCAGGATCTTTTGACTCTGTTGGATCTTTTATCTCAGTAGATTCCCTTTGGTCATTGTGGGTGTTAGAAGATGGTCCTGAAAGAAGCAGTTTATGGAAGAAATTAAAGAGAGAACTGATTCAGGTATATCCAGTAGACAAAAATGTCACTGAAAGGAATTCCACAATCTTTGAAATTATAAACACTAGTTGATTAATAATTGTGAATTACCATAGAGGTACTGAATGCCATTAATATCATCTTGATGAAGAGGGAATACTGAAGGGTCAGGTTTCCTATAAACAGGGTACATCAGAGCATTGGGGTCTTTGGAATGGAAAAGTCCCAGTGAATGGCCAAACTCATGGGCAGCAACATAAAAGAGGTTTGTACCTGGAAACAACAAACAAAACACATAATAGGAGAGCTGTGTTTTTTCATTTGTCCTGAAAACATGAAGAACATAACGTAGGTCAGAAGTTTTCAAAACTGTTTGCTTAAGCAATTGAAACTGTTATGGAAAATTCAGTTGGAGATGAAATTCTGGTCAGAAAGAAAAATATTGACATCATTACAGTAAAGTATAAGGAAATAGTCTGTAGATCCTGCAGAAGTCAGTGTGGGAGAAGGACCCTGGACCAGTGCGAGTGATGTAATTGTGCAGGGAGAGACAAACAGTTTTGAGGAGTGTGGAGAATGGGGCTGCCAGGTCCCTCAGCTCCTTTCCAAGTAAATCTCCATCCAGTCCATGGCAGAAGTTCAGCTGGAGCCTTAACTTTTTAAACCAGAGGGTTCAGAGTCTTTTTATAGCTATGGAAACTAGCTGCCCAATGCTCCTTCAAATCAGACCCATTTTTATGCACTTCTTAAGGAAGAGAGGAGGCGGACACTGCATCCATGATTTCATATACAGCCTGCTTCAGGAAGGACTTGAAGAACTTAATTTCCTACCCTCCGTGCTTTTGGTCCAGGTTTCATCCTCATCGAAGTGAGCATCTCCACCAAAGTCCTTGCCGGGTGCGTAGGCATGAGCAATGGACCCTCCTGGGCCATCGAAGGGGATGAAGTCATTGTGACCTGTGGAGCAAGTCCCATACACAGCTGACTGGAGGTTATGGAAGTTACAGATCTCAGCCCTGCACAGAGCTCTCTGTTCTGCTGATTTTGTAAACTATCGAGTTCCCCTTCCACAGAGATTTGACAAAAGCTCTATTTTTCACATGGAAAACAGGAAAATTTGAATTAATGCATTAGGAGTGAAATCTTGTTTTTTTCAAGAAATGAGTGGGCATTTACATACTGCTGTTGCAGGGGAAGGGAAGGACATGGTTTAGGTTAAATTACATTTCCTTTTTTAGACATGTTTTTTTCATAAACTCTTTGTCAACAGTCATCAGATGGTTAACTGAACCTGACTGATAATTTAAGTGTTGATGGCAGAAGCAAGATCCCGGTAAAATGATAAGCTCTTGAATGTAGTATCCAGAAAACAATTTAAGGACACAGAGGTTACGTGTGGTGCCTCTCTGCATAGCTTAGATGAGTGGATATGTTTGGGTGGGAGCAGAGAAGCAGACTTAAAGAATGCATGTGTATGATTGTTAATGAAAGAGGGAGGCTGCTGGTAAACCTACCCTGAGGGCAATACCAAAAATATAAGCCTTGAGTCTGTCTAGAACTTATTTAGCTCACACAAAGCACATGTCTAATCCCAGGAGTGTAACTAGAGCTACCTACTCTGTAATGCTCTGAGCCTGGGTATATACCACAAACCCTGCGCCTCTTGTGGTTTGTGCACACATTGGGCATCATACACTAGTTACAGATCCAGTGAACTGCAGGCAGCTCGTTACATGTATTTTCTCCCTTCTTGTCTTCATCTGCCTCTATACCCTCCCTCAAAGATCGTCAAGAATTATAGCCATAGCACCTTGATCGGGAACTGTGTTCTTTCGTCTGCTTGTTCAGTCTGCCACTGAACTTTGTATGTGCTACCTATGAGAAAAAGTCATTCCGGTCAACAGCTCCATATAAGGCAGTAACTTGGCAATAACTCATAATGGTTGTGTAGAGTTTTACCTCTGGCTGCAAAGGAGATCATTATGTCTGCATCACCTCTGTCCTTCTTGATGAATTTCAGTGGGGTCACACTGCTCCAAACACTTAACGCTTTCTTGATGGCTGCATTGACATCTGCTGGATGCAAGTCTGGTGTGTAGTTTAATATCCTGTAAAATATAAGATAGAAAACCAGCTGTGTTCTTACAACTTATGCTGTGTAACACACTGTCTTTACATTAAGAATTCCACTATAATTACCTGTATGTCAGAACTTGTTTTGTCCATTTTGACTCTCCTGCAAAGGTGGAGAACCTAGCTACGTCAGGGAATCCACAGCGACGTTTCTGTACCAGGTCCAAAGTGTCAGAATCCAGGTTCCCTGTCACCTCTAGTCCAAAGAATTCCTGCATTTCTTTTATTTTTGGGGTCATTGAACTATTACTTTTCCAAATGAAAGAATCTCCATCTTTCTTAAAACCATAATAATTTTCCAGGTACTTCTGACGAAAAAAAAATATTTTAGGACAGTCAATGGTGTTTGCTATTGAAAATCATAATGAATTATACTAGCGCCACTTCAGACATGTATTTTTGATACTTTTCTTTCTGTTCCATGGGAGCATGGGTAATTGAGTTTGTTACATCTTGTATGAATATTTTCTCTTAATGATAGGGTTTTGCATTATATTATCTCTATAAATGTTTTGCGGTTTACTCAGAATACATTCAAAATTAGCATTTGTCTAATGAATTGATTATTTTCTGGTAATGTACCCTCCACTTACCCTGTGCTCTAGGGTTACCCAGAGTCCTTTAGAGCAGGCAGTGCAGAAGCTGTTTGAAATATATGACTGAATATAAAATTTCATCAGCACTATCCTATTTTCTCACATTTTTTGACAGTAATAATTCAGACAAAATAATATCCTTATTGTATAGTTATGTCTCATAATACCAGAAGTCACATAAATATCCACATTTCCACCTGAATCAAACATTGACTGACTCAGTAGCTTAATTATTTGTAGAAATAACACATAAGTAAATGCATCATCAGTTTTAATAGTTCTCTACAAAAATATAAACAAAGAATGAGTCAGGAGTAAAGAAGCCTTTGTCATTCTGGTATTCATGCAGCCCCCACTCAATCACATTCTTCACTCTACTGGAATCTGCAGAACTAGCTCTTCGGCTACTGTATACTAGTTCCAGAGACTGCAATGGATGCTCAACAGCTGCTAAAGATCTCCTCCCCGGAGATCTACCTTCCTCACCTGGACAAGCTGCATGCCACCTTCTTTCTTCTGCCTTGTATCTGCAGGAAAAGCACAAGAAAGTGCTGCACATAATAACAGAAGAAATAGGAGGTTCTCCATTCTCATTTTTACTGATCTTGAGAAAAGTCTTCGTTGTTGTCTGCCACACACCTGCTTCACCTTTATATACTACTCGTTTGCTTTAAAAGGCTTTCCAATCCCTGACTCATTGATTCTCACAATTTCTAGTTACTGACAGAACACATGCAAAGCAATAAAAAAGATCGGTGCTGCTTTTCATCCGGTTCCACCCCTGTGCAGGTTTTGCAACATGAATATATGATTAATAAGGAGGTGATAGATCTGCAGTTCTTTTTAATAAGCTGATTAAACCTTTAGCTATTAAAATGTAAGCTTACTCTCCAAAAGCTTAAAGTATTTATCTTTAATGTTTCCCATTCAAAGTTAGTATTGATATCAAATGGATTGTTGATCTAAAGGGGAAAACATTCACAGAATGTTAGAGGACTGTAGACTACAAGTAGAAAATTTGTTTTCTAGGTTTTTTTGTACTTGTTTGTACATAAGCATGTACTTTTGGAGGCTAATATATGCCATCACCTTCTCCTTTGGTAGAGTCCTTCAGGATTAAAAGGTCAGTGCTGTAACTCCCTGTTTGATGAAGCAGTGCTTTATTCGTGCATTTTTTCTTTGATACCTGCATAAAACTTCCTTTTGTCTACAGAAAAACATGGAAGTCCCACAAGCAAGTGAAAACACTTTTCTCATAGCTAAACTCATTATAAAAATTAAGCCAGGGTGTTTGTATGCCACTTCTATTCAGCAGTTTCTACTGTTCTCAGAGAATTGCCCAATTACTTTGTATTTCATAGTCTACTTCTTTTGTATTTACTGTATGGTTTTAGAAAACACTGAGGTTTTCTGGATCAAACTCTTTGATGTCAGAGGAGAGGATCCTTTATTCTCTATATTTGCCATTGGTGGTAAGAACTGCCGAGACTCAACATCAGGTCTACTCTCCAGCTGGCTCAGCTTTTCCTCCATGCCCAATCACACCCTCCATGCACTGTCACAAATGAAGACAAATCAGAGGTAAAAGTGAAGGCCCTAGGAAACCTGAATAGAGATGTCTACTGCCATTGGACTTCTGTATCTGAGACTTCTGCATGGGGCTGACACACCTGCAGAACTGCAGGGAAGGTGAGGTGTTGCATGCACAGAGAACTATATCCCTCCCACGCAGCTGGCAGGACAATAGAGCTGTGAAAGGAGAGATTATAAATATATTGTACACTTGAGATATTTGCTGAATTTTTTTCCTACTGAAGAGCACTGTGTTGGTATCAGAAGCATCCCCAGAACACAACATGCCTTGTTGCCAACCACAGCAGGAAATGGGGGACTGCTAGGTATGGACAGCTGAAATGGGGCCAGACCCTGGCAAGGCTGGTGGTACTCTGCAGGGGTTGTCTGGTCAATGAGGGCGGAATTCCGACCCTGAGAGCAGACACCTAACTGAGGCATTCATATCAGGGCAGAGGTCCCCTCCCTGGTCCTGAAAGGAGATGGACAGGCTCAAGAAACACCCCAGACTGGGGCAGATGAGCCAAGGGGAAGCTTTTGATTTAGGTTTTTGAGTTAGGTTAGCTGTCCCTAAGTGAGTGTGTGAGACAAATCTGAAATTTATACAATACCTCTCTGCAGAAATAGCTTCTGGTACTTACAGCTCCACTGTGGCTTTCCAAATTTTTTTCTCTTCCCACACAGTGTCTTTATGTCTACAGTGTCTCTATGGTTCTAGAGAAAGGAAGTAACCTTCCAGACTTTAGGACTTGATAAATTTTCCTCACTCATGTTTCTCTAATGAAAGGGCCATCAGAAGCCATCAAAACCACCTAGGAAGCTATTGATGAAATTTATACAGATTTCTGATTAACAGACTTCTCAAATGCATCCTTTTCTACTCTGTCAGCCTCTTTCTCACTTTTCTTGATACTATTCACCATTGCCCTCAATAGATCAGTCACCTCCTGAAGCATTTTCCAATCACCTAGTATATGCTTTCTGAAGAATATTTCATAACCACAGAGATCTTTGATTTCATTCTTTGAGGTGACTTCATGCGGAAGTACTACAGCATATAAAGACAATCTCCTGTTTTGGTTTAAAGAAGTGAGTGTGAAAATCGTTATGTTCTCCTTCTTTTAACCTTTAAAAGTGATGGATAATCTCTTAAGATGGCCCCTATCTTTCCCTCTTTCAGTCAATCTTCTGCCTTGGATGGATTCCCACAGCTCCATCCCCTGCTAGCTGTACCAGAGAAAGACACGTAACACTGACAAGAAGTGTTAAAATTTTCTTCTTTTTTGGCAAGTTTATTGCTAATGTACAGTTTACATATTTAAAAACTAATACATACTGTAGTATAAAGAAAAGTGAAAGAGCCTCATCAGGACATAACTACGTTCTGCAAAAGACAAGGGCTTAATTACACAGAGCTTGAAACAGCCCCACTCCTCTGCCTTATGCACCCTTGGTGACCTGGCCAGGCTGGACTCCAGTAGCAGTGCAGGAACCCTGGACAAAACCTGGAACACCAGCATTGTGCACAGGAAGCTTCTGAGCTGAAAAACTGCAGCATCAGCCTCTGCTGCCAAAGAGTGGTGCTTAACTTGGAGCCTCCGGCACCTCCTTCCTGGCTGTGCTGCAAACCCTCAGACCTGGCTGCACAAACCTAGACCCAAAAATATCTTATTGCTGATGAAGGCAAGTGTGTGACCTACTTCTGGCTTTTATATAACAGTCATCCATCTCCAGCATGGTAATGCTGACTCACTGACAGGGCCCCTCTTGTCCCAGTCAGCTTCCACACAGGTCACCCTTGCTCTCCAGTGTTGAGTCTTCAGGGACTCCTGGCAGCTTAATTCTTCATTCTCTTCTTGCTTGTGGCAATGTTTTCTGTCCCTGTGAGTAGACTCTTGCTTTGTGTGCAAAAGCTGTCCAAAAAGATCTTAAATCCCAGGCACAGAGAACAGCATTAGACATCTATTTCCAAATTTCCTCTGCAACCACAGCAACTGTTTGAAAATTAGGCCGTCTTGAAAATCTGCATTTCATCAGGAAGAGGAAATGCAGGAGATTCTTGCCACAATATATCCAAAACCTTCTGTTTAACACACTGATTCTCCTCACCAAAAAGCAACTTATGACAGTTGTTGCTAGTGGGTCTAAACCAGTCTTTCATCTGCAGAGTGAGTGCTTGTGCCTGGACTGTTGGATGTCCAGGTCTGGAGCCCATTGCTTGACTGTAGCTTTTAGAAGTCCCCAGCATATGTGACTGAAGTTCCAGGAGAGCAGACGCTCCCCAGACTCTTTGCTTCTTTTACTCCTGACATTTTGTGCTAGTATGTACCGTTACAAGCTCACATAGCTAATACTCCATAGGGGCCCTATTAAACTCTCAGTGAAGTCATGAAGACACATTTATGCCTGAGTTTTTATGTACAAGAGATTACATTTGGGACAACAGTTGTGCAGTCAATAATTTCAGGTGTAACTGGGTGTTTTTGTGTGTGTCTGTTTTTGTGTGCTTGGTCTCAGACTCATAGAAGATGAGTACTTGAAGTTATGTTTATGGATAAATTTCCCCTGCTGCTATCCAAGAGCCTTTCATTCCAGCAATCATTTATGAGTTATAACAAAATCGTGGTTACAAGAAATCTTCTTTTGCCCACTAAGTGCAGCCAGGCAGCTCCAGAACTCCTGTTTCCAAACCCACCTGAATTACATCTTTTTATACCATTTGCCAGGAATTTAATTGCTTTTCCCAAACCAGAAGTAATGTTCTTTCTTGCTAAAATTTAAGACATTAACAAAGCAGAAATAAAGATGGAAAATCCATGGTTAACACATCTCACCAGTCTCCTTGTCTAGGTGAAATCCATGCCATGCTGTCTTTCATTTATGGTCCAGGTTAGACCAAAACACCAGACACTTTCCAGATTCTCCTTCACAGCCAAGTAAATATCATTCATTTTTCAGATACTAGTAGTTTAAGCTAATCAGTACCTGGAGGTGGGGGAACTATTTTAATTTGTTTCCTTGAGGTCATAACTAAAAAACAGTACCAGCCTTATGTAAGAGAAATAAGTCAATATAATGGCCAAGGTGAGCTGTTGTAAACATTGTCAATGCTCTGCTTTGCCATTGCTGAAATGTTCTTTTCAGTTCCTCCTTAACAGCTTTCACATCTCAGCCAACAACTAGAGCCTAAAGGCCTGATTTCTGAAGGCAGCCCTCACATACAAGAAGGTATCTAGGTAGGATATCAAAGTGCACAGGCATTTTTAAAATCAAAGGGAATTAGCTCCATTATTTATATACAAGCAGTACTCACAAAAGCCCTGCCCAAACCTGGAGGCATCTAAAGTCCTTGGACTGAATTTTCCTCTGGACAGGCTGTGTACACAGCACAAGCTATTGAGAAAGATACTGGGAGATGTTGGGGCAACACCAGTTTTCCTGTGTCTCTGCCCTGCTTGGACTGCTGCCAGGTGAGCTCACCCACTTGTCAGGCCATGACTTCACCATGGTGCACCACTGTCCTTGTTGCAATGCTGAGCTGTTCCGTCCCTACTTTTAAGCCCTGCTTAGATTCATGGCTTAATTTCTCACCTAGGTTGGGTTTAGACCTTGATTTAGTGGCACAAAGCATGCATGAGGAGCAGAACATGGCAGAGAAGAGGTTTTCCAAGATCAGACACAGCAGCATCTTGGCTGCCCATCCTCGGTCTTGTCTGCTAGCACAGTGGGTCTGTGGGTACACTGGGAGACACATGGCTTCCTCTGGCTCTGATGGATGGTGGACAGATGTTAGTAGGTGTTTTGACCTGATCTGAGGGTTCTGCCCTGTGCAGAAGACCAGGAGCAAATCTCACCTTCGTCTAATGGGGTTTGAGCTGTGGTAACTGCAAGCCAGTCCTCATCAGCCATTCCCATCTCCTCTTGGTGCCTTTGCCAGTTCTGCTAGAGAAAGAGGTATAATGAGAAGGATTCAACTTCCTTGTATAATCATATCATCAGAGCAGTGCTGTAAGGGATGGGATCAAATACCTGCAAGGGGAGGACAGACTAGCCAAGTTTTCTTACAGCCCAAGGGGTGTTTAAGTCACTGAGCTATCTTCCTGTGAGGGGTACCCAAACATGGTGGATGGAGGAAGCACATGTGCTTTTGACTCTGTCTCACCACTCTTCCTCTGGAGGATTCGTCTCCGGTAGTTACATGGAAATCCTGGGGTTTTACCTATCACTTTGGCTTGGTTGCTCTGGGAAGTGGTTCTTGTCAGTGGTTTCTTGTCCAGCATTGTGAGCTGGACTGTCAGCCTTGACTCCATTCCCATGACACATGGTGCGCTCAGCAGGTGTAATCCCCTGACTCCTTAGGACCCCATGACCATATCACTTCCCACCCTGCCTGTGTGCCTCCATCCTCAAACTGGACACCTACGCTTCTCTTCGGTCACTCTTACCCTGCTGTACCAGTGACTCTGCCCACCAAAACCATCCACAATGGCACTGTAACATGGGTCCTCCCACCCCATTGTTACGTTTCCCATCTACCAGCAGGCACCCATCCCCAACCCCGCCCTCACCCCTCTGTTCCTGTGACATGGGGTCACGGCAAGTGAGCTACAGCCACCAGTCTCTCCACAGACCTTCCCACACCATCATGTAGGATCTTCTTCTACCTCTTCCGCCTCCCCCACATTGTTCCTCTCTGTTTCCTTCCTCTGCCCCCCAGGTCACCTCTTACTACCTGTTGAAACTGCCCACCTACTAGTGCTTCTCTTTAACCTTCCCCCATGGACCCTAAGCCCTGATAAAAATAGTGGTGGAGTCCTGATGTCGTTCCTGCTTGTGTCTGGTTATATCAGATGCTTTGTCTCCAGTGGACTGAATCAGAACACAAGAACACTGCTATACTGGAGCAAAATACTTTATTACTCAAAAAGCCCTCAATTAATAAATAGTTGGAAAACAAAATAAATAAAAACTGTACATTAAGTTTTACATTTTGAAGGTTTTAAATTAGAATTATCAAAGCTCATCATTTCAGACTTGGATGCACAGTAACAGCTGAATGATATTGTTTATAATAACCAAGGAACATGAAAAAACATTTCTGGTACAAATACAGCCTTGCACCATCACTTAATTTTTCTAGCAATTAAACCAGCTGTTGCTCTTCATTATACGGATGAGTTTCTTGTTCTTGATGTCAACCTCATACTGGTTTGATCCATGGAAAAAGTAGAAATGTCCTAGAATTGGAAGGACAAAATATTGGCAAAATAAAATATTTTTTTTTGTATACCTATTGATAGACACTTACTATTTTCTTGGGTGTTTTAAAAAAAATATCAGAACAAATATATATGTATTTGAAACACATACTTTTGGGGGTTTGGTTGGTGGTTTTTTGTTTTGTTTTTCATTATATTTTAAGCTATTTACCATTTTTCTGAAGGACAGCATCAACTGTGTAGCCAATTCCTTGGAAGTCAGCTGCTATTTTTCGTGGATATCCCCTTTCCATTGACTGGGTATTTTCATTGAAACTAAATAAAGAAATTGCATGAAAACAAGAAACAAACTTGTGATGTTCAGTGTTGAAATCAAGTGGAATTTTTACTAAATAAGCCTACTCCCAGCTAAAAATCCAGTAACTGTGTGCATCTGTGATCTCATAGAACTCTATAAATCCTGGCTGTGTGAATATTTACATATTTAGTGGCCTATGCAAGGCTGTTTTCAGAACATCAGACTAAATAGTTTGCTACCTTTTCCTAAGACTGATAATAAGGCTGGATGGGGCTTATACAGAGTAATACTAACTTAAATAATTATGCAAACCAAATATTATCATTTTACAGCATCCGATCTATGAAGTGCCTTCATGAGATGAATGTAAACTTCTGGTGTAATAATACTCTTTCAAGATAATATTATAGATTAATTATTAGGGCTAATATTACTGCTTATCTGAACTGTTTCTTAAAAAGTAAATATTTTAGTCTCCTTCCATAGCTTTTTTTATAGATTTTTCATTTACAAATTTCAGAGAACACTTTTACCCCTTAATAGCTACTGAGTGAATACATGATATGATGACAAGTCTACTTGCATTATCTTTTTATACTATGTTCATGTAATACTGTTTCCTAATGAATAAACAAAGCTTATTTGTCTGTTAATCACAGACTGGTAGGAATAAATAGATATTGTCGTTGTCTCAGGTGTTACAGGCTTTATTCTATGAAAAGACTTAAGTAATTGCCTCTGAGTTTCAGCTTTATACTGGCTGAGAAGGCTGAGGACAAGATGCCATACTGTACAAATACTAGTATAATTTGACACTTTAAAAGCTATTTTGATTATCTGCTGTACAAAACAGAAATGAACCTTACCTCCAGTACTTGTTGCCTACAAAGAAATAGGTTTTCTTGGTATTTTGATCATGAACAGCTGCATCAATTTTCCCAACACTGGTGGGGAAACCCAGGTTCTGAATAGGCTTGGGGAAGCCTGGCTCTATTCTGTAGCCACTGACAGCCCAGTACTGGTCATCTGAAGGAAAACCAGAAAAAGTTAGTAAGGATTCCTGAGAAGACTGAGCTCTTTTTCATCAAAACCCCAGAGCTTTCTGTGTAGTAAATACCACCATATAGCACAAATGTCCAGCTGAGAACACGACCCTCTAGGACACACATAAGTTTGAATATTTCAGAGCTGTTGGATTTTCCACTTTATATAGTCTTTAGAGTATTATATACTCAATAGCTAAAATTCAACATATTTTCTAAGTGTGTTTCACACCTTTAAAAATGTATTTAAGTAACTTAATGTAGGCAATCAATTTTATCTCAGCTATGATGTGTCTCACTGAAAAGAGTAATATGATATTGTACAGGGCTGTTGTGAATCAGCATTTATTAATGACAGTAACAGCATTTTCAAAATGAAAATGGATTTAAATATTAAGAATATCTTGTATCAGTACTAATGCTAGTATTAGTATAATATTATTTCATTATTATTACATAACATTAGCAGTACTATTATAACTTCATTCATAGAAAGGACTGATGGATATGTAAGAGAAATACCTTTAAAAAATACCACTCGATCCTTCTTGTCAACCTCATAAGCTGCATCAAAGCCAGCTGCCAGTGGTGGCCAGAATGAGGAGATGGTGTCGTGCTCAATGTCTGAGAAATATGGACTTTTGCGCCAGACGTAGCTGATAGAAATGAAAACAGCAGTGTTTCATTGTCTGGATTTTGCTAGGAGATCTGTAGCCCAGAAATGTTCTTTAAATCCTACTGTCTATGTGCTGGATCCAATCCTCCCTATGAGGCAGAGATATCTTCCCTTTTGGGATGCAGTGCTACACTTTGCCCTGTTGTCTCATACACATTTTCCCTTTACTGCAGGTTGTTCTGAGGTCACAGAATGGTTGAGGTTGGAAGGGACCTCTGGAGGTCATCTTGTCCAACCCCTTGGCTCAAGCACAGGCACCTAGAGCTGGTGGCCCTGTAGACCTCTCCACAGGCACCCTGATGGCTTGCCCAAGACAATATGTGGTGTTCATTAAAATTCTTGAGAAACATGTTAAAACCCAAATTAGGGAGGAATTGCTCCTTCCTCCTCTTCCCTGAAAATTACTACGTTTTTAAGCCACAATTATTTATCATGTGTTTTAGAAGGGAAGTGAGGTGCACATCACCAAAGGAAGTTGTTCAATCAAAACACAATTACTAACCCAAGAAGTGGGTGAAACCCTGGGCCTGTCATGCTGTTCTCCCTCACCAGGGTGGATGTGCCCAAGAAACAGCCCTCTACAGTGCCCAGTGTCAGAGTGTACTCAAGAAATGGACACCTGTGACAGCAAAGGCTCCCTACAGACAGTACTGGGCTGTGGTCCAGTGCAAACTCCTAGGTCAGAGTGCCACTAAAAGTCACCAGTGACATTTTCCACAGCTCCCCTGACCCACATGAGGGATGGTGTGACAAGGATGGCACTGCATTCAAAGCAGCTGCAGACTGAAGTGTGACACTGAGATTATTCAGCCATGCACAATTTTAACAGACATAGGTGATGATGTATGATGGTTTAAAACATTTTACTCACCTGTCAGTAAACCACATTACTCACCCAGCCCAGCTAGGCTAATAAAATCTTGTAAAGTTGCCCTAATACTTTCAGAAAGAACTATCTTCCTTGGTAACCAAGGGAATATAAACTCCTTGAACTGAACTTCATGCTTTGCTTTTGTGAATCTCGCAAAAAGGTGTTGCTAGAAATGAAAGTACTTACCTGCCTTTGAAGAACAGTATTTCCCCACGGAGAGTAGTGATAGCATCAAAAGTCAAATGAGGATCACAGTCCTCTGGTCTTGTGGGGGTTTTGGAGGGTGTAATTTCTGTTGGTTCCTCCCGGGGTGACACTTCAGTTGGTGCTTCTGCAGGTGTCATTTCAGTTGGTTCTTGTGGAGAAAAAGTTTTTGTTGGAAGTGCAGGAGATTCCCTAGGGGGTCCTTTGGGAAATAGGTAAGTGTAGAATTGGAAGATGAATTAGAGTGTTTCATGTTGCAGAACTTCAGGATGTACTATATGGAGCAAGATCTATAGGTTTCTTAAGGTTAAATCTCAACTAGTAAATTAATGCTAGGGAAAGTTCCTGGGCAATTTAACTTGGCTATCTGTGCTGCTGACTGCTAAAATGGTCTCTGGAATTATTTTGCCTTGACAAGTTGTTGGTCTCTTAATGCACTTAGTTAATGCATTTCCAAAAGGCAGCTGTGCATGTAACACCCTTTTGTGGAAGATAAGAGAGTTTAATACTACAGACATGGGTCATTCCTCTGGTGTCATTGGAGAAAGGGTCTTGGACCTTTTGACTTACTAGCATGGATATAGCCCACAGATTCCATTTCACAGATGTAGACTCTTAGCCACAAAAAAACCAAGAGATTTGCTCAAAAATAATACAGGGAAATTAAATCTCAGAATCCTTCTTGCAGTAGAAACTTCAGTACATTTTAATTAATTAACAAACTAATTATAAATGCTTATATATCATCCTCAAAAAAATATTATGCTTCTTGCTTACCATAAAGGGCTTGAATGCCATCAATATCATCTTGAGGAAGCGCGTAGTCCCTTGTATCCCTGGCCATATATATAGGATACATCAAAGCACCGAAGACGTCAGAATGACCAAGACCTAGTGAGTGGCCCAACTCATGAGCAGCAACAAGAAATAAGTTGTATCCTAAAAAAGATCCAGCACAAAGATCAAACACTGAATACATTTTCTTGCATGACAGTAGGATACAGGTGTGATCCTCTCATGCATGATATATCATTCACGGTCGTAATAAAACAGCAAAATCTAACTGTGTCCTGAGTAAGAGGTTCTCTGGCATTCTGAAGGAGAAATCAGTTTTGAATTCTAAACATTTATTTCTCATGGGGAAAGGAATCTGGGGACAGTTTTTGCTTATGTTGCAGAAATGTTCCTGCCAACGAAGAAACAAAGTTTCTTTAATGTTAATAATGACTGAAAACTGGGTGAGAATATTTTAGTCATCCAGTGAGATTTTGGGAATCATGAATGACATGGAATTCACCTGGTAACTACTTCACAAAGACCAGTAACATGTAACATCATCCCTGGACATTGCTGGAAACCAGAACACTACACTGTTATATTTAATTGTATTTGCCAGCAAACTCAAGATTGTTTTTTTCCTTTGCAGAATTTAAAGATTTACATCACTTAAAATCAGGGGGAAAAAAAAAAAAAAAAAGAGAGAGCTTAATATTACAACTTTTGAGGTCATTACCTGAGGGTGAAAATTCCCTGCCTTATGATGTTAGGGTTACCCAATATTGCTGTTTCATGCAAATCTCATTTCCTTCACTGGGGTTATAATTGCAGTCTGTGCATTAATTTCAGGGGACTGCCATGACTGCAGCCTGGGTCAAAATATGCAGAATCATTTTACTAAATTACACTGACATATCTCAGTAAATACTGGAACTACTGCTATGGGATCTGTGATTTGCTGTGTCTTCAAGACAACACTGTCTAATAAAAACCAGGCAACACAATATTTAAGGTTACCTACCATTATAGGTAGTAAATTTAGTCCAGTTTTCATCTTCATCAAAGTGGGCATCTCCTCCTATCCCATTGCCGGGGGGGTAGGCATGAGCCAGAGTTCCTCCTGGACCATCAAAGGAATAGAAGTCACCATGAACTAAAAAAAAAAAGGGAAAATGAAGTGATGCTTTCCATCATCTCTGTAAGAAAAAATGACAAAACCTTATCATTCCCAGGCCAGGGAGTGCCCTTACATCCAGCTGCGAAGGAGATCATTATATCTGCTTGACCAGCGTAGAGCCTGGTGAATCTCAAAGGGGTGACACTGCTCCAGAGTTGCAAGGCTTTTGCAATTGCTTCCTCTACATCACTTTGCAGCATGTCTGGAGTGTAGTTCAAAATCCTATGAAATAAGGCAAAAGGAATTAAAAACAACCAGATCACATGTGGCTGGGGCACATAGTATCAAGGTCAAATATTTTTATCAGTGGTTATTATTATTTATATACCTCAAGTTGCTTATTTTCATATTATTTGCTTACATAACAAAGGAATTTTTAAGTTCTTTTTCTCATCTTGCAGAAATCCTAATATATATATTTTATCCCTTCTAGCCACTGAGTATATTATTTAGCAGGCTGTTAACTAGCTAATGTAAACTCCTATTCTGGTATTTTCATTACTGTTTGGAAGCCTAAAGCAAAGGATATGAATAGTCCCCCACATTCATGGCCCTTTCATCCTGAATGGGGATTTTAATATGGAGAAATACGGGAATGGATAAACAGTAATGAACCTGTTGGGATTACTTCTGCCTAGTATTCACAAAGCTTTTCAGTTGTGTACAGACAAACATCTTTAATATATGTTACCGATACGTGACATCTTCTTTCTTCCACCTAGGGCTCAGTGGGAAGGTGCTGTATGAACGGACATCTGGTATTCCACATCTAGGCTGCTTCATAATGTCCAGTGTCTCAGGATTCAGCTCCCCAGTCACCTCTAGCCCAAAGAATGATTGCATCTCTCGTATTTTGTCAGCCATATGATTGAAGTTCTTTGTTTTAAAGAGAGAACTTTTCTCTTCTTTAAAATCATAAAAATTTTGCAAATATTTCTGATGGGAAAGAAAAAGCAACAATTTAGAACATAAACATTTCTTTACAAATGCAGAGAGTTGTTAATAAAATACATCACTAATACATCACTATGTTAATTTTCTCAATAAATTATTTCTTAAGTTCTGTCTGTAGTCCTTACCTTAGCCAATTGCATATCTTCTTTTTCTTTTTCTGAAACCACTGGGAAAGCACAAGAACATGCAACATATATTAACCCAAGGAAAGGAAGGATCTTTGTCTTCATCTTTGTCTCCCTGTCCTATCAGCCCTTGCTAGAAGACCTCTCAATCTCTTCCTCTGTCCAAGGCTCAAAAGTGTTTCGCTATTTATATCAGTTGTGCGCTTGCTAAAGTCAATAACTGCATGACTCAGTTTATAACATCCTCTGATTTCCCACAGAAACACAGAAAACAAATTTGGTTTTAGAAGCAAGCTAACACATGACAGTTTACCTTGCCCAAAAACCCCTGATTTCGCAATCATATTATTAGACAGTATTTTTTTTTTTCTTCATTCCTAAACTGGACCAGTATTTTAAACTTACAAGTATCTGAATCTATAATCGGTCACCTGGATAAAAATCACCTCATTATTTAGAGGTGCTAAAGGGACCTGGGTCTTTGTGAGACACAACAATCTGTTGTAGCACATGATAAAGGACCGCTAGAAACTACCCCTCAATTTTCTCAGTGTGACACCATGCAGCACCTCCCCATGTAAGGAATGAACTCCTTCCTTTAGCCCAGTTTGTCCCTGATAATTTTAGTGACATAGCTGATATGAAAATAAAAATATAAAAATTACTCATTTATCTATTCTCTTGAACTTGATATCCCAGCATGGTTACAGAACCGTCATTTGTGCTGCTATCAGGCCTGTGTAATCACAGATTTATGGGTGCATCCCCTTGTTCTCCCATTCTCACTTCAGGCAACTCCCATACCACAACATAAAGGTCTTAGTAGAGCACCCCAGATCATACAGCCCGGTCTGCATAGTCTATCAGCCAAGGGCATTTTCACAACTAAAGAAGAAATGGCATAAATTGCCCTAGAGAACTAAAGGCACCTTGGGGACGCTGGGGTCTTCAGACGAGCTTTTTAATACATGTTACCAAAGTTAGATGGAAGATGACAAGGATATGAGCTGTAGATTCCAAAGTTTGCCAATTTGTCAGAGTCTTACTTTTGGTTCCTATGTCTTTTCTGAATGTGGTGTATTGCACTTTGTGCGGGAGTTGCAGAACTACTGTCACTCAGTTCCCTCTTTATTGCCTGTCATTTCTGAGACATCCATCTTTTGAAGCAGAATTCTCCTGTGTTGACTTAGTGCCCAAATGCAAGTTCAAAAGGAAAAATATGAGCTAAAAATAATCTACTTCTTTTTGAACATGAGAAAAAGAAGGAAAATAAACCACTTTTCCAGTGAAAGCAAACATATTGGAAACCAAAAAAACAACCCTAGCACCAGAGCAGCTGAGCTCTGCAGTCTGTGAGGTGGCCTGGGGAAAAGACATGGCCTCCTTCCAAAGGAAACTGGAGTTGAACTGCCCAGCTGGAGTAGGGTCACACTGCATGCATGACCCAGGTCAAAGCCCATGTCCTTGAACCACTGCATTAAGTGGCACAGATGTTTATGTCTCAGGCTGCAGCTGGATGAGGACAGCTTTGCCAATAGCTCACTGCTGCTGTAATGGGGTTCTCCTGCTCCTCCTGTCCTGGGCATCACTCCTTCTGATACCAAGTGTGTCCTCAGTGAACTGATCCAGAGGGATGAAGCTACAAGAAAACAGCCCAACACCACCAATGATAGTTTTCTGCTCAGGTTAGCAACTGCACTGGCTGCCCAAGAGGTGAGAAGAGCACCTGAGCCATCCTGAAGGAGGGGTGAGATATCACAGATGGTAACAGAGGTGCAGGGAGGCAGTCAGGAACAAATCTAGGATGCTAGGTCCTCTCTTTTTGGCTGCAGCAAGGTAAAAGAATATCTCTTGCTGGTCATGGAACAGCACTCCAAACTTTATTTGTAGATTATGGTGTTTGCATTTCCACAAAGAAATTCAGACACAAAGCGGGGCCATTTTTTATTCTGTATTTGTATCTGCACTGAGCAGCAGCAGTTAGCATATGGCACTTATCCTCTGCTTTCAGCAAAATGTTTTATAAACACCCTGCTTGCTGTGTCCAGGTGATCTGGGGTGAAGCAGTCAGAGTGGCGGGATGCAGCACAAACAGTTGGCAAACATTTTAGCAAGCTCTTTTTAATGTTTAGGAAGCTCTTATTTCTCACTGACTTTTGCCTGGCTGCTGATAGGCATGTTACAGCTCCTTCATAGCTGTTGGCTTTTCCTTCCAGAGTCTGTTGCCTCCGTGCTTGAGCTGACATTTATGGAGTGGCTGGTGAGCACTGGCAGGGGGAGAGCTGGGTTTTCCCTTGTGAATGCATTTGGCAGCACGAGTGGGGAAAGTACACATCTGAGATGTGTGAGCAAGTGTGCTTTTTTCCTTGCACGCAGATCCAAGAGAGGACTTGCCCTCTTGTGCTGACCCCAAAGACATCAGCAGCTTTTAGGGTTCAAACTAACACGGGTACTCAGTCCTGGGTTTAGGTGTTACAGGATGCAAACAGGACCCATGTTGTGGCTTTAATAGAGGTCTAAAATTACTGAAAATTACCTTGTCAGTGTACATGAAGAAGATTTATTGGTAAAGAACAGGTCTGATTTAAATGAGGTAAGCTGACCTGAAGAGATGACCTCACAAAGCACTTTTGCCTTACCTATAGGCCCACTAGTTCATGAGTTCTGCTTCAGGGGTGCCAGAAACACTAAATTCTTGACAAGGCTCAGCAGGTCAGGTGCCTGTTTCTTGCCTTGGCTCCATAGGTAACCCCAGTGAGATGCTGATCTTCCCATCTGCCCTGGGAGGCGGCTTCCCTCTGTGCCCTGAAGTTGCTGTTGTCCTCCAGCTGGATTGGAGTCGGCGCAGACTGTGGCGGTGTCTCTTGCCAGTTTATACAGCAGCAAAACAGACCGGATGGATTCAGGAATACTGCTCATTTCTTCCCTCAGCTCATCGTCACTCAGACTCATATGTCCCATATCACTGGTGAGTTCTTTAACCACTGCACTCAGGGACAAGAGTGGGTGCTTTCCCAGGAAGACCCCTGCAAGTAGAACAGAGCATTGCACTGAAAGCCTGCCAACATCCAGGCTAATACTCCTCCACCACAGAACTGTTTGTCCTCTGACAGTGTAATTCATACTATCCTGTGGGGTCTAGCCCAAGTGCCAGGCTCTTCAGCAGATTTGTCAAAATTCTAGCTGGGAATTTTGCCACTTCTTCTTTTTATATGGCTGAAATTCCATCCAGAAATGTCATGTCAGTTCTATTTGGCAGTTTTGACTTATGGAAAGAAGTGGAAGGATACATAATGTAGTCATATTGAGCAATTGTCATTATCTGTATACACAACTGCAAATTAAGACAAAGGAAACTTGAACTAACTAAACATACACACACTACGTTTTCACTTCCTAAATTTATAGAAGGATCTGTAGATGTCATCTTTCCCACCTCCTCTTCTCTCATACTGTTTCTAAACTCTCCCTCTCCGACCTGCCTGTGCCAAAGAAGCAGGACAGGGTATGAAGGTCTTGGACATACCCAGACATGGAAGAAGCTGCTGGTTTTTTCCACTCTAATGGGATTGAGAGATAAATTCAAGCAAGAGATAGATACAAGCAGGTTCTGGGACTTGAGGAACAATAACTGTACAGAAAAAAACCCACAAGACCTTTACATCTTTATATAGTCCAGTCTTTCCTAGATAACAGCTAGATAATAGAAAAGAAGTGGTTGGGAGAGGTAAGCAAGCATATTTGTCATACGAAAAAAAAAAAAAAAAAGTCTTCTATTAAAAGAAGCTAGAGAATATTTCCTGAAAATGAAACACTTTCAATCTATTTCTACAGTATTTTGAGAGTATTGAAATTGAGCCTGAAATAGGTATTGACTTGAATTCCACAATTTTGCCTGTATGTCCAAATATTTCCATTCATCAGTGGGATCTCTTCATCCTAGTTTTATAATAATAGAGCTGTTGCTAATAATTATGTTAGTAATTTTTCTACTTCATCTGAACATTTTGTCCAGGTTCCATTGCAAACTGAGAGATGGCACATAGAGATAGCCTCAATGGCTGATTTTAATTAAAGAGGAATTCAGATATTTTTTTGATGCCTGTATATCCTCTCCTTGAGTATTATCAACAACAATAAAGCTGAAATCACTTCCGCACTTATGTTTAGTGTATAAACAAGTTTTGTAAGTTGCGTGTCATTTCCTCTCAGCAGTGTCTGACACTATCTTCTTACGAAGACATGGTCACAAAGTGATTGCAGTCCACTGGTGTTATATCATCCCGTCAGCAAACAAGAAGCACACCAGAATCCAATGCCCAAGAATGTTGAGGTTTGCAGGAATTAAACTGGAATACAAAATTTTGAAATTTTGCCACCCTACAGATAAGCCCTGATTTCATAAATGGCACTATATCTGGGACATTCTCTGAATTTAAACACAGCCCTGAGCAATAGGTTAGGCAGGAATCACTGTGGTTGTGAGACACAATTAATTCACTGTTTTCTCTTTATCACAGAATCATAGAATACTTTGGGTTGAAAGGGACCTTAAAGATCATCTATTTCCACCCCCCCTGCCATGGGCAGGGACACCTTCCACTAGCCCAGGTTGCTCAAAGCCCCGTCCAACCTGGCCTTGAACACTGCCAGGGAGGGGGCAGCCACAGCTTCTCTGGGCAACCTGTGCCAGTGCCTCACCACCCTCACAGGGAAGAATTTCTTCCTTACATCTTATCTAAATCTACCCTCTTTCAGTTTAAAACCATTACCCCTCATCCTATCACTACACTCCCTGATAAAGAGTCCCTCCCCATCTTTCCTGTAGGGCCACTTGAAGTACTGGAAGGCTTCTATAAGATCTCCGGGGACCCTTCTCTTCTGCAGTCTGAATGACCCCAGCTCTGTCTGCCTGTCCTCATGGGAGAGGTGCTGCAGCTCCAGATCATCCTTATGACTTTCCTCTGGACTTGCTTGAGCAGGTCCATGTGCTTCTTGTGTTGGGAGCCCCAGAGCTGGACGCAGTACTCCAGGTGGGGTCTCACAAGAGCAGAGTATAGGGCAAGAATCACCTCCCTTGACCCACTGGCCACACTTCTCTTGATGCAGCACAGGGTGTGATGTGGCTTCATTGCTGGGTCATGTTGAGCTTCTTGTCAACCAACATCCCCAAGTCCTTCTCGCAGGGCTGCTCTCAATCCACTCATTGTCCAGCCTGTATTTGTGCATGGGATTGCCTTGAACCATGTGCAGGTCCTTGCACTTGGCCTTGTTGAACTTTGAGGTTCACATGGGCCCACATCTCAAGCCTGTTCAGGTCCCTCTGGATGGCACATCCCTTCCCTCCAGCGTGTCAATGGCACCACACAGCTTGGTTTCATCAGCAAACTTGTTGAGGGTTTACTCAGTCCCATTGTCCATGTCTCGAACAAAGATGTTAAACAGCACCGGTCCCCACACTGACCCCTGAGGAACGCCATTCAGCCACTCCCCTCCACTTGGACATTGAGCCTCTTTGAGTGCGACCATGCAGCCAATTTCTTATCCACCAAGTGTTCCATCCATCAAATCCATGTCTCTCCAATTTAGAGACAAGGATGTCATGTGGTAGAGTGTCAAACACTTTGCAGGAGTCTGTCCCCTACTAGATTCAGACTGTGTCACTGTCTGAAATGATCTCAGCTTTCCTTCTGAAGGGAAATGATCAGTAAAAGTTTTCCCCCTCTGTCCTCCCATGCACAGATTGTAATGGTCAAGGACCTAAACCTGTGCAATTTTTATTCTGTTATAAAGGGTATAAACAAGCTTCCAGATCTCTGGGTTGGTAGTTAAGGTGATGGTCATTTAACCTCAAGAAGATTTGCTATAGTTTCTTCATTTTGTAGGACAGAAAACAAATCCACAGAAAATTTTCTTATGTGCAGTTGGTCATCCTATCTCTTAATAGCTGCTTAAGCATTTGACTTAGATATTCCCTAAGCCATATTGTTAATAGATTATGTGTTAATGTTATATGAACCTGATTGCAGTGCTTTGGATTGAGTATTAGGAAGGGATAGGGAGCTCTGCCATTTAAAGGGTGTCCAGACCTTTCTGGAATTCCTTTTGGTGTGGACTGGAGAAAGCTTACAGCTTTGATAATTTGACATGGAAACCCCATCTAAGATATTCAGCCAAGATGCTATAACATCATTTGTGCAATCAATCATTTCTTTACTTGGAAGAGTTCCATTAGTATATAGTATGCTAACTCTCCCCCTGTAAAAACATATATATGTGGCCACCAGATGCATTGGAGACTTCTGGGAGTTACTGGTGCACATGTAACAGCCACTCACTTCTTTATCTTATCCTCGCTATACATGCCTCATGCATTGGCCTTGTTTTCTGAGACAGACCTTTGCCAAAGAGAGCTGGAGGCAGTAGGGAAACACAAGACAGTACAAGACATCACGATTTGGTTCAAAATTTCTGGTACCTCCACCACTGACAAAAATATATACTCTTCAAATGGCCCATACTTCTGAATCACATGGCTTTTTTCTTTTCAGACTGCACAAAAATCACAAGGAGGTAGTATCTCCAGTGGAGCTGCTCACCTGTCCAGAAGTCCTGATAACCATCTTAGAGCCCTGTGTGCTCCAAGAAGCCCTGCACCCACAAAGGTTTCACTTATCAACATGTTACTTCATTACAGTTTTATAAGACTTGATCACAGTCTTTTCTCTCCAAAATCCCTTAGCATAATGCTTCACATGCTAAAGACCCAGTAAACTGTTGCCAAAGCTATGAGAAGTAGTTCAGGTGAATGTCAACAGAATAAAGTGTTATGGGTTGTCATGGAGTTTGAGGAATAAAGTAATAAGCAGCTGTGTATTTAATAATAACTGATTTTCCCCTAGATCATGCATTTACAAGACACATAAAGCTTTTTGGTGCTTCTCCTCTGTCCTTACAGTAAACACCTCATCATAAAGCCATTATAATCTCCAGATTGTACATGAACTTCTCTCAGCGGAACACACTTCATCCAGCACACCATGTTCTCTCTTGGTAGCAGTGTAGGACAGACTAAGGGAGATTTACACATTGTCTTTCAAAGATGAGCTGGAAACTAAATCACATGGCTGTGCTGAATACCAAAACCCACAGCATCAACACACACAATTATGGCACATCAGGATCTCCCTTCCAGCCACTAATCTATCTACTGTCCACAGCTCAAAATTTATCTTTTGCTTTCTTCCAGAGATAGCTAGGGAATTCTTTATTTCCCCAGGGAAATTTTGGTTAGCCTTACCTGTCTCTTAATAATATCTTCTCAGCCCGACATATGCCAACTATCTTTCCCTGTAGAGATTATTACTTGATACACCTGCAATTAAACTCTAAATAAATTATCTCATATTGTATTTGATTCTGAAGCCATCTGCTTCTCTTTCACACCCAAAGTTTGTTAGCATGAAAATTTATCTACTTAATAATAGAGCTTCTTTTATCTATGCTATTTAGCAGATGGATACCTACAACATAAAAAGTAGTAATCAGATTTGGTTTAAATAGTATTAAAAATATCAAAAGGCCAAAGGGAATAGGCTGTGATTTTTTAATATATTTAGCATAAATCTTTCATATTTTAGTGTTTCTTGAAGTGGTCACTGATCTTTGGACTTGTACTGAAAAATACAGGGTTAGAATTGCCTCAGGTGACACAGGAATATCCTTTCAGACACTGGTATGCCCAAAGTAGCTACACTGTGGGGAATTTTTGTTTACAGCATCCAAATTTTGTTCTGTTAGAGCTGGGATGCTGTGTAAAATGGATCATTAATCCATTCCTTCAACATCTATGCCATATATTTTCCCTTCATTCTACCTGAGAACACAAATATTTGTGAAACAATTAAAAATGCAACAAAATAGAGAGAGGTATTATCATTCTTTTCACACTATGTGGAAAAAGATCAAAGTGAATAATTTTTTTTGGTGCAGCTATTACTGTTAGTTGAAGACATGGAGTGAAAGGAGAGACAATAATTTAAAAACTTGATTTCTTTCTGTTTTCATCTGAAAAACCTCATTCTTTTGACATGTTAAAATCCTGCAGGATTGTCTTCCTATAGGTGTGTCTTCCTTTATATTCTGGAAAAATGTAAAGGTGAGGAAAAAAAAGATTCGTTCAAAAAACAGTTCATGCCAACACATCTGAAACTAACTTGTAATAAGACATCTAGCAATTACTTTCATAGTTAATTTCTTCTGAAAACAAGTATCGTGTATTGTTTGTTCCTGAGTACTGCAAAGAAAGGACTTTTCTCCTTAAATGAATATTTGAGAACATATTCACATGTTATTGTGGGGTAAAATTAAGAAAAGTTTAACTGACATGAAAGAGTGATCATTTTATGTAAAGTGAGTGAGAATCTCCTCTGAATTCCCTTTGGTGTTAGTAGGAATTTCACAAATGGAAGAGTGAAAAAATTCCCCTAAGTTTTTTTGTTGCAATAATGGCTCAAACATGATTAAATTTTAATACAAATCATAGTTCAGCAGATAATGAAATAAATTGCTACCCACTTTTAAAAATTCCATGTAATATGAATTATTCACTGAATATGTGTTAAAAGTAATCATACAGGACTGTTGGATTGTTAGTAGAGAATTTTTCATTATTTCTCAAGTGTAATATGCTTGGCAACTCCTTGTTTTTCTTTCCCCCACCAATAGTTTCTCTTTCCTTTGGAAAATATACCAGTCAAATATGCTCAAAATTTCCCGGATTATATTATAGCTCTTCCAGACTTCTACACCACATATTACTTCAC
The DNA here is from genome assembly GCF_965140245.1 of Athene noctua. Classification (NCBI taxonomy): domain Eukaryota; kingdom Metazoa; phylum Chordata; class Aves; order Strigiformes; family Strigidae; genus Athene; species Athene noctua. The sequence continues at coordinate 249,725,406 of NC_134037.1, read as the reverse complement.
ATGTTTACAAAACAGTTTCCTGCCCAAAGCTGACAAATAAAGGGAAAGAGCTTATTTGCAACAATTTTTAAGCCACATTAAAATCAGAGGATGTTGAGTGCCAAAAGCACTGAAAATATTTGAGGTTAGTCTTTCTCCCGAATTTGACAAGTTTTGATCTCTGGTTTTACACTTTTTAAAAAATTATTATTATTATTAATGCATGAAATCCTATTGCTTGTAAAACACATTTTGCATTTAAGAGAAAAAGTAATTTTAACTTTTTTTTTTTTTTTTTCCTTAAAACATGGTATATAAAAGCACCTAATGTTCAGCTAGGTGCACAGAAATAGAGAGACCTAGCTGTTAAACTTGCAGTGGTGCCACAGATGGTACATGCATCCGTCCATGCTGTTTACCTATGAACCTACCTCACATACAGAGCAATGGAGTGAATGTAAACATAGGCATATAGATGGGTAATTATGATGACAGAATAAAATACAAAGCTCAGATGATTCTCTCTCACAGGCTGTCTTTCCTGCACCTGGGTCAGGGCAACCTCCTGTATCAGCAGAGGCTGGGGGATGAGGGGATTGAGGCCCGCCCTGCAAAGAAGGGACTGGGGGTACTGGTGGAAGAAAAGCTGGACATAAGTTGGCAATGTGCACTTGCAGCCCAGAAAGCCAGCCATGTCCTGGACTGAATCAAGAGAAGTGTGGCCAGCAGGTCGAGGGAGGGGATTCTCCCCCTTTACTTCGCTATCATGAGACCCCACCTGGAATGCTGGGCCCAGCTCTGAGGCCCCCAATATAAGAAGTACATGGACCTGCTCAAGCAAGTCCAGAGGAAGGTCATAAGGATGATCAGGGGGCTGGAGCACCTCTCTCATGAGGACAGGCTGAGACAGTTGGGGTTGTTTAGCCTGGAGAAGAAGTGGCTCCAGGAACACCTTGTTGTTGCCTTTCAATACTTAAAAGGGGCTTATAAGAAAGATGGAGAGAAACATTTTAGTACTGCCTGTTGTGATAGGACAAGGGGTAATGTTTTAAACTGAAAAAGGATTGATCCAGATTAGATATAAGGAAGAAATTTTTTACAATGAGGGTGCTGAAACATGGGAACAGGTTGCCCAGAGTGGTGGTAGATGCCCCATCTCTGGAAATATTCAAGGTCAGGTTGGACGGGACTCTAAGCAACCTGATCTAGTTGAAGATATCCCTGCTTATTGCAGGGAGATTGGACTAGATAACCTTTAAAAGTCTCTTCCACGCAAACTATTCTATGATTAGAGCTTGTCAAATGGTGGGAGAGGACAGTCACAGAAGCTGTACCCTGTTTTTGTACAGCTTTCCATCAGTCTACGAGACACAGTCTGGAAATGGAGCATAAGGAGAGATAAGTCTTGCTCTATTAAGCATGGCATCTTTTATTTTCCTACCAAGAAGGTTTTTTCCCTCCTCTTTATTTATTAACTCTTAAAGTTCTTGCTTTTTCATACTACTTTTCTCCAAGTGTCTATTTTGTGAGGGTATACTTTCCTTTGGACTATTTCTTTGTACCTCAGACTCAGAGAAAGTCTCAGGAGAATTTTGTGATGCATTCCCTTACTGGTACATCATCTTGCTGCAAAAGAATCATAACACATGAATAATCACACACACAAAAAGATTGAAACACAGTTCTAAGAGGAAATGCAAACAGCCATCTTTGACAAAAACTCTTTGTAACTTCCAGAATGAAACAATCACATTGATAGGAACAGGAGAAGACCAACAGTCAAAGCAGTAACTTGTGATTTCATCTGTCACAGATAATGAGGAAAATTTAAACACAACCTGTATGCCCAAAGGCAGATGGAGAACAAGGAGAGCTGGAAAACTAAAATAGCTGCTTAGATATCTTGACTTGTTCTGTCTGTCCTAAACCTTTCTTTAAAAATATTAATAAGATTGCTGGATGCACAGTTGACGTTGGAGAGGAGACATTTTACAGGTAAATGGATTAGAGGGAGGAGATTCCTCCACTGAACTAGCAGAGCCTGAAGGAGGAAGGACATGAAGGGACATCTTTGTACATGCAGGCAAACTGCTTTAGAGAACTGGAAAAAAACCATTGCAGCCATGCCCTTCATTAGTACTAAACCCCCAGCATATTAAGGCTAGGGTTCACTTAAACCAGTTTTGTCTGTGTAAAGTCAGGGATCCAGTTTGTTAGCAGTGTAGCTCCCATTAATCTCAAGGTTGTGTAAGAGGCATCTGGGGAACATAATTTACTCAAATTGCCTGAAATAACTCCTTTAGGATGGGCTGAACCAACTCAGAGAGTTTCCCCTGTTTCTCCATTGGCCATAAAAAAACTTTTATAACAGTGAGATAAATCCTGCCAGAAGAGACATTCCACATTTTGGTGCAGCTGTACAAATAATTCTGCATTTAACTTTTAGTAAAAAAAGGTAGTGCCCAAACCAGCTGGCTGTCATGTTAACTACTGCATCATTAGCACAGAAATGGAAAACATGGACAAGAATGTGTTCTGCTCACAAGCAATTCATCGGACACTCAATCTGGTCAATTAAAGATAACAGTGTTTGCTATTGGTACAAGAAGCATAATGAAAAGGCAAAAACATTATATTTGCTGTTAAACAAAGAATAATATGGAAAGTGCAACTGGATTTTCATCACTCTATAGCATCTTATCCCCATGGCAATAGAAGAAACAGATTTAGTTAATTTCTCTGGAGAGTTTTCTAGGAAAAAATCTTCAGTGCAATCATTGCTACTGTACTTCAGTTCTGGAATTAAGCAGAACGTGCTAATATGTCTCAATTCCTCCCAGCAGGCATTTCAGGAAAGGAGCATTTAACCTAAGTTGTATTGCTGGAAAATTATTTTGTCTCAATAATCCATATCAGTTTTCTTGAAGCTAATTCTTTCTTAAGAGCATTAAAATGATGCATGACTCATGTGCTTACAATTTATTTAGCAGAGTGATTCAATTATTAGTATCTGCTTGAGGCTCTGTTGTTGAGCAAAGACTACTGGAAAATATTTGCATTTTACCACAACAGTCACGTACCCACTTCCACGCCTGGCAGAAATATTCTTACGGAGACTGAACAAATGCCCGGAAGACACAGGTCTATGGGAATGAGGAAACACAGCTAGGACAGGAGAATATTCTGAAAATCATGTGTGCTTTAATGAAGGCCTAGGCACTGATCCTTCCCAAGCAGTATCTAAAGCCTTAGTTGTTCCAAGAATTTCCTTGAGAGAATACATTCAATGACAAAGTTGAATGTATTGCCTTGAGTCTGAGGCACTTCCGCATCTTTAAATCATGACATTGGTACCAATGCAGTTGAGGCAGCACAGGCCTTACTACAAAAATCTACACTGTGTGTCATGTAGGCAAACCTAATGCAACCACAGGCAGAAGGTGATGGCAGACCCTTGGTGACACCTCACGAGTAAATAAAGAGGATCACATACTGGTCCTGAAAAGGTTGGTGTGCCTCATGCCCTCCTGAGGCCAAGCTTTCTTGCCCTCTCTGATGCAGAACAGTCACCTTTCACTGATTCCGTGAGCTGGGGTGCCTGGATGTGTGCGGAGGCATTACCTGCAGGATGCTAACTGACACGGGGAATGGGCTGAAAAATGAATTGGACAGTCAGTCCCCCACCGCTGCTGGAGACCTGTCCCTATCAGCTTAGCAGTGTAGGTGTAGTCTCTACTGACTGTCACAGGTAATATTTCCCCCACAAGCCACAGGGGCTGCCAAATTTAAGAACAAGGGAAAAGGCTCCTTCCCTCCGTTCCCCGGTGCTGTGCCGGAGGCTGTGCAACTTGGTCCCCATCCCAGGAGGAGACCCTGCCTGCCAAGCACCTGCCACTCCATATGTGGCCTCACTGCACTTGGCAGAGACGCCACCACCCTCCTCTTTTCCCCAGGCCCTGCCACAGCAGAGGAGATAGACCTAGAAGATGAATTAGCGTTTCCTGATATCTCACTTTAGAATATTTAACGGGTGGATTTTGGCACATTTTATTTACCAAACACATCTGCAGAAGAAATACGAATCCTAAAACCAACTGATGTAGCAAACACAGGTAAAAGCTGCCATTTACCTATTTGTAATTCTGAATTTATTACTTGTACAATATTGTTTGGTCTGGGCTGTTTTGTTGCTTTGTAGTAACAAAAGCTATGTGAGAAAAGACTGAAAACTGAAAGAGGGGGAATCCAGTAATCCCTCTCCAGAGATCTGACTTCCCTCCTTCCTTTCCCTGTTATCAACAACAGCAAGGATTTGGCTTATTTCTGTCTTTTCCCACACCTTTACATTATTTTTCCAAGACCACAGAGGCTTCCTGAACCTTTTTACATCATCAGTTTTTTATGTCCTCAAGCATAGTTTGAAAACATATGTACAATGGAGATGTACTTATTGAAAACAATTGTTTACAAGCAAATATGTCACTTTTCTTACATTTTATTATTTGATATAATTTGTTTTATACTTTCACAACAATCATTATTTTTTTCTTTTGCAGAATATTCCTGAATTTTAACTCTGATTTTTTTAACTCAACTCATCTTTAATTTTTGATTGTAAACAGAGACACCAAATATTTAAATGCTGAAGGCTTCCAAATATATTGGATAGTATCTCAGAACAAGAATCCAAGTACGGAGTTAGCAATAACATGACAGAGAAACAAGTGTGAGTGGAACACAATTACTGATGTGTGCACATTCTAGGCAGAGGTGAGAAGAAAGAAAGGGAAGATCAACTAGCCTTGAGCATTATGATGTCACAGAATAAAACCAAACAAGTCACTTAAAAGGAAAAGCAATTTATCTGAATCTAAATTATGTGCAGTTGAGTATCTGATTGAGATCCCTGGGTAGATTCTGAACATATAACTTGAAATGCTTTTAGAGAAATAAAAGCTATGAAAGTCATCTTCAGAAGTGAAATTAATTTCCCTTAAAGTTGGATCTCTCCATTTGAAAGATATGCATACCAAGAACGTGATTCATCTCACCCTAAAGTTCTGTTTTGTCAATTGATGGGTCAATATAAAGGACACAGACACCAAGTTAAAAATATAAGCTTATTTTACTTTAGTTTAAAGCAGCAGAAAGAATAAGCAAGGTAATGCACCTGATCATTACTACATAAAGTTAACTATAGCGATTAAGAAAGATACATCACCAATTGCCCTAATTCTTTACCATCATCCAGATCCGTGCTTCAGCTGGGGAGCTCCATCACAGTGAAGCATAGGAGAATTGTTCCCGGCAACTGTGAAGTCCTACGCAGTGTGTTCACGCATAGGTGAGGTCTCCATCTTCACTGTGATAAGGTCCTGTTTTTTATACAGTCTAACAAACAAATCAAAGAAAAAAAAGGGGCATGGGAACATCTGGTAGATTGGTTTCACTTCACTCAGCGTGTCCCAGATCTGGCCAGGATCCAGGGCGCATCCGAGGAGTTCCTACTTTTCTAGGAAACTTCTGGCTTAGGGTTCAAAAATATATGTTCATTATTTATAGTTTTCAGAGGATACTATCATGGTCATATTTCATGTCGATGTGATGTTGGTTGGGAGCTTCACTCAGAAGTCAACTTCTAGGTTCACTCAGAAGTCAACTTTGGTTCAAAGTCTATGGTTCAGGCCTTTTTGTGTCAACTACACACTTAAAATACATGAACAGAGCTTTATAAGAAGAGTCCATTTCTTTGCTTTGACTATAACATGAGAATAAAGGTGATTAGCATGGTTTTAAACATTTGTGTTTCACCAGAAGGGTCTCACCCTAGCTTCTTGAAAAATAATAAGAGCTGAAGGGTCCAGATGAACCTTTGTATTATAGTCAACATAGTTTTTACCAGTAATCATTGCCGCCATTATGAAGTATTTCTATTGAGGCATAGGCTTTGCTAAGTACCAAGGATATTAAGGAAGACCTGACTACAAAATATGTAATTGCATTGACTGACAAGTAATAGCATCTTGACTTTTATTGGGAAAAATCAAGGAATTGATCACGTCAACAAGAATAAAAAGTTCAGGTACTTGAATGGCAGGAGATCTGAATTTTCTGTCAGTCAAAGGTGAAAAGAAACTGGTTCTCCTAAAAAATACAATCATAGAAAAGTACTTCAGCATATCAGAATACTAATAATTTGATTTTTACAAAAAAGCAGAGGTGATATATTTAAGGGACAGAAAACTGGCTAAACTGAAGATAAATCTCCCATAAATGTAGCTGTTTAATCGATTTGACTAGGTTAGGAACACAATCATCCAGTTTCCTTATTATGGTTAATGAAAAAAACCAGATGTCTTCAGACAGAAGCTGAGATATTATTGGTTTGAATCACTTTCTGTCTGTCTTTCTCCATTGATTATATGGGAAGCAGAGAATAATTTTACATCTGGCTTAGCATTTTATTTAGAGGCCTGAAGGTGAGAGGAAGAATGCAGCATTCAGAGAAGGGTCTAATTTAGAGGTTAGGAAATGTAGGGATAAAGTGAAAGCTGTCAAACCAAACTAGGCCTTGAAACAAAAACTAAGTATCAAGAAAAATGTCAATCATGTAGAGAAATTAAAAAAGAGGTCAAGAAGAAACAAAGATGATATGTGTAATGTGGGGTAGAAATTTAAGGTATGGCTGGAAAGCAAAACTTGTCGCTCCAGTAGGAATACTGACATTGTACATAAAACCAAACACCAGCAACATTTTTAAACTGAAGCATAGTTCAGAGTAAAATATATAACTGAAAACTCTGAGAAAAGTCAGTAAACAAATGTTGGAAGAAGTTTGTTGAAAAGGAGTGACATAGAATTACTAGAATTTAGTAAATATAACACCCATATTGGATATGGTGGAACAGCAATCCTGACAAAAGAAAGCCTGTTAATCCAACCACAGTAATATGCAAAGCATGTAATGAATCTGAAGGTAAGGATAACTAAACACTGAAACTAACTGAATACGAGATAAGTATGGCATAAATTTAACAAAAGAATGACATAAATGAACTTCCTGTCTTCCTTTCACTAATGCAAATATTTTAATAGACAATGTAAATGTGTTAGATCACATTTTCCTGGGCTTCAGTAAAGCTTTTGAAGAAATACCAAAGGAAAATTAGTTCAATCAAACGTGATTAGAAATAGAACTTCAGGGAGAACAAGGAGCTAACTATAAAGAAGATCCCTATAGGGTATGCTAAGAGAACTGAAGAATTTCAGGAACTGCCTAGGTTAAAATATTATATAGCCCCTCATATGGGTCTCATTCTCACAACACCCCTTATCTCCTAGGCAAGCATGTTAAAAAATGAACAGTGAGTTTTACTATGTATTGATTAGAAAATGTCAGGGACATGCCTGAGAAAATGAATATCTTCATCATCTTTCATTTTGCATATTATGTTCAGCTAATTTTATTGTCTTTTTACCTATGTTAGGATGGGTTGAATCACCTCTGGATGCATAAATTTATTTCCCTTGAGCATAGAGAAGATCTGACAATTTGACCTTCAGATTACTAAAGTGAAGTAAAAATTAGTCCTAGCCTAAAGGTCCCCAAAGTAATAAACTAGAATTTATTTCACAGATTATTTCAAACATCTGTCTTCGATCTAACTTCAGTTTCTTCTCTCGAATCAGTCAAAATTCTCACCCATTTATGCATATACCTCTAAAAATATTTAAACCAGTTGAACTTAGACTTTCTCTCCATTTTTCTGCCATTTCCTCATTATTTCAGGTATTTACAAAACAAAACAAAGAAAGAAAAAGAGCAATAATTAACTGTAGGATCAGAGTCACAAATAAAACACAAAATTCAAAAAGGTCCTCTAGCATACCTTTAATGCAACCACATCCATTAACATTGTTTATTTTTTACTATACCTTGTTATCAGAAAAGCTGATATGACTATCATAATGGTAGATAATATGTTGTTTTTAATGGAAAGGCCTTATTAAATACTGATTTTCACTTGAAATATTGATATACCTATCATTTGCCTTCTGGTGGGAACAAGCCATAGAGTAGGAGTAAGAGTAGACTTCATTACAACTGCCAATTCATATACATTAAAGCTTCTGCTGTTATTACCTGTCATTCACAGAGTATATTAAGCTCTCCATAACAGTGACATGATAGTATTTGGCAGTGCTGCAACAAAATAGGCTTTAAATGGGAATTTGCTTGTATGCAGCCTGGACTCATACCTGGGTGTTAAATCTTAACAGAGCACAACATACATGTGTGATCTAGATATATTTAAAGAGCTGTGTGGGAAACAAACTGTTGATATTGCCAGACTGACCTGCCTTTAACAGATACGGTTATGTTTGTGAGAGAAAATAATAAGGGCAGAATATTAGGCAATGAATGGATCTAAATAGTAGTGCTAAATAGCACAATGCGGCTGTGCAAAGGACTTGGTTTATAACTCCTAATGAAACTTTCTTTGGGAAGCTATTATGAGAAATTTGCAGGGATACAAATGTCTGCTGGTGTTTTGGTAGGAGGACAAAATTGCCCAGGGTTATAGCAGAGCACAGGTGGGAGAGGATGGGGAGTGGGGCAGAGCTGGCTGGGAGTTCCAGCAGGATGGGACCCACGATGCAGAGCAGGGACAGCTGGAGGGTGACACCAGGACAGGCTGCTGAGATGGGCCCTGAGCCACGACCCACAGCAGTCTGGGCTGAAATCCTATGCGAGGGCTCTGCAAGCCCTTTATCAGGCATGAATATGAAAATGTGAGGAGCCACCTTGATGCAGGTGGAAAAGGACCTTACAACTAGTGATCTCAGTAAGGAAATGAAAAACACTTATGTCTTTAACCTATGCTTTCTTCCAATAATAAATTTTCAGCTGAGTCACTTTTATAATTTCAGAATAGGCAGGAAAAAAGCACTATATTTTAATGCTACAAAATCATCCTCAATAAAGAATCTGGATTATCAGTCTCAACAAAACTCATAAATAGACATCTTCTTATTGTGTCCTACATCAGCAAGAGAGCAAGAGGACATCCTGACTAAATCCAGATGCAGAAAACATCTCCACAAACATCACATATAATGAAAATTATTTCCTATTATTTTGTACAGTATGTCTTGCACTTTGGTACAACAGTATTTTGTGACTCCCATGTAGCTAAACTGAACAAGCTTCCTGAAGAAGTAAATAATAGAGTTATGATTATACAAAGTGAACATATACCACAATAATCAATAATTTCAGAGTAGTAGATTTTGATTTCTTTTACTCTGTCAAAAATCTTAGCACTGTGTAGCCCAGTAAATCAAGTTTTTGCTATTAGAAAAAGTCCATAGTCTTTGTACCGACCTGCCAGGATTTCTCTGGACTTGTTTCAGCCTGAACAGATTCTAGCTTGTTTCAGCTGTGATAGCAATTGTCTAGATAACTGTTATTGCCTAAATTGGTTTTAGTTTAGCTTTCATTTGTAGCAATGGTGAGTAGTTATGCTGCATGGACTGAGCTGTGGTGTGGGAAAATGCAGATACAGGTCCCAGACTGTAACACAAAACAAAAGGGGTAGCTGCTCAGAAGCTTCAGTAGTAACAGTTTCAGTGGCATAATTCAAGCTTCTTTGTATTAAATTGGACTATGAGTGAGTATCACTGCAAGTAGTTTAGTAATTTTGTCTGTCACACTGGCAAAATATTAAGTATGTTAGGTTATGTGGTAAGAAGCTGGTCTCCATGTACAGAGGAGCCCCAAGGTCAGTGGAGGGGACCTCAGTAACACCCCAATCTGGCTGCTCCTGTGGCATTGTACAAGCGTGACAAGCCTCCCAAAGGCTGGAAACTGCTTACTGGGAATACATGCCCAGACACTACTGGTTGGACTGGAGGCATGGAGCTGTGGCACACTCACTTCTATCAGGCTTCTAGATTTGGCCCCTCTTCTAACAAAGAGAAGTAGCAGATAATGATTAGATCTGTATAGTGATGTGTTTCAGATTTGCCTATAATAAGATTTTGAGAGCAACCATTAAAATTTAACTAGATTAATATTTGCTAGTGTAGAGTCTGTTACCATGGCTAATAAAAAATACAGGAATTCCCCGTTACTGCTTAATCCAGCTACTGCTGCTCACCAGCCATCATCAAGGCACTATGCTAACTACTCAGTCATGTGTCAGCTCTGCACTTGGTTTCATCCTGCAATTTATTTTGATTACAAATGACATAATTCATTTAGTGGCAAAGGAAGATGTTTAACTGGTCTGCTGCTCATGGAGGAAGATGGTATTGACACTCTCAAGGTTAAATATTGCACTGAAGTCAGTAGGACTAGACTGAAACATACTTTCTCAAATACAGATGGGAAAATTGTTTCTGAAAGTGATCTTTGTAAGCCGTTAACACTGCACCAAGATATTGAAAAGAAGATGTGAAGAAGATCCCTCTTCTTAATACCACATTCAATAGGTCATGAAGGCTTCGGCATTTTAACTCTGCGGTGGCTTGATCCTCAATTTGCTTAAAAGGAGACACTTGAAAAAGTGACCCAAGATGAAGAAATCTGTTGATTAATAGAGATGATTGATTTAGGCAAATTGTACAACTGCAGGGATGACCCGGGATGAGGCAGAAAGAGAACAAGACTGGAAAATAACGAGAGTCCCTTAGGTAATGTAAGTCAGGTTTAGCTTATGAAATGGAGCAGTTCTGCATTTTGCATAACACACAAGCACCTCAGTGTGTTGTATTTATTTAGAACATTAATTTACCTTCAGTAACAACCAAAGCTTTCTACTTTCTTTATGCATTTAGCCACAAAATGAATCTTTCTTCTTTCTTTTTTTTTTTTTTTTTTTAATAGGGGCGTGTCTAAAGATAAAAATTATTTTGTTTACATAATTCATGGTGCCACTACAACTAGTAATAGGACATGAGGAAATGGAATGAAGCTGCATCAGGGGAAGTTCAGGTTGGACATTAGGAAAGGGTTCTTCACTGACCAGAACAGGCTCCTCAGGGAAGTGGTCATGGCATCAAGCCTGTCAGAGTTCAAGGAGTGTCCGAATGACACTCTTAGTCATATGGTTTATCTTTAGGTAGTCCTGCAAGGAGCACAAGTTGGACTCGATGATCCTTATGGATCCCTTCCAACTCGAGATATTCTGTGATTCTATGACTCTAAAATGATAGAAGCTGTCTTCACTAGTTCCCACTAATTCAAAAGTTCTGATGAGTTAACAGTGTACGGGCAGTGTTCATACTGCATTGATATTGTCTATTCTCTTGGCAACTGTATAAACCAGCTAATACCCACAGTAGATTCTTTATCACTGGCTCTATCTTACTGACTAGAAATGTAATGTATATCTATATATATCTAATATTCTAATCTGGACATCATTGTTGCTTTCGGCAACCTGGAATTTCACAGATTTAGGATAAACCACCACAGTACCATGATCTGTGAATCAAATATATTTCATTGCTATTTTTTCATATTATCCATTTAACAGAAATAGCAGTTAATTCATCAGCTCTAGTCAAACTGTTCTCATAAGGAAACGACATAGAATTCAAAATTACATGTCTGAGGTGGGTGGAAGGCGAACTTCACTTCCTATCAGTCCAGCTAGCCTCTATGTCTGGAAACTAATTGTGAAGCCACTGGATTTTCCCCCCAGATCAATAAATAATTGCTATAAGCCAACTCATTCTGTAACCAAAATAACCAAAAGAGGAATTTATTTTTCTCTTACAATCAGTTCTACTTGCAAGATACAACACCTCTCCCTTAAACTCAAATCAAAATCAGGTGCACGATGTCTCAGTTATTTGACTTTAAGTGAACCCTTGTTCAGTGAATGCAAGGAAAAGAAATTGTATTAACTCAGAACTGATACATGGACAGAATAAGTATTCAATATTAATAAAGAAGTAATTACTCCAGTGCTGCCTCTGACATTTCTGTCTCACAGCTAAGTAGGAAAAAAGTTTTACAATTTATGCCATAGTTCTGTGGCACAAAATTATTTGCTTATTTCTGTTATATACCTAGCTTATTTTCTTCATTTCTCTGTAACACATTGGAAAAATTTCACGTGGTCTGCTGAAACAAGTCTTTATGCAAGTGCATGTTGTTTTCTGGGTTGATACTTTGTCTTAGAGCCCTGAAGGTTCTCCTGTACCTTCCTTCACTGAATAACTTGGTTTTGCAATTGTTCATTCTAAGAAATGAGGCTCTTCTGTTCCATCATCTGCCATCATGTGTTACAACCTGTTCACTGCCAGGTGGTTTGGGACACAAGACCGTAACCAAGAAGTTTTTGATAAAGTCTCAGGACATTTGTATTACATCTCCTTACCTGAAGGGTGTTTTCTGCTGGATGATACTTGAATTCTGTACCCTTTGAAACTGAACAACATGAAAGATTTTAAGGCATTGAGGGGGTGAGGAATGAGATGCCTAATTCGTATCATTTATGTGACAGCAGTGCCCGGGGGATCCAATCAAGATCAGGGTTCTGCTCGCTTCAATGACATCCAAATGCAGACACTGCTATACAGAAATCGCATATAAGCACATTAACAGGTTAGGGACTAAAGTTGCTCCTTCAACACTAATCCAAACTATATTAATCTTCACACAAGTCCTAGCAAGCATTATTTCCTGTTACATGATACACCATAACTTCGTGCAATTTGTTCTTTTGCTGGGTGCAGAAAGGCCCTCCAGGTCTTCGCTATTTACTCCATGCCATCTGAAGCAAGAATGCCTGACACAACAAATGAGAAAAGATTTGTGGCACCTGAGAGCTGAAAGAATATTAAATCCGTGCAAGCTGCTTGATGGAAATATCTAATGATTCAAAGTGAGGAAGCAGACTAGTCAACGAGTCAACTACACCCACACATTAAATCTGGGATGTTTCCAAGAAAAAAACCCAACAGTTGCTTATGATGATGTCCAGTATCAGAAATAACCAAAAATACTGCTGAACAGTATGGAGCAGAGTCACTTTCTCAGATCTTCACAGATAAATTGTTTTAATTTGAATGAACAACTAAGAACGGGGCCACAGTCTCCTGCTCCCAGGTGGTTTTCCTAAACCTGGGCTCCAGTATCCCTGTCTTCTTGCTGGCTTAATATGGTTATTTATACAAGATCAGCTTCAGTGGAAGGGCCTGAGAAAATGCCTTTAGGAAGCTCAGCATACTGTGGATTACAGCTCTCTCTAGGAAGCAAGTGGCAGGTATTCAGATCTCTTAGGAAAAGAAGGATTTTGAACCTGGATGTCTCATACTCAGCATAAGTGATCTAACAAAAATCAAGTGACACAAATGGCTTTGCCCCCTCATCAGCCTTCAAGGGTTTTCTGTGGGGACTGACCTGCTTAGACCACAACTACCACATGAGGTGACTGGGACAATTAGGTTGAAGAATGTACAGTTCAGCTGGTGTGTTTCATAACATGCTAGAAGCTGGTTGTACGTCTAACCTCTTAGACAGTTCTGGCCATGCTTGGCATCAGAAACAGCAGGTGCCTTATGGATTTATGGAGTTAGCTGGGGGTTTTGCAAATGTGCAACTAGACCACTGAAAGACACCTATAGCTGTATAAGTGACACTTAAACATAGTCCCATATGCTTAAAAAATGTAACAAATTTTGACATATTTGTGTTAAAAGCTGTGGGAGTGACCGTAGTGACTCTGCCTGTGAAGGCACATCTCTGGCATTATCACTTTACCACCAACTTGTGCGTTTGCTCTCTGCTCTCTTATCATCATATAATGGGAAGGAATGAAGACAACATGACAACCCAAAGCTGCTTCTTAGTTAATCTCACACATGGGACTACAAGGCTTTCCTTGGCATTATTTGTGTTGAGTAGCAACTGAAATTTTTTGTAGAAAGATATGTCATGTCAAACATAACACCAAGTCCCATTAAATCTCTCCTTTGGTTGAGTCAGGGAACTGAGGATCTCATAAACCACATCATGGAAAATGTTTACTGTTTACATAAAAATAACTCCTCTTTCTTCCTTTGAAACTTCAAACAGGAAGAGTTCAGTCTGACTGCAAAAACAGTCACGAAAGAATAAGCAAGCAGGCTTGGAAACCTCTTCTTTATCCAGCTCTGCATATGAGCTTGTTATTTTCTTAGCAACAGATCCAGTATAGACCATACTCTAAAAAAAATGCTCCATTAAAAAGTACTGTTAACATGATAGTTTGAAGATACAATGTTGAATCATGCCTTTTAATGTGACCTGTAAGAATGCCAGGGGATTTAATCATCTTCCCTACATCTAAGCAAAGGGATTTGGGAGCAATTCCCAGCTCGCAGGTCCCTGGCTATGTTTCAGTTCCCTCTGGGAATCAAATCAAGCACAAACTATCTCTTCCACAGAAAGGAAACCAAGCTGCAAAGGACCTGCTCCAGCATTTCCTTGTTGCAGCTGACCATAGGAGTGGGCTGCATTACAGCGTTGACCTGCCCTGTAGTCCAGGGGCAGCCTGAGATAATCACCTATCCTTCTCACCTCCCCTGCTTATCTCTCACTTCCTCCCCTTGCCAGGCCCTCTTCATGGAGGTCCTTCTCTCTGTCTGTTATTCTGACTAGTTGCTTCTCCACCCAACAGCATGTTATTCAAACACGGGGAAACAAATAAACCATGGACAGGCTCTGACTCCTCCAGGCTGGAGCTCTGCTCACAGGCTACTGTGTTATACCTGCCAGCTCACCGTGTGTTACATCTACCTGGAGTGTACGCTCTTTGGAGGAGGAATTGACTCATCCCAAATTGGAGTAATGAAGACTGCTTATACCTGGTCCACAAGAAACAGCATGTCTGTGTCAAAACAGAAAGCATTTTACCTTGAGATGCATGGCCCCTAAAGCTTTCCTCTGTTTTTGTCCCAATATTTCAGAAGAAGCAAGAGGCCCTTTTGGTCATTCTCAGTGTGAGTCATTAATGAAACATCTTGACTACATAGACATACAATATGTTGTTTAGTCATTAAAAGCAGAAGAAGTGAGACTAATTATGTCATTGCAATATTTGTAAAAATAGGTATTCTACATGTACACTATTTTCAGTAACAAATCATATTGCTGGAAATAATACTGAGAATTGTTTTGATTATATCATTTCACCAAAATGTAGCCTACCCATTCTGAGCCTAAACACATCTGTGACACCTACACAGCTGCAGTCGTTGTAAGGTGTGGGTGGTGGAATTACAGCTCTGTAACCTTGCAGCCTGATCTGCAATGATGGATGATTTAATCAGCCCATGTATTTCCACATAGGATCAGATCTGTAGGTCTCACATACTTGTCAAAGTTAGCTTGACATTTCTTGCTCCTGGGAGTTTTGTGTTTATGTATCCTCCCTTTTAAGGATAACAGCACTGGTAGAGTTTACTGGTAATGACAACCTTCTCACCTTTCCTGTTGCCATACTTTGTTCCTATTCTGCCCCCACAAGTTTGCATTCCATACATTCATTAAACTTCTACCCTGTCATAAAGTAGCTTGTTTTCTCAAATCCTTTACTTCTGAGAAGTGTACTTTCAGGCTGGATTTTTTTCCTTCTGACTGTTTTTTAAACCCATTCTCTCAAACCTGGCATCATAAAATTGTCACATTAATATGAGCAGTAAGTACCCTGTAGTAAGATACATCAGAGGAAGTAAAACAAGTCATAATTTCACACAGGTCTCCATCTTTGTCTAATACTAATATCTATTACTTTAGTCTTGAGTGGTTCCATTATAACAGGATGGCTGGGCTTTTTTGTGATTTAATATTGGCCATTAGTGTTTACACATGTTGAGCTTGTAAATCTCTGACCTTCAATAAACAGAGAGAATGGTAATTGCAGGTAACTAATCACTGAAGTAATACTGATGATGTCCTTGGCTTCTGCTTATTTGTTGATAATTCTTAAATTTGTGTTCCCTTGGTTTGTCTTCCCTTATTAGATGGTATTTCTGATAACAGAGGTTAAAATAAACCTCTTATAATACAGCTGTCTACAAAAAATAAGGTTATAAAGTATATAGAAGAAGATTGATGATAATTCAAGAACTCTAATGACCTGATTCAGTCTGACCTGAATATTGTGTCTAGTTCTGGTCACATGGTCTTAGAAACCACACAGCAAGAACAAAAGACGATCAAAACTGCCAAGAAAATGGAAGAATATGGCTCACATCAAAGGACAAAAAATTGTAATATCAGTTTTAAAGTTAAAACAAATAAGATATCTGCTAAAGATACATAAACAAGCAACTTATAGAAAGTAGGTATTATTTATTCTGTTTCTTGGTATAAGAACAATGACATATTCAGTGAACTAGGACAATAGTTTAAAAATAGATAACAGGGAAACACTCTTTCATAAACAGCACAAAAAAATCTGTGGAGATTACTGTATTATTTTAAATCTGAGATTCAAGTGTGAATGTAGATATTAAGAACCCTGTATCTATGCAAGAAAATTTAAGAAAAACAATGCAAAATTCAGCAGCTCTTGAAATATTCCACGACAGGATTTTGTTTATTCCTCATTTCCATTAAGGACAGAGAGGAATAGGATTGTCTGAGATGACCTCTGATTTGGACAGCTGGGCAATTCTGATGTTCTGCAACTGTAATCATTAGATCCAAGGAGAAACTTCACACTTTAAACATATGTCAACTTGATGCAAGTAATTCCTTGGAGTGCCATGAAAAATCCAATGCAGAGAGCTGTGAATGGAACAAGAAGGACCATAAAAATTAAAATTTCCAGTGTTTATTTAAGGCTGCATGCACAGTATTGGTTTGTTTGAGCCTGAAGTTTCAACAAATATTTTCCCTCTGGAGCTGATGCTTGTGCAGCCTCACACAGGCATAGTGAGCCCACATCCGATATTTACTTTGTGCATCAAGTGACTCAGTTTCAGAGAGTGTAACTCATACTCTAAGTCTCATGAACATAATGCAGAAAATTCCCGAATGTGAAGCTGTGAGCTGTGTGTTTCCTCCTTGACACACAGCAGAAAGCTGCTGAAGGGCTTCTGCTGTCCTTTGGTGGGAACACTTGAACAGTGTGAGATCCAGGTGCTCTTCCAAAGCAATGCACTTACGTTGTTAGCATCTTCTCTCAAATTTTTTTTAAACTTGAGACTACTTGTACAGGAGGAATAAGGTTCCCAAGTAATCTGTTATCTGGGCAATTACTTCTTGAACCAAAGCCAAATGAAGTCAATGTTGAGATTTCTATTTGTCTGAATTGTCGTTCAGACCCTAGCAGGGCTTCTTACTGATTATTTCTTTCTCAGTTATCACACTTCAGATGCTCATAATAGTGATACAAATGAAGTAATATACTTGCTTTATATTTCCTACTACATCCTGATTCTCCTGTAACAGCTCTGTATCTCCATTACATTACTATGCTGTTTTTTCACTGTTTAGTGTCACTGTAGCTAGAGCTGGGTGCATTTCCAAGAAGGTTTATTTGCACCATGACTTTCCCTGAAAGCTATTTGCACCATGATTTCCAACAGAGTTGTAGACAGGACACTTCTATGGTACTTATGAGAGCCTCATTTAGTTTTTGCTTCTCTTAATTTGGAATTGACCTCGGTTAGAAATCTATTCGCATAAGCAAGGTAATTTTTGGGCTGATGATTGTACTGGAGCTTCTTTTGCTTTGTTATGGAACAGAACCTCTAGAGTGGAACTACAGAAATGTTCCCAAAGCATGTTGTCAATAAAATGCTCTGCTAAATTGTTAGTCCAACGCACTAATATTTTCCATGAGAAAGGGTCCCTGGATGATTCTTAGAAAGTACAGCCAGATAGCCCAGCCATCAGATAAGTCTCTGATATGGGCTACATTGGGGCATAAACCAACCTTGTATTTAGGCTCTGTCAGAATCATAAAAATTGTTTTTCTTTATGGTTCTTGCCTGCATGGTCTAATCTAATAGCCTGAGACTGATAGATCAAAATATGTACCTAGAAGGAGAGCATGCATTTTACCAAGATCAGTTACTCCAGTTGCCTGGCCACATCCTCACTGCCCTGGCAACTCCCTTCATCAGGCTGTCCCTTGTTGAAGGTACACTCCATGGCACTGCAAGCACCTTATAATTGTCCTGGGATAACCACATTGTAGTTTGCCTCAGGAGATCTTCAATATGGCATTTTATTCTGTGGGTCCTTATAGCTTCCATCATCAAATTTTTCTGGCATTTTTCTTACACGGACTTCTTAGCATCACTGATGTTGTATAACTCCATCATGCAGCTCTGTATGATTTATGTGCCGTTATCCACCCATGTGCTAATTAGTGGCGTGACATGTAAATAAGAAAGCGATACATGGTTCTCTGCTGCCTGGAAAGATCTTCCTTAGAGCAAAATGCTCCCTCATCCATTTTCTAAGAGGAAGACAGGGGCAGAGCACACTCTCTGTAGTACAGTGCATGGGAGATAACAGCGTAAAAGGTGAGGGGATAGCTAAAAGGAGTCCCAGAGATACTCCTCAACAGCACTGGCTGGCAATTCAAACTGCAGTATGCAGTCGAAAGGCTGTGACTAAAAAGGATGTGTCAACCACATGAAGACCGTGTTAGGTAAGGAAAGAGGAAGTTCCCAGGCCAGATACAGCCTCTGTGGGTTTTGTATCCTCTGCACCGTGTTAGGGAGAATTGGTGAGATCTTTTCTGGAAACGCTGCTTTTCATCAGAAACAGCTGTTTTCAACAGAACCATCAAAACTGACACTTGGTGTGAACACCCCAATTTGTACAAAAGCCCCCAAAACATGATTGACAGAAGGGCTGGATCCTACATCCCAAATGAGCTTTCCGATCAGTGGGTAGTCAGTCTTTCCAAAGAGTAGTGTTTAATCGTATCTGTGTAAAGTGCAAACATCTCCAGCAGGACAGATGGGAAGAAACTCACCACTACATAAGTGAATGTGCAATTCTTTCACTTAGATAGAAGACTGAAGGCTGAGGCCTAGACCCTTGTTTAAATCAATCTGAGCAAAACACTGAAAGAGTATATTCCTCCCCCCCAGACACCCCCATAAGTATGCTGATCGACAGTATGGCTACCGACTATCCCAGAAGACAATATTTTCCCATTAAAATCTTACAAAATTTCTCCTTTCTTCAAACAGTAAAGATGTTTAAGGTCTCAAAATTATTTTTGGGATAGGAAAGTCAATTTCTGGGTAGCTCAAAGGGCTTAGCTGTCTTGCTGACCAGAGATCAGTATTAGGGAATCAAAGATCAAGACCATATTCTTCATCTGTAAAATATTCACAAGCCTGGAAATACTAGCTCAGAATGAGCTGTGAAAGGGTGATAAAATGTCCTTAGTTCTTCCAAGCAGATGTGATCACACACTTGATATTTCAGACACTTTTGATTATACTTCTACTGTTTTACTTGGGTTCCTTGCCATTGATATTTTTCTCTGCTTTTGTCTGACTTCCATGTGCTGCAGTGTCATTTTTTCAGGAATCAGGTGGTATCCTGAAGGGCTCTCATGTACCCGAGAAGTTGGAATATGTCTGCGTACGTGTGTGCGTAATTTTCCAATGACTGATGTTAAACTAAGGGATTGCATTATTCCTAGGACTATCCATGGAGTAACCTGTTTTAAGTGTATTGCACTGATGCTGAGAAAAGGACTATCGATAGACTGGAAAATTAGTGGCCCTGACAGTGAATATATCTAGAAGAAGTTTCCTAAAGATTTTAGTATCCTAACTTGTTACTCAGAGATCCTCATTTCAGCAGAATATAATAATTAAATTCTACTTATTAGTGTTGGGGTTTTTTTATATCTTCACCAAATGTAACAATTTGCTATAACTAACTGCAGCTTCCTCACTGTCTATATAATTTTTGTTTCTGTGCAGATCCTCTACGGAGCAAAGCTGTCACTGCCATCTAGCGTCCTTAGAGAAGGTTTCTGGAGATTATGCTGAAAAAAAAGAAAGCATTTTCACTATAAGATTGAATTCCTTCTCCAGCTCCTCAGGTACTAGTAAATCTCACGTAGCTCACAGTACCTCCTACAGTGCTTGTTGCCTTTCCAATGTATTAACGATGTAGAGGACAGCTTTCTAGTTTCTCACTTTGGAAAGTTTAAATGATATTTGCTCACTTTTTTCTCTCCTGGAATATATGTTTATATCCTCTAAGTCATACTTGTTCAGGACCAGGTAACTAGCACAGAAACTGGTCCTGAGGAGCATCTGACAGATATTTTCTCCTGACTTTCTCTTTCTCCAATTCCAAATTATTGTTCTTAGCAGAGATCAAAGTGGATATAAAAGACTTATTAATCAATGACAGTAATCAACACCAGTTCATATACTATTAGGTGGATTTGTGTAATTCCACCAAATACACCTAAATTATCTTGGTCCCTCTACCAACAACACTGACTCCACCAGCCAAAGTTACATTTGCCCACGCCCTTCCTGTGGACTGTCTGCATGAATCACTCAGGAGACACCAGCAAACAGCACAGACAAAAGCACCCCCTAAAATGGACCCCTCCTCCCTGCTTACACTTCCTAGGATGTACTCCCTCCCTGACGCTCACTAGGTTAGTGCAGGTCTGCTCCTGTGTAGCAGGCATTTACAGTGCTTGAACTACTCACCCCTCTCAGGATAGGGCACAATGGGGGATACAGCAGACAGCCTGAGCTGAGTCTACAAAGGATGTTTGTTAGATAAACACATAGTGGGAAGAACACTGTGAGCTCCAGACCATTCAGACACAGCTGGTTCCCAACAGACTCCCACGGACTCCTATTAGGATGGCAGGCTCTGAAGAGGGGTACGTCATGTTATGTTCCTGTTAAGACTATATTCAGACAAAACAAGGCATGAGGATATAAAAAGGAATTATTCTTACTCTTTTCCTGGAGTGGCAGTGTCTGTAATTGTGAACTTACAGAACACCATAATAATGTTATTTGGGCTGGAGAAAGTAACACCTGACCCTGGAAATGGCCCATCTGCCTTTTTTAAAAAGAGCGGAACAGGAACATGCAACATCTGTAAGCCTCCTACTGCCTGGTGGTAGGACCAGGGTGTAGTGTGTGCAAAAAGTAAAGATATAACTTGAGTTATATCTTTATCTGAGGCTCACTCAGATGCACACAAAATGGAACCATCCTTTATTATTATGACAGTAGGAAATTTGTTATGTGACATGTAAATAAGAAAACAATACATGGTTCTCTGCTGCCTGGAAAGATCTTCCTTAGAGCAAAATGCTCCCTCATCCATTTTCTAAGAGGAAGACAGGGGCAGAGCACACTCTCTGTAGTACAGTGCATGGGAGATAACAGCGTAAAAGGTGAGGGGATAGCTAAAAGGAGTCCCAGAGATACTCCTCAACAGCACTGGCTGGCAATTCAAACTGCAGTATGCAGTCGAAAGGCTGTGACTAAAAAGGATGTGTCAACCACATGAAGACCGTGTTAGGTAAGGAAAGAGGAAGTTCCCAGGCCAGATACAGCCTCTGTGGGTTTTGTATCCTCTGCACCGTGTTAGGGAGAATTGGTGAGATCTTTTCTGGAAACGCTGCTTTTCATCAGAAACAGCTGTTTTCAACAGAACCATCAAAACTGACACTTGGTGTGAACACCCCAATTTGTACAAAAGCCCCCAAAACATGATTGACAGAAGGGCTGGATCCTACATCCCAAATGAGCTTTCCGATCAGTGGGTAGTCAGTCTTTCCAAAGAGTAGTGTTTAATCGTATCTGTGTAAAGTGCAAACATCTCCAGCAGGACAGATGGGAAGAAACTCACCACTACATAAGTGAATGTGCAATTCTTTCACTTAGATAGAAGACTGAAGGCTGAGGCCTAGACCCTTGTTTAAATCAATCTGAGCAAAGCACTGAAAGAGTATATTCCTCCCCCCCAGACACCCCCGTAAGTATTGCTGATCGACAGTATGGCTACCGACTATCCCAGAAGACAATATTTTCCCATTAAAATCTTACAAAATTTCTCCTTTCTTCAAACAGTAAAGATGTTTGAAGGTCTCAAAATTATTTTTGGGATAGGAAAGTCAATTTCTGGGTAGCTCAAAGGGCTTAGCTGTCTTGCTGACCAGAGATCAGTATTAGGGAATCAAAGATCAAGACCATATTCTTCATCTGTAAAATATTCACAAGCCTGGAAATACTAGCTCAGAATGAGCTGTGAAAGGGTGATAAAATGTCCTTAGTTCTTCCAAGCAGATGTGATCACACACTTGATATTTCAGACACTTTTGATTATACTTCTACTGTTTTACTTGGGTTCCTTGCAACTGATATTTTTCTCTGCTTTTGTCTGACTTCCATGTGCTGCAGTGTCATTTTTTCAGGAATCAGGTAGTATCCTGAAAGGCTCTCATGTACCCGAGAAGTTGGAATATGTCTGCGTACATGTGTGTGTAATTTTCCAATGACTGATGTTAAACTAAGGGATTGCATTATTCCTAGGACTATCCATGGAGTAACCTGTTTTAAGTGTATTGCACTGATGCTGAGAAAAGGACTATCGATAGACTGGAAAATTAGTGGCCCTGACAGTGAATATATCTAGAAGAAGTTTCCTAAAGATTTTAGTATTCTAACTTGTTACTCAGAGATCCTCATTTCAGCAGAATATAATAATTAAATTCTACTTATTAGTGTTAGGGTTTTTTTTATATCTTCACCAAATGTAACAATTTGCAGTTCATGTACATGTACTACTGGGTGGGTTTGTGTAGTTCTCTGTCAAAACTAGAAACATGGTGGGAAGTTACATGTTCTGCTCATATTGCATCCTGGGATACAGTAGTTTAAGCCTCTCTTGTTCTTCTCCTCACTCGTGATATCTCAGTGAAAGCAGTCAGTTTAGTCTCTGCCTGAGGAAAAGGACACATTTCTTGTTAATACCTGATGGTCTTATGTGATATCCCATATGTGTCCCCACTAGGCACTTGTGCAATCTTATGAGATGGAATTTGGTCCCAGGGCACCAGGTCCTGGGGAAAGCTTTCCTTTGTGGCTGACAGCAGCATCAGGGCACCTCTAGCTCAGACCTCAGCCTTCCACTTCCTCAGAGCAAGCATTTTTGTGTTCCATTTTTTCTTAATGAAATGCCGGGAACTGACAGCCTGGTACTTTTCTCTGCTGAGGTAGAGCTAACCACAGGGCAGTGCATGTCTCTCGCTGGGGATGCAGATGCATGAGCTGGAGTCATGCTTGGACTTGTGCCGAAGACTGCTTCCAGTCAGCCGAGCAGCAAACAGGAATCTGACTGTTTGGTCTGGGGAGCAGCTGGGTATGATCATGCTGAAGCTTATTGAAGATCCAGCTTCCTATGCAGTACTCTTTTCCCTGCCAAATGTTCAATATTAACAGAAATTTGCATAGACCTGAAAGACAGTCATTGACGTTTCCTTGCTTCCCTGTCCACCTTCACATTCCCTGCTCTGGTGAGGTTCAGATCAAGCCTTTGAAATTCAGAGCCCTCAGACTCAACAACTAGGCCTTACTGAAGACTCTTTATTATTTTGACACAATTTTCCACCAAGTCTTTACACCGAGAATAATGAAGACTAGGGTTACATGGCCAGACCCTTGTTTTGTTGCAGAGTAATTAAGCTAAACTGCAGTCCAGTATCAAGCATTATTTTTTAAGGTACACTGTGCCTGTCAGAAATTATTTTTATAAATAAATGAACTGATTTCTGTTTATTGTACATAGAGAATTGTACTGATTTTTATTTTCTAACAGTTTTATTGATATTATAAAATGTAACAGAACTTTGATTTTAGTCCACTCCAAGTTTTTCCAGTTGTGATGTTCTTTTTTTTCAGGTCTATTTCCTTGCATTTCTTTTAAGCATATTAAGATCTGGAATTCATTAATTCACAGTTTTACAGTCAGAAAAGACCACTATATCTGCTAGGTTACCTCAACCAACTACCTGTGTCACGTAGGTTACAGAATTAAACTCACCTAGTCCACTGGTGTGTAAGCCAGTTTATGCCTGTTTAAAGGTATTAATTGTTGATGGGCTTTGCTTAACAGGCCTGGCTGATGGATTGACCTAGGGTCTGGTTTTGAGGTGGCAGAAGAGGACAGTGCAGTTTCAATTAGTTATTAATGTTTTGCATTCAAATTAACGTGGAACTGAATTTCACAGTATTTCTTAATAATTTCTCATACTTTCTGTAGTGATAAGGCCTCACTCCAATTTAGTTCTTATTCTGCAGACTTGAAGGGTCTTTCCTTTTTCCTTTCTTTCTGTCTTTCCTCCTTTCTTTTCTATAAAAAATCATTTTCTCAGGGGAAAAAAGGAAAAAAAATAATATAAATATAAATATATAAATAGAGATGAAAATGATAGTGAATAAAATGCACAAGTTTGATCTCTGACTTGCTTTTATGACACGCAGCATATGAAATTTTAATTTAAGTGATTTCACAATGTCATTTTATTTCTTCAGTCTATTTAATATCATTTTTTAAACTCAAAAATAATCACAGTCTCACATCATTTGCATTGATTACAAAAAATAAAACAAAAACTTACATGGTACTGAAACAATTGATATAGATATTAAAAGAGTGACCAACATGAAAAAATATATTCTTTTGAATATTTTGATTTGGATGTTCAGGTTCTCTGCTGGCACAGCTAGGTATAACCTCTATAAACATCACTTGAACTACTTCAGTTTACACCATCTGAAAACATGGGCTTCAAGCAAGGTTTCAGTCTGTGTGATTCTCTTGTTGCTATTTCTGTTTGGTTTCCCTAATACCATACAGGCTGATGATTCTGCAGGGGATACTTGTCTTTTTTCCCATTTTTCTATCTTCTTTGGAATGACACCTTGCTGCTGCTATACCTTCTGCCTGTTCCAAATGGGCATCCATTTCCAGGGGGACATTCCCATTCAAATGGGGATACATTCAAATACCTCTGAATTTGCTAACTTCAGTGTTTCAGCCTGGTGTTACCCTTCTCAGGGAGTTACCATGCAGTTCTGACTCATTCATTACACTTCTGAACTGAAACAGGAATTTCATAAAAATCTGAAGCACTAATTTAAAAATATAACACTCCTGGGTATACCAGGTCTGTCTTGGGATGTGCTAGGAGATCCTTGAGAGATGCTAGACAAGGTTAGATTACTGTGAATTAATAGAGCCCATGATCATGTAGGAAGTATCCAGCATCTCACTTTAATACTAGACAAACTTTAAATGGTGTAATGCCCCTTAAAATGTTATTTCTTTTCTTCTTTCCTATTAGGTTAATTCAGTCCCAGACTGACATGCAGCTATATAGTTCCATATATACAGTATACATTAGGTGGTAGGTAGCCAGTGCTTGTTCACAGAACCTTGCTGCCCTCTAATAAATCTATATGCCCATATTATTATTTCCATGTACTACAAGCTGCTCTGCAGCCTATGACATGGCATTCAGCTCTAATTAGCACCAAAATATAGAGTTAGTATGCAGGACACGGACAATTCTTTTGCTCCAGATGCTGTATTCAAACTGCAGTGGTCCATTGAAGAAGTAGAGGTAACCTAAAAAAAAAAGGAAGTTAAAATGAGTTAACTCTGAGAAAACTGTGTTGTCACATTAAAATTATCCTTCAAATATATAATATTTGGTTTTTAAATTTTTTAATAACATTTTAATGAAATGATTTAGCATTTAGAATGCTGAGCTAAATTTTATAAGGTCCACATTCCATTTGCCAGACTTGGATCAGTGTTTTAAAATAACTGATATTTTAATCTAGTGTCAAGCTCTATTACTATACAGCACTAGCTTAGGAAAACACAGCATTTGCCTGTTCATGTTTAAAACTCTGACTTGGAAACACTCCTTGAAGAGGTGGATAGGAAGGGCTCCATTTGAAGGAACAGACACATTATAATACTTCTGTATTAAGCATGGGACTTCAGGTTTCCTAAGCAAGGAGACAGGATTTTTTTGGCTCCTCAAATATATACATAGGCAGTTTATAAGAGCGTCTTGACCAGAGGTCAATTTAGATCAGAAACCTGGTTCAATCAAGAACAGAATTGTTGATGTGAAAAAAACAAAATTACAAATGACAGAATTTACCACAGGACATTAATCTCAAGTTTCAATGACAACTAATTAATAAAGTTTCATTATCAGATTATGTACCATTTCTGTGATAGACTGCATCCACTCTGTCACCAATTCCTGCGAATTCTTCCTCTATCAGCCTGGGGTAGCCTGCTTCCATAACCTCTGCTTCTTCATCATAACTATATTAAACACAAAAGAAGATAAAAATTGAGAGGATTTAAACAGTCTGGGAGTTTTGTTCTGTGCCCTTTGTATGCTTTGAAGTTACCCACACCAGAAGTAGCCAGCAATCTTTAGGTACTGTATGTCTAGTGCAATAATGACATTTAGGACAACAGCCTGGGTGCTCTTCTACCAGACGTACAAGCTCAATAAACACAAAACTAATAAAGCTATATTTTCAGAACTGATCCGTAAAGTACATATTATATGGAGATGATTGTACCAGGATGTATTGGCACTACAAGCCTATCCTGAGGCTGCTTGGCACAGAGGTACTGGGAAGGAATTGTAGTGTCTTAATTATGCATCAGACCTGGCTGTAAGCCCCCCTCATGGACACCAAAAACCAGCCATCCTAGGGTGGGATAGATTTCTTACTCTCACAGCACTGACACCATTTTGTGTCACACAAACAACTCAAGGAAGCAATATGGGAATTTTGTCTAGGAGACGTGACCATATTATAAACTGTCCTGGATTAGAGCAATTTAATCTCCTTTATTTCAGTCTTTCAGTTTTTAATGACTGTGCTCATAT
This sequence comes from Athene noctua, assembly GCF_965140245.1. Lineage (NCBI taxonomy): Eukaryota > Metazoa > Chordata > Aves > Strigiformes > Strigidae > Athene > Athene noctua. The sequence goes on along the minus strand of NC_134037.1, from coordinate 249,698,479 downwards.
GTTTATAAAAGTCTTGCATACACCTTTATGACATATTCTACAAAGCTATAGCACCAATGAAAACCACAGACTGGAAATATGAGATAAAATAAAGTGCCTAGTTTAAAACAGCTGGCTGATCCTTTGATACTTGTGGACCAGTTATGACTAGGGACACATCAATCTGTCTCCAGCTTACCTCCAGTACTTATTTCCAGTAAAAAAGAGAGTCTTGCCAATGTCTTTAATATGGACAGCTGCATCTATTCTTTTCATTTCTTTTGGAAATCCCATTTCATATATCTTTTTAGGAAAGTCTTCAACTATGTCATAGCCATTCAAAGCCCAGACTTTCTTTCCTGAAAATAAGAACAAAGAATGCATGAAACTTTTGTAAAGGCTCAGTTTTGAGAGCAGAATAAAATGAGAATGCCATGATCCCTGTTTTCATACAGCTAACACATTTTTAGGTCACACACTCAGCAGGTATCAAACTATTTAAGCTAACTAGGACCTTAGACATCTGAGCTTCCTAATTCACTGCTCCTAATTCACTGAAAAATGTATGGATTTGCATGGGGTGGAACGAGCAGAGTTTGTTTTTTGAGAAAGGAAGGCAGAATGTTTTGTTTTGTTTTGTTTTGTTTTTTTTTTTTTGTTCTATTACCTTTCCATCACTTACTGAGCTTGACTGAATACGTGTATTTTTCTGCCAACTACAAAATTGAAAACTCACCCTTAAACATGAACACAAGATCTTTGATGGGGTTTTCATAAGCTGCATCTATTTTATTTGGAAGCTCTGGCCAAAAGGATTTAAGTAACACCAGTTCTGCTTCAACCATCTGAGGGTGCAGTCGCCAGAAAAACCTAGTTCAGAAAAAGAAAATTTATTTTATGTTTCTTGTCATACTACAGAAAAGCAGTATCTCTGATAGGGTCTACTAAAAATTAGTTAATGGAGAGTTAATTTTTTTTCATTTCCCAGAATTTTTAATACATAGACCCCCTTGTAGAACTTTCCTTTCCTCATAGTCACCTAACTGCACACCATTTCTGTCACTTACACAGTGATCATCTCAAACAACAACAAACTTCAACCTTTCCATTTAGAGTAAGAGAAACACTGCTGTCCCAAGTAAGGCTTCTGAATGTAGTATAACTTCATTCAAATCAATGTACGTAGATTTATACTTGTTGAAGAAAGCCCTGTGAAATGAAAACTGTGTACAAACGGTGTCAGTCTTCAGCCATATATTCTTCATATTACTGGGCAGTCAAGTCTGTAACTGTATTATAAATCCTGCCTAAAAAGATATATTGGGCTGAGGCCAACTGGAGGAGTTTCAATAAGGCCAAATGCCGGGGGCTGCCCTTGGGCCACAACAACCCCCAGCAGCGCTACAGGCTTGGGGAGGAGTGGCTGGAGAGCTGCCAGTCAGAGAGGGACCTGGGGGGTGATTGACAGCTGTCCGAAGAGGAGCCAGCAGTGTGCCCAGGTGGCCAAGAAGGCCAATGGCATCCTGGCTTGTGTCAGCAATAGCGTGGCCAGCAGGGACAGGGAAGGGATCTGACCCCTGTCCTCGGCACTGGTGAGGCCGCCGCTCGATTCCTGTGTTCAGTTTTGGGCCCCTCACTACAAAAAGGACATTGAATGACTCGAGCGTGTCCAGAGAAGGGCAACGGAGCTGGTGCAGGGTCTGGAGCACAGGTCGTACGGGGAGCGGCTGAGGGAACTGGGGGGGTTTAGTCTGGAGAAGCGGAGGCTGAGGGGAGACCTCATCGTCCTCTACAGCTCCCTGAAAGGAGGGTGCAGAGAGCTGGGGATGAGCCTCTTTAACCAAGTAACAAGGAATAGGACAAGAGGGAATGGCCTCAAGTTGTGCCAGAGAAGGTTTAGACTGGATATTAGGAAGCATTTCTTTCCAGAAGGGGTTGTTGGGTGTTGGAATGGGCTGCCCAGGGAGGTGGTGGAGTCCCCATCCCTGGAGGTGTTTAAGAGTCGGGTCGACATAGCGCTGAGGGATCTGGTGTAGTTGGGAACTGTCAGTGTGAGGTTAATGGTTGGACTGGATGATCCTCAAGGTCTTTTCTAACCTAGATGATTCTGTGATTCTACGATTCTATGATATGATATAGCTTCTTAGAGGTATCTATATTGATTTGTGATTTTTTTTAAATTTATGTTTACTCCTCTTCAGTAAAAAACTGAAATGGCATTCTAAATTACTCAGATTTTATATAGTACCCACCATCCATGATATGGCAGTCTCTTTACCTGTCCTTGAAGATTAGCATTTCTCCACGAAGTTCTGTTATTGCATCAAGTGATAAATCTACATCACATTTCTCCGGTGTTTTGGGATGTTTTGGGTTGGGATCTTTGTCTCCAGCACCTGGAATCATATTGTATGATCTAAATTTGACAATGATCATTTCCTTTCTGTGAATCATGATATGAAATAGGACATGGAAGAGTTCCCAAACAGCATAATGAATACAAGCATAATGGGCAAACCATCTGTACTGGGGAAAGTCTGTTCTCTCTCTCATTTATCCACATACATTAATGGACTTTGCAGTTCAGCTGTGCTGCAAAAATGTTAAATGGACTTGCTTTCTTTATCCCACAGTTTGAAGGTCCTCCAAAAGTTTTAGTCTTTCCATGATGAAACACGGATGCTTCCATTTCTCCCTGTAGACTCTGTTTTACCTTCTCATTTGAGACAGGTCAAAAAGTATAAAGACTCTGTCCCCCACTCCCCACCACTAAAGAAGACAGCACAGTGACCAACTGCACTCTGCAGTGTTCCTTCCTTTTTTTTTTTTTTTTTTTTTTCTTCCCCTCTGAATTATTACATCTAAGCATTTTCTGTTCCTGATGACTGGTAGCCAAGAATCCAGTGAATTGGTCTTAATCAGCCATGACTGTTGCTATTGAACATCTGCACCTCTTTAGTAACATGGCAGTATGTCTGTAACAGGTTATAATGACATGGGAAATACATATTATACAGACTTACCATAGAGCTCTTGGATTCCTTGCACATCATCATCAGGAAGCACAAACCCAGTTTTTCCAGCGTATGTGTAAATTGGAAACATCAGAGCTCCAGGATCTCTAGAGTGTTCAAGTCCCAGTGAATGACCAAATTCATGGGCAGCAACAAGAAACAAGTTATACCCTACAACAAACCACAGTGAATGTAAATGTATAGCTCCTTGTATCACCAAAGTGGACTTGGACTAATCAATCAACCTTAACACTCTGCTTTAAAGTATAGGACAATGAAGGAAACAACTGGATAAATGGAAAAATGATGTATAACTGCTTGTCTTTTTCAAACTACCATGAGTTTTGTTGCAATAAGGGCCTAATCAGCTGAGTATTTCATAGCCACTGTTCAACACAAATCTTATTTGACAATGTTGTTCTGTAGGCACATTTAAATTTCTTGAAATTTATAATCAGCACTGGAAAGCTCTAGGGTGAAGTCTTAGCCCTACCCAAATCAAGAACATTTTTTGTCAGGGATTCACCTCCAGTAGAGAGTCCATATTGTTTTCAGCATTATTACAATATATTATTACAATAACACAGTGCTGAAAAAAAAAAAATTATTCTATTAAAGCTCTGTCCTGAATAGGCAAGGTGAATAATTTTCAAATTAAATGAAAGTAGAAAATTTGCAGCTGAGTTAAGTACACTCATTTTCTATAGGCTTCAGTAAATGATCAGAATTAGATGACACAATATCTTCTCTGTTCCATTTTTTAAAATCACCTCACTTAGAGTGTGTATATCTTAAAATTTATGCTAGGCATATGTTATATTTCCATTTATGATTGAAGGTTAAACCCAGCTTCCTATGAGTGGAAGGTGAACATAATGACAAATGAACAGTAAACAGACAAAACAAACTTTACAGACATCAAACCGGACAAAACTGTCCATCTATCACCATTTCAAATAATTCCAGGAACTTCTGTTACCTCTAGAATCATCTGACCAAGCTTCATCATCATCAAAATGGGCATCTCCTCCGTAGTCTGGACCCGGAGGAAAAGCATGAGCCAGTAATCCAGAGGGTCCATCGAAAGGGTAAAAGTCACCATGTTCTACAACACAACATTCAAAACAATTAAATCAATTATCCCATCTTATTGGCAGCAATATAACTAAAAAGTAAAAATAATCTTTTTCTGTGTTACCTTTAGTGCCAAAGGAGATCATGATATCAGCTATACCACTTCGTATTCTGGTGAAGTTAAGTGGTGTCACGTCAGACCAAACTTTGAATGCTTTTTTGAAAGCTCTGTCTACTTCAGCACGTCTCAGATCTGAAGTGTAATTCATAATTCTATCAAATAGATTAATATCTCCAGTTAAATTGTGTGAAGAATATGTGTAATACACTTTTATCTGACTGTACACCTCATGAAATTTTTTTGCTTTTTTTCCTCTCTATGTTCTTATCTAAAAACAAAGAGCTCAGCAGCTGCATACAGTATTAAAAAAATAAAATTAAACATTTCTAGTTTCATTAAAATAATTCAGAGACATCTGAAATGATCTAACAGCCCTTTGTAATTGGTTTTATATGCACCAGAAGATACGGAAAATGACAGATACATTCTGTATTAAGTCAAATGTTATCAGTAACTTCAAACTTTTTTTATGCCATATAAAATATCTCGTGATCTTAACTTTCTGGCATAGAAAAACATGATCCAAAGAGCTTTTCATAGGCTAGAATCATCCATATTAAGGTAATATTTATCACCACATACTGAACTGATGGAGTTCAGTGATTTTATATTTGGAATCTGCTAAAGAAACTGTGGTTGCAGCTGGTCAAAACCAGCTGCAGTTGATGACCTTGTGGTATTAAGGGACAAGGAGGTACCATGTGACCTTTCAGCACTGTAGCTTCCTCAGGTCAACTTTCTGAGGTCATGGTGCAGGGATTTGTCTGACCAAGCATAGATATCCACATCTGGATTGTGAAATGGAAGAGGGCCAAGGATCAGCATCTATTTCACAGCCACATGGCACAGACTGGTTTGTATCTACACTGCTTTGTCCAAGACAAGAACTGTGTGAAGCAGACACTAAACCAGGACCAAAGCAGAGCTAAGGAGTGACTTAGAGATTAAGTGCTGTGAAGATCAGTGGTGAGGTGCATGATCTTGGTCCCTACCCCCCTGCCATTTGACGCTATGGATGTGTGTCTACACAGTGTCTACATGGAGGCCAGATGAGGATTAATGAGCTTACAACATACCAGCTTTCCTCCATGACAAAGTGCAATGGAAAAAAATTGGGAGACCTTTCCAAAAGTGGGTCTGTAATGATTTTAAACTGCAACATGAATTTTGTCAAACTCAAAAGCATCCTTCTCCCATCAGCCTCCTATACTGAGCAACCTATTGGACAAGGTACCTGGAAATAAGGTAATAACAGTAATAATACTCAAAATTCCATGCATTTACCTGTATGTCAAATTAGTTTTTGACCATTTGAGTTTTCTAGGGAAAAAGTTATATTCCCCCACATCCGGGACACCACATCTTGGTTTCTGCATCAGCTCATATGTTTCTTCATCTAATTTGCCTGTCACCTCCAAGCCAAAAAATGCTTGCATTTCTCGAAGTTTAGATGCCACTGTGTTGGCACTCTTCCTCATTATGCCAGCAGGATTTGGACGGAGATCATAGTGAGTCCTGAGATAGCGCTAAGGGGAAAAGAAGTAATAAGCCTAGTTTCCAAACTGTTGGAACTACAGAATTTACTATTTACAGAATATGCAAATTAATTATTTTATACTGTACCTCTGCAAACTGAAGGTCTTTCTCTGTGAATTCATGGCTATCTTCAAGGGGAATAGGGATTGTCAGGCAAAATGACAAACCCAACAAGAAAAAGAAGCCAGCTGAAAGTCTTGATTGCATCATGCTGGATTTGTGAAGTCTGAAGCCCTGATGTTTCAGAGAACAGTTACCTTTACTTTTATAGTCCCAACCCAGTGAGTCACCACTTAGGTACAATTTAGAACTTCCTTGTTGCTGAAAGTAAACATGCTTAGACGGCTACTTTTTCTCTCCTCCCCAACACTGTGGTTTAGACATCTGTTGTCCTATTGAGGGCTCTGAAACTGTATCCTCGTATAAACATGGTCTCTGAATATTGACATAGGTTGTGGGAAGAAATGGGCAGAAGCAAACCACACTTTTTGATTATTTTGCAATAACTTACACTGGCAATAACTTTTCAATAACTTATTCCTTGGTAGAAAAAATGACTTTCTACTATTTGATAGACAATAAAAATATACAACAAGCTTCATGATCTTTTAAATAAATTCTGCAACTTTTTATTAGTTACACTAATTCAACAGCAATTTTTAACAGTTGGAATAGTTCATACAAACTTCAATTGTTAATAAATGTTGCCTTGGCTGGTAAGAAATAATATTATAGAGTATACAATAAGATATTACATTGCCTTGTTTCTGTAAAAATTATAACTCTAAAGCATTAACACAAATTTTACTTCAGAGATCCTTAAAGTGAATTCCTATATATCTTTCAGAATAATTTAATGCTTGAGATGTACTCAAAACCAGAAAAGTTAAATAACATGAAATAGTTTTGAATATTTAAAAATGTTTTTTATCAGTAGTAAAGCAGATTATGTAGTGACTAATTCATACAATTTACCTTCCTCAAAAAACATGAATTTAATTTACTTTATGAGTGGAGCACTAGAATGACAAAAATATGTGATTCTGACTTATCAGGTGGATAATAGGGTAAATCTGGCATTATGACAGACATGGCATTATTATACTTCAAAGCTTAAAGATTATTTCTGTCTCCCTAGGGTCACTCCAATCTCAGTTGCTGCTAAGACTTGTATCTTATCACACGCCCACAAGCATGGGTCCAAGGGGAGGTGCAATTTTTGATTAATTTGCCCTCCTCTTTCATGGAGGCCGTTCCTGCATGGAAAACCTCAGGCAGCTTTCAGGTAGACATGGTACGCAATTTCTGGAATACACTACACTGCCATGGATGTTACCTTGTTGACAAAACAGGAAAAGGACGAAGATCAGTGAAGCTGAATGTGTGAAAGCTTAATTTGAAACTCAAACAATATTAGTCTTCTGTCTTATGATGACAAACAGCAAAGGCAACTAAAGCTGAGAGGAATTTGTTATGTAGGCTATTTCTACCTCATTGCCCATCTCAGACAGTGCTAAATACGGTTACACCGATCAGGGATAGACAACATCTGTTCAAACAATTTGTATAGTCTCCTTTACACTGTCCATCACCAGCGCTGAGACTTTTTTATTCAGCCGTGATGGCATAAAGACTGTTAATTATCCCACCTTCTGAAGAAGTGCCCTCCCCTGAAGTGCTTCAAGACAAGCACTGAATCAAGCACTGAATCCATATTGCTGATGTTATCACTGCACTGCACTCCTTGCTAATGCAGACTGACAGATTATGTACATGTCTTATCTTTTTCCTTCCAACATTTCTGTATCGGTATTTCCAGCACTGCTTTCACTGCTGTTGGGGCACTTAGTTATGTGGTAAGCAGAGTTTACAGTGAATTTTACTTATTTTGTGTGGCATTTAGGAGCAGTGGTGCTGCCTTGACATGGTTTTCATGGCTGGAATGAATACTTTCTTGAGACCATGAAGCTGTGTCACTGCTCTGCAGAACAGTACCAAACGTATCTCAGAAATCTATGAGTAAAATGAATATCTTAAAACTCCATAGGTAACAGTCCTGCAAATTCCAAATTCTCTGAAATCAGCTTTCTTGTACCTATGGGAGAACAACTGTATATCACCATTTGTACATCACTGCCCTTTGCCAGATTTAACAAAAGGGTTTTTATTCTCTGTCAGACCCTTATACCACTACTCTTTCTCTGCTCTGATGTTGGAATCTTTGCTTCTGAAATAGAAGAAATTAATTTCCTAACCATTACTGCAAACACATGATCAGTCCATCACAATTTATGAGATAATGGTCCCAAATGATTCCTAAGTGGTTTCAGGGTTACTTTAATAAATATAGCTTATTTAACTGGTAATTAAAGGTGAAACCAAGTACTCAGAGACAATATTTGAATGATATAAATGTATGACAGCAAAAAAATTATTTAGCTAGGAACAAGAGTAAAATTAAAGAATGGTGTTAGCTTATTGAACAATGCTCCAAGGAGGTGTAGAGGCTTGTTCTTCAAAATGTTTAAGCTGCAGTAGTCAAAGCAGTAGTAAATAGAACTGTCTTGCAGGATGATACTGATGGATTAGGTAGGGAAGAATGATTTTTCACTTTCTACTCTCTCTGATTTTTTTTTTTACACAGATGCTCTGAAGTCCTTTGAAGTTGGCAGTGAAAACTCTTTCAAAAACTTTGCGTTTGGTACCCTCCACGGAGCTGTCCTGAGGCATTTCCAAGGAATATTTGAAAAATTGGCCAAAATAATTATAGCAAAAAACGAAAACAGGCAGTTTTTCTGAAAACAACTTTTCTGATTAGATTTGTGTAAGAAGAGATACATAAAGCTGGGTCTTTTGCTATTATAAGACAACGAAACAAACAAATGAAAAGACAGTCCACGGTTTTCAACAGATTCTGTAAATGAGTAGAGAAACAAAGGCAAAAAAGTCAGGAAGTCTGTTACTATTTTGTAATCAGTAGTAAACCAAGATGCTAAAACAGAAATTGATTTCTGAAAGACTGTGTGTAAGGAGCCATCTGAGATGGACTATGGCTGAATTGTGTTTTCTGCACATTCAGTTGATTCCTTTGGGAGCCATGGCCATGTTAGTAGACAGGATCCAATATGTTTTCTTACACCTTTTATTGCTATTTATATTATACCAGTGGCTAGAAGTCTATATTGAGGCATGGATTTTTATGTCCTCTGTACACAAACTGAAGAAACACTGGTGAAGGACTGTGCAAACAAGCACATAAAAGGGCCAATGAAAATGAGCACTATTCCCCCTTTTTCTGAAACAGCATTGAAGACGTAATGTGATTTTTTTTAAGGGGAGACAGAAAACCTTGACAGAGCTGGGAATTAAGTACAGACCTTTAGTGGCTGTCTATTACCTTGATACATTGACTCTTTATAGCCTCAAGCAAGTGAAGTTTTTAAAGTTGGCAAAGATAAATGACAATGTAAAAGCCTGTCAGTGATGGGCAATGTAAGATACAAAATCTATGGCTCAGGCTCAAGCGATGTCACTGAGTTTAAAACAAAACAAAAACGGCATTAAAAACTGTGAAGAGAGATGTAAATGAAGGTAAAAGCAGTCAGACCTTGTGCTGACCCCAGTGCAAACAAGCAAGCATGGAAAGTTACATTTTACAAGCACTGAAACCCACAAAACTGCTGAATAGTAAGATTTCAACAACCGTTGCAAAATTTCTGCAGTTCTGGCATCTTGTGGGTGTGGGTAAAGTTAGCTGGACTGATGGTAATTTTCATGGGCACAGCAGAGACTGGAACAATCATGTCTGTTTTCCCCTCAAATTAAATTGGATAAAGAGGGATGGGAGATGTGGCAAGAAGAAACGAAGTGCCTTAAAGCAGCAGGTACTAATTATTTGAAAACAAGAATCATGACAACCATATGGTTTCAACGTACATTTTGCTGCTGCAAATAATTGAAAGGTGTCATGTTTTGATTTACACTCTGTTTGGTGCTCAAAATAGCACTATACAGTGAATGCAGTGAGTGCTCGGTGACCCTGAAACAGCAGACACTTCACTTAAGACAATAAACAAAAGTCAATGGGTCCATTTCTTAATATTTCTTACCAAAAGCTGTGTTTCAGGAAGAAGGTCTCCAGTGCCTAGGGCTATGCCATCCCATTTAGATCACCTTTCTCTGGGAAGAAGGATGGTATTCTGAGGCCCATTGTTCAGCTGGGTAAATGGAATCCCACAGTAGTTAAAAACACACACTCTGGCTCTGCCTCGCCAGGTGGGACTCCGTCTGTGGGACCTATTACAAGAAGGGGCTCAAAGACAGCTGAGAATGCTTTTCACCAGCAGTTCTTCAGCTGAGAGGTCAAGGGATGTTACACCAACCTGACTCCTTTTTATATTAAACAGCAGCATCCCTGTGTCATTTGCTTGCAAAAAGATGCAACTGATGTGTCCAGAGATGTTCAGCATGATCCACTGCCAGAAGTAAGAAACATGTAAACATGTTTCAAAGAGGCAGTGGCTCTTTTTTGAATGAATCCCTGTAGACCCTGTGGACCTCTAGGGCACTGTGGATCAGCTGCCTTTCTGTCTGCCTACAGCACAAGGCAGCTTGCAGCACAGCACCTGTGTGAGCTTGGCAGGACCTGGGGGCTGCTGATCAGCAGTGCTTTCCTTCTGTATTCACTGAGTTCTGAGGTAAGATTCAGCTGTAGAATAAAAAACCTAAATTTGATCACCTTCCTGGGTGCTTGTGTCTAAACTCTCATTATAAACAGTGAAGCCAATACACCCACTAAACTCTAGAGAGCAGTTCAGTTTATACTGAGGTAGACACTTTGGGTTTATTTCAGTTGGCCATATAGAGATATTTAATGTTGTTTGAAGGACATAGAGGTCTCATCAGTCCTATGTCATATCTGACAGTTTCATGCAGATAGATGTCTTGGGTTCCATCCTGCATCTCAAATGGCACTAGATGCCTTTCTTCATGCTGCTGTGCTGAGTCCCTCACAGCTGGGCTCTGCGGACTGTGATGGAGCTGACTATAGTGGAGCCCCACCATCTGGTACACACAGATAATTCAATTCAGGTGACTTATTCTAGAGATGAACTTCGGGCCCATTTTCTGCTGGTGCCTGGACAAACCAGGAGCCATCATGTTGCAGAGGTTTGTTGTGTTGCTGTGCAAGGTGACAGCTCTGCAGTTGGGCACTGTGCATGCCCTACCAGGACAGTGCTCCTGCTCACAGCTGCGTCTGGCCTTGGAGGAACAGGGGCTCCCATCTCATGCTGACAGCCAAACAAAAAGAGAGAAAATGCCACAAAGAGGTGCAAGAATGCAAGTTTCTCTGTCCCAATAACTTCTACACAGGTAGAAACTCATCAGATTCAGGAAAGCTGCCCCAAAGAAATGAGGGTGCCTCAGTCAGCGGCTCCATGCAAAACAGCAGCTGCAAACTCCCATGAGACCAGAGCATGCTCTGCTCCTCCTTACCACTCTGAACACTCCCCAGGAAAGGAACTGGCTTCCAGTTTTGGTCAAACCATTTTATATGAGCTACCCACAACTTTTTCTGCTTCAGGATAAATGTAGGATGCTAAAATATTATAACTTGGCAGGTGTCACCTTTTTAATGGCAATTATTTTGCGTATGCATTGTTATGTCACTAGATGCTAATCTGCTCAAGACCTGCTCATTTATTGTGCTTCTTACTGTAATCAGGATAGTACTCCTGTATCCAGGCTGCACTAACCGTTTGAGGATGATATGTATAGCAGTCATTGTAATTGAATTTTATAGATTCTTGAAAGAAATAGATGGAACCTGTAAAAAAAAACCCAAACCAACTTGAAGAATGACTGCAGCCATTATGTTTTGAGTTTGTAGAAGTATTTTATTATTTCATTATGGTTACTTTGTTACTTTGTAAAATGTGGTACCCAGTTGTCAAAGTCCAATACTCTCTGATTGGGCTTTTTCAGATATTCCATATGTGTAGGGTTTAATGCTTAATACAAAGTTTACTTACTTGAAGTTATTTGAAGTTACATGGAACTTTGATTCAGCACAGTGATGCAGCAATGTACTTAAATCACAAGTACAAATTATGTCTAACAGAGTATAGCAATTGCAACATACAGTTGAATCACAATATAAATGTGATTACCAGTCTCTATGACATGCTCACTGTAATGATACGTTGTCCACAGACCCTGGAAAGTAACACATAGGTTGAACACAGCTCAAGACTCTTGCTCTCTTCAAAGTTCTTTGGCTGGTTTTTACACTCAGTGTGGGGCTGAGCCACAGATACACTCCCCCCACACATACACACCCCATGTTGCTTTGGCTAACTCAGGGATATATTTTGCACTCTTGATTAACTCAGGGATGAACATCTACACAGCTGGCTGATCCACTCAGCAGATGTAGCCTCCAGTCTCATTTGTGTTGAGGCAAGTTCAGCTTTCTTTGCAACACCCATGGTCAGTCCCTCTTTATATTCTTCCCTGAGATTCACAAGCACATCACCCTTATCCATCTCCTCAGAGCCTTCTTCTACTGTAAGGGTTCATTGATCACATCAAGTACAAGCCATCCAGTTATCTCTCTTACTAGCAAACTGTAGGCAAACAATAGGTTTGTGTCTAGCCAACATAACTTTCCTCCTAATGGGAAGGAGCTGGTCAACAGTACAAAGAATAGAAGATGAAACTCCAGGAATCCAGTTCAAAGGTAAAATCTTAATTTTCTAAATGTGTTTTTTGAGACATCCATCACCTTACAGTTCTGTTTTTTAAATCCTGATGTTTACATTTGCAAACACTCACAGAAATATATTTGAAGATTACCACAGTAGCACTGTGTCTCTCTGACACTCCTAACTAGATCTTGATATGGTTTGATGTATTTTATTTCTCATGTCAACACAGATATAGATATAATTTGTCTTTAAAACACTTTAATTTTAGCTCTGCCATCATGCATAAATACGTTCCCTGTCTGTCAGTTTACTGTTTTAATAGTATGCTATAGCAACTTTATTCTCAAATCTTAAGACCTCCACTATGAATGGATAGCCATTGTTCATAGAAGGACATAGTTCATTCTAGATGTAATAAAAATCAACATTAGGAAGAAAAAAAATTTGGTGATTTATTTACATAGTGATTCAGCACTTCTTTTTAAAAGTTTGGACACTCAGGGATTTAAATAAATTGTTTGGGCAAAACAGATTTTTCATGTTAAATGCCTAAGTGGAACTTGAACTTGAAATTTGTGGATTCTACACCTTCAGGAAGGACAAATGGCCCCTTTAGGAATATTCAATAAAAAGTAATGTAATGTTCTCTGGAACATTTATTATTTATGAAAATGGGAGCTAGGAGCCTAACAGAAACGCACATATCCTCCTGCTTCTAGAAGCTCTTTTTTTTCTGATGTATGTTAACACATTTACTCTTAGTAATGAACACACTTCATAATTTCTGACTCAGCTTTCTATTGATCACTACTTAAGAGCACTATATCTTCTATACTTAAGTAATTTCAAATCAGAACAAATACTATCATTACTGAATCCAGACATTTCAAACCAGTGCTGGCTTTAGTACCTAACCCCATGAAAGCCTTTGTCATCATAGGTACTGTAAGAAGAAATGCATCAGAGGAAGAGGGTAAGTTAATGATGTGGATTTTGAGGAGGGGAGAAAAATTCTCTTCACCACCAGTGAAAAATATCAGAGTTGTGGCTGTTGTTCACAAGGTAATGATCTATACTGAATGAGGTATTACCTGATTCTTTCCAGGTGCATCAATCATTGCCTAATTGAACTGTATGCCTGATGTCTTTTCTTTTTCCAAGTCAATACCTAATGGAATTTCCACCTGGTTGTCTACCCCTGATTTTTTCAGGATGAAAGTCTCCCATACATGCACACAAATAGTTTAGAATAACATCGAATGAATTTTAAAAGTGCACTGAAATTACCCAAAAGAGGCAGCATAACAAACCTTAAAGACAGGTGATTGTTCTTCACAGAAATGCATGGAAGAAACACTCTTTAAGTGAAGTTTACTGTAAATTTTTGATTTGTAGGGAGTTTTAGGAATAAAATCATACATTTAAAAAACATTTAGGAAAGGAAGTATAATGTTTAAAGCCCTGGCTTTTGCTTGCCAGCCACATTCATGTTTATACAGCTGGGCTTTTTAAAAAGCAGTTTCTCAACTCTATTGCAAAAGCCCTTGAGAATAAGGAGCAAAAAAACCCTATATGTCTGATGCATACAGTTTTATAGGAAGTATAACAAGCAAGTGGTAAGCTTAAAATTAAGGTTTAAATTACTGGTAAGAGATTACTACAGGGGGATTTAAGACAATTCCTAGTGCTACCTAGCCAAGTGCATGTTTTCAACCATAAAGGTAAGTGGCACAGAAATAAACATCTCATCTTTCTCCATTACAAAGAAATATACTATAAAGGTGGCTGTATATTTAATGAAAAATCTCACTCTCCCATTATGGATCAGATTCAGGGGATGCCACTGAGATGGTGGGGGCTGGAGTACCTGCCCTGTGGGGAGAGGCTGGGGGAGCTGGGCTTGTTCAGCCTGGAGCAGATAGAGCTTCAGGAGGACCTAACAGCAGCTCCCAGTGCCTATGGGGAGGCCTTTGAGGAGCTGGAGCTGGGCATGTCACCGTGGTGGAGGGCAAGAGGGTGAGAGACAGTGGGTATTAACTGAAAAAAAGAGAGGTTCAGCCTGGATATAAGGAGAAACCTGTTCCCCATGAGGACAGTTGGGCAGTGGCACAGGGTGCCCGGAGAGGTTGTGCACTCTCCATCCTTGGTGGTTTTCAGCCCCGACTGGGTGAAGCCCTGAGCAGCCTGGTCTGACCTCAGAGTTGACCTGGCTGTGAGCACGAGGTTGGACCAGAGAGACCAGGCTGAGTTATTCTGTGATTCTATACCTTAATATCAGTAATGAAATATTAAAATTAAGTATTTTGAAACAATTTAATGAGCATGTTTATGTGTGACACTTAAGACACAGTCAAGTTCCATACATTACAGATTTTTGAATATGAATTATTCTTGGTATAAAAAAACCCAACAACAGGGTTCCAAATGTTGGCTGTCACTTGAAATCTTACCTTTAGTGGATTCTCACGTTCAAATTTACTGATTAATATCTTCATGGCCTTAATGGATCTTCAGTTACTGTGAAATACTGGTCAGAAACTGATACAGAAAAATTAACCAGCCAATGCAGTTTGCAAATGCAAATTAATGTGAGTCAGACTTAAGTTCTCTAGATATGTAATATCAATATTTTGAACATCTTATTAGCCTACCTACTGCCATAACATATCTTGCACACTAACGGTGCTCTATAAGAATAATATTAACAGAGCATTTCCAGCCATTACTACAGATTTTCTCATTTCTCTTTCTGCCATTTGCTGACATTCTACCCTCTTCACCCTGGCCTTTTGCTGTACAGATGCCTTTCTGCATTCACTTTCAGAAAAGATAGCAGCTTCCATTCCTCTTTTTCTCAAGACCTAGTACACAATGACCAGCACTGAATTGCAAATATATGGGATGGGGAAAAGATGATGAAGTTTTCTCCCACAGAGGCCCTAGTAAAATGTACTCAGTCTCCCTGTCATGTGGTTTAAACACTGAGAATTTGGAAAATTGTAGCTGTGGGATGAAATTAGAATGAAAGGGAGGAATTTCTGCAGCATTTTTTACAAGTCCTTAGAATTTAAATCCTCATCACATTATCTCTGTTCTTACATTTGTTGAAAAGGTTCAGTCATGTTTCCTAGCCTTGGCATTCAACATTTTCTTTTCTGTACCAGCAAATACCAAGAAATGGCAACTTTCACTTACTTTTTCCTCTTTACTTAGTAGGCAGTATGCTCTGATTCACTGCAGTGATAAAGACCATATGCTAGTAATTCAAACTAGTTAATGGAGTGAAAGGATTACAGAAAAGTAAAATTAGAAATATTATCAGTTAACAGAAGACGTCAAAGCTATGACCTTTTTTTAGAAATACTTGTTCATATTCATGCTGAAAATCTAAACTTCAGAAGCTTAGAGTTTGGAAGGGACCTCTGGAGGTCAACTCATCCAACTCCCCTGCTCAAGCAGGGCCATCCAAAGCCAGTTGCCCAGACCAAAAATGATCAGAGGGCTGGAACACCTCTCCTATGAAGAAAGGCTGAGAGAGTTGAGGTGGTTCAGCCTGGAGAAGAGAAGGGTCTGGGGAAACCTTATTGTGATGTTTCAATACTTAAAGGAGGCTTATAAGAAAGACAGGGACAAACTTTTTAGTAGGGCCTGTTGTGATAGGACAAGGGGTAACATTTCAAACTAAAAGAGGGTAGATTCAGACTAAATATAACGAATAAATTTTTTACAATGAGGGCTGTGAAACGCTGGAACAGGTTGCCCAGGAAGGTAATTGAAGTCCCATCCCTGGAACCATTCGAGGTCAGGCTGAATGGGGCTCTGAGCAACCTGATCTAGTTGAAGATGTCCTTGCAGATTGCGGAGGATGGAGACCTTTACCTATGACCTTTAAAGGTCTCTTCCAACCCAAACTATTCTATGATTCTATGACCATGTCCAGATGTCTTTTAAATATCTCCAAGGATGGAGTCTCCACCTGGGCAACCTTTGCCAGTGCTTGGTCATTGTCACAGCAAAAATGTCTTTCCTGACATCCAGAGGGAACTTCTTTAGTTTGTGCCCATTTTGCATTGCCTCTGGTCCCCCTTGTACTGGGAAGCTCAGAACTGGACACAGTACAGCAGGTGTGACCTCACCAGTGCTGAATGATCCTATGATCTTCCTACAGAGCTTCTTGTTTCACAGTGTTCCAGTATTAGTGATTTAAGTTATTTTCTGCATTCCGTCTCTCTGTGTCTCTCTCTGTCACAGTGCTTTTTTAGAACTGCTGCCAAACATTTGAATAAAAATAATTCTTTTTATTGTCAATACATGCTGAAAAACAACATATTAATCCAGAGTTAGTTTTCAGCTAGATGCACATTGAAACCTGCCCTTTCCCAAGAGATAGGCTAGCCATTAGATGTTGTGGACTCCTCATAGAAACAATAAAATAAGCAAGTCCTTCTCTTGCTAAAGAGCACCAGAGGGAAAAAAATCAGACTGCCTTTTTCATCCCTGCTGAAAACTTGTCTGGTTATTAGTCAATATCTGAGTAAGGAATCATACAGGATTTACATCTGTAAAATATAAAAGAAAAATACAGCAGAGAAGTCACTGCTTTAGCTAGTTTAGTTAGATATAAAGCACTACAACAAAAAATTGCTTGTTACAGACAATAGGTGCTCAGTCATTTTCTGTGGCCCATTGCTGTTGATTTCCATGTAGACTTTAGCCTTCTGAAGACAGCCTTCTGAAGACTGCATACAGTGGTTCATTGGTTTTATTTAATTTTCCTAATTAATATTAGCTGAAGGCAGTCATATTTGTTACCAAAGAATTGTGCTATATCCGTTGGAACTCTTGTCTAAAACCCAGTACAGATGTCTACTTTTTGCCCATCTCTATAGTTAATTATGTTCAGATGTTTCATGAACACTAGGCATATTAAACAGGTGCTTCAAACCACTCCCACTGTGTTAACTATGTATACATCTTAAAAGGTAGTTACCATTCCCTGATTTATACCAGTGATTAACCTCCCAACAAAGGCTCAGAGTTGTTTAATTACACTAAATTTCCTACTTTCCCAGCAAGTGAGGGTGCTCTAGTGGGAGACTTAGAGGCTACTGGGAGTAATGAGGACATATTTCCTCCAGGTGGACAAGCATGGTTCCATTTACTGGAAAAACTAGAAATAGAAAGAAATGTTACCTGTGTAAAAGAATATACACCAATGCAAGCAATATTCTTGTGTCTCACAGAAGAGAACTACTGTATGATGGTTCGTACTGGCAGGTTCATAACCATTCAAAAACTCTAAAATGACATAAAGCTTAAGACAGAATTTTTTAAAGGGCTATTTAAATAATGGTTAAAGCATCTTCTCTTTGTCAGCTTTTCTGCTGAAAGTCATCATGATATCAGCACAGCCATGAGACAGTCAGACCAAGGTCTTGGGAAGACTTCAAGTCACATACTCCTAAGTTTCAGTGTCTTCCAGTTTGTTTAGTCTACTTTTCACTAGCCAGATGTGAAATATAATTTATTATATAAACAGGTTAGAAAATATCTACCCATAGTTATGTCAGAATCCTTGTTAATAAAAAATCTGGTGCCATATGCCCTTTTCTTCCCTTAACATATAAAATATAAATTCCTGACTGAAAGCAAACCATGATAAATGTTCACTGGAAGTTTCACAAAGGTTATATATTAAGTTTTACCATTGCTTTATTTCTTTTCAATGCAAAATAGCTTATAAAACCTGTGCAAAACTGACATGGAAAACTGACTATGAAAAATACTTCTATTACTATCAAATAACAAGACTATTTAAATTTAAAGCTTAGATAAATAGTTAGAAATAAGAGTTGTGTGGTTTTGTTTTCCTTTAATCCTGGATAAAGAAAGAAAGAGGAATATCTTTTAGCTTTATCTAAAAAACTTAGAAAATATTATGAAACATTAAGATTCTGAAGGTTGCTTTTCTATAAAGAATTATTTGAGACTATTCAAATAACTCCGAATTAAACATTTTTTACCACTTCTCTTTAGGAAACATAACATTTATCAACTTCTGACTTACACCTGGACAAAAGAATAAGTGTTGTTTCTATGTAGTATTAATCCAGTTGACTTCCAGAAACTGGAAGTCTTCAGACTGAAGAGGATGTTACACCATGACAGATCTACTTTTGGTTATTAGGGAATTTGACTAGAAGACAAAATTCCACATCCATGCACCTAGAAAAGTAGGAACTTGAGGTTCACCCACATCCCAGATGAAAGTCTTTGTTGCTGTACTAAAGGGCTGAATCAGTTCCTCCTGCCTTTGTGTGAGAAGGAATCAACCCATTTTTTAATCCTGTCTCATGGCGTACCTAATTTCCAGAGAACAAAACTCTGATTGTACCATTAAGTAAAAATACTTTCATTTGTTTTTTCTGAATTGCTTCAGTTTCTCCATTTAAAATACAAATGACTAAACAATCCATCTAGCTCAGTATTCTATCTCTTAGCAATGGTAAAAAGAGACAATAGCTAGGGAGAACATGAGTCTGATGAGTTTTCAATTGATGCTGGGTGTTTTCACAATCTTCCATAATAGCAAGTTCCAGATATTCACTTACCACTCTGTTAGAGACGTTTTCATTTCTCTGCCTTAAATCAGACTCCTGCAAGCCTGATTCAATGTCCCCTAGTTCTAATACTGTAGGATTTAGTACATCACCACTTTACATTCAGTTTATGCTTCACCTTCATGATTTTGAGAATCTTAGTTATATCAAGTTCTTGATCTCCTCCAAACTCCTAATTTTGTATCTGGTCCATTCACTTAATAATTTAATTTGCCTTTCTGAGTACTTTCTTCCCGGTCTTTATATCCCTTCTGAGATTTGGAGAACAAAACTGAACAAAGTACTCAAGAATTGGACACCGGGAGGTTTTATATAATGGCAAAATTATGCTCTCCATCATTCATGTTCTCAGCACTTATCCTGATGATGCCTAGCACTTGGTTAACTTTTTTTGGGCTGCCACAGCATATTAAGCCATTGATTTCCGAGTGAAGATTTATTCTTGTAGAGTTCACTCTTGCTCATACAAGAGGCTTTTTACCTTCCAAATTTGAAAGGCAGAAAGAATGTAAACTAACTGAACAGAATCAAAATTGATGTGACTAGATTTTTGCTACTACTGCCTTACTGGTAGCGAGAAAACAACTCTAGAAGTGCACACTGTCCTCTAACATTATCAAAACATAAGGATTGTTTTACCTTATTGTGTAATTTTAGCTGCATTTCTTCATTATCCTTTACAGGAAAAGAATAAATAACAGGAAGAAAAGATCAATTTCTCATTCAAAGCTGACATGACAAAAAACCCCACGTGGCTAAATAAACTGCAAGTTAAATTATAGGATATATGATGTGCTGTGCACACCAGATAAATGTGTGGTTTTTTCTAAAGCTGTGTGAATAACTGATATGTTTGTTCAGTCAGAACAAGAAAAATTAAAAAAAAGAATGATTTTATCTGAAGTTTTTTTGTCTTTGTCTTTCTTTTCAGAAGGAAAAAAACCACATTTCATGCATCTTTTATGAGTGCTAAGGCTTAAACAAAACCAGTTTAAAACCCATGGATAGTATTAGTAAGTGCAGTCATAAGATCCAGGGAAGTGATCACCCCCTCTCTTTGGCATTTGTGAGACCACATCTGGAGTGGTGTGTCCAGGTTTGGACTCCTTAGTACACAGAAGATGCTACCAAGATGGTCAGGGGCTGGAGCACAGGACATAGCAGGAAAGGCTGAGAAAGCTGGGTTTGTTCATGCTGGAGAAGAGAAGGCAAAGGGGAAACTTTACTGCTATCTACAAGTACCTGACAAGAAAATCCAGAGAAGATGGAGACAGACTCTTCTTGGATGTGCACAGAGAAAGGACAAGAGGCAATGAAGGCAAATGGGAACATCGGAAATTCCACTTAGATATTAGGAAAATTTTCTTTATCATGAGGAAGGTAAAATATTTGAATGGGCTACCCAGAGGGGTTTTGGATGTTCACTTGGAGGAGTTTAAAATTCAAATAGTCAAATCCCTAAGCAACATGGTCTAATTAAGTAAGGGGTTACCCATATGACCTCTGAAGATGCCTTCCAGTCGAAGTTATCCTATGTTTCTGCAATTCTTTGAATGATGGCTGTTACTGATCTAGTAGGTCATTGGAAGGTCTTTCAGAAGGAACCTAAGTATCTTAAGATCTGAGCTGCTGAGAAACAACACTCAGCACACTGCTTTTGTTTTCCTGATTTTTGTGCGCCTAGTCTGAATCATGTTCCTTCCACCCAGTCTAGATTTGTGAATATTTTCATGTGCACTGAAATTGTACTTTTTAGTGAACAAAATATTTGTCTAAAATGTTTTGGTTTCTTTTAGTTCTGAGTTTTCTCAAATTTCATAGTAGTGAGTCAATGATAAAATTCTAGAAATTAGTCTTCTAGCTTCAAAGTGTTTCACAAGCATTAGGTGATCAATCCTCATATATATCTATTGCCTAACTAAGCCGTTTCTTGTAGGTATATGGTAAAATTGAGAAAGACTGGTCCCAAACTTGGAAGATATCTGTTAATTTCAGTGCATTCATTTCTGGCAGTTTGTTAAGCATCTCAGTCCAGCCCTCAAATCCAGGTCAGTGAAAATTCAATGGTATATATATAGAGGAGGATCCTAAAAATATTGGTGAAATAATCAGTAGCATCAGCAAACTCATTAAAGATGGTCACATATTTGAAAGTCCACATTCTAGCGCATGATGCTCAAATGGGGTTTGTAAATTAATTCTTCAAACAATATATCTGACAAAAGGGTATCTACTGCTAATGGTTTCCCAGTCTAATCTCTGTGTAATTAAGGTGTGTTGGTATTCCATCTCCAAATAAATATCAAGTTGACAACCCAAAATACATACATCTTTGGTAGGTTTCTCCCGTTAAATTCTATGCCAGATACTCTATGGATTCATATGCTTAGCACATTCATTAGAGAAGGAAAAAAATGTCAAAGTGACTCGCTAAAAATTTCTTGAATATGCTATCTACCAAGACTTTGTAAGAGGATGAAGTGTTCAAAATGGGCTGTTCTTAGTTCTTTCATTGTGGAAATTAGATGTGTGAGTGAGCACCATGTGTTTGAGAGTTATAAAATGCCTGAGAACATAAAATGAGTAGTTAGGTTGCCAAACCTAACACACAATTGTGCAGGATTATTTATTATTGTGCCCACTTTAATCTCAGAGAACTGAAATTGTTCTCCTGTGATTTGATAAGACTTGGACAATTGTTATTTGAGTTACATAAAACTATGACTCAAATCTGAGTCTGAAACTCAGACAGTATTTTTAGATTATTAAAAAATTAAGAGACAGTTGAGTCAGGGAACTCCCTCTGCACTGTTTACCTGAGGAATGAAGGGTAAGGTGTTTCACAGACATTTGAAAACAGAGGTCTTTTCAGTGAGTCACTAGTGGATTTTCCACAACTTCTATTAAATAAAAACTAGAAGCATAACAACAAATGGCTGAATTCTTAAATGAGCTGCATGTTAAAGAAGGCTGAAATGAATCTCTTCTAAAGACTAAGTCTATTTGAAGAAATACAGAGCTAAACTTTGCCCAAGCACAATAGTGTTTGTAATTTTCTCAAATCCTTTAACCAAATGATCTATTTGACATGACATTATTTTATGTTAGAGTCCTCTTTTTCAAGTCTATGGCTGTAGATAGACACTGCTCCAAACAACTTCTAAATCTCTTTGTAAAGAGTCAAAAAACTGTTAAAAATGTCTAAAAGATGTAGTTAATTTATTCACATTAGTATTCTCAAACAACTTCTATTGGATATATATAGTAAAATGCAAACCAGCTTTCTCACTGTCACCAGGCTATACAGACATTGAAAATGTGTCATGGGTAAAATCCTGCTCAGTTTGCCCCAAATACATTTTTTCATGGAACATTCTTTTCAGACTAAGTATTTTCTGTTTCTGCAACAGAATCTGGTGATTCAGCCCTGACAATATTGATCACAGAAGCTGTAGAATACTTTAATCTGGATATTCTTTGCTGATAGCAATGAAGTTACAATGATGTTAGCTTCTCTGAGTAGCTGCTAAGTATCAGGGGAACTTTGCTAAAAAAGTTTGAGTATTGTCTGACTCAGACTGAAACCAAACCAAACCAAAGCAAACAAAGTCATTGAATGGGGTGACCTTACTTGTCAGTCATCTTTATAGAGTAGGTGGTTAAATTCCAATGTAATGACCCTTATCTTGATTAACAAGGGGCAGACTTCCAGTGGTAAAATGTTGACCCTCTACAGCTCTAGGCTAAATCCCAAACCTGAGATGCTAGAACAGATCCACAGGAATGAGCATGGAACAGAGGAGAATGCATAATACATGCTGGAATTAATTCCTCCTACTCAACCTGAGTTACTGAAATTTTCAACAGCAGTACTGGAGAGAGAGGTCATGCGTGCATTCTCCTTAAAAAAAGACAATAACTCAACAGTTATAAATAAAACAGTGATTACAGTCCTTAGACTGTAACATCCGATTAAATGGTTAGTTGAGAGGAAAAGGAACCTTAATACATATATTAATCTGTCTTCCACACCATATTTATAAATATATTAAATCCTCTAATGCAGAACAAAAGTTTTCAAGATTACCCCATTTTACATAACCTCAGATTCTAAACATACCTGGGGTCTGAAAAATGTACAGAAATGCAATAAGAGAGACCATGTTTGCAACTACACAATATCCTATGATTTAGGCATTAAGAGCACAGGGAATTCAGATGAAACATGGAAAAAAAAAAAAAAAAGAGAGGGTAACAGTGTATGCCATTCATAAAGGGGATTAGACTAATTCATTTGGGAGGATGACTGACATGAGACCAACGGGAAAGAGTTATTCTCCTCAGGTGAAAGATGCTACAAGTTGCCCCATGTATAGTCCCAGACTCAAGAAGAGTTAATCAAGCAGTAGTCTTACTAGTGGATGTATTTATTTTTCCTGCAAAAAGGAAACATAGAAGAAAAGCTTGTTGATGGGTTGAAACTTTTTCTTCACATACTGATGTTTTTCCCTCTCTATTTCTGTTGAAGAACTAGCTCTAGTTATATGAAATTATGTACATTCTAATTGTGGTTCACTGCAGATGAGCATGTTAAAAGTGAGACTTAAAAATGGTTGGACTGGATGATCTTCAAGGTCTTTTCCAACCTAGACAATTCTGTGATTCCGTGAGACCTTCTTTGAGAAAGATATGGCTCAAGAAATTTTACTTAGTTAGGTATCTGGAGGTATCTTCATAATTAATAAATTCTTGGTAAAAAAACCTCTCCTAAATAGACATAAATAAAACAGACATAACAAAACACACTGTAATTTTGTTCTTTACCTGAAGCCTCCATCAATAAAAACTAATAAACTTATTAGTGTGAAACTATTAAAATTAAAGAGGAAGCAAAGTGAGGGGGGAAGGAAACTACAGCCCAAAGTTTGGAAAGGTGAAATATTTGTAACCCCAGGTGTCCTGGAGCTGATGGTTTATATGTCACAAAAATAAATAAAAAGTCTGGCAAACACAACACATGATTCATATCCTGGTACTGAATTCAAAACACCTAGAAATAAGTAGAATAAGCAAAAATATTTAGTGAAACAGCAGACGCTGATTTCTGAGCTACCTTGAACTTGCTTTGTTTTGTCCTCCATTGGAATGAGTTTTTGCATTCCACAGAGGAAATATTTATTGCCTATTACAAAACAAAGATATTTTAAAACATTGGATATAAAAACTCTGTATCTCACCCACAGCACTAGTCACAAATTAATGATAAAGAAGGGAAGTATAACAGCCAAATTTACAGCAGCACAGCAGCTGTTAAACATTACATTGCAGTTCCTACACTACCGAGCTAGAGATGCACTTACTGGAGCACGTTATGAATGGCTGCACGAGCATGAAGTACTCTCTTCAGGTCTATAGTTTATGAAGAACCTTGGAAAACATCAGAAGTGTGGATTCAAGTTTAGTATAAAGACTCCATAGTTAAAATCCAAGTGTGCAAGATTAAATGTCCGTTGAAAAAAAAAAAATTACCTATAAATATAGGGATCGGAGCAGTGTAAATACTGACATCAAGGATGAGCTTTTGTGGCCAAAGGGAATATAAAACTACTGAGTCAGGGTGGTATGCTGTCCTCAGCCTCTGGTAGCTGGGTCACAAATATAGGTTTATCATCCTGCAGCCACTCTGGCTAATAAAAGTAGACATTTTAGCTAAGCCAGAAGTTCTTGCCAGAGGTTACAAATGCTCTAGGATGGATCTTCATGGCCATTCACCAAATTAGAGGAACAATGTCTCAAACATCTGCGCTGTAATACAGAAGCTGAAATGTACTGGAGCTGAAAAACCGCATTAAATACTAATAACCTTGACAATGCTTTTGAACCCATGATACTAGCAATAATAGAAATTTTAAAGATTTTTTTTTTCCATTTGATTATCAGATGGTTTAAAAATACAGGTTATATTTAGAGTCTCTGGGCTTAATTAATGATGGTTATGCAGGATAACCTTGTTCTTGATATCAGAGGTGATATTTCTTCTCAGCAGAAGATAATACCTGCACATACTATTACTGATATTTGTGTTGTTCTACATCAGTCATTGATCTTCTGATCTTTAATAATAATAACTTGTTGGTTCCTTACAGTAGTGAGCTGTCATATGATAAAAATATAGGATCATAAATGTACAAAATATACTCCTATTGAAGTCCAACAGACAAAGTACTGATCTAAAGAGAAATTATTTAGTTCTCAATAAAGGCTCTCTTGTACAGCTGTTGACCCTAATTCTCTGCAGAATTTCATCACTCCTCTGAAAAATCTCCCTCCTATTTCAGACTATCACCTTTTTCCACTTGCAGGTTTTCACATGATGTACATTGAAACTATCCAGGACCTTGCCTTCATAACTCACATAGGGGCATCGGTGTTAACAGTGGGTGTCTTAAATTCTTTATGGGCTTCTGTTCTGATCTTTAATCTCCCATTTGCAATTACAGTATTTGAAGTAGGACTGAGAACAATATTTTCAGATCTGTATCTTGGAAAAAGATATTAGAAAAAGAACAGATGATTTACAAACTTGGTTTTGTAGTCTGCTGAAATAAAACAAAATAATTCAGTCAATCTGTTTTTAATTCCACAAATTTATTTGTGGTAACTACTTTTGAGTCCAGGATAATATCTTCCCCATCACATACTGAGGACTTATTTTTCTGGAACAAAAGGAAAGACCGTTGCCATATGCCCTGAGCAAAAATATCGTAAGATGTTTAGGGCATGTTAAGTCCCAGTGTAATTCCAGCAGTTGCTGCAGAATGTTACTGCTGTGGGTTTCCTCCCATCTGCTGATGATTTTGCTGTATGCAGTTGTGGAGTGTGATGAGAATGAGAAGCCAGTTTGTGGGTTTTCCATTAATTCAGTCTTCATTTTGGGAAGTAAGAAATCAGCAAACTTTATCTTGTTTCTCAGCAGGGCCTAAGGAGCAAGGGGATGTCATTAGGCTCTCTGGTACATTCTTTCTTTATTCTAGCTCTATTTTTTCCTCCTGAATTGCTACACTGGTATTGGTAAAACTATCCAGGATGAACTGAAATGATTGAGAAAGCCAAGGTCACTGAACATCCTGGCCTTTCCCCTGCATTGTCCTGGGGAAGTGGAAACTATAGAAGATTTACCAAGTCAGTTGTAAATAAAATACTTGCCTTGAAGTAATTCAGCCAGTTAAATAAAAATTATTCACCTTGTGACAGGAGGGAGACAATTTGGCAGCTATGTAAGCAGAAAGCAAGGTTAAAGTTACGGCCAGTTGCAAACTCAGTTCCACGGTGAAGAGAATCGGGGTGACTTGGGCCCTGTGGTGAGGAGGATCAGGGTGGCTCAGCCCCACAGCGAGGAGGATTGGGGTGGCTCATCCCCCATCAGGCCCAGCACAGTCTGGCAGAAGCTTCCAGAAGGTGCCACAGTCACCAGGGTATGTCACAGGGTGTCTGCAAACCTGAGCTAAACCGCAGCTATTCAAATGGCTTCCTGGCCAGCCTGTGTGGAAGTCCGTGACCTACTTCTTGCAACACGCCAGAGCGTAAATGTACCTCCATACCTGAGCTCTAGATTAATATTTGCAAGAATAATTTTTTAATACTTTAATCTTGATTTTCCCTTTTCTTTCCTCTCTCGTGCTGGCTGGCCTGAGTCTGTAGTGGCTCCCCTCCCCAAGCGAGTTCCTCCCCAGCTGGGCTGAACTTCCAACTAAACCAAAATGTAAGTAGAAAAGGCAGCTTTCTCACAATTAAAGGTGAGAGGAATATATTCCTATCACTCATTCAAATGCACTATGATATTTATATTCATACACTTTTCTCTGTAGCTCTTTCCCCCAGACAATAAAAGCCTTTCTAAATTACCCAGCTCCCTGCAGCAGGATAGAGCAGGATTTCTTTATGGGAGGCCTTGGGGTTTTTCTTCTCATACCCAGAGGAGTGAGAGACAGCCCTGCTCCTGGAGAGCCTGTAATGGAGAGAGAGAAACCTGGAGATGGGGGGACAGTGGCAGGGGCTGCAGTAAATCTGGGTCCTGACAGGCACCTCTACCATGGCCACTGAGCAGGGTGCTCCCAAGGGGAAGCTCAGCCAGGGGAGCAGAAAGGAAGCTCACCCTTGTTTTATTATTATCAGCAAATACAGATTTCTGTGATGATAGGTCTGTTTTTCATGGTTGAATCATTGCATTAGTTACAGGTAAACCTTGAAATGAAATGTTATCAGCTATACTGTCTGCAGGTTTGATCACACAGTACAACAAAACATAAATTCTACTACTGAGTGCAACGAAAGCCATGCAAAATAAAAACATAAAACCCAATTTTTCTTGTAAAGAACCGTGGAAAATGTACTAAACAAGGGAAGTAAATTTTCCCATGGACTCTTTGTACTATTTTATCTCTAGGGTGTATTTTTTTCTTAGTTATCTTCTACTGTTGAACATAGGCTGCTTTCTCCTATCTCTTTTGAAGGTACCTTCAGTCTCTTCTGAGGGTATTACATTTTTGCTGAGACCACTACTCCAGTTTGTGGCTTCCAAGCATAATTTGTTTCTCGATAACAGTATCTGGACTTCCAACTGGACTTCTGATTATGCATTTTACCAGACAATTGGCTTGAATAAATCAGTCATTAAAATTGCCTCAGAGGGCCCTCACAGACCCAAAATCACAGTTACAGTTAGGCTCTGCATGATGTCGAATAATCTTGAGCAAAGGCCTAAACATAATCATGTAGTAGTGAAGAAGATGCTGAAGCACATGAGGGATAGGACAGGGGAAGCTGCATTGCCATATGGGCACACATGTGTTGTGTGCTGTGTTAATGGAGTATGTCCCTCCTTCATTTTTTGTGCCTTTCGGGAATAGTCTTGTATATAAGTCTGAACAGCAGACATATAACAGGTATGGTCTGGAGTCATGTTTTCTGGGCAGACCTAAGGGGGTATATCAGAAAAGACTGGGAGAGTCAGAGGAAACAGTCATGTCTGTAGGTTCAAGAAGGCTGGCTTGGAGATGAGAGCATGGGATGGGAGGAAATGCAATGACAGCATACTCTGGCCTTACACTAATAAATTGAAATCTTGATCTGCTCTCTCTCTGAAACTGTGTATCCTACAGTAACTCAACTGACAGCCCTGAGGCAGAGTTGTATAATACCTCTCCAGGAAATAAACTGTGAGAATCACTTCATGTGCTCTTCCCTGTCTCACTACCCACTGACATCTCAAAATCTTGTCCCACTAGCTTGCTGCAAGATCCAGTCCTAATCTGTATAGGGTAGTTAAAAACTCAGTTTGCATGCTTAGCTGGCAGAGGAGGGTAGAGCAGAGACCCGACATTAGGCCCTTTAAAACTCTTTTTCACACTTAAGCATTGTGTAACTCATCAGCAGATTTCTGGGTAATAGCAGTTCTTCATTCATTTCAGGTCCATACAGTATGGGTGCTGTAATACAGACTTCTATAATACAGACTGCTTTTTCCTGTTTTCCAGGCAAAGGGTTTTTTTTTTTCCTAGAAGCACTACTTTTGCCAAGAATGCTAACCACAAAAATTGCTGTTTACATCACAAATTCAGAGGGCACAGACAGCATGTCTCTCTCTTGTCAGGGTAGAGAAGAAAAGAAGCTTGAGGCCCTGGCTTACCTTAGCAGGGAGGTGACAGGCCGTCTGAGCTAGTGTGGGAAGAGTCCACCACAAAGAACATGACACTACCAGTGGTTTTGCTGCTGCCAGTAAGGACTGCAGAGTGCCACAGAACAGAGCATTTATTGGCCTTCTTTTGTTGTTACACACTAAGGTTTAATTGAAAAATACACCTCCCTCCTCCAAATAAACTTTGCACCGTTTGAGCATCATAGTGATTATAAACAGTAGAACTGACAGTAGCTACTGACGGTAATCTAACCAATAACAGAGAAATCAGCTTTGTGGCAAAGAGGAAAGGCATGCCAACACACAAAGTATTAAAAGGCAGGAGGAATCAGTGCATGCTTCTAAATATTTATTCAAATTTGTGTCATTTTCTGTCCTGTTTAAGATACGTAGTACTGATGGGAAGAAAGCAGATTTGTACAAATACTTTGTTGTGGGCTCAACCCTGCCATGGTGCTGAGCAGCAGAGCTTTCAGGGTGCCAGTGGACCTCCTGCAGATGCTAAGAGCAGGACCACAGTATTCACTTCAGAGCTGAGTTTTGTGCTTGGAATAACTCTCTGACCATGCTGGAGAGACTTTCAAGTCAACTGCAGTTTGTTTCTTCATCTGTTGTATTAAAGCCAAAGGATCCAGCACCTTTACATTCCTTAATCAGCAAAGCACGTTTTAGCCCTTCAACTTTCCATGACATGTAAGTTGCATCCTCTGAAGTTTCGATCTTGTTTAGTTGAGATCTTCAGAACTGAAGTTGCCCCTGATCCTTAAAAATCCTGTGAAAGCCTTCATGAGAATACAGGTTACTTTTGGTTTTCTTGCCCAGAGTATTTCTTTCCTTTCTTTTAGTGTATATCACTCAGACATTTCATCCGACTGCTAAATTACAGTAAATTCTTAGTGTATAGACTTCGTCCCTTTCATACATTTAATCTGCTATTTATCATACCATAGAAACATTCTATAAAAGGAATTCAGTTATTTAATATAAATCAATAGTTGTTTTTCAAGTGAAGTAAAAAGTATCCCTCTGTGTTTTTTTCATACAGATTTGAGTAAATAATTATTTATCTATGTCTCAGATATATTAATTTAATAAAACTCTCATGGCATCTTCCCTACTAAATTTCGCAAAGATCTTCTGTATACCTTTAAATGTTTTAGAGATCCTTTGAAGTGAAAATAATTTACCAGAATTATAACTGTCATGAGAAATTAATGATAATATGTTTCATCCACTTATGCATAAGTGAAAATGAATATGAAACAAAAGCTTCAGATTAAAATACAGCTAAAAAATTACTCACAGATCTTATCCATCTAGGTCATTACCTAGCAACTGTAGCTACTCTATATTGTTTGCCACAGCTTTCTTTTCTCTTTTCTGTATAGATAATGTTTGCTTTTGGAAAGAAAGAAGGGATGAAAGCAGTTGGAATAATTGGTTTCAGGAAAGCAGACCACAACAAAATCAGGGAAGTGGTAGTGCAATCTTTCATGAAAATAGTCTAAGTCTAAGAAAATAATCTAAGAGTATAGGGCAGAATAACCTTTAAGACAAGCAAATAAAGTACATAAACTGTGTAAAGGCAAACTCTTCTGAAGAGAAAGTTCAAAAGAAGATACCATTACACTTGAAGAGACATGACAATAAGAAGAAATTGAATACAAAGTGGAAACATTATTGAGTGTGAACATAAACTAACAGCAGTAGCATGTAGGCATAAAATGAGAAGGATTAAGACATGAAATCACTTTTGATTTTTGAGGCTTACATAAAGCAACAAGTGTAGACCATGCAGTTAAATTAGAAATAAAATACATAAGGAACTTGGTTCTGGTTTTTAGCAGGTGAAGGAGCCAGGTGGGGAAGTGGATCATCAATGTATGTACATCATCAGGTGGGACCACAACACATTCCCAGTGATACTATGACTTTCATGTAGTAGCCTACCTCCTGGGTGTGGTTTTATTCAACATTTTCACCAAAAGCTGGATGGAGGAATGAGGAGTATGACAGAATGTGTTACCACATGTGCTTATACATGTCCTGGATGGCTTTCTCTAACAAGGAACTTGACGATCTTTTTCTGTTTTGGTTATTGTTGTTTGGGGTTTTTTTGTGGGTTGTTTTTTGTGGGTGTTGTTTTTGTTTGTTTGTGTGGTTTTTTTTGTTTTTTTTTTTTTTTTTATTTAGATGTGTTTCTTTGCTGTAGAAACTGCTGTAGGTGCAGAAGCCAATATATAGTAAATACTTGTGCTGCAGGATTTAGCAAAATGACAAGCACATTTGTGTCTAAGTGTCTACGTTTTGCAACATATAATAACCAAGCAAAGATGAGCAGGCTATAGCAACAACAATGTTGTTGCAGCTACTCCTGGAAAATGCAGTCTTTGTTTTTCTGTGATAGAACCAAAAACATAGTTGGTACAATTTTAATTATTATGAATGCAAACATGAGTAAGGCACTATATGATCTCTGGCCAATAAACAGCATCACATAACTAATGAGAATAGTGATCATGAAAAGAAGTTCTAATTTTACCAGTGACTGACTGCTTCAAATACCAGTTACCCCCAGTCAGGTTTATAAAATATGTGCATTCAGATGAGATAGAATGCACTAGTACGGAACTGTTGAACTGAAAGCAGGCCTGTAGTAGGTGACCCAAGTTAGTGACAATACTGGAATACTGGAAGGGTGACCACAGGCCTCTGGACACTTCTCCCACCACAGATCTGAAGCCAAAGTTGGAGTCATAAGCAAAGGAGGGACCCACTGTGTGTCTTTTCAGTAGAAGGACTTTTGTTTACCTTGTGAGCAGCTGCTACTTCCCCTCCTTCCCTATACTACAGATGGTGAAAATTCCCTTATTTTGCAATTTATGAATATTCCGAAAGGCATTTTGAGGGGGGCAGGGGGGGGGTGGGATGTCTTACGAAATGATATACAGATGGACTTTGATTTATTGGGTTTCTTACATCTTTACCAGTCCAGATTGCTGTACACTCTCTCTAAGATCACAAGCTCTCACTTCACTCAGCAACATGCGGTTACTTACTATGCCAGAATAAACTAATGACTACATAAAATGACTGCTCTCAGAAACTACCAGTCATAGTGAAATGAAGCCACTTTGGATCCAAGGCCTTTGTATTTGTAAAAACAGCTATTGGCTTTTTTTTTCTGGCATGCTGAGGAGTACTTGCAAGTCAGCTCTATTTAACACCACTTTCAGCATTCTCTCAGTGTGCTATGGAAGCTGCTGGGGCTTAGTTTTCTTTTTTAGTTATATAGATCCTACAGTGTAACCAATATGCCAGCAATAAATACTGATGCTTCATTTAAGGATAATTTTTTTTTGTCCAGGTGGCACAGAAAATGCAAATATTTATATGAATCAAACTAGTTACACTAACAGTCTGATCTTGTCAATGGTTTTAGGTCAAAAATATATCAGTAATAAAAAAACCTGAATTGGTCTTTCTAGGATTTCAGATCATTTGCCCCTCATAATATGTAGAGTGATTCAGAGTTGTAAGTGACATGATGAAGCTGATAGCCATGCTGCTCAGAGGAAGGACTGCTAAGGCACACAGTTCTGAGCAGTAGCTTTGCCTTTTATCCTTATGGTATATTTTATGATCAATATTGCATATAGGCTATAATGTGGGTCCAATGGTCAATCTTAGCTCATCTTCTTAAATGCACTGTGATTCAATGTAATTAATACAAAAGGGCAGAAATACAAGAGGGAATGTTTTTATGCTCAATTATCAACCTATAACATTATTCAATAAATGAGAGTCATGTTGAACACTTAATTTCTTAGCGGTGGGTATTGCAAACAGATTTTACCTTGTCTTTAGCCCATCTGGGCTGAAAGCTTCTGTTGTTCTCCTCTTTCCCTGGAATCCTTTCTCATCACATACTTACTTTTGAAGCAAGTTCAGGCATTGTTTTAAAAACCAAACATTCACTAAATTATGAGCTGAGAATAACTGTAAAAAATATTAAAATGCATGTTTAGTAATGTCTTTAGAGCTGCCTCGTGGTTCTGCTATTAATTAAGTCTGCTCTGCTTTGGGAAACCGTCAATGGGAGACCAGAATGATCTAATGTGGTGTTCTATTTGCACGATGCACTTCTTTGGCTGTAATACTTCTAGATGGAAACAAAGCTGTTCCCAGAAATAGCTTATTCTGGGTAAGGCTGGTAGTGCTTGACATAATGCCAGCATCTGAAAAATAATAAATATTATGAATGTGTTTCTAGGAGTAACTTGAGCATCATTACAGCTATATAGTCATGCAAGAGGGTGAGATCCCTCTCTATGAACTTCAGAGATTAGAAGTCTGATCCTGTCCTTCACAGTACTGGGTGTACCCACATTGATAGAATTTGCTGTTTCAGGTCTCAAAAGGACAAACAGGCAAAGGATGAGGAGACAGGGTATAATTCAAAGTAGTAAAACTGATAATAGTAGTTGTTACTTTATATATTCCATTCAGGTAATAAGAAAAGTGATGACACACTCCACAAAAAAAGGGAACGAGGAGTAAAATGAGCAGTAAATCTTGAGTTCTGACAGTCTATCTCTAAACAGAGATCTGTGACTTTGCTGCTCCTTGGAATTCAGAGAAAAGGATTTTTCCAGTTGGAGATGGAAAGACCAACCAGTCGTTAACACTGTGATAAACGTTGTGGAATGGGCTGCCATGCACTAACTGACATGGAAATGCGCACGTGTGTGTGTGTGTGAGAGACATGATTTGTGCTGAATTGAATGATGCAATGCAGGAATTACTCTAAGCTGGAGCATCCATTACTGCTCATTGCTTGACACAGAAATGTAACAGAATAATGTAAGTGTAGTCCTTTTACAATATAGAGCTAATTTTGTCTGTTAGTTGCTCTGATTCGTGCTCCAGATTACCTCTGGCTCTAAAAGCAAAAGGAAAACATGAACCGCAGTGGTTGCAATTCAGGGGAGCTCATGGTTGAGTGACTGTGAATGGTAAACATGGGGCCAGACAGAAACTCCCTGGCTGCAAATCAGAGCCCAGCCCAGCTGCCTGCCAAGAGAGGACAAGTGGTTTTACCTGACTTTGGTTTTGCCAAACCCTTCAGTTCATAAAGAGTACCTGGAGATACAGAAATTTGGATATGATACGCTGCACTTAAGTCAACGCTCTGCCAACAAAGAGGTAGCGCTCTGCTAGAATTAGAATGGAAATTATGAAAATAAGAGATGGGGAAGAATTTGTCATGAGTCATCTTACCATCCTCGCCGCTAACACAGGATTATTATCTACCATGCCCAAATTAGAGTTTTATGCCAAGTAGTTTTTAGGGAGCCTGAGATTTGTTGAATTTTCTCTAGAAAAATACTGTATTTATTTTCCTTTTGAGCTTAAATTTGCAGCTATGTAATGTCACTGTCAATTATGCTTATGCCAATCCCTTGCAAAATGTCCAAGTCCTCATTCTTCTCAATGGCATGAAAATAAGATGATTATGCAGCACTGATCAAAACTTGTGCTCTAGGTTGGATGCTCCAGGCCCCAAGATACAGAGATGATAAGAATAACTGAGCAGTGACATATGTGCTAAGAACTTTGGTTTGTTGGGAATTATAGGACTTTGTGGACACAGATCAATTTCCTACTTTTTTTTTTTTTCCTAGTACAGTATAATGAGCCACCTGTCAAAGGTATCTAACAATTCAGACGTGCATCTAACTGGATTTTTAAAAATGTGGATGCAGCAATGTAAGCTGGCTGCTCAAGTTCTCTATATATTTGATACCAAGCTGCAAGGTAAACCCTTGCATATTTTTAAGACCAGTTATGTTCAACAATTCAAATACCAAGTTAAGTCAAATACTGAATAGAAAATTCTGGGAAAGACTAATGTTTGTGGTTGAAATGTCTATATTGAATAACAAAAGCTTTGAAAGTCTGTACTAATATTTCTTACATTGGAAAGACTATCCTAACTGCTAGTGACTTCAGTAGGAACAAGCTCCGCGTTATGTCTTTCTTGCTACCTTAATAGCCTGTGAGTCTGAGAGTACCCTGGTATACTAACTTGTAACTTTCCATGGTCTATATACTTGACTTAGTTGTCTATTTTTTTGTAAGACAATATTGCCATATTGTTATGACAATAACAGAGAAAATATGACTGATGTTAAAATATGTTATTTTAGAAATTTGTTTTTAATAAAATAAATGTTATAGGGGTATGAGCACACATTAGTAAGTAGGCATGGCAGTTGCCAGACTTGTAGTAGCTAGCTGTCTATGAAGACAGAATATAACATGAATTGTAATCACAGAAATTAGACTTAAACCAACATTATTAAATTTCTGTTCCCTTTTATTGTCAGGTCATTAGGATTTCTTAATGTTATTTTTTTATTATACTTTATTCAGTCTATTTTTAAATGTTTCAAAGTTGCTTCTGCAACGTCTCTTGGGAGGCTCAGTCAAACAAATCTCACATTTGGAATATTTTTGCTACTATGCCTTAGAACAATACAGTTTTAATTTGTGGTTCTTACTAAGAATTAAGAATGCTTCATTACAGCTGTTTCTGCACTTCAAGATTATTACTGGAATTTTTATTCTCTGTACTAAAGATTTCAAACACCTAAACTCTTGTAAATGTGTTCTGTCTTTTCTTAAGCTTCAAGTCTGCAAATACTATATGTATGTATGTATAGTGAGGCTATATGAAGTTATGTTCAAGCTAAAATCTTTAGTGGACCAAATATAGAATTGTCAGGAAAAAAGACATTATTATTATTATTATATCATTGTCCTATTTTTTTTAATATATGTTATCCAAACACTTTATAAACATATACAGAAAGTGTTTATACACTCTAGCTAAGGAAAGGGAATTATGCTCAAGAAAGCCAACATCAGGATTAATAAAGTCTGGGGTTTAGTCCAAGGTCTAATCAACTGCATCAGTCTGCTGTTTTGGGTAAGAAGCCTCCTTGAAGAATGAACCTCTGGGTTTTACCACAGTTTGATCATGAACAGGTGTAGCAGTATGTTCTTTGAGACCTTATGCTAGGCTCATGAGTAACCAAGGTGAGGGTTAGAATTTTAGATGACAGTAGACATGGATGATTGCTGAGGAAAAAGAGAAAAAAAGTCCTGATTATAAAATCTACTTGAGCAGCTTTACACATATGAACTATTCTACAGAAACAGACTTATGTATGTGTTCAAATTTTTACAGGATTAGAAATGCTAACTGTTGCAGAATCATGTAGTAGAAGAGTTCATAAGCTAAAATGACCACTACTCGCCCCCATACCTACAGTACCTACCTACACTCCAAACAGCACTACTGCAGTACTTTACCTACTGAGGTAGGTTAACTCTGGGCGGCTGCCAGGCACTCACCAGCTGCTCACTTACTCTCCCAGGGGAGAAAATAGGTTGAAAAAGCTCCTGGGTCAAGATAAAGACACGGAGATCACTTAAAAGTTACTGTCATGGGCAAAACAGGCTCAACTTATGCAAACTTATTTCGTTAAAATAGACTTGGGTAGTGAGGAGCAAAAATTAAAGCAACACCTTCACTTCCTTTTTCCAGGCTCACCTTCCGTTCTCCACCCTGACTGCTCCTGGCCACAGAGCTGCCGTGTATGACACAGGATCTATGGGATGTCTCTGAAGTGGCCTCTTGCAATCAGGACAGGCACCCCAGGGTGTCTGAAGTGCACTGCAGACCTCACTTCAAGCACGTGAATTAATCTGTGCGGAGTGTTCAGTTCCTAACAGATAAATACCCAGTGCCATTTGCAGCTCTCCGTAGTGCCTGAGACCCCGAGGCAGAGCAGACGAGCACGGTGCCGCATTTACCCCAGCCCTGCCCTGTCCCGGTGCAGTGGCTACAGGCCAGGGGAGGCTCCTCGCAGCACATGAAGTGACGCTGTGGAGCCCGTTTCCAGACACCTGAACCCTGCTCTGTGCAGCTGGGTGTGAGCTAACTGTCCGTGCACAGAGCCAGTGGACTTCCAGGTGTTACAAACGGGACTGAAATAAGCATTTAGTGCATTTTTCCCAGGTCCCATGTCCCATCTGCCAGTTTCATATATATGCATAGGATATTAGGCTGGTGGACAGCCCTAGTGGCCCTAGGTCAGTGTGTTAAACATCTGAACTGTTCCCCAGTGTTCAGGCATCACATTTATTTGTGTGCACCCTCATGCTGAGCTAAACCTTGCTCTGCCCCAGCCCTGACAGTAAGGAGGAGGCCCAGGGGATGTGGGGTGGGACAGGATGGTGAGGGGCCATAAGGTGACACAGCCCTGGGTGAAGATGCTGTCCCCACACAGACAGGGGTGACAGCAGGCTCTCCATGTTGGCTGTTTTTCTCATGGGCCTGAGTTAGGGCATTTGTCCATCCCACTGCATTTATCAAGGCTGAAAAGCAACAGCCGTTTTTCTCTGGGCAGCCAAGGGCTGGGCCTTCCGTCAGTTCTGGAACAACTGGTGATGTGGTGGCCGTGTCACAGCAGGAAGAACGTTAGTGGTGGCCTTGTCACAGGGGACTGGTGACACAGCTGCCCTGGACACATGTAGAAAGAGCTGCACAGTGAGACAGCCCAGACCCGAGGCGAGCAGGTGGGTGAGCAAGGGCTGAGGTGACAGGGCAGGGCGGCAGGGGCTGCCCGTGGCACTTTGGACAGACGGTGGCTGCTCCTCCTTTGTCTTGCAGAGCCAGAGGCTCACCCAAGGACAGGACCAGACCGTGGCACCTGGCACAAGGACAGGACCAGAACAGGACCTCAGCCACAGACCCAGAGAGATTTTCTAACTTCTACAAGGATGCTGAGACAAAGGAATCAAGACCCTGGCAGAGCCCTGGGCAGGGGTTGCCCATTAGGAGCCAGGGGGGCTGTTTCCTTTGTTTGCTGATATGATCCTGCCTTTTGCAGCTGCAGGCTCAGACAGGGACAGGACCAGACCTTGGCGCCCTCCAGTCCTCAGCCACACAGCTGGAGATATTTGCTACCTTCTACAAGCACACCAACTAAAAGTTAAGGAATCAAAAATGACACCAGCTCTTGGCACACACCTAGTGATGCAGAGGCACTGTCAGAGTGGGTGCTTGAGCGGTGGTGGCCCATGCCACCATGGGATGGGTGTCTCCTGGCTGCCAGGGAGATGTGGGACTGACAGCCTTGGCCTCAGGCTGGCAGAGTCCTGGGCAGGGGATGCCCATGGTTCAGCCAGGGTGGCTGTTTCCTTTGTTTGTTGATATTATGCTGCCTTCTGCAGCCACAGGACCAGACAGGGACAGGACGAGACCATGGTGCACTCCCGTCCCCTCCCTCCACAGCCACTCAGCCAGAGATGTCTTCAGCTTTCAACAAAGACCTTGGGACAGGACACTGACCTAAGGACAAGGAAGCACCCGCAGCCCCGGTCTGGACGGCGCCATGGTCCCACAGGCAGCTGGAGGCTCCCCACAGCCACGGACAAGGGGAGCTCTGTGCCACCCACCCTGTCTGAAACTCACCTTGAAATAAAATGTTCTGATTCATGAGCCATTGGCTGGTTCGTTTTCTTTATGGGGTCTTTTGAGGGAAACCTCCTGGGCCTTATCACAAAATCATGGGTTGGAAGGGACCTTAAAGATCACCCAGTTTCAACCCCCCTGCCATGGGCAGGGACACCTTCCACTAGACGAGGTTGCTCAAAGCTCTGTCCAACCTGGCCTTGAACAATTCTAGGGAAGGGGCATCCACAGCTTCTCTGGGCAATCTGTTCCAGTGTACCACCCTTACGAGAATTTCTCTCTTATAGCTTATCTAAATATTCCCTCTTTCAGTTTAAAACTATTACCCCTTGTCTTATCCCTACACTCCCTGAAAAAGAGTCCCTCCCCATCTTTCCTGTAGCCTCATTTAAGTACTGGAAGGCTAGTATAAGGTCTCCCCAGAGCTTTCTCCAGGCTGAACAGCCTGTCCTCATAAAGGAGGTGCTCCAGTCCCCTGATCATCCTTATGGCCCTCCTCTGGACCTGCTTCAGCAGGTCCATGTCCTTCTTATCTTGGGGCCCCCAGAGCTGGACACAGTACTCCAGGTGGGGTCTCACGAGAGCAGAGTACAGTGGAAGAATCCCCTCCCTTGACCTGCTGGCCACACTTCTCTTGATGCATCCCAGGACACGGTTGGCTTTCTGGGCTGGGAGCTCACATTGCTGGGTCATAGTCAGTTTTCCATCCATTAGCACCCCCAAGTCCTTCTGTGCAGGGCTGCTCTCCATCCACTCGCTACCCAGCCTGTACTCAGATAAAAGTTGGTAGTTCTGATTATTGTTCAGAAACCTCCCTAAAGCACAAAACTATGGAGATTCCCTATCTGCTCTTCATTGCCATTGGGAATCAGTTGCATATTCATCACATGCTGCATAGCTCAGCAGTAGCAACAGCAAATGGAAGAACCGTATTCCATTTCCTCTGAAATTGTCTACTGCAGCATGGTTTGATCCCTTGAATCATTCACAAGACAGTGTATTATAGAATATTTTCTAAAACAATAAAATCCTTAAATGTTATCCCTACTCTGCTAGGAAATTTGCAGAAGTACTAGAATTTTAAAGTATCCAGATGATTGCTGACTACATTTTGATGATCTTGCTACAGTCATGCCATGTTAAAACATGTGGGATGAAAATTAACAGGAAAATTTGGCTATATAGACAGGAACAGCACAGTGGTTTAACTGGCCTGTTAAACTGGTTTTATGGTTTATTTCAGTCACTATAGTGCAGAGGCACAGTTAGACTTCTATATGTGAGTATGCAGTGAGTATGTAAAGTGTACAAATTCACAGACTTTTAAATTGTTATTTTATTTTAGCAGCTGTTTTAGAATTCCACGAGAATCATATGACATTAGGTATTTCAGATCATAAAATGGGGACTTTGTCATAAAAGGCTAGTGCACACTGATAATTCCGCAACAGAAAAAGAAGAGTGGAAGAGTAATTTTTTTTTTCATTCTCAACATTTCCAAGTACTAGTATGAAGCAAATTGCAGTTCATGAGAGAAGATCCTTCTGTTTGTCTCCAGATAAGAGATTATGATTTTTATTCCTTTTATGTGGTCATCAGTCAGCTGTAGGTGAAAATGGATATTGGCTTCCATTCTAAATCTTTATTCTTTTTTTTTTTTCTTTTTTTTCTTTTTTTTTTTTGGGGGGGTGGTGGTGGTGGGCAGGGGACAGATTTGTAGGTGTTTGAGGATTTAGGTATCAAGATGCTTTGAGAAACCTTCATTTCTGTATCCTGTTGTTTTAAATGAGTCACAGGAGACTACTTTCTGGTAACTTTCAGTCAAGGCTATACACTTGAAACAACTTAATCCGGTAACTCATTTACATGTTGTAGCAGTGCTCGTCCTACAGGCAAACGTGATTTCAACGGCTGTTTTCATTCATGTGTCCTCCGGCGGAAGCAAACCCCGGCCCCACCGCCCCGGCCCCGCCAGCCCCGCCGCTACTTCCTGTCCAGACTCGCCGCGCCCGTGACGTCACCGCGGGCGGGCGCGGCGCCGCGCGCGGGCAGGGCGCGCCCCCTGGCGGCCGGTGGCCGTGTCGGCGGGGCCGCGGCCCCTGGCGCTCGGCAGCCCGCGCGGCGCGGGGAGCCCGC
Organism: Athene noctua; assembly: GCF_965140245.1. Classification (NCBI taxonomy): domain Eukaryota; kingdom Metazoa; phylum Chordata; class Aves; order Strigiformes; family Strigidae; genus Athene; species Athene noctua. The sequence goes on along the minus strand of NC_134037.1, from coordinate 249,658,051 downwards.
TCCCGGCCCTTCGCACCCCCATTAAATGTTACTGCTTCTTACAGGGGGAAAACGAGCTTATTGAAAGCGCTCACAGCACTTCAACGCTGCCTCGATATGAAAAAAAAAAAAATCGATTTAGCATCGGATACTACTCTTGGAGAACTAGGTGAAAGAGTAACTACCTCCATAGCGGGAATCACTAGGTAAACCTCTGGTGCCAGTGCTATGCAGCGGTTAAAACTCGGTAGTTATTTTGGTTGCTATGTCCTTAAAGTGTATTTGACCCACTCACAGAAGCAAATTATGTGCACAAATGAAGACACCATAAAAAAAAAAAAAAAAAGGCAAGCATGACGTTCATGGTTTTGAGACATAATATTTAGCAAAGGACAGTATCGCTTCAGTGTTTCCTAGACAAATTATGGCTATTTTTGCAGTTAAAATTCTGAAGGTGTCCAAGCTTACTAACTCACTACAGCAGTCTGGACCCTCTGGGATCAATGGAAGAATTTCATACAGGGTTTAAATGAAGAAAATTGGCACCACTGATTGATGAACTTACCTGGGTCTCAGCTGCAGGACTCAAGTCTTGATTAAAAGAGGGATGGAATAGCAGACAAAATTTGGACAGGAAGAGGAACAGACATTTGGTTCATGGAAAAAGTAGGTCAGAGCAGAATAGGCAAGGTCAAAGTTTGGTGGCATAGAGTGCCAATACATCAACTTTTTACGTTGAAACAAAATGACAAATGCATATAAAATATTTCTATATTTGTTTAGGCTTGCAACTATATTAATTCTTAAAAAAACCCAAAAAATACTTAGAATTCGGGAAGCAATAATGCTGAATAACAAATCACAGCCTTGTTAGAGATAATTTGACATGTAACTGGTCTTTCTTAAAACAACACTCTTGCAACCAAGTTGTATACAGACACCACCCACTCCTGAAGTGAAAAAGTTAGCAGCTACTAAAAGAATACTTAATAAAATTGCGTAGCATCCAAGTAGATCAAAACCATGGTACTACCACATTCAAAGATGAAGGGTTTTCTAAGACACAGTGGGACTGATGTGATTCTGGTTTATTTCTAAATTGCATGGGCCACTTGATGTTATGCTATCACTTCTGAATCAAAGCCTCAGTTACAGAACAAGTAATAGAAAACAGCATCTTTCTTACAAGAGAGATGCATATTAGGTAATAAAGAATATACATTAGAAAATTAATTTGTTAAATGATACACATTTTGCAGCATTAGCAATAGAAGTCTCCTTTCAGAATTTCCCAGGGAACCACGTCCTTCTGAGTTTTCTGGGCTTGCCTATCATAGTGCTGGTGTGCTATAAACAACACTTTCCATTACATAATGCTTAGTCAAAACAAAGACTGATGTGGTACATCAGTGACACATCAAGGCTGGGGAAAATATTAAACATTTGAAGTTGTCAGCAAGCATCTCCAAATGAATTATGAATTTCAAAAGGGACTGCATTTTTTACTTAAAAATGTTATGACCTTGCTGGCATCAAGTGCACTTCAGATGAGGTTGTGAAGGTGGTTTCTACAGGAACAAAAGGATATAGAAACAAAAGATGAAAAATTCCCTCCAGATCATGACATGAACATGCTATTGCCCTCAAAAAAACACCCCTTTTATGACCTCCCTTTACCCTATAGCTGGAACAATAACTCTGGCCCAAAACAATCTGTGCAGGGATCCTCACCAACCTGGTCCATGTGCAGTGGTCCCTTTAACAGTGGAAAAACTCACCTTCTGAACAGAAAAGTAATGCCCTTTCTAAGAATGAGGTTAATTTAGAAAGAAAAATCTGAATGAGATCAAAGAACTACTACTGTTTCAGAGGACAAATTATTTGTATTTTTTATTTATTGTGAAGCTTCACAAGTGAAATGCTCCTTAGATTTTTCAAATTACAGAGGAAAGCAAAATTAGGATTTTCTTTGAAATCAGCTCTTTTTATAGATATCAGATGAAGCCATAGGAGCATTTAACACTTTGTCCTACACAGATAGCTAGTAAACTTCACACTTAAGCAATATTCACTCTGCAGCAGTGTTAAGAAACCCAACCTAGCCCAAAATAGGCTAGTCTGAGTAGCAGAAGTGGGCTGTGTAGATGCGATTCATGTGAAGTAATATTTCCCATTTTTGTTTTACTCTGTTTTTCTACAAGCCATAGGGAAAAAAAAAAGCAACAGTTCTTAAAAGTTTTCTGTGTCTGTATGTCTCCTAAAATAGAAAAAAAAAAGAAGCAAGGGACAGTAAAAAATGATGAATGGAAAAGGAATCATGTTTGATCGCACTTTTTACTGTTGTTGAAACCATCATGTCATTCTCCCTGATGGCCCAACTTCGCCGTGCATTCTCGTACCTGTGACAGTTCCTTTAATCTGTTAATTCCATTTTTATTACAGTTTCTGACTGTCTGCAGGCCTTGGGCACATATTTCATGAATGAAATGAAACTAAAATGGATTGGGCCAAATCTCCAAGGAAATTCCAAGTGCTGAACAAAGTAGTTTTAGTAGCCTGCTCTTCTGTACCAGAGCTGATCCTGTATCCCCTGCTTAGGTTTGGCTGCAGGATAGCTAGTGATGCCCTCTCCCACTGGAAACGGCCAGTGACCCATCTGCTCAAGCTTCCAATAATCTGATGAACTCATTCACTGTCTCCGATTCACATCCAACCTGTTTACTCAGCTGACAGACTACACTGAGTATGTTCAGTTATAAACCTTATTTCTTCTCTTGAACTGATGAGTCAAAGTCAAAAGTGATTTTAAGAGAATTTGGAGTCAATTTAGACTGTGCCTACACTCTCTTTGGTAGAGAGGGCACTCATCAGAAATCCAAACCCTACTAAAATGAATATTTATGCCATTTATCTGAGTTTTCCTAAAAGTCGTGCAAGCTTACTAGGCTACTGGACAAAAAGACCAGTATCTGTTAGTGACTGTCTAGTGACTGCCATGCAAAGTGTGTGGCTCAAAAAATTAGGTATAATCTGTGAATACCTCCCATTCTGCTCAGAAGCAAAACAGGTGCCAAGTCTCTGAACTGCTAGAGAGCTTAGACATGATCTAGGCATCTACTTGCTAAAAAAAGTCAAATGAAGCAGTTCTGGAGACATCAGCAAGTATTTGAACACCTTGGGAAGCAGCAGAAACCTGGGCCCATTAGAGCTATAGTCACTTCTAAGGTTAGATATTGCACATTGGTATCCAAAGTATGCCTAAAGGCTTGGGTGGATCTAGATGCTGGCGCCTAATCCTGCTGCAGATGGCAATGTCAGCTGAGATAACTGTGTTCTCAGGACCTCCCTAACACACCTTGCACACCAGTGACTGTAGGAAGAAACAAGGAGCTTCATTTCTTAGATAAGCAGAGAATTTCAAGGTTCACTTCAGGGGTAAAAGAAACCATTGCTTTTGCACTAGCACAGCGTTCTGCAGATCTGCCTCCGTCCATTACATGGAGTTCTACAGGACTCTATAATGATGTAAGTTTATCTCTTTAAAGAGCTAGAAATAGGTATTAAAATCACATGGTTGTAAAGACTGTGAAGTAGTATTTTCCTCCTTTGTTCTTTTAAATGATTTCTATGTGGGTATAGTCCAATGTTTATGCAAAGCTACTACTTCTCAATAGTAACCTCACTCTGCAGAACCTCTCTGAGCCATATTTCTTTCTCTTTCCCATATTAACTGCACAGTTAGCTGTGCTCTGTGCATGTGTTGCATTAACACTTTTAGAAGTAGACTTTAAGAATATTGCACCAAGTGTATTCCTGTATCTGTGATTTTAGGTATACCTGCACGTCCATGACAGCCTAAAGATAGCATTCCCAGATCTCTTTTGAAAATAGTGGTTTAAAATCTTAGCCCTACTGGTAAGTCTCTGACACTGTCTTTTTGGAGATGGCATAGCAGGACTCTTGTTAGTCATCACTCATTTTCTAGGTATTTTGCAAGGACACAGTCCTAAAGACAGACGGACTCTTGTCCTATTAAAGAGATTCTGTGAATCAGAACTTATGTATGAATCTAATTATTAATGAAATTAGTCTTAGTTTAAAAAACATGAACAGGCAAATTGTGCTGCTGTAGTGCAGCATATGCAAGATGTTTGCTAAAAGCATATTGTTTAATCAGCAGATGAGCATTCACTGCAAATTTTCTGGTTAGATTTACCTAAAAGTCAACTTGCTAAGGTACACTGTTTAAAGTTCCAAATCCTCCCTCTGGGTTAAAACTGAAAATAACCTATTATATTTTAGCTTTCTAAACAATGGCACATTCTCATTCAAGTCAAAAAGACTTGAGAGTAGGGAGATGGTTATTTTTAATTTGTTCGTAATAGTGGGTTGCACTGATGGCAGACAAAATAAAGGTCCATTGTAGAAGGCAACATAGTTGTATTAAACCTAATTAATGTCTTTTGTAATACATTCAGACTGAAAAAAATACCATTCTTTGCAGAAATTTTGAAACTGTAGTTTAAAAAGAGGGAAAGCCATTATTTCAAAACAAAACCTTCAATTTCTGTTCAGCTTAACATGTCTCTCATTTCATTTTTTAAAAATAATTTTGAAATAATTGTTCAAAGTCAATGCCACAGGCGAGAACCTGAAATACTTTTAACACATTTATAATGTAGAGTCTTAGTTAAAAATTTTTGGTGGGATTTTCTTTTTTACTTGCTGTAGCTAGAAACCCACTGTTTCAATATTCTTCCAAATACCAAATTATTAATACTTCCTGCTCTCAGTCTCTTGCATCGAATAACTTTGCTTGAACTATATGTAGCAGATTTTCAGTTAATCGTGTGGGAAACCGTTACTATGTTCTTGTTTTGTAACAACCTTTTTTACATTGGATTTTTTATGAGAGAAAGATTGAGAACGATTAGATCCAAGGTGTAATTCTGATGAATCAGAAGCATTTGACTTTGATAGCAGTTTAACTGAAGTACTTCTTTGGAAGACAATTGATCCTCTGATATCTTTTATTAAAACAGGGAAGAAAAACATTATTGTAATTATTTTAACTATACACGCATAATTTCTTCAAGATGTTTACAACACTCATTGTGGGGACCATGGATTCCTCTGTGGGTGTCACTTCTACACTTTGTCTACAAACTTGTGTAAGGTTGCATTTGCATAAAATTGTAAATTTCCTTTTTTAACATATTGCTAATTCACTATGGTTTGGCCATAAACAGTGAACAACTGGCAGTTTGTACCAGTAAGGAACATTTAGTAACCACATTAAGCACATACAATTTGGGGGCAAAATGTACTGGGAAATATATAAGATGTAAAGCTCTCCTCTGCTTGTTGAAAAGGTATGCTGATAAACAAATTCCTAGCCAAAATTGCTACTCTAACCTTAGGTAAAATCATGTTGAATGGTGATGAGGGCTAAAGAATAGTAGATGCATGTGCAGCACTAATTCCACTCATGCAACTGGATCAAAGTCCATTAATTTCTCCTTCCTGCAGACATAAAACCCACTGAAGTTTTGTCAAGATTGTAAAGTTTAGCAAAGCTGGTGAGCAGTACAGGCTCCCAGTATGCCAGCGACTTGCCCTGTAACCTCTGGCACATAAGCCTATTAAATGGAAAATAATTTTGTAGCTACAATACTGTGTGCAGTGAATAAAGTGCTTTTAGATCAGTACATGACAGACATTCTGTCAGTGCTCATCTAAGTGCAAAATATAGTAATTGTTAGCACAAACCTGTTTAATTTATTCTGTGTATATAAAGTTCTATCTTATACAAACAGAAAACATACTTTTAGATGATGAAACACATCTTACCTCAAAGTGTGTCGTGGATTTATCATACTTTTGGCTATATTTACTAAGTTTGCTTAGTGTGAGATCTTCAAAACTGAGTATCTTCTAGTATTGAAGTGCTTAGCATTTATAGCAACATTCAAAAACACTCAAACCATCTATTTAGTATCTTTGGAATAATAATAAAATGGTCAGATAAAGTTATCTAATCATGTTTTAACAGGAACCAATTCATAAATCCTTTTGAAATGGAACCACATGCACTGGAGAGCTGTTCCCAGAACTAGTACAGCATCTCTGGGCTGCAGTCACTGTGACTGAGGTATAGTACAGACAACCTTAAATTATCTTCCATGACATGGCTCAGAGATCTCCAGTTGTCTGGCTGTGATGATCTGCATCTCTGTGCTTACTGCCAAGCCTGCACAAGTGGCTAGAAGAACAATGCTGGAGCTTAGCTGGCACAATGCTTTCAACTGCTGCACTGGCATTGATAACACCAGCTTTACCACTAGCAATGGAAGAGCAGAAGAAAATAGTTACATGGAAATTCATATGTCCTTTTATACACTGCTCCTCTAAAATTTTGGTTAGTATTCAGTTGTTCACCTGTGATAAAACATCGACTCACTGATTTCAAAGGACACACCAGTGCAACTCTTATTCACGCTGATGAGCATTTGCAAAATTCAATTCAACAGAGGGATGTACAAAGTCCAAAACCAGATTAGCAGTGCTAAATAAAGCAACAATGTAACCCATCCTTTGATAACAAAAGATATGTTTTTATGTCCAGAAATTCTATCCCCAACCTTATTTTACTGGAACTACATTATTATATAAAACCACAATCACTTCCTTGTTTACAAAATGCATTGTATGTTGCACAGTAATATTTCCAGTTGAAACCCTATAGAGCTAACTCAGCAAAACCAAAGTAACTTCGGGCTTTCTGAACTGCAAAAAGGCAATTTCAGCCCACAAATGAAATCTCTTAAAGCTGGTTAAACCTAATCCTGCTTCATTTAGATTTGAAATGGCTGTTGTAATGTTTTTCCTTTCATATTAACTACCAAGCATTGGTGTGTCACATTTTCATAACACATAGATGTTCAGAAAACTTTTGTCGGGAGCATCACTTACCAATTCTTTACTCCAAATCAAACCTGTATGAAGCTGATTGTCTCTGGGGTGTCACATGCGGCTGGGGACAGCCAAAGAGTATCTGCACCTGATGTCTAGCATGACATCTCTAACAAATGTGCAAGAGTAGAATATGAGTCCACCGGTCCTATGTCTCTTGTGGACTCTCTTACAATTGGGAAACATTCAGCAACTAAATGGTTTCCTCTTCCTGGCAGCCACCAAAATACTATCAAAGGATTACACTGTTGCAAAGGAAAAGTGCCAACATATTTTAATATTCAAATCTTCTTAAAAACAGACACTCTGTGTAGCATGTTAAGCATCTGCATAAGGAGACATCCAAAAATTGAAAATTCAGACCAGCTAGTTTTGTTTGCATAATGCACACTATACCACCCAAAAGCTAAGTATCTCAGACACTGACACTTTCTTCTATTTCACTGTGCCTTACTATGCCTCACCATTTCTAAATCTACAAAGATGTTGCATAATGTAGTGTGGCAATCTTTAATTCTCACTGCAGTATAACAAAAAGAACTTACTTAAAAGAAATACAGCCAACTTCACACCTGTTTCAAGCTGTAGCCCAAGTGATGTACACATAGATTTGGCCTGCAATCCAACCTCAACGTGAGCACTTCCTCTGTCTTCCACCTGGTATTTCAAAGCAGCAGAAACTTAGTAATCAGTATTTGCTTCTGTTGTAGTTAAGACAGCTGCTATTTCAGAGATGGCAGAACCACTACAAAACCTAAGATAGAAGGGCTTAAAATAAACATCTTGCCAATCATTAGCAACCTAATTTCTGTACGGATGAACTCTTATGCATGTTTGGAGAACTGGGCCTCTGTTATTTACTTCCAAAGGAAAAAATTTAACCAAAATAATCATAGAGCTTGACTGGAATCATCATTGGTCAACTCAAACTATGCTAACATGAATCAAACCTTTGAGGTAGAGAGGGCCAAAACATTCAAGAAACATATAAACAAAGTAATAAATGTAAATGAGGTGATTTGCTTTTGCATTGGTAACATTAATACTAGAAAACAAGTTCTTAGTTTAATTACATTTTTAAGGAATATTGAGCAACTATAGATGACATACTTAAATGGAAAAATAATTTTATGACTGCAGGAATGTTCAAGTCAAAAAGACAAGCACTATACAAAGCATAAGCACAGTATTTATTTGTAGAACAGTAATGTCATTAGGTTGGGACAAAATTTTCATTAACAACAGAGTACCTAGTACAATGAAATTGAAGCCTTACATGCTAGTACACTAGCTGTGTCGTCCCCCCCCCCCCAAATTAATAGAAAAATAATATTCTTTGTTATTAAATAAGACCTATAAACATGTTCTCCCATGAAGAGTGATCCTTTAAGAAATTAGAATGAGCATCAAAAAATAAAATAGCAAATTAAACTGTTTTGAAGCTTATTCACTGATTATAAATAGCTACCGACAAGATGCTTCCTCATGACTTCAGAAACCAGTGATTTTCCATTGAGCTATGCATCATACTCACTACGCTGCAAAAATATATGAAGCTCCACAAACTATAACACCTTACATTGTTGAAGTCATAAGCGTTTCATTTAAGAATTACACAGTGTAATGAACTTCAATACAGCATATACTCAGTTGTACAGCACAGGCACAACTGTGTGATTTAATACATGACCTAAAAATCACAGTTCCATAAACAATTTTAAAGAAAAAAGTCAGAAACACTGGCAAAGGATAGGCCTTCACACATAAATATCCTGGTTGTTCACCCAAGTGTCAGTAATAATTATTGTCTTCCCATGAACACTGTTAGGTTTGGTGTCTCCAACGTGACCAGGACATTTTTCCACAGTAGAGTATTAATTCTGTAGGCCACTAATTATCATGGGGGGGAACCTCCAAACCCAAACCATATAATTGAAAGCAATGGCTCCTGAATAAGCCTACTGAAGATTCAGGGAGAAAACAGCATTTCCCTATCAAAACTTCAAACTGAGTGTTAGGAGAGAACCATTCAAATGCAGAAAAACCACCATTGAGGGAAATTTGCATAGGACAAAAGTGACCAGCCATCTCCACAGCCTTAAAAATGTACATGTGCTATAGCAAGGCTGAGGAGAACAGAACCTCCTTTCTAATGCTTCTTTCACCTTCAAACCCTCTCTGGGCAGTTTCCACAAAGTTGAACACCAGATGGGAAATATTAATATATTTATTTTTATACATAAAAGTGTGTGTGCATGTATACAGACTACAAGTCTGAAATAGGGACAGAACATTCCCCTGGTTAAATAAATAAGCATGGAAATAAAGGGAAAAATGGTAGGGTATCACTGTATTTTATTTTCAGATATATTTCCTATTCTTTCCCTTGTGTTCCATGAATATTTCTGTTTCAGAGTGGCAAAATCAGTGTCATGACCTATGCCCAGCCCTTGGACCTCCAAACTGATCTTTGCTTTGTATTACTACTCAGCCCTGATGCAAAAATCAAACACAGGAGGGAAGAAACCCTTTGTTTTGTAGATCCATGCAAGTAGAACCAATCCATCAAACCACTACACAAAATCGTAACTCAAAAGCATGAGACAGGTATGCAGAGGACCTACTTTTTATATAACTAATGTTCCTCTTCCTATTGTTGCTGTAATCCACAAAAAAATGTGCTTATCTTTCTCATGGATTAATAATTATTTGTTTCAGATGTGTTCTGAATCATTCATTCAGGTGTCCTGACTACCACTTTTACTATGTTCAACCCAAAGTATGAGGATGTAATATTAGCTGTTGAAGTTTGTCATATTTTTTTAAGTTTTAATTATTGAGAGGCATTACATCATAGGATAATATTTCCTCCTTCATTAGAAAAACTTATTGAGTTAACTGATTTGGAATGCAAAAAATAATTTCACATTAAGCTTATAATAGCTGCCATGCTGCAAGTCACATCTACCATTTCATTTACTGTAATTTAAATTACTACAATAGGCACAGTAAACCTTCCCAAAATATTCAAATATTAAAAAAATTAAAAAGAATCACCTCAGAGCTATTATCAGAAAAAAAAACTAGCTGGCAATACTATGTTCTAGTCCTTTAATTCACTATCATAAAATGAACAGTGAAAACAAATTAAGTAATTATGAAAACAATGAAAAAACAAAGTTGTACATTAGCTAGAACTTAAATCAGCTGGAAATACCTTTAAATTATTTTCTAATCGGCATTAATTCACTATTGAGCTGATAAAAATACATACATGAACAAAACCCCTGAAACAGAGTGATTTTTCTTCACTTGTCAAAATTAGGGAAGAAGTTTAATTAAAGAAGATGAAAAATGTTGTGCTTAGAGGATCTTTATCATCAGGCGCAGTTTCTAGAGGAACAAGCCACAACTGTAACATTTTAATAATTTATAAGGTAGCAAGTCATTCAATAGAAATGTGTTGGAACTGACTTAGATTAAGAAATAGTACTTGTCTTATTAAAATAAAAATCTGCCCTATAAAACATACAAATTCAATAACTTACATCTTCTGTCAATATGGTCAGTTACTACTCAGGGAAAAAAACCTAAGAAGATCCCAATATACAGAGAATGCTATAGTCTGATTAGCTAAAACAAAAACAGGAACAAGATTAAAGTTTAGAATCTGGACAAACTGATATACAAATCTGAGGAATTAATTTCATTTTGGTGACAAACTCAGCAGTGGTTTAAAAATAAAAATTAAGATAACACTAGACAACATTATCTTGTAGCACACAGTCTTTAATATGCCTGCCTAACACCAGGGTGTCCTTTCCCACAGAGACAGAAATACAGAATGATAATACAGAAGACAAGGGTAAAGAGAAGGAACAGAACTGTTGCTATCATTTGTAGATATAGATATGAGATGCCTGGTCTGCATACCTCTAAACATCCTGCTGACTCATGAGGGCATTAGAAACTTCATTATCAAAAGAAGATAAAACAGAACTGTAGAGACAACAAATGGGCATTGCTGTAGGTCTAAAAAGAGACTGATGATCTTTGGGAGAAAAGACTGTCCTGAGGTAGGTAAGGCATCGGACCTCAACAACTAGAAAGCGTCAGGAATGGAACAACCTATATTGTCTGCAAGGAAAACAGTGTAACTAACATTGGATGGGATGCTGACTTTGGTCTTTTCTGTAATGGGCTCTGAAAGACCCTGTGGAAGAGTGCACTAGAAAACAGCAAGTTCTTTCGTAATAACAGGAGAGTGACCAAAGTAGAGGGGGGCGGGGGTGTGTGTGTGCAGACTGAGAATGGGTCCTGGGAAGACAGAAAAACTAATTTTCTTTTCATTGATATGCATTGCAAAGAGGTTGTTGGAACAGTTAATTAACTGTCATGAATTATTCATTGATGATCAGGGCCAGTAAGTTCTACCAGCACCTAGTAACACGGAGTATAATCAAGAACCTTGTTTACTGTTGCTCCCAGCTGAGTTCTATTTTCTAAATGTGCCCACAGGAGCAAAGAAATTCAGTAAGGTTAAGTTAGAAATTAGACAGATCCACCTTGCTGGAATTAAGTCTCTCAGTGATTTTAAGAAGTTACACATACACAAAAGAAAAAACTAAAAAAGAGGCAGCATGACAAAAAAAACAAGTTTTCTGCCCTATTCCATACCATTTTATTCATCATACTTAACAAAGCTAAACCTGTACAAGTTTGTACATTGAAAGAACTGTTCACTAGCTTCAAAAAACCCGAACAAAACATCAGAAACATTAAATTTATGGTCCCTTTTGCAATTTTTGTGCAGTCAAGAGCAAGAGATCAGCCCAAAACTTCCGAGCAACAGACACTGGGAACGCGGACCACAGCGCCCCCTGGCGGGACATCCAGTCATCTCGGGGGCGAAAGTCAAATCCCACTATAGAAACGGGAAATTACAGCCAGTAGTAGAGTTAGATGTAAATTAAACAGTAAAGGTAAACTGCATCAAAACTACATATATAGTTAAAGACACAGGTAAACATACATGATTTTAATTCAAGATCACATTTTTACATAGGAGAGTTATTACATTCCAATCTACCAGTATGGCTTTTTCCATGAACAAGTGGGCCTTTTTTGGATTTAAAAACTGAAACTGTTAGTTGTCTAAGAAAACTAGAAAAAATTAGTTATGTTAGGAAGAATTACTATCAGAAATTAAAGTGAGATTAAACTGAAATTTATAACATCAAGATAGACAACACTATGATTTAGTTTTGGAAGACATTTCACCTCCAATTTTATTATTTGTCATAACTGTGGCAGCATATTTCACCTGTGAACTTTCATCTTAGAATACTGAAAAATAAGGTGTCACTTTTTTTTTTCAACAACTGAAATGCACCTGAGCAAAGCAAAATTGAAGTTCAAAGACTAAAGAAAGCATTTAGCTGAACTCAGTTTTGGCTTGTGGACATGCACAAAATTAAAAAAAATAAACAAACAGCTTTTGGCACTTATCCACAGTAAGCTGTAAGATGATTTAATAAGAGACAGCTAATAAAAGTGATCAGCTCACAATGAAACTGTACAAGCCATTAGTTCACATTTAAACAATAAATCTGATCGCAGTTTTGAGCACAAAAACATAACTTAAAATGCTATTTTATTCAAATTTGAAAAACTATATTGATTTTAAGTAGCTTAAATACATTCATTCCCAGTCAAAGTTTTACAGTAACTGATGATTTTCAATCACACACACACAACCAAGTTATAAATCCCTGAAACATGGATTTATTATAGGAATACTGATAAAACCTTAACAGAGATACAAATGATACATCACAAAAGTGTCTTACACCTTAACGGTAAGTACTTGACCACCTTGGATTGGTAGATGCATCACTCCTACTGTTAGACTCTAATACCATCCTCTAGGACCAACTGGTTTAAATGGAATTCATAAGTTTGCAGTTATCTAAAAAAGTTGATATTTTTTTTTTTTTTAATCACACTATAAAATATTCATCTTCTAAATGGTGTTTCAAAACTTCTGGAAAGAGAGTTTCCCAGTTATAATGGGGTCTAAACATACTAAACAAGGAGAGCCATTGTAGTGAATTTGAGAAATCAGTGCCCCTGCGGAGATTCAGAGTACAGCAGTACTTCTCTTGACATAAGTTAATTGGGTCACGTTTATCTGTGCATTTTAGGACCTTAATCTACCAGTAGATCTTGAGACTCTTGGAGTTAATCTCATTCTGGCACTAACTTTCTGTAGGGTAGGACAATTTCCAAATGAAAGGCACTCTGTTATGAGTGAAATCATAATTATCAGCAATGCAAATGGTCGACTTGTAACATATTGAAGGGAACTGCTGTAGCCTACATGAGGTCCAAAATTAAGTACTTCCCTTAAAAAAAGGTGGAAAAATATTTAGAACAGCTGTAGTGCATATGTTTGCATGCACACAGACATTAGCCACTGAACAAGCAGATCTCCTGGTATCTCAACTGCTGTTTGGTTTGGTTCCCACCCCATGCCTTCTTTTTTTTCTCCTCTCCTTTTGAGCAGAACCAAGCTCCAACTGCACTATCAGGTGACTTGCAGAACAGCCCATGGACCACCACTGCATTGCTTCCCCCAGCAAGAAGGTCTGGAAAGTAAATCGCAAGAGTAGTCCTCTCTAATAGAACAGCACAGGCACACACTACTAGTTTGTCCCACTTCTCATTATTTCTCCTCACACCTTTTCCCTTTTTTCCCCCCTCCTTGTGAAAAAAAATAATTCATCTTGGGAATAAAGCTTTCCTTAAGGATAGGAAAACTCATGCTTGTTAGTCTGAATAAGGGATGTGCAAAACAGGTCATTTCCCTGAGGCAAAGATCTTCAAGTCATGCCTAGCTTACATTGTCTATTCTTATTTCAAGCTGTATTTGGCACAATGAGGCCTTGATCACTGACTGAGTCTCACGGCATTATCACAGTCTGCATAATATATTTATATAACAAAGTAGAAGTTACAAATGCTTCATTCTCTCATTCTGTTTTGGTTTCTCACATTTACTGATTAAAATCCCTTTCCTTCTCAAGGGTGGCATTGGGCCTCCTGGGCAGGAAGGTAAAGGTTGCCACAAATACTGAGCGCCTGAAAGGGCAATCTCACAGTTGTTACTGGACTCAATACATGGAGTAACAGGGTAAAAATTAATAGCCTATTATATACAGGTCAATGGTAGGTGATTTAATAGTCTCTTCCTGACTTACAGTATGAAGAGCATCCAGGGAGATTAAAAAAAAGTCATGTTGTGAATGCTTCCAGTCTAAAACATGTAATAAGCAAAGCTTGAAACCAAGACTTTCCAGCTTTCCCTTTTAACATATAAATTGCACTTTTTATACAAAGCAATCCAAAGTCTGAATTGTAGTAAAAATTTGAAGCTGCCTTACTGTACCAAAGAGTATCTGTGTTCACCATCAGTGCAGGCAACTAGTTTTCAGCAATTCTATATGTACAGCCATATGCTCGACACCTTTCTGCTTTGAAAGGGCTTGCCATTAAATGCCATGCCACTGGGTGGGTACTGAACAAAAAAGAAAAAAGTAAAGAGTTTAAGGCCTTTATCTCCACCAGGAGCTGAAAAATGTGGTATAATCCATGACCAATACTTCATATTCAAATTAGCACACTCCCACCCAGGGCTCCAAAAATCAGTCATTCCTTCTAATGTTTGTCACACAAGACAATCATACCATCAGCAAGCAACAGTGCCAGTTAAGTATTTTTAAGGTCTTCAAAAATTCATAGCAAAGGGCACTTCTGAGAAAGATAATCTTAAAGATTTGGTTTTAAAAATTGACACCACACTCACATTCAAGGGACATTCTTCACTTTTAGGCCTTTGTCACAAATCTGAATCTTTATTGTACTGAAATAAATGCTATAAACATAAGACTCAAAACAAGAACTCCAGCTTTCAGTCTCAGAAGAGGTGTGGTTCAATGCCCATTTCACGTGTAACAAGAAAATTTCCTTAAAAAAGGAAAAAAAAAAAATTACTGTAAAGTCTTTCTTAAGAATGAAAATGCAATCCTTTGTTTTTCTCACTAGTTTGTGTACAGGCGGGCACCAAAAAAACTTTTGCATTTTCTTTTGAATTCTTGCTATGACGCTTGACGAACTTTTTGCCATTCAACAAATTCATCCAGAAGTACAGGCCCTGCAAATGGATGAAACTTGAAGTTATGTTTGCCAATGTCTTTCAAACATCTTTTAAAGTATGAAGGTTAAAACTATTGGTCTAGGTAACATCCATGCCAATTCTATGATCAAATACTTATTAAGATTCAAAGTGATTACAATAATTTCAATCCAAGGGTGGCAAAAAGTGTACAAATAGCACTATACAGAAATGTGGAGAAAAGTGTTCCTGACACCTGACAGGTGCACTGAACTGAAAGCACAAAAATAAGGTTATATTGTAAACTGGCCCAACTAATTCCTTCTTCTTAGAACTCTAAAAGTTTCACATAATTAGAACACAAACCAAAATGGGATGCCTAATGCAATTCACAGTATGAATGACTATTAGCCAAGTGTAGAGTTCAGCCCCAAGCACCAGAAGCTAGGCTACTTCATATATAATAAACTCTAGTTTAACTATTAGTACAAAATGAGACTTTGCCATTTATAATTCTATTTGCAAGTCTATAGTTTCATGCGGCGAGCAGCTTTGCTAGATCCTGAACTGAATATGACTTGCCTCAAATACACCATCATACCCCTGACATACTACTACAATTAATATCTGCAGTTTGAAGATGAATGGTTATCAGGACAGTTTTACTATGCATTGTTGGAAAAGAAATATTTTATACCTGACAGTATTGGGTCTGTTACAGAAATTTGTTTTACGCAAATTGAAAAGACTGAAATAATAGTTGAATAAGCAAAATGTTACGAATACTTACATGCACCATCTTCATCGTAGTTGCTAAGGTCTGCATGGACAGTTCTGCTGAACTCCAGTACATTGTACCACTGATCCTTGTTCATAACTCTATACTTTGATTGCTACAGAAAATAATTTCAGAACATTAAAACATCAAATGACATTTAGTAATGCTGCATCTCATTTCTCTCATTTCATCTTCAATCAGTTCATAACAAACAATTTAAGGGGTAACAACAACTATATCCTTGGTTTTCCATTTTTCAAAATACTACATGAGTGGTGTACCTCAGGGGTTGGTACTGGAACCGGTGCTGTTTAACATCTTTGTGGGCAGCATGGACAGTGGAATTGAGTGCACCCTCAGCAAGTTTGCTGACGAAACCAAGCTGTGTGGTGCCGTTGACACACTGG
This sequence comes from Athene noctua, assembly GCF_965140245.1. Taxonomy (NCBI): domain Eukaryota; kingdom Metazoa; phylum Chordata; class Aves; order Strigiformes; family Strigidae; genus Athene; species Athene noctua. The sequence continues at coordinate 249,641,742 of NC_134037.1, read as the reverse complement.
AGGGAAGGGATGTGCCATCCAGGGGGACCTGGACAGGCTTGAGATGTGGGCCCATGTGAACCTCAAAGTTCAACAAGGCCAAGTGCAAGGACCTGCACATGGTTCAAGGCAATCCCATGCACAAATACAGGCTGGACAATGAGTGGATTGAGAGCAGCCCTGCCAGAAGGACTTGGGGATGTTGGTTGACAAGAAGCTCAACATGACCCAGCAATGAAGCCACATCACACCCTGTGCTGCATCAAGAGAAGTGTGGCCAGTGGGTCAAGGGAGGTGATTCTTGCCCTATACTCTGCTCTTGTGAGACCCCACCTGGAGTACTGCGTCCAGCTCTGGGGCTCCCAACATAAGAAGCACATGGACCTGCTCAAGCAAGTCCAGAGGAAAGTCATAAGGATGATCTGGAGCTGCAGCACCTCTCCCATGAGGACAGGCAGACAGAGCTGGGGTCATTCAGACTGCAGAAGAGAAGGCTCCCCGGAGATCTTATAGAAGCCTTCCAGTACTTCAAGTGGCCCTACAGGAAAGATGGGGAGGGACTCTTTATCAGGGAGTGTAGTGATAGGACGAGGGGTAAGCCAGTCAGAGAGGGAACTAGGACTGTTGACTGACAGCTGGCTGAACAGGAGCCAGCAGTGTGCCCAGGTGGCCAAGAAGGCCAATGGCATCCTGGCTTGTGTCAGCAATAGTGTGGCCAGCAGGGACAGGGAAGGGATCTGACCCCTGTCCTCGGCACTGGTGAGGCCGCACCTCGATTCCTATGTTCAGTTTTGGGCCCCTCACTACAAAAAGGACATTGAATGACTCGAGCGTGTCCAGAGAAGGGCAACGGAGCTGGTGCAGGGTCTGGAGCACAGGTCGTACGGGGAGCGGCTGAGGGAACTGGGGGGGTTTAGTCTGGAGAAGAGGAGGCTGAGGGGAGACCTCATCGCCCTCTACACCTTCCTGGAAAGGAGGGTGCAGAGAGCTGGGGATGAGCCTCTTTAATCAAGTAACCAGCAATAGGACAAGAGGGAATGGCCTCAAGTTGTGCCAGGGAAGGTTTAGACTGGATATTAGGAAGCATTTCTTTCCAGAAGGGGCTGTTAGGCGTTGGAATGGGCTGCCCAGGGAGGTGGTGGAGTCCCCATCCCTGGAGGTGTTTAAGAGTCAGGTCGACATAGCGCTGAGGGATCTGGTGTAGTTGGGAACTGTCAGTGTTAGGTTAATAGTTGGACTAGATGATCTTCAAGGCCTTTTCCAACCTAGACGATTCTGTGATTCTGTAATGGTTTTAAACTGAGAGAGAGAAGATTTAGATTAGATATAAGGAAGAAATTCTTCTCTTCGAAGGTGGTGAGACACTGGCACAGGTTGCCCAGAGAAGCTGTGGCTGCCCCCTCCCTGGCAGTGTTCAAGGCCAGGTTGGATGGGGCTTGGAACAACCTGGGCTAGTGGAAGGTGTCCCTGCCCATGGCAGGGGGGGTGGAACTGGATGATCTTTAAGGTCCCTTCCAAACCAAACCATTCTATGATACTATGATTCATGTACTTATTTCGTAGTTCTGAAATTACATAAAATGCTTTCTTGAAAGATCAGGGCAAAATTGAAATAGGAGGGAATCAGGAAGTCACCATTCTTAAGCTTTAGAAATGGTTAAATTTTCATCTTGCCCTGAAGTGGGGCATACCTAGCTCAGATAAATTTCCAGAATGAACAATTACAAAAACCTGTTCTCCAGGGTACAATATAGTATGATCATAAGGACATCTGCTTTGCAACATTAGTACTGATTTGAAGGCAGGGAATAGTCTCAAGCCTAGCACACTCCACAACCTACACACATCCACCTTACTAAGTCACTTGCAGCTGAGCTGACCAAAATCTTCCAGAGACAGACAGAGCTCAGGGTACCTACATACTGTACCTACACAAAGCAAACTTGAAATTCAGGACAGATGTAGCTGAAAAGACTACTGGGGCTCTATTATTTTAAATTTACCTTTATAGTCTAATTAAGATAGAATTTCAGTTGCCTTTGATAAGAGAAGGGGGAGTGAGGCACAGGGAGTGAGAAAAGGATCTGCATACAAGAACATCACTGTTTCATAAGCATGTCGAGCAAGAGGAGAGCAATGTGGATACATTCTTGAGAAAAAACAACACAAGCCCTGAAATCTTTTCACAGAACAGCCCAACGACTGTGCCATCATTCGGAAAGTCAAGGAAACTTGTACCTCCAGGTATTGATAGAATACTGAAAACAGTGGCCAAGTTCTTCCAAGCAGAAGAGCTAACATGGATTTTGCAGTATCAATATCAAGACTTCGCTGGTCTTTATCCTAAGGTTGAATAAAGAAAGCACAAAAACCACTCAAGTACAAGCGCATTGAATAATTAAAACAAAAACTTCTCTAACATTCCAGTAGCCTTACCCTTGCAAAATCAAAGGCATATCTGTAGATATTCTTAAAGGATGAAATGTCATTCAATTGTGACCGCAAGAAGTCAAATTTACTCTGTAATTTTTCTGTACAGTCACACCTTAAAATAAAGAAAACCAAATTACATTAGAAGTTCAATGCAAAATATTTGGACAATTAAAAAAATGCTGGAAAACACAGAAATTTAAAATCACTAAATTGCAATCAGATGTGTAATAGTAATACTATACAAGTGACTTAAAGAACACTGAACATGCTCAACATTTGCGGCTTACTGAAATGGTGAATCCCTAGCTCCTGTAACCAAGTGTGTTTTTTTTTTTTTAAAAAGTATCAGCAACATAATACAAAGTCTCTGCTTTACTTTTCAAACAGTAGTCTTTTTATGCTATACTCTGCAAGTTATAGTCATACCCAGCACTATCATATCTTTCAATCATTATGAAAGTTTGGAGAGAACAGTATTCAGTGTGTACTAAGGTTAGAAAATCCAGCTGTAAATAAGGGCTTTATGCCCTATCTCTTTGGAAAAAACCAAACCCTAAACACACACTTCAAGACTATATAATTATGAGTGGCAGGATTGAGCAGGGACTCTGCAAAACATTTGTGTTTTATGACTGACAAATGCAAGCTCTGATAAGCCTGTCAGCTGGATTAGTCAGCAGCTATTCAACTGAAAACTCACAGGTTGTATGAGACTGCTAGCTGACAGGATAACCCTTCGGCAAAATAAACCTTTCGGCAGAAAAGAAGATCTCCATGTTATTTTATCTGGCAAGGACTTCTGTTTTCAAATAGAAAATGGGTTATATTCACCAAGAATGGCAGAGGAGAAAGTAATTTACATATGCTAATCCTCCAGGAAAGACTCACTCAAAAGAGCAGTTACATTATGTCACATTTTACTCTTATGAAATAACAGCTCCATGATTTAAAAAAAAAATCCCACCTTGCCGTGTATCATACATGACAGAAGCAATACTTTCAGAAATGCAGATGTACATAAATAATGCCTTTGGTAATGTGTCCCCTTTCTGGCAGCCTGCCTCTCTGAGAATACATCTGCATTTTTAATTGCTCCTTGTGGACCTGCCTCAGCAGCCCATAGCAAGAGTCCTTCAGGAGTATGGCAGCAGGTCGCTGAGATGCTGTACTTTGATGCTGTACTTTGCCCACACCGATACTTCCTGTTCCTCAGGTCTGCCAGCCTGTGCGTGCACTTCTGTCTCTCAGGCTGTGATAGAAGAAACGTAGCAATTCCAGCTGTTGGAGGTTTTTGTTATTTCTTGTCTCTAGCAGAATCTACCTTAAAGCAGCACTGAGCCCCAGCCAAGATCAGTGCTAAATAAACAAAACTATTAGACAATCAGGCTGTGTGTTAAGATGACAAGAACCAATATATTTTGCAACAAACCACGCATTATTTTGAAAAGGAAACCTGTTAAAAGAGCTTTGGTAGATTTAGCTAAAGATAAAATTAGGGGTTTTTTCTTCAGCCATCTAACTAGTCTATGTATTTTATCATTTAACCCTTAAGCCAGTATTATGCTATGCTACAAAGGCATCTTATTTTACATTCGTCTCTCTTCTTTCTATGTTCAAATCTTCATATTGCAATAATATTGTCCTCTACATTTGAGGACAAATCCACCTATTTAACACCTAATTAAATGCTCACGTTGTTAAGTAGTTTGTATGTCATTAATACATTGAAGTGGGTTTACCACACACTTTGTCAAATATGACTAAGATTATTTACCATACGATGGATAAACACAGATTTCAGGATGTTTAAGTTTCTTGAAAAATATTTTTTAATATTGTTCAAATAATCATAAACTTAAGAACAAAGTAAAACTCCTGTTACTGCCTACTGTACTATTGACTCTACATATTTTAATGCAGAAGTGATTTTATTGAAAAAGTTGGTATGAAAATATGCAAGTACTAAGCCTCAAGATTTGAGCTACTGTCAAACTATTTAAAACCAAACAGTCAGACAGACAGGCACCACTCTCTGAAATCCAATGCAAGGACATATTCTCTGTTAAAGCCATTTAAGGCATTTCCACACCTGGCCACTAATTTTCTTGGTGCTGTCGAGGTAAGGAAATGTCAAACTACTCTTTTATAGATAAAGCTGCTTATGTGACTGCATCATAAACAAGATGACTGAGGTCACCCATAGCTAACAGCTTGGGTTTTTTCAGTCAGAACAACCTCCTAATTAGCACTAAAGTGAATTAACACCAAACTCCTGTACAGAGACTAGAAAAAGATGTGATTTCTTGAACAGCCTTTAATGAAAGATTGCATTAAATAAGGTTACCTCAAGATCAACAAAACTAGACATCAGCTTACTACATTCTCATCACATCCTTACATCACATTTATAACAAAACTTAAATTAGCACCACAAAGCAGTCCTATTTTGATTTCTATTGAGGTAGAGTTGATTTGAGGCATAGCTAACATGGACAGAGTAATGATTCAATAACTCCCACGCAGATACTCCAATATTTCACATTTCATAATTATTTACACATGCTTGTCTTTTACTAAAAAGAAAAATTAGTAAGATGTATACAAACATTAAACTAAAAGCATTTAATGGTAGTATATAAAGTAGCTCGAAGGTCTTTTAATCTACAAAAAGCGTTCCCTGCCATCATCCAGCCCTCCAGATGGACAAAAGGAAATTATATCCATCCACCTCTCCAAGCACTGAAACAGGATTTTCTGAAATTTAGGTTCCATGTTATAACTGGAGCATACAGAGGTCCAAGGAAGTAATGGTTTAAGAGAGCAAGGGTCATCTTTTGCCCTGGTAATGCCATAGTTTCACTATGTCAGTTGATTTATAGTTCTGGAGACCAGAAATTGTTCAGATTCTGGTATACACTGAATGCTATATTGGCAATAAAAAAAAATTGTTTACACTATGCTCTGTGTTAGCCTCACAAACATTAACAGAAGGAAATGTAATAACAAGCAAAAAGCTTGTTGGAAAACCAGCTAATTAGGCTATAATTAAAGTCAACCCAAATATGTTGTTTTTATTAATAATTCTACAAACAGCACAAAGTTACAAACTTGATCTCTTGCCTCTCTCCCGTGGCTTGTGAGATCATGACCTTATCTTTCCCTCAATTGGAATCTAATTTGACACTCTCCCCTTCACCTGGGCACTCACTTTCAAAAGCTCAGCTTTAATATAAAATGGGCTGAAATTCTAAGGTTAATAAAAAATAGTCAGAGAAGTACTAAGGCAATATAGCTGCTTACACCTCACTTCTTTACACATGAAATTCTTTGTATTTACCTAGTTTGAACAATGACTTTTGTGGAGTTTATTAAAATCATGAATCATAATCCTTTTTCCTTCACCTTCATTTCATAACCAGATTGGTAACTACAACAGACAAATACATGGGTATGCTTCTCCTTTAACTCAGATACATAAAGTTAAATGCTCAATATTAAGTTATTCATCCTTCATTGGTTTTAAAGGAAATGTAGATACATGGTCAGTTCCTGAGGGCTATTCATTTAATCCTAAAAATGTGTTAAAAAAATAGCCAAAATAAATTGCCCAGAGGTACTTGTTTCTCTGTGCTGAGTATGAAAAGACTTTCAGGTGATCAATGTAGAGTCAGATACCCAGATTTCATATATATACAGGGCAGAATTCACCCTACCAACATGATACCATAGAAACCTCACTTTCACAGCTTAAGTTGTTTACGTCTTAAAAGATGCTACTTAGTGTTTGATCCACCTTAATTTTGACAGAGTATACCTTAAAACATATTTATTTTTCTCCTCCTCCTCTCTAAAGAGCAAACTTCATCAGCATATCACAAAACCACACACAAAAAGAATGTCCCTTCAAGATTCAAGCACCCAAATGCTGGCATCTGACTGTAGATTAGATTCAGGTGTCTAAACTTAAGGTGTTGCCATTCACAGAGGCCTAGCCAACCAACCCGCAAGAGCAATTCAGGTGACCAGTCACTAGGTCTTAAGGCAAACTGCCCTAGGCTCCACTCCATTGACTAGATCTCTAAAGACTGCAGTTTAAGAAATCCAGCTCTTGCATATATACCACACATTTAGGTGTCTTACTTTGTAGCTGAATTCCACCCAACCCTGTTCATGCAATTACCTTATGTGACATTTCACATATTTTGAAATAAGGATTCTATAATTTAACTCTGACTTTGAATACACTCTGGGCTTTTAATGCATTTTAATGTTGTTGCTTCATGAAAGAAAATTTTAAAATGCTGTGCAAAAATGTAATAATAGTCTATTGCTTTAAGAGTTTAAAATCGTTCTCCTTCAAAACTTCTGTTAAACCTTTCAAGAGAAGCTGGATTCCCTCATTCCAGATAGAATCCCATAATATGATCCTCCCCTCCCACTAAGCACAAACAACACAAGTCTGCAGATTTATATTCTCTTTTTAAGCCAAAGAATCCTGAATTACTTTATGTGAGTGTCACCGCCTCATCCAGCTGCTTAGTCCACAGCCTGCTATTAGAGCACAGCCAGGGGAAGCAAAACATAGAGGTTAACAGGATTAGGCTTAGGCAAGTGCTCTGATCACATCTGTTTATATAAAAATGTGCAGCAATACCGTATTTTCTGTCTTAAACACATTTAGCCTACAGCATGACCAGCTCTGTTCTTAAAAGAAGCAGAAGATCCCTAATCACAGCAGATTATTAGAAACAAAGTCTATAACATCGGTTTTGAAGATGTGCTTGATTTTGTAAGTCTTTGTGCTTTCATTCTGCTAGACTGGCTAACTATTGAGAGCTTCCATTTGGGCACAAAAATTAAGTACTTCAGAGACGTGACCAAATTATACCCATTCACCGTGTCTAAAAATGTATGTATGCAGAATATAATCTTTGTCGTCCTGAATTTCAGGCAATTTAATAATTCCAGCTCTTACTAAATTTAAAAGCTTCTGATAGTCACAAAACAATTAAGGCATCCATCAGAAGGCTAGTCCCAAATCAAGTAAAATTTGCACAAGAGATTTGGCTGGCCTCACTCCATAGTCTTGAATAACCAGAGGGTATCTACCCAATACAATTTCCCAAACCAATTCAAAACCAATAGGGCAATTGTGTCAACTCCAAGAGTCAGATCAGCCTCCTCTTTCTCACCATGACATAGCTGTAAGAGTAGCTCCCTGACGTTTTAAATATTGATTTCAGTGTCAAAACAAGTCACCCATTAAACATTTATGTACCATAAGTAGTTTCATGAAGAACAAACAAAAAAGTGACAACTGAACTAAGCCTCACAAAAAGCTGATCAGTTTCACAAAAGGAAGAACCTCTTTAGGGAGGCCATCTCACCAAAAATTCTTCTAAAACAGAAAGAATAAGAATTTTATTTATAATTTGGAAAAGTGTAATTTAACCTAAGTGTTAAGCATGGCTTCTGACCTGCATCTAATAAATAACACTAACAACCAAAACTATTATCAACGCAGTCCTCATCTATAAATCCTAGAAATAAATAAAAACTTTCTAGAATACCAGTGCTGAGCTATGCTTATGAGTATCTTCAGATCTACTTAATTGTGTCGGCTAACTAGAATGGTATTTTAACATTCTGTAAGAAGCAGCCACCAAATCCTGACTTACTAGGGTTAGACAGAACTTTAGCATTTGAGTGAACTCATCAGATGCACAACTTGATGAACAGTAGCTACTTCCAGCTGTTGACCCAGACCAGACCTAAAAGCAAGAGTTTCTGTGTCTTATTGCCAATGTACAATAAACTGAGGGCAAGAGTAATTAAGTTGATCATACAAACATAAAATTAGAACATTCTACTACATATTTAAAACACTCTTACTGTAATGAGGTCATTCCTTTTAACCATTCTTCCTTGGTAAAAAATCCCATGCTTTCAGCCTCTAGTTTCCAGGCTAAAACTAACATAATAATCTAGGGAGAAAAAGACAAGGGGAGAAAGAGGAGTCAGTATGTAAGAAAAGGCTGATTTCTAGATGTCCAAGAACAAAACTCTGAGCATTCAAACATTCTAGCAGTTGTACATGCCAGCACTTTATATTTGTTACTATTTAATAATTCAGCAATGTGCAATATTTAATTTCATTTTTCTGAAAATGAAATATCAGTATTCTGTAAATGAAATTAAAATAATAAACCAAACAAAAAACCTCACACAGCAGCCACACATAATTGATGTGTTCAGCTGAAATATCTTAGAACAGCTCCTAAAAGCAGGAAGAGATCAACTCTTTGCTTACTGAAGTTAAGAGTTTTACACAGAACTTAATCTTATCCAATATCCCCTTTTAAACTGTTATTAGTATCATGCAAGAAGCCTACATTTTCAGGCTCAACACCGATGTCTTCACAGAACTTTTCCATTCCTTCGGGTCCCACAACTTCATCGGGACCTTCAAAACAAACAAAAAAAACCCTCAGACTGAATTTAAGTAACATTCATTGCTCACATGGGTTACACACAACAATTAGACTATATTGCATACATGCCATCTTTAAATGGTATTAAGTAGGTATTATGTTATTACCATTCTATCAACTGCAATATGGAGACATGTGTATTACATATGAAGTATTACTGTGAACTAAAAGCAAAACTAAACCAGAACTTTCATGTTGTGCACTGCCTCCCCACAACAGCAGTCAAGCTATTTTAGTTTGTATATGCGAGTTTTCAGAAGACTCCATTGGGCTTCCCACAGATATAGCTCAGCTCCAGTAACTGCGGTGGTCACTTGTTTATAAGATAACTTGGGTATCACTACTCTATATTGAAGTTACTCTACGAATAATGTTCTTCAGAGAGTTATTTTATCGACAATAAAAAAATTAATTCCATCTGAGCTACTATTACAGATATTACTGTTTCAAAGGTGTTAACATTATGGGTTTGTACTAACACAGAAGAGGATGAGTCTTCAAATAATGCGAGTTTTATGATCCTAAGTAATAAGGAGAGTGATAACAATGAATCAGAAAAATGCTAAGCATGTTAGTCATGTACAAAGCAGAAAAAGATTTATGACTACAATGAAAAAAACTTGATCAGGACAACAGTGTTATACTGTCACTTTCCCATTTTAACACAAAGGCAGCCTCTAAGAAGCAACAAAATAGGGTATTTAAAGAGCACATACAGACACACTCTACAATATACTGTTTCTCTGAATCAGACTCTGGTTTCAGTTATTTCTGCTAAGCCTGTTCCAAAAATGACTCCTACCGGGCAATCAAATATTATTAGTAGGCCTGTTGACATGTTATTTTGATGTGTCTTGGATCGCTATGTTAATATTGTCTTAGTGAATATGAACCCATGCAAAAGGTAAAGGCCTTAACTTCCAAAACAACATGCCATTTTACAATTTTTTGGCAAATTTTCCTGTATACATAGACAAAACAGTCTTTTTTTTTTCTCCTGGACAATACCCGTCTCCAATTTATCTATATCTGCTGTTACTGTAAGCAGAATTCTTTTTAGGAGTTTGGATAACAGACTTTGAATCAAGTCAATAAAAACTACTGAGAATGGCTACTTCTACAGGAAAATAAAATGTAACTAACATTTAAGAACATGAACCTCTTGCAAAATGTTGCAAAGAGCATTTAATCTAGGTAAGCAAGGCAAAACACTGCCATCTGGTTTTGAGAAGCCCTTACACAGAATGTGTTAAAAAAATTTGAAGTTTAAGTTATGAAGAGAAACACATACAAGGATTCACTGGTAATGACAAGTATAAACTTGAATCAGTGTTTTTGGCCCAGAAATCATATGTACAATTCATATACGTGTGTGTATATAGTTTTCTTTTAATGGAAACTTTTAATCTCCTATGGTGTATAATTTCACTAGAACTCTATTTTATGCTAGAAATATAGCATATTTTTGTTACCAGTTAACTAAGAAAATATAGCCTCCTACACTCAGTTCTTGACTCAAAAATAAAACCAAAATTTACAGGCCTTAAAAAAGTTAAAAGTATGTGCAGGCACATTATTATTTTCCTCAGAAAAGACTCTTTACTCCTAAAGTGTATGCCTCAAACCTAAATTAGAAAGCAGAATACTAGAATTAGGAGTAGTTCATTACTGTGGAAAGGCTGCAAGGAAAAATATTAGTTCTGATAAATATACTCAAACCAATTGCTGGCAGATGAATCATCAGCTCGTTTCATCCTGCAAACTGGCCATTAATGACTTTTAATGTTTTAATCACCAATTAGTTACGATGGACTTCAAGTAGTGACAAGAAAAGAAATTACTAACAGTTTACAGATCCTGAATTTCTAACTATATAATTGGTCAATAAATGGCAGTAATAGTCTAATAAGTTTTGCAAAATACACTGCATAGTTACTGAAAGCAACTACTACTTGAATAGCAATTCTGATTTATTTGAAAGAGGCTACTTCTAACACTTTTGAATGAAACATTTGTTATTCAAAACATCAAAAATATTAGGACAGGAAAAACGGCATTAGCACCTATAATTTCATTTCGTAAAATAGAAAACCAAGAGGCTTAAATGATGAACTATTTCATTGTCCTTCCAATTTGATTATAAACAAGATCTAGTTGGATAAATAAACTTCCACCTAAACTATCTCTCAACGTCCTGACTTCTTCTTGGCCACTTCAAATCAGGAAGGAGAACCATTCAGTATATCCTGGTTCAACACCGTACTGCCCGACATCAGTTATTTAATTTTAAAGAATGCCATGGTAAATTATAAAGCACAAAGAAGTAGTCAAAAAGAACAAATACGGAAAAGGCTATAATAAAAGCTATACTAATTCAAGTGCGTGCAATAAGGAAGTGAATATGGACCTATTTTTTATGTCTACATCACCACAAAAAAAGTTAAAATGTAAATAATATTTGATGTATTTGCTTGTTTTAAACAAAACCATACAGTTTTAAATATGAATCCATTGCATATTACCTGCATATTCATAAAACCAAGCCAGGCACTTTTTGCTTGAAAAATGTTCTTCTCCGCTTATTACTTTACCAGAGGCTTGTGATCTGCAATAGCTTATAGAAACACAAGGATGATAGGTGTTATTTTAATATGAGAAAAGGGAAATAATTTAAAATTAAATTCCAAATTGTTTATTATCAGTTCAAACTATTTAAACTGTTTTATGTAGTCAATATACATCAAGAATGAAGCTGAATTTGTTAAAGGGCAACTGTCTGTCAGCCTGTTTCAACACTGGTTGGAACATAAAATTACCATGAAATACAATCCTCTCATAGCCTAATTTATCACAACTATTACTTTTTCTGAAATGCAATAGTACTGTTATCTTCTAGATATTAAACCAAGAAACCCACACACAGATGGTCAAAATATCACTACTCAGTAATTCAAATGCCTTATTATCTACTTATATTTATATACACGGCATTTAAAGTGAGATCTCTAATAAGCAGCATGATCTTCAAGAGTGCTGAATATGCACAGATCCCATTTAGGTCAACAGGAGCTGCAGAGTTTGACATATTTAAAAGTCAGGCTATTTATAGTTAAGTATTCAAATTTGGGAAGAAAACTTGGTCAATTTGTTTACATTAAACATGTAACTAAATATCTGTAAGTTCTATAGATGTTTGGTACACATACCAGAATAGTAATACGCAATTTATGGTAAGACTAAAACTGCTCAGCACACAGAGCTTCCCCCTCACATTGTCTTCATGACACACAACCCAGTTTGCCTATGAAGTGAATTTTCATTATTTATAATTCTTCAAAAGGATACTTAGAATAACTGATTTCTTCCCATAAAAACACTGACCACATGAAAGCATCTTTAGTCAGTAAGGAGCTGCAGCAACTTTTCAATGCACACTCCTTTCAAATACAAAGTTACAGAACTTTAGAACAAGATAAGATTATTTCTAAGAATGAGGTGAAAGTTAATTGTATGAGAAGATTTAAAATTATGCAGCTCCTACACAGCAATTTTAAAATGAAAATGTCAAGTAGGAAAAGAATAGTTCAATTCTGAGAGCTGGTGAACAACTTTATCTCCTATGTATCATTTTAAACTTCACTAGAAAAGAAAGCAATGCTCTCCAAGATGAAGCCTTACGTGCTGAAAGCTAGAATTGAAGATTGACTACACACAAGCATCCATTAAACCGCCACTGAAAACACAAGTCACCAGAAACAAACAAAGTCATACAGTATACTACTGTTTGTTGGTTTTATCCAGTTTAACATATATCCATTTGTAATCAGTGGTTTTATTAAAGAATATTACCAATATAAGAAGGTTAGGTCAAAAATGCTCGTGTTCCTAACATTTAGTGATCAGCTAGCATGAACTCTCATTTATGTCATAGTTTTGCCCAATGACTGCTTGCTTCCTGTAGAACATTTAAGGAGCTTTCAAAAGATTTTTTTTTGAAGTAAAAGACATCAAGATCATAAAAGTTTGGTCAGCAGCGTTCAAGAAAGATAAACTGAAACTGGAGCAGATGCAGAAAAAAGCAATGATAAGCAAGGAAACTGAAAATCAGTACTGCAAACCAGAAGAATTTAGCTTGTTTAAGTTCACAAAATAAAGCATGAGAAAGTACAAGCGCTCATTCCAAATATGATAAGGCAGAACCAAGAGGGAGGAGTGTTAGTTATATAAAGGATAATGCAGGCACAAGAACGATTATTAACTGGCAATGAATAACTTTAGACTGAAACTAAAAGATCATTTATGACTGCAGAAAGCGAGCTCTGGAACAGTTATCCAAAATGAACAGTCATAACAAAATAAGAGCCTGGGTACTTCTAAACTCAAGTTTGGTCAACCTATGAGAAATGCCATATGCCACAGTTTCTTGCAATAGCCATTCCCATAGCGTTGATTTCATAAGTCCTTTGTATTCTTACGTCCTCAGGATGTTTTTCATAACTACTGGTTTACTAACATACTTAACAAATTCTAATAGATTAAGAAGGCATACAGTTATTTTGGGGAAGCCACACTAGAAGCTCCTGTGACACCATACTAATGGTTTATCATTCTAATGGTAATTTTCGGGTAACACAGCATAAGTGGTCTTTTTATAGTACTTAATGAAGAAGATGCTTCAGACTCCTGAATTTATTAGAAAAACCTTTCCTGATTTTGTTTGGAGTGTCCTGACCTGTCCTTCCATTTCACTGCAAAAAAAGAGAGACTATTTACCACAGACACTCTGAGCACTGGCAGCCGTGAAATGAGGAGCGGTGCCTACCCGAGGCAAACGGTTAGGATGAATGTGGGGACGAACGCTGGAGCTGACCCTACCGGCAGAGCGCAAGGCGAAACCAGCAGGGAACGGGAGCGGTTCCCTGGTGTTTCTCCCCCGAGTGCGAACAAGCCAAACTCAGACGCTGCGGCCCGCACCAGCGCTCCCTGCCCCCGGGACCTGCCTGGCGGCGCCGCGCCAAGCGGCCGGACACAGATCCGCCGGCACGACCCAGGCAATGCGGGGGGCGGCCGGGTCCCGCAACGCTGCCCCGTCCCACCGCCCCCGGGGCAAGCTCCGGCCCCCCCGGGCCCCGCGGCCACCGCACAAAGGGATGCCGCAGCACAGGGGCACGCGGTGCGGAGCGGAGCCGCCGCACGGCCGGCCGCCAGAGCCCGCCCGCCCCCCCCCCCCCGCCCGCGGAGAAGCGGCCGAGCCCCGCGGCCGCTCGCCCACGACGTGACAGCCGGCCACAACCGCCGCCGCGGGCCCGGCCCGGCCCCCCCGCACGCCGCTGCCCGCCGGGCGGCGCCGCGCCGCCAGACGGTACCTGCCGAGTTTACATTTCTTGAGGCCGGTGTCGTCCGCCGCTGCAGCCGCCGACCCCGAGGACTTCCTCTTCTTCTTCACCGGCATCGTCCTGCCTCGGGGCGGGGGCCGCCCCGCTGCCGGGGACCGCAGCCGAGCCTCCCCCGGGCTCACCGCCCCCCCGGCCGCCGCCTCCCGACACCTGCGGCGAGGTGACGAGGAGCTCCGTCCAGCCCTGCTCCTCCCCGCCCCCCCACCCCCTGCGGGCAGGCCGCGCCGCCGCCCCGGTCCCAGCAACGGGTGTCGCGGCGGGGGTGGAGAACCGGGCGGTAACGGCTGCTCAGGGAACGGCGAGCGACCCGGACACAGACGCCGCCGAGCAGGAAGTGACAGCGCCGCCGGGGCCCCGCCCCCGGACGGGGCGGGGCGAGGCTCGCGCCCTTCCCGCCGCGGCGCCCGGCCCCGCCCCGCCCGCGTGGCTCTCCCGGCCGCCCCGTCCCGTCCCGCCGCCGGGCCTCAGCCGGTCCGCGGGGGCAGCTCTCGGGACGGTGGCTCGGGCGGGTGGCTCCAAGGGCGGCTCATTGGGGCCGGGGCGCAGTGTGAGCACGCAGAGTTGTGCGGCCGTTACGGCGTGTTCACAGCGTAATGTGTTGGAATGGGCTGCCCGGGGAGGTGGTGGAGTCCCCATCCCTGGAGGTGTTGAAGAGTCGGGTCGACATAGCGCTGAGGGATCTGGTGTAGTTGGGAACTGTCAGTGTGAGGTCAATGGTTGGACTGGATGAGCTTCAAGGTCCTTTCCAACCTAGACGATTCTGCGAAATAAAACGGGGCAGCGCGAGCCCTTCGTTACTGGGGACGGCGGGGCGGGCGAGTGGCAGCGCCGGGGGCTGGCGTGAGGCTGGGCCGGCAGCCGGTGGGTGGCGGCCGGTGGCCGGCCGCGGGGGGGACAGAGCTGCTTTCTTCACCGTAACGGCGCTCTTCGTGCCCAGACGCGGCTGGAAGCGCTGGCGAGCGCTGAACGGCGAGCGGGGCACCGACACCCGGACCGACAGGCGAAAGTGCCGGGAAGCAGGAGCACGCGCTGCCGGTGGCCGATCTGCCGCAGGCAGCACCAGCCAGCCCACCGCAGGGCTGCTGCCGGGAAGGCGGAACGCCGCCACAGTGCAGCGCGAGTCACATCTGTCCCGCAGTTATTAGTTGTCGGTACCGCTCCTGCCCGCTCGTGGCGCGTCGCCCCCTGTCCCCCACGGCCGGCCTCCGCCACCGCAGCCCGGTCTCGCTGGGGCTGCGGGGACGCGTGTCCCTGAGGCGGGACGGTACCGCCTGCGGGATCGCAGCCCCGCGCGGCTCCCTGCAGCGGCCGGCGGGACGCTGCGGTGGCTGCGGGGGGAAAGCCGCGCAGCTCTCGAGGCGGCCGAGCCCCGGGCGGCCGCCGGAGCGCCGGGCACCGCGGGCTGCCCCGCCTCGGCCTCGGCCGGCCCGCAGAGGGCGCCCGCGCCAGGGCCCCGCCCCGCCCGCCCGGCCGTGCCTGCCGAGCACCGAGCGCGTCGGCCGCTGCCTCTCTCCCTGCCGGCGGCCGCCGCGGCGCTTGCCCGTCGCCACCCGGACCCAGCTCGCCAGCGCGCCAGGGCCGCCATTTTCAGTCACCATAGTGACGGGTCCTGGCAACGCGGCGACGCCGGGAGGCCTCGGGCTTCGCTTTGTGCCCCGGCGGGAGCCCGTCCTTCCCGCCGCCCGCCCTTTGGCTCTTCTCCCGCCAGCCCTCCGTGTACTCCCGTGCGGTGTGGATCCACGCCCGCCTTGATCCTGCCCGGCGGGGGTGCGCCCTGCCAGCATGGCCGGGGAGGGAGACAAGAGGAAGCGCTTTATTGCAGCCACGGCCGCGAACTACTTCGGGCTGGATCCAGGTGTGGGCCACGCTGCCCTGGCCGCGGGGCTCCATCGCCGTCCGGAGCTCGCCAACTTCCTCGACGACGGCAATGAGTTCCTCCTCGTTGTGCAGCACTCGGGCACCCAGCTCACGGCATCCAACAAGGTACGGTGGTGTCCGGCCGAGCGTGTGCAGGCGCCTGTGGATCCAGCGTGTCCGCTGCATCCCAGTGTGCCGGTGAGGATGCGGAGCCTGGCGCCCAGCCCGAGTTTAGCGCCCAGGAAAGACTGGTCTTCCTACTGCAGCAATCTGTGCTGGCCTCAGCGCCTGCTCCATAAATTGCTGGCCCAGGAGTCTGTGAAGACCGTATGGTCAGCTGTGTGATAGATTTGTTAGTGGGTCGTGCCCATGCTGATACGTAGTTGTAGCGTGCTGTGCATTGTCGCTGTGTGAATGTCAGGCAGCCTGGAGGATGGCGTGTTAGTGTGCCGCAGATGCCAGGTGGGGTCTCATGTATGGGTCGTTCCCGGGCAAGGGTGCATGCGGGTGGCTGGAAGGATTGCGTTGCCGATGCCCGTGCGGGAAGCGTGGCCCAATGGGTGGCACATTGGCTGATATTTGACAAGTCCCAAGGGGGGTGTTTGTCCACATCATGTGTTTTGCAGACTGATGTGTCCAGCTATGAGCAAATCTGAGTTTCTCTGTGTGAAATGTCGTGCTCTAAGTGTTTGTGCTCAGCGAGTGACGCATCCGAGTGACACCGTGGGGTGTGAGTGATGTACAGTGACTGTCACCATGTAGTCAGGACGCGGTGTGGTTTCTGCCACACAAAACGCGCATCTTGATGTGCGTCCCGTCATTCTGCCGTGAGACCGGGGACGTGGGGTCTGTTATGTCAGTGACAGGTTTTTTTCTGCACCGAAGACTAGTGTAATGGGTTGTTAACATGTGAACTGCTGTGTGGACCAGGAGGTTACATACCTCCTGGTGTAATCATCTGTGTAGTCTGTGAAGTCTAGTGCATGCTATATTCATGCAAGAATTAATATTTACATGTACCAGTTTTTGGGGTGTGTTGCTGAGCCACAGTCTAATATACAAAGACACTTGTCAGCAGCTGTGAAGATTGGATGCATATCAGGACGCTAAAGTATTCCTAGTGTATCAATTGAAACAGTGTCTGTAGGTAGGTGCTGGGCTAAAGACTTGATAAAAAAGTAGAACTGATTATGTCAAGTAAAATTGAAAGCTGTCCTTACTCGCCCTGTTTCTTTTAACAGAAAAAGTTCATGAATGTTTACAGTTGCACAGAATTTGGCATTTCAGCTATTGTATCTTTTTGCTACTGCTTTATCAGATGTTTAATAATGTTTTCCTGTTTTATGAATTCTCCTTGGCCAAAAATAGTTTCAGTAATTGTTCTTATGGCAATTTTTGGAACTTCACCTGTAAGTTGGACTGTGAAGTCCAAGAGTCATGCTACAACTTACGATTTTACTGATGAAGGAACATGCTTTTCTCCTTGAGAAATCTATGAATTGTGACAGTTATGTATTTACAGACTCAAGAGAACAATACTGAATATTTAGAAAAATATTCCCAAAGTTATGTAGCATAAAAATGCAAAAACAAGGAGAGACTTCATGCTCAGTTTTCTCTAGGCACAAGATGTAGTTTCTGGTGTGTCTCCAAAGTGGTAAGTGGTGTTTTCAAAAGCAAAATAGCATAAATAATTATGGTATTTATGGATATTTTATAATGAAAAAGGCATTATATACTTGATGTTGGAATTCAGGTTCCTATGAACTCAGGAAGGAGTATAATAAAATTTCTAATTTTTTGTGCAAATCAAATACTACAAGAATATTATCAGAGCCCACAGGAAGTAGTATTATATTTTATATTTTTTTCTTGATGTAAATAATTTCTGTAAATGGTGTACTTAATTTAGTATAACATTCAGTCAATGACAGTTTTGTGAACAAATCCTGTCTTCTTGATTATTACAGATTGAAGCTACTGATTCAAAGAATAATGTGTTGGTGTTCTTTAAGCTGCGGCCTGATGTAATTACAGAAGATAACCTTCATAGTAATATTCTTGTTTCATCTATGCTCGATTCACCAATTTACACCCTTTATCAAGCTGTGCGACAAGTTTTTGCACCAGTGTTACTGAAGGTGAGCAATATACCAATTTAAATGTTCTGTAGTTTTATATTGAAACATTGAAATTCCAATAGGATGTTAACTATTCTGAGATAAATATTTTGTTTTAAAAATAATACATTTTAAGCGCTTAAAAAATGGATGATGCTTCTAATTTCTAATTTCAAGAAGGTATTTCACCTTGTATCCGTAAAGAGAGAGGAGGATTCTGGTCATATATATGCCTCGCTAGAAATGTGGAATATACTGGGCAGGAGTGGTTAATGGAGGTAAAAGCTCCTTACTTCCTTTCCACCAGTAATTCCCGTCTTGTCTCCTTTTCTTGTTTTAGTTATTATTATATTTGATATGAAATTCATGGGTGTAGTATCATGCAAACTTTTAATATGTGGCAGATAGGTGTGCTAGACTCTAGATTAACTTGTACAGCTGCATTTCTCAGAGTTTTGCTTTTTTAAAAAATGCTCTGAGGCTTTTCCTTCCGTTCCATTAAAGAATATATTTCCTTTGCGGATTTTTTTGTCAAAACAGATGACCATGGCTGTGTTTCATCAACGGAACAAGCAGAGTTTCGGCATTTAAATATTTTTAGTTTCTTGTATGTCATAATATTTAATAAAATAATTTTAGAATAGCACAATAACTTTTAATACTTGATTCTAGCAATTTCCAGATTCTACTAGAGAAGAAAATTCCAAATTTAACTTAAGAGAATTCATTACCAAAGAATTTTGAACACACTTTCATAGTGCCTTTATATATCCAACAACTGAATTGATTTTGTGATAAAAAATTTTTACAGTATTATTCTGAAGTGTTAAGTGAAAAGAATGAGGTGCTTTTCCTGGACTTTAAGAGAAATAAATTATTACATTGTCTCACCATGTGATTGGTTACTGCTATTAATCTAAGTAATTGTTTTTTAAGATTAATGGGAGGAAAAGAGTTACTGTTCTATCACGTGAGTTTTGAAATTTTCATTACAGGATGAGAGATGGAGTAAAACGTTTGATCCCAAACTCCAGAAACTTTTAAGTGAGCTTGAAGCGGGCTTAAGTACTGTTCTCAGAAGGTCAGATCCTAATTACACAGGAACAAAATTCAGTGAAGATGATGTGCGAGGTTTGTTTTGAAATTACCTCTTCTATAGTTAATTTAAAATTTGGAGTAAATAATTTATTTACCGGTTGAGTTTTCAATCTTTGTTATCCCAGTGACTGCAGAGTGTGAAACATAACAGGTTGTGGTGAATAGATTGGAATTAGTGGTGATCAACTCTGGTCTCTTGATATGAACTTGATATTATATCTAATCAGAGTCAGAAGTTGAAGGATAATTACATAACCATATAGTAAAAATTTGCTTTAAAAAGTACGATCTGAATGAAAATATTTTGTGACCATCCATGTATTTCATATTTAAACATTTTCCTTTATTATTTGCAGCTATACTTACACCAACAGATGAATTTCAGTTCTGGATAGAATGTGCTCGTCATGGAAGTAAATGGTGTAGTAAAGAGAGAGCTTCTCATTTTAAAGACCTGTTTGAGGACATTGCAAAAGTATGTTTTCTTTTGTGTGATCAGTGATATATTTGTAGACTTAGTAAAAGCCACTCTTATGTCAGTGTATGTACACTATTTTCAGATATATGAATATATAATTATTTACTTATTTTTTCTTAGACAAAATTTTACTTGAAATGACATTCATGTAGTTTCTAGTGACAATGGTGCAGGGGAATGCCAACATTTAATTGGGAGCAGAATTGACCATTGAATAGTAGAGTTCCTGTAGAAATACAACAGTATGTTACAGTTTGTAAACTAGAAATTGACTCATGAAATTATAAAAAGGAAAACTGAAAATGCAGACAATAATAATGAATACTATTGTGCAAAATTTTTTGGCACCTGTGAAGCGCTTCCTTGAATAGCCCTTCAGCTATCAATGCATTCTTCATATGGATAAATTTACATAAATGCTTGTGTTTTTGAGAGGATTATGCCATATTCTGTTAAGTAATAAAACCCAGGAAACTATAGCAACTGCCAGCTTCAGAAAAGTATAAATGTTTCTACAATACTAGTTGCAAAGTAATTGTACAAAGGATATTTTTCTTTAGGATTATTACAACTTGGATAGTCTCTCATTATTTGAAGTTGTGGATTTGGTGGAGACTACCAAGGATGCTGTTGATGGTGTGTGGAGACAAACAGAACATGATCCTTATCCACAGCCACGCATGCATAATCTCTTGGATGTAATAGGTAAACCTTTATGCAGTCTCTATTAAACGAACAGTTGAGAAAAAGTAAAATGAATCTTTGAGCAGAGACCTTCTTCCTCACAAAGGTACCAGTGACAGCCTACAGCATTGCTTTCTTCTTGTAATTATGATCCGTGAATGTTATTTGCCTTATAGTACCCGATAGTTCAGCCAGTTTGGTAGATGGCTTCACACATGCTTGGGAAGGTGATAGATAACAACAAGATGGAGTTGGATACTTTTCAGCCTCTAGAATGGATTTGTCTTGCTTCTGTCTGACTCCCTGTCTTTCTCTCAGGAGAAAATTTATTTCCATAAACTCCCATATGGAGGTTGATTCAGTCTGTGTGGAGGTGAGAGCAGTATGTGCAGAGATGTTGCTTCTCATCCTCTCATCAGCAGTCCCATGTTCTGGGACAGGCATAAGACAGTGAGTTTGTTTGCCACTGCCAGATGTGTGTGTGCATGAGGGGGAGGATTGCTGGAGGCAGCCAGTCACTGCCATTTCTGCTGATAAAGACAGATGCTTCTGTGTGGATTCCAGAATCCAAATCCATCAGCTTCTGATGTTGGACCAACCCCTGTTTAACTTGGAGATGTTTAAGAGATTGTGGTGCTTTTGAAACAAAATAATCAGTTACTGATACATTTGTGTGGTTTGAAATCAAGACATTATACTAGTTTTTTTAAAAAGTGATTGGAACGTGGTGTAGCATTTAAAAGAATTATTTTAAACATACATAACATACTACTTCTGTATACTTCTTTGTGTTCTAGGTGGCTCTCTAGGTAGATATGTTCAGAAAAAATTAGCAGCTTTGAATTTGTGGGAAGATGCTTTTCACAGTGTTAAAGAAAATCTAAAGGCTGGCATTTTGATTTGTGAGCAGTGGGTGTCAGCTTGTGAGTACCTAACCGGACAACTGTGGCAACATTATACTCTACATCCATGGAAAAATGAGAAATATTTCCCTGAATCGTTGGCCAAACTTGGCAAACGTCTTGATGAGGTAGAGATTTGAATTTTACACATTTATTTAATTAGACACAGAATTAAACAACATTATTTTAAGCTAAAAAGGGACATTAAAACACTTTTATAGCCTTTCAGACTCAGACAGCATTCTATAATCTGCGTTTACCTGACCCTTTCAAAAATTTCTTGTACAAAGGAGAGGGATGAGATGTGCTATTTGTGCGTTTTGGTTCTAGATGTATGTTTTATGTAAAAATATATTTGATATATGAAATATTTTTTTCTATTATAGGTACTAACTGTTAGGACATTGCATGAAAAACTTATGTTCTTTTTGCCAGCTGGAGAACAAAATTCTTTACATCTTGCCCAAGTGTTTGAACCCTTTGCTGGCCTAAATCCTGTACACTGTAATCCTTACACAGAGGTATAATGCTTATTTTTAATTTATTCATATTCTGTCTGTGACTTTTTATGATATATATGGATCGTCCTAAATTAACACCTGAACTCATTATCTCTAGCCATTATGGAAAGCAGCAGTCTCTCAGTATGAAAGAATTATTGCACCGGCGGAACAAAAAATAGCAAGCAAATTGAAGAAATTTATTTCAGAAATTCAGGACAGTCCTCAGCAGGTATGGGTATTTTTGTAGTCCAAAAACTTTCCTAAAGTTACTGAATTCTTAAGTACTCAGTTTAGAGCACAGGAATAAATATTTAGAGCCAAAGACAGTACTTATGAGCAGTGACAGAATATGTTTAATTTTTTTTCAAGAGAAAGAGATAACTTTTTAAAATTTCATATTCCAGCTTCTTCAAACATTTCAGAAATATAAAGAACTGATAAAGCATCCAAATATAAGCAAAGAATTGCTTTTTGAAAGGGAAACGTTGCTAGCAAGACTTCAGGATTATGTTAAAGGTAAAAAAGTATTTAAAAGTTTTTAACTGCATTATGCTCGATAATGCAAATGCTGTAATTCTTTATCTACTTTTAGAATTATGTCAGTATCTCTAGTATATTTTTGCAACTACAATAATAAGTTTAAGCTTGTTCTATTAGGTTTCTGGTTTAAAATGAATCTTTTGTTTGTGTTAGACTATCAGACAGACTTTGAAACTCGATGCCATGGTGTTCCTGGTGATGTTTCTGGACCACTGTCAGGCAAAAACCTTTCCGAAGTTGTCAACAATATTGTATGGGTGAGGCAGCTGGAGCTGAAGGTAACAGATTCTGTTACTTTTTAGACACAATTACAGAACCTAAAATATGGTATTTTAGATTTCTGTGGGGAATTTCCCACAGCAAAATTGTGGACTTCCCAAGAATTATGTAAACTTTCTTATCAGTGGTGCTGCTTGTTAAGTTGTATTTTATTAACTGGCCCAGAAGACAGTCTTTTAATAATACACTGAACTGCCTGCTTTTATGACTTAAAAAGGACCCAAATTCTGAGAGGGGGCTTTTTTGTTAAATTTTACTCTCCAATTTGCATTTTAAAATTGTATTTAAGATTTATGGATAGCCAGATTCTGACATCCTAATTCTCACGTGTTATTACTAACCTGTGTAGTGTCCCCTTGAAATCAAAGGGATTTCTTGGTGGTACTTTTTTGAGTCAGTGCCTGCCAGAGGATTTACTACAGAGACTGTAGTAAAAGTAAATATTCAATGATTCTATGTTCCCTTACAACAGAATGAGTTTTAAAAATACTTTATTATTTTAACAAGTTATTTTTGTTAGTTTGTATTTACGCTTTAGTTGGAAACTCTGGAACTTTTTTTGGAAAGTATTGACTAGTTACAAGCAAAATGTTTTCTGTAAACGTGTCATTTACAATAAGTATAGATTTGAATGAGAATAGAAGTTACTTATCCCAGACTAACTATTAGTCCATTTTATAGCATTTCCCTGTGATTTGCAGAAATCTCAAGGGCCCATTTCAGTTGAATGTGACAAGGGGTGGAAGTCTTAAAGGTGTTACTTTGTTGTGTCCTACAGAGAGAACAGCAGCAGCTCAGGTCTCACAATTCTGTCATCTGCTTGGTCTGCTAAAGACTTAGAGAGCAGTTCAGCTGATGTGTGTCAGTTGTGTGGCTACTCTAGGCTGTGCTAAACTTTTTACTTGCTCTCAAATCTCCACTGATTGTACTGGCTAGGGTTTTGGTTAATTTGTCCACATGTAGATGTGAAATCCCGTTTGAAATACCTTTGTGTATTGACATGGACAAACAGATACAACAAAAGACACATGGCAGATCTGTACCTTTATGGAGAATAAACTAAAGACGGAGTGGGATACTTTGAGGTATCTTAATAGTGGCAGACAGCTATGGTGGACAGGACAACTTATTCAGACCCAATTTACTGTAATGGGAGTTTGAACATCTGGGACACAATTCAGGATATTTTTTTTTTTCTAATTGGTTTTTGAATCCCAATTGGATGTTTTGTAATACTGATTTTTATTGTGGTGATTTTTCTTTTCCAACCGAATACTGGGAAATTGATCTTCTTCTCTTTGTGATTCTGTTTAAGATGCATGATGCTATCAAGCTGGCAGAGGCTCTTCTGTCTGACTTACCTGGATTTCAAACTTTTCATCAAAGTACAGATTCTTTTCTGGAACAGTTAAAAGTATATGAACAAGAACAATTTGGTGATTGGTCTAGGAATATCCACTCAGAATTATCAAATCCCAAGTCAGGACTTTGGTAAATACATTCTTCTTGAAATAATGTTTATGCTGAAATCTGTAGTGTGGTGAAGTTCAATAGAACTTGATGAAGGGAATAAAAAATTTTACAGAATTGAGAATGACTGGAGAAGCAAAATGGAAGAATTTATGATTTCATCATCCTGCCGGGCTTAGTTGGTAAGGTGAAGTATGCAGGACAGTGTTCTTAACTAAACTTGCACTTTCTATTAACACCTGAAATTAAAGACATGTTTGGTTTGTTTGTTACTACTTGCTATCCATTGTAATCCATATAGTGATAATGTCTAGAAACCAGATGAGATTAGAGTATAACTGTGATAAACAGATGGCACACGTAGAGTAGCAAATTAATTGTTATTCGCAAGAAATTCTGCAGTCTAAATAAAGCAGGTGAAAGAAGGGTAAGAAAATCAATTTAAACCTCATTAATTTTATTCCCCAAAATAATGAAATTACTTCATGGGATATTAAAATATATTTGAATATTTTTAAAATTGATTTGCCACACAGCTTCTATCTGCATCTCTGAGTTTTGCAAACTTTATTTGAATAAAGAGTATGTCCACAGTTTCAGAGGATACAGGAGTTGATACTTATGGTAAACTTTTATTTTACGAAAACCACTGAAGTATAACAAATAAGCAGATTCAGCACTGCAATATATAACAGCCATCTAACTTGCTAGTACCATAAAATTTTGTTATTGTGAGATTTTAGAAGATGTGAAGAGATTAGTTAAAAGGAAAAGAGGTAGCTCACTGCAAAGGGGAATGCAATGGATGTGTGAACTAGAAAAAGATGACAAAAAAGCCAAAAATGAGTAAAGCTGAAGTATTTGTGAAAGAAGCCTAGAAGGATGGTGGTAGAAGCATTACTACAATAGGAAAAAAAAAGCAGAAAATCTAAAGATAGGCTGATGTTCCTATTAGCATCTGATTGTCTATACCAAAATGTTCCACTGATCCAAGTCCTGGTGCTTGTACTGATTGTTTCAGAGAACTTCTTCCCCTTTGCAGTGCTGAAGGCTGGTGCCTTAAAGTGTCTGCTTGAGAGAGTATAATGGATCCAGTGTATTTGAGAAATACTGTCTGGCTCTGAGTTACATGTTAACTGTGTAACAAGCGAGAAAAATTTTGTGAGCAAAACCAATAGACATTGTTCATTTCTTCTTGTCTTCACTGGTTTTGAATTAAGAGAAAGGTTACTGGAATAATTTATGGGAATGAAGATGATAATAAAAATAGAAAAATGTAATAGAATGACATCAAGCTTTTAAAAATTGTTTATTTTAGTATTATAAAGTGCACCTTAGAATAGATCAATATCAAGTTATATTCAATAATATGTTTAATTTGATTTTGATTTAGCATCCAAGCTAATAGTCCTGTAATGGAGTTGGATCACAGTTTTGGAACATTAAATATACTTTATTCAGATCGTTTGGTGACTCTCCTAAGAGAAGTACGTCAGCTATCAGCACTTGGTTTTGCTATACCAGCTAAAATACAGCATGTTGCAAACACTGCACAAAAGTTCTGTAAGCAGGCGGTAATCCTCAAACAGGTATAACATTAAATGCCATAATAACTTTCTGTTCTCACTTCTTAGCTTTACTAGTAGAACTTTTCTAGACTATTCTTTTCAGACTCTGTGGCTGAGCTTTTTGCTGTTTGTATGTAAGTGACTTGTTCCTTGAATAAATTAGCTAAGTCCTTAAAAGAAAACAAAAATAAAGAAGTGCTTTGCAATTTTGGAATGTATCTTCTTTTGAAACCAGATGAATTATAGTATTAAAGCCATGTGAAGTTACTGTATGAATATACAAAAATAAGACAAGTAATTCATTGATCATCTGAGTGTAGTCTCAGTTTCCAATTATTATAACTAAAGGAAAATGTCATAAAATGGACCAGCTTGTCCTCACCATTGCTAGTTTTCAACTGAAAATATATTAATAAGTATTTTAATGGAAATGTGTGTTTGGTTTTTGGGGGGGTTATTTTCTGATTGGACTCGATGCTATATAAGTTTTTATTTGGCTGATATTTCAGTTGAAAGACCATGTCAAGTTTTCTTCTGTTACTGTAGGATGCAAGAATGAATATGTATATATTGGTAAAAATTCTTGTGTAGATACACAGGCTCAATTCAGTTTCACAGGAGGTGTCTTTGGTATCTGAGATACCTGCACAGCTAAGGCAGATATGACACAAGACCCACAAGATGATCCATGCATCTGGATCATTGACAGGTGCCCAAGTGGAAACTATAGTCGTCTCAGCAGGCGCTAGATGTCAATATGTGGACAACTAAACTGAGTTGTAGGGTATCCTTATTCCAGCTGCAAATCTGGAAGTAAATAGATGTTTTTTAGGTCTTGTGCCATATCCTGGCAGATGTCTTGGATACTTGAAGGCCTCGGAAATGCCACTAGATGCCTACATTTTCATAAAATAGTTGAACTGTTCCACTTACAATAAATCTGAGACTGAATTTATTTCACTTAAGGTGAAGCATAATCACATCAGACATGTAAGTAGCAGTCATTTTTGCTATTAGAATTCATCACTAGAAGAAGATAGGATCACATCAGCATTGCACATGTACTTTATTTTTGTAAGCAATTTACTAGTATAGGTAATTCTCATTTCTTAATGGTATTGATTGAGCAATACTTTCAGAAATATCCTGCATTACCTGTATTGGCATATAAATATTTTTATCTGTTTTTGTAAATCTAATCTCTCCATTTTTATAGGTGGCTCATTTTTATAATTCTATTGATCAACAAATGATTGAGAGTCAGAAGCCAATGATGCTACAGTCTGCTCTAGCGTTTGAACAGATAATTAAGGTGAAAGAATTCCCCTCTCGCTGTATTTCTAATTTCAGTGGTATCTATGCATATTCTGTGATGCTTTTTCTGTGTTTATTGCTGAACTTTTTAACTGCAGCCTTCCCATACAAGCAGCACCATCTTTTTCACTAGCATTTATTGAAATCAGTGGGCCTTTTTTGGATCTTGTAATTTAAACAACTGCTTACTCCTTTTTGCTTTGGATATTAGTGTAATGTGCTCTCTCAGGAATTATTTTTAGTGTTTGATTTTACACACGAACCACAATGTGGTCAGCTCCTTAATAGCTGGGAATGTAACTCCTGTTTTAACAGTTCTAAATATTATTTTCGTCTATTTTAGTAAAAATGACATATACTTTATTCTGGAGATAAATTAGTATTAAGGAATGGTTTCACTGTTTTGGTTGTTACTAAATGTCTATGGATTTTGTAATGCTCTTGAATATTTCTAGTTCATGTTTTGGAACATGAAATAGGTTGAAACTGGATAGTTTCTGGTTTAGGTTAAGAACAAAGAATCTGTGGATTTACCTGTTTATTAACTTATGCTTGTAGCTTCTTACAGTGGGCTGGTGTTCAGACATAATATAGTTTTTCTGAGAAGAGGGTTTTTTTTGTAATTACTAGGAAGTTCACTATACCTAAATAAGTTTTATATTCTTTTAAGGAATTTGGAGGAATTTATTTATTTTATTTTTTCTGCTTTGAAGGGACAATATGAACCTAAACGCTACACCGCAATCTACAGTTTTTTAACACCATATCTCTATTTTATGTCTGGAGAAACATGTTGTATATCATGAATTTCAGTTTACTGGTTTTGATTATTTTGAAGCACTCCACCCTCTTCTAACACTCTTACAGTGTAAGGATGGTTGGGGAATTATAACATGCCCATAAACTCTGTACTGGGCAGGAGAATAATGCTCCAGAGCAAGCATTACAAAACCAATTGGAAACTCTCTTCTGAGAAACATTTTGCAAGACAGAATATAAGAGTGGGGCTGAAAGGAGAAGGGATGTTTGCAGTTGGGATTAGTTCACACAAAATGGTGGAGACTCCAGGTTCAAAAGTGTCCTGGAAAAATTAAATTTTCCTTGGTCTGGCTGCAGATTATGACACAGATTTCTTTAGTGTGCAGACCCTAAGACAGTGATGATGCAGAAGTGTTCAAAGCTACAATATATTCTCCTACTTGACATGATTTCTGCCCCACATCTTTTAGGATTAGGTCCAGCTGTGGAACTTCAGATGCTTTTGTCTTCTGATTTTCTACTGTATATATATCAAAATGCATAAAACTCCCAGTATGTTGATAAAAAGCCCAGATAAGTGGAACTCCCCAAAACTGCTTATGAGTCAGTGGAATTTTACAGTGTAATTTAAAGAAAAAAATTATTTCATGATAAACAGGTGAAGTTGGGTAGCAATTACTAATGTCACATTTCGGTTTTTGGTCCGTGCAGAACAATGTGGGACGGCGAAGTTTAAGGTGTCCTCTCAGCTTAAGATGTCTGATTATGTTTGTGGGGCAGGAGTCTCAATATCAGTGAATTTGTTTCAAGCTTTGTTAAAGATTCTGGCATTAATCCTTCCCCAATACATTGATGTAGCTGTAATGATATTCCTGCATGTCTGTGATTTGCCAGATTATTCTGTCTCTAGTAGTGAGAGGGAGGTCCTCCATTTTTTACTATGAGTAAAACCATCTTTCTCATGTTATAACTTCCTATATGCTAGCTGTTAGACTATATTTGTCATTAAATCTTAGAAATCTTGTATGTTTTTCAAGCATTCAAAATCTGGTCCTGGAGAAAAAGCTCAAATAACATGGGATAATCCTAGAGAATTGGAAGTTTATATCCAAAAACTCCAAGCTGCTGCTGAACGTCTTTCCACTGAAAATAGAAAACTAAGAAAGTGGCACACAAACTTCATTGAAAAGGTATATTTTCCAGATGAAATTGAAATTATGTCTGTTACAACTTGCTTTACCCTTTCTTTCATTTATGTGGTGATGAATATGTTTATTATCCTTTAAAATTCTTTTAACAGGTTATATCTCTCATGAATATTGATCTACTTCGTCAGCAGCAGCGTTGGAAGGGTGGACTCCAGGAGCTCAGAACTGGTTTTGCCAGCCTCGAGTCACAGGCAGGGTTTCATTATCATGTTGCAAACTGTGAACATTGGACTTTTCAACAGTAGTTAAGATTTAAGACGCAAAGATAGCATAATTGAATTAATTTTGATTAAGGATTTACTAGTTACTCAGGAAAACTGACTGTGTACTAGCTGATGCCAGATGTGAGGTAAATCTCAGATGAGGAGAATTTTTTTTTTTTTTTTCCTTGGTCATACGAGTAATGGGAAAAGAATAACACTTGGTCCGATGACAGGAGTTATATGAAGAAATGGGAAAACCTTAGGTCACGTGGATCAGTTGTGTCTGAGACATTAACGCAAGGTAAATTAAAGAAATTGGTACAGATATGAGTGATCCCCAGGCAGAATAGAACAAATTTTACAATTTAGAATTAAAATACTTTTCTGCCTGAAATAATGAAAAAGCCACATTTTAATTTGCTGATTTATCAACTGTGAACTTTAGAATAGAATCATAGAATCATTTAGGTTGGAAAAGACCCTTAAGATTATTGAATAAAATGATGAAGATTTTGATTAAGAATATCATCTTATCAAAGAAATTAGATGATATTACTATCAGATAGGCTATTTTGAGGTATCATTCAAGTCAGTTTAATTTTTCCTATAGCTTTGAGCAATAACGGGTCTGGATTCTTAGATGGATGTGGTGTTCTTAGCCTTTGTAATGCAAACCCAGATTATTTTAGTTGGTATTTGCCCGTCAAATAAATGCAGTATTTTCACTGTATTTTTCTTTCAGTTTTTTGCATCTTTTCAAGATAATACGAATAATAAATAAATACACTGATTCAGCTTTTGGTTTGTAATTTCTTTTGAAATTTAGTTTGCAAATTTTTATCTTGAAGTCAGTATTTTTTGTGAAAAAGAGTAGTCTCTATTTAGTTTAAGATCTGTTTGAAAATTGTTTGGGTTACAGGATATTTTATTTGGAAAATTAACTAAACTGCGTTCAGTCCCTTTTTTTTAATCCTTGACTAAAAATGATAAAACTTAACCAAGTGTATCCTGTTTTCACCATCCAAAATTACAAGATGGTATAGTCTTACTGCTGTTGTCATCAAAATTTTACATATTTCTTTAAAACCCATATTTATCATTGTCTGAAGGGTTAATTGAGACAATTTCAGGTTTTCTTAGTCTCTGGACTCTTTCAGCTGGAAGAGTTCCTCTGGGCAGCCTTGAGCTGTAGGGCAGACCTTAACTGTGTAGCTGCTTACGGCAACCTTGGACTGCCTCCAAAGCCCTGGCTGAAAATCTCTATCCAATTAAATAAAAGAGAACCTGTTAAGCTGGAAGAAGTTTCTAATTTCTTTTTAACTTGTATTGCTCTTTTGAAAATCCCTGGATGACTTACAAGTGACCATTTACAGTCTTGAGTAGTGTGTGACACAGCTTTACACGTTCCTACAGTGCAATGTAGCAGATTCCAATGAAGATCTGAATTCTTTAAGATAAAATCTTATATCTACTTATTAGTTAACCTTGATCTGTGGAAACACACAAGAATTTTCTGAAATACTTTTTAACACGTAGCTTACATATCATCAGAAAATAAAAGGTGTGATACAGGTTTAGATTTCTCATTCAGCCATCTCTGTATCTTATTTCTAGCAGAGCCCTTGGCATTTTAGAGTAACCTTGAAAAATCTTACATTAAACCAATGGGTGACAAATCTCAGTGAAGTTGTGATGCTGAACTGCCATAGTGACTGGTTTGATTTGGATGATTATATTTTTATTCCTATATTCATTTGAAATAAATGTAACAGCTGTATATCTTTTTAATAGTAAAACTGATCATAGAATCATAAAATATCCTGAGTTGGAAGGGACCCACAAGGATCATCGAGTCCAACTGCTTGCTCCTTGCAGGACTACCTAAAACGAAACCCCATGACTATGAGCATTGTCCAGATGCTTCTTGAACTCTCTCAGGCTTTCTGCCATGACCACTTTCCTTGGGAGCCTGTTGCAGTGGTGTGATACTTTGAATTTACTAAGAACCTGGTCTTCAGGTGTTGTACTGTGCTCCATTTCAGCTTATTATTATGGTTTAAAGAATAAAGTAAAATAAAAATAAAACCAAACATTGTTAAATTTTAGGGTTTCAAACCATGTGATATGAAAGCTTGGAGACAGCACTGGAATCATCAACTTTACAAAGCTCTGGAGCATCAGTATCAAATGGGTTTAGAAGCGCTCAATGAAAATTTACCAGAAATAAATATTGATCTGACATTCAAGTAAGATATTTTCTTTTTTCCTATTAAGAAAGTATTCTGGCTCAGGTTACATTCAAATATTAGTTCTTTTATGATTTGTTTCACTTTTTAGGCAAGGCCGGTTGCAATTCAGACCTCCTTTTGAAGAAGTACGAGCCAGATATTATAGAGAAATGAAGAGATTCATCTCCATTCCAAATCAGTTTAGGGGAGTAAGTGAAGCAGAAGAGGAGTCTATATTCACTGTTATGACTGAAAGAAATGCAAATGGATTTCTGACTGCTTTCAGTAAAGCAGAGGATTTGTTCAGAAGGCTGACAGACGTTTCTGATCAGTTCAAGGTATTTTCAATATTTGACTGACTCATGCATTTTTTTAAAGATTTGTATCATTTTAAGCTTCAGACATTCTAGAAGTAACTGAGCAGTGACATTTATGCATTATTGTCCTTTTCTGCAGGCTTATAATCAAAATCTTAGTAAGTTCATCCATGTTAAGCCAACCACTTAAGCACATACCCGACTTGAAGCATACATACAGTTCCCATTCAGATCTCAATATTATAGTTGTCTTTTTACTCTTGTTCCAAATCTGTTTTGATTATCCTTAAATGTGTGAATATGTCAAACCATTTTGTACCTCTTGACTTTTGCATCAAGAGAATATATAACTAATTGAATGAGCACAAAGGTTAAAGAGAATGTAGCTTGAAAACATTATTAAAGTAATTTAATATTATTGAGAGAGTTTTCTAGTCTGGAAAATATTTCTTTTCCATGAAATCAAAAATAATGTTGAAAAGGAATGGATCGTAATCGGCCAAGTAGATATGGAAACTCTGGTGAAGACACATCTTTCTAGCAAACAGGACTGGGAAAAAAACTTCAAAGCATTAAAAGTGAGAGGGAAAGAAGCAGAACGTCTTCCAAGGTATAGTGTAACTTGATTCTTTTGTTTTGTATTCTGTCAGACACTTTAAAGGTAATAGTGAAATAGAAATATTCTTTTTACATGGAGATAGAATTTCAAGTGGTTTTAAGATATTGGTGTACTTTAAAAATGTTTAGATTTTTGTTTTCCAGTTTTATTTTTAGACACTTTCTTTTATCTGTGAAGCCTTCTCTGCAAACTTTTAATGTCTTCCTTTGATATGATGGTAAACCCCCTCAAAATTCATGTCTGATTCTGAAATACTACAAAACACAGTGATATTTTAACAGTTCTTTTAGCTAAGTCCTGTACATGTGAAGTATATATGGCAGTTAGGAACAAATTTAGTAAATGTTTATACATGAAATAGTTCCTGTGTTGAAACACTTGATTACCTCTTATAACTTTTAGTTTAAGATATGTTAGTGTGTAGGCTTTTATTCTTACATATATTCACATGGAATTTAGTGTATTGCATGGTTAGAGTTCTCAAATGAAACTGGCTGGAATCATGTTCAGAACAAGGAAACAGAGGTGACATTTCATGCAGGAGAATGGATTGGTAGAACTTGCTGGCTAAGTGATATTCAGAGTAGTAAAGATTTTCATGAGTTCAAGGACAGTCTGGGGTGAATAGAAGAGAAATTAGCTGACATGTTTTATAGCTAGAAGCCACATGTGGCTATGAAGTGCCATGAGTTGAAAGTAATTGAAGTTGAGGAAGGATACTCAAGAAGGTATCAAATAAAGTAGCCCTTTTTCTTAGTGTTCTTTAAGGCATCTACTTATGGTCACAGTGAGATTTTAGATATGGGGCTTTGAAATGACTCAGTATGGCTTTTCTTATGTTCTTAGGTCTATTGAAGCCTGGGTTAGTAAATTCTCATGGAAATTAGAGATTTAAAGACATGACTGTACAAATAATTAAAATATTTTTCTTTTTGAGTAAAGAAATAGTCCTTTTGATTTCAGTGACATTGCTTATGTAAAATCAAACAATTTTTTAACTATTTGTAGGAGAGCATTAGACCTTAGTCCCCGTAAAACTACATATTTATGCATAATGGTTATGAATATTTCAATACTATGAATAACTATAGATGTGCATAGATCTTAGAGATATTCACATGTAAGTATACTATTGAATATTTGCTATTTTTTAATCTTTTGTTTTGAAGCACCATCAGGATAGATTGTTTAACTGTTAATTGCAACCCTGTGAAAACTGTCATTGAAGATTTCATCCAGAAGCTTTATGATATTCTTGTCATTTCTTTGAGAAAATCTATTCAAGGTAAATAACTTTAATGAACAGTATTTTTTTGTTTCTGTTGTACTTGTGGACATTTGTGTTAATGTAAATGTGGCAGACGGAGGGAGCAAGCAGCCGATTCAATGTGAATGATAGAGCAAGCTTCAATTTTATTGAAAGAAATCACCCCTTATATAAGCACTCTACAATACACTACTCGCAAATCTATTGGATACATTAAAAAGGTTACATTATAATATTTCAGCCATTGGATACATCTAAAGGGTTACATTATAATAATATACCCCTTGTGGTATTTCAGGTATGCATAAACACCTTTCTTCCTTTGAACCTGTTTTTCTACCAGGGCTGTTTTTCAATCACTGCCAAGGCCATAATGGGCCTCAGTTTATCTCTTTTCTCTCATAACAGTCCTTGTTAGCATCACTGAGCCTTGAATCTCCTTCCTTGTTAGCATAACTGTACCCTGGGTTTTTTCTTCTGTTTACCTCAGGTGGCTGTGACCAGCTCCTGCAGGGAGCTATGGCCTTGTTCTAAGAGCCATTCTCCAACACGTAAACACTCTTTAAAAAAAATATTTTAGTCTTGGGCACAGTGAGCTGCAGAAATCACAGTGCAGAGAAAATTATCTCTTACTAATTTTTCAGTACAGGCCTAACCTAAGACCCTTTGATGTCCATATGCATCTTTCCCATTCACTTGTTTTGGCCACGTCTGTTCCAGATGTAAAAGAATACATATGAACATTTTTTTACTTGTTTCTGTTGTCTGAAGAGAAATTTCTTTGTCATTTCGGGAGGAAAATTTCTTAGGTGTTTGAGGGTAATTGAAGGAGGTATCATGAAATGCTGTAACTGGAAAATATTATTAGATTTTTTTTTTTTTTTTTCACAAATTGAAGTACTTCATGAAGAGTCTTAAATAATCTAGACTTATTCCATAGAGTTACTTGTCACTTAGATTATCAAAAGGCAGAATGTTAAACAGTGCAAAATATTTCCCTGTTTCTGGGTAGTCTATCTATGTCTGGAACCAGTAGACAAAATAGAATAAGGTATAGATGATCAGAAATACTATTAGTTTGTGCTTTAAATGTAACAGTCAGCACAGGAAACAGAGAACAGGGGTTGTGCAGAAAGTAATTATTTCTATAGCCTGAAA
Source organism: Athene noctua (assembly GCF_965140245.1). NCBI lineage: Eukaryota > Metazoa > Chordata > Aves > Strigiformes > Strigidae > Athene > Athene noctua. Next base: position 249,606,871 of record NC_134037.1, on the reverse strand, counting down.
GATGAATTGTTTCCTGCAAGATGTATTATTCCCTGAAACTGTACAATTCCTTTCTCAGTAGCAAAAAGGTCTTCCTTGACAGGAAAATACAACATTATAGCTTAATTAGGGTTTGTTTGTGAATGTTTCCAATATTTAAAGTAAGGTGGTTTCAGTTAGTTTCTTAAAAAAAAAAAACAAACCACAAAACCAATTTTAGCATCTGGGTTTTTTTATTTACCCAAAAAAGACCTATACAGATTTTGAAAGTGTACAAATGTATATCTTACATATTCATGTTTCATTCTCAGAAGGGACTCTGATACTTAAGGACTAAATCATACACTGAATGGATTACGTTAAAAAAGCTATGTGTAAACACAAATGTGCAATTTTTGTTGAAGCAGCATATAAGATTGGGGTCTGCAATTTTTTAAGCAAATACATTATGTACATTATCGTGTCTTATGACAATGTTGTATCACAGTACATTTGTCTATTTATTATTACAAATATTTTCTCCATGATAACTTTGTTTTCCACCTTTATATAGGTCACCTATGTGATGTTTCTTCATTTCTCACTGATGCCATGGAAACATTAGTGATTAGGCCCCAGACTGTAGAGGAGATAGCAGAAGACAATTTAAAATATTTAAATCTACGTGAACAAAAAGAAGGGGTAAGATACTATTTTATCATATCCAGAACAGCTATCAAAAAATGTAATTGCTTTCTAGTACGGAAACATATTTAATATAACTAGTTTAGAGCATGCAGTGGCCATATAGGGTCAGGGCAGTGATTCATGTAGCAGAGGATTTTGTCTTCAGCAGTAGAATAAAGTGGCTGACTAAGGGAAAATATAAAATTGGGGTAGAATATTTGATGCTTTCCCACACTTCCAGCTTTCAACCAGAACCTTTTTGAATTTTATGTGGTTCTTGAGCATATAGTAACACACAGTTGACTTCTCCTCCACAACATTACCTCGTCACCTCTTGATAGGAAATATACCTTTGACATTCAAAATACCCTCTATTAAAGTGTAGATCGATTATCCATTACATGAAGGAGCCCTCCTTTTATTTTTTTTTTTTTCACCTGCCATCTGTTCACATCATACCATTTGAATCTTACTTTGGAAGAGAGATGGATCAATCAATCTCTGTTCTTCTTTTTCTTGACACATGATTGTATTCTTTGTTATGTTCTGTATCAGCCGTCTCTTTTCTAGATTGAAGAGTTTTAGTTTACCTTTTCTTTTCTAATACATAAGGCTGCTCATGACTTTGATCACCCTTGTGCCCTTTGGTAAGTCTTTTCTTGTATTGCAATGTTTTTCTGTGGGACCAACAGAATTTTGCACAATTTTTAAGATATGAACAAATCATGAATTTATATGGTGAAATAGCATTCATTCTCTTTTTGATTATTGTGACTCCTAACATTTGAATTACTTTCTACTGCTCAGATTAAACTGGCATTTTTGTACAACTGACTGTCATAGCCCCAAGATACCAATCTTCAACTGCAGTTGTTAGCTTAGAACTAAACATGTACATGTGAAATTTATTTTTTCACATATATGTCAGTTTATGGTTATCTGTATATATGTCACCAGTATCATCAGTCATTATTTTTTCTAAGTTAATTCTTCAGTTCTTCACAGGTGAACTGTTTTACTGCCTGGAATAAAACAGTATTACCAGTAAATTTTATCATCTCGTAGGCTAGTCTCCTTTTCCAACTCTTTTATAGAGCAGTCCAGCGCAGGTACCTACAGAACTCCATGAGTGACCTTTTTCTATTGCAGGAACTAGCCATTTTCTCCTCTCTCCATTTTCAATCTTTTACTCAGTTATCTCTGCAAGGACCTTTGCTCTTATGTCAAGGTTACCAGGTTTCCTTAAATGCCTGTGGTGAAGGTTTGTGTTAAAAGCTTTCTGGAAACACAGCTGGAATATATAATTTTTATTTCCTTCATCCATATCCTTACAGATGCCTTTAAAGAACTCTGGTTCTACAAAATTGTGGAATTCTACAAAAAGCATATTGACTCTTCCCAATCAGACACTATTTATCCAGAAAGAGATTCAGTTCTCAATGAATGTATCAGAGTTTAGATGTGTATGTGCAGGTGTCAGCAGCATGTGTGCTGTTAATATACTCAGCAGAAGTCTGGTTCAGATGCATAGTGCAGTTCTGGAGTTACTGAGATGCATATCCAACATCCACACAAGAGTGGCAGACATAACAGAGGAGTTCTGGGAGACCTCTGCCTTTCTGTAGTTACAACTGGAGGCCAGGCAAGTGGAGGCAACTGGAGGCTAGACACGTATTTGTGAGAAACTGAATCAAGTTGCTAGTGAATGGAGTCAGTTGTAGCCTAAAGCAATCCATTTCACCCTAAAGTAGACTACCCCGTGACTGATCCTCCTGAATTGTTTTCTTAGCTCCATGAAGAGCTCAATGCAGTTGTTCATACATAGGTGTCTACTGTTTTGGGGATGTCCTGTTGTATCTTGAGAGCTCCAGAAAAGCTGGCAGATAGGACACAAGACTTATGGAAGACCCATAACTTTTGGGGCAGTGGATGTAAGGCAGATGGGAGAGTAGGAGATCTCAAGTAATGCCAGAAACCTCTGTCATTAAATGATTGAGACCTTGCATTCCATGACTTCTTTGGTGATAACGGAGTTTTAGATGCCTACTTAACAAGCCAATGTACAGACATCTAATTTTAGATTAATCTTTTTCTTGGATACAGTTTAGTTGTTTGGCTGCTAACTCAGTCTTAACTGTGTGGGTAGAAGTACATTTTGTAGCAACTCTGGGAGAATTGTTGGATGCTAAAGAGAATTCATTCTCTATAATTTACAAAATGGTATTGCTCCTTAGCATTAGTGCCCATGGTCACCTCTTAATTTTTAAAGGAAAACATACTTAACAGAACATTTTAGTAAATGTGTAAAACTATGTGTTTATTTCAGTTTCTCCTGACTTACATAGTTTAAAAGAATTGTGATGGTTTTTTGGTGGTTTTTATTTATTTATTTATTCATTTATTTATTTATTTATTTTATTTCGTTGGCTCTTAATAAGCACCACACAGCTACTTGCTCACTTCCTCACTCACTCAAACAGCCTTCTTCACCCCTGATGGGAGAAGAGGAAGGGAAGAGTAAAAGTGAGAAACCTCAGGGATTGAGATGCAAATAATTTGATCAAATAATTTGATAAGTGAAGGAAAAATGGAAGGAAGGAAGGAAGGAAGGAAGGAAGGAAGGAAGGAAGGAAGGAAGGAAGGAAGGAAGGAAGGAAGGAAGGAGAAAGAAGAAGGAATGAAGGAAAGAAAGAAGGAAAGAAGGAAGGAAAGAAGGAAAGGAAGGAAGGAAGGAAGAAAGAAAGAAAGAAAGAAAGAAAGAAAGAAAGAAAGAAAGAAAGAAAGAAAGAAAGAAAGAAGGAAAGAAGGAAAGAAAGAAAGAAAGAAAGAAAGAAAGAAAGAAAGAAAGAAAGAAAGAAAGAAAGAAAGAAAGAAAGAAGGAAAGGAAGAAAGATTAAAACCAGTACAAGTGGACAGTTGCTCACCACCTCCCATGGATGGACTGATGCCCAGCCTGTTCCTGAGCAAAAGATGTCTAACCTACCTAAACCCCACTCCACCCCATTTTATTGCTGAGCATGACATTATATGGCATGAAGTATTTTTCTGTGTTCCTTCCCAACTTCTTGCGTACCCCCAATCTATTCACGGAGGGTGGGGAGGCAGAATGAGAAACAAAGAAGGCCTTGATGCTGTGCAAAGACTGTTCAGCAATAGGTGAAACATTAGCGTGTTGTCAGTATTGTTTTTGTCACAGATCTAAAACATAGCACCATATGAGCTGCTATGAACAAAATTAACTCCATCCCAGCCAGTCCCAACACATTCGCATACTTATTTGCTGGATTCTGTTGCTCTGCTGCTGCACTCTGATTGAGTGGATCTCTGCAATATAAAGAGGCATTTTTCTGTTTCATAGTAAACATTCACTTTTGTGTATCTCATGTCAGAATCAAGATTTAGAATTTCTCTAAATAGGCCAAATACTATTTTTTTCAGTGTTTTAACGTTACTCTATAAACAGTATTAAAAAGCCAGCTGTATATAGGCATATATATTCTGTGCATACACACTTGATGTTTCTTATATATTTGCTTATAGTTTTGCTAAACAGGATTTGCTGATTTTTTATTTAAATATGTATTTTTAACCTGTTTGAATTTAGATTTTTCTCCTGTTTCAAGAGGCTGAAGATAAAAACAAACTTTTGCGAACTGTGGCTGGTGCAGGTTTGGACACTGGTGCAGGTTTGGACAGTATCAGTAACCTAAAAGCTACATGGGATAAATTTGAATTAATGATGGAAAGCCACCAGCTTATGATTACAGAACAGGTAACAATGAAAGGTTAATATTTTACCTAAAAATGTTGAAATTATTTTGAGTAAGTCTGGATAAATATATATTTTTAGATTAAATCCATTGTTCTCAGATTGGTGCTAACGCCAAATTTACTGAATTGAGGGAGAGCCTTTAAAGGAAGAATACTTAAACTGTTTAAACAATAACTAAATAAAACTCCCGTTGAACTGATGCTGCAATGAATGTTACATTGTTGTACTTCTGTCTCAAACAACTTTTTGGTGACAGAGATGGCTTAATGAATTCAATGGTTAACTGAGGACAACAGGGTAACAGTTAAAAGATAGCATTTTTTATTACTTTTATCATGTTTTTAATACTGATACTTGTTTATTTCTTTTCATGCAACTTTACTAAACTATGCACAGTCCTGCAGTTCTGGTCCATAGGCAAACTGCTGAACTCATTTGAAATTCTTTGGAGAAACAAAGAGTGTGGTTAGTAAAACTGCCACCTTAGACTTCCGGACGGCTAACTTTGACCTGTTCAAAAGACTGATTAACAAAATCTCTTGGGAGGCTGCCTTGAAGGAAATGGGAGTCCAGGAAGGCTGGACATGCTTCAAGAGAGAAGTCTTAAAGGCACAGGATCAGGCTGTTCCTGTGTGCTGGAAAACAAGCAGGCGGGGAAGGAGACCAGCCTGGCTGAACAGGGACCTTTGGCTGGATCTCAAGAACAAAAGGAGAATCTATTGCCTTTGGAAGAGGGGGCAGGTCTCTCATGAAGACTATAAAGATGTAGTGAAGATATGCAGGGACAACATTAGGAGAACCGAAGTACAGCTAGAGCTCAACTTGGCTACAGCTGTTACGGATAATAAAAAATGTTTCTATAAATTCATTAACAGCAAAAGGAGGATTAGGGAAAATCTCCCTCCTTTACTGGATGCAGAGGGAAACATGGTAACTAAGGATGAGGAAAAGGCTGAGGTGCTCAACGCCTACTTTTCCTCAGTCTTTAGCAGTGGAACTGGCTGTTCCCCAGACACCCAGCCTCATAAGCGGGGAGGTGGGGAGGGGAAGCAGATTGAGGTCAGCACAGTTGAAGAGGAGGTGGTCAGAGACCTGCTGCACCACTTGGATGCACACAAGTCTGTGGGACCAGATGGGTTACACACAAGGGTGCTGAAAGAGTTGGCAGATGTGCTTGCCAAGCCACTGTCCGTGATTTACCTGAAATCATGGCTAACTGGGGAGGTCCCATTGGACTGGAGGGTGGCAAATGTGACACCCATCTACAAGAAAGGCAGAAAGGGTGATCCAGGAAACTATAGACCTGTCAGTCTGTAGTTTGGTGCCAGGGAAGGTCATGGAGCAGGTCATCTTGGGCGCCATTAGAAGTCATATAATGGACAACAAGGGGATCAGGCCTAGTCAGCACGGGTTTATGAAAGATGGGTCCTGCCTGACAAACCTGATCTCCTTCTATGACAAAATGACCTGACTGTTAGACAAGGGAAAAGCTGTCGATATTATCTACCTGGATTTTTGAAAAGCATTCGACACAGTTCCCCATAGAATTCTCATAGAAAAACTGGCTGCCCACGGCCTGGATGAGCGAATGGTCTGCTGGGTCAAGCACTGGATGAATGGACAGTCCCAGAGAGTGGTGGTCAGTGGAGCTAAATCCAGCCGGTGGCCAGTCACAAATGGTGTTCCGCAGGGCTCAGTGTTGGGACCATTTCTGTTCAACATCTTTATTGACGATCTTGATAAGGACATAGAGTGTATCATCAGTAAGTTTGCAGATGACACCAAGTTAAGCAGGAATGTCAATCTGCATGAAGATAGTGAGGCTCTACAGAGACTTGGATAGATTGGATCGGTGAGCTAACATTAATGGGATGAGTTTCAACAAGTCCAAGTGCCAGGTCCTGCACTTGGGCCACAACAACCCCACGCATCACTGCAGGCTTGGGGAGGTGTGGCTGGAGAGCTGTCTGGAACAAAAGGATCTGGGGGCTCTAACTGACAAGCAACTGAACATGAGCCAGCAGTGTGCCCAGGTGGCCAACGGCATCCTGGCTTGTATTAGAAATAGTGTGACCAGCAGAAGTAGGGAGGTGATAGTCCCCCTGTGCTCTGCACTGGTGAGGCCTCACCTGGAGTATTGTGTCCAGTTTTGGGCACCTCAATGCGAGAGAGATATCGAGGTGCTGGAGCGAGTGCAGAGGAGGGCAACGAAGCTGGTGAAGGGCCTGGAGATCAAATCCTATGAGGAGAGATTGAGGGAGCTGGGACTGTTCAGTTTGAGGAGGAGAAGGCTGAGGGGAGACCTCATCACTCTCTACAGCTCCCTGAAAGGACACTGTAGAGAGGTTGGTGCTGGTCTCTTCTCACAGGTGATTAGTAACAGAAGAAAGAGGGAACGGCTTTAAACTCCAACAGGGGAGGTTCAGACTGGACATTAGGAAAAAAATTTTCACAGAAAGAGTGGTCAGACTGTGGAATAGGCTGCCCAGGGAGGTGGTGGAGTCACCATCCCTGTGTGTGTTTAAGGGTCATTTGGATGAGATGCTGGGGGATATGGTGTAGGGGAGAACTTTATAGAGTAGGGCTGATGGTTGGACTCGATGATCCCAAGGGTCTTTTACAACCTCAATGATTATATGTCTCTACTGAAGGTATCAATGTCATACAAATATAGCCATTTTTCTATGTAGGCCAAATAAATAGGTCTGAAATACCGGCATGAAAAAAAAACATTAATGACCCCTTTTTCAAAAAAAACCCCAGCAGAATAAAGATGAGCTATTTCTTAGGGTATTATACAAGAAGTTTTTTGAGTTTGATCAAGTTGTAGTTATCAAGTTTTGATCAAGTTTTGAAGTTGATGCTTTGATTTTGATATTTGTAGTTACAAGCCATTGAAGGAATTTCACTTTAACTCTTGCTTTACAGATTGAAATAATGAAAGGAAATGTGATTTCACGAACTAATATATATCTTCAAGACCTGGAAAAGTTTAAAGCTCGTTGGGATCAGCTAAAGCCAAGTGATGATGTCATTGAAACAGGTGGCCAGGATGTGCTGGAGAAAAGTGCTCAGATCATAAAGGAAAAAAAAAAAGAATTTGATGAACTTGAAACCGTGAAAGAAAAGCTCATGTATGTATGTTTATTTCCCTGTATACCTTATTCATTAATGTGTGGATCTTTTGCAGCAATAGTATCTTAGAAAATGTTAAATAATTTTTATTACAGCAGGTAATGTAAGGAATTTCATTTTATTTGTATTACATGTTTTTCATTAGATCTTCAGGGTCCTTTTTGTTCATTTTACATAGCATGAATTTCTCAAGCTAATTTTTTCTCGAGTTTTTTGGAATGAAAAATTCAAGTCTCTTAGGCTTTCATATAAGGGAGTCTGTACACTAAAGGCTTGATTCTGACTTCTGGAATTCTCACTAAGAGGTTTGGGATATTTGTCCGAGAAGTGGGAGTTATTACTTTAATCCTCTTGTAACTTAAGTGGGCAAGAGCTCACCCCTGCCATTTCTTGAGTAAGTGTCCTATCTGGCAGACTGTTGTGCAGAATGAAAGGGTTTTTGCTCAAGGTGCCTATCAGTAAGCTCATTATTGCAAATCTTGAGCAGACGAAGTTTTCTATTTAAATTTTTGGCTTAGCACTTAAATATGATAGTAAATAAAATTAACTTATTCTTTCTACCTAAGGGGAAGAAACAACCAATTAAAAATTACTTTCTTTCAAGTTTTGTTTTTGGGGGCACAAATTAATTCACTTTTCTCATAAATGAGAAAGAAATGAAAGTTTATGGAAAATAATTGTGAATATGTGAAAAGATTGTTGTGTAGGAGAGTTATTCCTTGTATTCCTTCATTATTAATATTTAAGAAGGAGAGCATAAGGAAATTGAAGTTAGCAGCAATGTTCTCCAGTGAAGCTAACTGCTTTTCTTAAAAAAGTATAATTATTTCCATATGATACTATCACTTAAACCATAAATGTATAGTGGAGTAATGTAATACATAATACAGTGATCTTTTTATTCAGTGAAGAATGCCGTCATTTTAAATTGGAAGAGCCTGACTTTTCATTGTCAAAAATTGTATGTCAAGATATTAAGAGCTGTGCAGAAGTCTGGGCATTGTATGAAGAGTTTCATCAAGGTTTTCAGGAAAAAGCTAAAGAAGACTGGATTACTTTTAGGTATGATTTTGTTACTTAATTTTTCATGGACATATATATGGTTGTAGTACTGTGTTGTTATAATCCTTTGATATTCCATTTTCATTCAGGAGTAAAACATACCTATTTGAAGAATTTCTGTTTAACTGGCATGAAAAAATGAGGAAGATGGAAGAACATACTGTAATGACAGTAAAATTGCAAAAAGAAGTGGACAAATATAAAGTAAGATACTCATTACAAGAAGGGGTATAAAACAAAAAAGGATTTGGTATTACTGGGTAATATACTTCTTTCTGTAGCTCATTGTTCAGTTCTTTATAATAAAATCAGTTACAATTTAACAAAATATCTTCTGATACTGCTTTGAACATTTCACTTCTGAGAACCTTTTAGTTCCTCACAGTGAACAGGAGGGTCATTACAGTTTACATAAACACGCATTTAGCAATGAGTTTTCCTTGGGGTTGTACTCTTAAACTTTAAATCCAGAAACTAAAAAAAAAGGTATTTCAGTTTAAGAATGTAAATTTTTGTTTTGTTTGAATTTTTTGGTTTTGCTTGAATTTGTAATCAAACAGATACTTTTCATAAAGACTAGATTAATTCACATAGCATTTTTCCTATAGTTGATAATTCCACTCCTAAAATATATAAGAGGAGAACATCTTTCTCCAGACCACTGGTTGGATCTCTTTCGTCTTCTGGGTCTTCCCCGAGGAACTACACTTGAGGGTTTGTTATTTGGAGATTTGCTAAAAGTGACAGATGCCATTATAGAAAAAGCAACAGAACTTAAGGTATGAATAATTTCTACTGTATTTTATTTATGGTTTGTTTTATGTAGTATATTTTGTTCTGTATGCATATTTTTCTTTTTATTACTAAAGAAATATAATGTATTTTTGCATGGAAAATTTATTGCAAGCTCTGTAGTTTCAAATGAAATCTATTTATGCTTTTAAATAGGATTTGAATTGTCGAGCCCAAGGTGAAGTCACTATCAGAGAAGCATTACGTGAGCTTGAACTCTGGGGAGTTGGAGCCGTCTTTACATTAACAGATTATGAAGATAGCCAAGGCAAGACTATCAGGCTTATTAAAGACTGGAAGGACATAGTCAACCAAGTTGGAGATCATCGCTGTCTTCTACAGTCCCTCAAGGACTCTCCGTATTACAAAGGTTTTGAAGATAAAGTGTCCATCTGGGAAAAAAAGCTGGCTGAGTTGGATGAGTATCTACAGAATTTAAACCAAATTCAAAGGAAATGGGTCTATTTGGAACCGATATTTGGTCGTGGAGCTCTGCCCAGAGAACAGGCTCGTTTTAACAGAGTTGATGAAGACTTTAGGTTAGTGTTATGGAACGTGACTTATTTTTTGTAGTGCCTTTGACATGTGTAGGCTAGAACATTCTTCACGGAGAAAATATATGGAACAATTGAATATGTATGGAGAATGAAGGTCAGCAACAGGCGTTCATTAGGTATAGATGTGTGACAGTGACATAGATCTGAATAAAGGTGGTAATGTAGATTTCATCTAATGGGGTACATGTGAAGCAGGGAAACACATTATCAAAGATCATGAACAAATGGGGCAAACACAAGATCTGTCTTGTCAACAGAAGCAGAGGTGATGTAATTGTTTTTTCAAGAATCATTTCTTGTTGAAGACAAGCACTTTGTTCACTAAGAAATTACACAGATGGACTTCTGGGAGAAACAGATGTTTTGTTTATTCCAAACAAGTCAAGGAGATAAAAAGGAAGGAGATTCTAGAAATGTAGAAAGATACGTACCATTATCTGTCTTGATATGAGATAGAATGACTTCTTACAAGGAAATAAATGTCAGGAATTGAATTTTTGTGGTTTTGGGTAGAGAAATTTTAACAAGAAACAGTTGTTATTAAATTACATTGGAGTCATTGATGTGAATTCTGAAATGTTTCATCATTAATACAGAAAACTGAAAGTTACATATTATCTATCTATATGACTTGCTTGTGCTTTAGTTTTTATTTACATAATTATATATCATATTTAGATTAACATTTTAATGGTTGTTTTATGAATTATTCAATTTTTTTCTGTCAAGATCCATTATGTCAGATATCAAGAGTGACAATAGGATAACATCACTGAATGCCCGGACAGGAATAAGAAATACCTTAATTACCATACTTGACCAGCTTCAGAGATGTCAGAGATCTTTGAACGAGTTTTTGGAGGTACAGCTGACGTTAATATAGTTTTCTATAAGGAAAGTCAATAAGTTTGAAGTTAGATAAACAAAACTGATTTATTTTGTTTTTATATAGGAAAAACGCTCAGCATTTCCAAGATTCTATTTCATTGGAGATGATGACTTATTAGAAATTTTAGGACAGTCCACAAATCCTCTGGTTATCCAGTCTCATCTTAAGAAACTTTTTGCTGGTAAAGCATTAATCTTCATTTGTGAAAAGTACTTATATAGAAATAAGGTTCTTCAAAGCTAAATGTTGCAGTGGGTCTTTTTCTCTCTTTCTACTGTTACACACTAGGGAACTAATGTTTGCATTTAACAACATATAACTTCATTGCTGTTTGTGATTAACAGGCATTAATAGTGTGAGCTTTGATGAAGAATTTAAATACATAGTTGCCATGAAGTCTGTAGAAGGAGAAACTGTGCCACTTAGAAATAAAGTTCTTCTGTCAAATGATGTGGAGGTAAGAAAATTTCATCCAAGTTTAATGCAAGTGTCTTTGAGAAATTATTTTGTAATATGACTTTTGGGTTTTTTTAATCTCTTTATCAGGTGTGGCTAAACAGTTTGGCTTTGGAGATGAAGGAGACCCTGAAAAAACTGTTAATTGACTGTGTTGATACTGGAAAAAAATCACAAGGTTCAATTGATCCATCACTCTTTCCTTCCCAGGTAGTAGTTCATCAAGTAATACCACTGTGTAGTCTCAGTTTTACCAAATAAGCTATTTTCTGAAGTCTCATAATGAAATATACATATGGATTTGGAAGAAAATAACCACAAACAAATAAATTTTATTAATTTATAGTTGTCATGGTTTAAACCTGACCAGCAGCTAAACATCACACAGACACTCGCTCACCCTCCCCTACCCCGGGGAAAGGGGGAGGGAATTGGAGAGGTAAGGGTAAGGAAACTGATATGTTGAGAGAAACACAATTTAATATTGAAATAAAATTAAAATAATAATTATAATAGTAATAATAGAAAATACAAACGAGTAACGCACAGTATGATTGCTCGCCACCCACTGATCGATGCCCAGCCCATTCCTGGCTAGTGATCCCAGAGAAGAGAGAATCCTGAAACCACAGCCCTGGAACTAAGAGTGAGCTTCCTGATCAACCCTCACCTATATACTTAGCATGAGGTTATATGATAGGGAATATTCCATTGGCCAGTTGGGTTCTGTTGCTCTGGTGCTGCTTCTTCCCAGCTTCTTATATGCCTGAGCACTAGGAGGACATTGGGAGTTGAAAAGTTCTTGATTTTTTAGCAACAGCTAAAAACATCAGTACATTATCAACATTCTTCTCGTATCAAGTCACATACTGAATCCAAACCACAGCACTATTCTAGATACTAAGAAGGGAGAAAAATTAGCTCTATCACAGCCAAAATCAGGACAGTAGTATAGAGAAATTGTTTAAAATAAGTGTTTGTAGGATTCTTTTTAAACATTTGAAATACTGAAATCTTTTACATGGCACCTGATCTAATATCCATCTATTAAATTTGATGTAAATTTTGATCTTAGTTGTTAGTGAATATTACATGCAGGGTTGCTAAGACTTAGTAACATAAAAAAGCTGGGTTTGAATCTGATTAAAATATAGTTTCTAAAGCTTAACTGTATAAGAAGAAATAGTCATGAACATGAAATTCTTTTATACAGTTTTGACCAGTAGCATAGACAATCACATAGAATCACAGAATGGTTGTGGTGGGAAGAGACTTCTAGAGGCCATCTGGTCCAACACCCCTGCTCAAACAGGGCCACCTAGAGCTGATTCACCCAGGACCATGTCCAGATGGCTTTTCAATGTCTTTAAGAATGGAGACTCCACCACCTCCCTGGGCAACCTGTGTCAGTGGAGTCACTCTTGAGTAAAAAATGTTCCTAATGTTCAGACATAGCCTCCTGTGTTTCAGTCTATGCCTGTTGCTTCTTGTCTAGTCACTGGACACCTCTGAAAAGGGCCTGACAACATTTTCTTTGCACAATCCCTTCAGGTATTGATAGAAATTGGTAAGATCTCTTCATGAGCCTTCCCTTCCCAAGGCTGAACAGTCCCAGCCCTCTCAGCCTTTCCTCATGGGAGAGATGCTTCAGTCTCTTAATCATCTTTGTGGCCCTTCACTGGTCTGTGTCCAGTAAAGCACCTGTTGTCATTGGCTTCTCTATTACTTGGATGAGGAAGTTGTCATCCATGGACTCCAGGAACCTCCTGGATTGCTTATGTCCTGCTGTGTTGGCCCTCCAACAGCTATTGGGGTGGTGGAAGTCCCCTGTGAGGGCCAGGCCTGTCTGTAGGGGGCCTCATCCACTTGTTTCTGCTGTTCAGGTGGCCTAGAGTAGACACCCACTATAATGTCACCTTGAACACCCACGATAACATCACCCTGACCCATCCTGTCTTTAATCCTAACCTATAAACTCTCAGATGGCTCCTCATCCATCCCCAGACAGAGCTCCACACACTCCAGCTGCTCTCTCACATAAAGAGCAACTCCATCTCCTCATCATCCCTTCCTGTCCTTCCTAACGAGCCTGTATCCCTCCGCTTCAACACTGCAGTCATGGGAGTCACCCCACCACATCTCCATGAGCCGAACAAGATCGTAGCCCCACAACTGCACACAGATCTCTAATTCATTATGTTTATTCTGCATACTGCATGCATTAGAGAACAGGCATTTTACGGGCACTCCAGCATGTTGAGTATCTGGAGAGGGTTTGGGATATTTCTCCATAATGGTGCCTTGTAGGCACTTCTTTGCTGACATGCAAGTGCTGGAGGTGACCCCACTTAAGTCCCATTTTGATGTTTTTTGTGAGCCCTTCCTGTAACATCACTCCATGCCCTTTGCTCAGTGATTCTGTCTGTCACGCTCTCGCAGGTCTGATGGTTACTCCCTCCCCCAGAATGTTGTCACTGTTACAAATCTTCAGATTGGCATAGTTGGTGGAATTTTTTGTTACAGATCTTTCCAGTTCCAGGTTTGACTGAACCTTCATATCTCAAGACAGGGCTTTTCCAGTGAACGTAAAGTATTTAGAATATGAATGGTGTGTTATAAACTGGAATGCAAAATTAGCATATCAGTGACACAGAAAGTCAGAGGTGCTCCTGAGCCTGTTGAAATGGGCTCAGCATGCCTACCATACGGTAGTTTCCATCTGACATATTTAATGGGAAAAGGTTCTTTAAAAATTTTGCTAGCAGATGCTGTACAACAGCTAAAGGACTTGCTGTGTTAGATTACATTACAAGTTTTTAATAAATTTTGTCTGGTTTTAAGATGGCTATATTTGTTCTTAAGAGCACAGCAAATGTGTGACTTTGTTTAAAAATGATACAGTGAAGTACTTTGAATTTCAGACATAATAAGCAATTACAAATTAATTGAAAAACTCTTTGTCTTCTGTATTTATAAAATGCAATTTGAACTTTTTCTTCCAAAGATTCTTTCCTTGGCAGAACAAATTCAGTTCACTGAAGATGTTGAAAGTGCTATCAAAGACTGCAGTCTGCAACAATTAGAATTAGAACTTATGGCTAAACTGGAACATTATACCAGCATTGATACTAGTATGGAAGATACTGGGAGTACAGGTATAAAAATGTTAATTAATATATAGTTCTCCGTAATGACTGTGTAGTTGTATAGTATTTAACATTCTGCTTATTTAAACAGAAAATTGTATAAATCTCTCTTAGTTTGAGTTCATAAAGTTGTTACATTAAGTTACCCAGCTATTAGTGCCAAGATTAGTATGTTTAATAATTCAGAGTGAGCAATGGATTTTTATTTAGATTAAAAATGACCATGGAACATTTGTATATATGCAAACCTCTCTAATTAATTTTTTAATAGCTTTTAATACTTTCTGGTTTATATATTTGCTGATAATTTGTCCTCACCTACTGAACTGTAGTGTTATTTTTCATGAAACCTGCCTAAACAACAGTTGAGGTACATTATGTCATGCCATTATATTCTCTACAACTGTGTAGGTGATTCTCTTTTTCTCTCTTAGATGTCTATATCTTCATCTGAACTAAAAATTCTTGAATAATTCTGTAGCAAAGCCAATAAACTAGTTATTCTGAAGACATGATTGTTCACTATCTTATATAGTCCAAATGGATTAGAATAATTATGCCTTTGAGTGCTTATTCTTCTCTTTTGACCAGAAGGGGGGCTTTGAATGACTACCTCAGATGTAGAATTCTGAAGTGTAGGTTAGGTGAGATGGCTCTTACCGTATATGCATAAAAAGATTCAATTTGACGTGTAGCTGACAATCTTCCACTACATTTGTATAGCTACTTACTGTATTAAATTCTAGTTTAGAATTTGTGAACTGTTAACATCTGATACATTATTAGGAATAGGATTCATATCACCTACCTTCAGTAGTCTGTAAGTGTGGTTCTTTATCTAAACTCCCTTTCTGTGCTATTTCTATAACCATTAGAGAAATGTCGCCAGTTATAGAAGAGTGTTCATTCATCTATTGTATAATACATTTAGAGTAACTTTTTAGTTTGGATAATAGGTGTGATTTTGAAGTGAGTTGCCTGACTATCCCCACTTATTTTGGTTTAATTCCCATCATGGAATGGTATTGGAGCACACAAACTGGATTTCTTTCAAATGAAACTAAACTAAACAATATGTTCTCAGAGTACACTTAATGCACCCAATCTGCTAATGAACATTCATTCCACATCACCCTAATTAGTCTGAGTAAAATCTCCAGAGCACGTGTAGTATGGTTTTCAGATCCTCAGCAGATCAACTAACAAATTGTGCCACACTGATTACTGAAATGGACATAGTTGTAAACTCTCCTGAAATTAAGTACTTTCTAGAAAAGCCTCTCTCTGTATTGAGTATAGAGGCAGACAAAATCACTTCTAAATGACTGAAGTTACATGATGATTCACATTTCTCCCTCGGGATTTCGTTTTATGCGGTTTACTTTAGATAATAATATTTCTGTATATAATTGAAACAAGATCTGAATAAAATCTTCTGATAATAGAAAGCAGCACAATGAACTTGAGAATGGGTAGCATGTATCTTCCTTACTACACTGTTGTGATTTTTTTTATGTGTGTGTGGTTATTTGCAGAAGCAGGAATCCTTGAGCTCAAGCTTAAAGCTCTGATTCTTGATATCATTCATAACATTGATGTGGTGAAGCAGCTGAATCAAGCTCAGGTTAACAATGTTGAAGACTGGGCTTGGAAGAAGCAGCTGAGATTTTATATGAAAGACAAAAAATGTTATGTTCAGATGGTAGATGCTGAACTCCAATATACATACGAGTATCAGGTGTGGTATTTTTAATTTTTACCTGGTGGCTTTTATATCAGTGTCAAACTGATTTCACATATGCTGTTGGTTGCCTCCCAACTGTTGCCATTTTTTCAACTTTGTTGTGTCCTTAGCGTGATGTTTCATAGAAAATACTAAAAGATAGGGTAAACATTTTCATACTGATATTGATGGGGTAAATGTAAGATTTATGGAAAGCAGCTACATTATCATATAATTGTTTCTAATATGCTTGCTACTTTTATATCAGAGTGCAGTTTCATCTGTGTTGACCCCTTTTCTGTAATTCTAAAAAAATTTGCACAATGCTTTGACAATCTGATATAAAATTAGGAAAGCTTCATAACTGTAAACAAATTCATATTCTTAATGGACAGTAATCTTGACTGTTGTGTTATATTTTCAAATTAATGACTTATGAATGAAATTAATGAAATTACATTATCAATATTTCTGTCTAACAATCATTTGTTTTGTTTATGCAGGGTAATTCCTCAAAACTTGTTTATACACCTTTGACAGATAAGTGTTACTTAACTCTTACTCAGGCTATGAAGATGGGCCTTGGAGGAAATCCCTATGGTCCAGCTGGAACTGGAAAGACAGAGTCAGTAAAGGCCTTGGGTGGACTTCTTGGAAGACAAGTGTTAGTCTTTAATTGTGATGAGGTGAATATGTTTCTGTATAATTTAGGAAATGGTTATCTGTGCCCATACTTCAATATTATATTCTAGAAATACTTTTGATAGCTTGTCAGTTTCCATTAGAAATTTGTGGATATTTCCAAAGACATATTTTTTAACAGATGAGAAGACAGTCTTTCATTATTTTCTTGTTATTTGAATTTTGATAATACTCTTTTCAATTTTGAGGGCATTGATGTGAAGTCGATGGGGCGCATATTTGTCGGCTTAGTGAAGTGTGGTGCCTGGGGCTGTTTTGATGAATTCAATAGACTTGAGGAAGCTGTATTGTCTGCAGTATCCATGCAGATTCAGACAATTCAACATGCATTGAAGAAACGTAGTCCTGTATGTGAGATGCTTGGCAAAAAGGTACATCAAAACTTACTTATTTTCTTCTTATAAAAATAGTCTATAAACAAGTGGGTCAAACTTAAAAACTGATTACTGTAACTAAACATAGCCCACTGAAAATTTCTCAATACTGTTTCAAATGACAATATACTATTACAATGCACTTCTAATGCTAGGTCGAAATGGATCATAATTCTGGAATTTTTATCACTCTGAATCCTGCTGGAAAAGGTTATGGAGGAAGACAAAAACTACCTGATAACCTCAAACAACTTTTCAGGCCAGTTGCTATGACTCATCCAGACAATGAACTCATTGCAGAAGTGATTCTATATTCAGAAGGCTTTAAGGATGCTAAAATACTTGGTAGAAAATTAGTGGCTATTTTTAATCTAGCAAGGTAAGCTCTTTTATTTCTTTTTTTTTTTTTTTTTTTTCTCTCTCCCCTTAGTCATGTTACTTTTCTAATTCTCTTCCCTCCTGCTTTCATTTCAGTATTGATACTTGTGGTTATCTCACTGCCATCTTCCTTCTTCTCCATCTAGTTTATGCCAAAGCATGACTGTAGGGATACAATCTGCACATACTTTCTGTTAACTTTCTGAAATATTTTATTACTTGGATATTTCAAAAAGCTATATGTCAGAAACAAAACTAGACATAAAACTGCAGGTTTGGAGTAATCTGAAGTTTTACATTCAAAACAACTCTTAATTCTGAATGCAAATCCCTGTAGATACTCATTAAACTTATAGAATAAAAATATTGCAATATATTGAGAGGTTCCAGTCTGAAAATATCTAGAATGCAATTATAATCTCAAGGTGGCAAAGTACTGCTCCCCTATTACGCTCATTAAATATAAATGCTCACAAGCATTGTGTTGAATTTAGACTCTTTAAGTTGTTGAAATGCAAGTGACTATTTCATTATAAGTATGCATATTAGAACAAAATTCAGAGGTTTTAATTAGTGCTGTATATTTCTGAAATGCATTTCAGATGGTGCTACAGATACTTGTCAGTTTCTGTTTTGCCCAGAACAATGTTAGGAGCATGTTCATTTGCTGTACAAAAATTTCAGGTGGTGTCACCTAACACTTATTACAATATTGCTGTTTTTAAATTTAGGGAGCTTCTGACACCACAGCAGCACTATGACTGGGGTTTACGAGCATTGAAGACTGTTTTGAGAGGCTGTGGCAGTCTTCTTCATCAGCTGAAAAAAAGTGAAGCAAAGCAAGAAAGTAAGGTTGACCATGCCAAACTTTTGATCATTTAGGGTATTGTACAGATATAATTCAGTCCAGCTTTCTTGTTCACTGGACTTTTGAGAAGCTGTGGCTTGTATCTGGAGGCAATTCAGAAAAGATGAAAATATCTGTGAAAGTCCTCCTTCATTATGAGATGACAAAAGACTGTTTCATGTTCTAGATTGAGCTTTTATCTGATAAGAACATAGATATAGGATTTATTCTACAATGATTTTGAGTGATTCTCAAAGACTCTTGTTTTCATGTGGCTTAGGACAGGAAAATTGATTATCTGATGCTGTCATTATTCATCAGTCACCAGACCATTTTGATTCAATTTGAGGTTTGCTAAAATTGTCACATGGCATTAATTCAGACTGGTAGACAGAGACAAATATAAGGACAGTTAGAAATTATAGAAATGTATTGGACTAGACTGGGTCACTGTTCCTTTTTTTTTTAACAGATTTTATAAATGATTGTTGTTGTTTAGATGTTAAATGAGTGGGAATTCAGAGTGTGAGATGGATGAGCATTTCACATCTTTAGGACACAACTACTGCTCTTTTTTGCTTAAACAACATATATCTGAAAAGTTTTAGAGACAGCCTTGGTTTACAAATCTTGGCATAACAAATGATCTGACAACTTTAAAGGATTTTTAATTTACTTTAGTTTGGATGTGCCAAAGAAGGATTACCAGCAATGTCTTTTAGGGCACATTTCCATCACTGTTCCTTGTTATTTACATTTTAGCTTCATGTGACATTTGCTGAAATTTATTTGATCTGGTTTAAAATATGATTTTCAATAACACTGCGAAAGGCAAGATGGATAGATTTAGGTTATGATTTAAACGCAGATTTCTTTTTTTAAATTTCTATTTTTATCTTATAGCTTGAGAAACTTAAGATTCCAACAAATGTGGTTCCCTGCTTCTTTATGTTTGCTTGTAGTGTTGAGTCAAAATCCCTTGGCATGTCAGAATGTTGGCCCTGTTCTTAACTGTTGCTTAAATTTTGTATTACTTCCTTTAGTAAAGCAGTTCAACCTTTGTAAATCAAGTTTCTTAATGTCAACATTTTTCCTCTTAACTGTTTATCATGCTATTTAGAAAATTTGCCTGTAGAAGCATTTGCATTTAAGGCATTGTTCAGGATGAAAAACCTTGAACTTTTTCCAGATTCTAGAAGGGTATACTAATGCTTAACCTCTGGAACATTTGGGAAAAAGCCACAGGAAAAAGGGAGGTTAGGGAACGGGCACTTCCTGTCAGTTGTGTTGAATTTGGGCTACAGTGCAGTCTGCTTTGGGGCAATCATGCGTTCAGAAGGAGGGCAGAAACACAGGATGATCTTCATCTCTGGTTTCTAGTCCTGCTCTCTGAAAAATGTACATGTTTTATGTGAGAAAGTAATCTGATTAAAAAGCAAAAAAAACCCTGAGATCAGAGCCTTTTTCCTTTGTCATCATGAATTATCTATTTTTCTGGCACAGTAAAGGTTTCTTGTGACTGTTTTCTTTCTTGTCCCAAAACACTTACATGGTACTTCAGATTCAGGAGGAGTTGTAGACAGTGTTTATTTCTGGAATATTCATAGTTGATTAGGATGCACTTAAGAGATGTGACTTTAAATTGACTCTAGCAGAGTAACGTCTAGAATCCAGGTCCTTAATTTCTTTCATGAGTGCTTTAACAGGTAAACTATTGTTCACTGATACTTTTAGTCCCACTCTTTAATCATCAAGCTCTTACGTACTATCTGACGTGCATCAAACCATCTCATATCTGTATAGCATGCATTTGTGAGCATATATGATACTTACAGTAAGGCACTCATCTAACTTCCATGTAGAGTGGTACGTGCACTGGATTGTAATATGTGCTGTGATTCCACCTTGAACATTTTATAAGCAGTAAGGGCTCAAGTGCTGTTATATTCCAAAGGAAAAAAATAAAAAGAACAACAAAGCTTAAACTGGCTTCCTTGCTTTTATTTCCAGTTAATGAAAGTCACATGGTGGTTCAAGCTCTGCGGCTTAATACCATGTCAAAGCTGACATTTGCAGACTGTGCACGTTTTGATGCCCTGGTTAAAGATGTATTTCCTGGTATTGACTTTAAAGATGTGGAGTATGCTGAGTTAACTGCAGCTTTAAAACAAGCCTTTGAAGAAGCAAACTTGGAAATTATAAGCACACAGGTAAGCATCAACTACAACAACAAAACTACAACTGAGTTATTCTCAGTTAGAACTGATTAACATTACATTTGACTAATTTCTGTTTACTTTTGAAAGAAATCTTTTATAATGAAGTGAGAATAACTGACAGTTGATTCTAATTACATGTATGTAAAAAAATAAATGTATGTGATTGAAGCATGGTAAATCAGTTGTGTAATTGAAAGAAAAATAGAGCAAGGAAAATTAAGATGTGAACATGTGACACACAGGTTTGTTCAAGCCAGGTGCAAATGCCAATGAATATTTGGGACAGTGGAAAAAATTAAATGTGTAAACATTTGGTTTTATCAAATGTTCTGTGTGTAGTTTATATTTATTTATTTCAGGGATGGATGAAGTTTTGTGGCTAAATGTTCATTAATTTCTCAGTAAAAATATGGCCAAAGAGGGCTGATATTTTTATATTGTAATTTAGTGAAATGTTTCTAACATGCAAAGTAAGTTTCTTGATATTAATTAGTGTCATAATTTTAATTACTTCTGCAAATATCAGTTGTTTCAAAAATAAAATTATAGAAATAAAGTGACTGCATGCAAAGTAAATTGGAAAAATATTAAAAAAGAACATGATTGATTTCGCTTTACAACTTCACACGGCCATTATCTCTTTTATTATCTAGATCAAGAAGACTTTGGAATTGTATGAACAACTACGTCAAAGAATGGGTGTAGTTATTGTAGGTCCAAGTGGTGGAGGTAAATCAACACTTTGGCGGATGTTGAAGACAGCACTTGGTAAAACTGGCAAAGTAGTGAAACAGTATACTGTGAATCCCAAAGCTATGCCTCGACATCAGTTACTAGGCCATATTGACATAGATACCAGAGAATGGTCTGATGGTGTGCTTACAAATAGTGCCCGACAAGTAGTACGAGAACCCCAAGGTACGTTTGTGGGGGAGTTATACATCACTATGCTTAAATTAATGAAATGACATTTTTTTATATTATATTATTTGTGGATAGCATAAGGCAAGAAAAACTTTTGGTGGCAATCATAGACAAGAACACTGATACATTTTGCAAAGTTTGTGATAAGAAATCTGAAATAGACAGCAGAAGGTAAAGCATGTAAGGAATATCTTCATAGAGTTTATGTTTAAGTTATAATGAAGGAAGGCTATTACATAGTGTTAAAATAGCAAGGGGAGGTATTCTTTCAGTGGGTTTTTTTGGGTTTGATATTTTATTTTTGTGTCTGGAAATAGATACTACTTCATGGATAATTTGTGATGGTGATATTGATCCTGAATGGATTGAATCTTTGAATTCCGTTTTGGATGACAACAGATTGTTGACTATGCCTAGTGGAGAAAGAATTCAATTTGGCTCAAATGTCAACTTTATATTTGAAACTCATGACCTTAGCTGTGCCTCTCCTGCTACAATATCTCGAATGGGAATGATCTTTCTGAGGTAAGTCACAGGAGTTGTTACATATGTATATAATGTTATATACATACTTTTCTTGAAAGACAGTCTGAAGTATATAGAACAATTTAATTACTTTCTTACAGTTATGAAGCAAATCACTGGGGAAGTTTGTTTTAGGTTGCATGTGTCTTCTGCACTGGCTTGTTATAATCTTTTGGCTTGTACAGCTCAGACTTTTTGAAAGAGATGTCGTGGATTCTTTGTGTGTGACCCCAAGAGAGCCCAAGTATTTTTTAGAAATTCTTGTTCAAGTATGTTCCTGAACTTTTCTTGGAATTCTGCTGTTCCTTTGAACCTGTCTATGTGAAGATGTAGATGCTTTATATTTGTCTTAATCTTGTTTTGTTTTCCTTTGACCTAGTGATGAAGATACAGATCTTAATTCTCTTATAAAGTCTTGGCTAAGAAGTCAACCTGAAGAATGCAGATACAACCTTGAAAATTGGATTGGGGACTATTTTGAAAAGGCTTTAAACTGGGTTGTGAAGAAGGTTAGTAACTGAATACTTAATCAAATTTCAGCTTCTGTTAAGGATGATCCACTTCTATAGTTTAACACTGAAGAGACTGTTCATAAAAACTTTTAAAATTTTAAGTAAAAAAAAATCTCAGTGCAATTTTGGTAGCTGTTTTCTTAATAAGATTAATACTGGAACTGTTCTAATCAGTTTCCAAAACTTAATTGCTGTACTTAAAGTTTTGAAACACTTAATTCAATTTTAAGTAATGAGAAACAGTGTCTGCCTAATATTCATACTAGACATTTTTCTGTATGTTTTCGAAGATCTGAAATATCTAAATGACTAAGTCAAAAAAGGAAAAGTGAATAAATTGTTTTTCTAGATGTAAGTTATTGTCTGGAAAAAAAAAAAGTTAAAATTTGAAAAGTTACACAGTGTAGACTGAACCTTGTAATAGGCTGGGGAGAAATGTAATGCTAGAAACCTAAAAAGATTGATAGAGGCATATCTAAAAATGTAGTTTGATTGTTCAGAATGCTAAATTTTAACAGCTCCCACTAATCTGTCCCAAATTTAAGTATATAACTTTAGCTCTTTAGGATTCTACTCAAAACCATAACTGAAAGACGTTTTAATAGGTGAAAGCTAGTATGTAATTGCAATATAAAAAAGCGTAGTCCAAAACTTTGTATATTGTCTGTATTCTGTGATTTGTGGACGTGCATCAGAATAATAATTGTTCTATATATGCTAGATTTTCATAAGGATTCTAGATGCTTCCCTGCCTCCCCTTAAGCAGGAGTTGCATTTGCATTGAACAAGTGGCTTACGTTGCACAAAAATGATTTTGGTGAAATCCCCAATGCTGCAACCAGTAAGCTCGTGTTTGGGAGACCTGCATTACCTCCCCTTGGGGAACATGTATGCCCCTGTTGTGTTTTTAATATTATTTCCCCTCTTGGTTCTTTAACCCATGGAGATTTTTAGACTTTTGAAGTATCTTCAGGTGGATACAGAAGAAAAAACATGTCATTGATCCTGAGACTGCCAATCTGCTTTCACGCTAAAGAGCAAAATCTGTAAAGAATCCATTCACAAGAGAGATTTTCAGTATACAGTTATGTTGATTTCCTACAGATTCTCAAAATCTATAAGTAAAGTTCTGGTTGCTTATTCTAAATTACATCTATGTGTAGTCTAGAATTAAAACTTCCAAATCAATGCTAAAAAGTAATTTCATGTCAAGTGAACACCAACAGTGTTGAGATCTTTCATCATTTGTGGAAGTGTCAAAGAGCAATGAGTAATAGTCTGCTAGCAATATATCACATTTATTTTTAGGAATATATTTAAATCTACTACCACTTGCAATTTACAGAATGACCCTGTGGTAGAAACAAGTTTAGTTGGAACTGTGATGAATGGACTGTCTCATCTTCATGGGTGTACTGATCGTGGACAGTTTATTATTAACTTGTTACGTGGTCTTGGCGGCAACCTCAACATGAAATCACGGCAAGAATTTGCAAAAGAGGTAATAATATTTTTCAGCAAGTTTATTAGAAGCGTCTCAGTATATGCAGTAGGAATAGTGATTTTCTGTCTTCGAACAATGCAAATTTACAATAATAGAATATCTGTGCTCTAATTCCTTTGAAATCTGTGTTGTTTATAGCGAAATAGCTGACAAGTAGAGGAATGTTTCATATCTCACTGATAAGACTGCTAAGTGCCTTCGGCCCAGATAGCAATCCTTTGGTGCTGCACTGAGAGATACAGAATGGCCTCTGTCTATACTGTTTTATGCAACGAGTCACTATAGCAGACCCTGTGTGTGTATATGTAATGCAGATTTATTTTGTATTTCTTTTTTCTGTTGAGAATGCTTGAAAGAATAATGTGAGGGATTTGTTTCACCTCACCAGAGAGGTGTTCTTACAGCATTATTTTGAGGTTATGTATTGTATGCACTGGGGTGTTGTTCTCTCTGTGTAGATACTTCAGGGCACAAGGACTAGGGAATAGTGTTGGAAAACTGTGTGGGTATACTGGCCCATAGTGTCTGCAGAAGGCTGTCCCTGAAGGTAGTTATTTCCACAATCACACTTGGGTTTTGTGTTGGAGAGAAGGAAATAGTTCCTTCCTAAAGACAGCCTGGAGCTATAACACATATACAGGGCAGATGGTAAAGGTTTAGACTCAGCTTCTGGAATTAGCTATTGATGCATGTGAAGGAGTTACCTTGTTCTTATGATTATTATTAAGTATGTTGCCTATATAAATCTTTGCTAAACACAGTTTATTTTATGTTCTTTATACTATGAACAAGTAGTATGTGAAAGAGTACTATGTTACTGTATCAGTTAAGGACTTAATCATAAAGCATATGCATAATATGAATTTTCAAAAGCAGACTTAAAGCTATCAAATTGAAGAATTAAATGTTTGATTTTACAGAAGCACTCTTCAAACATTCTTCAGCTTGAAATTGTATATCTTGTCATTAGGAGTATGGATTTAACAGAAGCTTTATTTTTTTTTTTTTAAAGATCTTCAGTTGGGCACAAGAATCTCCACCGGATCCAAGGAAGCCCCTGGACACATATTATGACACTGACACTGGACAGCTAATGCTATATCAGATGAAAAAACCTGAAAATTTAACAGCTGATGACTTTAGTAATCTCCAAACACTTCCTGTCATCCAAACTCCTGACATTCAGAGAGGTTTAGATTACTTTAGACCTTGGCTAGACTTTAACAATAAGCAGCCATTTCTTCTTGTGGGACCTGAAGGATGTGGAAAGGGGTAAAAAGTATTTCCTATTTTAAGCAAAATATACTTCTAACTATTTGGCAAAGTTTGTAATATTTTGTTATAATGATTTTATCATATGACTTTCTGCTAGAATATCACTTGTTTAGGTTATTAATGAAACAAACCTTCTGTAGTGCCAAATAGGTAAATTCTGATGAAGATCTACAGAGAAACTTCAGGCTGCCACTATGCATCCAAGACACCTGAATAAGGCTTTTAGATACGAAAAAGGACCTTATTCCATTTCTTGAATGGAAAATATTAAAATTTTAAAGTCAAGAATGTTTAATTCAGCAAACCTCATGCATCTCCTATTAAATGAATACAGCATGTAGTATATGCATTTTAATTTAAAAACTATACAATTCCTTTGGATACACAGTATTTTAATGCCTTTCTATATTACTTATGTTTATATGTATGTACACATTTGCTTTTTTAGGATGCTGCTTCATTATGCATTTTCTCAACTCCGATCCACGCAGATTGCTACCATTCACTGCAGTGCACAAACTACTTCTCAACATCTTCTACAAAAATTAAGTCAAACTTGCATTGTAATCAGTACAAATACTGGCCGAGTATACAGACCAAAGGACTGTGAAAGGCTTGTTTTGTACTTAAAGGATATCAATCTACCCAAACCTGATAAATGGGGAACAAGCACTCTTGTGGCTTTTCTACAGCAGGTGAATACTTATGTCTGTTTTTTTTATGAAGACACTTAAGTGTGCTGGAAATAGTTTAGTGTATGTAGAAAATACCTACATTGATTATTTTCAGAGTTAACAAAGTTAACATCCAGCATCTGTTTTGTTTGTACTTTGATAGAATATATAGGTGTGAGCCAGAAAAAAGGTACCATTTTTATTTGGCTTATATGCATAAGTAAATAAAGACAGTGCTCTCCTCAATGAGTTATAATGCAGTAGGCATATGAATGACAAGAAAATCATCAGGAGTAGTCAGCATCGATTTACCAAGGGCAAGTCATGCTTGACCTACTTGATAAACTTCTGTGGTGAAATGACAGACCTGGTAGATGAGGGGAGAGCAGTGGGTCTAGTCTACCTGGACTTCACTAAGGCTTTTGATGCTGTCTCCCAGAAGATCCTCACAGCTGTTTGACGTACGGGCTGGATAAGCAGATAGAGAGGTGGGCTGAAAACTGGCTGAACAGCCAGGTGGTGATCAGTGACACAGAGTCTACTTGAAAGCCAGTACCTGTTTAGCATCTTAATTGATGGTCTGGACAATGGGGCAGAGTGTACCCTCAGCAGGATAGCAAATGACACCAAACTGGGAGTAGTATACTTCTGACAATTAAGAAAACAGTAATAATGGTATACTTCTCACTTTTGTTTTTTAAATTTTTTTGTCTGATACTCTGTTGGCTTTCTTTGAATGATATATTTTTTTAATTATTAAAGGTTCTTACATATCAAGGATTTTATGATGAAAATCTGGAATGGGTTGGTTTAGAAAACATCCAAATTGTGGCTTCCATGTCTGCTGGAGGAACATTAGGAAGACATAAACTTACCTCCAGATTTACTTCTATTGTTCGTCTCTGTGCAATTGAGTAAGTATGTGGAAATTAATTTGACTCTCAGAACTCAGATTCAGTCTTTGTTTATAGGGCCCTTGATCCATTTGGTGTTTATTTATGTGTGGCTATTCTAGTCTTTCATTTTTTCTAACAGTTTGGGATCTTCAGATTTGATGCTGTTTGTCTCTTGGCACTAGAAACCAGCTAAGGAGCAGTCAGAAACTATCTGTTGATAGTGAAGCGTTTGAAATATGTTTCCTACTGGGTGATTTTGCTTTCAGTAAACTGCTTTCTGCAGCTATATATTAAGGTGCTGTTTGGTTACAAAATTAGAGAAATTGAAAAGAAGTTTGTTTGTTTGTAAGTTTGAACACATTTACAGATGTATTTAGAAAATTTCTGATGGTGGCCTGTAGCAATAAAATGATAATTTTACTTAGCTGCTAGATGGAGATGCTATTCATTGAAATTTCTCAGTATCTTTTTAATAAAAACATTAAAAATGATAGTCCATAATGATTTATTTATTTCCTTTGTAGCTATCCAGAAAGAGACCAACTGCAAACTATTTATAGTGCCTACTTGGAACCTGTACTACAGAAAAACCTAAAAAATCACCCTATTTGGGGTTCTTTACCAAAAATACATCAGCTAGCAGGATCTATGGTTCAAGTATATGAACAGGTATGGAAATTTAATTTCTTTTCTCAAGATCATGGAGAATACCAATTTTTAAAAAAATAATTAGCTTTTGATATTAACAAGAGAATAAAAAAGTTTAAATCCAAGTTTATCTTTTTTACAAAACGCTGATATCAATTTTAGAGATACTTATTTGCACAGAATCCTAGGTATTAGAGGCAAATTGAGTAAGTGGTAAGTGCTCTTGCTTTCCCACAGATTTATTGTATTAGTTTGGCAAGCATCTTAACCCATCTATGCTTTCCATTCTTGGTTTATAAAATGTGCATAGTAGTGTTTTCCTACTTAATGGATGAGGAGACAGTGTACTTCAAAGACTGTTAAGTCCTCAGATGTTACGGATGCCGTTATGAATAGACAAGAGAGATGTGAGGGTGGAGTCCTTTACCCACATCAAGGACTACCTATTAAAATTTTATACTATTAAAATAGGTGTTTAGACACCAAAATTCATTTTACCATCCCACATAAAATTTTGCAGACTTCTATCTAGCAAAACACTTAGGTACTAGCTTTTCCTAATCATGTACATAGCCTTACTGGGGTAGGTACTATGGGGATGTAAGTGCATGTTACAAGAATGTATGCATGTCCCATCTGGACAAAACCATGATATAAAACTGATCTTTGACTGGAATGTGGGTATACTTATTGGCTAGCGTGCACCAGTTAGCAGGAGTTTCACATGATATTATTAGTGTATTCTAAGAAATCTAAGTTTAACTCTCATCACACTAGGACCAAATAACTGGAGGCATTTATTCCTGAATTAAAGATATGGTTGTAAATTCAAATATCCTTTCTGGGGGAAGAGTTATTATTTCTATAAAAACTCTTTGTGACTAAGTGTTACTGATTTTTTTTACACTTTTATATTTCCTTTTCATTTTATATTTGGTATTGCTTTAAAAAAAATTATGTGTTTTGTCTAATAATACTGCACTAACAGTCCTGGGTAATGTGCAGTTGTCTGCATCAAAAATGGTACAGAAGAAATGTTCTAATTCTGGAAAATCTTTTGTGGTCAGACAGCAAGATTTAAAGAACTCATATCTGCACTTTTCAAAAAAACTAAGGAGAGCATTAATAAAATATCTAAATATATAGACTAAATAAAAAAATAATTTATCTGGTATTTTAGAAGAATTTAAAGCTACATTTCCAAGTGCTTTACATTTTAAAACGTCACTTTTTTCCCTCTGTTAACTTCCATTTTTAGGTACGAGCGAAATTCACAGTTGATGATCACAGTCATTACCTTTTTACACCATGTATTCTTACGCAGTGGGTTCTTGGTTTATTCAGATATGATTTAGCGGGTGGTAAGTCACTTATTTGGTTTTCATTGATAAAGTAATTCTAAAATGGCCTAAATTATTGCTGATGTCAGTCTTACTGTTGACTCCACACACAACTTGTTCACCTATGGTACTCTTTCTAAACTGTGAACTGTCTGTAAATCAGTAGAGGGAAAAAATGCCTAACAGTTAATTCCATAACATACGGTAAACAAGTTTTAAAAACTCCACTGATGTTTTGAAATATGTGTGGAAGCTAGTATAGATTAAAGGCAATTGGTAGGTTGGGACTGTGTTCTCTACTATGAGAACTTGAAGTGTACCTCCTATTCCCAACAATTTTTTCTGCTTTTTTGGGGGGTTTTGGGTTGAGATTTTTTTGAGCATTCTTATCTTTTGTATTCCTAGAGGCATGCCTCTCATGCTTGTCTTTTTATACCTGGTTATATAAACCTGGCGGAGTGACTAGAACTACAACTCATACATGTCATCTATGACCTACTTAATAAAAGAAGAATATAACTACTTTAAACATACAGAAAACATCTAGAAAAATATTTCATCTATGTAAAAATTTTAAAATAGCTATATAAGAGCCTAAATTTTCTTATAATTTGGCAAGTCTTGATAATTGCATTCCAGTCTGGAAGTTCATCTTTCATTAACTTTGGAAATGGTGAGATCTGTAAGGGTATTCAATTTTGAGTGCTTTTCCAAATAGAAAACATAGGCTTTCTAATCTTGTTTTTGTCTCTGAAATGGCTATTATTACTAGATCATGAACAATTACTCCTTACTGTGTTTTAGCTCTTACATTCATTAAAGGTTTACATAAAGGGCTGCTTAAAAAATATAAAAGTGGTAAGAATGTTGTGCTTGCTTCCCATTAATTTTCTGCGATCATCAGATGGCATAAATGTACCTTGAGTAAGGTCAGAAAAGCTACACTGACAACCAGTGAATAGGTAATCTCAGCCCATTTAAGGCCTCTATTGTTGTATCTGAAGGTGACATATGCATGTGCTTTTTCAGTGATGACCAATATGGGATGTCATTTACTCATCTCACCCTTCTTTTGGCAAGAGTATTGAAGATTTGTATTCTTTATTGGCATTTTATAATAGAGACTGTTTTGGATATTTATTGTTATTTTAGTATTTGTTATCATTCTTTCTCTTTCCCTTGAAAACAGTCTCCTGGATATTCTTGTTTTCATTTTTTAATTATTTATTCTTTTATTTTTTACTTTATGTGCAACACCTTGTTCATTTTGATTAGAATGCTGGCACTAAACTGGGGAACTTGTTTTAATAGAATATGTTTAATTTTATCTTGTAATGTTCCATAAAGTTATTATTAAAAACACTTCATAATGTTTACTTTTTCTCTTATTTCTTCCTTACTGATGCTCTTCTGCTGGTATGTAATTTCACTTACTCATTTTCAATCTTATATTTTGAAATGGAAATCATAGAATTTATTATAAATATATAAAGTCTCGTCTCTCCTTAAATTTTGTAGGATTATCAATACAAACTGCAGACTATGTATTGGAAATTGTGGCTTATGAAGCATGTCGTTTGTTCCGTGACAAAATCGTTGGCATGAAAGAACTTCATGTATTTGATAATATTTTGATAAAAGTGTTTCAGGGTGATTGGGGCTCAGATGTTTTGGACAATATGGCAGGTAAACCATTTGACGCATACTACTTAAACTTGAAATATTTATTTAGGAATTGCTTAATCAAATCAATTTGATCAAGTATGATAGCTCATGAGCTGAGCACCTAAACTTTCAAATGATTCCTTTTTTTTTTCACAGATATCTTCTATGTAACTTGGGGAGCTTGTCAAGAGGCATTCATCACACCAGGACAGGCACTACCACCACATGGGAGGCCACTTGGCAGACTAAACTCAACAGACCTGAAAGATATTATTCAAAAAGTGAGACAAGATTAAAGGTTCTACACAGCAAGGATTCACAGCAATTATTGTAGACATTTTTTGTGGAAAGTAACATGTTAGCTCCAGGTTTAGGGTGGGATCTGCTGCTTGTTCGAGGAATCATTTTTTGCATTTGGTCAAGTGAGGGAAGGTTTGTGAAGCTATGTAGCAGGCAGTAGGAAGTATCGTGTAGCAAGGTTACTTTAATAAAAGGGCATTGGTCACATTTGCTGGTGATTTAGAACAGTTTGATGAACATTTTGAGAAACACTGATGTGCATATGTTTGTGTACTGTTTGAGTATCAAAATATTAAATGTTTACTTTCTGAATTTGTAATTTGCTAATGTAATTTTTATTTGAAGAAGTACAAATGAATTGTTTGGAGATTTGGCATACTTTTAAACAGTAAAGTACAAAAAATGAGCTTGGTAAGGAAATGCAAACATGTTAATTCTGCTAGACTGACTGATTTTCAGGATGAGAGCTTTGAGATCGTCTCCCCTTAGTAGTGTTTGATGCACTGCTCTTGTAGATGGAAAACTACTCCCTCTCTTTAATTACCAACTTGTGACCAATAGACTATATGGGAAATGATCAAGTTCAATAGCCTCAGTAATCAGAGAGTTTGGTGTTTTGTTTTTTTTTTTTTTTTTCTGACTACACAATTACATTGGGCTTCAAAGATGAGGTTTTATTAAATACAATAAGAACAGAATTTAATCTTAGGATCTGTTATTATGTGTGTCTCACTAAGAATTTCCGTAATCTGCAATTATGCAGCAATTAGCTGCCTAAAACACTCTTCTAAGTTAAGTATTAATTAATCTGTTCTCAGAGACACAGCACAGACTTTATTCTGGTCCGTTATTTAGTTTTAATTACTTCAGTGGTAGATTTCTACTTCAAAATATCAAAGACTTCTAGAATATACTGGTGCTGGGGGCAATGTGATATGTTCATTACTGGTAAAGTGTATAATTTATTTGTAATGAGTACCATCGTGGTCTCTTGAGCTTTAAAGCCCTTCTTTTCTAAACTTTTAAATGTTGGATGCTTTCGTATCTTAGTGCTTTTATTTATTGTTAGTGAACACATTTTTTTTCTTTTTTTAATAGGGTATTATTCATTATGGGCAAGACAAAAAAGAGATAGAGATTTTACTCTTCCAAGAAGTCCTCAGTTATATGTCTAAAGTGGACAGAGTGCTAAGTTTTCCTGGAGGATCACTTCTTTTGGCAGGACGGAGTGGTGTAGGTCGTCGAACAGTTACTTCATTAGTTAGTCATATGCACGGAGCTGTTCTGATTACTCCCAAAATTTCCAGAGGCTATGAGTTGAAGCAGTTCAAAAATGATCTTAAATATGTAAGTCACTCACTGTCTTCCATTTTGTAGTGTTGTAGGTGTGTATTAAAACAAAAAAAAAAAAAAAAAAAGGAATGTGGAAGGTCACGAAAGTGTTGTGTGAAGAGATATTTTAAGAAAAACAAAATGTCAACAGTCAAGTTGACAGATTTTTTTTCTGAAAGAGGTAAATTTGTAGAAGTTCTCAATGTCTAGATGTTCTTTACAGTAATTACATGAAACTCTACTTTTTTGAATACCAGAGCTGTTTTTTGAGTGTTATGGACTTCATAAATTCTAAGTTTATGTGAATGTTGGAAAGATTTTTTTCATGTATATATTTTCACATTGGTATATATTTTTATTTTCTGTCTCTACTATAGTCTACCAGTTAATAGGATAGTAGCTGAACCAAGTAAAATTTTAGTGACAGATGAAAGTTTACATCTTATTTAAAAACAAATGCAAACCTTCAATCAGGAGTTTCCCAGGACCTTCAGTAATGCTAAAGAAAATTCTAGAGCTAAGTCCACACAAAAAACCCTCTATAACTGAGTCATATCTGGAACATAAATATAGTCTATGAAAGAATCTGTTTTAATTATTTTTTCATTATCAAACTGTACATCTAGGTAGAATGTTCTTTATATTTGATATCTCATGAACTGAATCACCTAGTAATCTTTTGTAAATGTATAATAGTGTAGATGCGATGGAGAAAATATGTATGTAATATATAATCAAGGAAAGATGATCATTCTCATGAACAATACACATATATTCCATATACTGAGATTTAAATGTCTTCCCTGCTTCTAGGTGATGGAGCTTGCTGGCATTGAAGCACAGCAGGTAATATTGCTGCTCGAAGACTATCAGTTTGTTCATTCCACATTCCTTGAGATGATCAACAGTTTACTGTCTTCAGGTGAGATAAATCCAAAAAGATCATCATACTACTTTTACCACACAAAGTTAGCTCAGTGAAGCAGAATTGGATGATGTTTTCTGATTTTATGTCCATACCAGGTGTTAATTAGCTTTTCTACACTGTGCTTGTACATGAGAAACTGACTTGAAGTTCACTTATCTGTCCGTTAACCTACCTATAGTACAGGTGCTTTCCATTCCTCAAAGTGGCAAGTTAAGTAACTTATTTCAAAGGAGTTCTTTATAGTAGTGTAACAACAAAATGATAATGTATTCCACTCTACAGCTTTCCTTTTCTAAAAAAATTCAAAACTAAGAGGTGTTCCAATGTTTAGACTGTGAAGACTGTATAGACCCCACTTTTCTGAAAGTAATGAGTTGATAAATAAAAATAACATATTACAGAAGTGATAATTGTTATGTAGCTTTGTTCGTCGATCAGAGAGATCATTGAAGAACTGAGTCTAACTTAACTAAATGTTTTTTGGGACTAGTGGTAGTTCAGTAGTACAGGAGTAGAACTGTTTGATAAGAGAACCAGATTTTCCTGTCTCCCAGGTGCCAATCCAAAACCCCTTCCAGTATCAGATTCTCATCATCCAGTGTTAAGCCTCTATATCTGAGAACCTAGATAACTACTGTCTTTCATGTTACTGTTTTCTGGTGTATGATGAATTCTGGTTTGATTTGTTTTGTATGCAGTATTGGATCACACTATCTTTGGATAGATTTGAATGAGTTTTTTGAAGTTTTTTTCAGTAATATAGACAAAGTAGGCTGTTTAAATGGAATCACTATAATTTGGTTTGTTGTTTTCATGGTATCAGGAAAAGAATAATGAAGTATGTGAGATGATACTCATGAAAGTATGGAGGTGAATATCGCTGTATTCAAATTCTCTATACAGACGATTAAAGGGAATCCTTCAGAGGAATTTAATTAATCTCAAGTTGACATAGCGCTTAGGGATATGAGAATGGCCAGTGTTAGGTTAATGGTTGGACTAGATGATCTTCAGGTCTTTTCCAACCTAGATGATTCTGTGATTCTGTAATTTGAAGAATTATGTTATATTTGATCTGACATTTTAAATTAATTCTTGAAATAGGAGAAGTTCCTGGGCTATATAAAATAGAAGAATTAGAACCACTGCTATCTCCTCTGAAAGATCAAGCTTCACAAGATGGATTTACGGGACCAATTTTCAACTATTTCACATACCGTATGTGAACAGAATTATAATTTATTACAAAGTTAAAAAAGTGGTATAATACTGGATACATAATTTCTAACATGGTCCTTGTTTTGTCTCCATTTTTTACTTCCAGTTGTTAAAAAACAGGCAGGAATAATGATTACACTGTGATATTTGAGGGCACAGAACGCTTATCTTAAAAATAATTCTTCTATCTGAAATTCTGTATTCATGAATGTTCTACAAATGTCCCCATTATTTTCTGGTTTGTTTAGCTTACATATCTAGTAGCACAGTTGTCTTCTATTTGTCATTTATACCTACAAATCACTTTGGATTCTGAGTAATCATAAGTAAGTTTACTGATAGATTTCTTAATTATTTGTTTTCTCCATGGACCAAGCAGAAGGTTAAACAGTTTACAAATAAATAGAGGAATGTGACTGAAAGAATATGGATATTGGCAGTCATACTCAAGGGCACTGGAACTACTTCTAATTGGTTCTGTTGGTCTATATTCATTGGAACGAGAACTAGTGGTATCTATGTATATCCTGTCAACTCTTCTAAATTAAAAAAATACACTGTAATATACATAACAAGAATCTGTGATACTAAATTAAGTTCTGTTTATAAACATTCTTTCCCTAGTGTGATGTGGGGTAATAGTATATTTTTTTTCAGAAATTACCCTGTATAAGTATTTTAAGGACAGTAAATATGTTGTATTTGCAATAGATTTACCATTATATAGTTAGATTGTTACCTACTACATATTTAATATGTTGCATTTTCTTAGGGATCCAACAAAATCTACATGTTGTCTTGATCATGGATTCTACCAATTTAAATTTCACAATAAACTGTGAAAGTAATCCAGCACTGTACAAGAAATGTCAGGTTTTGTGGATGGAAGCCTGGTCAGAAAAGAGTATGAAAAAGGTAAATTGCATTAATTAAAAACTGTCACTTGTTTAAATTGGTGTCTCCAAAACTAACTGAGCTTTGGTGAATAAGATCAAAGTATTTAAAGATGTGAAGGAATAGTTGTCATTGTGTTTATTTAATCCGGTTGTGCAGTCCTACAAAGACAGAAAATTCTGCAGAACAGTTAAGTAAAATTAACATTGTTATTTTACCAGTAACATTATGTTTTGTTCTCTCTGTGGACTGACAAACAAAATGCTGACTACAATGACTCTGATCAAACACAGCATTTAAGAACAAAATACAAAAGGACTGCAAGAAAAATGTTAAAGCCAACAATGCTGATGATGTCAGGCATAGTAGTAACAGCAGATAACTGCTTTAAAAATAGTTTTATTATGTGTATGTAGATCTACGACTGCACTGTAAACATGTTATTCTTGAATCTTTAAGTGTTTTACTTGTTGGAACAGAGTCAGTGTGTTCTTTTTAGGATCAAAATCTGCTTATTTTAGGATGTTCACAGGGTAAGTTTGAGAAAAAAAAAAAAAAAAAAAAGTATTACTTCTATATGTTAAGAGATTGGCAAATTCAGTGCCCTTATAGAGGAAGGCTGCCACAGCTTCACGGCCCCAACTTGAATCAGGGGTGAAGCTGAGCATGTATTCCAAGTAGGCACACACACACATATACAACACATATATACATGTGATTGGCCACAACCTAAAAAGAAACCCTCAGCACAAACACAAACAGCACCATTGACATCATCCTGTTTCCCTCTCTGAGTGATTACAACAAAGGTCTTTGAGTGGGAATTATCACAGAATTGTCTAGGTTGGAAAAGACCTTTAAGATCATCCAGTCCAACCATTAACCTAACATTGACCATTCTCAACTACACCAGATCCCTCAGCACTGTGTTAACATGACTCCTAAACACCTCCAGGGATGGGGACTCCACCACCTCCCTGGGCAGCCCATTCCAACGCCTCACAACCCCTTCTGGAAAGAAATGCTTCCTAATATCCAGTCTAAACCTTCCCTGATGCAACTTGAGGCCATTACCTCTTGTCCTACCCCTTTTTACTTGGTTGAAGAGACTCATCCCCAGCTCTCTGCACCCTCCTTTCAGGGAGCTGTAGAGGGCGATGAGGTCTCCCCTCAGCCTCCTCTTCTCCAGACTAAACACCCCCAGTTCCCTCAGCCGCTCCCCGTACGACCTGTGCTCCAGACCCTGCACCAGCTCCGTTGCCCTTCTCTGGACACGCTCGAGTCATTCAATGTCCTTTTTGTAGTGAGGGGCCCAAAACTGAACACAGGAATCGAGGGGCGGCCTCACCAGTGCCGAGGACAGGGGTCAGATCCCTTCCCTGTCCCTGCTGGCCACGCTATTGCTGACACAAGCCAGGATGCCATTGGCCTTCTTGGCCACCTGGGCACACTGCTGGCTCCTGTTCAGCCGGCTGTCCATCACCTCCCCAGGTCCCTCTCTGACTGGCAGCTCTCCAGCCACTCCTCCCCAAGCCTGTAGCACTGCTGGGGGTTGTTGTGGCCCAAGGGCAGCCCCCGGCATTTGGCCTTATGGAAACTCCTCCAGTTGGGCTCAGCCCATGGCTCCAGCCTGTCCAGGTCTCTCTGCAGAGCCTCCCTACCCTCGAGCAGATCAACACTCCCACCCAACTTGGGGTCACCTGCAAACTGACTGAGGGTGCACTCGATCCCCTCGTCTAGATCATCAATGAAGATGTTATATACATGTGCAGAATGTGGATTCCCCTACTAATGGTGCACAGACACACAGACTCCTCCAGTAATTGCCTCTGGATCTGCTGCTCTCCGCAGGCACATACATGTAGATGTGCACACACAGAGACATATTCATCCAGGTCTCATTTGACTTCCAGACTCCACAGTCTCTCAGGCAGTAGGCCTGGACCTTCCAGTCCCTCTGTCAGCTAACTACTATGGGTGCTTATCAACCCACAGTAAATCTTGTGGGATCTGAAATGCTCTTCCACTGCATCCCATAGTGTGTCCCAGGACTCCTGTGGTGTAAACGCCTCAGTCTGGTCTGTAAGGTGATCTGGCCTCTCCCATTAACTCATCATGATGGATTTCACACCTGGACCATGGGGTTGGTCCATCTCCTGGGAGAGCCATTGTAGCAGATGGTGCAGTGTCCCTCTCTGCCTGGGTTACCGGGGCTCCTCCACCTGCCGTTGTGCCTCAGTTTCAGTGGTGATTTGTATTGCAAGTTCATTTTGGCAAAAACGTTTGGGTCAGCTCTGTCCACAGCTAAAAAATGTTTTTCAGAGTATTTTTGCTTTCACTTTAGTACTTCAGTAGGGATTTTTTTTTTTTTTTAAGTGGAGTATTATCATTTAGTTGTATGCCTGAACCTTTGAATATACTTCGTTTATTTTTACCATTGTGCCTTGTATACTTGATAATGTATGAAGGTAAGCCCGCTCTTAGACCATGAAAAAGACTTCAAAGACTTAGACTTAGGCATTGCTTAATTCTGGTGTTGTATACGCAACAGCTGTATTTAAGACTGTCAGATTTCCTGTTGAGTTGTATATCTTTTTACATCTTTGACATTTGTGCTATTATAAGAGTCCTCTGAGAATTAGTTGCTCTTTCTTAGAGCTAACAAAAACTCCTCTGCTTGAGCGAACAGAAAGTTATCGGTAACAGGAAAAGGCAGAATTGATCTCTTTAATGCTATAGATATTCTGTAAATATTCTGAATAAAGCTATCATATTCAGTCTTTTCAAATGAGAAACTAGACTGAAGGTTTGGGGTTTTTTTAAATTTTAATTCAAAATTTCATTGTTCGTAATTTTCATACAAAAAATCATGTTCATTTTTTAGATACCTGAAATGCTTCTGTATGATTCAGACGAACAAGAAAAGACAGGAAAAGCACATAAGGAACTTAAGAAAAAACATTCAGGTAATATTTAAATGGACCCACTAGTTATTATTAATTATTATTAAACACTTATTTAGTCCTGTGTTAGACACAGATAATAGCATAGATACTTTGAGTATGTTTTTGCCAGCACATTCCCGGACTTCGATATTGTTCACATGGCAGGCACTTTGTGTAAGGGAACATTAGTCTGGAACATACATCCTGACTGATCAAACCCAGTCTCTTCTGTCATGAGCAAACACTGTGTATGTTGAATTTTATAAACTGATTAAGCTGCATCTTGTTTTCTTTTCTTCTGTGTCTTCCTTCTATGTGGATGTTATTTCCAACCTCAAAATTAGATACTTTGAGTTTTTCAGTCTATATGTTTTTATTATTCTTGTCCTAGACCTGCTCATTTTACTTTAATAATTCTTTATCTGTAATAACTAATTTCTTGTAATGCCCTTTTTTCAAAATAATTTGTTTTTATACTAAAAATTCAAATTTAACCATTTTAAAAATAGGATGTCAAACATAATCTAGGAGACCAGTGCCAGCACTCATTTGCATAATACCATTTTTAGCCACTTTTTATAAAGCATTAGTAGCACTTAGAAGTCATGGAGACAACAGAGTATAAAATGATAAGTGGTTCACTTGGGGTTTTCTATTGCTTTTTAATAGTCATTCCAGCCTATCAGAATAATGGCCAAATTTAGGATTTAGTGTTCATGCTACCATCCATCTTTGTTCTTAATCATGGTACTTAATCTATGCTTCAGTACTTATTAAAGGCGTTCTTTTATATATAGATAATGTCTTAGCATTTTTTTCTTCTGTAGGGTAATACTATTTATTTTACAGTATCTTTGGGCTTCTTTTGAGAAACTGTTCAACAAACTGAAGAATCTGTAGTGTCAGAAAAATCTTTTAGTCTACTTGTCATCAGAGACAAGGGAGAAGACAAAAACTGTCCAAGTATTTTCAAATTAAATTTCTGTGGAAATAAAATTTCTTTATGATTAGTCCCCAGGAATCTGCAATTATTTTTGCCTTCTTTTGCAACATCAATAAATTATTTTGCAGTTTTGAAACAATTTCAATGTGATTCTTTCGGAGGAATATGTATTTCAAAGGTACTTACATGTTGTTTCTCTGAGAATACATTGAAAAAAGTCTATTATTTGTGATATTTTGAAAGTCTTTAATTCATATCTCAAAAAATGTATTCTGTTGCTCTTCCTTAGTTATTTTATAGTGAGATAAGAATGAGTATATTATTATCTGTGTAACAAATTATGTTATACAGGTGATTCTGATTTTCTGAAGTCATTTCTGGCAATCCATGAATCATGTAAAATATATGGAGCAACACCTAGTAGGTATATGACGTTCCTTCATGTATACAGCACCATCAATAACAGTAAAAGAAGAGAGCTAGTAAAAAGGCAGAACCACTTGCAGGTATGTATTTAAAACATTTTAAACATGTGACTTCTCAAAATACTTTTACATTTTGAAATGCCTTGTGTATTGATGGGCTATAGCTGATAACATGGTTGTGTGAGGCGTTCTCTGCTGGCACATGCTTGTGCTGTAGTTTCAGGAGAGGAATAGTATGAATCTTAATGCATGTCTCTGTTCAAATGCCTCAAAGAGTGAAGAGTGGTTTCTTGCTTTTGTTGATATTTTTCCTCAAGTATATGTCAGACAGGATATGTTTTCT
The DNA here is from genome assembly GCF_965140245.1 of Athene noctua. NCBI lineage: Eukaryota > Metazoa > Chordata > Aves > Strigiformes > Strigidae > Athene > Athene noctua. The sequence goes on along the minus strand of NC_134037.1, from coordinate 249,566,883 downwards.
TGGAAGAGTAAAAAGTACTTGAAAGCACTTTAAATTTTTTCACCCATATGTACTGAAATTGTGTTGCAAACAACCCATCATCTTTCCACCAATTTAAGTCCTGCCTCTGCTTGTATAATTTTCCCCATGTAGCTCCATATTCTATCCTTTACTTTATATCTCTGCAGCAACTTCCTGCTCTGTATGATTCTTGCGTCTTTCTGATTCAACAAACTGTTATCTTTAACCTACTATCTGATTATCATAGAGTAAACAATTCAGAAAGTGTGAATAAAGAAAATACTTAAGTATAGTTGAGGCTTTCTTTTATATACATGTACATTCTTTAGAGAATGTACAAATATGCAGAAGTAGGATAATCTGTTTCAATTTAAATTTTGTAGATTTGCTTTTAGAGGAGATATAATTATATGGAGTTAACATCAGTTAACTGAAATGCTATTGAATTAATGAGGAGAAGATTATGTACTTGTTGCTGTTCCATTAAACATTTGTTATTTTGAGAATTATGTTTTCAGCTTTTTGAGGTAGTAATAGATCTTACAGCAACACATCTAGAAGAGTCAAATTTCATTTTGCGGTTAAATAACACTAAGAAAATGTAAATAACATTGAAAAATGTGGAACATAGATTAAAAATTTAAGAATATTACTCTATATCACTCTTAGTTTGTGCATACTGTTTGTAACTAACCTTCATTTAAATCCATTTAAAATTCATAGCTAAATAACTGCTTCTCATAAACTTTTATAGGCAGGTGTTTCAAAGCTGAATGAAGCTAAAGCCCTGGTAGATGAACTGAACAGAAAAGCTGGAGAACAAAGCATTTTACTCAAGACAAAGCAAGATGAGGCTGATGCTGCCCTTCAGGAAATTACAGTATCTATGCAGGTGTTGTATCACATCAAAAGTGAAAAAAAAAAAAAAGAGATGCTTTTCTATTTTTGGTCTCTGTAACTGCCTGTGTTTTGTGTTCTTTTCAAGGGTTACAAAACCTGATGCTTTTACAAGAATTTGCCTAAGGGAATGTATGAGCCCTGAGGCTTGAATAAAATTGCAGCAGGACAGAGTATTATATAATTTAAATCATATTTGAACTGATAGAGTAGGAAGAGGTCAGTGCAAGTTTGCACCTGAATAGTGTTCACTGCTGTAGTTTAGTCTGAAATCTTTCCTAGAACTTCATAAATCCAGACTGATCCATTTTATAATGTTTGTTACAGACAGGAACTTTAAACAAAATACGGATGAGTAGCACGATTTTAAGTAACAAATACCAGGAATTAAATTTGTGAACTATTAGAAAGTATGTATTTCATGAGGTCTGATCCTCTGAAGTTAACTTCAAAAAAAGTTAAATAATATTTCTGTGTTCATCACTCCTTGAATTTTTATTCTTCAGCTCAGAGGTGGACCTTCTGTTCTCGGAGGAGGTAATTTTCTTTGGTAGTGTGTTCTCAGTTAAGTAAAATAACTGTGCAGAAAATAGATCTCTACATTGATGCTTCCAGAAATCATAAATATAGGATAAGCCATAATGAATCTGCTGTCACATCACTGATTATTTTGTCACTGGTTTAGTCTGATCTGTTTGAAACAAACTTAAATAAAGAAGCTCAGTGACAAAAACATTTTCCGTATGCAGTAAAGTAGACGCCTGCTCTTTCAAACAATTTGGTTCACAGTGCTTTAATGGTGCATTACTTCATATTTTCATAAATCTTCTTCTGTTGGCAATTAATACTTTCAGGCTCTGCCTTCTGTACATGAGTTGGAATAATGATGGTTGTCTTGGTCTGTTCAATACTGGCCTCAAGGAATTTATGACACCATTTTCCTGGATTTCTATTTGAAATCTGTCTGCTGTTGTCCAGTAGAGGTACAGGTTGTGTGAGTAGTGCATATTAAATTGTAGGACAAAATCAAAGAATAATCCAAAAGCAGTGAAACATGATGGGCATGCTGACATCAGAAGAATTAAGGTGGAATTCTGATTATTTAAATTAGCATAAATTATAGGTGCCCTCTAACATTTTAATGTCACTTCAAATGTTCTAGTTTATGTAAGAGACAGGGCTCTAATACATAACAGTCTCTTTTAATCTTCTTTCAGCACAAGGCTTTTGACCTACAACTGAATTTTAAGGATTTGTTATTCACAGCTAGCATTCAGTGCATGTACATTTGCATGAAATGTCTAATCTAGTTTTATGTAGCTAATGTTTTATGGATTTGAATATAATCTGCAATGATGTGCTGGTCTATAGCTTGGGTGAAGTGCTCAGAAAGATTATTATTAAGTTTTCTCTGCTTATATATGTTACCTTCTGCCACAAGTTCAGCTTGCCAATTGCTGGCAGTAATAATGTGCTATATACTGGAAAAACATAAAGTCTGGGCTTTGTTGTCTTCTATCTTTTAGGTGAACTGAGCCTAGAATATTAGTCTTTTATGCATTTTATACATTTATCCTCCATTATTTATTTTGTAACTGGTATTGGTAGACCCTGACGTTTGGGGGTTTTTTTGTTAACTTCAGGATATATAAGGTCCTTTTGTTGTAGTTTTATATACTAGCTATTTATTGTTGTACTGAAGTGCTTAGGAGTCTTAGAGATGGATGATAGCTGCTGGATGGTGGGCAGAGTACAGATTCAGGAAAAAAAGAGATACAAACCCAAACAGTTTACAATATATGTATAGGACATAAGATAGGTATCCTTACAGACAGATGGGTGGAAATTTGCAAGTAAATAATGTGTTAGTATTTTTAGGCTAATGGCTGTAGTTCCAATACAACTGCTGCTTTTATGAACATTGTAGAAAAGGAGAATTTTAATGATGTCATGAAAGAAATAGAAATGTGAGCAGCTACAAAAACAACGGCAGAAAGATACTACTTTCAAATATAGTAAGAATGTTACAGAGACTGTCACTCTTATCCTTTTACAGGGGGACTGATATCTTGATAAGGAATGGAAAATCAAAGGCAAGGAGAGAAAAGATCATAATGAGCCTCAAAAATAGAAGTACAGGTCTTGTCTGTGGTAAAGAAAGGGAGACACAGTAAATGCAAAAGATGCTTATTCCATATAGTGTGGTTCCCTAGTCAACCTGTTGAGTATGAAATAGTCTCAGATATTTTATTGTAATTGGTATTGTGCAAATTATATTATAATCAAGACTAAAAGAAATAAGAGACCTAAAGCATTAAAACTGTATAAATTTGAAAAGTAAAGGTATTCTTTTTTTTTTTTTACAGAGTGCTAGTGAGCAAAAAACAGAAATGGAAAAAATAAAACAACGGATAGCAGAAGAGGCTGCAGAAATAGAAGAAAGAAAAAGAAAAATTGAAGATGAACTAAAAGAAGTTCAGGTAAGAGCTGATAAGGAAAAGTAATGTTTTGTCGTCTGATTTTATTTGACGTACTCAAGTCCTGCCATGCAGACTGGTTCTGCAAAATTTATCCCTGCATTTCTTAAATTTTGCTCTAAATTATATTGATATTACAACTTCTATGGATTAGGAAACAGTATTCTCTTTGCCAGATTTAGACTGTCATTTTGACATATGTGTTCCGTTAGATCTTAATTACAGAAAGAATTTTCAGTAATCTTACCTCCAGTTTCCATTCTATGCTGCCAAGGTGTACAGCTGAGTTCTAGAGATTTTATGGGGTGTTTTTCAGTTACTAATATCTCATATAGACAAATTACATTACTTTGCCTTGGTAAAGCGGGTAATATCATAGGGCTTGGTACTATCAGCTGAACGGAAGATAATTTCCAGTTATTACTAAATTCTGAAAATGATATATCCTAATGGCGCTATAACTGCTTGTTCAGGAGACCTTTCAGATGTTAAGGATCAGGGTTTTTTGGGAGGTATGTATGTCCAGTCATTGCTTTTAGTCTTTATTTTTCATCCCATCCATTTTAAAATTGTACTAAAAAATAAGGGAAAAGTACAGCAACTTTTTTTTTTTCTTTTAATATCATAGGTGCCAAGGAATTATATTCTTGTGTTGAAAGTGACATAGAATGACAGGATTAGGGTAAATTCCTTTCTGTGGTGTTTGATAAATATGAAGGATGTGCAGATCTTTAACTTTCTGGTTTTCTTATCACTTTGTTGCTTTGTTGAAAAGGACAAAGGCTGTCTGGTTTTGACTACTGAAAATAGAAAGCTTTTGTGACCTGTACTATATATATTTACAATGATAACCTCAGGCAAGCCTATAAATATTAATTGGCATCATTATTAAAACATACCTGTATCACAATGAACTTTTAAACGATGAAAAGGCAAACAAACGTGACTGATAGTAATATTTATATAATGTTTATGAAGTACAGTGCTGAATAAAAATTTAGGGAAATTCAGGATTATAGTATGCTGGTTTACATGGAAATATATTTACTAATAAACACATGGTAATTTTTTAATAACTTGTGCACATGAATATGCATCAATTGCAGTTGGTTAGGTAATAAAATATGTAAAAGACTAAGAAATTTTATGAAAAATGAAATGGCAAATGTTCAATTTCTTGTATTCTCATCTCTTTTTTAATGTGTTTTTATGTTTTAAGCCACTGGTTAATGAAGCTAAATTAGCCGTTGGAAATATAAAGCCAGAGTCTTTATCAGAAATCCGGTCACTACGGATGCCCCCTGACATAATCAGAGACATACTAGAAGGAGTTTTACGACTGATGGGAATTTTTGATACATCATGGGTGAGCATGAAGAGGTGAGGATTTTATTTAAGCTTTAAACTTAAACAGTAATATACAACATTAAATACTTTCTATTATATTCAGGTATAATGTGTGTACAGAATTCTTTGGTTTCATATGGAAATAACCTCTTTAACATTTGTTTCTTCTTTACTTAGTTATTTAATTCTTTTTACAGTTTCTTGGCCAAAAGAGGTGTGAGGGAGGACATAGCAACATTTGATGCCCGTAATATTCCAAAAGAAATACGGGAAAGTGTTGAAGAACTTCTTTCTAAAAACAGAACATCTTTTGATCCAAAGGTAATTCTGATTGCATTACATAAAATGAAAAGAAGACAAAAAGAAAAAAAAGACATTATTGCCTGATTTGCCACCATAAGTTTTGGAATGAACTTAGAGAAAAAGTAATTCTGCTTACAGAATTTGGCAGTATATAGACACGAAAGTATAGCAGGGATTTCTCTGTTGCGTGCTGCTTCTAACAGAGAATTTTGTTGGTGACTGAGGAGAGGTGGGATGAGGTCATTACAAATTCAAGTTATCAGAGGTTTTTGTCATGGGTACAAGTTAGAACTCAGATGAAGGAATTGGATCCAACTCCTGGCCTCTTTGTAGCAGTAAATGTCTTAACAGTACACTCAATTAAAAAAAGGACGACTAATGATGCTTAAATGTATGGGTACTCTTTGAGAATTGATTTGGCAGTAGCTATAAAAAGGAATTCTAAAATACTAGTTCCTTATTTTTAAAGTAAAGTTGTAGTTCCGTGAGAAGGAACACACTGCACACTGATAAATTATGCATTAATTTAAAACTTGTTAACTTTAGTGAAGCTTTGTATTTGTAAAGATACCCATCATTTTTTTTTACACAGGTTGATCGCCTACAATATAATCTGTTGGTAACAATTTAAAAGATTTGTTCAGTAGAGAAGTTGGCTAATTGGCATATTTAATTTAATAACTCATAAATTTGTTGCAGTTATTTATCCTGTATTTATGTCACCTCCATTATACTTCAAGGACTTCCTTGTAACTTATTTTTTCAGAATGCTAAACGAGCCAGTGCTGCAGCTGCTCCATTAGCAGCTTGGGTGAATGCCAATGTCCAGTATTCCCATGTTCTGGAACGAATTCAGCCTTTGGAAAAAGAAAAGGCTGGCTTGGAAGCGTAAGTTAGACGCTGTTGCAAAATAAATGTTCTTAATTCCAATGGTGATAGATAAAGCTAAAGCCACCAAGGAGGAATTGACATTTATCAAAACCAAAAGATATAAGAAAATATACCTCACCTGTAAGTAATAAAACGTTCATGCCGAGACAGAAAAAGTAAGTATACGATATTTTGTTTTTTCTGAAAGCTATACCTGGATATTTTTTTTGCCAATCATAAGTTACCTGTCTCAGCTGAAATGTGTCTGGGAGAAATGAACATCACAGATATGCTTAAAATGTACTCTGTCAGTGAAAACCATGCTATTTTATGAGATGTTGTAGTTCCTCTTTTTTCAGTGATGTACCAAGCATAATTAGTTTCTCAGGATCAAAAAGATATTATGCCATAGTCTTATTACCATCCATAACCTGAGGAATCTGTACTGATTGTTTTGCCAGGTCTTAAAATTGTGTATTGGAAGAATTTGTTCTGATCTTTAACAATACATTTGAATGTTGTTTAGTTGCCATTTTTAAAGCTATGTGTTGAGAAGTAGTCAAAACTTTTACATGTGAAAATAGGTTTTTGTTAATATAAATCACAAGAAAGAACTGTCTCTGAAATATTTCTATGTAAATTACTTTCCGGTTACATTTACTCTTTTCCTTTGGTTCCATAGTTTTAAAATAAATGTTACATTTTTGTAGTAATCTCAAGAAAACTGAAGACAGAAAACAGAAGTTAGAAGATCTTCTGAACTCTGTTGGTCAAAAAGTATCGGAACTGAAAGATAAGTAAGTTGGGTTTGTTTATTTCAAGATGTAAATGAAAACGTTGATGATTTTATGGTATGAAAAATTTATCTAACCAAATGTAACTCTCTACTCTGCAGGATATTACATCAGAAGTAGCGATAATTAGGCTACCTATATACTCAGTGGACATAAATAAATACTGTTAGAATATACAGTTCATCTCACTGATCAGATGAAATGCTTCTTAAAAGTACCTGATTCATACTATTGAGTTGGAAGCTTTCAGTGTATAGACATGGTAGATGTCAAAGATAAGCAGTATGTCTCTCACCTTTTAAATCTAAGAAAACTTTAATGTCTCCTTGGGACTTTAGTAACATTCCTATACAAGATTTCTACTGATCACAATTTGAATAGAGGATAACCTACTTTTCTTACAGTTAGCTAGTTAGCGATCTTCTTTTTTCTTAGCATCTAATCAAGTCCATGACTCACAGTGTCATAAAAATTGCTGTGGTGAACCTTTATACTTTCTGTAAATTCAGTTTATTACAAGTCTTTTAGATCAATGTTTCTATTATGTAGTTAATATAGGAGGTACTTTACAACATTTACAACTGACATAAGTGCATATTACTAAAAGTCATCTTTTGTAGTCTGCAAAAAAGATAATAATTGGAGAATTCTTCTTGACATTCAGCTATAAAGTGATGTCTTACATTAACTAGATACTATATACTGTATGTTATAATTAAACATATTACTTTAAAAAGTTGGATTATTAAATGAATTATGTGATTAAATATTAATTAAGCTCATTATATATTAAACATTACAAAATAATACCTAGACCTTGCCTGTTATTTGGAGTATGTTCTTACTTCATAGTAATTTACAAAATAGAATACAGTGGCTTGAACTGGGATCATCTGTGTGAAGTAGCACTGAAGCTTGCAAAGGTTTCATAGATGAAATTTACCAAAAAGTCACAAATGTATCATATGGCATTGAGCCTGCTCTTGTCCTTACTAGGCGCAGAACAGAACTTAATACAATCACTAAAATCAAGTCAGGCTGTTTAAGTAGAAGAAGGAATAATTTTCAGACATTATATTCTAAATTGCAAGTGTATTTTTAAATCTCGCCTGTGCATCTATTTAAATTTTGTTAGTTAAAAGTCTAACAAGCTCATCTGCCAGTTGGAAGAAGAGATATAGAGAAGAATTGTAGTTGTGTTCTTCATGAATAATAAGGGAGGAATTAATTACAAATTCAGTCAGTTAAACTGCCTTGAAAATAACTGTCTGTAACTTTAGTAGTTCATGATAGCAATTGCAAACAGTAGTTGTTTTACAGGTTCCAGAGTAGAACAACAGAAGCAGCAAAACTTGAAGCAGAACTAAGTAAAGCTCAGAAAACATTGAAAGCTGCAGAGGTACTGATAAATCAACTTGATAGGGAGCACAAAAGATGGAGCACCCAGGTTTGTGAAGATTTTCATAAATACATCTTAGAGCTGATAATTTGAAAATACAGTTTTTGCACTGTTTGGAGAATGTGAGTTATTGCGAATTTGCATGTCTCATTTATTGTTTTCTCATTAGAAATAAAAGCTTTTCTTCCTTCTGAAACTAAACTTCCTTTTACTTCACTGTGCAAGTTACCTTACCTATTCACATAGCTACAGAATATATGAAAAAGCCCTTGATATTTAATATAAAACATACAATGTTCTTTGATGTTTTTCTATCACAATAATAATGTAATTGTTATGATGACATCAGTGATTGGACCCTCCAAGTTGAGATGCAACCAAAAGAGAATGATTTTGGGAAAGCATTGAACAATTACAGTCTTAAAACATATCTCCTTTATGTCATCAATGTTGAAAATACAAATGTAGACCCACCCAAAATGTTGGGTTGCTTTTGAAGTCTTCACTTATATGTTTGAATCTTTCCTGCTTCTAAAGGTGGAAAAATGAACATACTTTATTTGCTCAAATGATATATTTGGGACAAACTGGCAAACCTTTGGATACACAGGCGCTTCTTCAGTCTGAAACAGAAAGGAAAATTTCAAGGTGTATACAAGCTGAAAATATCTGTCACCTCTAGAATGCAATACCAAATTTCCTTGGCTATCTAACATGGAAAAAATCTCCTTGCTGAGAGATATGGCCCTGTCTCTCCATTGACACTGGAAAAAGTCTAAACAATTAGACTAAATGCCTGCATTTTGAAGAACCAAAGTTAGGGTTAGATGAATCCTTGTAGGTTGACCAGCATAGTGGAAGATTTTCCTCTGAAACTAGCTTTACAGCTATTCCATCTGCTATAGTAAGATTCGGTATATTTGAATCCCAGAGTTTAAACATTTCTAAAAGTGATTCCTCACAGTTTTTCACGCTGCTGCATTATCCCTGTCTTTAGAAAGATCAACCTACCAATGGCATGCTGTAGACCAAACTGGCAGATATATTAGTCAGGAACTCATCCAGTATTGAGGACGGTGAAAAAGCAGTATTCATCTTCCTTTAAAGTCAAGATAAAGTAATAAAAAGTTGCATTTTTTGTTTCTGTATCAGCTTTTTTTTTTTTCTAATGTCAGTTTGATTAAAGTAAAAAAGTGAAAGTACTTTCAAACCAATTATGGCAGTCTTATTTTGTTTTGGTACACTGTATTTTTCTCCAAAATACTGGAACATTTCAAAGCAGAGGTGTAATACAGACAAATTATTTGTAGATAAATGTATTTTATCATGTAAGGCTGCAGTGAATCACATTTTTAAGCATAATAGATACATATAGTATTTAGTATCTGTATACATATTTTAAGTGGTAGTTACTAGCTAGCTGTGACTAGGATCACATATTTCTTATTTTTCTTTCTATAATACTATTTACCCAGTTGCTTACAAGTGACAAGGTGAACTGCTTATCATATTCATAGCCAGTTGCTAAATTCTCAGAAACATCTGTTCACACTCTAGCCCAGGGCTTTTCCCATACTTTCATGTGTATGTGGCTGTGGGCTAGCTCAGTATAGATACCTGAAATGCAAGGAGAGAGACTGTCTCAAATGTATTCTCAATGGTAGGCAAATATAGTTCCCACTCTTTCGTTACTGGTGAGAAATAATGACATAGTTTTTGTTTGCAATAAACCTAGACATTCTGTACTTTTTTTTAAAGGTGTTAGAGATAACAGATGAACTGGCAACATTGCCTAAAAGAGCTCAGTTAGCAGCTGCATTTATTACCTATCTTTCTGCTGCTCCTGAGGATCAGAGGAAAACCAGCTTGCAAGAGTGGACCAAATCAGCAGGCCTTGAAAGTAAGTGTGTGTGAGTAAGTAATTAGTCTTGATTGAGGAAGTGGGAAATGCCAGTTAGTTCTAATGAAAAGTCTCAATTGTCTTGTGTTCAAAAATGTAAAACGACAACATTTTCTTACTCAATAAGTACTTGTATAAACAGACAGACTATTTCTTAGGATTATTCTATTAATTATTAAGATTATAAACATTTATAAATTCTTAAGATTTAGCTTCATACTCCTTGCTTAAAAAGTTTACATGAATGAATGTATTCACATTAACTGTTGTAAATTTGTCAGTGCATTCCAAATGCTTCTGCTTTTTCAGTAATTATTTTTATCTATGTGTGTTAATAACACCATTAAATATTTTTATAACATCATCTAGTTAATAAGTTCAAGCAATAAAATAAGAAATTTAAGGGAAATATACAGAGATGTACTGTGTTAGACAGGCTCCAGTGTATATAGAGTGGTAAATGCTTAAAAATTATGCAGACTACAAGTACTAGCACAAATTTGCGCTCTTTCATTTATCAGAGTTCGATTTACGGCGGTTCCTGTGTACAGAAAGTGAGGAGTTAGTTTGGAAAAGTGAAGGTTTACCTTCAGATGACCTTTCCATAGAAAATGCTCTTGTCATCTTGCAGGTAAATTTGTTTTTTTGTCTTGTCTTGGAACTATTTAAATTTCTACAAATGTCAGTAACGTCATCTTTCTGGAATTTTGAACCATTACATTTGTGTTATTAGCACCACAGAACATGCAGACAAACAAATACTTATGTAACTCTGGGTATTCTGTAGCAAAAGAGATAAAAACCAGTTAAAGAAAATACATGTTTGGGGTTTTTTTGTTTTACAATTTTCTTCAAGATGTTGTTGCGGATGAAAAAATTAACACGATAATGATTTAGCAGCGAATCAAGATTTATTATTGACTAGCAGCACTTAATCATTAACCAATTTAAAGATTTACAAAATAGATCAGTAAAATGTGTTATAATTAAAATAGCAACTTAACTACATATTCGAAGTTGACAAGATTCACACCAACTTAGTATACAGTACCTTAAATCAACACGTCTATATATGTGCCTTCACAAATGCAAGATGTACAAACACAGAGACAGACAAAAGTATTTGGATCCTGTGGTATAAGTATGTACCCACACTCATGAAAATAACTGTATACCCAAACACACCGGTAAGCAGAGAGAGAGTGGGTGAAAGAGAAGCTACCTCAAAATTAAAATTTCCCTCCTCTGGAGTTTAGAATAAACACTCACAATGCATTGGCATTCCTCAACAGGTGATAACTGAGACTCGAGCGGGTTGACTTTGCCCTGGCCTCCCATGGGCTCTAACGGCGGATGGTATCTTAAGGACTTTGGTACCTGAGAGGCATCCCAGCTCAGGGGCGATGCTCGTCATAGCCCACTGTCAAAGGGTCTCATGGAGTCGCTGTTTACAGTGTCCAAGATAATTTGCTTTTGTCAGTTACTTTTCACTCCAGCCCAGCTCAAACAATGAAGTGTTCTGGTGCCTTCCACCAGTTGCACAAGAACTTGATGGATGTGCAATTCTGTTAATTGTTCTCAATTGATTTTTGTCGGGTACTTTCCAATCGGGCCCAGCTCGAATAATGTCCCAGGAAGGGGGTTGGAATCACACCAAACACAGATCAGTCCAGCAAGACAGGAACAGGGGAGGATCTGCACCATCACAGATGTGGAACAGACAAAACCTTTTATCAGTCACAGAATCACACAGAATTGTCTAGGTTGAAAAAGACCTTGAAGATCATCCAGTCCAACCGTTAACCTAATGTTGACAGTTTCCAACTACTCCAGATCCCTCAGTACTATGTCGACCCAACTATTAAACACCTCCAGGGATGGGGACTCCACCACCTCCCTGGGCAGCCCATTCCAACACCTAACAACCCCTTCTGGAAAGAAATGCTTCCTAATACCTAATATGGATTCAGACTTGAAGTGTGAATAATCATTAACACCAATACAATCAGTGGAAGATTATGTTCCATATATGTTCACTTTGACATATTATTTCTAATACTTTTTATCTCAGAAAAAGGAAAAGGCTATATGCAGGTACCTTTCAAAACATCTAGATTTTAAACTCTCAGATTTCATCAGATTAGCTCTGCAAATCAGGATACAATTAAGGCTAGTAGCTAATACTCCTTGAGAAAAGAATGATAATATGCTTATAATAATGATTTAGGTTTATTGTACAGTTATATGTAGATACATAATATATAAATATACATATGGAATTGCACAATTCCATACATAATACTGTAGTTAGAATGTAGTAATTTTTTAGATCTGCTACAAAGTAAAGATTTAATGCCATGAGGAGAATCTGCATTTGCCACAGATATTTTGCTAGAATGATTGATGATTCTCTCAAATCAGTTACAGCCTTTTCTTGAATTAAAATTTATCTTGCTTTGTTATCTTGATATTAGATTTAGTTATTCCTTTCTCAGTTTGATTAAAAAGCTCCTCAATAAATGCCATTTTGTGCTATTAAAGCTACTTATATGCTATAATCAAATTTTATTTTCATCTTTTTGCTTAGTTGAGTAGATTGAGCTCTTAAAAATCTCACTGCATGAAGCTTTTTCAAGCCCTCCCTCAGCTCCAATAATTTTCTTTGTGTACAGTTTTTTCAGGATCCTTTTAAAACTGGAATCAGACATGGTATTTTACCAATGTCATCTGCAGTACAGTTTTCAAATTTTTCTCCTTCTCATCTTTTGATGCTTGGATATTGTCCTTGTTTCGCTGTCTTTCAGTTTGAGATCTGTGTAGTTACTCAGTTTGGAATAGTAGGAATCAGAATGTAAAAAAAACCCCAAACCCTGAAAATATTCTTCTAGGAGACTGAACTAGAGAATTGCTGAAAATACATGTTTAAACCCAGCAAGTTTACCGATGACACAAAACTGGGAGGAATGGCTGATAAACCAGTGTCAAGCTACTGCCCAGAGGGTCCTCGACAGGCTGGAGAAATGGGCTGACAGGAGCCTCATGAAGTTCATCAAGGGGAATTGCAAAGCCCTTCCCCTGGGAAAGAACAACCTCATGTACGAACATGTGCTGGAGGCCACCCGGCTGCAAAGCAGCTTTGCAGAAAACAACCTGGGAGTCCTGGTGAACACCAGGTTGTATATGGGTCCTTGCTGAAAAGAAAGCTAATAATATCCTGGGCTTCTTTAAAGTATTGGCAGCAGGTCAAGGTGGGTGATCCTTCCACTCTGCTCAGCACTGGTGAGGTCACACATGGAGTGATGTGGCCAGTTCTGCGCTCCTCAGTACAAGAGAGACATGGATGTACTGCAGAGAGTCCAGTGAAAAGCCACAAAGATGATGAAGGGTCTAGGGCATCTCTCCTATGAGGAGAGGCTGAGAGAGCTGGGACTGTTCAGCCTGGAGAAGGGAAGGCTCAGGGGGATCTTATCAATGTCTGTAAATATCTGAAGGGAGGATGTAAAGAGGATGGAGCCAGGCTGTTTTCAGTGGTGCTCAGTGACAGGACCAGAGGCAATGGGCACAAACTGAAATACAGGAGGCTCTGTCTGAACATCAAGAAACACTTTTTTACTGCGAGGATGACCAAGCACTGGCACAGGTTGCCCAGGGAAGTGGTGGAGTCTCCATCCTTGGAGATACTCAAAAGCCTGGGTCCTGGGCCATCAGCTATAAGTGGCCCTGCTCAAGCAGGGGTTTCGACAGGATGACCAGAGGTCCCTTCCAATCTCAACCATTATGTGATTCTGTGAAATCTTAAATGCACTTATCAACTGTGAATAGGTCTCTCTTCACTTGCCCCACGTACTCTCATCTCTGTGATTACTCTGTATTGTGACCATTCTCTAAATTCTGAGCACTTTCATAATTAGTTTATCAGTGGCAAGTCTCAACATCTAGAAAGCAATGTGTATTGCATAACATACCTTTATATAATACAGTAAAATAGTAAAGCTTTGCACAGGGAAGCACACATTAATTAAGGTTTCATTAAAATGAAAACCTTCTGTCTTGTCAGTATACATGTTACTAGGCAATATCACCAAAACATTCTACATTGTAGTGTTTGTAAGTCTGAGATCTGGATTTGTTTGTGATTGTAAGTAAGAAATAAAATAAAAGCCATAAAACTTCTGTTAATGAAAAATATTTTAAAATGACTATACCATTAGTTTGGGGAAATAAAAAAAGAACTCCATTCAATTTTATTCTTAAACAAAATATATTTCAGTAAATATATATATATATATTTTATATATATATATTATATATATTATATGTATATATTATATATATATAATTATTATTTTTTTTTTTCCCTAGAGTAAGGTTTGCCCATTTTTGATAGACCCTTCTTTCCGGGCTACTGAATGGTTGAAGACACATTTGAAGGAATCACGTTTGGAAGTTATTAACCAACAGGTACAGTATATACTCCTGGTCTTACAATGTTGTTCTGCTTGATCTCACTCTATTCCAGACTTTAGAGAGGAGTTCTTAAAGGATAGCAGCAGAAGTGAGTTTATATTCCAAGAAGCATATAATTTCTCACAGAGTTCTAGGTTACAATGTTTCTTACATGGCACTGAAAAATTGTTACTCAGGGAGGAGATCAGCGTATTTAAAATTGGAGAGTCAACATCTGGTATTACTTACATAAGTTTGCCCTCTCCAAGAATATCAGTATTTCATGCTGAGAGGGAAACAGTAAAAGATTTGTAAACAGAGAGGTCTTTTGTATTCTTGGTTGAAGTTCACTGGATTTCAGGTGCATGTATACACTCCTTCCCTATGATTTTTGTGTTGTATTATCTACATTGCAAATAGTAGGTTGGATTTCAGTCTGAGATTAAGGTACTGAAGTTTAATTGTCTACATGTCATTGTTTACAGGGGTGGCAAGGCTTGTCTCATTTGCACACACATAGCAGGCACCTAGTGGCATTCGTAAGTCACTTACTGAACCCCACCTAGCCTTAAGATACCGTTTCAACAGAATGTAGGTCTTCCACAGATCCCTGACAGCTCTGTGCAGGCATTTTGGATACTCTCTGATGGTACTAGATCCATATCTTTGGGTAATGGAATGCATCGCCTGCTAGCTGATTTTCTTGATTACCTTGTAGGCTCTGTTTTCTGCATTGCCTGGGATCTCCATTGACTGTAATGGAATCTTAAACACCACGTGCATATTTAGACACCTACATGCAAAAGACTGCATTTAGATATCTTAGTATTAGTGTGAAACTTGTCCTTAGGTCTTGGTTCAATTCTGAGACATATAGCTACCCAATAACATTTGAAATGTGTTAACTAGCCAGGACATCCAGGTGCCCCTGGCAGATACCACACAAGACCTATGGTAGATCTCCTCTTTCTGGTGCAGCACTTGGAGAGCTGGACATGTTACATACATTGCCTGTATATCAGTAGGTGAATAGATCAAATATTTAAACACTTGTGGCTAAACCCTAAAATATCATATGATGCTTGTAATAGCATTTTTCAGCTATACTACTGATTTTTAGATTTGACTCCTCTATAATGCCTTCTTGTTCATTCTGAAGTGTTAATATTTCAAGAAAACATGAATCAAAATAATTTATTTTTATTTGCCCAGGACACCAACTTCTTAACTGCTCTTGAGTTGGCAGTGAGATTTGGGAAAACACTTATTGTACAGGAGGTAGATGGAGTGGAGCCTGTACTTTACCCATTGCTAAGAAAAGATCTTGTTGCTCAAGGTAAGTGACCATCTTTACAAATGCTCATTCGAAGTTTTGTAGATTAGATCTAGATACATCATTTAAAACGATTTTTCTGCAAACATGAGTATTGTGTAAATTTTTCCTCTTTAACATTAACCTGCTGCTAACACTTCAGTGCATGAAATAGATTGGAGTTATGTTCTTGTTTAGTAAGTGGAAAAATATTTAAAAATATTTAAAGATTTTTTGACTGGAATTAGAATAAAGTGTTTTTATCAACTCTTCACAATTTAAATTTTAAGTTAATTTCTAGTGGTAACTTCAAACACATAGTTTCACTTAGGAACTTGGGCCTTAAATAGACCAGAAATTACACAACTGCTTGTGCAGTTAGAAGTCAGAGTTTTAGAATGTTGGTGTTGCTGTTTGGCTTTCATTTATCTGAAACTAAAGGTGGCACACAGGTCTGTCCCTGATGTGACTTTGTAATGGGGGATGTCATAGAGATCAGCAAAATGGTGGAATTCATGGAAGGAGTCTCCCTAGCTGATGCAATGAAAGGAAAAAAACCCACATTTACAATATGTAATTTGGAGAGATAATGAACACTGTATATAAATGATTTGAATTTAGTTGCTTTTAAAAAGTGGGTTAAAAAAATGCAACAATATATGTTTTACTTTCTAAATTATTGTAATTAAAGTATATTTACATTATCCTTAGTAATTATATTTCTACCTCAAGTGTTAATTCTTCAGCACATGCCACAGTCTTTGCATGTAATTTACAGTATGAGCTTTGGGCACTGAAAGTAGCTCACGACTCCATTTGCTGTCATGTCATACAATATTGAGATCTAATAGTGGGTAAGGTAGCTGTAATTCTTTAAATGTAAATACATGGTAAAAAAAATGCAGATGCTGTAGAGTTCTTAGATACATTTCTCTCCTATATTGTAAAGGTCTGCTTAGTAAAAAGAAAATGTTAGTTTAAATCATTCTTCCGTTACAGATGTGTTTGCTTGTTTATGCTCAGTAAAAGTTGAGAACACCACCAAAGTGATGAATTCAGGGATCTGTAGGAGGCTAGGTAGAACATCTTTACAACTTTTTTTTTTTTTTTTCATTAGCTTGTGCTGAACTTTGGAAAGCAGAAATACAATATTACAGGCAACTTAACTGATTTTACCCAAGGAATCAAATTAAGACATGAATATGTCTGCAGAACTGTGGAGAAAACAAATTAAAATATACTAGTTTATTCAGAGAAGTTGCTCATAACACTCAGGCATCATCTTTTCCATGTTAATGAGCTATGTTAATGCTAGGTCTGTGCAAGTCCAAACTAGAGTTGTTTTTTGAAAAGGGAGAATGGATCACTATTTGAGTCTTTTCAGTCACTTCACAAGAAAGAACGTCCTTTCCTTTGTCACAGTATGGCAGTGAAGGCCTGTCTGCATTATTTTGCTTGTGATGACTGTACCTCTTTTCATTACTTGGAATGAAAAGTTAAGAAAAATGTAAATATATATACTAAAATAAATTAGCCTTTGTACAGTTTCCATTTTCTGTTTGACGTTTTTACAGCATAGGGCTAAAATTTATTCTGAACCTTGGCACAGAAGCAAAATTGGTATCTGATTTTCATCTCTACCAGTGTTTTAGCAAGAGATTTATACTTAGAGCATTTATGATCTGCTCCTAGTGCTAAAAATAGAGAAATGCCAACTATGCCACCTCAGAAATTTCTTCGGAAAGGAAATTTCAACTTTGAAACTTTTCATCTTATAAGTCTGTTCTTCCTTCTTTTTAGTATCGGGAGGCAAAATCTTACTCTAGTCATGTGATTGTTTGTGTCTGTTACTTTCTGACCTCGCCAGAATGGAAACCTGTGGTGGAAGGAGGGTGGTCAGAGGCCATACATATAGTTTCATTCTGTGACAGGCATACAGAGAAATGTTAAAATATTAGTAGTATAAGCAGAGATTGAAACCATGACAGCAGAAATTTAATTTTCTTTCATACTGTGTTTAAATTAAATGCATTTATTTAAAATAAGATAAATTTATGAGATATTTCTTAATGGAATTTTTTTTTTTTCAATCTAATGACTAGATATTCCAGCATCTTTAGTTTCATATATTTTCTCTATAACAATTATTGTAGAACATAATATTTTAATAGAATTATGATTTTACAGCAACATCAACTTTCTACAAATAAATGTGTCAGATCCAGAATGAAATCTAATGGTTTTGTATCACATTCAGAAAATGCTGAACCATCTTAGCTGATATCTAATTATGGCTAGTGTATTTAGATAGAGTGGTGTACCTATGTGGAAGTGTAAATGAATGTTTAAATTATGACAGGAGTCTTACACAAAAGGGGGATTCTCCAGTACACCTTCTGTGGTGTTTTGTTTCCTGTTCATTGTTTGAAGATTTCAAAGAATCATTAGTATTACTTTTACTTCAAGTATATTTTTTGCTATTTAAGCTTTTTGTACTTGGTAAGGATAATTAAACTACCCTTGTTTATTGAATATACTCACTATGTAAATTTCTTATGCTAGTGCTATGTTATTGCATTTTTTTGTCTAACAATGCAAGATAGGTTATGTTCCTTACATTTTTAAAAATTCTTTTTCTTTCCAAACAGTTTATAAATACATTTTATAAAATATATTTATAAAATTTGTCATAAAGTATTACACAAATACCACTATTTTCAAATAATTTTAAAATGTTTCAGAGTGAATATAACTTCTATTTATTATTTACAGGACCCCGTTATGCTATACAAATAGGTGAAAAAATGATAGATTATAATGAAGAGTTCCGTCTCTTTCTTTCAACAAGGAACCCAAATCCCTTCCTTCCACCTGATGCTTCTTCTATTGTTACAGAAGTAAACTTTACCACAACAGGAAGTGGCTTAAGAGGACAGGTAGGCATTTGGAGTAAAAAACAATGTATGCTTCGCTGACATCCATGGCTACATCCAGCTTCTGGATGAAACCCTGTGGTGTAGTTTGCATTAAAGATTACAGAGATATTTGCTAGCACACAACTATAAATGGTAAAATCAATGCTGAAACTAAATTTAAATTTTAAAATCTTGGTTTTATGCACTTTGGAACCAAGTAGTAAGTCCAAAAGAGAAAATGGAAACCATCTCCTTGACTTCAGTGGCAACAGATTAATTGCAAACCTTCCGTTTTCTGTTCAAGATGCATTTATGGTACCATGCAAACATTTCTGTTATTGCTCTCCAGTGTCCTAGTTAGAGAGTAATGCTAACATCAAGATACTTCGTGTATATGAAAAATGTAATGAAACAAAGAAGCTGCCTCCAAAATGTTATTAGCTTTTGTGTTTTTTTTCTATAATATTCAGGAAGCAAAATATAGCATATAGATGGAAGAGAGAAAAAGAAAAGAAAAAACACAAATTAAGGGAAGAAAAAACTCTCTTTATTTGGTATGAAACAAGTTTATCCAAACTAACAAGAAGCTTAAAATGGGATGTAAATAAGATGTTAGTAAATACAATAGAGTTCAGAATGTGAAGCACAGGTAACTGTATGGATTTCTTCCCTGCACTGGAAATAGAGAATCAACATGATACAGTGTAACCAAGTGAATTGACCTCCTCTTTAAGCGGAAATACAGAAGAAAAAAGCTTTGTTTTTTGTTTTCTCTCTTTGTGGGGAGGGGTTTGACTTTTGGTAGACTTCATGGAAAGAAATTCTCTGTCATTCTTTCCAGTTTGTGCTCTCTATCACCTTCTTCTTTTTGTATCTGATAACATTATATACAATAATGAAGACTGCCAGTCATTTAACCACAGATGTGATTGAGATTGAGGTGCAAAAGTTAAGGCCTCAGCATAAAAGAGTGTGAATTAGTGTCCTTAGTAAAGTGATCCAGTGCCTTTTGAGATGTGGTTGAGTATCTCACCTTGCACCTGCTGTTATGCACAAGATTCACAGTAGATGCTGTGTTATACTTGACATTGCAGAATATCCTGGTTATCTACATAGATTTAAAGCTGCGGCATGTCTGGTGCAACTGAATAAACTCTCAGAAGTCTACTTTCAAAAATATAGGCTGTATACTGCTATATGGTTAATGAGTATATATTATGCTATACAATTAATGAATATGTATTATGCAATATTAGAGTGTTTTTTATCCTGTTGAATAATCTTTTTAGCTTTTGGCTTTAACAATTCAACATGAAAAGCCTGATTTGGAAGAGCAGAAGACAAAACTGTTACAACAAGAAGAAGATAAGAAGATACAGTTAGCTAAGCTTGAGGAATCTCTTTTGGAGGTAAAATAACTTTGCCTCTTTTATATCTGTTAGATCAATAAGATAGTGTTCATATTGTTATGTATTTGAATGAAGATGGTGAAATTGTTGGAATAATGAGCCCTCAGAATTTTTGATTTGTGAAAATAAAAACATAATTTGCCTGGAGCTGTTGGGAGAGAAAAGTAGATAAAATATGTACATGTCATGAAACTGTAGTATTTGAATACATTAAACATTGTCAAAGTTCAGAGTATGAATAGTTGTGTTACCGTAAAAGCCAGCAGAGGAACTCTAAGACTAATTTTGGAGTTTTAGAAAGCAGGCATTCTTTATTGCAGCACTGAGCACACACAAATAGCTTCCCAAAGGTGAGCGCACCCCCATATCTTAAGTGGCAGCTAATATGCAGTGAGTTTATACATATTCATAACTTTTCCGAGAAATGAGGTACATATGCATTAGTTTTCCTGGAACTAATTACAATATCTGCATCCTAATTATGCATGTGCTTTCTTGCTGGGTGGTGCTCTCAAGGGGTCCCTGGTGGTAGTTGGTAGTCTTCCTCACTGTGTCTGCTGGTTGACCTCAGTGCTCACCCATACTCACGAAGGGTCTGTTTAGGAGGTGTTGTGCCGCTGTGTTGTGTCTTGAGCTGGTTTGTTTTAATTTGTCCCAACCTTGTTCCTGTTATATTCAAGAATAGGCCCCAACTGTCTTATTTATTACTGTCTTATCTTCAAACCCCTTTCTTCTTCACAAAAGCACCAACCTTCAGCTGAACATTCTAGAAGCTACATTGACACTGACCTACTTCGTTCTCAGTAAAAAATATTTAGCAAGACGAGGAGGAAAAAAATGTTAGCAAGAAAAGCAAGCAGTTTTGGCTTGCATTTTGTCTAGATATAGGCTGGTTTAGATTGATTAGAAATTTCATTGATTTTAATGTATTAAAAGAGAAGACTTTGTTAAAAATTATACTATTTCTTTTTTAAATTACGAGTTTTAAAAAAGCCACTTTTTAAAGCTTGTGAATCCCTTCTCAACTTGAGAAATGATTCTGCATTGTGAAAGGAAAAAAAAACCTGAAAGAAAAATTCCCAATAGAAAATGGAAGGATTAGTTAGGAGAGACATTTAAAACTTTAAACCTCCACATTTTTTTGTTTCTTATTATTGTTTCTTATTAGCAACTTATTAGCAACTCTCAAATTGTTTCTTATTAGCAATGAACTCTTTATAGTTAACATTTTCCTTTCTCATATTTAAAATTAATATTCTCAATTTTCAGTTTACCTTTTTATTTTAAAGGAAGTAATTAAGTTCAGAAACAGTTGTGCACCTCTGTAAGGAAAGGTAGCTTCCAAGGAGGAGGATGACTGTTTTCTGTTTTGTTTGCATCTTGTCATGGATTTCACAGGAACTGTACTTCATGCCCATAGGAATGGATCCTCAAATCCTCCTTCCTTCTAAAATGTCATAGATGCAGGGAGATTAATCTGCTGCCTCAGAACCCTCAGTCTGTAGCTGAGTCACAGAACATTGCAGTATCCAGCACAATGGACTTGAGCATAAGCTGTTTTACAGATTCCTCAAAAACTATTAAACTGAACTTTATTAAACTGGCCATTAATAGCTCCATTTTATAATTTTGCACATAATTACCTAATGTGATTTGAATTTCCACATTTACTGTCCCTATTAAACTCTCTATTAAGACTCAAATACTAAACTCAAATCTCTTTTAAAACTGGGGCAGATTTCTCTTTCAGGCAGAGCGAAACTTAAAAAAATTTCCATATTCAAAGTTGATCATTGTTTAGCACCTTAATGTCTACCAGACGCTGAGAGTTCAGAGATACAACAAAAAAAGTCTACTTAGAACAGATTTTTCGTGTGATCTTGGAACTCCAAAATCTTTCAAATTTGTCCAATCTTAGTTGTCAAGTGCAATATTTCAAGTAATTGATGACAAAGATGTCTGCAACAAAAAGTGACCAAGTATTAACATTGAGCTTGGTTTCAACTTTGGCGTTCTTGTTAGTACTGAAATCAAAATAAAAAAGACTCAGTGGAATCTGACACATGGTCTTTGTCACAAAGAAGTCAGTGCTGGAGGTGATCTAGCTAAATTCAAGTCAATCCTAAAGCAACATTATCATTCCATCTGAAGTACTCCAAAAACCTTGGAGTAATATGACATTCATGTTGTAGCTCTCATAGCTCACACTATGATTCCTCACAGCAAAATTGGACTCCTTGAAAAAACAGATGCTCTTGTCCTAAACTCTTTTCAACTAGAGAACTAAGTGCATTCTACTATTCTAACTGGCAAATCTCTGCCTCAAAATATCCTGAAATGCTGTCCTACAGGTAGTTGTTCAGAACTGATTTAGCTGACAAGAAGTCAATTTTATGTTGTCTGACTAAAAAATTGTATTGAAAGGTATTTACCAAAGGTTAGTAAAATCCCTTAAATAATAGTGAATCATTCAGGCTTTCCCCACTTATTATTAGAAGTGAAATTGTTTGCACAGGAGAACTCGGGGAAAATATGGAGTAATCTCAAGGATTATGAAGGGATCTCTGATTACAAAACTGAAGTTGTTGTAGTTGTTACTATTCATCTCAGCTGGAAATGAGAACTAAATTTTGCAGGGGTTATGGGAATATTTTTGAAGGAAAATTAATTTATGAATGACTAAGTACAGGAAGTCATTAGCCAATTTTAGGTTAAATTGGTAGTTAAATAGAATTAAAAATACTGTACTTTGTATTTACTGTGGGGATATTAGTGTGTAAGACTTGGATCATAGAAATCATTCTCAAAAGCTTGCTGATGACTTAAGTTTCAGAACCTGTCAGTCTGGATTTTTGGAGTTTGTGTTCTTGGGGTTTATTTTCCATGCTTCTTTAAAACAACATCTCAGTTTTTGGAGTAACCACATGGTTTTTAGTACTCTTGATGCATTAAATGGTTCAGAAATATGTACCAGTCAGAAAGGACAGCTTCCAAAATGGTTACTTTACAGGTTTTATTTAATGTAAGGTAGATGACTTTTGATGACTTTTTTTTTTTTTTTTTACAGGCACTTGCAACATCACAAGGCAATATACTAGAAAATAAGGATCTGATTGAATCTTTGAATCAGACTAAAGCAAGTAGTGCAGTCATCCAAGAATCACTTGCTGAATCTCACAGACTTCAGAGTTTCCTTGATAAGGTAGAAGAATATTTTGATCTTTTATTGCTAATGTTTTTCCTGCTAAAAATAGTAATCTTCTATATAGAGAGGATATATACATTCATAGGAGTATAAGATCAGTAACATACTAAATTAATTTTTCAGAGTAAAAGATATTTGGGAGTACAGAACGTATTTTCAGTAATTAAATTATTTTGTTTTACACATGGTGAATATCTACCCAATTTAAAGTCTGACAGTTTGAATTAAAGGACTTTTCTCCAAGGACTTACTGGCAAATAATGGGTTTTGACTTCATCTTTGACATCTTCTATTGTAAACAGTATGACTTATGTGGATGTTCTTACTTAATACATCCTTTACTATTGCAAAAATTTAGATCATTGGTGATGCTATTCAGCTGACATGCTGTTTTTGTAACAAATTACAGTTTTTCTCTGTGTTCTTATTTGTTTAGTTTAAAATTTTCTATCGAATTTTGGGATGTGTTCTGTGGTGGGAAGAGGCCTCCATTCCCTATGGATTAATTTCCAAAATATTCTTCATAATTTAAAGAATTTTTTGCTACAGATGTTTTTTTTAGGTTTTAAAATTTAAAGACAATGTTGAAGTCTTGAGTGCTTGTCCCTCAATTTGAAGAATCAGAAAAAAATCCGTTTTCTGAAGCAGTGGGAGTCATCTGAAAATTTTTGTCTGATGAATAAATGTTTATGTAGTAACCGGTAGATGGCAGTAATGTACTGTTTTCTTTATTTTTTATCCACAGGAGAGGGATGCCTATCTCCCTTTAGCTGAGAGTGCTAGCAAGATGTACTTTATTATCTCTGACTTGTCCAAAATTAATAATATGTACCGTTTTAGTTTGGCGGCTTTCCTGCGGCTTTTCCAAAGGGCTCTGCAAAGTGAGCAGGTATTTTCTCTTTTTCTGAAGCTGTTAATGCTGTAGAAGAATCAATCTGCTTTGATCCTTAGAATTTGTTAGTTGCTCTGGACATTTTTAGAAAATAATATATAAGAACTGACGATGAAATGTGTAATAGATAGTGATGCTGAACTGTTGTGCTTTAGACGTTCAGTACACAGGCACACAGAATTTTTAATGATCTTATGCTACATATAAATTGCAAAATTGCTGTGCCATCTGTAAACAAAGTAGCTCTTTGTGATTTCAGGCTTGCTCTTTGTCTAAGGTGAATTAGGAACAACAAGGTTGATTATAACTTTACTGAAGGTTTTATTTAAATAAATTAATGTTCTGATTGCAAATTATGCTAATTCTATCAACAAGGGGTAGAATAAGATAGGACCTATATTTCTACATGGTTCGGTTACCTGAAGGAAGATCAAAACGATCTACTTCTGTACACTTTGTAAGCATGCATGCAGCCTGTCTTGTTGAAAATGTAATTTTTACTTTTCTGAATTCTAATGGACAGTATATTTTTTTAATTGAAGCACAGCATTATGGATTTATCCCTTGTCATCTCATTCTTTAGATCTAAAACCCCACACTGAGTAACAATGCATTTTCTTTTTATTCAGCATTTCCAAAATTCATCTTATTTCTCTTTGTTTCCACTTTAAAAAGCCTTTCATCATGTCACTTTTGGATTCCCCTTTGTTCTGGCATCCGTGCTTACAATTTTCCTTTAGCTCCAGTCATTACCAGAAACATGGTTCTGACTATGTGAACTTGCTCTCTTTAAAGTTCTTTACGTATTACACCTTTTCCACAAGATGAGCTGCTTCTTGTTCTTACTTTCACACTTCTTTCATAATTTCTTTTATTCCTGGCCATTTTTTAAACTTCAACTTCTGGTTTTGCCTTCTTTGCTTGCTTCAGTTTTTTCTTCTTCTCTACCCAATACTACATTTTTCTCAAGCTGTCTTTCAGACATGGAAAGGTATTAGTCAAATCAGCTTGTGAATCCAAATTACCCTTCTTTATAAACTCATCTCTTCAAATTTCAGCATGGTAGAAAGGAACTTGTTTCTGATTAACCTTATACTACCTGTTACCTCCCTCACCTTTTCTTTTTTTCCCTCTTACCTCTTCTTTTAGCCTATCTTTCTTTCAGTTTTCTCCTGTTATAATCAGTCTTTTAGTGTGTAAGCTTTGAAGGAAAGGTATATTCACTATTATCTACAATGATTATTTCAGTTGGGCCAAATTTGGTTGAAAGTTTAGTAATTACACTTGATGTCAACATATCTGTTTAATAACAAATATGGTCATTCATTACATAACCAATTTTTTACCAAGTGAAAATGAAGAGATTTCATGGACACTAATGTTAGGAGAAGAAAATTTTATGGTGTTCACAGTCAAAATGTTCAAGGCCAAAATATTCATTTCTTAATGCTTCGGCATGAACTTCTCATTTTATCATCTATTCATTCATAGCTGCAGCTGAGTTCAATAATATGTTTTTAGACCTAATAAGTGTCATCTAGTGTTCAGATTATGTGTGTCATTCTGCTGAGATTTAGAAGGTACATAAAAAGATTTTTACTTCCACATAAATTTTTGAAATCCAAACTTTCTTTTTAGGATTCAAGTAATACTGAAGAAAGAATCAAGTCGCTTATTGGCTCATTGAAACATACAATTTATGAATATGTTTGTCGTTGTTTGTTTAAGGTAAGGTTGTGGCTATTTTTGGTTTTGTACAGTGCACTGGGTTTGAAAGTATTCTTTCAGCAACCAACACTTGATCTGCTTCACATAAGCAGAATTGTTTCAGTATGTATGTAAAATATGCAGAAAATTACACTTGCAATATTTAACATGCAGAATGAAGAGGACTAAAAGTTAGGATATGACAGTATTAAGATTGCTTATGCACATTTTTCCACATAGCAGTTTTCTAATGGACAAGACTATTCTCAGTCTAGTCCAATTTCTGCTTTACTTCTGGCTCCTCATCTCTGCCTCATTTTAGCTTCATAGCCAGTTCCAGGCTTCACAGTCTTCTGAGCACTCTTATTCTGTTTGCTCTTATTTCTAGCATTTCTAAGTATGCGTGTTCAACCTAACTGTCCTGATAAGGTTTTGTGGGGGTTGTTTTTTTTTTTTTAAAAAAAAAGTAAACAGAAAAAAACATTGTAAAGTTCTCCTTTCTCTTTTCACATCCTGCCTCAAATCTCCACCTGTTAGCTTGTTTGTTTCTATCTGTTGCCCTGTACCTCCATATAATGTTCTTAATGTATTTGTTGTTTGCTTTGGTGGATTTTTCTCTTGATTTCTTGGTGAAAACCTAGGATAGATCTGCCTTTCACATTCAATATTAATTTTTACTTTCACATGGAACAGTCATAACAGGAGGTGTTTGTCTCATAGTACTAGGCTGAAGAATGCATAGTAGGTCTGCACAGATGATTTGAGCAGTAGTACAAATCATGCAAGTCTGGAGTTTGATCTGTGAGAATGAAGAGATCTTAGAAAATTTTATATCTCCTCCTCCTCTTCCCCAAGTCTAGCAACACTATATTGAGGATACAGAGGTAGCAGTTATTTCTAAGGATTTTGCTTTATCAAAGTCCAAGTGGCTTCTCATGAAATACTATAATAATTTAATGGTAAATTATTAAATAATAGATCTGTATTATTTGAAATACAGATGCAGATGCAGTTGAAGTTACTTTTACTGCACATGAGCAAACTTCCCAGAGATGATGAACATCCTGAACACCCTTAGCTGATACTTCTGTTCTTGTTATATCTGTCTGTTTCTGAGCTGATGTGTCAGGGTTGTAAAAAGGCACCTGTTTGATAAAACAGTAATAATAAAAAGAAAGCAAAAATAATTTGTCCCTCATGTAATTTTGGCCTCAAAAACATAACAGACCTTGAGATGAGAAAGCCAATATTAGTCAAACTGTTCATCTTATACCTTATAACACATACATAATATTCACTAGAATATGCTTCCTCGTTTTTGGTCCTGTCCCCTCTGAAAAATCCGATGCAATTAATTTTTCAGTAGTATTCTTGTTAATTTAATATTCTTCAGAGTGGTAATTCTTGGGAGCTAAGGACAAACAGGCTGTCATTTTGAGGTACACATGTGGGAAACCACACTATGGAAAATTCAAACTGTCAAGAATAGAATTGATTTCTATAGGAGTGCAGGTGTGTTGTATTTATCAGCTGGCTGAGATGCCTGTGCTTTGTAGACTTAACCCAATCCCACTAATCGTTGATTTTTCGTCTGTTCTTCCCTTTCACCCGTGCTTTATGTTTTTAGTTATGTTTCACTTTCTTCAAAGGAAAATAAGAGTTACCACCTTCCTTACGCTTACAAATTTTAATGAGAAAATATGTGTATATCTTCTATTGTCTGGTAAAATACATTTTCCAGACAACAGCCAGACTTTGAAAATTGGAGGCTTCAGTCTGGGTTTCTGAGTGGTCCTGATTTTCCAGAGTATCAACTTCCAGTGTTTCACATTGACTTCATTACATAGTAATGTATGCTTTCCAGCACAGTTTTGGTAAAACAGATCTGTGAAAGTTTCTGTGTATGGACAGAGGAATCCCAGTTTTAACAAGCCAATATTATTTTAAAAATTATTATCTTGAATGTGTGCATGGTTTATTCTATGGCTCCTTTAAATCTTTATTCCCGGTTTATTGCTCCTGCTCAGAGACTGGTTGAATTTCAAGTGATGCAACAGAACTAGGAAAAAGTCAGAAGGTTACAGTTGTTTGGGTTTTTTTTTCAAAATTCCATTTCAAAAATTTGCTATCAGATTTCAAGCATTTTCTATGCAGAGTTTAAAAAATAATGGATTCTCCTTAGTATGCTTGCTTTATTACAAATACCTGGATTTTTTTTTTCTTCACGTGAATTTAGATGTGCTTAGGTATAGGGTTTGGATTAGTGTTTAACTACGTTGCAGAGGTATGTAGCAATTTTGAGTTAGGATATGTGTCATTAAGTTACGTGGAATTAGAGGTGTTTTATTAATGAAATTTTGTTAATTATGAAAAAAGCAGAAAGGTGACTTTTGATGAATATTTAAATACATTGTTACTGCTTTTATTTCAGGCTGATCAGCTAATGTTTGCTTTACATTTTGTACGAGGAATGCACCCTGAACTTTTTCAAGAGAATGTAAGTGCTAGAGGAAAAAATTCCCATGTTTTTTACTTAAACTTAATATGAAGAGTAAATCAGTAAATAAAAAGTTTTTGTCAGTAAGTGTAGGACTTGAGATTTTAAATTTAT
This sequence comes from Athene noctua, assembly GCF_965140245.1. Taxonomy (NCBI): domain Eukaryota; kingdom Metazoa; phylum Chordata; class Aves; order Strigiformes; family Strigidae; genus Athene; species Athene noctua. The sequence continues at coordinate 249,538,399 of NC_134037.1, read as the reverse complement.
ACGCTACTATTTTTCTTAAAATAGTTACTTTACTTATGATAGTTACTTTTGGATGTTAATGTTATTGTTACTAGGTTCAAAGTGAAAGTTACCATGAGAAGGTAGGTAAATGATTGCCTTTTAAATAGGGTTCTGAAAAAGATGTTTATGGAGGGTTCTTGTGGTTTTTTGCAGACACTGTGTCAGTGTTTCCTCCCATCATGTGGCTAGACATTTATCCATCCTTCCAGTTAAAGATGGATATTCCTTTATAAGTAAAGTGATGGATACACACCTGTTTCACTGTGACCAAGGGTTGCTGGTGCATCTTGCCTTTGTATTGAAATGCAGAAAAGGAGTGCAAGATCTAGGGAGAAATTAAGTCTGATTCTGCAACCTGTAGTTGAAGACACTTAAAGCAAAGAGTCTTCCTGGAAGGTGAAGTAACAAAGTTATCTTCTGTGCATTTCAGCCACTTATTCTTCAGTGTCTAAGAAATTTCTGGACTAGTGATCATTACTGTTCTCATTTGGCACAGTATCTTCAAGAGTGCCCTTTACAGAGGGTGTCCTTGTAAGTTGTTTGCTGGCCACTTATTGGATTCTTTGCACCACAGTGGCTTATCTTTGAGACAAATGATGAACTCATCCTGGAATGGTTTATATTTTTGATAGCATAGTGGGATGCAGTTGATATAAGTTCAAACCACATTTAATAAAAATTACTATCCATTCAGTTTACAGGCAAATGCTGCGTTATTAGCATATTCACATAAAAATGAGAGATGTCATGTGACACTTTTGACAATGGTCTGAATAGTGAAGTATAGTGAAGAGAGGGTGGAGTGTCTTTGCATTAGAATCAGGGGGAAGGCCAACAGGGCACATGTCATAGTGAGAGTCTATTATAGGCCACCCAACCAGGACAGAGAGGTGGACGAAATATTCTATAGGCACTTAGGAGAAATCTCACGATCGCTTGCCCTATGTTCTTGTGGGAGACTTCAACTTCCCAGACATCTGCTGGAAATAAACCACAGGGAACTGGGGGGATTTAGTCTGGAGAAGAGGAGGCTGAGGGGAGACCTCATTGCCCTCTACAGCTACCTGGAAGGAGGTTGCAGAGAGCTGGGGATGAGTCTCTTTAACCAAGTAATAAGCAATAGGACAAGAGGTAATGGCCTCAAGTTGCGCCAGGGAAAGTTTAGACTAGGTATTAGGAAGCATTTCTTTCCAGAAGGGGTTGTCAGGCCTTGGAATGGGCTGCCCAGGGAGGTGGTGGAGTCCCCATCCCTGGAGGTGTTTAAGAGTCGGGTCGACATAGCGCTGAGGGATCTGGTGTAGTTGGGAACTGTCAGTGTGAGGTCAATGGTTGGACTGGATGATCTTCAAGGTCTTTTCCAACCTAGATGATTCTGTGATTCTGTGAATGAGGCATAATCTGAAAATGCCTAAAATGGGGAATTATTTACCAGTTGTTTAGAGGCTACTGTGTTCCCAGCAAAACTGCAGCAGTGCTTAAGTACTGCTAACCCTCATTTCCATAGGGCACACACATCTCACTAATAACATGTTCCTCTCTGAGTATTAGGGTATTTTGTTATTGGGGTATTATTTGGGTATTTAATATTATTATTAATGCTTTTGCCCAGCAGAGGTTCATAGTGAATTTGCATGTTTTGGGTAAAATGGTACATCTAGTGGTGATTGATTTGGTAACTAAAACTGGTAACTAAAAAAAGCCTATCAAAATTCATCTGAGCAGGTTATCCTAGCCTGTCTTTATAGGAAACAGGAAGAAAACAGACCCATCAAAGAAGCAATTAGTTTAATCATAAATTAATATTGTAAAATAGATCAGATTGTTTACTGCTAAAATTGCTTGCTTCTGTCCATTGCCCTTACAGGCAGATGAGACTAGCTGTCTGAAATGTAGATGCCAAAGTTACAGTTGTCTATTGTGTAGTGAAATTATTCCTATAAAGTCTCCTTGCAGTAGAACCTTATGCACAATTGAGTCAATACAATTGCTTAAATGTGGCTGATTAGTGTGAGTCAAGACAAATTTAGTTATCTAAAATACTTACATGGAATGGAGAGACAAAGCTATGGCTCTGTACTAACTAGAAGCTGGAGACCAGAAGGATTATCAAATGGTGGAAGATGTCAATTTGCTAGAGCAGAGTTAGGTAAAAGGTAAAAATCAGATAATATATTTGAAGATAGTAATGGAACTTAGTTATATGAAGGATGTGCGTTTAAGATACAAGTTTTAAGAAAGGTTTCTTGAAACCTTTTGATGTTATGAATGCAGTGTAGTTTTATTGCTGATGTATGATTGAGCAAGTGAAATCCTGCAGTTTTTCAGCAATGAAGCTGCCTGATAAAAATAACTCAAATCTTGTTGGTAGAGGCATACTCTGGCTACTCTTCATTATTAGACCTTCCCTAATTTATTCTTTTTTTCAACTTCTGAAAATACCTTGCTTTATCTTTCTAGTCCTTGGGTTTATAAATTCATGAAGGCAGCAACTTGCAAATATCTTTCTGACTAAATTAAAGCCTGGCTGCCAAGGCTTCTTAAGTATTTGTAAGTACTGCTTTATGTGTTGGTTGCTATTGTTTAGCATGCATTTCCATCAGCTATTAGAGTTCTTAATCAGCTTAATCTAAGTTACATATAATGCACATTCCTGCAGTATCTGAGTACTCAAGAATTAAAACAGGCAAATAATATCAATAATTTCCTTACCTCTCTGAAAAGTAGAAGTTACTTTAATTAAATTGTTAAGAAAAGAGTTCTTGTGCAAAATATTTATTGAGGAAAATGAAGATGAAGTGGTTATTCTTTTAGAGTTATTTTTTTTAAAGCTTTTAATGTGATGAGGCTAGAAGTTGCTTATTATGCTGCTAGAGAATTTAGTATTCTAAGGCCCTGTCCCAAAGGAGTTCAACCTTCTGCACTTACGAATTTTTTGCATAGTGATGAGGAATTTATAGTACAACTTCAACATTATACTACAGAATGCCTTGGCTCTTAATAGAGACTTTCTCTTTCTGAATCAATACATATAGATTTTTCTGAGGTAGTTTTACATGTCTCTACATATTATACTTTTGCTTTTCCCTATAAAAATAATACACAATTTCTGGTTTTAAAACTGGGGAGTCTTCATGTATTTTTCTATGCATGAACATTTTTTTTGTCATCAGGAGAGGAGCATCAGTTTGTAATTGAGAGAGTTGTTTCAAGACTTGACTAGATTGATGGGTGCTAAAAGCTATGCTGTGTTCTGTAGTGGTTGATTGACTTTTTCATTTGGAATGTTACTATTGTCTTAACAATTAACAAAAAATTATCATAGTATTATAGATACTGATTATGTAAAATTTCAATACTTCTGAAATTTTTTAGTATCTTTTTTACCATCTCCAAATACAGGATTACATAATTTCTAGTACATGCTTAAATACTTACATAATCTGTTTTAAAATTATTAAAAGCTGTTTCTGGATACGAATACCAAGTGTAAAAGATTTAATCATACATAAATTAATCTTCCATTTCCCTTTCTTAATGCAATCAATGTATTCATGATACCAGTCTCTTATATTGTATTCCTCCTGTTATAATAATTTCATCTTTTGGAAGTAGTTTCTTCTGTGTGGGCTACTAATGCACTATCAGGCAGTATGTGTGTCCTTGCCAGGCATATATGTCACTTCTTGCTAGTCAATAGTTAGGCAGTCTGGGTGGGAGCTCTGGGTGCTGAAAAGGATAGGGCTTCTCCTTTTGTTTCTTTTTCTTGTAAAGCACTGCAGTCACTTAGTTTGGATTCTGCAAAAGGAATTACATACTGGTAGTATCACCTGAGTTTTTAAAAATGTTTTATAATCCATTCAGATTCTAGGCTTTAATTTGTTTATCTTCCCGTTGTGCCTGCATGCTACTACATGTTAATCTTTATTCATAAAGGTGTCTTGTGACTTATCTGAGTTGTTCATTTATTCCTCCTAGGAATGGGAGACTTTTACAGGTGTGATCGTTGGAGATACCATAAGAAAATCAGTAAGCTACATTTGTTTGTGTATTTTGAAATAAGGAACATTTACTTAAACCCTGAAAAGTTGTATTCTTACTCTACAGTTTGTTTAATTAGTTGTGTTGATACATTAAAGGAACAAATAACTTCTCACATAGTAATATAAAAATAGAAAGACTTGGACTTTCTGGATATGGCAACTCATTTTCTAATTTGCATAACTGTTTGCTTTTGCTGCCTTTTTTTTTTTTTTTTTTTTCTTCCTGTTACCAGGATTACAATTTGTTTTTTCTATGGTATGTTTGAGGAGGCTTTAAGCCCTCTTCTGTTACTCAAATCAGTGTTTCTGAATCTCTCTCTCCCGGTATCATATGTGAGTTGTACTTTTTGGACGAACTGATGGAATTGTCCACACACTTTGCTAACTTTGACATGCTTTTTTCCCCAGCCTCGGAGTTCTACATTTGGAAATGTATTTTTATATTTTCCTAGGTGACAGATCTGGTTTGAGAAGTTTCTGTTGCATGGCTGACCAACCATGCTGTCGTTTACTAAGTGTCTCTCAATTCTACTGAATCTGTATACTTTCAAAATAACCTTCCAGTAGAAAAGGGTAGAGAAAAAAGCTAAGCTTTCTATAGTCTTATTCATTATAGCCCTTTGAACCAAGTATTTTGACAAAGGTTTTGAAAGGTGTTTTTAGGAAACATGAGCCCAATCAGGAATCATGAGCTCAGTCTTTGCCTGTTCTTTTGCTAATCTCCTCCTCCATTCAGTGTCGGGCTACCTCATTTCCATCAGGTTTAGCTGCAGCTTTCATCATTCCCAATTACTTTTAAACTTTAGCATTAATTAGATATTTATTAGGGTATCTGGTACATCCAGTGATACAAGACCAATGTGAGTACCTTGGTTTTAGAATATCCCTGACACCAACTGTGTTCACATGCATGCTGGCAGACGTGACAAGTCACTTAAAATATGGTGTATTATTCAGGTTTTCTTCCTTAGGCAGCTGATTGCTAAAAAGATCCTTAAATTCCCAATTTCTCTAGCCCTTAGATGACTCTACAGGTTTTACATTTCAGTGTGAATATATAATTCCCTCTTCATCTCTATGGAGTCTTTATAATGAATTCAATTAAATATCAGTGAACTTGGTGATTGTCAAGTATTTTCTTGCTGTAGGTCATTTTCAAGCTATGTGAGGTCTGACTGTATAATGGAATTTAAAACCAGTCCTAACTCTACCCCACCAAACACAGAACCCATAGATTTTTGAAAGATTGTGGACATATGTGATTCAACCCCAATTCTAACTGGAATGTATAGTGCAGACTCATCTCAACTTTTTTCCTACAACTGCTTCCAAGTTTCCTACTTTTGGTCTTTCTCTGACTTCATAACTCATGTCTGAGACATCCTTTCATAAGAAAGCTTACCTTTTTTTCTGCTGAACATTTAAGATTGCTATTGAAGTTGCTCAGTGGTTGAGAGATCCTGTTTTCATACAGAGACTGTCAGACTGGTTAATGGGTACTGTAAGATTTTTTATAGAAAATGATATAGCAAATACAGAGATTCTACTGGAGCTTAAGTTATGTTGCTCATCCTTTGAATTTTGCATCTAAGGAGCAGAAAAATAGAACTATGGCCAAACTTTACCAGTGCAGAGATGTCCAGAAGTGATGCTTTGCCTAGCGAATTACCCCAGAATTGCCTTTTGCATGAAGAACCATGTTCTTCATGGCTGCTAATATGTGCAATGGAATTATTTTTTGAATTCAGTTGCTGACAGTACATATACAGATAGCCAGGCATTTGAGTCACTTGTTTTTAATGGAAGAGAGAACTACTTAGCATTCAGTTTGTCATACAGATACTCTAAATGGTAAAATATTTCCAGGCTCAAATGGTTAAGCAAATGTTAATGTGAACAGTATATCTCAAATTTAAATGCAAATTGATAGCTTTTCTTGTGTTATGCCATTTATGAATTTAGCAACAGATCACAGAAAGATTCCTGTTGTGAATGCTATTTTTATTAAAAACATGGGTTTCACAATCTTATTACTGAATATACCGTTTCACAAAAATTTGTGTGACTTATGTGTGTAACGTAACTTGCTTCAATAAGGATTCACAAAGAAGTGTTCGTGACCAGATTCCTTCTTGGATAGAACAGGACCGAGCCTGGGCAGTAGCAACTTTGAAGGTAAACATCAAGTGGTGGGTTGAATTTAACTTAAAATGCCTTTGGTTTTAGCAAATAAAAATTTGAACATGAATACTCAAATATGTACTTGTAAGATGGAAATATTTTGTTATTTTAAACTCTCTATTCTATCTTCCATAGCCCATGTCTTAAGATATACCCTCTTGAAAAAAAACCTGTTTTTTTTTTAATTTAATCTAATTTTTCTGAGCCTTTTCATGTATATCTCTACCCCATCTAACAATAAATTTCAATGCATGTGAATGAACCTATAACCTTACTGATATTAGAAAATACTGTAAGCCTATCCAAGGTACTACTATTTCTATAGGTATAAAAATAGACAAAAAATTGCAAAGAATATTTAAGTTCTCTTAGGTTTCTCGTACTGTGGTAAGAACCATAAACTGTTAATTGGGAAACGAGTTTTCTACTTACAAGATTTCCATGCACAACTTTAAAGGTATTTCAGAGTTTGTTATTGCTCAGATAAAGTAATTTCAAACTAAAACAAAACAATTTCTTGCTTTGGTTCATCTTGCAACAGTCAATGCTGAAGTCCTCTGTTCCTGAAGGGAACTAAATGAAAATACTAGCCCTTGAAATTCTGTTTTAGGCTCTTCTGCTCCTGCATGTAGCTCAGTGGCAAGAAGGAAAGATTTGACTAGTCTTTGGCAAGGACTTCTGCTGCTAAATCCAGAGTTCATTATTTTTCATTTCTCTTCACCAGGGATAAAGAACAGTTGAAATAATGGTGTGACAAGCATGATTGTTAGGGGGTTAAAAAAACAACCAACCAACCCAAAAGTAATGGGGTGAATCAGTATTAAGGAAAAAGAAAGGACTACAATTGGGTAGAGCACAGAGTTTAAAAACAAAGAATCTAGAAATTTAAAAACAGAAATAATTTTCAGAAAATAGGTAGACAAATGGTTAATTTTAAAATCTACCCTTTTCTTCTTTAACTCCAAGGATAAAATTGAATTATGTGATATGAACAGGTATTTACAGGTTTAGAGTCATAATGGTATTTGTAAATTCATTAAAATATACAGTGTCCAAATAGCTATTCTTTATTGTTAAACATGCATTATTTGTTTTGTAGATTTCTCTCCCAGGTCTCTATCAGACACTTTGCTTTGAAGATGAAGGTCTGTGGCACACTTTTTCTCAGAGTTCTGTTTGTGAACAAGATTTTCCTTCTACTATTATAAAAAGAATTTCCATATTTCAGCAGGTAATCTTTTCATATTAAATTATTTTAAAATAATTATGAGTTCAGCATTGAAAGTATTTTACATCTTCAGAATTTAGGCTTCAGGCCTTGTTGAATTATAAGCAATGACAGTTATCTACATTGTTTTACAGCTTAACTATTTTATTTAGTATAATGGGTTTTTTTTCTATGATAGATACTTAGTTCTCTCTTACTGGAATCTTTTTTTGTGTTGGCATATTGGCTGCAACTGAGCATACACTGTAAGGCAACAACCTCTTTATTAATATTCACAGAATTAGTTTATGAATAGGTATTAAAATTCTTTCATGGTTGCTTTGTTACCGCAGAATTTGTCAGCTTGTTGAGCATCACTAATTTAGTTCATCATTAAATGTGCAAACTCACACATCTAACTGAAAACCACAAAACACAGTACCAGCCCCTACTTTTTAGAATAGTAGTCATGAAATACTATTCTTCCTGAAAGTCAACGAACCCACCAAGAATGTTCGAGAGGCAAGTTCCTTCCTTCACCCAGGGATCCTTCTCCTCTGGAAGAGAAAAATGTCATCACTCTTGTATTTATGGAAGAAAGGGTGTTGTTGCTTACTTTCAAATGATGCTGTGATTTTTCATTTGAAGTCACTTTATATAAAGTGAAGTCCTGTCCAAAGAAGGGGTGGTGTGCAAGACAATGTAGTTTCATGCTGGTTGGATCTTAGGGGCTCTTTATTTGGAGTTTTTGTGGAGGAGGAGAATTTCTAAAATAGCATGCATGGAATTTAGGAACAAACCATTTTGGAAAGGCATTTGTCTGAGTCATGTTTGGTTTGATGAAATGCAGAAAAGCAATTCTTATGTGTACAGTGTATTCTCATAAAAATTCTGCATTTATAGGAAAATAAATCTGGAATGATCAGCATATTACATATCTAGTTCCTTGCATAGAAAGTATTAAGAATGTTTCTGTTGATGAAATATACTGAAACTACCTGGTTAGATTTATATGACACTGATAAGTTAGTTTCTTCCAAATTGTGCTTTAAACTTAAAAATAGTGCAGTAGCACTTGGTGTAATCTCAGATTTTAAAAGTAGAACTTTCTTAAAAATTTAATGAAAATTTTTTCCTCCAAAACTAACAACAGACTTGGAAACTGGAATGTGATGGTAGATTCAGAATTGTGGTTTACAGGTCTACAAGTAAGGGGGTTTAAGGAGGGGTGTTGATTTTAATGAATGATTTCTACTGAAGTTGCATTAGTTGCCTGCACTGAACATGTGTAGGAAATTAACTGAAAAAGAAGTAGCTGGCAGGGAAACTCCTAATTTAATTTGTATCTGAATTGATTAGCTGTTCATGTTTGTAGTCTTTTGAAGAACAGAAAAAACATCTGCAGTACTAGGGCATTTCAAAGTCAAAATGTCTCAGAAAAACTAGATGTAAAACTCTAAAAGTGTACTTAAACAAAGGAAATTCTTTCAAAACTGATTATTTTACTGTATTACTGCACTGAAATTAGAAATTAGTATTCCAGTTAGGATGATACTGCCTAAATACATGTATGGGATTTAGATTACCAGTATAAAGCTAAATTTGCTTTCTGTCATTCTGGCTACCCACATAGCCACCTTTTTTCTAAAACATTGTAGAAAAAGTTCCAGTTTACAAATAGTCATTAGCTGTAGATCTATCTTCTCATCCTATTAATAAGACAAACTACTTACAAAAAAACCATTAGATTAGATTATTTTGGAAAGGAATGATTTGATAGCTCTATATATTCAGAGAAAATAACTTTGTTCTAAAGAGAAGTTTAAAGAATTCAGCCTTCTTAGAAGAGTCTTGCTTTTTAAATTGTCACAATATACTTTTATAAATTAATCTCCCCTGAATATATTTTATTTTAAGGTACTTGTGGTCCAGGCTGTCCGACCAGACAGGCTACAGAGTGCCATGGCTCTTTTTGCATGTAAAACCCTAGGTAAGTTAATTTTTCACCTGGGTGTGTCTACACAATGATTAAATATTTTTTTTTGTCCTATGTTTCTCTTTTATTTTATAGTTCTTATGGAGTTGCTAAATTTTAGGATTTGAAAATATGCTGGTGGATTGGCTGATTTTGTTCTTGTGAAATATGTTTAAAAGTGCCTTTAAAATGGTTCATGGTGTTTTAAAATATAATAAAAGATCTGTAGGATTCTTTTAATGAACTCTGGAAGACTAGAGTAATTAAGAAAGGAGGATAGCTGGTTTTCTAGAAGTTTTACCCTGCAGCACTTTCCTTAAGACACAAATTTTGCAAAAATAATATTTCATTTAATGTCCATTAAAAACCATTAGGTTTGAGATTTTACAAATTGGATCTCAAAACATCGTTTCATATTTTTAGTCATGTTTGTCAGTCTCTTGGACTGTAATACATTTTTTTACTGTCTGTTTAGAAATACCCATGATGTAGAGTGATTCAATATTGGTCTATTTGTTCTATTCTGTCTGTTTCCTCTCTGAGGTTTATTGTATCTAGAGTTTGGGACTTACATTACAATATTGCAATACAGCACACCAAAGCCTTCAGTTTTTAGCAGTTAATGACAATATGCATATGGAAGATGAATTATGAGTGTCTCATTGGGGTGAACACTGTAGTTTTAAAAGTCATCTTTTGCATTACATAGGGACGAGTCAGATTTTGTTTTTAAAGTGGTACAGTGTCAGGACAGAAGTGGGATTAACAGTAGGGAAAGGATCTAGACTGTAAAGACCATAAATGTAAGTGGCAAAAGCTTTTGTAATGTGGTAGAAAATGAACCTGGAAAATTGACTCATAGGCTGCCAAGGTAACGGCTGGACTTACATTTCCAGTACTTGTGAAGACCTGCAGTTTGAATGATCTTGAGACGGGTGATTTTGAGTGATAATGTAATAGATGAGTTACATATAAAAAACAATGACTGTGGTAATTTTAAGTTCTTGGTATAATGTCATTTCTTATTAGTATAAGATTAGGTGTAAGTTTAGGTCTCTGGTTCTTACATTTTTAACATTTATGTGAGAGTTTATCTTGCTCCCTCTTTATGCTCTGTCTGTGGGCATTATTTGTTGGTCAAAATTTGTTCCATGTCTGCCACCAAGGCTGGTATTTTCAGGAGAAAAGTTAGCCTCCTCTGTCAAACGTTATTAGTAGATAGAGAGAGTACTTCATCACGGTGAGTGTACAGATCCCATGCTAACAATGTTCCTGCCTCTTGGAATCAAATGGCAAGAACAATCTGCAGTAGGTGTGATTCAAAGCCCAGCAGAGACCTGAATGCAGAGTCAGTTTACTGACCTGCTTACTGTTTTCTAAATCTTAATTAATGTGTTACATAAATTGGTTAGGACTGTCTTGATGCCAGTTCCTTGGAGGCATTCCACAAGGGAATGTTTTTTGGTGAGTGAAACTATAGCCTCACTGAGGAAGTCAGAATACTGTTGACTCCATTTGTAGGCAAGGTTTCATCCACAGATTTTTCATATCAGTGAGATTTTATTTTGAGGTCATGTCATAAATCATGACTAGTGCTTTCCAACTCATAAAAGGAGTCACACTTGTATGAATACTTTTTTTCATATTTTTTTCTACCATGTCTTTTTCAGGGTCCTTGCCCTGAAACTTCTTAAACAAACTGCTTCACTTAGTTCAGAAGGGAACTGTTAAAGTTTCCAATCTCTTTTGGCCATTTTCCTGTGAGAAAAATGAGTTCTGGAAAAGCTGTAATAGCCTACAAGAAATTCTTCCACTTCTTTTTTATCCAAATGTGTTTTTTTTTCCTATTTTTCATCTTTTACTTATATTTTTAATTTATGGATGAAGGGGCATTAAGATAATTTCTTTTGAAGATAAAGTTCATAAAATTTTCTATAAATGTATTTCATGGGCACCCAAAGTGTGCTTATTTCTTTTTTTTTACATGCTGTAATGAAATGCACTACATTAGCAAAAATCATATTGACAGCATACTCCCAAACCATTTAATATCACTCATTGAGTTGGGGTTTTTATTATCTGCTTTAACTTAATTTTTTGAGTCTGGCTACATCAGAAATAGTATTTAAAGAGGCTTAATTTTAATTACCTACATTTTCATATTCTTTAAAAAGCAGAAGATATATAAGGAAAGAAAATCTGTGCAGGTTAAACAAGCATTTTATTCTCACAGATCATTTTCTATAAAGTAGACTAGAGCTCTCATGGTCACATTGCATCTAGGCCAAAACAAAATTACTTACCAAAACAAAAAGAATAACCTCTCGTACTTATATTGGAACTGTTAATAGTAGTAATACATTTGCTGATATTTTTGTACATTGTTTCTCTGTGTACAGCTCACCAACAGAAGGAGTTTTAACAGGCACTTTGAGTTCAAGTTCCAGCTGCTGTAAATTTGGAAAATTTACACTGTAATAATTTTGTAAATGATGCATCTCAAGAGTGCTACAATATATTTGGCTAGGCAGTTACTCATTTACAATTGCACCTCTTTTAAGTTAGCATTATTACCATAAATACATGATTATAATAACTTAAGTTGCAGGTGTACACATATACATCCATTGTGCAATCATAGTGGTTTATTCTATTCCCCAGTTAATGAGAGGCCAAGCAGTAGTCCCCAGTTAACACTGAGTTATGTAGGATATCAAAACTCTTAATCAGTTAATCTTCTCAGGGATCTGTGTGCCTTCTGCTTGCACTGCCAAAAATAATAATACAGCTAAAAGAGTCTCTGGTTTATCTTGATGGGAGTATATTCCATGCAGCTGTTTGTAGCAACAAAGCAGTAGGAACAGGAACTGAAGAATGGTTGAACAGGTGGAGAGGTTTGTCGACCATGTTACCATCTTTGTCAATGATAAGAACATCATGAAGTCTATACTGAAACCTTTTGCAGTGACCAGTATTTTATGTCTCCAGGGTTTCTCAACTGGACTTAAAAGACCCAATAGGTTTGCCTTATATGACCTTGTACATCTGTTCTGCATTTCCATGTAATAACAAAATATCTGCAGCATTGCATGATGCCCATTCCACAATGTTAATTAGTGGTCATAAAGATCTCCATTTGATTTTTGTATCCTTGCTGCCTGTTGACTTCAACAGATATTTTTTGTCCTGTATCTTTCACAGGATTTGAAACAGTAGTGAGATTGTTAAAATTATTTGTTTCACTGAAATAAAAGATAATAAAACTTAAAATTAACCTTTCCAAACGCTCACTTTTAATCAAATTTTAATCTAAAATTCGGTGTTAAGATTCTCAATATATCTTTATTGCCTATGTAGCTAGTGATTAAGTTCTAATAATGCTTTATGTAATGTTTTAATATTTATATTAATATGGAAACATTTATATTTTGATACTTCATCAGTGAAATATAGTTACAGTGAGAGGGATTTGATGAGATGAAACTTGCTTAAGGTGCAAGACAGTGGTTTATAGCCCAAATATCAGAACACATCATAAGTACCTCTTCCTTGTCCTCATCCACAGAAAGAAACATTTGATGTTTTTTTAATTACATGCATAATGCTGTCTTCCATTTTCAACATTATAAACATTCTTTCATAAAAACTAAAATAAGCATTCTTACAGAATTCTGTCATGATCTACTTACTGATATTTTTCTTTTATTGTGTAGAGTGACTCAAATAGCTTGAATTATGACTGTAGTTGAAAAAAACTAAACCAATCTCTAGTTAGAGATCGTTTCATTTTTTTTACCTTAGCTAATTTTTCTATTTTCTTTCTTTCTTTCTTTCTTCCCTCTCCACCAATAGCTTAGCTATTTCTATTTATTATGTTAGTGAAGGAAATGTTAAATCTAGAGTAGTTTGCATTTTTGTAAAATGTTACTATAAGCTCAGTTTGGAGGAATGACTACAAGACTAATATGCTGGGCAGCTTTCATTCAAAGTGTAAGCTTTTTTACAGGCCTTCTGAAAATGCATCCAAATTTGGACAATACAGGATTCATTGAGAAACAACTTGCAGATGTTTGTCAGACATTTTTCAGATTCTGACAGTTAAGAGTCCCTGAAAAGTCTTCCTCACCGAGCATGCTTCAGTCCAGCACTGCAGAACACAACTTTCATTTCATTTTCATTTTTATGTATCTTCTAGCGTTTAGGGCTTTTTAGCAGTAAACAGCAGAACTCATCAAGGGAGCTGCCCATATCAGTTGCCTTATGGCCTCAGTTCATGTATTTATCTCTGCTTATACTACCTCTGCATGCCTAATAAACGTAAAATGAAAATATTTTCCAATATTAGTTTTGTTGAATTCTATTTTTTTAAACATTCTGATTGATAGTGATTTCATCTGTTTAGTTGCATCCATTAGAGTCTCTGTACAGATGCATACAGAGAACCCAGACCTCATACTAACCTTTGCCAACCTGACACGCTATATTCAAATTATATAGTATTGTTCTATGTGGAGATAATAGCTTAAGTCTGAAAGCAGACTGTGCCCTCAAGTAAATGTGTATGGTGTCTTTCAGTAGGTGTGGCAAAGGTGTCACTGATTTGGGCTCTTCTGTCTTACTTTATGTTGTGATTTCCCATTGCACCTAACACTTCACTATTTAAAGACCAGTCTAAAGATGCATTGAAAATATGTGGCTGACACTGTTCATGATACACTTACACATGTAGCTTTGGGCTTGCGTATAGATGCCTTGCCTATACTAGGTCAACATTCTAGACATTTAAGTTGTGTATTAAAGCAAATAATAGACTAAAGTAATTGTAGTACCAAGAACTGTGTAAAGTTAATGTCTAATAATGAAGGCTGTCAGGCCAAGAAAAGAGAGAAGTTCTGCATGTGGACATATATGCTGCAATTAGTTTTAGCAAAAATCATAGCTTCTCATATTCTTATATTCCAGCTCTTCTCTTTTTGTATGTTTTCTTGAAGACTATTCTCTAAATAAAGACTGTGGTTTATACTTGTCAAACTTGGAAGTCCAGGTGCCATTTTGGTTATTGTGTCTTTTTCTTATCAATATAGGGTGCCTTCTACCTGCATATTGTAAAGATTTTTCTTCTCATTGTAGGACCATTTTTATGGTCTCCACTGAACATAACTTTGACAGCCAGATGACCTCTAAAGTTGTTAATGAAGCACTTCCATCCTGTGTAGTCACTTTATTTCCATAATAATTCTAATCATAGGAATAAAAGAATTATCTCCATTGCCTCTGAATTTGAAACGTCTGTATAAAGAGACTCTGGAAATTGAGCCCATCTTGATAATGATTTCTCCTGGTGCTGATCCTTCTCAAGAGTTGCAAGAACTTGCCAGTGTTGAAAGAAATACCGAATGCTACCATCAGGTCAGTCTTAGATAAGCATAATGATTAAAAACCACAGTGTGTAAAATTTTACAGTAGTGTTATCTGTTTTACCTTGTTTTTTAAGAAAGTTAGTATGTAAAAACTTAATTTGTTGTTCCCACCTATCTCACCACTAACTTCTGATTCCATTGGCAAAATGGGTTGTAGAAGAGAGACACAATTAGTGATCCTCACAGAATCAGAATCCACACAAGAGGAATTCCTCCAACTTGGAGAAGGGAAAAATTAGAAGATAGACAGAAGAGAACAAGAGACTGAGAACTGGTAGACATGCTGAAACATTATTTTTTTTTAGTGTGAAGTAATCTAAATATGAAGAAAATCCACTAAAAACTAGGCTTCATAATTTCTTCTGCTTACAGGACTTGCATATTTCTTTCTTCAACAGAAAACATAAATCAGTTGTTCAGTGTTTGTGAATACTTTGTTATTTTATGAAATTATGGAAAATATTTTGAGAAATTTCACAAGTAAATGTTTACCAACTAATTGTTGATGGGAGTTCTTGAACAGAACTTTTATTTTCAAGTCTTTTAAAAAAAGTATTTACGATCGACCGTGCAAGAAAGCCATAAAATATCAAAAAGAAGCATACAACACTGAAATTGTTTGCCCAGCCAACATAACAGTTGCTTTTTGTCATGGTATACAACTTCTTCCCTGTTTTGCATTCAACACAAAACTGAACTGGATGAAGATAATTCCTCTTTAGCAGACCTTAATCAGGAATTGTACTGTTAAGAAAACATATTTTCTGTGTCTGTTTCAAAATTTGATCTATGCAGAGGTGTTGAAAACTTTTTTTAAGAAGAAATTTTCTGTAGCTGTTAAATTCATAAAATAACCTAGATTGGAAGGGACTTCTGGAGATTATCTACTTCCCCCCTGAGAGCGGAAGGTCCCCCCTCCAAGGATGGAGATCCCACAGTATCTCTGGGCAACTTGTCCCAGTATTTGACCACTCTCTCAGGAGAATATTTTTCCTAATATCAATTCAGTGTTTCCCGTATTACTACTTGTGTGCATTGCCTCATGTCCTATCACCATGTGCCTTTGAAGGAATCTGGTTCTATCTTCTCTTCATTCTTCAGTCAGGGTGTAGACAGCAAGAAGGTCTCCTGTTTGCTTGGTAAACAAACCCTCCTCAGTGTGCCCCGGCCATGTTGGTGGTCTGCTGTGGGGTCACTTCAGTATGACCATGTCTGCCATATACTGAGAAGCCCAAAACTGGGCACAGTACTCTGGATGGGGTCTCACAGGTTCCAAAGAGAGGGAATGATCACTTCCCTGGACTTGCTGAAAGCTTTGACTAATATGTTCCATTCCGCTATTGGCCTCTGTTGCAAGGGCCCACTGTTGATTCATATTCAACTTGTTGTCCACTAGGCCCTCCTTTTCCCCAAAGCTGCTTCCTAAGCAGACCTCAGCCTAGGAGGTTGGACTGCTGCATGGGGAATTCCATCCCAGGTGTAGGACTTCACATTTGCCTTGTTGAACTTCATGAACTGCCAACCTGTTTCTCCAGCCTGTAGAGGTCCATCTGAGTAGCAACCCTGCCTTCCAGCATACTGGTTGCTCACCTTTCCCCCCACCCCCTTTGGTGTTATCCATTAGCTTGCTGAGAGTGCATCCGTTCACATAAACTGGGTCACTGATGAAGACATTAAACAATATTTGTCCTAGTACTGATCTCTGAGGGATACCACTAGTTATTTGCTACCAGCTGGACTCTGCACCACTGAATCTGTACCACTGAGCCTAGCACTCCACCCAATTTTCTATCTTATTTGTCACTTCTCCAGCCTGTACTTCTCCAGTTTGGTGATAAGGAGGATATGGGAGACTCTGTCAAAAGCCTCACTAAAGTCAAGGTATACAACATTCACTGGCACCCCCTTGTCCACAGTGGCAGCCACTTCAACATAGAAAGGAAGGAGGTTGGTCAGGCATGAGTTTACATTGATAAATCTATATTGGCTGCTCCTTATTACCTGTGTGTTCTTCATGTGTTTAGAAATGGCTTCTAAGAGGACTTGCTCCATAACCTTCCCAGAGACTGAGTGCAAGCTGACCAACCAGTAATTACCTAGATCTTTCACCTCCTTCCCTTTCTTGAGGATAAATATGACATTTTCCTTTTTCATCAGCAAAAACTTCAGATCAACATGGCCTTTGAAGATGAGAAAGGAGTGACATTAGCTGCCCTCCCAGCACTCTTGGATGCATCCCATTTCATCCTGTGGACTTTTTTATTTCTAAATCTCTCTGTATTTAGTATGGGTGTTGTTTCGCTCCTGCTTGTAGGTTTGGGAGACCTGAGAGGCCTGAGAATAAGCCTCAGCAGTGAAACCTCACACTAAAAGGGCATTGAGTGCCTCAACCTTTTCTGTATGCCTTGTCACTGTGTGCCCTGTCTCACTGAGCAATGGTCTTGCAACTCTCCTTGGCCTTCCTTGCTGACTGGAACCTTACAGAACTCAACAAATAAATTTGAAGTCCTTCCTCTGGGAAAGAAGAAACCCTTGCAATAATGCAGGCGATGGATTGATTGACTGGGGAGGGCCTTTGTAGATGACAAGCTGGACATGAGACAGCACTGTGCCCTGCCAGCAGAACAGTCTTGGTGATGACCTAATAACAGCCTTTCAATACCTACAAGAAGGTCACTGAGAAAATGGACCCAGACTCTTTGCAGTCAGGCATGGTGGAAAGAAGCAATGGGCATAAATGGTAACAAGATAAGGTTATGACTGGATGTAAGGAGAATCTTTTTTACCATGAGAAAAATCTAACAGAATTCCTGGCATAGTCTCCATTCTTGGAGGTTCCTGAGAGTCCACTAGACAAAGCCCTCAGCTCCTGGTCTGATCTTTCATAGCTGGCCCTATTTTGAGGAAGATGTTGAACTAGAGACATTCCAGGATCCATTTCAACTCAAATTATTCTGTAATACAAGTGGCTTCCTAATATTCCTAATACACAGTACCAATATGCTTTGTACCTTTCTGTAAAACATTATTTCTATCATTTGAAAGATTCAGAGGAGGGGGGTTGTTATCTATCTGATCACTGGTTAGCATAGAAATGGAAAATGTCAAGTTCAATGTTACTTTTAAATAGTCCTTGAAATTGTTCCTTTCCTGGAATGTGCAGTGATGTAATATATTTTTTCCATCAAATTGTAAAGATTTAGATCATACTGCCATCTTATCTAGCTGTGAATGTTTCAGAATGCATATTTCTTACGCTGCCACATGGCTTTTTGTGTTTATCTCTAAATATCGTTTACATGTTGGACTTTAAAGTGTAATACTGTATGGTATTTGATTAAGGAGTGGTACTAAAAGCTGAATCATCTGAAAGTTGTCCTGATAATGAGAATATTGTTATTATTTTTTCCTGCACTTTCCAATGCAATTTCAATCGAACATAGAAAATCAGATTTTTCTTCTCTGTTTAATTATTTCTCATATGGGATAAAGAATAGACCACTAGATTTGTGTAGTGTACTACTATATGGTCTGGTGACTTTCAGTTATCTTCTTTTGGATATTTTAAATAATTTGAATCTTATACTCAGTTTTATTTAGGCTGAGGATATCTGTATCATATAAAAATAAGGCCCCAAGTTTCTTTGACTCAGTACAGTTTTAGGATAAAAAGACAGGATGGATTTCCTTCTAAGGTATATTTGATAAAGTTATAATAATCACAGTAGTTCCATTTTGCTATAGCAGTAATGCCAAGGTAAGACTTTTCAGATTAGCTAAGACCACTTTATTTTCAGATTGTTTGGTGTGGGGTTATTCTAATTTGCTTCCAATTAGATACTAAGGGAGAACTAAGGTTAGACTATCTAGAGATAATCTAGCATCAGTTGTTGCAGTAATTGTGTCACAGAACAAGTTTTTTCTGTATTTTCAATTTTCACTAATTCATCTGAAAATTCAGTTTTGTATCTTTGCATTTCCATTTGAAGATCCAAATTTATTTTAGCAGCAATATGGTAGTATAAAAAATGAAGAAAATACTGTTTGTTAAGCTATTCATATTTCCCAGTAGGAAATACTGCAGCCTTAGTTTTTCACTCATCTTAATATGAAATTGAGTGTTTCTCTTCAAAGAAAGTACTTCTAACTTACAGTCAAAAGAAAAACTGTTCTCGTTTATCTCTTGTTTTTATTGTATCAGCAGTTTTGCAGTAATACAATTTAATCACTGATATTTAAATTTACTTTTTGAGTTCCCAGGGAATGCCATCCCTGTCACCAAGTGATCCATTTTTTTCCCATTAAAAAACTTCATCTTCTCATGTTTTTCTTAAGAAACTCTGGTTAGATAGGTTGAAAAGAAAAACTACATTTTCCTTACTCTTTTCCTTACTTTAGTAGCCTATCACATTAGAGGAAATTCTGGTTATCTTTAACACACCTTTTTTACATATGCACGCTAACTTGGAAACATAATTTTGTATTTAGCTGTTAAATGAGGTATGATAAATTCCTGATACAACTGTGTCTGTCATTTCAGATTGCAATGGGCCAAGGCCAAGCTGACCTGGCTATTCAAACTTTAAAAGAATGTGCACGCAATGGAGAATGGCTGTGTTTAAAGAACCTGCATCTTGTTACATCTTGGCTTCCTGTATTGGAAAAGGTGAGGGTAACTAGATAAGAATGTATTGGAAGCCAGACAAAATTAATATGCAACGTTTCTGAAGCATTTCAGGCATTTCCATGGTGATGTTTAAAATTGCAACAATTTAAAAGTAAACCTTCGCAGTTTTCTCAATCATGAATAAAGTGAAATGCTCCAGATCTAAACAGCTCCTTCCTTTGTGGGAGCCCTTTAATTTTCTTACAATATATAGTATTTCTGCCACAATGAGTGAACAAATGCTCCTGTTAAAACTTTTGGTACTTTATGGGATACTGCCCATGTTTTCTGAACTCTGAATCTATGTATGCTTAAATTTTATTTTTGTTTTTTCAGTCCTAGGACTTTGTTTTTAGTAGTTCTTTTTGTGAAGTGTAGCTTGTCTAAGTCACTAATTTTTCCTAATTTGAAATTGAAATATTTAATGTTTTATAGAAACATACTCTTACAGTAAGTAAAATCATTAACTGTATCTAAATAAAAGTGACTTCACATGTATATCACTGTGAAATCCACAAAACAAATTAACTCAAAAAAAGAAAGGTGGGGAATTCCTATCAACAGATACTACAATCTTAATTTTCCAGTTTCTAATGATTGTCCATAAAGTGTATTCCATGCACACAATCTTAGAGTCTATCTTCTGTCTAGTACTGACCATGTGGCATGCATTTAATGTTCTTATAATCCATTTTGAAAAAAATGGAAAGACAAAGCAAGATAGCACTGATGTGTGTCATCTAGACTGAATATGATAGTGAACAGTAAGGAAGTGTTTGTAAGCCTCTTACTAATAAAATTTCAGATCTTGTAAGTATTAAAATACGGATATGTATCAGAAGTTTCTTTCCACAATAACGTAATACTGAAAGTGTTAAATGTTTGAATTGGCCCATCCCCTTGACAGTTTTGCATACCATTAGCAGTCTGTCTTCCATAACGTTGTCATAGACAAGCTGATGAAATATGGACCTGATTGTACCAGTGAGGTGGATTGAAAACTGGTCTAACTGCATGGCTCAAAGGGTTATTGCCAGTGGCAAGAAATCCAGCGGGAAACCAGTCATCAGTGGTGTGCTCCAGGTGTTGATGCTGTGGCCAACATTGTTTAACATCTTAATGACATGAACAATGGGACAGAGTGCATCCTTGGCAAGTACAGCTACTGGGAGAAATGATTGATACAACAGATGAGTGTGTTTTCATTCAGAAGGACCTTGATAGGCTGGAGAAGTAGACTGACAGAACCTTGTGAAGTTCAGCAAAGGGAAATGCCAAGTGCTTCTTATAAGAAGAAATAACTCCAGGCACTCAGACAGTCTGGGGGCTAAGTGGCTGGAAGCAGTTTGGCAGAAAAGACCTGGGAGTCCTGGTGGGTGAGAAACTGTCAGCCAGCAACATGCCCTTGTGACAAAGAAGGCCACTGGCCTCCTGGGCTGCTTTAGGCAGAGCATTGCCAGCCAGGCAATGGAGATGTTCCTTCTGCTCTGGTCAGCCCTGGTGTGACGCATCTGGAGTGCTGTGTCCAGTGCTGGGCTCCCCAGTACAGGAGAGGCGTGGGCATACTTGAGCCAGGCCAGTAAAGGGCCACAAAGGTGATGAAGGCACTGAAGCATGTGTCATACAAAGGAGAGACTGAGAGAATTGAGACTGTTCAGCCTGGGGAAGAGAAGCCTCAGGAGGAATCTTAGTTAGTGTGTATTGGCTGATGGGAAGGGGTAAAGGAAACAGAGCCAGGCTCTTCTCAGTGGTGTCCCATGACAGGACAAGAGGACATGGGCACAAACTGAAATACAGGAAATGCTGTTTAAACAGAAGACAACATTTTTTCACTGTGAGGATGATCAAATACTGGAACTGGTTGCCCAGAGAGACTGTGGAGTTTCCATCCTTGAGATACTGAAAGCTTGACTGGATACAGTTCTGGGCAACCTGCTGTCTGCTTTGAGCATTGGGTTGGATTAGGGAGTCTCCAGAGGTTCCTTCCAACCTCAGCAATTCTGTGATTTTAGTTACCAGGTATAGTTGTCATTTTGCCTAAAGAATAGAACAATTAGTGGGTTGAAATATTTTTTTTTCTTTATAAAACATTAAAAGCAAAATGATTATTATTATGTTTTAGAGATTATAAAAATAAATGGATTATGAGAAAATCTGTTAAGAGGTTTTTGAGCTAGGTTTCTTCAAAAACACATACACAAAACTGTTGACATTGTTCTCAAACTGTCAAACAACTTTCATCTCTTCAGTGGAAAATATGTCTGTTTCAGATGCACATAAAGCATCATCAATATGTTTTCATACATTCGGTAATTATATATTTTTTTGTGAAGCCTTTATATTTGAAATAGCATTTGACAGTATTTATTTTTAGAAATCCATTTTCCTATCTTCAAGTTTCTATGAATCATGATACATGATGCATACAACAAACACTTGAAGAAAAATAAATTAATATATATAGTTATTGAAAGTCATTGAGATTTGTTGTTGATATACAGCCTGTTGATATACATTTTAAGTCTTCATCTTTTGAGATGTAGCCTTCTGGTGTGTTTTTACTTAAAGGAAGTAAAGAACTGTCATATATTTTTATGCTCTGAATTTACGATCTGGGGAGGAAGGTGCAAATATTTTGACACAGCTAGAATGAACTTCAAACTCAAGCACAGCTAGTGTATAGAATGTGGGGAGACAACAGATCTTGAACTATAGTCTTTTAAATTACTTTATTTGTAAAAACAATTAAAGAATTTTCAGACAAGCCTAATTTTCTAATTTAGAATATTATAATTTTAAAAATTGTATTTTGTATATTAAAAAAAAACCTAAACCCAAAACCTTCAATATATAACATCTCTTTAATAGGAACTGAATACATTACAGCCTCAACCAAACTTTCGCCTTTGGCTTACTACTGAAGTTCATCCAAAATTTACTCCAATTTTGCTTCAATCAAGTCTGAAAATAACTTATGAAGTAAGACCTGTTTGGAAAGCTTTTATTATATGTTTACTATGAATGAACTTGGATGTATAGTAAACTCTATGTTTAGATAGTGTGGACTATTTACATAATGGAGTTTGCCTTGTATTTCAATTAGATGTAAAACAAAAAATGCTATGAATTTACCTTGAAAGATTTTTGATGATCATTTGTAATGTATATGTGGAAATTTGCAGAAGCTGTGCTTTAAAGAGAAGGTTTGTAAAATGTCTTTCAGATATTTTTTCCAATTGAAAGTCTGAACTAAAAATAAATTTACCTGAGGCATTTGTTCTGGTTTTTGCTCCAAATTCTTTTATGCATTTAATCAGTGTTTCTTAAAAGCAAGACCCTACACAGGTGCTGGAATTCCTCCTTCTTGATGAATGTCCTCATCTGAAGATCACAGAATCACACTTCCTCTTCCTTAATTTTCTTTTTGGCCCCATGACTTTATATTGACTGGACCCTTTCAACAAAAATGGCTCTCCTCCCATACAGCAGAATATACAGTTAAAGTCCTTTACTAAAAATTGAGAGGTTTGCTTTCACAATAGCTCAACCTAAGGAATAATTGGCATCATGCTCCTCCAACTTGTTGGAAAGCGCTGTAATCATTAATGCACTATGCATTAATGCCCATTATGGAAATGATGCATAGGGGTGCTACTAACTCCTCCATTGCTTGTGGAGTGTTAAGATTTTGCCTACAGCTAAACCAAGAAGCTCTGACCTTTTAGAGTCCAATGTTGCTGACTTTCAAGAAGCCAAAATTGTTACAATATTATGTTGACTTCAGGTATTTTTAAACTTCTGGGGTAACTTCTTGCTTATATTGAGGTCTTCAAGGTTACAGAAACTACAGGACTGTCTAGGATTGCCACATTTATTTTCCTCTAGCTTCTTGAATTTACTGAACCCACTGTCTTTGGAATAATTGGAACCGCACTGATGCAGTGTTCTAAATCCTGCTGTTATCTTTTAATTTGTTGTAAATATTTTGTTACCATGAAAGGGCACTGATAGCCAATGACTTGGCTAATAATATTTGATTATTGTATGATTGTGGTATGTTCTCTAACTGTTACCATTCAAGAGGTAAATATTTAAAAAAAAACCCAGTTGACTGGTATTTTGCAATTATTTGCAACAAGTCTGCATGTGCAACTATGGTAATCTTATGGAAACAATAACAACATTGTTTTTCAAAAGAAAGAAAGAACATTCTTATAAATATGAAAAGGTGATTTCAATCTCTTTAAAATTTATGTTTGCCTTCACACTTGAAAATAATTTGAAAATGGCAGGGTATCTAATCATTTTACTTTTAAGCACTGTAATATTTGTTATTATGTGTACTTTAACTGCAGTGATTTCTACTGGTGTGAACAATACCTACCACTAAATCAGACAACTAGCATTTTATCATGCATATATATCTGTATGAAGCTAAAAGAGTGTAGTGATGCCATGAAGCAAGTTGGCTCTGATCACAGAAATGATAATTGATAGTTGAGCTTGAAAAATCAGAAGAAAGGTTCTTGTTGAAAAAAATGTATTTACTTTTATGCTCATATATTCTGATAGAGTACTATTCTTTCACTAAGTTCTTTTACTGTAGTTCAGTCCTCCTGTTGGTTGGATCTGGTTACAATTTCCTTCAGTATGTTTAAGTTGTTTTCAGTATAAGATCATTGTGTTGTTAGGCCATTTATTATGAGCATATTTTTCCTTGTTAAATTTTGTTTTATTAAGTACTGTAATCTCATTAAATTATAAATCATGTTAGAATTTAAGAAAACTGTACATAAAATTATCAGGTTTTCTGTCTAGAGCAGTGTTTTTCCTTCCAATGCAGGCACCTCCAGGCCTCAAAAAGAATCTCTTGCGAACCTATGAATCTTGGACTCCAGAGCAAATTAATAAAGAGGGAAATCTGACTCGAGCGCATTCTCTCTTTTGTTTAGCATGGTTTCATGCTGTATGCCAAGAAAGAAGAAATTATATTCCTCAGGTAATTATTTATTTTGCTATTTTTATTCTTTTAAATGCCCTTTTTATTAGCTTTTATACTTGGGAGTGTTTTTTGTCAGAGATGAGAAAATATTGAATCCTTCTGGTGCCAGCCTTCATTATTGTCTCTGAATTCATTGCAAAATAAGATCTTGGTAGCCTAAATTCCTGTCACTCTGAAAATTGCTACTGCCTGCGTGGGGTTAATTTGTGATTTATGTACTAACTGATACTGATGCAGGAGTGAGATCCCATGGAAAAAATTCCGTGAATCCTGTTTGCTTGGGATGGGTAAAAGTGTTTTTAAAATATACATGATTTAATGGAAGACATTTGTTATGGTATTGATTGAGTTCAAGTTAATTTTATCTCTTAGTGGCTAGAATAGTGCTGTGCTTTGGATTCAGTATGGGATTTGGTATGAGAAGAATGTTGATAATACAGTGATGTTTTCAGTTGTTGCTAAGAGATCAAGGACTTTCCAACTCCCCGTATCTTGCTCATGTGCAGGTGTACAAGAAGCTGGGAGGGAGCATGGCCAGAGGACCAGACCCAAATTGGCCAGTGAAATATTCCATATCATGTAACGTCATGCTCAGTATAAAAATGAGGGTCAGCTGGGAAAGAGGGGGCGCTCTCTCACTTCTGGGATTGTAGTTTCAAGATCTTGGTTTTTTTTGTGATTTCTGGCTGGGAGTGGGCTAAGTATCAGCTGGCAGGTGGTGAGCAATTGCATTGTTCATTACCCATTTGTACTTTCTATAGTTTTATTGTATTTCATTTATTGAACTGTTTTTATCTCAACCTACAAATCTCCCTTTACCATCCAATTAGTACCCCATTCCCTGTGCAGGGGATGGTGAGTGAGCGATTGTGTGGTGTTTGGCTGCTGGCCAGGTTTAAACCACAACAATGAGAAAGAGAAATTTTGGTGGGAAGGAGGAGATGACATTGTCTACTCTTTCTGCACACAAACCCTGTTCAAGGAGAAGGAAGAACAAGGGAATTAACTAATTTCTTGTGCGGATTATGATGGGTTTCAGAGCCTGTGATGTGTTTTTTCCTTAGATAAGTTTTTGTCAAAGCAAACATTTCTTTCTGGCTGCAATGCTTAAATTAAACAGAACCACCACCACCCACCCCCAACCAACAAACTGTTTTATATCTTGTTTGTTTTATTTAGACTAGGGGTAAAATTAACCTGTCATCTGAAAGATTTTGTCTGTCAGAGCCTGGAGTGTTTGAGAGCTTTTTGCTGGCTTTGAATTTGTGATTTATAAGGTTGTTTGCCTCTTGCAGTAACAGACTTTGAATATAGCGTTCAAGAAGTAGAATAGGTGAAAATATTTAAAGTACTAATCTGACACATGAACTCTTATTTGCCTTTGTTCAAATTCATGGTTGTTTACCACTAGCATTCCAAGTCACACAAGATAGAATTTTACTTCTCCTTAATTCCACTGGAACCATGTTTGTCTCATGCAGACTTAGTAATGGGTTTTATTTTGCTTATGATTACCAGTTTCTAACATCGCTGGACTGCAATCAATCCCAGCTAGAAGCTCTTGTATTTTATAATCAATTTCAGGTTGGTTTGGGTCCATGTGCCTATCTGACAAAAAATACATGAACACTGTTTAGACACTGCAGCATCTTTCCAGTTTATGTCCTCCAGAATGACTGTCTGATACTTTTATTGTGATCTGTGGAGCAGCTGCAGTCTTGAGCTAAGACTATCCATCTTACTGGATATGTACATGTTATCTGACATATTTGCACGTTTCTTATCGTGAGTCATATGCACACTGTTCCTATGATATGATCCATATGCAAAGGTACAGTCATTAGAAGATACAGCAATCAGAGATACCTTTGAGATCTGGATTTCCTAAGTTCTGTATCATATATCAATTTTTATTTATACTTATGCATTTACATTGAAAGCCTTTTGTGAGAATTACATACACATTACACATTAATGCTATATAAAGAAGAATGCCACCAAGAACAGAAAGGAGGTACAAACTGAGAATGATCAAAATATGCATATGGCAGTCAGCATTTTCCCCATAATGGTAGCAGTAATTGCTTTTCTGATTATGATTTTTTAAGTTTGTAGAGAAGTGACATGAATTAAGGAGTAAGATGATGAAAGCATAATGTACACTGTGACTGAAGAACTGGACCTATTTATGAAAATCCAAAGGAAACTGAAATACAAAAAACCCCCTCAGAAATAACATCATAATTCAATGTGTGATCTAGTCACAGATGTCAGCAAGTTTTAGTTGAAGTAAATACTGTTAGGAGATAAGATAATCTTAAATTTACATTCCTCATACTCAATGTATTCTAGTTTATATAAATATGTAAAATCAAATGCACTGGTAGAGCTGGGTTTTTTTATACTACCTCCACTGAATGTTTCCAAAGGTGTATGTTAGAGGACATAGGTTGTCTCTGTTTTCATTCAGTCCTAGATATTATACAGTATTCAGTAACCACATAATATTTCATTTTACTTCATGATCATCATTGTGTGACTAATTAAATTCTTTGGCTTTTTTTTAATGATAGGGTTGGACCAAGTTTTATGAATTTTCTTTATCTGATCTCCGTGCTGGTTTTGACATTATTGATAGACTCTTCGAGGGTAAGTCACTTCTTAAGGAAAGATTTCTTACCTCTGTAGAATAAACCTTCTAAATGCCTCTCATTTAAAAATTTTAGAATATTAAAAACTTTCATAGTAATTTTTATAAATTTGTTACTTTGCAAGATTGTTTTGTTTGGAGTTTGGAGTGGGAGCATTCTGTTTAAAGGCTGCTTTGCAGGTATTTAAATTTTGCATTTGAATCTTCATTGGAACATTTTCACAAATATAAACACGTGACCAAATTAGGTAACTACTTCAGTATGGGAAGTAGTGTGACTCTGAATCAGTTGTGCTTAGTCTTATTAGGCTTTTCTGGATGTAGATCCAAAGGGTATATCTGTATTAGTAAACTGATAAGGGCTGAGGCTCAAAACTATTCCATGATCAGGTTTATTTTTCCCCATATTTAGCTTATGCAGGATGGCATTCTCATAGGCAGCGACAAGGCATGGTTTGTCAGATATCAGAGCCTGGAGAAACTTTCCAATAAGCAGCAGATGGGAGGTTACCTTATTTTAGGGCAAAAGAGAGTAGCTGTATGGATGCAAGCCACCTTGTGCCATCTGAACCTGAGTTCAGACAGGACCTATCCTGTTTTACCTTTACTAGAGATGTTGCATGAGGAGCTTTTTTCTTTCTACAACACTCAGATAAGAGTGGAGATGCTGCAAGGCTCATCTCCAGTAAGCAAAGAAAAACACAGGGTGAATTGTAATTCCATTTTTGGGAGGTTACGTAAACCAATATTTCTAGTGCCAAGAACTATTCAGCTCAGGTTCTTGAGTCCAGAAGAATATATAGGAAATACAGGAGTGCCTGGAGATGAAGTCTTCTGTCTCTACTCCTTACCAGTGTGAGCTCCCCCATATATTGAATGGAATATGAGTTGAGTATGAGTGAATTCTTCATATTGAAACTCACTGTTAGTGCCCACTTCATTGTTCTGTTAAGTACCACAGTATTTTCTTAATATTAGTTAGTATTAAAAGTATTTTTTCAAGTATTTGCATTTTATATACTTTCAAAGTAAAATTAGGATCTGATATTTAGAGATAATTTATGATCATTGACTTAAATGAGATTTATGGAGGATTAGTACTTCTGGAATTGACCTTAGTTACACAGACTTAAAACAACAGTAATATAAAGAGTTTTTAACTATCAGTGATAATCATTAATCTAAACAGTAGCTACTGCTGTGAAGATAACTTTACTTACGAAGGAATGATTGACATATTTGGGAACAACAGTTACCACCAATAAACCCCCCCTTAAAGTTATTGTTGCTTCCTTTTCTCAAGGGGCTTTAAGAAGTACCTTTCTGATCAAGGTACCTTCTACCTGCACATGAAAGCTATAGGGTGTAAGTCGATCATTGTCCCATGTAGTTATTTTGGACAACTGTGATAGAAGGGAGGAAAAATAGCTTTGAACTTGTGGGATATAGCTAAGCTAGAGTAATATAATTGCAACATCAGTCTGGCCAGGAAACTAATAGTAACATGCTTTATGTATTTTATGTGATATGCTGTCTGATTTATAATGATTTACAAAGAACCTATCCTGGACCTTTGTGTTTGAAAGATAACATTGCCAGTAATGTTGTCTATTTTGAGCACGATCTAGTTTTGGTTCAATCAATCACTTTATTTTATGAGATCAGATGGTACTGCAATACAAAATAGTGTATAAAATTTTGGAACAAAGGAAATTATTTTTAATCATGACAAAGGAGTACATAATTAAAATTGTAATAGCATCATTTCTGAAATGCATATATTCAGTTGATTTCTCTGCAACAAAAAGCACTTCAAGATGTAAGTAATATTTCTAATAGCTCATTTTGAAACACAGTAAGTGTTCATTTTCATTTAAATAAAAATATTTACAAAGTCATTGTAGTTTCTGCAACTTTTATTATTTGGTAATATAGAAGAAAAACAATTAGAAATTAATTATTTGATGTGTTTGTATTTTTTTATTTCACTGAAGAATTTTCACTGCACTGTCTTGCAGTGACAAGAAGAAATGGTTATAATGCAATGTTGTCCACTGATACAAAATATTAATACAAAATACTAATTAATTTATAGGTTCCAAAGATTTTCAGTGGGAATTCGTGCATGGCTTGTTTGAAAATGCAATTTATGGAGGCCGTGTAGATAATTACTTCGATATGAGGGTTCTTCGGTCCTACTTGGAGCAACTTTTCAATTCACGAATCATTGGCAGTTTAAATGCTAGAGGCAAGAAGATGACTAGTTTCCCATATTCCATCTCTTTACCAAATTCCTGCAGTATTTTGGTAGGTATACATCTTCTATCACCTAATACAGAAACTAAAATAAGTTATTTTAAAGAATTATTCTTGGATATATTTCCACAAAGAAAACCAGAGTTATGATCCAAAAGATACCTCCATTTATTTAAGACTTAAGTTGTCAGAACTATTCTGCTAGTCTGTTCAGTCTCTTTTTTTATATCTTATTGGACTATGGTGCAGAGCAGAATAACTATGAAGGACTGAGTAGAAGAAATTGGGTCAATTTATGATAAAGAAGGATATTATTACATTTTTATATAACTTAGTATATTGACATAATAGCACTTTTGTACAGACTGCTAAACATTCTTAGAACTTATGGATGAAATAGGGAAATCTAAATATATCTTCTTATTTACAAAATATATCAACATTCTGACATAATCTTCTAACAAGCTGTGGAGGGTATATGATATTTTATTTGCAGATAAATATGGATACTGTTTGTCCTTTAGCATTCCTTTAGTGTAAATGAGAGGGAGTTCAAAAGAGTCTAAAGAACTGATCTCTCCCTATCTTTCACATACTATTGTAGTTGTTACTAAGATTCATTTGCATTTTAATATAGGACTCCATACTAGGCCTCTAATATGAGCTGATGTAAATGGAATTATGCCAGTTAAAATAAATCTTTCTGGCATTCTCTACCTGGATTCTGACTGTTTAGGTTTGTGGTTTATTTTATTTTTTTATGTTAAATATGACAGTTATTCTCTATAGATGTGCTGAGTTAATGTCATAAAGAGGGAAGGAATAAACAAACCAGGCTGGTCTCTATTGTTGTAAATAATATTGTCAAACTGACGAACCTTTCTTCTTGCCTGCACTGCATTTAATGTCTCTCAGTTTCTTATAATTGTATGAATATTTATGTGAGAGTTTATATTTTTCTGCAAGTAACTTTCATTGGTAGAACACTAATAATAAGGCTGTTTGATTACTTAAGTTAATTGGAATAATATCTCTTACTAAATAGTGTTCCTTCGATGTTTGGTGTAGAGGTCTGCTACTGTTATATCTAAAATGAGATTCCCTGTCAAAGTAAATCACGCACACATAGGACATGCTCCTGCAAGCAAAGGACAAAACACAAATGATATAACACAACAGGGTGCAGCCTGACTTTCAGATAGTAAATATTTTTGCTTTTAAAGCCACAATGAAAGAGACATCCAGCGCCATTCGTCTACTTGAGTCTGCAAGGCCTTTCTGTTTTGTGCAAGAGCAGCATCACTGGTGACTATTACACTATAACTGCTATTGATGCTATTCTGCATCTCAAATGATCATGTAAATCTATTTTTACCTAAGAAATTTCACTTTCTTTGAGTGATATCTTCGCAGATTTAAAAAGGAGTGCTCTTCATGGTATATATATATATTATGCTCTATTATTCAAATTCTAAATGCCGAAATATTTTTTTTTGGTCAATAATCTTACTTTTAAATTTTCAATAGAAATATTGTAAGTAATTTTCAGATAGTCTTAGCATATTTTCTTTTCAGTTGATATCATCACTCTAATTGGAATTGAAGCTTTTTGCTCTTTTAGAGTTAAAAAATTTATAAATAAGATTGCCATATATATCATGTGTTAAATACCTATTTTAACATTGTGTTATGCAGTGCGCTTAATGAAATTATTTTCAGTATAATTTCATGAGCTGAACAAAATGTTCCCTCAGTTATCTTTATTGTTTTCTTCTAATGCAGGATTATCGTAATATTATTGAAAGCCTTCCAGAAGATGATAAACCTGACTTTTTTGGCCTACCTGCTAATATTGCTCGTTCATCACAACGTATGATGAGTTCCCAGGTAAAGTTACATTTCTCGTTGACCTCTGAATCTCTTCTGCATCCAATATAAGCTAGAGAACCCAACCACCTGTTCATAAATGTAAATTTCCATAGGAAAGTCAGAGTAAATGAAGAGATTTAGAGATGTTGTCTTTTATCTGTAGAATACTTTAATATAATAACAATTATCTTTAATTACCAAGGTATTCATTTAGAGCTTAAATAAACAAAGAGTTATTGAGAAAGTTTACAGTAGTATAATTAAGTTTATGTTGAAGAGTATCCCCATATGTAAGTAGTTTAACTTGTTCTATTTATACTGTTAATCTAACTGCCATCAACGGGATCATTCTTAACAGCTGCTCTTCACTGCACATTAAGATTTTAGTTTTGGTCACCAAATTCTAATACAATAGTTTGACAGATAGAATATGGGTAACATTTTATGCTTTCTCTGAAAGAGAAATTCTGAAGAATTCTCCCAGTAGTTAGAATTCTATCTTTACTATTAGAAGTATGAAATTTTGAAAAAAAGTGTTGTTCTTGCAGGATAATAGCATATAACTACTTAGGCATGTTGTAATAACATTCTCAAAATAATGCAAAGTAAGTTCTAGGCTTTTTGTAGGTCTTAGTTTAAAAATTCACTAATTTTAAATATTTCCATTATTGCTTTAGCTGTAAGATATGGCAGATGGCTATATCATAGTCAAGAGTTCTCAGCTATCTTTTAATTGCAGTCTAGTCCAGATTTGAATATATGTTTAATGCGAGAATGCAGTTATCTTAGTGCAGGAATAATAGGCAATGATCAAAGATTTTTCATCTATTTAATTTAGAGTTGTATGTAGAAGCCTCAGCTTGGGTAAGTGACCTGGGTCACCCATTGTGCTGGCTACTATTAATGGCACAGCTGCAGCAGCTATTCTTCTCACCCTTTGTGGAGACAGAAAAAAATGAGTCTCTTTTTCGTTCTCCTCATAACTTCTATCTTGACAGTCTAAGAAGGGAAAAGACAGAGTGATTTGAACTCTGGATATCTTCATCATCAATACATTGCTTGGTTTGTTGGACAAAGCTTTTAATTGCTAATATTTTACCACTTCCCTTAGGTGTCAATTCAGTTGCCTAAAAATTTGTATCTTGTATCATCTGGAGATACCCTAGTGTATTTAAGATATCTACTAGGAACTGCCAGATATTACACAGGACGCAAGTGAATACTTCTTGTTGGGCCAACAACTGGAAGTCAGGGGCAAAATGACACTGGAAGCTAGTGTTTAAGCAACTGATTCCCACTGCTTGTCTACCCTGATGCATGGATCTGGAGGTCCTGTGTCATATCTGCCTATCCTTTTGGATAACATACAGAGTCTCAAATGGCATTGTGTAACAACTGATTTGAATCATCAAGGCCTAGAGTCTAGGGAGGAGTTTGACTAAGAAGTGGCCATACCTCAGCCTGAGTTGAAAATCAGTGATGCTCGTAGGCTGGTGAAAGTCCACCTTTTGTTTATTCAGGTTTGCTGGACATTCTAATATATTTTAGCTCAAATGGGGAGAAAGTTTAGGACTTTGAGGCAAATTTTAAATTCTTTATTCTATTTTTTTTTCATTGCTTTTTAGTTAAGTCAGGGGGAGAGCACATGATTGCTGTATAAGTGCAGTTAAGCAGTATATATATATATATTTAGTGATTAGCATAGTTTATTTGACTGGTGAATTAATTGTGTAAGATAACATGAAAGTTGATTGATTTGGGAATCTTATATCAGAACTGTGAAATGAACTGGTCTGTGTATGAGTGGTCTCTTTAATTTTCTGCACAGCCCTAGCATGGTGTCTCATATAAAGACAAGTTATAGCAAAAAAAAAAAAAAATCATAGAATTATAGAATACCAGGTTGGACAGGACCTCAGGGATCATCGTGTCCAACCTTTCTTGGCAAAATCATTAGAAGTTCCCTATAATTGGAATTCTCTATAATTTCAAGACTTAGAATTACATTTTTTTTTAAAGTATGTAATTATTTGCTCATACTCACCTACAAAGGGCTCCATGCAGAAATCTCTTGTTGGTATAAGACCCCTGATCTGTTAATGAAAAAATAAAAATTGCGTTTGAGTTTTACATTCGTTGAATATCAAATATAGGACTGGTAAATTGTTTATTTGTTCACTTAAATTCATAGCTGCATTGTCAAATTATTTGTTTTATTATTAGCACATGAAACTATAAAGCTATATAAAGACAAATCATTAGGATGAGGGTGCAGTGAGGGTGCATAGGGTAATACACTGAGCTCAAGAACTTTATTACAAAGACAAAAAATGTACGAAGACTCAATGTAGCTGGGGTTTTTTTTTTTAAATCTTAAAATCTTTTACATAAACATCAACTTTAAACACTTTTGTTTCTGTCAGATACACTGCAGACTGCTGATTATTTTGTTTCAGCTATGCTTATATAATTTAAGAGCTGAAGTTGTTGAAAATGCTAGTATTTGAAAATAAGTCCTTAGTTAGCCTCCACAAAGTCAGAATAGATTCAGAGTTCCTGTGAAGGGAAATAGGTAATGAACACATTTACATGCAGACTCACTCTGCTGAACTCATGTGTCATAGCATTGATTATAATCTATAAACTATGGATTATAATCTTGAAAATATGACACTTATAGTTAGAATTCTGTGACATGCTTCTTTGTTGTATGAGAGATTTTCTCCCAGTAATAGTTTGTGGTACTTCCTTAAGTCTTCAGCAATTTAAGTAACAGAAATGGGAGATTTTTCTTAAATTTTTTTTCTATCTAACTATGAATCCTACTCCTATTCCATTTCTGACTGTTTGTCAGATATTTTAGGTCCATAGGTGATCTCATGGTTCATGATCTGAAATTGAATGTTTGCCTTCTAACCAAGTCTGTTTCTTATAAATCCATTACCAAGCTAAAGCAGGGAAAAGCTGAATGAATAAATTGCTACTAGCTCAGTCACCATGTCACTAGCACTAGAAAAGTGAAATTTAATGCCGTGTCCACTAGTTCACTGATTCTGTGCTAAGTATGTCATATATTCTCTTGTAATTTATGTCTACTATCCCATATAGTCTCTTATCTACTACCTGTTATCATTTCTCCTTCTGTATTTTTACTAAAGTCTTCTTCCTTATGCAGAGATGCACAGAATTGTATCATCTACACGACTAAACTCAGGATTAGGGAAAGTAGGTTTTTTTGAAACATGCATACTTTGAAGTTACTTGTTTTAAACCAACTGACAGCAATTTCAACTTCAGTCGTATGTTTAGGCTCAGAGATTTAAAATAATCATGCAGATATACATTGATTTTAAGTAAATTGTAATTAGCAGTCTTTAAGCAGTTAAAAGTCTTTTAAAATAAGCACTAAAACAGATAACACTATGATCTATTAACCTTGAAGTTAAACTAATGTAATTGTATTCCAAGAAATCTGATTTCACTTTATGAAATCGATGAAGTCATTTCACTGCACAGGATGGATAATAGAATATTAGGTAAAAGAAATGTAGATTTTATATAGACTTCCTATGAATATTATTTATTTTTCATGTATAGGAATGATAGTTTGTATTGGTGCAGCAACACACTGCTGTAGCAGAAATTTCCTGCAGGACAGTGCAGCATTTTGCAGTCATGCAGAGATCTCTTCTGTAACCTAGTGTATTGCTAATGTTTAAGTAAACCTAAAACACAACTAAAAAGAAATGGACTTCTTTAAGTAACCTTGCAAATATTGATTATATTCACAGCTTTTCTTTTTTCTAGCAGAGAATTTCAATTCTAATTTAAGAGCTGAATATCACTAGCTGTATTATTTTAGTATTGGTAATTACTAATTGAATTGATAGAAATTATGTCATGATGTTCTGTAGTGTAGTTCAGAGAGTATTAATTCTGCATGTATACTGGTAAGAGCCATTTTGGTTTTAGGAAAATATTCGACTTAAATAGACGTGGTCTTTTCAGCAATATGACTTACATCTCTTTCTGGATTTTGTCCTTTTCTGCTTTATGTAAGTAGAGCTAGGAAAATTTTTAGAGGCTGGATTTCTAGAGTTCACTGTGGCTCTTCGGTTTTGCCTTACCTACTGTTACAACAAGCATTTGACACAACATCCCTTAGGTTGAATATGGTCATGATGAATCTCACATTTCTTGCTATGTACTCTCTGCAGAACAGTGCAGTTAAAATAGAAGTCAGCTGACAGTGCAGCTATTCTTCAGCCTTGCTTAGACTATAACTAGTAGCTATGTATGATCAGTTGACTGTTTAAACATTCTCCAATAATATAGTAAAGCATTTTGTGAAAAAAGCCATTCAGTATCTGCCAAATTATCCAAGACTCTTCAAATATGACTGCCAATCGTAATCAATATGGCTAGCATTTAGTTTCCTTAATGATATTTTCTATATAGAATACTGTGTATAGTAATTTTAATATGTTGCATCAGGAATTCATCATTCTTTTACACGTACAGATTCATAATGCTTCACAAAGACTTATCATATGAGACAGGTAAGTCTCAGTAAGGTTGAAGAATAGATTGTTTTCGATATTTTCATGGATGAATGAGTACACTTTCTTATACATATCGTGCAGGCATAAAGGATAGTTACAGCCTCTCTGTATACTAGTACAGCTTCTTGATCTTTCTGTGCCCACCATCTGAGGAATGGCAAGTGAAAGGCAAGCCTGTGGATTTGCAGTTCTCTTTTTAGGACCTCTTGGTCACCTCTTGGGGGTGATTGTATATGCATAATTGAAAATTACTTTTTAAAGTTCGTGGAGGACTCTCTCATGTGAATGGGACCCCATGCTGGAGCCGAGGAAGAGACTGAGGAGGAAGGAGTGGTAAAGATAACACAAAATGCACTCACCGCAACCCCCATTCCCCATCTCCTTGTGCTGCTTGGGGAGAGAAGGTAGAGAAGTGGAGAATGAAGTTGAACCTGGGAAGAAAGGAGGGACTGTGAGGAAGGTGTTTTAAGATTTGTTTTATTTCTCATTATCCTACTCTGATTTGATTGGTAGTAAATTAAATTAATTTCCCCAAGTCAAGTCTGTTTTGCCTGTGACAGTAATTGCTGAGTGATCTTCTTGACCTTATCTTGACCCATGAGCCTTTTGTTATATTTTCTCCTCAGCTGTCCAGCTGAGGAGGGGGAGTGATAGAACAGCTTTGGTGGGCACCTGACATCCAGCCAAGGTCAGTCCACCACAACTTCAAAATGCTTAAGGGCATCACAAATGTAAAATAGTCCTTTGAGCTTCAGATAGTTGAAGAGTCCACAGACTATAGCTTCTTACTAATTTTCGGTGAAATGCTATAAAATTATTTAATGGTATATTTTGTATACCAATTAAAAATGTTGAGCTGTGAATACTTATAACTTCAAATAAGTGGATTCCAATTCACTTCAACTTAAGTTGCTGGGAGTATTTCTCCTACATTTTGTCCTTTGTAATTTGTTTTGCTTTTGAACCAGTCCAGTGATATTCTGCAGTTCTGATGGTTCCGATTTTGCAACAAAATTACTTGCTTTAAGAACCCGTTTCTGACAAATTTTATAGTCTCACATATAATCCAAATCTGACTAGCATTTTCTGTGTCAGGGTGGAAGATACAAGGTAATTTAATTTTGCTAGATAACTTTCTCTCAAACCCAACTGCATGCTTGTCTTTTGCCTGTTTTGTCTCATAGTCAGTCATCAGAATCACTCTCACATCTCCCAGTTAGCAAGTCCATTATTTTTATTATCTGAAAGTAATTGCAGAAGGATGACCCCTGAGATACTCCTTTTTCTTTTGATCCTAGATATGTATCTTGGCTCTTCTGATAATAATTGATTCTGCTTTTCTTTCTCATCTAACTAATCTCAAAATATCTTTATGGAATCCATCTGGTATTCATTTTGGCAACATAAAGAGTCAAACAATTCCTGTAACTTAAATATGCTTCTTTGTATTGTTAACAAGAGAACTGACTTGCTGTTTGACATATTTAAAGGAACGTCTTTCCCATCATGTTATACTCTAGGTGCTTTCTTCCAACCTTTGGCCCCTCCATTTCTCTTTGGACTTTGGTCATCACTGCCTGACAAACCTAGTTTAAAGCTCTGCTTGCTAGTAGTAAGCCTGTTAGCAGATATTCTTGTCATATTGATTCTGTCTGGCCCTAGCTGTCAATCTCTCCAAACAAGGTTTCACAGCCATAATAGCCAAAGTTATGTCTGTAACATCTGCAACCAAGTATTGTGACCTGGTTACATGATCACATGCATCCATTCCTGTCCCATTCCATTCACTATCAGAAACAGTGAGAACACACCTGGGCTCCCATGTCTGTGGTAACCAGCCACTTCCTCTGAATAGTACTGGTTCTGATCCATGAGTTGGGCTCAGGTAGCCCACATGCCTCCGTGATAGAACTTTTTCCTCTTTACCTGTTTATACTCATTCTGCAGGTGGAGAAGAAGCCTTTTCCCTCTTGTTGGAAGTCACAAACTTCCCCTTTTATTTACCGGTATGGACATACTCTTTTGGATAGTCACTACAAGATGGCAGATAAACTGACGCAGAAATATTTTCTATACTAAGGATGATATTCATCTAACAAAGCTTTATTTTTCTTGGTTAGTTGCCTAATCTGATGTTTGTCTAGGCTTCCTGTATGTTACAGTCCATCTCCAAAGAATAACACATTCCTATCTGCCATAGAATCAATTATGTAGACCTGTGAAATCCTGTTTCCTTCACTAATACTACTATCTTCAGTTAGTGTTTTACTATTTCTTAAAATGCGTCCTGTGTTAATACCAAATATTTTCTTTAGATGTTATTCTTCAGCACATTTCCTACAAGTCGATGGTATTTTTAAAATAGATTTTTTTGTAAAAAAAGTGTATCTTTGAAATGCACAGAGAGGTTCTGTCAGATTTGTGGTTCAACTTTTAGAGTATATTTTGTTATAATCCTACTAGAAAAGACTTATGATGTATTTATTGATTCAAGCCACTTCAAATTCCCCTGATCAATACTGGAACAATTTCATGTGAGTTTGTTTTTCTGTTAAATGTCTAGGTACTGTGATAGAAAAATATGATAAGCCCAAATCAAAGCCAGCTGAAGTTAAAAAAAGAAGCCCCAGTGTAATTCATCCCATCTAACTTGAATCATATGAATATTAGTCACCTCATCTTAACTAGTTTTCCATTTTTTTTGTTACTAAAGAAAGAGAAGCAGCTACAGGGAATAATTAGTGCCATTCTTAGATAGGCATCTAAAATAAAGGGGTGAATCACGTTTTGGAAGTATCTATTTCTTTCCATTGAACTTTGAATCAAACTCTGTAATGTCAACAGCATTTCTAAAAATTGTATAATGAACATTTTAAGAGATGAAAGAAAACTGCCATAACTACCAGGGTTGTTGGTTATGCAGAAATGGGAGGGTCTCTCTTCTACTGGAAGAAGTTAAAATGAATGCATGAGAAACAGGAGGAAAGCTATGCACACCAATATAAGGTGACATGAAAGGGTTGGAAACCTGGTTAGAATATTCTTAGATCACATATAGAAATGCTGGTTAGAAGGGACATCTGGAGATTATATGTAGTCCAAGCTCCTTTTCTAAGTGGAGCTTATTGCCAACTGTCTGTTGCTTTGTCTGTGTGCACTGTGTGTTATCATCCAAGTTGTTCATGGAGAAATTGAATGGTGTGAGCCCCAGGATCAAGGGCCCTTCAGTGTTTTCCTTCTCACTAGGTGTCATCCCGATGTCCAGTCTTTGATCACTACCATTTGACTCCAGCTATACAGCCACTTTTCCACCCAGCCCATACTTTGAGATCATGCTTCAAGTCCATACTTCCTCATCTTCCAAAATAGGAATGCAATCAAAGATGATGTCAAAAGCCTTATTAGCAGTATCCCCACCTCTTCCCTCATTCATATAGTCATTTTATCACAGAAGTCAATCAGTTTGGTCAAGCATTGTTTGCTCTTGGCAAAGCCATGTTAGCTTTTCCAATTGCCTTCTTTTTCCCTCTAGTGTTTGGAAGTGGATTCCATGCTGATGCGTTCCATGATCTGTCCAGGGACAGAGATTAGCTGGAATAGTCTGTCATTCCATGAATCCTCCATCCATTTATTAAGGCAGGCATAATGTTACCCTTAACAGCAGTAAGGATTTTCTCTGATTGCCCTGATTTTTCATATACAGTACAGAGCAGCCTTGCCATCACACTGGCCAGCAGCCATGGGTGAATCTCATCTGGATTTTATCGATTTGAGTAAAATTATTTAGGTTGGAAAAGACCATTAAGATCATTGAATCCAGCTGTAAACCTGACACTACCAAGCCTACCTCTAAACCATGTCCCCAAGCACCACATCTACACATCTTTTAAATACCTCCCTCCAGGAATGGTGACTCAAACACTTCCCTGGGCAGCCTGTTCCACTGCCTGACAACCCTTTCAATTAATATTTACTAATATCCAACCTAAACCTCCTCTGGCACAACTTGAGGCCGTTTCCTCTTGTCCTGTCACTTGTTACTTGGGAGAGGAGACTGACACTCACCTTGCTACAACCTCCTTTCAGGTAGCTGTAGAGAGTTATAAGGTCTCCCCTCAGCCTCCTTTTCTCCAGGTTAAACAATCCCAGCTCCCTCAGCCGCTCCTCAAAAGACTTGTGCTCTGGACCCTTCACCAACTTTGTTGCCCTTCTCTGGACACACTCCAGCCCCTCAATGTCTTGTAGTGAGGGACCCAAAGCTGAACACAGTATTAGAGGTGCGGCCTCACCAGTGCCTTCCCTAGTCCTGGTGGCCATACTATTTCTGATACAAGCCAGAATGCTGTTGGCCTTCCTGGCCACCTGGGCACACTGCAGGCTCATATTCAGCTGACTGTTGACCAACAACCCCAGGTCTTTTCAACTGGGCAGCTTTCCAGCCACTCTTCCCCAAACCTGTAGCACTGCATGGGATTGTTGAGACCCAGCTGGAGGACCCTGCACTGAGCCTCGTTGAACCTCATACAATTGGCCTTAGTCCATCAATCCAAACTGTCCAGATCCCTCTGTAATGCCTTCATTCCATCAAGCAGAACAACCCTTCTGCCCAGCTTGGTGTCATCTCCAATTTTACCAAGTGTGCACTTGATCCCCTTGTCCAGATCCCTGATAAAGATATTAAACGGAATTGGCCCCAATACTGAGCCCTGGGGAACACCACTTGTGACAAGTGGATTTAACTGCACGTTTAACTGTTCACGTTCTCTGAGTAGAGTGTTTCTCTGCCATTATTAGTTGCTCCTTTCCTTTCTAAACCATGCAGAGAGACCACTGAAAGCTTCAGGCTTTTATGAACCATCCCTCACTTATGTTCTTTTGCATTTCTCAAGTGCCCCATGTGTTCTTTGAACTTTTGCATATGTGTTGAAACCTGTCTCACAATGTTCCCTTCTAGTTTTATCTCTAGCAGGGCTTTGACTTTTCTACTTTCATCCTGAAGTGCCCAAGGAGTCTTTTATCTTCTTTCTCTGTCCTTGATTTACTTCCTATATGTTCCTCTTTTTGGTGTCTTTCAATACATCAAGAGACCCAAACAGTCTCTCTGCTTACCCAAACAGTCATTCTGAAACTCCTTTCTGCACAATAAGGTGATTTGTTCTGAAGCTCACTCAAAAATACTGCTTTATTCCCCTTTTTAGTCGTCTGAAAGTAATGATGCTGTCCACTATACTGTCTCCAATTTTCCCTCTCCCTTATGCTCATTTCTCAGGCAATTCTGCTAACAGTTCCCTGAATAAACCAATGCCTGCTTTCCTGAAGTCCAAAATCTTAACTCTGCAGTTTACCTCACCTATCCTCAACATACATATAAATATAAATAATAATTCTCACCTGCATTTGCAAATTTGTCTCTTAACCAGCACTTTAGAAATTTCCTTCAGTAATGCCATCATTAATAATACAGCTTTTTTGCATATATTTTGCCATATAAAGATATACACTTGTAAATAATGGTATTAGAAGGGCTTCTTTGACTGAAAGGTAACTCTTAATTTGAGTTAAAATTTTATAA
Organism: Athene noctua; assembly: GCF_965140245.1. NCBI lineage: Eukaryota > Metazoa > Chordata > Aves > Strigiformes > Strigidae > Athene > Athene noctua. The sequence continues at coordinate 249,496,978 of NC_134037.1, read as the reverse complement.
GCTAGCAGATATCTCATGAATTTTATTCAAGCTTTTAAGGTATAATTCCCATGAAAAAATTGTTGATGCAGTTTTTGACATAGTATAAAGCTTGTGTGTTTTATTTCTCATAGTAAAAAATCTCATCTTGCAGATCACTGCTATAACTATCAATTTGGATGCGTACAGGACTAGAATACACATTGTTATAGAGAGTATTTAAAAGTGTGTAGCAATGACCATACTTATTTTCATGTACACATACCGTGACATTTCGTACTTGTCATGAATGGCAGCTGAATAATTTGAAAACTTAAGTATTTGTTCTAGCAGGTACTCAACATACAGAAATAATATTCACACATTACATCAGGATGACTTAAGTAAATTATGACAGGTAGACTTAGATTAGACATAAGGAAGAAATTATTTACTATGAGGTTGATGAGGCACTGGAACAGGTTACCCAGAGAAGCTGTGGCTGCCCCCTCCCTGGCAGTGTTCAAGGCCAGGTTGGACGGGGCTGTGAGCAACCTGGGCTAGTGGAAGGTGTCCCTGCCTATGGCAGGGGGTTTGGAACCAGATGATTTTTAAGGTTCCTTCCAACCCAAACCATTCTATGACTCTATGATATCTGAACAAAGTTAGGTTTACAAAATCAGGCAAAAAAGCATGATGTCTAACTGTATACTGCACAGAAATTATACTACCACTGATATCTCACAATACATTCTTTTTATTGATGTGATTGCTTAAAGAGAAACAACAACTTCTTGAATTAAGTTTGTTAGATGTCAAAAGGAATGACTCATCATACCTTAGTGTAGCTGCTAAATATAATACTCATTTAAAATAGTTGTTCTTCTGTCTGTGCTTGAAACTTATAAATTTTGTAGAAAAACCCGATTATATTTTTTATAGCTATTTTTTATTTTGTAATGAGTACTTGCTGAGTTAAAATTAATAGTAAACTAATAACGGAAAACAGCACAGGGCAATCTAGTAAGACAAACAAGGTAAGAAACAGGGTCAGGAAACATGAAGTATATTTTGCCTCATTAAGCATTGGTCTCACTGGCTTCAGTAAAACAGCATTTTATCATTAGGTTCTTTTTTTTTAACTTAGTTGCTGACCTGTATTTATTTTCAGTAAGTCACTGGCTGATTCTGTACCTCTTCCCACCATTCCTTGCATTTCTTGTTTACTTAGATTAAAACTGCTTTCTGTCTTCTTAAAACTGTAGTCAGATATATGATTGTAGTGTAGTTCCAGTACTGGTTTTTACCTTGTTAATGACAGCAATGTTAGAGACAGCCTGTGTAGGGGAGGGTGTACAAGGATGTCTAGAACTCTTAGATTGCTGGGTCATGTTTGAGATTATACATCAAGTCTCCACTGCTGCTATTACTGAAGTCAGCTAAAGAAAAGTTATGGTCCGTAGGTCTACCCGATATTACAGTCATACATTTGACTGCAGTGTTTCTACTGTTTATAGACTAGTGGGGCTGTGGTGTGTGGTTATTTCTCAAGGTGCAGTTGTAATATAATGATAGCTGTAGCTTCTTGTGTGTTCATCAACAGACTAGATTTCCTCTTTCAAAATCTAGCTCAGTAGGACTCTGAGTGCTGGTACCTTATTTTATATCTACTGCTCCTCCATAATTCTAATCATACCACGTAGAGTAACATGGATGTAATTATTGAAAAGCATGCATTTGAAATTATTCTTGAACGTGTCATGTTATTGCTGTAGATGTCAGGATGAACATAAATCTATTTTCTTAAAATAATTTTGCATTTATATAACCCTTGTATCAGCTGTGCAGAGCATATAATTACTGACATTTATTAAATGCATCCCACATCACAAATACATGACTAATAAGCTCTAGAAGAAATTGATGAGTAATGCCAAACTGTTTGTTATTACCCTGCAACTGAGCAATCTGAGTACTTATCAAGAATTTTTAAAATATGGGGAGTATTTTGTATATACCTGTGGTGCTGCATGAAAGAAATGTGTGGTGCCACATATTGGAATGGAAGGCACAGTACTGTGCTCTAACGGAAAACACAGCTTTTTATAATTGCAGTTAATCAATGCAGTTCTTCCAAGTAGCTTTATTAATTCCCATAGGTTTGGTGCTATGTACATGAGAATATATTGGTATGCAGCATATGAGAAGCTCTCCTCTAAGAACAGGCTGCAATTTTTTGGTTTTCTTAAATTTTGTCATAGTGTGTAATTAGCCAAGGTCCACCACCTCTTCTGGCCTTCCTTTTAGCATCATGTTCTCCAGGTAATTTATATTCTGGGGACCTCTACAAAATAAACCCCTTAGTTTGTGAGAAGGTGCAACTAGAATACTGGCTGGGTCAGTAGTAGGCTTATGCTGATTTTATTTCCTCCTCCACTGAAGCCCTGCTCTACAGAGGGTCTTCCTGGTGTCAAATGTATATGGTCCTCTTCTGTGTAAAAGAAGATATAGGTGGCATCAATGTCTTTCCCTCATTTTCTTTGTATTTTGATTAAGAAGGCATGTGTCTCTGTCCTGAATCCCTTCCTACTTCACATCCTTACTGAGTGAAAGCGCAGCTTTGAGGTGGCCTCAAAGGAACAACAAAAGAGCAAGTGTAGACCTACACTCTTTCTTACTCATGTACATACAGTATGAATGATTTGGTTATGAATGCCATTAAAGTACCATCATCCAACCTCCATGGACCCTCTTCTTGCAGAGAGGTAAGGGACACAGAGAGACCAAAAGTTAGAGAGGTTTCACTGGCAGCTCAGTCGTAGACTGCTCTCACACCCACATGGGTAACAGTAGCCAAACTATAAGGAACAGTATGGAAGCATGTAGTCCAGTCAGAAGGCATATCAAACTGATACCAGTTCCCTCTCTTGACACAATGAAGATATAGTTGCATTGCACGGAGTTACTACTTTCCAGTATTTACCAAAGTGACTATGTTGTAACTTCATATTTTAGTTTGAGCTGTAAAGTCTTATAAAAACAAAAATATCTCCTTGAACAGCTGTGTAAAGGGATATATTGTTTCATTGTGAGAAATGAAGCATAGAAGTGGTTTCTGTGCTAAGCCTACATCCTTTTGAAACTGGTAGATGGCGGTAGAGTGTCTGCTTTGACATTGTCTAGATTTACTGAAAAGAGTTTGTTAGCTTTTTGCACACAAATAAAAATCCTTTTATCTGTTCCACAGTCTTGAAAAAAATATCATTTATATGACTAGCAAATCTTTTCTGCTTTGTATTCTTAGAACAGTGATCATATTTCGTTCAGTAAGCCTAGATTTTTATATTTATTTTTAATTCAGTGACATAGAATTTCACAATACATTTTGGACTTTCCTCTTTTTCAAATTGTAATACTGTGTGTAAAATATTTTTTTTTGCTATGATTTCTAGGGTAGATTGTTTCTGAAATAAATACAAGACTTAGATAAAAGTCTGTGTTTATTATATATTGCATTTGTGAAGTAGCAGTTTTTTGCAGTAGCTGTGAATTACTGAAGGCAAGACTTTCTCCTCATCTTGTGCATGAGTAAAGAACAGAAATAGATTTTGTGTTCCTAGAAATCTGTTTTTATCTAAGTTCCAGGGAATGAAAACTTAAAATCTTGGCATTTCATAATTTTTATTTTTCTATGAATTTTTAAGTCAAACATGACTTTCTAGTAGTTCCATATGAAGTCACATGGAATCATTCATTGTCTTTATTGCTTTCAATTCTGTTCATTATCTCTCTTAGTTTCTCTAAATACATGGGGTTTTTACTGTAATGTGTAGGTCAATATCATAGCAGCATATATCCTCAGAAACCCATACAGTAAGCAGTAGATTAAAAAGCTGAGATGCACAATTAACTAAATAACTAAGTAAACAAATATTGACATTTTGACTACTCCAGTTATTAATGTATGCAATTTACATTTTTCTGTGCTGACAATGCAAAAAAAACCCCCCAAAAAACAGTGTATGAATTTTCCAGTAAGAATAGAGAAAATATTCAGTAGCAGTTTCTGAATGCTGTTCATAGTTATTAGATGCACTGTTCACAAATAAATTATTCTATTGAATTTTTTGTATAAATACTGTTATGAATGGTTGACCTTACTTAAACCAGACAGCTTCTACAAAGACTCATGGTTCTGAATAATCTTCTCACCTCTCTTTAAACAGACCATTATTGGTGATTGCTTTTATATTTTGATTATCTACCTTTCCATCCCTCTCATATTTTCCATGATGGTACTGATTTCCTGATTTATGATAGATTTTTTCACTCTTATCATTATTAAATATATTTAGATGTATATTTTGCTTGAATTAGCACAATATATAAGAGATTTTAGTGTATAAAATATTAAAAGAACATGTTGCAGTAGCAAAGGTGAGCATTCAAAGTTTAGGTATTCTAAAAGTACTCTTATTTTGAGTACCCTGTATTACACAACTATGATTAGATTTTCAGTTTCCTTAGTATTATAAATACCTACCTTGGTACCTTTCCAAACTACAGTGCAGAAGATGTGATTTAAAAGACCTAGATGTCTGCATCTGTGCTAGTTACTTCTAGTCTCTCTTTGTGGTCATCAAAGTATTGTATTTGAGGCACGATTAATCTCATCTTTAGTTGATTGTAAGTTGACCTGATGGTAACATATATATAGTGCAGTGAGAGGAGCTGAATTCTTATTGAGTTTTGAAGTTAGGTTTCTGGGAAAGGAAAAGCCTCGTTCTAATTTCCGCAGCATAGACCCACCTATCTTACCTATGTAAGAAACTTAGTTTTCCTATGTACTCAATAGGAGGGCCTTCCACATGACAAATTAGCCCACATAGATCTGTCTATTGTTTATGTAGGGAGGCTAAGGTGTAATCTTTTTAATTTAGGTAAGTTCTAAGTAAGCTTTAAGTAAGTGCCTAAGGGTAGGTGGGGTGAATTTGTGCTTGTATGTTGTAAGTTTGATTTAAGTGACTACATATAGTCCCCTCTCTCAACCCAAGAGTTTTTTTGTCTCCTTAAATACAGATTCCTGATCATATTCCTTTTGTGAGCTGAATCAAGCTCATCTTCTAGGTACTCATTCAGTCTGTGTGCTCATTCCTGTCCTGCAACCTTACAGAGTCATTTTTGTCTTTCATATGGCCCCCAGGAATGTATTCCTGATACTCTTCCTTTTAAATCCAGTTTCCCTTCCAACTCCAAAATTGTTTCTCTTGCCTAGATGTGAAAACAGTTCCGTGGAGTGACTACAAGCACACCACATAACCTAGAAGACTTTTGTGATGCACCTGATAATTCTAATAGGGAAATATATTCCAGTCATCATTTTATTCAGGTCATTCCTGATCATAACCCATTCTTTGTCCCAATCCATGCATTTGACTCTTGTTTTTACAGGACATATGCTGTAACAAGAAAGGTTCAGATTGGGTATTAGGCAAATCTTTTTCATTAGGACTTAGTAAAGCAGTGGAACAGATCATCCAGAGAAGCTGTGCCATCTCTGTACTTGGGATTTTTCAGGACCGTGCCAGATAAAGCTCTGAGCCACCTGATCTCAGAGCTTACCATACTTCAAAGAGGATGTTAGACTAGAGAACTCCTGAGGTTCTTTCCAACTTGAATTATTCTATGATCCTATAAAAAAAACCAGCTTCTCTTTTCATTTGCCTAACTTTCAGAAAGAGACTGATCTGAGATACTGAGTAAACCTTTTATCAGGCTTTAGCTGATTTGAAGAAGCATAGACTGGTCAGCACTGCAAGAAACTTCACTGTGATTTGTGAGAAAAAAATACTTATAGCATTCACGTTCTAAAATCAAACTTGTCATTATACTTAAGCAGTAATATGAGTTACTATTTTACAATCTCTAATTCTTTCTTAATTTTGGACAGATTTCATGGCTGTAAAAAATGGCATACAAAAAAATGTGCATCAAATTTGCAGTTCCATAGCAAAAGTTTGGGATGCTGAAGCAGCTCCAAGATGAGGTCAATCTGAGTATTTTGACATGAGTAAAATGTATGTTTCCTCTGTTTCTTGAAGGTCAATGGCGGTTCTAGGCTAAAATTTGCAAAAAGTAATCAAGCTGAAAGAGCCACCAGTACACAAAGTTTCAACCCAACCCATTAATTTAAAAAAGTTACAGTCAATTGAAAACTGTGCTGTCATGGAAACTTCAGTAGTAAGTTATGCTAGCATCATACCATCATTATTGTACTTCAGAGAAGAAATGTGATGAACTGGAAAGAGTTAAACAATTTCCATGAACACTTGATAAAAGATCATAGTATGTTACAGTACTCTGAAACACTGAGAGTTAAAACTTGATTTCTTTTGATTGAACACTTTTAAGTGTTTTACTTTTGATAATCACTTCCCAATATTTTTGAGCTACTTTGACAAAATACACAAAGCAGAAACAGATATAGGTGCACTGAAGAACAAAGAATGAAATAATGGATAGTGTATTTCCTGTTTAAATTATATTGACAGATTCTATGATTAGATAATTAATAGCTAAACCTGTACACTAGAGTGAGAAAATAATTACTTGATCTTGCAGTCACTAATTTTGAAATTCATTTCAGCTATATGGAGCTAAGTGTTTATATCTATAAAGGCACTTAAAAAAAGAATACAATACTTAATATTTTCAATCCCCCATATTCACAAAGCAATCATATAAACTTTTTGCAGCTTTATAGTATAAATATGCAACTTTATATGAAGTACTGCATACTGAATTACCAGTTAAAGCATATTTGATATAAATGTTTTATTTCTTTGCAAATGATGGCAGACAGCTATCCAAAACCAAATTACAATAGCCAGAACTATAGCTAAAAGAATGATATCTGCAAGGCACAAATGTCTGTTATCTGTATTGCTTGTCAGAACATTTGCATCTGTGCAGAGTGAAAAGGAGGAAGAATAACAGGAATGATGAAGACGTTATGATCAAAACATTAATCAGCAAAAATAATTTTTTTTTCTAAATTAAGCAAGAATCTTTTCTGCTATACACAATAGCTGGAACACACAAAGAATTATTAAAGTTTAATATTAAGCTATGAGAATAAGAGGATGAAATCATGTTTTCCATAACAGAAGCTATACTGAGCAGTTCCTTGTGTATCTTTTCCTCCCTTTAGCTACCAGAATACTTGCAGAAGCCCTTCTTGTAGGCCTTCACACCCATTGCTGGCTTCAAACCCAGCTGTGATTCAGCTTGCCTCACTCCATCCTAACACAATTGAGCAATGTCTTTGTATCCCTGCTGGGTAGTCCATCCCTGCTCCCATGTTCTGTGGATTACCTTTTTATATTTGAGATCACTAGCTTCCTCTTCATCCATATTGATCTTCTGCTATTCTTGTTCTTTGGCTTGCTTATCACGCTTGCTTCCTGCACATCAGAAAGGACTGTTCTGGTACTTTGAGGAATTTATTCTTAAAGATTAACCAACTTGTTCTCATGGGGGACTTCAACTTACCGGATGTCTGCTGGAAATACAATACAGCAGAGGAAAAAGTCCAGGAGGATCCTGGAATGTGTGGAAGATAACTTCCTGACACAGCTGGTGAGTGAGCCACCTAGGGAAGGTGCCCAGCTGGACCAGTTGTTCTAGACCAGAGAAGGACTTGTGGGTGATGTGATGGTTGGAGTCGGACTTGGGCACAGTTTTTGATTCTTGAAGAAGTAAGGAGGGGTGTTAGCAGAACTTCCATCTTGGACTTCTGAGTGGCAATCTTGAAACCATTTCCTACAGGCTTCTCCTGGAGAAACTGGCTGCGCATAGCCTGGATGGGCATACTCTTCACTGGGTAAAATTTGGCTGGATGTCTGGGCCCAAAGAGTTGTGGTGAATGGAGTTAAATCTAGTTGGTGGCTGGTCACAAGTACTAGGGCCAGTTCTATTTAATATCTTTATCAGTGATCTGGACACGGGAATCAAGTGCACACTTGGTAAGTTTGCAGACAACACCAAGTTGGGCAGAAGGGTTGATCTGCTTGAGGGAAGGAAGACATTACAGAGGGATCTGGGCAGGCTGGATTGATGAGCTGAGGCCAATTGTATGAGATTCAATGAGGCTCAGTGCCGGGTCCTCCAGCTGGGTCTCAACAACCCCATACAATGCTACAGGTTTGGGGAAGCGTGGCTGGAAAGCTCCTTGGTGGAAAAGGATCTGGTGGTGTTGGTCAACAGGCAGCTGAATATGGGCCAGCAGTGTGCCCAGGTGGCCAAGAAGGCCAATGGCATCCTGGCTTGTGTCAGCAATAGCGTGGCCAGCAGGGATGGGGAAGGGATCTGACCCCTGTCCTCGGCACTGGTGAGGCCGCCCCTCGATTCCTGTGTTCGGTTTTGGGCCCCTCACTACAAAAAGGACATTGAATGACTCGAGCGTGTCCAGAGAAGGGCAACGGAGCTGGTGCAGGGTCTGGAGCACAGGTCGTACGAGGAGCGGCTGAGGGAACTGGGGGGGTTTAGTCTGGAGAAGAGGAGGCTGAGGGGAGACCTCATCGCCCTCTACAGCTCCCTGAAAGGAGGGTGCAGGGAGCTGCGTGTCAGTCTCTTACTCCCATGTAACAAGTGGTAGGACAAGAGTTAATGGCCTCAAGTTGTGCCAGAAGAGGTTTAGGTTGGATATTAGGAAATATTTATTAATTGAAAAGGCTATCAATCATTGGAACATGCTGTCCAGGGAAGTGGTTGAGTCACCATTCCTGGAGGTATTTGAAATACATGTGGACATGGTGCTTAGGGACATGGTGTCGCTGTAGAGACAGACAAAGCGACAACATGGTTTAGTGGTGGACTTGGCAATGTTAGGTGTATGGTTGGACTTGATCTTAAGGGTCTTTTCCAACCTAAATGATTCTATGATTCTATGTTATAGAGATAGATTTGATATATTTATTCATTATGTATATTTATCTTTTGTTTTATGTCTTTTAAGACATTTAATATAAGAATAAAATTATAGTAAATGTTATAGAAGTTAAAATAATGGTTCAGTGTTTTATAGTCTTGTAGTGCTTCATAGTTCATATGAAAGCTAATAAGAAGCTGCTGTTTGCTTCAATGAAAAAAAAAATTAAAAAGAAAACACATCATTGCACCTCTCAAATAGACAATAATTCAAAAGCCAGCAGAAACAACTTGATTTCCTGCCTCATTCTGCCTAAGAATTAAACAGTCCAGTCCTTCTGAATGATTAATAAAAATTTTATTATCAGTTTTAATTTTTTGAAGTCAAGCAAAAGAGTAGAAAATTAGTAAGTTCTTCTCTAACATGTCTTCCAAAAAAGGAAAATAACTAAAATTTAGCTAAAACACTGAAAAATACCAGGAGTTTTATATACACTCTACAGGACAGACTGCAATATCACTGACGAATTTTAATTTCAGTATTCTTTCTTTATATATGTATACATGTATTCGATAAGTTTATGTGTGGAATCATCAGGGTTGCTAACAATAAAAGGCAATTGGACTTAATGAACTGGAAGCTCCCCTTCTTTCTGAAAGTTTGTAGTTATTCTTTTAATTACTTCCTTTCTTTCTTTAAAAAATATGCAGTTAAATAATATGATGTAGCATGAATATCTAAGTAAGAGAACTGTTGGTGATCTTTATGAATTGATTATAGCTGTCTTGGAGTTTTGATGCCAGATAGGTACTATATATATTTAGTAACATATTCTGCTTTTTTGTTTCTTTTTTTTTAATTACAGATTGAGCTTATTTAAAGTCAGACCTTGAGTTTTGTCTGTAGATTTTGTGGAGAAGAGGCTTTTTAATTAATTATACACCTCATTAGTTTTTAAATTATAGTTGAACAAAGACAATAACTGTGATAAGAAAAATATGGATTTGTTTGTTTATGGTTTAATATGAATGAGGCTCAAGTATGTTCTTTATGGGTATTGTTTGTGGTTTGAATAGATCATGATTAGTAATTAAGTATGCAGAAAAGCATAGTCCATAGATAAACCAGTATGTGCTATTGTGTTGCATTTTTGTACTAAAAGAAGGTTGTTTATCCTTCTAAGAGACTGCATTTGTATTCTCATCACTCAGGTCATTTCACAGCTGCGGATACTGAGCAGGTCAGTAACTGCTGGCTGCAGATTTGACAGAGAAATATGGTCTACTGAACTTTCTCCTGTTCTCAATCTATGGAAGAAACTTAATCAGGTAGGAAAGTATCTAATCTGAAAAGACAACTCCCCCCCCCCCCCCCCAACCCCCGTAACTACATTAAAAATAAGATCTAAGGAATTATCTTGAGTATTGAAACATAAGAAGTGAAAAAGTAATGCATTTGAGGTGGGAATTACAATGTTACATGTATGTAATCAGCTTTGAAGTCTGTACGTCCAATAACAGGCTGTCACTCTTTTCTCCGTATGAAGGTGAGAACACACTCACAAGACATGAGTCTAATATCTTGTGTTTCCAAGAAGAACACTAATATGTTTTAGATTTTAATTTAGTGTCTTCATTTCTCATATTCACAAGACAATGTTTAATGATTTTAAATATTATTTTTTTCCCCTGTATAATACTGAAGCACAGTACTAGCTTTAAATTGAGATTCATTAAAATTGCTGCTACAATGCTTGCAATATCCAGTTTGGTTTTGTTTTTTTTTTTCTTTCTTGTTCTGGGTTGGTTTGTTTTGGTGGGTTGTTTTTACATGCTTGACTTCCACCCATTGAATTCTTATTGTGGGTGTCCGTTTATCTGTAATGTATGCAAATTCTCTTTGAAATGCAGATACTGTGCATACTTGGGAAGGATCCCCCTCACCTCATGTTACCTGTCTACCTAGATGTTTGGCCATTATTTTTCTCCTCAGCCATAATTAATTGATCACAGACACTGTGGCCCAAAATTATGTCTTGTACACAACAACATTGGAATGAGAAAAGCCTTTCCCTTACTCAGCCACATACAAAAAAGTTACATAAGGTGCACTTTAGAATTTGCCATTACATTTTGAAGTCTCTCATTAAATTGTCATATAATCCATAGTGTATGATACATCATGGTTTTGTCAAAATAATCTTTAGTACTAAATAACTTCATATTGAAATCTCTGAAATAATCTGAACATGGACTGCTGTTAACCAGCTGTGTGATCCTGTAAGAAAAAGCAGTGTATTTCAATGTGACACCTTCCATTATATCTTACTGACTAGTGTTTAATATACCTTTAGGCCTGCAAACCTTCATTGCAAGAACTCAGATGAAACTCTTGCATGTATGTATACTTGTATAATCATAAAATTGGAGATTTTGATTGTAGTGTTTGGAAGACTGATAGATGAGGCCATTTTTAAGTAGTAAAACAAAAGTGCACTACATTAATGGTCGTTAACCACATACATTGCTAATGACTAGTTCTTTATCGTTATTAATCGTTAGCACTGCAAATTCAAAGCACTCTTTAAAACTTGCATCATAAATTAATTGTGAGTATGCAGTACCATGAAGCTGAAGCGAGGGTTAGAACTAGATGATCTTTAATGTCCCTTCCAAACTAAACCATTCTATGATTCTATATTATCTTAAACTTTCCTTGATTTTCTAATGTTTTTATGCTGTTAGTGGAATGAATTGTTTATCTTTTGAGGACGTAATTTGGAATAGGATGGCCTCTGACCTTGTGTAGGGTTCTTGGGGGGCACATTAGCTTGAGTGTTTCAAAAAATTTAACTAATAATGTCCTTTATCAAAATTAGCTTTCATAGTTTGTTCAACTAGTACTTGCTTTAAGCTTTGAAAAAGTCTAAGCATCTATAAAATTCCACATACATTGCATACAGTTCCACATTCTAATTCTCTTTTGGTAGCTCAATGAAGGCATCATGTTTGTTTTCAGAAGTTTTAAATAAAGACCTGAAAATTGGAATGAAGAAAATAGCTGAATTGCTGCTTAAGTTAGCAACCATACATTATTTTATTTATGCATGAATGGGCACAGGATATGAGCTAAAATTATTTCCCAGGTATGAGGAAGTAAAATCACAGAAGCTATCAATTCCTGAAGTCTGTAAAAAAAAAATTTCCCCCCCTCTATTTTGGAAGCATATATGTTTAGCTTCAGACTCTTTATGATAAAATCCTAGAGTCATAGAATAGTTTGGGTTAGAAGGAACCTTTAAAGATAACTAGTCCAATCCCCTGCCATGTGCAGGGACATCCTCAACTAAATTCTGGTTGCTCAAGGTCCCCTTCAACTTGACCTTGAAGAATTTAAGGGATGGGACATGCACAACTTCTCTGGACAGCCTGTCCCCGTGTCTCACTGCCCACATCGTAAAAAATTTCTTCCTTATATCCAGTCTAAATCTACCCTCTTTCAGTTTAAAACCATTGCCCCTTGTCCTGTCACCATGGGCCCTGTTAAAAACTATTTTTCTGTCCTTCTTATAAGCCCCCTTTACATATTGAAAGGTTGCAGTAAGGTCTCCCCAGAGCCTTCTCTTTGCCAGGCTGAACAGCCCCAACTTTTGCAGTCTTTTCTTTATAGGAGAGGTGATCCAGCTCTCTGTTCGTTTTCATGGCCCACCTCTGGAATGCAGTACTCCAGGTTGGGTCTCACAAGAGCAGAGTAGAGGAGCAGAATCACCTCCCTTGACCTGCTACCACACCTCTTTTTTGTAGCCCAGGATATGGTTGGTTTTCTGGGCTTCAAGCACACATTGATGGTTCATGTCCAGTTTTTCATCCACCAGTACCCCCAAGTCCTTCTCCACGGGGCTGATCTCAATCCCTTCATCCCCCAGCCTGTATTGATACCAGGGATTGCCCTGACCCAGGTGCAGGGCCTTGCATTTGGCCTCGTTGAGCTTTGTGAGGTGGTGGCTATTGTTGTTGTTACTATTATTATCTTCTTTTATCTATTGCATACAGATAGTAGTAAAGTAGAGGCAGATGAGATAGATGCTGACAATACCTTCCATTTTATTTACAAGAAGCAAATACTAGTTTTCTACCTGTCAAATGTACTTATCACTAAGGGTAGTTGGAAATAATGGTTGAATATCTGTTTCAAACTACTGAAACTCAGGAAGAGCCCGATGTAGGTCTGAACTGAACCTAGCTAATCTATTTATAAATTCAAAGCTGTTTTTAAAATCAGCTACTTTTTAGTCTGGAGGCAAAAACCGCTCAGAAACTTGTTAATATGTAGAAACTTGTTAATATGTAGAGAAAGATTAAGTATGTTTTTAAACATTTTTATTCTAGTGCTGAGTATGTAATTCAAAGATTAATTCAAAAGGGATTATTTTAAAAATACCTTGAAAATAGTTATTGTACATCTAAGTGCTGATGGTTCTGAAGCATGACATAATTTACCACTTGACATAGGTTTATCCTGTAGAATTTATACTGTAATAATTGGTCATAAACTTTAAGTGTGGACATATTTTTATCTTTACACTCTTAATACCATATGGTGATCACATTTGTATTCTGTAGTGTCCAAGTTTAGATGAAATAATAGACAGCATTTGACTGGGTATTTCTCTGGACTGAGCATCGGTGTTTCATCTTACAAAAATTAGTTTAAATAATTTAGAGTGTATAATACAGCTAAATTGACAGAATGTCTATAGAATTTATGTAGTCAGTGAATTTCAGAAATCAATGATAAAACAAAAGTTTTATCTAATATTGGACAACATTTCACAAATCTGTAAATGGAGTATTTAACTTTCTTAGTGATATGCCCACTGAAGAATTCTACCATATACACCTTAAAGTAAAATAATATTTGCATTTTTTCATGAGTGCAAATTGTAATCTCTCAATCAGTAGCATTGAGTGCAGCTAACAGAAGCAGCAAATGCACGCAGCAGTTGGCACAGCAGTTTGTGCAGAACAGCTTACAGAAGACCAGCAACTTTGCTCAGTAGAGGATACACCTTCTCAGTAATGGTAGTGACATGCCACAGGACACAGTCCCCAGCTGCTGCTGGAGCAATGGAACCTCTAAGATGAGAACTTTGACTCAGACATAGCTCCAGAAGGAGGATGCAGCTCTGCAGGTTTCGAGCTGCAAAGAGGTGACTCTTCCTGAGGCTGGGGCAGCAGGAGGTGGTCTTCTAACCTGCGGGAGATTTGTTCTTGTTGAGGATCTGCATCATCAGGGAGCTGTGAGAGGAGGTCAGCAGATTTTGCAGCATCAGAAATAGTGTAGTCAGATCTTTTCTGAGATACTGAAACTTAAAGAGCCAAGCACCCAGCTTTCCTGAAGGTGTTGCAGGCAGAGTCTGGGTCTGTTGGGGTAGAAGGTGAAGACTTACAGGATGGCAAAGCCTGGAAGCCTGTGACTTCTGGCACAAGGAGGATGACTTCTACTCCATCTCAAGATTTAGTGCCCTCATAGCTGACAAGAGGCTGGGAGCTCCATCCAATGAAGCTCCCAAGCCAACGGAACCTGATGAATGGTTAGACGTTCTCTTCAAAGGAAAAGCCAGCAAGGTGAGAACAGGGAGTTGCCCTTTTTGTGAGAGACCAGTGGAAATGGATGAAGCTCTCTTTAGAGATGTACAACATGCCAGCTGAGAGGATCAGAAGTCACCATTGTAGTTGGTGTCTGCTATGGGCCACCTGATCAGGAAGAAGTAGGCGAGACCTTTTCACATGCCTGGAAGAAGCCTCACATTCTCAGAGCATGGTCTTTTGGGGGAATTTACCCACCTTGATATCTGCTGGAAGAACAGTGTAGCAGGGCACAAGCAATCCAGGAGGTTTCTGCAATGTATTGATGACAAATTCCTGACTCAGTTGATGGAGGAACCAATAAGGGGAAGCACTCTATAGGACCGCATACTTTCCAAGAAGGAAAAACTTGCTGAAGACATGAAGGGTGATGACAGCCTTGATTGCCGTGACCATGAGATGGTGGATCTCAGGAATATGAGAGGAGGGAAACAATCAAAAAGCAGGACTCTAGACTTCAGGAAAGTAGACTTTGGCCAATTCAGGGATGTGCTTGAAAAAATCCCATGGGACACTGTCCTGGAGAGCAGTCCTGAAGAACTGGTTGCTTTTCAAGGAATACCTCCTCTAAGCTCAGTGGCCAATCTCAAAATGCAGGATGTCAAGTAATAATAGCAGGAGACCTGTATGGATGAGCAAGGAGCTCCTGGCAAAACTTAAATGTGAAAAAGAAGTGAATGAAGTGGGGACAGCTGATGTGGAAGGAATGTAGAGACATGAGCATGCAGAGATGGGGTTAGGGCAGACAGAGCGTGTCTGCAGTTGAATCTGGTGAGGGATGTGAAGGGCTATTACTGATCTACTGGGTCTAGCTGGGATGGAGTTAGCTTTTCTCATAGCAGTGGATATAGTGCTGTGCTTTGTACGTGTGGCTAGAACTGTTGATAAGACATCAGTGTTTTTGCTGTTACTGAGCAGTGCTTGCATAGCATCAAAGCTGTCTCCCCAGCCTCCCACCTCCCAAAAGCCTGTATGCTGGGGGTGGGTAAGAGGTTGGTTAGGAGGGGACATAGCTGGGACGGCTGACCCAAACTGGCTGAAGGGATATTCCATACTATGTGACCTCATGCTCAGTGCTAAAAGCTAGGAGAAAGGAGGATTAGGGGGACATTCATTATTAAGGCACTTGTCTTTCAAAGCAACCACTGTGTGTAGATGGTCTGCTTCCCAGGAAGTGGCTGGGCATCGCCTGCTGATAGGAAGTCAAAAACAAATCTCTGGTTTTGCTTTGCTTCTTCATGCGGCCTTTGTTTTTTTCTTTTTTTTTAAACTGCCTTTATCTTGACCAACAAGATGTTTCATCTTATTTTCTCTCCCTGTCCTGTTGAGGAGGGAAGTGATAGAGTGGCTTGGTAGGCACCTGGTGTCTAGCAAGGTTAATGTACTACAACTGAATATGACTGGGATGGAGTTAACTTTACAGCCTGTTTAGCAGCACCTGTTTAGCAGCAGGTGTGGTGCTGTTAACCCATTAGAAGGGCAACAAAAATGATTTTTACAGGTACATCAGCAACAAAATGAAGATTGGGGAAAGTGTAGGGTCACTACTGGATGGAATTGAGGACTTGGTCACAAAGGACAAGAAGAAAGCTGAAGTACTAGATGTCGTCTTTGCCTCTGTTTGCTGGTAGGTCTGGCCTTCACCAATCCCAGGTCCCCAAAAGCAATGGGAGAGTACAGAGCAAAGGAGACTTACCCTTGGTGGAAGAGGATCAGGTTAGGGAGTGTTTAAACAAACTAAATATAAACAAATTCACAAGCCCTCATGGAACACACCCATGAATGCTGAGGGAGCTGACTGCTGCAGTTGTGAGACCACTCAGTGATCTTTGAAAGATCAGTGTGACTTGGGGAGATTCCTGAGGACTAGAAGAAAGCAACTGTCACTCCTTTCTTTAAGAAAGGCAAAAAAGAGGATCCAGATAACAATATGTTATTGAGCCTCACCTGGGAAGGTGATTGAGTAAATAATCCTCAAAACAATTTCCAAGAATTTCCAAAGGTCCTTAAGATGGTTAGGGGACAAGAGCATCTGTCATACAAGGAGATAATGAGAAAACTGGGACTGTTCACCCTGGGGAAGAGAAGCCTCGGAAGAAATCTTATTATTTAGTGTATACTGGCTGATGGGAAGAAGTAAAGAAGACAGAGCCAGGCTCTTCTCAGTGGTGTCCCATGACAGAACAAGAGGCCATGGGCACAAATTGAAATACAGGAAATGCCATTTAAACAGAAGACAAAATTTTTTTACTGTGATGATGGTCAAAAACTGCAACAGGTTGCCTAGAGAGACTGTGGAGTCTCCATCCTTGGAGATATTGAAAACTTGGCTGGATGCAGTTTTGGGCAACCTGTTGTAGCTTTGAGCATAGGGTTGGACTAGACAGTCTCCAGAGGTTCCTTCCAACTGCAACAGTTTTGTGATTCTGTGAACAGTAGTCTTTTGTGCTCAGTTTTAGAGCTATCACAGTCTCTGGCCAAACAGCAAAAATAGCATCTGTACATTAGAAATTTTAGCTTTTTCATTTTAGACATTCTGACATGGGAAATAGTTCTTATGTATTAATACAGTAATGAGGACTTAATATGTTGTTGCTTTTTTCAGAAATATTTCTGGAAATTTGCAGGACTCTTTTTTTCTTTCCTCTCAGTGGCATACATTTTTCAAAGCCCAGTTAAATGTTACTACCAATTATTCAGACATTCTGAAATTGTTGAGCGGGGGAGTTTATCATTCTCTGTCTGTCCATAACAATAGAATCATGGAAACTGCCTCCCCTTCATCCAGGGTTTATTAGTCCAGCCTGAATGCAGACTCTGGAATTTTTCATTGAATTTTACTTTAAATGAAATACTTAAAATCTGGTTCCAGTCAGTGCATTCCCGTTGAAAGTTACATAAGCAAACTTCTTCATCCTATTTAGCTGTTCTGGACTAATACAGAATGTCTTGACATTTTCATCTATATTAGCTTCATTTGAAAACACCCCTGTAATGAATACTGTCCTAAAACTGCTTCTGCAGTGTCTATCAGTGTGATTTAATAACAGCTTAGCACTAATCAAATTAATTAAACACTCATGAACCTGCCATTAAGTTAAAAAAACCCCAAATGCTCAGATGCTCAGCAAAAGTTTGCACGAAAGACTGTTTACTGAAAAAAATGGGACCGTCACTGAATAACTTGTCAAGCAAACATTACACAAATGTAAAACAAATCTTTCTTAATTTGGAAGGATGGTCCACTACAGCCTGTTGGCCAAGGCTGGGCCCTCAGAGTAATTCAACCAATTTCTGTCCTGGTGTCCATTCTCTTCCCACATAGCCTTGTGCCATGACAGAGTGTAGATCAGGACCTATTTAAGCACTTCATTGTCACATAACTGGATCAGTTGGAAATCACCATCCAACAGAACTCAGGCATTGCCCATCATGTGACAGTTTTCAGAGAAGTACAAAAATCTCAGGACACAATGGTGCTGCATAAGTGTTTCATCATGTCCAAATGGCTGGCTGTCATGATCAGAGCGACAGGAGTCACCACTATATTTTTGTTGTAGTGTGGACGCATTTTCTACCTTGTTTCAGTGAAACTGTTTAGTACCTCTGTGAAAGTTAGAAGGCCCACCCATAATAAAAATGTGGAAGTAACTGCTTCAAAATTATTTCTGCTGAATATATGATCATAAGCTGTCATGATGTGTTCTGCGTTACCTTCTGTTGTGTTTGTAAATTGAAGGCTAACTATTTTCATGAAGATGCATAATGCGGCAAGACAATGGCAGAAATAGTTTTGAAAATGAATGGGTTGTTGCTCTTTTATCTAAAACATTAGGAACTTCAGCTGTAACAAAAGAACAATGTTTTTTTCACCAAGGAAAATCAGTGAAGCAGAAATATAAGGTCATTATTTCTTGTATTGTCAACAATGAAATATTTGTGCAATAAACAGTGAGAGGCTAATATCTGAAATAATACGCAGAGAGGAGGAGGCAGAATCAAATGGCCAGTGGAGATTTCTAAAACCCACCACCATCACCACCAAAATTGAATTTTGAATCAGATGCAATACTAGTGGAGATGTATGAGTTTATTTTCGTTATATTTGTTACATTTCTGAGGGGTCAATTTTCAGAACATATTGGAGTTTGAAAAAGCTTGAGTTTAGGAAGGTAATGAAGGAAAGCTTCTGGAGCAGCTTAGGTGAGACTATATGAAGTCTCATATTGTACTGAGATAGTAACAAGTACAAGAAGTGAAAGAGGGAAAATTATCAAAATCTCAAAATACACCTAATTTAATATTGGTAGCATAATATAGTATTTAATGCTAAAGATTAGAACCTATCTTCAGTTTCTTATGATTAGGAAAAACACTGAGTACTTCAGCAGTTCTTCATCTTAATTCCCAAGCAGGTCATGAGGATATTTTTAAAGCTGATGTGAGTTATATACATAATGGATTTTAAGGGAATGTAATAGAACATTAAATGTATAAGCTGATATTGGTATTCATGTTTAATTTTCCTATAAAAATGACAGATGGGTTGTTTTAATAAATTCTCAGGAGAAGGCATTAGAAAGAGTGATGAAATGAATATGCAATTCATAGGAGACTGTTATGTGAAGGAAAGTATTGAGGAACTGAGGCCTTCTCTTGCAGTAAGATTTTTGTGTATTAAGACAGTTTATGTGAAGACTGGCATAGCCTGCAAGTTGCAATGTCTTTGTTCTTCCATTTTTTGTGCAGTTAAATACTCCAGTAAGAAATTACCAACTAGCTTATGCTAGTTTTACATTATCTTTTATACATATTCACCAAACTATGGTCTGAAAAAAGCTGAAGTGTAACTGGTGCTGTAATTTCAGGATGCAGGCAAAGACAAAATACAAAACAAAACAGTTCTAAATACTGCATGTTTCTTACACTTTGAACAGTAACTTTGTTGTATAACTGTAATAATGTAGGAGTGAACACCTTATTCTTCATTTCTCTGTCATTTTTCTTGATAGGTGAGTGCGGTATGAATTGGAAATGAAAAACGTGTGAAAGTTCTGACAAACTTACAGTGCCTGGCAATGATAACGGAGGCAGGCATCCTGTGTGTTCTGGAAAGCAAGATGCCATGTGACAATTCAGAAGTTTATTTAACCTGAAAAACAGTCAAAACTACATGTTATTTTAAGAAGAGATACTTTAGAGAAAGTAAAATCAGATTTTACCTTTAATAAATTACTAGAAATTGAAATAGCAAAACATTTTTTTCCCAAAGGCTACGGTTTTCTTTTTGCATTTGTGCCTTTTAGAATTTTTCAATAAATAAGTTTCCAAAAAATTCCATAACTGCAGTATCTTGTCACATGTCAGGTTGGCAGTTTCAGAACATATGCTAAAAAATATTTATGTAATAAACTGCAAATGAATTCAGATTTTCAAAATTATACCATCTCTTGAAATTATCAATAAATTTGGATTTTCAGTGGTTGTAGTGGAATGGAAGTAATAAAAATGTCAATGTTAGAACAGCAGTACCTCTCAGAATCTGTGTTACTCATGATTTACACATAATATTATATTTATTTTGTGTTTATTTGTATTTAATTTCTTTCCAGGTTGAACTAATCTTATCAAAGGAAAAGCTATATCTAACAGCATGGTTTATAGTACCCAATACAATCTTGTTATGCTGAGTACACTACTGTTTTTTATATTGACACATTAACACAAATGCTAAAAGAAGTAATTCTGCTAAGATTTTTCAGAAATTCTAGTACTTTTGAAGTAATAAAATTAAACCCAAGTAAAACAGTTACAAGATAAAAACCAAGTAAAAAACAAGTTAAAAATGAATAGAAAACAAATTTAAAAAAAAAAAAAAAACAAACCAAAACCAAAACCCAAATAATACATTGTATAACATAACAGTTTCCCTGACTTTATTAACTGGACATCGTATGTTCTTTTTTAGAATTCTAACCTGATTCACCAGAAGGTGTCTCCTCCTGTGGAGCAACAAGGATCTCCAATTTTATCATTCATTACTCTGGAACAATTCAATGCAATTCGCCTGGTGCAAAGTGTCCATCAGTCACTTGCTTCTTTAAGTAAAGTCATCAGAGGTACCTCATTACTAAATTCTGAAGTACAAAGACTAGCAAGTGCTCTGCTAAATCAGAAGGTAAGTCATTTTGTCATTAATTTACATTATAAGCAATGAAAAAACCTCAAGTAAACTGAACAAAATTCTAATACATATTTTCACATCACCATCTCTCTTATTGACAGAGACTCTGAAGTGGAGTTCTTTTATAGATAGTGACTATAAGACATGTTTTTTCTGGAATGAAAACCCAGAAAAATGTTGCTTCAAGTACTTGCAGGAGCTTCTGAGTATATTACTTTTGTCAAGCTTTCTCTTAAGGACAAATCCAATAAAATTAGAAATTGTAGAATACTATTTCTATTTCAAATACCAAACCATGCTAGATAAGTCAAATATTTTAACCAGTAAAACATGGAAATCTGTCCCTTTTCTTAGTTTTTACGGTTTCTTAAAATTTAAGTTTTACTGCAGTCGTAATCACAATTTGCTTTCTGCATTTATTTGGTATCGATTATTGCCATATCACACCAGACAAGCTGTGTCTAACATAACCTATCGTCTCACTCTATATTCTTGATATATGAGAAAAGCAACCCAAATTTGTATATGTACTTTCTCCATGTTTTCTGTCATCAAACTGGGCGTTATTATAAACTAATATATAATATAAATATATAATATATATATATAATATAAAAATATAATATAAACTCAATTAGTGACTGCAAATTTACATCTTCTGTCATTAATAGCTAGGTAATTGGATTCCAAAGATAGTCAAACATTGACATGAGACTCTGTTTTGTTTCACCTGCAGCAGTTGATAAATTGTATTGATGCTAGTGCATAGATACTGAGATTGGCTCTACCATGAACAATAATTCCTATTAACATCTTGTTTATCTTCATGTGAGGAACAAGTGTTAAAAAGATTGTTATGTATTTATTGATCTATCAAATTTCCAATTAAAATAGTAATTAAATTTGTTGTCTTTTCAGATTCACAAGACAGCATTTGTTAGCAAAATTGCAGTACAATTATAATAAATTAACAATTTTCATGTTAGCAATCTCATTGACTTTTAAACATGTTTTGACTATGTGGTAGAAATTGGTGCTAAGTCATAGTAATGCACATGATACATGTAATGGCCATTTTTTAGTATTTATTATATTTCTTGTTACTGGAAAAGAGGGTATGTCTTGCTGGTGTGCTTAAGCTGCACTCTTAAATTGGAAGCAGCAGGAGCTATGAAGGTGATCACTCACAGAAATGTACTTAAAGATTCTATGCATTTTTATCTCTCCCAAACATCAGTTCAGTGCTTCCTGATATATTGAACCAAGTGTTTCTGTCATTTCATCTGCTTACTTATCCATTTACCTTGACACAGATCACTTCATTGGATTGTGACCCTAAAGCAGTCTTTTCAGCAGGCCTCCAGAGAGGCTAATGCCACATTCTTGGCATGGCAGCTAAACCTCACTGTATTTATCTTAAAGTGATTTATTGCATGTATTTTCTATACACTGTTCTTGTTTAGTTTAGTGTGGTCACACATTATGTAAGAAAGGACTATTTTTAAAATCTTACATTTTAAAAGCACCAAGATCATAGTTCTTGTAAGATTATAGCACCTGAAGAAGCTGCTAGATTACCAACAGAAATGTGAAACTCAGTAAAAGTATGACTTCTAATCGTTCCAGGAATATGCCTTATTTGTGCAAAATTTATGTTAGTGTACATCTGAAATATGTTTCCATACTAACAATTAGTTAAGCTGTTACTTTAAATTTAGACTGATATATTAGCAACATTAGGTGAATGCCTTCTAGATAACAGATTGGTGAGCTGCCTGTAAATGCATGGCAAAAGAGTCTGCAAAATTCGAGGACAATATTTTCAAATACAAAAACTTTTCAAAAAATCATAATTAGCAAAAAAGCATGCAGTTAACTGTGATTTATTAATTGTTGTGTATATATTATAGTTTATTAAATTCTTTGTTAATTAGTGTCCCCAGATCCAGATATTATCTGTTTTTTCTCTGTGAAAGGTACACATGGAGTATTTATTTTGCAAGATACTTTTTCTTGTGAACTTCTCTGATCAAATCTTGAAAACCTGTTCAGCACATGTGCTGTTAGATTGTGAACATACTTAAAAATGCAACTGTAAACGTTAAACAGTATAAATTGTTTATTCTGCTCAGCATCTTCAGTATTGTGAAATATTCCTCGGGTAATAATTTACATCAGTTCTCTTTCACAGAAGCAGGAGAATCTTGCAGAGTCAATTTCTGTGTGCTTTGCAGATTCCTGTGAGGTAGATAGAATTTTATCCCTATTTTATAAGGAGGAAATCTGACAGAGAATTTTTTAAAACTTTCCTTTCTATGTCAATGAAAAATTTGTGGATATCTTGCAGGATTTTATTCTCAGGTGTTGTTCTACAAACACTTTAAGATGAAGAGAAAATAATCATGCAGAGGAATTGTACCAGATTCTTCACTTCACCACAGAGCCACACAACTGCTGTTCAAGTCTGTGAAGGCAGCAGGAAAGGAGTGAGAACCTGTGGCTGCAATTAAAAGATGCCACTGTGGCTTTCCAAGAAAGTATCAATGTAGGCCTTTTTGAAGTGTTTCTGGAACCTACTGATGTTCCCTTATTGCTTAGCTGAGGTTACTCTAAGTTGTCCGTCAGCACTGTATCTTTCTGGGCCACATAAAGAATTAGCAGGAGTATGACCTTCCTATTAGTGGTTGTATTCTTTGATCATTGTATTGCTTGTATTGTCTTTTTTCTTTGTAGATATATTTGATCTCGGATTATTTAATTTCATTCACATTGCCAGTTTAAGATGTAATGATTATAGTTTTGAAATGGATATTTTCAGTAAATATATTTTTATTTCAGTGTCCCATCGCATGGCAAAGCAAGTGGGAAGGTCCAGAAGATCCTTTACAATATCTTAGAAGTCTTGTAGCTCGAGCACTGGCTATACAGGTAATTTTAAAGAGTCATTTTACTCAGTACACTGGTGTTCAGTGAAATGCTATGTTCTGTGAATTGCACTATAATAGGCCTTTCCAAACTCAAGACCCAAAGAGTTTTAGCTGTATGAAAAGGTATGTAAAAATTTATAGATGAGAAATGTGAAGACAGCACACTGAGCAATTTGAAGTCAGTAATGAAGTTAGTTACTTCGCTATAGATTTACATCTTAGATTTTAGTCATTAGCCTTTCTGATGAACTGTGGGGAAAAAAGGTAGATTATTACTCAGATGAATCTTTACATCTAAGTCAAGACACACTCTTTTATCTTGTAGAAAGATACGTATAAAGAGATAAAGTGAAGCAATTCTAATAGTGGTAATGTAGAAATTCATAGGAGACTTGAAGCAAATAAAGAAAACATCTGCGTTCTCCAGGTTTACAAGGGGCTATAATAGAAGGTGCAGAGTCTGGCAACAACTCTGTCAGTCTACAGTCTGACAGTGAAAATCATTTTTAGTTAAGGTAAATCTGTCTATACTTTGATTGACAGAAGTGGTATATTTAAGATAATAGGCAGACAAATTAAATAGTCATTTATCTAAATTAATTCGTATTTAAGGAACCAGATTTTATCATGTTGAATACATAGAGAGGAAACTGTAAGAACCTCGAAGAGCTTCCTTTAGGAGTCACAGATCTTCTATTACCTCCAGGCAATAAATAGAAAGCTGTTGGTTTTGACCTTGACTAACACAGTCTTGTCCCATGAGATATAAAGATTTCTGTGTACATCAGTGTTGACTGTCAGATTCAGAAGGAAGATTTGAGGGGCAAGTGTTTTCTTGGCATAACTTTTTCTAAAGAAACTATCAAATGGATGTTTCTGAAGTATTAATAAGACTTGTTATGCAAAACATTTCTTTTGGCTAATGCTTTTTTTTTTCTTTATCATTTGCTTCACAAAAAAGCTCCAATTGTAAATAATGAAGTGTAAATATATATAGCAACAAGTGATAATGTTCAGATGTTGTTTGGTGATATAACTAGAGTTGAACTTAGTCCCTTCTGTCTTTTGACTGGCTATTATGGTCATTATTATTTAAAAAACATCATTTGTGGCCGAGTCAGCAGTGTACATAATCTTCAAGAATACCTTGCAGTTTATGACTTCTACCTGTATTTGGTTGTGACCAAACTGCATGTGATTTTCCTTATTTATATGATTTTTTAAAAATAGAAGCCTGAAATTAGAGCTCAAGCTTCTGTGTGGAGTGCGTCTCCCATAAAAAGGGGAGATAATAGGGCAGAGTGTAATAGGATGAAATTAGTGTTCAGAGTAATAGATGATTTTCAGACAAGCATATTCATAAAGTTTTTATTTGCATATATTACTCCAGTCAACTGTTTGCAAATGTGCTGCATTATATTATACCATGATAGGAATCTTTCTTTCTCATTGTTCAAAGCGCTGATAAAATTGTACAATTGGATTGCTAATTTTTATGAAAGTCATTATGAAGAAATAATTTGCAATTTTAAACACTTCTAGTAAGAGAGGGACAGATTATTAACCAGAGGTTTACAGTAAATATATAAATGTATCCATAAGCAGTAAATTGTGTTAATTTTGTTGTTCCTGACAACAGAAAATAGTGACAGATTACCAGATATCTGGGTTTGTTTGGGTTTTTTTTTTACATCAAAAATGTAATACAGTTGTATTTGAAGCAATCCTTAATACTACATTATCAGTCTGGTTTGCTTCTTAAGCTTCTAGTCAGATCACATCTGAAATACCATTTCTATGTTTTTTCTTTTTGTATGTATTTTACCAGAAAAATGTTGATGATTTCTAATTATGCATTTCAGTTGAATCATCTTTTTCCTTAAATGTCATTCCAATTCACATTTGTGCATATTACACCAAGATTTTGATTAGCCTTGATAATTTTTTAATTAACTTTCCCTTTTTGTGACTTTTCTTTATTGGTTTTGTAAATGTAATTTATCATAGTTAATTCTAGATTTGGGATCCAGAAATTCAATAAAAGTTTCAATAAAGATTTTCTCATAACTCTGAAAATTATCTTCAGATTTATATTTCAATAAAGGCCATATTTTGGATTGGTTTGGTTTTATATCACCAGCTCCATCATCATGGTTTTTTTCATGCCTCCCTCTGATTCATTCACTATAAGATATACCTTCACCATTTGAGATAGGTTTGATTCAGGTGATTTTCAAGAGGAAAACAGGAAACACTGGAACATAAAAGTTGTACTGAAAGATTGCATCTACTAAGGATGGAGTAAGTCTCTGCTTAGGTTATTAGTTAAAGGTTGCCTTGTCAAGATGTTTGCTGCCAGTGCAGAAAATAGTAAAAGCAACCGCTCTCTTATAAACACTTAATGGGGATGGGGAAGAACCCAAAATATAGGCTGGGGGGTAGAATAATTATAACAGAATTTATAGAAGTGTAAAGATGTTCTGAGAGCATTACATAACAACAGACAGAAAAACAATCAGGTGTTGCATTTCTTGTATCTACATTCACTCAGAAAAAGCAAAATAAAAAGGAAGTCTGCCTACTTAAAGTGTGAACAAATCAGTATATGCAATATGCAATAGTGCCATGTTTTGCTGTGTATTATGTCGTGGTGATAGAGCTGATGGAAATATGTGATTTCTTCTCAGGTGGAAGTTCTGATATTTGGACATTAGCTTTTGCTTTAAAACAAAAATTCTGTCTATTGAACATTCTTCTGAGAAGAAGGCTTCTGAATACTTTCAATTAGCAATGCTGACACTGAATTTACAATATTGTGTTTCATTTTGTTTACAGTGTTTTATTTGATATCAACATTAAGATATGAAGCTTATGAATCACCATAGATCTTTGTGTTGGTTGTAATTCTTGATCCTTATACTCCCAGTTTCCTCACGGTGGCATCGTAAATGTGTTCTGTGGTTTCCCTCTCATGATACATGATTATAGCTGAGCAATGATACACATCTGTGTATAATGGAATTGAATTCCATCCCAGTTTGTAGATAAGTGTCTTCTCTTGGCTGTGGGTACCAGCAGAAGAGAAAGAGAGAGAAGAAACCCAGAACTACAGCTATTAAGAGGCAAAACAGCAGCCCACGCAAATGTCAAATGAATATCAACATTGAAAATTATGTGTCAGGTCAACGAACTGGAACTTTTTGTTTCCACAAGAACTAACTAAATAAAGAGCTTAATTTAACTTCTTCCAAAAAAAACCCCTCTTATTCCAACAAGACCTTGTATTTGAAATTAAAATATTTATTTCTTTCTTTTGGACTGAGCTGCTTTTAAATAATCTGTAAAACAGTTCTTCCTTTGGATGACTGTCAGACAGCTGCTAAAAGGCTTACAGCATGCGCTGAAAATGAAGACTGTTTGACCTCAGAATCATTAACACTACTTTCAGAGTTCTAATCAAGGACATTATTATAAAACCTGAAAGTTTTTATTTGCATAAGTTATGGAAGTTTTAGCTGAAAATGTATGTTTATCTATAAAGTACTCCTAAAAGCGTATATTAAAAGTTCTATTTCATATTTTATCAAGAGACTTGTATGTATCACTCTGAGATGCTGTTGTCTCTTGTCCCCTCCCATCCTAAGTGAAATCTAGGGTAGTAATAAAATTTAATTTCAATACCAGTTTGATCCCCTAGTATAAGATTTTTACTATTTTACTACTGTCTTGCTATTTGAGAAAGAATTACTTTGTTTCTGTTTTGGAACCCTTACTATTCCTCCGTTTTAACAATTAGGTCCCCGGAAAAGTAGATTGGACACCCAAGGTATATGAGATTTGAACTTTTAGAAACTGCCTGCTGAAGCTACTAGAAAACCTGGGAATAGCAGATACAGGGTTCTTCCTTCACACTCAAGACATCTAGGCAAAGAAGTTCAATTTTCATTCACTACTAACAGAAAGTCTGCTCTTAGAAAGCCATGAAATCAAGTCCTGTCAATTTTCATTGAGTTAAAGAACTCTGAGGAGCCTGTAAATCAGTCTTAATGCAACAATAGATGATTTGCACATAAAATCTGAGAAATAGAGGCTGAACATGAATCCCAAAATAGTCATGGAAACACACTCTGTACAGACACAGCCAACCACACACAGGCTAACAGAGGAGGACAGTACCTTTACAGGCAGCTGCATAAACACAGACAGCATGAATAGCCCTATCCTGTTTCTATGGTTCATTGCGTAAGGAAAACACCCTTCCTGAATCTGGTTGATTTTTGTTCTATCCACTGTCTTGCTTCCAATCCCTCAGTCTGCAGCATGCAGCTCCCAGACCCCTTATCCTCCTGCTGGCTGGTACTGCTAGAAATTTGCTAGAAAAAAAACCAAAAACACCAACAAACCAAAACAAAAACCAACAACCGAAAAAAACTAAAATTAAAGCTTAAGAGGAGGATAGGACAGACTCTGGTGATTAGGTGCAAAGCTGGCCAAAGTGTTACTGACTAGCAGCCTCTCCACGTGACATGTCCTTGTACACCCTTCTCGCTGTTTTCCCATTCTTGTTCATCCCCTATCCACCTTTGCCCTCTTTTGCAGAGGGTATTCTGATAGAATTCACCCACTTGGGCACTCCATAATAAGACCTATATCCCCCTTTAAGTAATCACACTTAGTTTGCGTAGCATTTCAGAGTTCTGTCCAGCAGGTTGCCCTAGCAGATTTTGCAGCAGGGACAATAGGTTAATGGTTGTCTTTTATGGTTTTAGGAGTAGCTGATTCAGGTGGATTGGGTTGGCTGTGTTCCCCACCTTGTCACGGTTTCTCTCATCACTCTCTTTGAACAGCCATTACCTAGGTATCTCTACAGTGCAGAATACTTCACACTTAGTATTCTAATATTAAAGCACAAAAATACATTAAAATACTGTGTTTTAAATCCACCCATTCCATTACTTTTATTCAAATTTCCACCTTATTCTGAAGAATTAGTGTTTTTCTGTTGCTTTTCTTGGCTTATTCTCTTCAGCTGTCATGAATATCAAAACAAAAATACAACTGCAACCTAGTATTATCTGCTAAGAAACTGTGTTAATTGGCTCCCAACAGCTCTCATCGTGTTGCAGCTTGATTTCACTTTGTTCAGAACTTATTAGCCAAGATACATTTTTCAAGACCTTTTATCTAAGTGATAACTGCTTGGTAAAAATTGGAAATTTGCAAGTACTACTATAAAAACATAGATTTTTTCTTTGTCTCTCATGTAATAGGCAAATTTGAAGCTCTGATAGATCTAGCTGTTATATCACCTCCCTTTTTAATCACTGTTTCTGTTAGATTGTATTGATTTAGTAGTGGACAGTACAGAGTAGTAGTGCTTTATGAAGATACACCATCCAAAAGAACAGGAGGCCACATGGAATGTGAGATGAAAGTGTCAGACTTGCATGGATCATAGGAGTTGTCCACCAAAATAAGGTCTAGTTTCCAAGGAATCTAAAGCAGAAGCTGAAGCATATTTTATGCTCAGATAGTTTATGTACTCTTGGGACTCACAGAAAGCTGTGTTCATGCATGGGTGCCTGAGGTGAAAGGATTCCTTTCTTTTTTGTTTTGTGCACCAATTTAAGACTTTACTTTCCAGAGGTACTGAAATCATTATTTTTTTCTAGAGTGACTATTCTTTTCCTGCAGAATACAGTGGGTTTTCACACTAAATCTGCAAACTTTGCTATTTTAAATGGAAATATTTTTTGGCTGTCAATGAGCGAGGATTATCTCAGTTTGGGAAAACAGTTTGCTTTATTCAGGGAAAAACAGTTTGCAAAAAGCAGCATTTGGAAAGGAAAAGTATCTCTACTTGCACTTTGTTGTTTCATCGTGCATTATTGAAACTTAATCTGAATGAAGTTTAGATGCTCTGTTAAATTGAGACATCCACAAGTTATGGGCTTAAATGTTTTGCAAAGTAATCTGTTTCAACAGAATTCAACTCCTGTTGATTAAACTCTCAGAATTCTAAGCACGTTTTGAGAGAATTGCTATTATTTTTTAATTATTAGGTATTACCTTGTAAATACTACCTTGTAAGCAAAAGTTTGAGCAGTATCCTTTATCGTACCCCTAACCAGTTGTTAGCTTTTTGATTGTAGAATATTGATTGCAGAAGATGATCACTCATGAAAAGTTTTTTTACAAGTGTGACATAAAAAAGAAAAACCCAGGTCATTGTCTCTATGCACTTTCTGAGAAACTATGTTATTTTAACAAAAATTATATTTTTTTTCTAACCTCAGTTGAAGTTTAAAAGACATAGATTTAGTGTTCTGTATTTATTCTGTATAAATGGATTAAAGTTAGTATTTATGTACTCCGTAAGTTACAAGAAACTCTACATTGTATTATATGATTTAAAGCTGTAGTTGATACACTTTATTTAATCTAATAACATAATCACCATTCACTGATTTTTCTCTTTAAGCTACAAGATACATTTTCACAATACAAGAAGAAATCTGAAAACAGTAATAAAGTACTAATAAACTGTATGCATTTAAATTGTTAAAATTTCAAATGTAGATTTCTCCGTTTCTAATAACTTGTTTCTTATTGTATCTCTTTATCATGGGCAAAGCTGTCTGTAAGAGAAATCAGAGTAAAATGGATAGTCTTTTCTGACAAAAGCTCAAGCAAAAAAAGGTTAATTATAGTGCAAGTGGTAGAAAAGGATGTTAATATCATTTGCATATGAAAATGAGTCTCCTTACATTATGCTGTCAAAAACTTTGGTAATTTTAAATTCAGCCATTAATAAATTAGAAGGCTACAACACATGCTAATACACCAGTTTGTAGATACATTCCATCAACCTGTTTTGCTTTTTTCTAGACGACTCATTTGCAGTAAATTGCTCTTCTGATCACCACTATATTTACAAAAATTTTGTCATCTAATAATAAGTGATAAAAATAATAATAAATTAATAATAAATAATGAATTAAACAATAATAAATAATAAGCCATCTGTGCAAAAACCTTTATTGTTTATTTTAT
Source organism: Athene noctua (assembly GCF_965140245.1). Lineage (NCBI taxonomy): Eukaryota > Metazoa > Chordata > Aves > Strigiformes > Strigidae > Athene > Athene noctua. The sequence continues at coordinate 249,466,279 of NC_134037.1, read as the reverse complement.
AATTGTGAGTTCATAGTCAAATGTGCATACATAGAAATAAATTTCTTAGAGTAATAAGACAGCTTTGTAACTAAAAAGTAACTAGATGTGATCATGGTTCTGTTCTGAACTGTTTTGGTGAGAACTGGCTTGGTGAAATACTTTACAAAATATATGATCTCTTGATTTGAGATTTCAATTAATCAAGATCAGTGATTCCTCAAATAACATTTGCAGATATATATTAAAAAGTGCGCCGATTTTCTAATAGAAACACATTGCCATTTCACAAGCAAGCATCACCCCAAATTAACAATGTTTTTGGCATTTCTTTGGGGGAAGGCAGAAATGCAGCTGCATGTTGACCTATCTCTCTGAAGGAGATTCTATACAGCTGAATTTGAAATTATAACATAGTTTCATATTGTACTCCTGTACAAATATAAAAATATTTTTAATGTTTCAGAGCTGTCATCTCAAATCTAGTTTGTGAAAGAAAAGCTTCATTAGAGTAATTCTTGACTAGATCCTTGTTTATCTGTTGTGTGTGCTGTAGTTTTACTCTTGGGAATTCACATTTAAATAAAGCAACCAGTGCAGGATGCAAGTGCACTCAACAACTCTGTTGTCACGACTGTATTTTAAAACTGGAATAAACACATAAGCATTCTGGTTTGGGGTTTTAGGGGTTTTTTTATTATTATTATTTTAGTAGAGTTGTTCTTGGTGTGGTCTTTGTCTCTAAATGTTCAGCAAGGGATGTAGTTGAGTGAAGAAAACCCCAAAAACTTGAATCAAAGAAGAATTCTTAAGAGTAATAGGAAGCTTAGATCCCCATTTTAGGCATGTAAGTGATGCTTAAATACAGGAAGGTTAAATATCATCCTGCTCTATAGTATGTTTCTGACTGTATTCATCTGAATGCTATAAATAGCAATTTATTTAGAATTTGTGCCCTTACATGGAGGAGAATGTGTAAGAGCACATTTGCAGGCAGTGATATCTTTATATTGTTAATTTCATGTAGTCACTCAAAACTAAGAGAGTTATGATCTAATGAGGAATCTGTTCTCTACATCTGAGCTTGAGTTTCAGAATTCCCGTCAGGTTTGTACTATTGTACAGTGTTGCACATCCTTTACCTTACACTTACAATGTATTTTCTTATAGGTTCTCTATAATTAACGTTTTTAGTGTCATTTCTAATATTTCATGATCCATATGATAAATTTAATCAACTGAAATTACCTACATATCAGGCAAAATGCAGTAAATAATTTAGAACTCAACTGAATGTCCATTATTCAGATATGTAATTATGAAACTACAAAATAGATTTATTCAGTCATGTGTATTCATGTATTTCATTTTCATCAGACTGAGAAAGTCAAAATTGATGATTTGAATATATCAACAGAAGAATCCATCAAATAGAAAATACAGTAAGATATTACTAGAATAATAAAATTGTGTTTCTTATTAGCTGCCAGTTTATTAAAAATATGTGTCACCCATGATAATCAGGATACCATAGAAATGCAAAATTCATAATGAGCTTATTAAAGGTCAAAGGCAGTTGTTATTTCTTCCTATTCTGCACTTTTGAGGCCACATCTGAAGCACTTGTCCAGTTTTTGGCTGTCTGATTGAAATAAACATTGCCCAGGTTCCCCAGAGAGGTGTGTAAATCTCCACTTTTGGAGATATACAGAACTAGAGTAGACAATGCCCTGAGCAACCTAAACTGACATTGAATTTGGCCTTACTTTGAGCTGCAATTGGATCAAATGACTTTCAGAGGCCCTTTTCAACCTGAATTCTATTATTTTATAATTTAGAACTTTTCCACTGTATCTTTTGGGTCAAATCTGCTCTAATGAATATGCACTCGATTTATACCACTTCGGTGTAGTACTTCTCTCTTAAATGTTAAATATTCAGTAGTGATAAATCTAGTTATAGGTTTTGAAAATGTCAAATGTTTCATGTATTAGATATATCTAGTGGCACATAATAAGATCAGCCAAGAGAAAACAGACACAAGTTTCAAGAGTGGAAACTGATTAGGTATTTGGAAGGAAAAAATGTTGAGGGTGGTCAGACACTGGAACAGGTGTCCCAGAGAAGGTTGTGGGATCTCTATCATTCAAGATATTTAAAATATCATTGAACAAGCTCCTGAGCAATCTAGTCTAAGTGTCTAGGCTAACCCTTCTTTGAGGATAGGGAGTTGGACTAGAAGATCTTCAGAGATCTTTGAACTCTGATTATTTTCATTTCATGATACTGTAGGATACTTTAAAATTTTGTGCGGTATGTATCAAAATGACATAGATATTGCTGCCAAATGTTTAATTTTATGAATATACTATTTATATGACAGAAATAATTTTCAGACTAGAACCATTGTATCTAAAAAAGAAAAGAAAAATGTATTTTAAAATAAATCAAAAAAATCAAGTGCTGTTTAACAAAATGTGCAATGTTTTTCCCCTAAATTACTCCATAATGCCTGTTTTTTCCTGACAACAGGTTTGAGTGAAGCTTTATTCCATTCTACTGATCTTCAGCATTTTCTTAGGCCTCAAGTGTGACAGGACATCTGAAAGAGACCTGTGGCCTTGAGGATGACTTGTTCTGTTGGGGTTGGCCACAATAAAAAAATTTCCCTTTCTGGTTTAAAGAAAGGCTTTATGGGCCTCAAATAGCTCATATGCTGTGCATGAGGTACCTTCACTCTAAATGCCATGGCTTTACTATGTAGGAACAATCAACAATCCATGCCAGCTTATTACACCAATTTAAAAAAAAAAACCAACCATTAATTACTGTGTCTACACAAAGTTATGCTTTGTTGAACAAACCATTTGACAGTCTAAGCAGTAATCCATGTTGCAGTGTTCTGTTCAGTGGAGTGTAAGTAGCTTTAGCGTGAGGCAGCATGGTGTGTTCCAGGATGCCATGTCACAGACATGGCCATGCAGTCATGTACTTCCTTTGTTTAGACTGGGGTTGCATCATCACAAGATCATCACTTTACTTCAAACACTAACAAAGCCAGCACTTAACAGATAGGATGGAACAGTGAGAAGCGTTACCATACCTTAAAACACCTCTCCCCACCTCTCCCTTCTTCCAGGGCTCATTTTTGTTCCCGATATCTCTACCTCCTCCCACAGCGGCACAGGGACAGGGGATGGGGGGTGCGGTCAGTCCACTGCTTCTTCCTGCAAAGGGGAGGGCAGCACTCCTCTGCATTCTTCCCCCTGCTCCACATCATGTCCCTGTCGCGGGAGACTGTCCTCCACAAACTTTATCTGTTGTGAGTCCTCCCCATGGGATGCATTCTTCCTGAGATGCTCCAGCGTGGGTCACCTCTGTGTGCTGCAGTGCTCCCAGCACCAAACTACAACAGCGGGGGCTGTGTCTTCCCACAGAGTCCCAGGGGTCTTCCACAGGCTGCAGACGAGTCTCTGCTCCTCTGCTGATCTCCATGGGTGGCAGGGGGGTGGCCCTGCTTCTCACCATGGGATACAGGGGGGCTCTCTGCTCCAGCACACGTATCGCTCCTTCCCTCCTTCCTTCCACTGACATTGATGTTCACAGAGGTGTCCTTCTCCTAACGCCTCCTCAGAGTCCCCCCTTCCGCCTTCCAGGTTCCCTTCTTACATACATTATCACAGAGGTGCAGCCACCATTGCTAATTGTCTCAGCCTTGGCCAAAGATCGGTCTGACCTGGAGCTGGGGGAGCTTTTTGAGAAGCTTCTCACAGGAGCCACCACTGTATCCCACATCCCTGCTACCAAAAACCCTACCACACAAACCCAGCACAGTGTTTTTGATAAACATTGCACACATATCTTACAGTTAGGTTAAGCCTTAATAGTTGATAATAGAGAAGAGCTCTGTGACACAGAGATTTTCTCTGAGTTTTGGCAGTCTCAAGAGAGGGTGTCAGCAGAAAATAAATGACTGGTTAGCAGTAAAAAAAAAAAAAAAAAAAAAAGAGATTGGTGACTACAGTCCAAGGGGTCATTGTTTCAGAAGAGACACAAGAACTGTGAGGGAGATGCTTAATAGAAAATCTATCTCATGGGGTATTGTCTAGAGAAAATGAACTACAGCAAAGTGAGCAGTTCTTTGTTGGCTCTCCCTGTTGTAACATAGCCTTCAAGCTGGTACTGTAAAACAAATTACTGTGGTGCATCCCATCATTACTAGTGCCTAATATATGGAGTGTTCTGTACCCCTGTTTAGTAACACTGACACCATCACAAAGTAGATTGCAGCATCCCTTCTCCAAAGCTCTGTAAAGAAATTATGTCTGATGTAGTCCTGAATTTTTCCAAGGATTATGGTAGGCAGTCTTGTCTGTTATCTGCAAATGAATATTTTGTGCCACTGCATTCCTTCACCTGCAACTTCTCTCCAGTGGAGGTAGGAAGTAGGAACATAATCTCTTTCAGAAGACACTGAAGTTTCTGTGAATGTTTGTCCGCTTTGCTCTGCATATAGTTTCTGGTTCTACCAAGGATTAGTCCCAGCTCTTATACTTCCTCACCAAGTTATACTCTATGTTACAGCAAATGCAATCTAGCACCTAGTAATTGATGTATTTATGATACATATATATCAACATATATGATGATGTATTGTTGTAGAGAAAGAAGAAACTAGAAGGCATGAAGCATGAATATTGTTTAACTGGATTCTGTGTTTAGTGATCATATAGGAAATATCTGAAAGTAGGTATTTTTGGCATACATCAATCATGAACTTGTCAGTATGGTGTTACAGTTCTTATGCAGCATTATCATTCTGATATCCTTATTAAATGTAGGAAGGAGTAATTCATGGAAAGTTAAGTTCCTGTTTTGATAAAAATAAATTAATACAGTAACTGGAATGAGATCACATTTGCTAATGCTTCCCTCAGCTATGCCTTATTGCACGTATGCTTCTGGCACATTGCTAGCTGACATGTTGATGCTAATGAATTCAGAATTTTTATGCTTCAACACTGCTATTGTGTAAGTATTCAGACTTCCTGAACAAACAGGGGGTTTCCGAGGCATGTCAAACAAATAAAGAAATAATAGTATTTTATTTAAAGCACTAACCAGCAATTTTGGTCTACATGCCTAAACAAAAACAAAAAACCCTAAACCAAACAAAAAATAAAGAACCAGAAAAACTATTTTAAGACAAAAATAGGACTCCAGATTAAATTCCTGTGTGATTCACCATTTGAAAGATACGTGCCAACACCTTATCATAGACCTAAAATACTGCAGTATTCATATGTTCATTTAATAAAGGATAACTAATTCAAGAATAATAGTTTAAGGATTTCACATACAATAAAAATTACCACAAGGGAGCAAATTGTTGTATGCCAGTTGCTCCTGAGAAGCTATGCATTATCCCTTCTGTGCTCAGTGCCTGAAAAAACCCCTCTATTTCATTTCTTTGGAGTGTGATACAATTACTCCTGCTGGTATTTACCACTGGATGGAAACACTTAGGAGCACACCTATGGAACAGCTGCTGCACTGTGAGGAAAACAAGACTCGAGCATAACTGCTTGATTGACCTTTGCTTAATCTAAACTCTGGTTAACTGAATACTTACTCTCCCAGCAGTGCTGTTCACCATCATTTTCTCTCAGACTTATCCAAAGTCCTGCATTTTTTTCCCCTAGTAACTTCAAATCCCTCTAAAACTAATGGGAAAGCAAATGTGCTCTATGGTTTCTGACTATGCATATTCATATACAGTGAATACAATTTTCCATCTAGGCACAGAAATGAAATAACTTCTGTAGTGATTTATATGATTTTCTCTTTCAAGAAAAGTTCTCTTCTGGGACCACACCAACAGAAAAACACACTAGAAAAGAATATGTTTGGAATGAATTAAAACAGGTGAAGGATAAATACTTGATTCATTGTAGAGGAGTTCTGTGATCCTAAAGTTGTATAAGTGATAATGTGAAAATCTGGCAGCCTTCTTATTCCTTCCACAGTTTGATATGAGGTGCTCAGTTTGCTTTGGGATTATAGAAGATAAGGAAGGCTTCTCACTGAAAATGGAACAGAGGCTTCTTGGATGTTAAGATACATGAAAAAATATTATTTGAACCACCTGAGACCACACTTAGAGATTTATTTTTGTAAAAAAAAAAATCCTTTTATTATACCAAACAGAACCTCGCATTAATTAAAGTTTTCAAATATCCTGCTAGGAATTGCTTTGCAAGCAGTTTGGGTATTGCTGATGAATTTTGATATTATATTTATAATCATCATGTGCTAGATTGATCTATAATGGACGATTCAAACAAATTTCTAGTTTCATTGTAATCAGAAACATTCAGGAAATATTGAAATGCTGAAATACTGAAAAAAAAACCCAAAGAAGAGTGTATGATAGATTTTTAATTTTATTTTGTAACATAAACCTTTCTGAGGTTAGGATATTTGGACTTGTAGGCCACATTATTGGTATAATATAAACTATTGATATAATGTGAATTTAGTTTTAAAAATAAGTTCTATACCATTTCAGCTTTCATGTAATCAAATATGTATCATTAATTCATACACTGAAATCTGCTTTTAGTGAGTTTAGATCTCGGCTATTAGCTGTTTTGAAAGAAGAAAACCAAATTCTGAATTGCAGCAAACCTGTTAAAGACCATATTTATGGGAGGTAGGAGTGAGTAGTTGGAAGCAGCAGGTATTGACCTGAGCCACAGAGACAAGTAGCTAGATTTTACACTGTCTTGGAGCTGACAGTAGTCTTCTCACTGTAATCCTGCTGGCAAGTGACAAATATGTAGATTATTTTGGCCTACCTGGCAGTAAAGGCAAAGTTTTCTACTCAGTTGGTGATGGAAGAAGGTCCTTCAGACTGAAATGCTACATGACCACCCAAGATCAATAAGTCTAACAACTTGGCATCACTTTGACAAATGAAGTCAATGTATGTTTTGATTGGAGTTGGGATAGGAGAGGGAAATGAAGATACTACAGCTGTTACAGTATTTTTAATTTTCAAGAAACATCATTTCAGTCTTTCTACATGTTAGCTTAAACTGCCTTCCCTTCAAGACCTGATCTCTTCCAAGTGTTATGAGAGTAGCGGTAGATGTACTAGTGACAAATGATCCATTTAATAGAATGTTGTCTTTTGAGACTGTGGCACTTCACTAACATGCTTCCATACGGTCATATAAGACAAAAAGGAGAATAAGTGTAAGGACTTTTTTACACTTGTGTTGTAAAATACATTTCATTATCATTTTGATTGCATTTAAATCTTAAATTATTTATTAAACAGCTGTGAATGAGCTATGTCTTCAGCTCTATGTAGAGAAGTACAAGCAACTACAAACTTTGCTTTTGTGATCAAATGAAAGTTATTTTGTATTTCCTAGTGCTACTTAATTATATGAGTTCAGAATTAATATCACCCATACTGGTCTTTTAATTGGGTGGAATTTAAGCATCTATGTTCGTGATGGTGTTTCTCTTTAGCAGTTACATTAAAAGTTTATTTGATGATGGCAATAGAATGATTATATTAAATACAAGTTGAAATGATTGTGTCTACTTTTATTACACAAGACAATTTACAATCTCTGTCCTAACTAGAATGCAGAATTACTGCTGTATGATAAAAGAGATTGTTATATAAAGGCATTAGAAGAATCACGCAGACAAGTCATTAACTGTGTGCATTTAGGTAATGAAAATGGAAAGAAAAAATCTCCTAACTGATTCAGAATCATTTGGGTTGAGGGCTCATAATCAGTGATGTGACAGATTAAAAGATCACCAATTAAATGTTTGAACATGGTGGAAACATTATGGAGATGTGTCTGACACACTGACCGTTGTCACTGACTTACTGATATTTACTTGTATTTTGGATTATTTTGTTACTTCCAAGATGCTTCTACGGAATTATTCGTCTGTCAGCAGTTCAGACAATACAGTGGAGTACTTTTTAAACAATGTATGGATGTCTGGCAGGTGCATTGTGTAATGAGAGTGTAGCTTCCACTTTTTTTATTCAGTGAGTAGAGTAATGAAATAATCTTCTAGTAGTTTGTATTTAGAAAGGAGCATGGTTTGTCTTCTCTGTTAGTGATAACATGCGGAATTGTAATCTCTGATTATTTTCTATCTTAGTATTAAACATCAAGCTTTCTGTGGAAAAGTATATGGCTCGAAATTACTTATAGACTAGATTATATGGTAACAACGTACTACAGTAGCATAGTCAGTCCTGTGACTATAGAGTGTGAAGAAATTATCCCAAAGATGTACGGTATAGAAGTTTCAAAACAAAGGATTTTGAGTATGGACTGTTGCATAATCACTCGGGTACATAAATCACTTGTCTGAGGGTAATAAGTTCTTTAGTCTGAGATTGTTAATGTTTTGAGGATCAAACTCAGATTTCATTACTTAAGACACATAGTTTATCAAGACTGCAAGGTGCAATGTGTTTGTCTTTTCTCATGTTGGTACATAATGCATTGCGTTGATGGGAAATTCCAAACTTGCTGCTCCTAGTAACGGGCTTCATAGCTGTGTGTAGGACAGCATGAAAGAATTAGGTTGGGGCGTGTGTTCTGTAAGGACGACAGAGGCCAGTTATTTCCCCCCACTTCTATTAGTTTCACTTATTACCAAATATAACAGGCCAGTTTTTATATTACCAGAAATTCTGTGAATTCACATCTCAAACACACTAAAAATGGCAGCATCAACCTAGTTCTAAGATATTTTTAAAAAAATTGTAAGTACTTATAAAAACTCTTACTGCAGATTGAAAATCAAGTGTTTCTTGGATTTAAATCCAGTCTACAGAAGAGAATGATCTTAAAGCCTACTTGAAAGGAATGCAGTTATTTGCCTGAACTTAGTAAAGCAACGACAGTAGTGACAACAATTTTGATGGAAAACATAAACTCTCTTGTTAGTAAAGGTGAAATAGGGTTTCAACAGAATATTAACAACTTGATAAAATTTCATTGTACAAAATGAGCTGCACTGGACAAAGAATGGAACAGAAGTTTATATAAAATGTATGAGTCACATTACACATAAACTGATGTTTTTCTTTACACTTTTAAATGGTTATAATTTTCTGTTTACCAGTCTGAAATAATTTAAAATAATATTAATCTATGAAGTTACAGTATATTTACACACATTTTTCATTAATCAAATTAAGCCAAGAAGGCCAATGGCATCCTGGCTTGTGTCAGCAATAGCGTGGCCAGCAGGGACAGGGAAGGGATCTGACCCCTGTACTCGGCACTGGTGAGGCCGCCCCTCGATTCCTGTGTTCAGTTTTGGGCCCCTCACTACAAAAAGGACATTGAATGACTCGAGCGTGTCCAGAGAAGGGCAACGGAGCTGGTGCAGGGTCTGGAGCACAGGTCTGATGGGGAGCGGCTGAGGGAACTGGGGGGGTTTAGTCTGGAGAAGAGGAGGCTGAGGGGAGACCTCATCGCCCTCTACAGCTCCCTGAAAGGAGGGTGCAGAGAGCTGGCGATGAGCCTCTTTAACCAAGTAAAAAGGGGTAGGACAAGAGGTAATGGCCTCAAGTTGCATCAGGGAAGGTTTAGACTAGGTATTAGGAAGCATTTCTTTCCAGAAGGGGTTGTTGGGCGTTGGAATGGGCTGCCCAGGGAGGTGGTGGAGTCCCCATCCCTGGAGGTGTTTAAGTCAGGTCGACATAGCGCTGAGGGATCTGGTGTAGTTGGGAACTGTCAGTGTGAGGTTAATGGTTGGACTGGATGATCTTCAAGGTCTTTTCCAACCTAAATTCTGTCATTCTGTGAATCATAATAATTGACAAACCCATATTAACTCAAAATGTTGAAAAATCAGACAATAACTTCAGGATTCTTTGTTTTCCTTTTTTCCTCTTTTAGAATTGGGTAGAAAAAGCAGAGAAACAGAAACTACTGTCAGACACCCTTGACCTATCAGAGATATTTCATCCAGACACATTTCTCAATGCTTTACGCCAGGAGACTGCAAGGTGAGGGAAAAATAATCTACCTATTAATGTGTGCTAACGTGCCATTGTTCCCTGTGCGTGAAGATGGTTATTTCATTTTCAGGACACAGATCCAACAAATCATGTCAATTGCTGTCATTAGTAATCTCATTTTTGTTACTTGCACTGAAGTAGAATATCTGTGAGTTACTTGTTTAATGCTGATTTTTTTTTATTTTAGATGAAATTAAAAATTAGTTTTTCTTCAAAGTAAGACTTAGTATGGTATGGTACACATTGAAAATACACTTGCTTTGGTTTTGTGTTTCATTTCCTGTTGTTATATGTCTCTAAGATTTACTATATGTACGTTTCCCTTGCAGAGTAATGAGCTGCTCAGTGGACAGCCTTAAATTTACAGCATCATGGAAAGGGCGAATACAGGAAGGCAAACTCCAAGTTAAGGTATTTTACTAGGATGTTTTACTAGAATTTTACCTGGATGTTTTATTAGCATAGTCCAAGTCATCTGTCCATAAACTTTCTGGAAAACTGAGCTATAAATCTATTCGTGGACCTGAGATACAAAGGCTGGTTAATGATATACAGCTACAAAACTCGTAGTGCAAATATTCTGCAAAAATGGGAGAAGGAAAACAGTTACTTTTCTACCCCTCTCAAGTCGCAATGCTGATTTAAAATTTAGTTTAAACTTGCTCCATTCTCTTCAACAACCTCTTAGATAAAAAATGAAGCTTCAGTTCAATCAGTTATAATCTGTTGTCCAGAAAGTAGCTGTCCAGCAGGACTTGTGGCATGCAGCAAGAGGAAATACATATGTAAATCTTTAAGTCTAAGGCCATGTGTTAGCATTTGGAAAAGAAACTTCTACTAAGGAAGTAAACAAACTGAAATAAACTGTAATATGAGTAGCTATTGATATGATAAAGACCCAACAATTTTTTGGGCTACAGCCAACAGAGTCACTACTGATTCCTTAGACAGCAAGTAGAGATGAATCCTCAAATGATTTAGCTTAGCTTCTTAACATTTCGGGTGGCACTGCCACTTTGGCTGAATGCAGATCTTTTTGCACCTGTTTTATACTTAAGTTTGTAGGGAATTCATGAAATAAGTATTCTGTGCCACAACTTCTAAGAGGTGTGTTGGTTCCATGATAATACTGCACAGCTCAAAGTGCTGAGTTCAGCTCAGAGCACGACACTTAAAACTGCATTCTTACAGAAACAGGGTGAATAATACAGGGTGCTCACCACACAACGATGTACTGATGTGCAGTTAAAGCAGAGATATTACTAGACTTGGAGGGAAAAAAGCAAGTGGCACGGTACCTTCTCTAGTCTGACAATGCAGGCAGACACGTAAGTGTGGGAGATATTAGGGTTCTGAGTTGGCTGCTGACATTATCTAAAATTAATACAGAATGTGTAAGAATTCATATTCCTAAAATATTAATAGATTGTAAGGCCAGAAAAGATAACTGTAATCATCTAAGCTGACCTTCATACAGTACAGTCTTTTGAACTTTGTTGAATTAATTCCTGTTGGAACTAGAAAATATAATTTAGAAGTATTCAATCTTGGTATTTAAATAAGAGTAATGGTTGTCTACTTCATTTAGTGAGAAGCGGATGGGAGCCTAGAAAAATGGAGATAAACAAACCAAGGGACTTTTAGGGCAGTTTGGTTCCCTGGGATAAGCCTGGGATATGATAAACCTCAGAGCCTGCAAAACATATGTTCTGAGGTTCCAGATTCACCCAAGACTTTTAAGTCCACAGCAGTAAGCCAAAATTGAGTTTCACATCTCAGACCACTCATTCTACCAGGCTATCATCTGCAAGTCCTAGAAGTCTGGACTTCTTCAAAACCATCCTACCATCTTTGAAAAATGTCAGAAGTCATGTCAAATACCTGAACACCATTCATGAAAAATATTATCTAAGTATTTTCATATGTTAAAAAATATTGCAATATTTTACCATTGCTAGATTGAAATAGCTGCTTGGAAACTAGAGTTAAAGGCTAATTAGAGAAAAGCGTTCTATAACAACACTCCGGTAAGATTTATTGAAGCTTATAATTCTTTCTTATGTGCAAATTTATGTGGTAGATTTTTGATAATACTAGTTAGAATACACTGTTAGCAGTCACTGTTACATGTAGCCAAAAAGGTTAACATATATGCTCTATTGCTTTACAAAATGAGTCTTATGTTCCAAGAGGAATCAAAAATAAAAAGACAATGCCACAGGAATAGTAGAAACAGTTAGATGAGAGGTTATTTTTAACAAAAGGTAAGAATTCTGTCAAGTTTAGTGACTTGATTTGAATATTATCCTCCCCTCAATAAGAGCAATATTCAGTGAATTTGTATTAGTAAGTATTCACTAGTATCTTCACTACTTCTTTGAATCTTTGATGTACAGAAAGGCTTTGGCACACTTTGCCATGCTGAACATTTAGATTCCTTTCCATGAGTCCTTCCTTGTACTTGTGGAGAACTGGGGAGAAAGTTTGACATTATTAAAGCTAAACACCACATAGACTGTAACTAGGGCATAAAAATGTCAGTGATTCAGAAAAGTCATCCTCTAAAATGTGTCTTGTTTGATAAGGATCCTCTGGATTGCATCCTAAGCTTGGTTCACATGCGTAATATGACTTTTAATACTGGTAAACTTAATGTTGTATTGGCAATTTCAATAAGTCAGACTAACCTTATGGAGTGGGAAGCTGTTTTGAGTGGAGACTCAAAAAAAAATGCAATCAGCAGAATAGATAAGTCCTTAAATAAATGCTGCGGTGAGGTCGCTGGGACCCTGTTTTATCCCACCTGACTTTAGATACCTAGATTGGATATTGGAGTTTAACAGCCTCGTTTTGTCAGTGAAGAAAGACATGCACTAATTCAAATCTTAAAAGTCTTAAACAACTTTCAGGAGATACCAGTCTTTCTCTACTGACAGGAGAAAACCTACAACTGCTGTGAACCTACCATTGTAGTTTTGGTCAATTAAGTTGAAAGCTGGATTTTATTTAAACCTGTCACATTTTGGAAGTTTAAATTCACAGGTATCATGGAGACATAGGGTTCAGGAAAGAGATATTTAAAGATTTTTCAGGCTTTATGCAAAAAATATGTTGTTTATACAATGCTGTTATGAAGAACAACAGTTGTCTACTTAATTAAAGATGATGTCATCATTGTATAAAATCACCAGTGCTGATAAAAAGATCTCTTTTATAGAAAGTGTAATACATGAATGAAAAATCTTACATAGGAATGAAATAGAAGAAAACTAAGTGTAAGCACAACAGGATGTTCTAAAAACAAGGTGGAAAGTGTTAGCAAAAAAAAAAGTCTAGTTTAAAAGTCTAATTACTTCCTCATTGGATATCCTTCTGTCTGCAGATAAGGCTACTAAGAAATTTTCTCTTTGCTAATCTGCTTTCTTCTCACATAGGATAGATCTTCAAACTATTAGAAAGTTTGTGATAAAATAATGGGTAGAAATGGTAAATGTGATTTTTTTTTTTTGTTAGAAGATTTGATTTGTTGACACTGCATGTTCCTTCTTCACATGATTCAGACTGCAGGTTTAAAATTGGATCTCTCACATCCCCTACAAGAACCACATCATGGTACAGGCTATTCTGAGGTTTATCAGTCTCAATTTATGCTAATGGTTGTATTTCACTTTGTGCGAGTATTTCTACTGAGAGACTTGGTTCTGTACTCACATGGTTGGGGGACTCTGTTTTGGGATATGAAAGAGTCATGCTCAATATTTAATTATTCTAACAGAATATATTTGTTGAAGGATTGGAACAATTAGGAATGTGGACGAACATTAAATTTAAACCTAAGATTCACACATACTTTGTGTAACTGTCTTAGTCACACTGTTTTGAAGACATGTTCTTCGAGATATTTTTTCTTGCCTTTAATTTTAGAAGTTTTTGATGGCTTAGAATTTGTTCTGATAAGGAAAAGAAGGTGGAAATCTCATTATGATCTGTATTATGAAAATGCTTTTTTAGTCTTCCTTCGCTTTTAAAAAATAGCATCATGCTTCATCAATTGTAGACATTTGGAATGATCTTTCTGTGCCAAAAATTTCAAATAATATACCCTGTGATCATCTGTAAGTCGAAAACATGAAGTGCTAAAACTGTCATTGTAACTACAAAGTAGGCAGAGGAACACTCAGTCAGGCCAAGAATACACACGAATCTGGGTGAATGATCAATTCTGATGTTAAATTATCAGTGTTAATTCAGATGATAGTTTAGACGCATGATGTGGGGTAGATCTCTCCTAGTAGGGTGTGATGAATATTTGACTTAGAATCAATCTGTATAAAATTACACCTTCTTTAGTATCACTTTGGATTTCTCTAACAAAAGGTACTGAAAATGTATGGCTATGGCAATATAATTGCCTATTGATATGCAAATACTTCATTTGCTTTGTGTACTGATTGTGCTGTTGTACAAAAGCAGGTAGTCATTCTTTTTGACATCCCATTTTCTGTTATTGTAGAAGAGAATGGAAAAAAGAAAAAACATGATAAGAGGCTTTTTAAGTAGTAGGTGCATAAAAATAGTGAAAATAAAAAAAATATTGCAAGTTTATAATATTCAAATCCATAATATCAACATTAATATCAAAACTATGCTCTTAGCAACTGAGAGAAATGCTATTATAAGGCACCCTGAGAGGTCTTCTTTTTTACGGTATACATCCTGAAATATCAAAAAATTAATGATGAAGGCCTGTAGAGGTAATGAAGTGAAAATATGACTCCCTGAAGTCTGCTGTAGTTTGTATCATTTCATGAGAAATTATAGCATGAAATAGTAAGGCAAAATGAATTGCAGACAATTTGAAATTTTGGAACCTGAGATGTTTTGGACCATGGTATCAGCACATTTTCTACAGATATATGTTAAACAAACATTATCTGTAACGTATAACAATAGACTTTTTAAAAATTAAACTAGTACCAATAGTTGCAAAATGCCAAATACTTTGTAAGAATTAAAATTTTAAAAGTTATGGTAAACTCTACTCTGAGCTGAGTTGCAAAAATACTATGCATGCTGATTATAGATACTGTGAAATCCATGTGCTTTGTAGTAGTTGTAATTTCTCTACACCATTTATCATGGAATTGAGAACAAGGCTATGACAGTACTCAGCCAAACAGTATCTGAAAGAACATTATTCCAGTGTTGGTTTGGTTTTTTTTTTTTTTTTCAGTGTCTTTTAATATTGAATCAAAGTCAAAATTTTGGTCTTCATCTTCAAAGGAATTTCTATGATTGGTTGAAGTTTTCCAGAAGATCAAATGATGTTATTTTACATAAGTGTAATGTCAAAGGAACTGCCAATATCAAAAGAAGAAATGCGTGTGCAGTAGAAAGAGATTTTTCAATAGGCAACCCACTTCTATAGAAACTTTTAGAGATGTTCAGGATGGCCAGACCTTTGAACACCCTAACAATACATTTTAAAACCTCTTCATCAGTCCAGTCTTCCCTCAATAACTTTGCCAAACTCACATTTTTTATCAAACCAAACTCCATAACAAAATTCCTTACAGAATGCAGGAAGGGTAGAAAGAAGAACATACAAGATGAATCTTTCTAATATTTGTGTGATAGAGTTAAATAAGAGCTTTGAAAGCATTCCTTCAGAAGTGTAGTAAGATAAAGTATAATCTAGGACCTGTGGTTATAACAGATTGAGCCCCTGATGCCGGGAAGGCATCTGTGGGAAAGCCTCAGTAGAATCATTAGTAAGACTTTGTTCCTTCTGTGCTTTTTATGATATTTTTCTTTATACTCTTTGTTCTTGCAAGACAGAAGTGGCACTGGAATGTATATAGGCTGTCATTAAAGACTGTTGACACTAGATCTTTTACTAGATAAAGTCAGATTTTTCCAAAATCTGTCTGTGTGGAGAGATTTTGAAATTGAAAAGAAACAGTACAAAATATCAAATGTTAATGCTGTTTAAAAGCAGCAGACCTGAAAATCTTAGGGAAGATTCAAAGCAAAGTTCATAATAAACTTGGCAGGAGAAGGGAGAGGAGTGTCACCCTTTCATAACAAAGACCTTAAGGTTTTGGCAAGAGGTTGAAGGAGAAAAAAAAATGGTTTTGCAGTTCAAATAGAAAATCTGAAAAAATTGATCCATTTCACTAAGGCCTTGTTATAATAATTTGTGGAAGATCACATTAGAGAAGAAGTCATACTACTCTCAGCTTTCAATTGGGGCTGTTTTGGTTCAGGTTACCCACAGTTTTGGAGACTTTATCATGAGTCCTAGTCTGTATGGAGCACTGATTGCTTCAAAGAATGTTTCCCCTTCTCTGGTCACTGTCTGTCCAAGGTGAAATACAGCTTTTTTTCTACAGCTTTTTAAAATGCAATCTTTCATGACCTTTTTTTCACGTTAAAATATGTCTATATGCATCTTGTACATCATAAGGAAGAGTCCTCAGTTCAGAGTTAGAACAGAAATATGACTTTAAAGAGCAAATTTTTGAAGACTGAAATGCATGTCTACAATCAAAAGAATAATGTTATTAAAAATGCACAACATAATCTTAGCTAGGTTACAGTTAGTAAAGTATTAACAAAAAAACTTCAACACTTGGGAGAAAAGCATTACTTTTCAAGTATGACAGTAACTCCCGTTGTGTTACTGCTTAACTGCAACTTTTCTTGTCAAATAAGTAATTTTAGAATACTGTAATTACCTAAGCAAATTATTTCCATTACCTCGTCTATGATAACAATCTTCATTGTAACATCATACTTTAACCACTTTTTACAATCTAGCATACTTTTTAAAATTTCTTGCAAAAGGAAATGTGTTAGAAAATGATACTTTTCTCCATTTGATTATGTGGTCACTCATCCAGTTTCCAACAGCATTGTATTTCCTAGTTCCAGCACCACTTTATGAACCTTGTGTTTGGTGAAAGCCTACCTCACTATTATGTATTAAATTTAGGGCTTCAGAATGTTAGTATAACAGATGATTTTCAGATTGTGGCTTCTGTTATACATCTGCTCCAGTTTAAGATTTAGCCTTCTGGAAAGCTACGTGAAAGTTATTACTGGGTTAAGTTTTATTACTGCTAAAATTGAAGTTCTCACTTCAGCAGGCCAAACTGACCATTATTATTTATACTGACAAACTATTATTATTTGTACTGGGAAAACAAAATGATCAACAGATATTGAAAATTTTATTTGGAAGAAATCCAGAATAGATATTGTCATTAATTTATGCAGGACTTCAGTGAAGAAAAAAAGAGAATGTTTAGTTCAGAGGCTGAAAGTTCTTACTAATTGAAAGAAAGAACTTAAAGTGTGTTACATGTAAGGGATTTTATAGTCACTTATAGAAGCATATGGGATTCTTATTTAATTTTTCCATACAATAGTTTATCTAAGAAATATTGAGTTATGTTAAATACAAGTCTCTCTCATATTATTTCGTTACATTTTGTTTGTCTCCGCAGAAGCTATGTAATCGCGCATCCATTCTCTGAAAGCCAGGCTCAGATGTCAGAGCAGGAAGTCATGCCTCTTTCAGTGATCGTTCTCTTCTTCTTCACTCTGTAATGATTGTGTACTTGGCTGTTGCTAACATATTTCCATTAATCTAATGCCAGGCAACTTCAGTTTCATAAGTGATGACATTTACAGGTATTTTTCTCGTAACATTTCAAAGAATGTGAATCCAAATCAGAGGAAGTTCATGCCGAAGCATGGTCCAGATCTTGCTTTTAAATCATGTTTCCTATTTTTACACAGAAAAATGCAATAATTAGTTTGCTGTTTTGGTCACAGTAAAAAGGATCATCATTTATTAAAGCACAGTGTAATCATTACTGACATTTCAAATCTGTTATATATATTTGAATATTTTATATTTCCATGGCAGATTAGTGGCTTACAACTGGAAGGCTGCAGTTTTGATGGAAATCGACTTTCAGAAAATCTGCATGATTCTCCCAGTGTGTCATCTGTTCTCCCTTGTTACATGGCCTGGATTCCACAGGTATTAAATTATTAAAAGCTCTAAACTTTCAAGACCCATAATTTGCTTTTTGCTGTGTAGTACCTTTTCAGTATGACGTCGCTGACCTGTTTTCCCCATCATTTCAAAATAAAAATCCCTGTCTTTAACAGGAAAAACAATTACTTCTTTTATATAAAAAAAATAACTTACTGTAATTTTTTGTATATTTTTTAGCTTTTATTGTTTAGATTAAGACAAGGTGTTTATTTCAGTCATACTTTTTTTTTCGTTGCCTTTTAAAAAACATTAACATTTTCAAAAGTGTATTTTATAAATGTATACATGAGTTTGGGAGTTCATTCCTAGAGTATATTTTCTTTGCGTTTTAAACATTAAATTGAAATGCAACAGCAATAAAAAGGTAGAGAACATGATGTGATCTGTAAGCAAAGAAAGCCTTTCCCCTACTTACACTAATTTTAAAAAATGCCAATGCTTGCAGAACTGTGTAAGATGAAAGTGAAATAATCCAAACAGTAAAAATTGTTACTGCTTCTGCTCTCTGATTATAATAGCAATCTCCAATAAATAAAGCAAAAAGTTACATAGAATTTATTCAAGCATGTATTGGAATTACAAATTCACATACCTACAGTCTTACAACTAAAAGAAAGCTTATAGTAGAATTCATCTCTTCTAAATTTATCTGTCTAAAAGTTAATTGCTGGTATGACTTAGTTGCCTTAGCTCCTTCTTTGGTCCCAGTAGAAGATGTGCATCTCAGGAAGTCCATCTCATCATAAGGTAACTGGGATAAATATCTGTCTAGATGTGACTCTAGATACAGTCTTGACTGCTAATTCTGGGACAGAGAGGTAAGAAGAATCCCACATACAGATATAAAGGAAAATATATAAATGTTTTTACACTAAAAATCATGTGTAAATGTAGAAAGTGAGAAATATGGGTGGTTGCAGTTTTTTTCTACTTATCACAATAAGTACAATTAGCAGTATATAAAAAGTGAAAAATAATGTGTCACCTTTTATCCTGTCCTGTAGACATTAACTCATCAATCAAATGAATTTATTAACTGGAGGAGTTTGTTATTTGGCAGCCCGGAGAACTCTGCAGAGACCCAAGTAGTTGAGATGTCAGTTACAATTGAGTTTACTAATTAACATGAATTATGGCAGTGATGAAATTTGTGGTGTATTGTGATAGATATTGTGCAAGGAGCTCCATTGCTAACACATTACTGTAACCCAACTGTTTTTATTTTCCTCGTTATTTCCAGCACTGGAAAGTATTATATTACAGTACAGCATTAGAAGTATAATGGTCAAGATTTAGACTTTGAACATGCAAGTAAATACCAGCTATCATCTACACTATTCCCAACTTTGATGGGA
This sequence comes from Athene noctua, assembly GCF_965140245.1. Taxonomy (NCBI): domain Eukaryota; kingdom Metazoa; phylum Chordata; class Aves; order Strigiformes; family Strigidae; genus Athene; species Athene noctua. The sequence goes on along the minus strand of NC_134037.1, from coordinate 249,446,802 downwards.
AAGAAACTGAAAATTAACAAAAAAAAACCCAACACAACAAACATGGCAAAACCTACTGCAAAGTTGACCAGTGAAAGATTTTTCAGTTCTTTAGTTGTTTGCAAGGTTTGTGTTGTTCAGAGAAATAAACAGATTTTTAATTTACTTGAAAGGTGGTGCATGGGATAAATAGGGAATTGCGAGATGTCTTAATATATAGACTCAGTGGTGGGTGGGGGAGGATGATAATATACATGGGTTTACATGGTAACACCAAATATTTATCTTACACACACTGAAATGAGGATTGTAAGTAACCCTCTCTTTGTTCTGAAAAACATTTGTCTTGTGTTAGAGATCAAACAGATTCTTAAGTGTTTTTCTGAATGTCTATATTTTTTAAACTTAGAAAATAAGACCCAGAAGTTATATGTGACATCAATAGAGAGCTTTATCTGTAAAGCATAGAAATGAGATCAATAATCAGTGAATTAAACTTTTTCCAATGTACTTCATATTGGAAGTATTATATTTTTTTCCAAGTCTTTGTGTTGGAAAAAAATGTAATACTTTAAAAACACAGACCAAAACTTGTCAGTTGCCCAGATTTTAAATATAAAGTATCTCTAAGGAGAGAATTTCTGAACTGCTCTGCCCTTAACTTGTTTTGCCGTGGGCTTCATGGTAAAAAATGACCACAATCAAACACTATGCTCAGAAACCAAGGCAGAATTGGAACATTACGCACTTCCACTTATCTCATTATCCTTTTCTTAGGAGAAGAGTACATGAAGTACAACATTATCTTAGGATTCTTAGATTTTGAATGTTTTCTTTTCCCCATAAATATCTCTTATGAAATCTAGTGAGCAAAATTCTGTATATTTATAATGCAATGGTTTGAGGTAATTTTCAACCACACTAAAATAAAGTGAACTCTCTGGGAAAAAAAAAAAAAAAAAGTATCTTACAGGATTTCACTGAGAGAACCCCCTCAAAATGCTGCAATGCTCAAAATGGAGTATTTTGATCTACTAACATGATGCTTATTCTCATTAAACTGTGAAGGTCCTTTCCAGTTTTAATCACTAATAGATCCTAAACTGTGAAGGGTGTTGCTAAGGGGGATGAAGCGATGTGTGAGGCAGTCTAGGCAAAGAGAATTTTTGAACTGTGCATGAGCCAAGGGGGTAAGCATTTGTGGTTCAAAAAGACTTTCACAGAATGGTTTTAACCCTTAAATATGTGTTTCCTCAAAACATCAGTGGGAGTGTGAAAGGCGTGAAAACAGCTATTTTGGTCAAAAAAGGTGTAAAAAGAGGTCTTGGAAGGCAAACTGGCAAACTTTTGGCCTCCCAGCTTTGGCAAAACGCAAATTGTCTGATTAGCATTTCACTCTCAGACTAGGCAGCATTTTGTCTTCTTCAGTAGTGTTAACCAAGGGGTGAACATGGTGAGTATAATCCTTCTGAGAACAGCTGAGTTCTTTTGACAAACTTCTGATTATTAGGTTATTCTATACATCTCTTATGTTGCCCAGACCTTCTGTAAGGATTTAAACACTGCTGTTCAAAAGACGTGGGAAGCTGATTTTCAAAAGGAATAACAAAATTCTTCAGGAATGGTTTACACTTGACATGCAAGACAAAGTGCTTGAAACAGTTATTGTTTGCATGTTTCCTTTTTCCTGTTTTTAGTTATTTTCTAATACCGGAGCTTCACTAACTCACATTTGATGTGATTTGCATTAAAAAGTCCCTCATTTTTGTTTAAAATTCCTTTCTGACAAGTGTGCTGCTTTGTCATTTGATTCTTGAAAATCTTTGATATTTTCGTGTTGACAGAAAGGGAGATTCTGAGTGTGGCGGAAAACAGGCCTAATGTATATCAATTGAATCAAACCCTGAATTACTTACACTAAGTAAATACGTCATGGGTTGAAACCCAAATTACATGCAGTAGGAAGTCTAGACTGAGTCTCTGAGCTCAGTTCTATAGCCATGCATAGGGACAATGCCCTGTGCAAAGCTCTAGGAGGAAACCACATCCAAGGCACTCACACTTTGTAGTACAGAAAGCGGAGAGGAACTGTTACTGTTCTCAGACTAGAGCATTGTTTGCTCATGAGGATACAGACTGAGAGGTAAAGCCGTGGCTCCAGCCAGGCTCCTTCCCTAAGCAGTGTTTACAATATAATTGTCATCTTTGTAGTAGTAGTAGTACTTCTAATGCTGTGGAGTAGGAACATACATGTATAGAAGAATACAAATTATAAATTAATTCAGCCAGAAGTTCAAAGCACTCAGTTCAAATCTGAATGCTTAAAGTATCCTGATAATTTCCTATTTAGACACAATGGAAATGGCCTGTTTTCTAGAAGTGCCAAAGAACCCCAACGGTGACTGTGATCGGTATCAGTATGAAAGGCATTTAAAAAACCCAAAACATCAAAAAATCATCAAACTTGCTTTTTTTTTTTTTTGCTAGTAATATAACTTTTTACATATGCTTGCATGTCTTGAAGTGCTAGAAGTATATAAAAAGTACGAGGGAAATTAGGCTTTTTGTCTGTTTAAGTCCTGGTCTAACTAAATTGTGGTTACTACTTCTCAGTTCCTCTTAATATCCTGCATTAAGTGAGGGCCCTGTGAGGCTGTAATGTAAAGTATAGTATCTCTCTCTATATCAGAGAGCAATTTTTATATTTGGATTCACTGATACTGGAAATTATTTAAATCCCTAAAGTAGCCTGGAAAGTGTGGGGTAAGATTTTTTTTGGTGCAGTTCCAACACAGATCACAGCTGGAGCTGCATTACAGGAGGAGCAGAGGGTTGTGCTGCAGGGATGGAGAAGGGGAGGCAGCAGGGCTTGCTGAGAGCACAGCCTGCCTTGGAACTCAGCATGCCCGAGCAGCAGCTCCCTGCAGTACAGTGCTGGTGCTCCTGAGGGGCTTTCTCCCCTCTGGGAACTGGTCAACACTTCCTTTGCCCCTGGTTTGCATAAGTTTTTTGACATACAATTTTTGTCTTTTTTAGCTCAATGAAGCTTTTCTGAATTCAAATTTTCTGAAGCATCTGCTTTGTTAGTAATCCTTCTCCTTTGTAACCTGGACCAAGAGCTGCCTGTCCAAGGCTGCAGTGTCTGAACTGTATCTTAGGATCCAACTTTAGATACCATATCATTGAGGATTATTCCTTTCCCATGTTTTATTTTCTAAGTGATAACTGAGTGCTTGTCTGTTGACAGGATGCATATGGTCCATATTCTCCAGAGGAATGCATATCTTTACCAGTCTACACTAGCGTGGAGAGAGACCGTGTGGTGACAAATATTGATGTACCTTGTGGAGGAAACCAAGACCAGTGGATTCAATGTGGCGCTGCTTTATTTTTAAAAAATCAGTAATCTGAAACTGCATGATATTAACTCTTGAAGTTAAGAATCATTTAAATATCTCAGTTGTTTCTTATGGTGAGAAAACTTTAGTTCATTGCTTAGCCATTTTTAAAACAGTGGTTTATAAATTCCCCTGTTTATCTTTTTAAGGTATATAAAATTAATTCTACTTGAATAGAACTTTGTTGTATCTTTGTGGTATATTGTAAAAGTCAACATAGCACTATTCAGGAAACTGTTAATCTGTGTTGTTTCTCTAGATTGTTATATGCTGTATTTCTTTCTCATACTAGATGAAGTCTCTTATGTTTTGACCATAAATATTGAATAAGTCAGTGTTTTGTCTTTGATCAGGTTTTTTATTATCCTTTTTGAATTGTTATTCTTACACCTCCATTATTTAATAAAATAAAATTATAAAACTTACCTGTTGTAATAGAAATTGAATGCTTTACTTGAATATAAAAAACGTCTTAATGATGTTTTACTTGTAATCATATTTCTTGGTATTGGTAGTAAATAAGAGGAGCTTCATAAACTTCATGTGGAGTTACAAATTTGATTAGACTGCCGTAATTTTGTTATCTAGAAGTTACTGAAAAAAACAATTTATGATACTGTACTAAATTCCATAGAAATGCCCAAGGTAGACAAACAATTCCTGGGACAAACAAAAGAGATCTTCACCCAGTTGTTAAGAGATTAACAGGGGCATGGATATAATAATGCCTTTTGGTCTGTGATGTGAGAGACCCCTGGAGTCTTGTTCTTAGTGCCAGATACTCAAGTTTGATTTCACTGATTCATGATATATCATGTTGGGATGCTGCCATAGTTTTGTTGTGCAGTTAGGCAAAATTGAAAAAAAAAAAAAAGAAGCAGGAAACTCAAAATCCAGCAGGAAACAGCATTATTGAAGAATAATGAAGTCTCAACAATCGAAAGGGTTTAATTTTTAACTGCAATTACAGAGTCACCTCATGAGGATATTTTTAAAAGCCAAAAGCATGAAAACGCTTTTGTGGTTTGCTTAGAAAACAAAACAGATGTCTTGGCTCTGATATCTCTGACAGATTTTATATTTAAAGTAGTATTTAAATTAAGAATATATTTCACTTACTTGACATTTTTCATTGGTGGTTTGAGGGAGGGAAAAGTAAAGCAGAAAATAGATTGGCCACATCTTTCCCATTATAGGTCTTCTAATAAAAAGATGTCCTAAAATAATCTGATACAAGTGAACATACATTTTAAAAATTGAATCCTATCTAAAAGCAGAATAGATGTACTTCATACTTTACAGATAATTGTCTCATTTTCCTTTATACATTTGACTCTGGTTCACTGAAGAATAAAAATGTAGCAAATTTGCAAAACACTTGTCTGTGAGGTAATTATTAGAAGAAAATGGCAAAGTTTCCAACAGAACAGAAAGCACTCATATAAAGCCTCTGCAAGCTCTGTGAGGATTTAGAGGGTGGGTTGTCCAGAGAAAGTATTCTGTCATTTTAGGCTTTGCTGGTAAAACATCACAAGGAAAAGCACTGGCAACTGTGCTTTCAACTCCCTTAGGCACATGTAAAGATCATGTTGCAGCCTTCCCTTTTTGGATCCAACATGTTTTCATAAAACAGAGTGGATTTGAGCTCTTGTATTTCTCAAAACAGGGATCTACTGGCTCCTACTAGTTCCAGCTTCTCTTTCATGGACAGGTAGAGAAATACAGATAATCATATAACTACCTATGTTAGAGCAAAAATGACTCAAAAATAGACATCATATTTTAAGCTACCTTGCACAGGAAGTAGAGACCAGAAATGTAGTAGGTGGCTTTGATAACCAGTTTTCCTTGTTATGGGAAATAAAAATCTACTTTAATGGGTTGTAGAAATAAAACATTAGTAAAACATTGTGGGGATTTTCATGTTTTGGTTTGGGTTCTTTTTTCTCTCTAACTGTAAGCTTCAAAGATGCCTTCCATCTTGACAAGTGTAAATACAGATATTATTTAAAGCCTCTTGTTTCAGGTCTCCTTTTTATATATTTAGTCAGGAAGCCTTTACTGATTCTATTAATATAGAGATACTGACTGTATCACAAAAACCAGGTATAAGACAGACTCCTCCAGACCTACCACACTATTTCTATTTCAGGGTCAGGAACCGGTTCAATTTCTTACCAGTAACTTGTCTGTACCCTAACCCCTCAGAACTGGCCTCTCTGCTGTGGATGTTCATTACCTCTTTTATCTGTCATCTCCTACTAACTTGGATTTAGAACTGCAGCATATTTCTCAGCTCACACCACCAACAGTTTTGTTTTCAGGACATGCATTCATGCATTCTGTTAGAGAGCCTTCTTTCTGTGAGCAGAAAGTACTGTTAGCCAGCTTGTTTAAATCTCCTTTTATTTAGTTCACCTCCTGGTTTAGAGCCCTTCCACACTACCAAAACTGTCTGGTTGCTTCAGCTCTTTCTGAGTCCTTTCATGAGTGATCTGCAAAAAACCCTCTTAATGTTTAGCTGTAACTAGAGCATTGGATTATATTTTTATTTGGGCAGAAGTCCTTTGGGAGATCATCTAGAGTGATCTATGTTATAAATGTGAAAGTCTCTTCCTAGGTGTCTCTGATGTGTTTATTTATTTAGCACGGGACAAAAAACTGATTTAAGTAAATCTCAAGGTAGTTTGGCAGCTTGAAATCTAGTAGATTTTTAATGATGCAATATTATCATCACAAAAAACTTGAAAGCTCTATATAATCTTCACAGTGCATTAAGCAGTATGCCTGATACTTATTTTGACTAAGTGATTCACTAATCTTTCCTTCTCATAACTCTAGTCATAACCCTGGTGTTTTGGAAGGCTCCCAGGTGACCTAAAGAGGAAAAATGTGTTCCTTGATATTTATTGTCTGTATACATTGTGTGATGTTCTTGCTTTCTACAAAATGTTGTAATCTAAATGAAAGATACTATAAGTAACTACTACTGTATATCATAAGAATGATATTTTTGGTAGTAAAAGACATAACTGTAGAGTGTTTATTACCACCAAAGTGCAGCTGTATCACAAGCATAGGCCATTCAGAAGTATGAATCAGGCAACATAAGAAATAAAAACATCAGAAATGCCTTAATAGTCTGACTAGTGTTTCTGCTCTTCAGTTTCAAGGGTATAGGAACTTGTAAGACTAAAACATATAAAGAGATCTCAAAAAACAAACATTACTACTCTTTAAACACCCTCTTTTGAAGACTTGGTGAAGAGGCATATCTTGAGCAAGTGCAAATTGTTATCAATAGAAATCAAAGTGACAAAACATGAGGTGAAAAAGCCTTTAAAGAATAGCAAAATCTTTGAAAATAATGAAGATTGTGCAGTAACATCTGAGTGTGCTTAAAATACAAATAACTTTTTTTTAAAACAAATGCATTTATTTTATATTTTAAAAGGAACAGTTTCGTCCTTTTGCAATTTATAGCAGACAAGTATTCGTGAGGTATTGGTGATGTCATCTGTTGGAAGTGAGGAGTCTGGTGTGTTTTGCAAGTTCACAGCAAGTCTACTGTCACAGAGCATACTATGTTCCCAAACAGAAGAATACATGTTTGTTGAAGAGTCAGACTCACATTTTGGTGTTATTTGAGATAAACTACCTTTCAGAAACAAGACCTATGATTGTGATAGTGTAACTCATTTTTGTTGTGATAAGGGAAAACTGGTGTTGATTTAAGATATTTTTTCCAAAACATTTTTAGAATTCCACTAAAATCCTAATGCTGCAGTGGAAGGGAAGTTATGCAAGTTATGCTGAGTACAAATAGAACTGGTCATGCAAATTAGTCTTTCTTCCTTGATTTCTTTATTTCAGCTTTCAGAGAACAGTACTAAGAGCAGTAATTTCTCCCAAAAACAGCTATATAATTGTTAGAGCTGAAGAGGGGAAAAGAACTGAACTCCATGCTCAAAAGCATCAAATATGAGTCATTATACGGCCTCTTAAACTGGTAGACTGTCTTTCATTGACAAAAATGGGTTTACATAAATTATAATTAATATTCATTTCCATACTAAAAATGTGCAGGCTTGACTCAGGCTAGAAATTCTTAGATGATATTTTACATATACATTTTAAAAATCCGTTTATTTTTTACATTTTTAATCCCTGAAAACAAAAGATGTGAATAAAAACAGATGTAGAAGCATCTGAAGACAAAGAGAAGGTCACATCTGAGAAAAAAAGCTCACCCTCGGGAGTCCTTATGCTACATTCTCCTCTGGAGGTGTTCAACTTTGTGAGTGCGCTGGAGTTTTTCATGTATTAGAAGCTTCCTTGGAAACTCTGCTGCTTGTGAGGGCATCCTCCTTCACCTTGGCTCATCGCCTCCTGTGTGTGAGGCTCTATAACTCAGCTCCATTTCCTGTGTCTTCATTTCAGCCAACGAAGCTGCTTATAGCAGAGCTCACTAAATTGATGTGTTTCAAGAAATGCTTCTCTTTTAAGATCTAGATTTATTTCTGGTTCTTATGACCTTTATGTTAGATGCCTAGAAAGCAACAGAACAGGGTTTTTTCACTTTCAGTGGGTTTGTGCAAACAGAAAGACTTTTCACTGGTACATTGTAGAAAATCAAAGAATAAAGTTGGTGTTACTTATTTGAAGAGCCTCAGAACAATAATTACTGTTAATATAGACTGCGATTTCCCTGAGGAATAGTTCTTACGGTACGATCTTTGTGGAAGTTGAGGTGTCTTTTCTTTTCTTTTCTTTTCTTTTCTTTTCTTTTCTTTTCTTTTCTTTTCTTTTCTTTTCTTTTCTTTTCTTTTCTTTTCTTTTCTTTTCTTTTCTTTTCTTTTCTTTTCTTTTCTTTTCTTTTCTTTTCTTTTCTTTTCTTTTCTTTTCTTTTCTTTTCTTTTCTTTTCTCCTTTCCTTTCCTTTCCTTTCCTTTCCTTTCCTTTCCTTTCCTTTCCTTTCCTTTCCTTTCCTTTCCTTTCCTTTCCTTTCCTTTCCTTTCCTTTCCTTTCCTTTCCTTTCCTTTCCTTTCCTTTCCTTTCTTTTCTTTTCTTTTCTTTTCTTTTCTTTTCTTTTCTTTTCTTTTCTTTTCTTTTCTTTTCTTTTCTTTTCTTTTCTTTTCTTTTCTTTTCTTTTCTTTTCTTTTCTTTTTTCTTTTCCTTTCCTTTCCTTTCCTTTCCTTTCCTTTCCTTTCCTTTCCTTTCCTTTCCTTTCCTTTCCTTTCCTTTCCTTTCCTTTCCTTTCCTTTCCTTTCCTTTCCTTTCCTTTCCTTTCCTTTCCTTTCCTTTCTTTTCTTTTCTTTTCTTTTCTTTTCTTTTCTTTTCTTTTCTTTTCTTTTCTTTTCTTTTCTTTTTTCTTTTCTTTTCTTTTTTTTTTCTCTCCTCTCCTCTCCTCTCCTCTCCTCTCCTCTCCTCTCCTCTCCTCTCCTCTCCTCTCCTCTCCTCTCCTCTCCTCTCCTCTCCTCTCCTCTCCTCTCCTTTCCTTTTTTATCTGTACACTTCATAATGCATAAAGAATCATGATAGAATATTCAGAAAGCTTTGTACAGACTGATTCTAGGATGTTGTTGTAGGTATGTGAGGCTAGTTCATGCAAAAATTTGGGTATTCATGCTGTGTTACCATACATTGCTATTCTACTTTTTTGTTATCAAAACCATCTGTATTGCTGTGTTCTTGTTTAACACATAAATTAACTGAGAGCTCATATAATTTGAGCACAGTGTAAGGATACTGTCCGGCGCTCATTGATAATCCTGTAAAGGAAGTTACCTAAAGAGCAACAAACAGGTGGCCAAGATGAATGTCAGGTATGTGTACTCTAACTGGGAGCAGTTTCTAATGAAGAATATGACAGAGTTACTGCTGGCTTTGCATCTCAGGAGAAAGAAAGCTCCCCTGGTTGTCTTCAAAAGAAGTATCAGAGATATTCTTCATATCTTCACACAGTATTATACTCACTTACTTTTTCAGAGCAGCAAACAAGAATCTTCTTAAGAGGTCATCTTTGGAAAAATTAATTAGTAATCTTGTTTATGAAGTGTACCAAATAGGCAATTTCATCATCAGAGCTGTCTAACTCCTCTCAGTCCCTGATGAGGTGAGTTCATAGAATGGTTTTGGTTAGAAGGAACTTTAAAGACCCTCTAGTTCCACCCCCCTGCCATGGGCAGGGACACCTTCCACTAGCCCAGGTTGCTCACAGCCCCGTCCAGCCTGGCCTTGAACACTGCCAGGGAGGGGGCAGCCACAGCTTCTCTGGGCAACCTGTGCCAGTGTCTCACCACACTCACAGGAAAGAATTTCTTCCTCCTGAGTTCTTCGCATGCTATCCCACATGGTACTATCGCCAAGCATAAGAGGGTGTTTCATACACTTTTATCTCTCTGCTGAGGTTGCTAAGAAATGTCAACGGTTGAGCGGTTTTGTGACGGTCGTGATCATATCAACATCTGCCACTAGATGGTACTGTGGACTAGACCCTCGTGAGAGGCTGGCACAGAAGATTTAGGGGTGTTTGGAAGGTAAAGACAATTTATAGTATATATAACATTGCAACAACAGTCTGTTCCGAGGGAAATTTTCTTATCAGCAGTGCTGAATAAGCAGCTATGTCTTAAAAAAAAATTACTTATAGTTCGTTTTGATGTAGTTCTCTTTAGAAATAAATGATTCACCAAGTGAATTTCTCAGTACCTAGAGATGCCATGGTTGTGGAAGTGGATAAGGTGCTGAATGACCACTCTGGCCCATCTGCAGCTATTTCTGTAAATCTTCATGGGAAGAAGGAACAGTGAGGAGAATTATAAATCTGCAGCATGGAAACCCAACAGCTTCCTGGGCTGTATGAGTGTTGCCAGCAGGCTGCAGGAGCCTTCTCTGCTCAGTATTGGTGAGACACATCTGGAGTTCTTGGTTCAGTGATGGGCTGCCCAGTACAAGAGAGACATGGACATACTGGAACGAGTCCAGAGAAGGACCATGAAGGTGATTCAGGGAGTGGAGCATCTGACATACAAGGAGAGGCTGCAAGAGCTGGGACTGTTCAGCCTGGAGAAGAGAAGATTCAGCAGGCTTATATCAGTGTGCATGCATATCTGATGGTGGGACAGTAAAGAATATGGAACCAGACCCTTCTCAGTGGTGCCCAGTGAAAGAAAAAGAAGCAATGGGCACAAGCTGAAATCCATTAATTTTTGTTTAAATAGAATTTATTTTTTTTTACTCCTAAGAGTGACCAAGCAGTGGCACAGGTTGCCCAGAGAGGTTGTGGAGTCTCATCCTTGGAGATATTCAAAGCCCAGCTGGACAGAGTCCTTAGCAACCTGCTCTAGATGACCACGATTTGAGAAGTGGGGTAGGACTAGATGATCTCCAGAGGTGCTTTCCGACCTCAGCTGTTCTATGATTGTATAATCCTGTGAAATGCCTGGAAACAAAGAGAAGCTGTTTAATATCAGAAACTCTGTGACATGGGAACAGGAAACCCAGTTTAGGAAAGACAAGTATCCAGTAGAGACTGAGACTCCCAGTTCATTGTAGATAGGTCTCTGAAGTGATGTTTCTATCCTTTGGGCTCCAATAAGGATGAAATGAGTGAAAATGCCAGTAACATTTACTGATACTGCCCTGTCCATTCTATCTTGTTCTTAGTCAGTTGGCTTTGGAATATTTTCCTTATGATTTTTCTAAGAAAATTTCAAATCACCAATGAGAAGAAAACTGAGTAAATTCGAATTTAAAAGGATGTTTGAACTCCAGTACATTTCCAACATAATAAAGATACAGAAAACACATCACTGATACTCTGAAGACAGCACTTCAGTTATATATACAGTTTGTGTAGTAGTTAGCATCTATAAAAATAACTTCTGCAAATCATCAGAAGACTGTATGTCAGAGAAAAAGCCAGAAAACTGGAAGTTCAAGAGCCAGCCTATATTTACTCTAATTTCAGCATTTTCAAAGTACACTCAAGAAAAAAATGTTTGTAGTTGAGATTTTTTCAGAGTGACCTTTCTTTATTGGAAGGAACTGTCACAGAATCATAGAATCATCAAGGTTGGAAAAAACCTTGAAGATCATCCAGTCCAACCATTACCCTAACACTGACCATTCTCAACTACACCAGATCCCTAAGTGCTATGTCAAGCCAATATGTCAGGCATTGGGAAAACATAAAATGTACCTTGTAAGAGCATATTTGATTTTCATCTGTCCAAACCCAGGTTTCATTCATCACTTTGAACACACTGTAATGCATTGGGACATCTTCATAGATGAAATTGGAGTTTCACTCATGGTAAAATCAATGCTGGGAAGAATTCACCTGATGAAATAAGGAGGGGATGGGATGCAAAAAGATATGAAGGAGAAAAAGTCAAATCTATCATAAAGAGCACTGTGATCTGTTATTGTTTCAATGGAGTTTAATGAAAACAGATTCTGGACAATTGTGTTTCAGGATCACCTATGTGAAACCACATCTTATGCTTTTCTAACCTTTTGCTTCCAGATTTTCTTTCTCCTCTTTGCAGAGGATCAAAAAACTTTTCCCTCAAGCCCTTTCTCTAGGAATAACTTCACTGGAGTTCCTGAAGCACTGTCCTCACAGGATCTCCATTTCCTTTTGACATCGAGGTTAAATGCCATTTGCTCTTTGTTGTTGAAAATTACATTTGCACTAAAGAAATATCTGCTCACGCAGATAATTCCTTTTTTAGTCAGAGTTCCATGAAGAATTGGTGGGAGAAACAAGTGATGGGCTAAGTAAATGTGGTCATTGCTTCTGTGCCCTTCAATGGGATTATCTAGGGAAGGCACTTCATTTTTGGAAGTTGCACCTTAAAGTTAAGATTAAAATTTTTAAATAAAACCTGTAAACAATGCCATGACTGACTCTACAAGGATGTTGGTTAGTAGCTAATGTCCTGTTTTGACTTCATTAGACCTTTTGGAGTTGTACTTTCAGCAGCTGCACACAGTGGGGATAACAGTCCCCCCTCCCTTTCATGTCATATGGGTAGTACCTACACTTACCCACTAAGCTACATCAAAAGGCAACCCACTGTCCAGGTTCCTTGCTCTTTTCTGTAGAAATCAGGATTCAAGAGAGTGCCTGATGCACAACCTGTTGACAAGGTAACTTAGGCACACTCCTAGCTCCCCTAATTTATATATAGCCATAGATTCCATGACTGGTTTTGGCTAACACTGTAGAATACTTAGAAGCTGAATTGGGAGAAAGGGAACAGCATTCAGACACCAAAAATTGTGTCTGACTGTTTATAGAGAGAGTGGCACAAATTAGGAGTTTGCAGAGGCAAGAGAGGAATGCTTAGCTCAAGAATGACTGGACAGTTCTGAGTCCTCCAATACAAGAAAAACATTGGAAAAGTTGAGACAGTTCAGTGGAGGCCAATAAGATGCTCAAGGGGCTTGAGCACATGCCTTATGGGGAGAGGCTTAAGGAACTGGATTTGTTGAGCCTGAAGAAGAGACGGCTTGGCTGGACTTATTCAACCGAACAAAGAAACAGTTTTGCTTGGAGGGACTTGTTAGCAGCTTGCCATTGTCTACAAGTAGGTTATTAAGTTCCGTGTCAGGAGGACATGGAAAAGCGGGTGTTATAAATGTATATAGGGAAAAATATTTTCACCATGAGGACAGTCAGTTAGCGGTGCAAGTTGCCCAGAGAGGTGTGAAGTCTCCGCACTTGGAGGTTTTGAAAACTTGACTGGATAAAACCCTGAACAATCTGTTCTGACCCCAGAGCTGACCCTGCTATTGGGGACCTCCTAGGGTCCCCTCCAACCTGAATTATACTGTGTCTCTATCTCTGAACAAAAGAATGCCAAATTAGTTATATATTCACTGTTCCAAGGAAAGTGTATAAATTACAGTAAGAAAATAATGTCACTCTGCTCTTTCTACTTTGTGCTCCATACAGAAATGACCTGCAAGTCTTTCAGTTTTATTGTTGCCTAGTAAGCTATCAGCAAGTTCAGGGGTAAGTCAATGGAAAATGAAGCAGTTCAGAGAATAAACGGATGAATGAAATGTAAAATAATAGGGCAGCCAAAAACAGATTAGAGGAACCTTGCTTAAGGCACAAAAACAAAAAAAAATGTCTGAACAAATCAGAAGCAGGACGCCTGCCAAATAGAGTATTGGGTTATTAGATGACTGAAGTGTAAAAGGACTACTCAGGGAAGATAAGACCACAACATAAAACTAAATTATTTACATTGATATTTATTTCAGAAAAGCTGATGAAGGTTCCCACTCTGATTTCTCTCTCTCTCTCTTAAAAATAAGGGATGAAGCATAGGGATCATCTTAAACTGACCTGTCAAAATAAGAAGTATTATAGGAAACAGAAAATTACTAGAAACTAACAAGTTCTCAGGGCCCCAAGAGTAAGTTATTCCTTAACTTCTGTACCCTCTGTGCCTCTTTCTCAGATGCTGAAAAACTGGTCATCCTGAAAGGCGGCAAAGAGGTAAACGACCAGTTTTTACTTTGCAGATACTGCTGCTTTGTCAAACAATTGGCACAAATACATTAAATGTAAGAAGGGGGATCCATGCCTTCCTTCCTTCCTTCCTTCCTTCCTTCCTTCCTTCCTTCCTTCCTTCCTTCCTTCCTTCCTTCCTTCCTTCCTTCCTTCCTTCCTTCCTTCCTTCCTTCCTTCCTTCCTTCCTTCCTTCCTTCCTTCCTTCCTTCCTTCCTTCCTTCCTTCCTTCCTTCCCCATTAAGGTAAGTTAAAATGAGGGAAAACTTAACTGAAATAAGTGTTAGGATAGAATGGAGAATCTTTTATCTTGGCAGTTATGATGCAGTGACTGTATCACTCCTGCTTCTAGGGTTTGCCTGAAGCCGCAACAACATAATCATAAGAATTAATATGAATAAAAGTATCCTGACTGCACTTTCTGATGGACTCCTGAAGGAACAAGGAACAGACCTGAAAGTTTCAAGCTGATCACTTCCTAGCACAAAGCTGCTTCTAGGAGTGAGCTGATGAGATGTGAAATTTCTATTGCCACAGGCAAGTCAAAATTACTCTGTCATGTATCTGTGATGCCAATGTAATTAATCCCTGTTAAACTAATTTTTAAATAGCTTAAACTAGGTGTTTGAAATAAATTTTATTCTATTATTCATTGAATTCTTTCTCTTTCCTTGAATGGAAATGAAAACCACAAAACAGGTGAAACTGGAAACAAGTCTAAACTGAAGTACAAGAAAGCTGATGCAGACATCAAAAAAGCAAGTGAAACATGGCAAATACAAACCAATGAAAAGTTGATGGTAAAAGAGATTAATATTAAATAAAAAGAAAATTTAAAATTAAATGGAAAAAATAGTTAAAATAATGGAAGAATCCCAAATAATGAACCTGCCATGCTTGTTGAACAATGTTAGAGAGTGCTTCACTACTTGAATCTGATGCAATTGCAGTCTGAAGACCCATTCAGCCACTGGCATTATGCTGGCTGCTCTGAAGAGTAGAATTTAATCCACAGTATAAAAATACCAAATTGATTAAGGATTGCAGTCCTTCGAATACAGAAAATACTTGTGCAGTGGAATAATGCAAAGATGAATCAAATTTAGGAAGTACCTGATTGGGTCTTGAATGGAGGATGAAAATTGCTGGTTTAGATGAGGACTATGTGTCAATTGATCCAGTATGTCACCACTGTTGGACATTGTCCACTATCAAATATTACAGAAAAAATGGTAGTGTGCCCAGCAATAAGTAAAAGCAGTACCGTAGAGCTGTTTAAGTTTCCTTCTCTTTCCTACAAATTAAATGTTGTCTTAGTTTTTCCAGTGGGCAGATTTCATTCCCTTTGCAGGGGACCCTGTTAACTAATATATCCCTGGATGATCCTGTAATACATACATATGTATGCACAACTCTTCTTCGAGTTGTCTGAAATTTTGAGTCCAAGAGATAGTTGTGAGAAACTAGATTTTTCTTTCTAGATTCTTTAATTTATACATGTTTATGATATCCCCTCTTAATAATTGCCTCCTGAATGAAACAATCACAGTCTTTCAGAGTCTCTTGATAGGAAAATATTGTTATTTTCCATCTAAACATCTTCAAATCAGTTTGCTAATTTTTTCTGAATTCTGAACTATCTTTTTCCTTTTTTTTTTTTTTTTTTTTTTTTAATGATCGGGTGATCACAATGTTACAGGTGCTGCCATATCATCTTTTCATTTCTTTTGATGTCCACATATAAATTTGCTTCCCACAAGGTTTACACCCTCTTGAACAGCACCATCCCAGTGCTCCTTCGTTGAAAAGGTAAGACAAATATTGTAACATCTGTGGTTGTCCGTCACCTTTCACTGGATGAGGGGAGTCAGCCAAATTCCATTAAACCAATGCTTTCTTATTTTTGCAATTTTACTTTAAAGCAACATTAGCTTTAAATTTATCTTTAAAATGGTTTTTCATTTTGAAGTTATTTTTAAATAAATCACGTTTCATTCCCACCTAAAGATGGAACTGCTTCATAGATAGGTGTTTTGCAGAGAAATTCTTTTTTTCTCTGCAAAAATGCTCAGGATAAAATAAACTTTAAATTCTTAATTATTTTGCAACAACCCTGCACAGTCCTCTCTGGACCTCTCAAGAAAATTGTCTTCCCTTCAAATCCTGAGGCCTGGGCTTTGATCTTTGCTCTTTACGGAGTATTTCCAATTTCTGATGGTGTAGCAGGGTCCCTGCCCCCTGTCTGCTTTCTCTGCTCAGTTCTCCAGAAGGTTCCTTCAACTACAGAGGTCTGGTTGTTTCCAAGGTGGAAGTTACCCCACCCCATACCCCAGTGCTTCATCTTCCCAGAGCAGACACCTTTTCCCACTGCTGCCAGCCTCCAATCTTTTAACAGAACAGAAATGGATTACCAGAGAATAAGGACAGGTGGGACATATACTTTCTGTCAGAACTGTAAAAACATTTTATCTGTTTTCTTAGCATATTATGGATTATCTGGTTTTAACATTATGGAAGACATTTCCAAGGCATAGGAAGAGCCTTGCAGTGATTTTCTTGGAAGACCAAGAAGGGAGAGATACATCTGGTGAAGGACCATCTTTGCTCTTGCTCAAGGCAGCTGCTGCTGGCTGTTGCTGGAGACAGAAGACTGGGAGGTGGTTCTTTGGCCTGAACTCTTGTGTGGGTTGATTAATCCATATGAGATTTTACAGTGGATCTATATTACAGAAATTATTTGTTAGCTATATTCCATTACAACCACCTTGAAGACCTGTCAGGGGAGCATCATTCACATAAATAAACAGAAAGGGTGGATCTAATAAAGGGCTGTGGAAAACTTGGAAAATTTACATGGACATTCCCAGCAACTGTAAATCAGTGTGTCTTTGCTGTCTTCATGGAAACTGTGCTGGTTCACACCAGCTGACGAAATGCCTCCTGAATGAATTTGACCTTGAAGAGTTCTGTACAGTGGGGGCCATGGCTGCGGTGAACGGCAGAACTTACCGGCTCTGTTTCTTTTCATGGGGCTGAGAAATTTATGCTGTGTTTTTTCCATCGGAAAATGATGATTCATTAGAACCAAATGTTCCAGAGAAGAAAAGTACATTGAAACCAGTCCTAAATAAAAGATTTAAAAAGGTTTTTAACACTTTAGAGTGTCCTTCTAAGATAGTTAATACAAAAGATTTTATTCCTCAGTTCAAAGGAATTTTTTGTTTTGAAATGTAAACATATTTCTTCACTTTTAACAGGATACCAAAATAAATTAAATGAAATGCCTAGGATGAGCCTAATTCAGTTTCTTTTACATATTATCCAATCACAGAATAAAGTGTCTTCAAGCAGTTTACACTAAAATTATATGTCAAAGAATTAATTTGCTTTGTAAACAAAGGTTTGATATAACCCAATATATGTGACCACACTCTTTATGGACTTCAGGGACCCATTTCTGTCATTATAGAATTTGGTTTGCAGAGTCTAGACAATTTGAATGTACATATCATAGCCTTTCCTCCAAGATGTGACTACAATTTTAGATCCCTTATGGATGAATTGTCTACCTGCTTATGACTCCAAAGCGTGTGGTGCTTGAAACTCTTTGTCCAGACTATACTAGCATACATAGTACCGTGCAGCAAAACAGGTTTATGATAAGAGATAGATTATATTCACTGTATTTGTTAGGCCATGTGCCCTGGTTTTTCATATTATTTTCCTACAGATTACTACAATATTTTGGGTTTGTTCTGGGTGCTGGAAGAGAAAGATAAAAAATACATATTTTCAGACAAAGAAGATGGCCATCAAAAATTTCAAATTCAGTTAGTAATATATCTGTATCCCATGGTACAAAGTACAGAAACTATTATAAAATCACAGACACTAGTATTTCCCTTCAGAATTCAAAATATGGGATGTGATATTTTGATAATTATGAATGGGACTTCAAAAGTGTCTCAGGCTCACTAGTTCTTTAGAGCTACGAACTTTGTGGAAAATCCCATCTTGTGCTTTTAAGGGTTTCATGAAGATTTGGTACTCCAGCAAACCCACATCTCCAGTGTTTTTGCTGCAGCTTTGACACAGGCTTTTACTTGGGAGTAATACCGGGGTATTTTTCTCTACACAAAACTACTCTTATCTATATTTGAGGGTTTTTCCATAGTTAGCTGGTCCAAACTGGGACCAGGTATAGCTTTCACTTGGCCTGGCAAATTAACCTCATCTGTCAAGATATGATATAAAATCCCAATGTAGATGTTGGTCCTGAGAGCCCTGACCTGGTTCCCCTGGCCCCACAGGATCAGTGGCAGGGCAGCTTGCTTTGGCACCAGCTGTCACAAAACCCTCCCTGTGACTGCATTTTGATCACCTTTATTTTGCAGCCTTTTTTTTTTTTTTTTTTTTTTTTTTTTTGAGTGAAGGTGCAGCAGTCCTTGCATCCTATGCTAAAATTAGCCTGTAAGGTAGGTAAAATGAACGACCTCTTGAACTTACAAATATTTTCCTCCATGAAGTCTTCAGCAAAAGGTCTATTAATTTGAAAAGTGGTGCTTCTTTTTCTCCGAGATAAAGTCTAAATGGCCAGCTATTCCTTGACTCTTTACTTTCGGAGCAATAATTACATAAGGTACATTACATCCATGGTGATCAATGCCATTTACTAATTTAGTCAATTTGAGGAGACTGCTCCTCCAAGAAAGCAAGTGTTTATAAAAACTGGTCTCTTAAAAGTGTGTTGAAGAATGTAATCAAAGTACTGGGAACTGTAGAAAATGTAGTCTTCTGATGAGGTTTGGTGGGGTTTTTAAATAGATAATTAGAATATAAAATCACAGAATTTGGAGACACACTTTAAGTAGACGACAAAAAACCAAATTCTTTAAAACTCTTTAAAAAGGGATGAAGTTTCAAGTAGATGATATAACTTAATATGACTAAGGTAGGAAAGGATGATCACCAGCTAAGATAGCTGGTACCAGAGCTCAGGATCCCCAACCATGGGAGGGTGCGTCCTGAAATACACTTGGTCATTGTGAAATCTTAAACTTAAAAATCACTAAAGACTGGTGTACTGGAAATGTTAGATTATGTTCAAAAGCAGTGAACTAGAGCATTTGTTAGCTTGAAGTGTGGGGGATTTTTCATCTTTTTCCTTTTCTCACTGTCCTCTCTGTCTTTTCATTCACCTTTCAGTAGAGATGGGCTGACTGTTAAAAGCAAAAGGCTCACGCATATCAAGCTTTGGTAGTAGGAGACAGACATTTAAATCTTTTTAATCCCAGCATAGATGAAATGATCTGGCTTTGGAATGTATTTCTTTAATTCCTCATGTCTAACTCAAAACTTGAGAGATTCCCACTGCAACAAAAGATTTCAGCCACACTGCATTGGTTTATCTTGGTTCTGTTGGGCACAAGGGGGCATTTTGCCAAAAATAGATGTAAATGTCATGTACCTGTAAAGGACATTGGAAAATGTGTTTTCAAAACCCTTCAGTTGTGACCAATTCTTCCTAAAGACCTCTTGGGGGTTTCTGCAGAAAGGAGAGCCGGCGGGATGTACAGAGGCTGTAAACACATTTAGACATTGTCAATACATCAGACATACAAGCAGCAACCCTCCCAGTAGCACATCCAGACCATAAATTTTGAGCAGAGTCCCGCATGGCTTAGAAACAGCAAAGGGTAGAGGAAAGGAGGGAGATTATAAGTGCTACCATTACCCATCATAATGAAAAGGTGTGAAAAGAGGCTGTGAGGCTTCTCTGAAACATGTTCACTGAGGAATGCAAAGCATGGAAGGTAAAACCCAATGCATGCTATTCCCTCCTTGTCCCTTCCTTTTCAGGAGTGTCATACTATGAAGATGACTTGTCTTAACAAATTGCTCTATTGTGATGTTTTATGTCATATTGACTTAGATTTTATGCTGTTTAACTGGACTAAAATAATAGATTAGAGGATTCCTGTGCAAAAATAATAATTGAAAGAGTTGTCATTCCTACAAATTCCCAACAGACAGAGGTCTCAAGACAGAGCAGTGAGACAATATATTACTTGTAATATACAAAAATTATTAAATAACACATACTGCTGGGTTAATGCTCCGTAGTGATTTTACTGGAGAAAACAGATAGTAGCAAGAGAGACTGTACATAAGAATACAGAAGATGAGGCCATATAGTTATTTGTTGGGGAAATGCTTACTGCAGTCATAGTGACAAGCTGAGGTACAAGCTCACGGGTCAGAGACAGGGTACCATCTCACCTTGCATGGCTGTAAACTGAATTAACTCCTACAGTCAACACAATTATGCTACAAAAATGAGATCTGATGTTGGTTCTGAAAAGATTTTGTACAATGTGTTGAGCTGTACTTCAGCTAATATGAATCGGGAAAACACTGTCGTTAAGCCAGCCTGGTTTTCACCAGCAGATAGTCTGACTAAATGGAAACTTGATAGAAACTAAGGACTGTAAGAACAGGTCCGGTATTTAGGATAACAAAACCACAAACCACAAAAAGAAAACATAAAATCCAGCAAGACACTTTGGAGCCATGTTTGCAACTTGCCATGTTGGCTATTTCTGTATTATATGGCTGTCCTTGTCCTTACAGCCTCACTTAACTTTTAGTACACAAGCAAAGCAGAGCAGAAATTGTACAACCTGTTATGTTTGTCCATGATCAGGACAATGTTTCCCCATCTTGGTGGCTGTCTAGGCACTGCTTAAGTGAACAGCATTATTACAAGAAGAGCTGGATGCACTGATTCTCTTCTCTTATAGGTTTGGGAATAGATAATTTGCTATATAGTTGTTTGCCTTGCTCAGGGTGCATCCATTCATCTTTGCATGTTGTGATCGAAATTCTGGTCTTCCTCATGATCATTAGGTCTTCATCCATGTCTGGATGTTTCAATTACATTAAATTGCCCTTTAAAAAGTAGAAGTTAACATTTTTTTCAGAAATGGAGGAACTTGATACCTGGGACAAAAATATTCCTAGGCACAACTCCATATGGATGTGCTCAGTGGAGAAATATTTTATCTTGTTAAGGAAAATGCATTAATGCAAATGTGAATACAAGAAGTTATAAACATTAAAGATAATTCCATCTCAAAGCTACTTACAGAGACAAAAAAAAAATTACACAGTCTTTATAATGCTCTAAATTATGTCTGATTTGAACTTCATTTTAAACTCCATAGTGAAAGAGAAATCAGAATTTCCAGTTAAATACAAAAGCTTAAATGAGAATTTGGCACACAGGAGACAGCAGACTGACAATATACAATCTCACTGAAGCTTGAGTGTGCATAGACTAGCACAGTTAATCAAAAACTCTGCTCATCTGCCAACTCTTTATGCATTCATCAAAGCTCAGCAGAGAGTTATCAGCACAGAAGACTCATACATCAAGGCTTCAGCTCTGGATTCCTTGACATCCCAAGCAGATTAGTCTGTGACAGATTTCTGTAGCCTAGCAAGCATCCCAAAGTGAAGCTACAATGGAGATGACAAGCGAATCCTTATGATCTGATGGCATGTCCACTTGTTCCATCAACGCCAACAAGGGTCCACTAAGGTTATTAAAGTCACACAGGTTTAGGAGCTGTGTTTTGATTCAGAAAATGTGACAGGACAAGACCTCAGTGACTCGATGCAGGAGATACCTACCAGTCCTCTCAGAGACCACATGAATAAATAAATCCTGTTCAAAACAGCCATGTGTCTCCCATGCAAACAGACCAAATGAGGGCTGGCTCACAAATAGCTGTTCAAAAATGTTCTTTCTGTCCTAACAACGTATCTTGAAGGGAATCACTGTGCATTTCTCAGTGCCACAAGGATGCAACGGCAGAGCAATCATCTGCCCACATGCTTGTGTGCCTCATGTAGCTGATGCTGGGAACATTCTAGATGGATGCAGATGTTTTAATCTGGGTTTGTGGCCTGTCATTAAGGGGCATGTTGCCTGGGAGAATCCCACAGTCTATCTAGGAGGTCAGGCAGTCTTTTTCAGCATAGGACCTGGGCCTGAGGTGGAAGAAAGGACCATCCCAACCTAGGGATCTCAGAACTAGGCTCTGGGCAGGAGCAAGTGTACCTGGCTTGCTCAGTGTGTGAAAAACCCAGCCCATTCATTTTGCTTCCCTAGGCAAGACTGTAAGGTCTCCATCTATAAAGACACCATCACGCCCCATTTCTCTGCACCATCGGCACAGAGCCACCATCTCTGGGGTTTCTTAGTCTGGAGAAGAGAAGGCTCTGGGAAGATATTTCAGCCTTTCAGTATACAAAGGGGCCTTATAACGAAGATGGAAAGGGACGTTTTACTAGGGTCTAACAAGACAAGGGGCAACAGCTTTAAGCAGAAAGAGGATGGATTTAGACTGGACATAAGGAAAACATTTTTTAGGATGAGGGTGGTGAGACAGTGGACCAGGTTGCCCAGAGAAGTTTTGGATGCCACATCAGCAGAAATGTCAAGGCCAGGTTGGATGCGGCTTTAAGTAACCTGATCTAGTGAAAGATATCCCTGCCCATGGCAGGAGGATTAGAACAAGATAATATTTAAAGGTTCGTCCCAACCCAAAACACTTTATGATTCTGTAATCTCTTCACTGGGAATTCACAAAGGGTTCTAAGATAGTAAATTTACGTGAGTTTTTTGAAAATCATTGAACATTTTTTCTGAGTGGAGAAGAAAACATCTGGTATATCTGGTGGATGATATATCAAAGTGCCAAAGACTGTTTCATCTCCTTCCCTTTCTGCTCTTGGACTAACCATGACTCAAGTGTTTGGTCAGGCATCTTGACCTGTCTTAAACTTGCTTCAGAGATCCTATTTTCTCCATAACAGAGTATTTCTGAGTTTTTAACTCTGGCAACAAAAGGGCACGTAACAGCTTTCTCTAAATAAACAAGAGGAAAGTACTACTGTGATTTCCTGAGGCTTATGGGACTTCCCTTTTGGCATCTCTAGACTGCAAATCCTTGTTGCCCTAGGGGTTTTGCTGGGCTTTGGTTTTTCACTTTTGGAACCGTATAATTCTACTTAACTAGTTTAACTAGTATTTGAAACACCATGTTGAAGAAAAGGGAATTTTAATAAGTCACGTGATCATCCTCTTGGCCTTATCTAATCTTAACTCTCACTGCCAGATACAATAACCAGGCCAGCTTAGACAGGATTTGCCCTTCAGTTACAAAAGCAGAGCCAGCTTGCTTCCATTCAAGCAGTGATGATCCTTCTTTGTGGCTGTGTTTGAATTTTCTTGTACTGGTTTGGACGGGGACAGAGGTAATTTTCTTCATAGTAGCTTGTACGATGCTATGGCTTGGATTTATGATGAAAACAGTGTTGATAATACAGGGATGTTTTACCTACTTCTGAGCAGTGTTTGAGCATTTTCAAGGATTTTCTGCTTTTCACACTGCCTCAGTGAGTAGGCTGGGAGTGCACAAGGAGTTGGGAGAAGACACAGCCAGGACAGCTCACCTCAAGTGTCCAAAGGGAGATCCCATACCATATGATGTCATGCACATCAATAAAAGCTGAAAGAAGAAGGAAGAAGGGCGTGTGTTTGGAGTTATGGTGTTTGTCTTCCCAAGTAGCTGTTATGCATGATGACACCTGCTTTCTTGGAGATGGCTGAACACCTTCCTGCTGATGGGAAGTAGTGAATTAATTATTTACTTTGCTTTGTTTGCCCATACAACTTTTGTTTTACCTATTAAACTGCCTTTATCTCAGCCTATCAGTTTTCTCACTTTTACCCTTCCAATTCTCTTCCTTATCCCACTGGATAAGGACTGAGGAATAAGAGAGAGGCTGCTTAGGGTTTAGCTGCCTAACGGTGTGAAACTACAACACTTTTTCATAGTGGTCTGGATGCTGTTCAAAGGATGAGACAGCAGCCATACTCACTGTGGTATTGCCTTGTAAGGCTCATTAAGTGTAAGCTGTCAGACAGATATTAAAAAAGTGTGTTAGATCAAGGTACTGTAAGAATCTATAAAACAATAGCTTTCCTGTGCAGCTGACTGATCAAGCATCTCCTCATACAGAAGGGAGAGGATTCTATGACCTGTTGCTTCCTGTAACACAGCAAGTAAGAAGTCTGGATTACATGAATTGCATCAGTCATATCAATCACTCACCTCACTTAAAAGAATGGTACAAGTAAATTCTCTGGAATTGATATAGAACTTGTACTAAAAACACAGTGCAGAAAGAAATTCTTTAGATACAGGGAGTTATGCATTTTCCTCTGGTAAAAATAAAATGATCAATACCTGATCAATGAATTTAGCAATGCTTTTGTACATAAACTCAGATTTACCGTAAATGCTAGAATTATAAAGAGATACAGTTCCCTTTCAGAAATCAGGCAGAACAGATAAACTGAAACCTCCAGGTTGCCATGGAATGTTCTTTTATAGACAGCCTTAGAAAATGTCAATTCCAAATAGACATAAATATCCTATAAAAATTCTTGCAAGAATAGGGATAAACCCTCAAGACTCTCAACAGAATTTTCTTCCCTATCAATACTCTGCAACGGACTGAACAGTTTTTATGGGTGCTTTCTTCTCAGAGGCAGCTGCACTTCAGGGGTCTCAGGCTGGTGAAGACCATTCAAAAAGGAATTTAAATGCACATGTACTTAATGGAGAGAAAATGGTTTCCTGATAGGGATAAGGATAGATATATTAAAAAAAGATTTCTTCTGGAACCATCTCTATTTGTAAGGAAAAGTCTAATTGCTGTACATATTAACAGGCTCACTAATTCTGTTAAAAATGGAAATGTAACAAGGTCTAGGATTACTTCAATACCCTTTAGGAATGCAAAGTGCTTTAAGAATGCATTTTTTTCCCCAGCTCACAGGAACTTGATCATAAGAAGAGTGGCAGCTGTTCAAACCAGAAATAAATTACAGAAGCCGAGAATCTGAGTCAACTAGGCTGATAATCCGCTTACCAGAAACTGGTTTTAGTGGTCTGAAAAATTATATAAATTTTCTCTTCCTTTATGTTTTATTTCATACACACATGCACATACAGTCACACACATACACATTTCACTTGCAAGGGAATTTCTTTAATGAAATTCCTTCATCCACCTGAAGGGTGTAAACACGCTAGCATGTTTGACCTGCAGGTAGTCCTGTTGAGGACCAGAGACTATTTAGGAATATTACAGCTGTCCCTATGAGCAAGCGTGGACCTCAACAGACACTGCACAAAATGGGGTACATGGCCAGTAGTAATGTCCAAGCCTTTCCAAGCCTGGGAGCAGGGAGCTGCCATCAGCTGGCTCCAGGTGATACCTGGCTAAAGAAAAATGAGACCTAAATTAGTCAGTTCTTGCCCTGAAGACGTAACTGTATTACCACATCTCCACAGGCAGGCAGCTCAGTTCATGTGAACTTAGCTCACATCTCTCACAAGGCAAGTTAACAGGTGTAGGTGCTAGTGGGATCTGGCTCCCCAGCAAAAAGCAAAGCAAAAGGCAGCAACCCTGGCAGACACAAAGGGGCACCCCATGTGCCTCTGGCGACTCAGATAAACCAAACAGGCAGTGTTGGTGGCACCCACTGTGCCTGCTTTGCCTTGGCTGCTCATGAGGGAGAGGTTAGATGCAGCTGGGGTGTGGAAACCTCCTAGAGAGTTTGTGTCCCACCTTTGGGCGGCAATTTATGTTTCAGTGAAAGACCAAGCACTCTAGTAACATGTGTCAGCATCTGCTCTGGGCTCCTCAGGCACCCGTTGGGGAGATAAATTCTTGCCTTGCACCTCAGAGGTGATCAGCTGGTGCCCTCAAGCAAGGAATTCCATTACCCATATCTTGTCTTCACCTGCCTGCTTGCAAATGCTTAAGTGATAAGATTTTCCAAGCTTTTTAAAAAGCCAGTCACAGGTTTCGCCACAGTGAGTGTCTATGAACAGACAAGGCATCTCCCTCCCTCCCTCTGCTTCCTGAAGCTCATACCCAGGCTGCTCTTTCAGCCAGGAGGAGAGGTTCATGCTGCATGGCCAGGGTTTGCTTTGAGGACAGCTCTCTGAAAAAAAAGGAGTGATATATTTATTATGACCATAAAATACTACAGCGCTGAACAATTCTGTCATTGGGAGTATTAAAATATGATCAGAGATATTTTATGCAGCTGTTATTAAATAGTCATTAAACATTTCTGGAAATTATACTCCTAGGGGATTTGACATTGAAGAATAGACTCTCAAGGCCCAGTCTGAGCCATGACTTATAAAAATATAAACCTACCAAATGCACTAAACTTGTCTTCATCATCAATTATCTCTGAATTCAACAATTTTCTACATACTGTGCAGAATTTGGTCCAGGGCATCTATTTCTGTCCACAACTCATCCCAGGAACATTGTGTCCTAGATGCACATCTAGCACATGGCTTTGCAATGTGTTGGAGGAGGTTGCAAAAAGACCACAAGAATTTCATTTGTCTGAGAATCTCAAGGCTCTTTTTTGGACTAAAGGATAAAGTGGCATTTATGCCACCGAATTTTAGATCTCTTACAAAGCAGCCCCCCACGCCAGTGCTAGGAGGCAGCATCTGGGAGCTAGGTGTGGTGGAGAGACAAAAGCTGATTTCTGGCACAGCTCATCTGTTGTGTCAGACATCTATTTCATGATGGTTTGACCCGTGCTTTGGTGATGACTGTTCCTTGGCCGATTATGAAGGTAACTATCCCAGGTGATTTGTTCAGATGTCCAGACTTTGTGTCTACCAGGCTGCCTCCTTTAGAGACCCAGACTCCCCTTTTTCTGCCCCCGAAACCAATCACAAATTCCCAGCAGCAGCTTAAAGTTTCTTCCCTGAATGTCAGTGTTTTAATCTGAAGATTGATAAAGATGATAGGGGGGTTTGTGCTGCTTTCAAATTTATTCTCTCCAAATGCAGAGGTAATGGTGCCTCCTGTCACAGCTGAGGGAGCACACAGCAGATCGTTCTATTTTTACCTAATTTATATATGGCTTCAGAATAAAATACAGTGCTTCTTGCTGTCCCTTTGAACTCTTCAGGGATTTTGTCTGCAGGGAAAATCCACTCTTATTTACAGACTAGTCCAGATTTCCAGTGCACTGAAACCCTCATTCCCACTGCCAGAGATGTGGCTCAGTTGTAACCAGGCTGTTCGCCTGACTCCACTGGAAGTGTTGGTCCTCTGCTGCCATGCAGATTGCTCTGCTAAAAGAGAACAATTCTCCTTGTTAGTGAATATGCAAAAAAACAATTTCCACACTCATAAGCCTCTCAACTGGTTAGTCAAAAGACTCCACTGGTGGTATACAACATCAAGAAAAACAGCCTGATTAATCCCTATCTACTGGTCTAAACTAGAAAATGTGTCATTTTGTCACATTGCAGTGACAGAGTCATCATAAAACAATACAGCTTGAAATGGCTCTTGCAGATTTAGAAGGTTATAATGGTATCCCCACCGACCCAAAATATCTGGAGGTATGATAATTTTTCCTTTGCTGAAATGAACAGGAAACTGGTTTTGAGATTTCATTGTTATTGAAATATACTCTGCTCGGGACAATTACATTTGACTCCCCCCACCCCCAGAAGCATCAAGAATATTTAATATGCTGCTCTGTTTAACAGTGTTAGTCTCCTGTTTCTGGGGTAATTTTTCTAGGTAATATATGCATAGAGGATATGGCAGAAGAGAAGGTACAGTGTTTCACTACTGATCCTGTTATCAAATTCACCTGAGATAGCCCTGCTTTTCTGTTGGGAGAATCTCAAAGCATGAGTAAGGGTAACCTTACCACTCCTTTTTGGGCTCTGTTTAATGACACTGATGCTTCTTAGTTCCCCCAGCCTGCAGAGGCACCTGTGCTAAGAGAAGACCTTGAACTGTGTGGTGGGATATAGGTCTGGACACAGGTAATCCATGGAAAACTTCAGAGATCTCCTCCAAACCTGTGCATGTTCTTGGCTCTTTGTATTCATCAGAAGAGATCTGGATGCTATAAAAGCCACTGTGCCTGGGACTGAATAAAGAACAGAGCAGTTACTTCACAAGTGGCATATTTATAATTTTTAACAAGGTTAGGAGGGGTTAGTGAAAAAACCATCAGTGACTGCTTAGTCAGATCCATCTATCTATCTGAAGATGCTGACAATTTTTTTGTCTATTTTGGGCCATCTGCTCCAGCAACGC
The DNA here is from genome assembly GCF_965140245.1 of Athene noctua. Classification (NCBI taxonomy): domain Eukaryota; kingdom Metazoa; phylum Chordata; class Aves; order Strigiformes; family Strigidae; genus Athene; species Athene noctua. The sequence continues at coordinate 249,418,663 of NC_134037.1, read as the reverse complement.
AACTGGATTCTGCCAACTGTACTGGAGCTGCTGCCGCACCTCAGCTCCAAGTTCATGCTTTGTCTATCCTATTGATTTCAGCAAGGCAAAATTATCAGGACATTCACAAACATTCAGATCATTTGCTTTAATTATTTTTATCATTTATTGTTTTGCATAATGTTTACTGTCTTAGGGATAAACACGCCACCACAAAATGTGAATTGGTTCGCTTTGGTGTGGTTTTGCAGATTTCACATTAAGACTGAGTTCCAATTCTCTTTAGAAAGACAACATTTCAAATCCTTGTGTTTCTAAACAGTTTACCTGATTGTGTCTCTAAAACTATTGGTTATGGAGTGCATATATATGTAAACATATATATGCTATACATGTTTGAACCTGAGCTGCAGTTGAATGCATGTCTCCACGTGAAAGACTCTCACAACTTCATTTCCCACCCTAAAGCTGTGTATCACATTGAATGAGAAAAAGACTGAACACATGGAGGTAAGGACAAAATGACATAAAATGAAAATTGCAGTAACAGAGCATGCTATGGTAAGATTTTTTTTCCAAAAACACTCTTAGGACTGACATTTCTTATGGGCAATATAAACGGAGGATGAACAAGAGCAGAGAAGATCTCTAGGAACAAAGAGCAACCTACATGACTGTGAGTAAAATCAGACAGAATAATTGGTGGATATCTGAATGCAAGAGCAAGGGGTCTCTGAGACGTCTTTTCTCTCCAGTGGAAGTATCCTTCAACATTTCTGCATGGAGTGTGATCGTGTAAGGATTTGGATTACATGATATAGCCCCCAGGGCCTATTGCCAATTAGAGTCAGTGACCCACAAGGTCACCTCAAGTCCTGTGCTACCATATATTTCACCCTTCTTTTCTGACCCTCTGCCATCTACTATCTTCCTCCATCCTGTGTCCTCACCTCCATTCTCTAGATAAAATGACAAAGAAAGAAGTTTTTTTACAATTTCCCGTTCTATTCCCTTTTACATACCCATGTATCTCCTGTTCATCTCTCTTGGCCAGATCAATGGGACTAATGGGATGATGGGAGAACAAGCCAGACTAGGTCTGAGCTGGCTCAGATGTATCCAACCATCCTGCCTCAGGACTTCTTATGTTATGACAATGTAGGAACTCAGTGCTAAACAACATGGGAACTGAGAAAGAAGAGGAAGCTTAATATCACCAGACACTCAGGAGCTGTGCAACTATTTCCCTCACTCTTTCAAAAGCACTGTCCTTTCCCAGGAGTGGACTGTTTTAATCACAGTGCAATAGCCCTAGTTTCTTCCTCCCTGTTTTGATACAGATGTAGAGTAGATAGCTGGAATGGCAAATAGATAATTGATGACTTTCTATGTAGCTTGAAGTTTTTTGAAATGCACGGTCCTGAAAGTCTGCAGTTTCTTACTCAAAAACTGGAAAATCTATACTCTAGTGTGGTGCTTCCTACCTAAAACACCTTTGCAATGAAACATTAAAGATCATGTCCTTTTGGATCTGTACATACATTACTACACTGATAGTAATCCAGAAAAATACATTTGATTTTCACTTTCAAGCACTATAGAGTTGTTTGAATTTTCATAAACAGAACTCCCCACTTTCATTTCTGCATTCCATGATAACTTGTTGCTGTTTTGCCCTCATTCAGTGTCTCCTGGGGAAAGTGCAAGGTTAGTAAGGGTTAAAAGCACCATTGATGCTATTCCCATCAGAGACAAGGTGAACCTGCTTCCCTTTCTCTCAGTGTGGGGCCAGGCACCCCATGACATCCTGATGTACTTAATCTGTTTGACAGTGAAGCACAAGTACACACCTTTGGCCTTTTATCCTGCTCTTTTTTTCCCCTCAACCTCCACTCCCCAGTGCCAGTAAATTTTAAGTGTGATGAAGAAACAAAACACACTGGTGCATAAGGGTATGGCTAGAGAGGCTGTTTACTTAGAGCGGCTGTGAAATACTGACCAGGTGCCTGCAGATGTATATCGGGTTATCCTGTAGCTGTCACACTAGCTGCAATGTGCTAGCGGTTTTCTTAACACCAAGGAAGGCGTGTTTTCTCCTCTGAGAGCTCATGGCCTTAGGGCTAGACAGAGAAGGAGTCAGCAACTCCCAGAAGTTTATAATTTAGTCTCTCTTCCTTTGTAGGAGATGGTGATGGCTTTGAAGCCAGCTCTGGTCTCAGCTGTAGCTCTGGCCTGCTGTGCTCCCCTTCCTCTGCCCTTTTCTCTCCTCGTTGCTCTATTTATATGACAAGAGTTTGTGGCTCTGTGGCTGCACAGCCAAATGGGACAATGGTCACTCTGCAGGCTCAGGACGTTTTTGCAGGATGAACAATAACTTGTGCAAAATTGAACTCTCTCAGCGTGGCCTGTCCAGAAAGGGCAGAGAGCTGAAAGAAGGGCTTTCATGTGGGACAGAGAGTGAGAGGCTGCGGAAGGTGCTCCTCTGAAGCATGGGGAGAGTTCTGGCCGTGGCTGTATGAGGGGCTGCTGTGGGGGTGAGCAGTGCAGGCAGCAGGGGTCTGACTAGGAACTGGTTGGGGCCTGAAGAAGATAACATATACACATGGCTGTGGGTCCAGAACAGACCTGTCCTACAAAGCCACCCCTTGCTGCCTTGATGGATGGCAATGCCTGTTAGCCGATGCATAGGGATTATTCTCTGCAGGACTCAAAGAGTCCAATTCATTATAGCAAGGCCCATTTTTTTTCCTTTTTCCACTCCAGTGGAGCATAAATGACCCGAATAAATCCTACTTCTTTGGCACATGTAATGCACGGAATGTGTTCCCGGTGCTGTATCAGGATTTATCTCTTGGTGCATGTTGTGAACACACATTTCTTTCCAGTCAGTAGAATTTTTATAGCTATAGAGCTTGATTATTGAAAAGGGAGCTGGTTGGTGGACAGAAGATATATAAATGTGATATACACAGTACACGTCAGCCACACCAGCTGGAAAAATCCATTTATTTCCACTGACTGAATAACTCACTTTTGATTCCTGTTTATACAGGTAGGAACATGATTACTCAGTGCCTGTCTCAAATAACTCAGCTAGTGTTGAGCTCTGTTTAGCCTTTTTGTCCAAAGGCAGCTCCTCTCTAGAGCCTTATACCAGCTACCCCACTGGTGTCTGGGGATGGGAACTGATACAGACCTGCCCTGCTCCAGCTTTGACACACATCCCAGGGCAGGTGGCAGGAACTTGTGTCCAGCAGGTGCAATGAACATGTATGTAAAGGTAAAAGAAACTGGACAGGGGTATAAATGGACTTGTACTTAGAGCCATACAAAATCATCAGATGTGTGGTGGGATGGAGGTTGTGCCACAAAAATAGAAAAATGCCCTTTAAGGTGCTGGAAATGACCACTCAGTTTTGCAAATATCCATCACTGGGTCTCTTGCTTAAACAAGGGCTATGAACAGAAAGGTCTGGGAATCATTAAGAAACCAAAAACCTCCACCCCAAGGATTCAGTGCCCCCAACCTTCTTGGAGGAAGGCCTCTTCTGTTTGCACATGGATTTCTATGGGGGTTTGGCTTAGTGCTGTGGCTGTCCTGAGCAGTGGCAGACCACCCAAATGGCTGTAGGGCACCAGGCTGGAACAAGGGTGATAGCTGAAGTCTTGTGAACCCTGTCACTCACTGCTGCTGTGCCTCTATCCAGTCTGTCTGTGATGTGTCTGAAGTTATTTCCACTTCATTTCTTCCTTTTCCCACTCAATCTTCCCTCCATAACTAAAAAGTGACCTCCAGCTGCCTTTCTCAGCCAAGGCAGAGATGCCTCCCAAATGCTAATAACTCCAATCATGGTGATTTCCAGCCAGTCAGCCCTCTGTTGAGCCCCAGGGAGTGGTCAGGGTAGAATATCTATGCTTTACCAATAGAAAAACTTGCACACAGCAGGTGAAAGTCCTCATAGGATTTTCGGCCCAGCAGTCACTGGGCCAGGTGTCTCATTACTGTGTATAATGAAATAGTATCCCAAGGAGGGGGAAAAGATAAACATATGTCATTCAAAACTCCCCTGATTATGGGAAGTGTCCACCAACAGGGTGCCCAATTAGGCTATGCAGCTTTATATGTTGCCCATCTGTTTTTACTAATCTGGCCTCAAGTGTGCAGTTTAGCACTGAAAACCTTGGGTCAGGACTGTTTTATTAAACTCTGTGGCTTGCAGCATCTGCCTCCAGCTAGGAGAACGGTTTTGAAAGCCTTCCAAATCACAACACTGGTAGTTATACTTTCTGTGCTCTGAACAAAGACACTTCAGGCTGGTCTGTGCTTCAGTTTAAGGGAAATAAATGTATATAGTTGCATGATCTCTTGGAAGTTCGCTCGGCAGTTTTCATGCATTAGACTCTCTATCCGTCTGGGTCCCTCTGCTTGGCTCTGCCCTCCATGCTGGTGAGAAACTTGGAAATCAGAGCCACCACCTCCTCGTGCCACATGTGGTCTTCTCCAGGTACCTTCACCCTCCTGTGCATGTTTCTGCTGCAGACAGAGTTGCTTCCTGAGAACACCTCTTAGTGCTTCCTCTTCTTCAGTGACCCTCCTGTTGTCACCATGTCCAGAGTGCCCTTTGCTCCCAAGTTAATGGCTAGTCCTGGTCTCTCTGTGAATACTCATTTGTGAGACTCCTCTCAGCTTTTCCACTTCCACTTCTGCTAAGTGAATGCAAAAAAATAACTTCTCAGTTCCTCGTTTTTCTTTATTATTCAGAGTTATAGGCTGAGATCAGGGCATCAAGATAGTCCATGATCCATACAGTAGGGCAGAAAGATGGCTGGAAGTTAAGCCAAGGATCAGGAAACCAAAATGACAATGAAGAATGAGAGAAATAAGAAACATTCTAAGAAGCTGAGGAAAAGACCACAGCTGAGATAGGACAAGGAGTAAGGTCTACAAGAGCACTACACTGTGAAACAGTGACCTTTACATGGTAAAACAATGACCTTTAGCCTGGCAACCCTACTGGAAGAGCTGGTCATCAGCTGCCTCTTTGTGACTCCAACAGCCATACAAGCTGCAGCACTGTGCTACTGAATCCTCATCTGGCAAGACTTTGTGAGTTAGTTTACCATTTTGTTAAGTGCTGCACACAAACCTGGAAGGCAATGATGATCTGCATGTACAAAGTGTAATGTGAAATAGGTTGCATACAGGTAAGGAGCATGATGAAATTGTAAAAGAATATTGATCATAATGAATATTGCATAGGGATGACCGATATATTTATTTTCTGTAGTCATTCCTCTATGAGAGTTTGTGGGAATTCAATGCCGCAAAGTGTTTGTGACAGGTTGAGAGGACTTTTTGATAATTTTGAGGGTGTTTGGAGAAAGTTTGAAGGTGATTTTTAGAAAATCTAACAGTCGAGAGACAGAAGCTGTTAGCTTGGGATGTTAGATGCAGAAAACAATTTCATGATATGGAGGATGTTTTCTTATGTTTTTCTTTTCTTACTGATCTCGTGTTCTAGAGTAATAATAATTCTGTGCTGTCAAAGTATCTAAGAGACACTCCCATATGTTTGTTAATTTGGCTAGCTGGGAAGAAAATACTCTGTTGCTTTAGATAAACAGAGTTCCTTACTTTGTAATGGAAAATTCATCTAGCAGGAGCTCTGTGGTCATTGCTTTGAGACAGCTTGTTTTCAGATACAATGGGGATATTAGCTTTGACATGTTTATCACAGTTAACTGTATTGCAGAAAGGCAGTTGAAATCAATGTCCACTGCTGGAGCCTTTCTGAGGTAGAAGAGCTCTTTGTGAGACAGAAAGCAATCGCCTAAGTGAAAAGTCTGCTGCAGAGTCGCATTTGTACAAACTCTCAATAAGCTTCACAGCACTTGCATGTCTTCTCGTCCCCTCTTAAGTAATTTAAATTTTATGATCTACTTGGTGAAACATAGTGTCACATAAATATTTAAAATGAAATGTATCTTTCCTATCAGGGAGTATAGTAGAAGGTGTTTGCACGTCTTTTTACAGCATTGGGAAAGAAATTGGACACAAATGCTGAAACCTACTTGGTGGTTTACTGGCAGATGTTCCATTTGTGATTTGCTTCAGAAAGTGGCCCAGAGAAATAATTTCTGCTTCCTGGACTATGGCTTTGCACCAGGAAGGGGCATCAGACTGTCTGTGCCACTTGCCGGTTCTAGCTCAGTGCCAGGGACCGGCAGCAGCTACTGCGACAGCTGGCAGGAAAGCAACATGTGTCAGTGAATTGTCTTTATATGGCTTGTGTTGTCAATAGATGGCAGGAACTGAATAACCTCTAAATGGATGTTTGTGAATAGTACTCTGCAATATTTGCTTGTTTCCAGCCTGGACACAGATGTTATAGACATAATTGTCCATGCTGAAATACTTCCCAGCACTCACAATAATCGGGGCAATAGGAAATATTTCTGCATGGAGCAAAGAGGATTATGCCTTATGGCATATATATGCATAACACATGTTCATATGCTTTTATTAGCTGTCACCCATGCTTAAGGCCAAATGAGGCATGCCATTTTGCTAATAGACACCTGTCTTGGGAGAGAATTGTTCATTCAGTGCTCACAGATGTGAATAAACATCTTAGACCAGCATCTCGGAATTTAAGGAACGAGTTGTGATAGTGCACCGGACAGATGTCAGGTTGGATTATTCAGCTGCACTTGTCTCAGAGACTACTGCAATCCTGGTGTATTATACACACAAGGGAATTTCAATTCGATAACCTTTGTGATCAGTATCTACTGGAGAACTGAGATAATGTACATTATCCCTTCTGTCAGTTCATAATTATTGAATTATTTTTGCTGTGCTGAACTCTTGATTACATGTTAAGAAAGATTTATTTTTCTTCAATCAACAATTGCCACAATATTTTATGATAGTAACTCACTTATGGGATAATAAATGTTCAAAGACTCTGGCAGCATTGTCCTGGAGGGAAGAAAAGCATTCACAGTAAGACAGATGTCTTTAACAAACACCCCAGCCATTTAACTACAAAGGCAGCCTTTCTACAAGTTGAACATGCTGCCATAATAAAAGTTCACCAGCCATATCGAGTTTATGGTAATAGTTGTTTGGCAGGATATGTAAATCCACAGAATCTGAAAGCGACCACAATCTGCACAGTATGGGATGACATCCCCTCCACTCGGGGCATTGGCACCTTGAACACACAGCTGTGGACCGAATTTAAAATACCTCTGAACACCCAAGAAGTACCGCTGCCGGGAGCAAAGAGAACCAAACCCATGATACTTCCCACCAGAGGTTACATGACCAGAAAGGTTTCTAATAAAAGTTATTAAGACCTTTGCAGTTATGAAAACTTAACAATTACAGCAAGAGACAAATAGGAATACAAGGACACATTATGAAATGTACTGATTTTGCCAACTTGGAAGAGAGGTGTAACAGTAGGGACCTAGCCAGGACTATGAATTTGTCCATGCCATAAGCCTAGTTGTGTGAAAACATGCTGTAGTAGAAAGATGAGCTAAAAAAACGCAGTGAGCACCATGACTGTATGAATAAGAAGCTCAGTACACCTCTCTGGGGTGTATACCTTCTGATAAGCTTCCAGTCTACATCTGAAAGTCTGCTTGTGCTTATGATTTGTGTTAAGCAAGTCCTACAATGAAAAGTAACTTCCACATTTGCCACTAAGTGGTTCTGTAACACTTGCAAATTTAGTGGCTGTTTAGCAAAGTCTAAATGAACTGTACAGATTTTTAAGCTTTTTGCTCCTCAGGTATTGTGTTCTGTTTGAGAAAGAGAGATTCAATTTTTGATTACAGAAATGTACTCTCCTACTGCCAATTTTAGTAAAAATTTTTTTTTAGTAAAAAAGAATAGTCTGTCTGGCCCCGTCTTGAATATTACAGTGTTTGTTTTAAGAGACATTCAGTGTTTGTTTGTTCATGCTAAAATGGACTGTTCTTTCTCATGAAATAGAATTCCTCACAAAAGGGGCAGCCAGAAATGAACATATAAAACTGGGATTTTTCACAATAATTTCATGTTTGAATTCCCTGTAAGATGTTCTCTTCCCCTGTTAGGACTCCTGAGACTGACCAGGAGGAACATCCCAGTGTCCCATGACATTTTCATGCTCTGCAATCAGAAATCAAGATGCGATTCAAAGGCAAGGAACGAAGGATCCACTTAAAAAAGTATACCTATACAGTTAAATTTCAGGAAGGGAAATACATGAATCTTGATAAACTCAGAATGAGGTAAAAACCCCAGAATTTATTCTGGATTTTAGGTTTTTGACCGATGCCTATATACTAATGGGATGGGCTTGGTAAATGTACATAGATAATTTAACTGGAGCTTTTGGATGAGGAACTTATTCAAAGCAGAAAGGATATTTCGTTCAGAAAGGTTTGTATGCAAAGGTATTGTCTCCCAGCCAAATAAGATGTGACTGAGAATTTGCTTTTAATTAATACAAGTAAAACTAGTGAACAGGGAAATTAAATTCCTCCAAAAGTAATTTTTCAGATTTGTTTAGCCTTAGGTTAGAGCTTCAGCTGAGGAAAGGGGAGAAGGAGAGGATCTGTTACTGTCCATGGTCTGCTAGAATTTTGGTGGAATCTGTATTTCCTGTTTTATAACAAATAATCTGTGCAGTTAGCCATGGGCTGCGGCATGAGTCAGGATACTTCATGTGGAGCTGGTCTGAGCAGCAAGACAGAAACCAGGAAGCCTTCAGACCATGCTTGAAACAGTCATGTGTGGATCATCATCAGCACTGTCACAGAAAGATATTCCAGAATTCCAAAGTGAATAATTTAATTCAATGCAAAATTTGTATCAGTGTTGAACCATCGTCTGTGTTTACACTGTTGGTTTGGACTGCTCTTCAGTTCACTCCAGGAGCCTGTTCTCCTGATTGGCCATGGCCCACATGCTGTAGTTCCCCAAAAAAATTTCTTTGACAATGGATGAAGTAGATAGGTAAAAACTGTGGGTGATTTGGTAGTTAGATGGTCCAGAGACTGCTCCACCTGACAACACAGATGGGACTGCACCACGTCCTGGTGCCTTGTCTCAGAGTGGTCCTCGAAGACTGTTCCAGAAAGCCTTTCCTTTCCACATGCCTTCGTGCTCTGTCAGCATTTCGCCCATGTGGTATGTTATAGGGGTAACAAGCAGGGTTGGTTGCCACAGAGTCCGTCCTTTCATAGTTTCATAACACAATACAAACTCCAAAAGATATCCATGACTCAAAGGGCCTCAAAAAGGATGAAATGTGCTCTCAGTTTTTACTGGGGAGAGGAGGGACTTGTGGTGACTGGGACTCCCATGGCCACCTTGGGACACACACAGGTGGCCTCATAGTTCAAGCATAGTCTCATGTTATGCTGCTTGACATGTAAAAAGGGCTGTCTATGTGGGAAACTGCACTGTCGAGGTAAAAAAAGTGGCAACATGCTTTTCACAGTGTCACAGGCATGCGACACAATGTTATGTGTGATGTGTGGACCATCTCTCATAAGCACTGCAGGATGATGCACTCAGTTGGCCTTTGAGGTCAGTGTGGACACAAGCCACCTCATGCCACCTGGACCCAAAAGCAGGGACCACCTTAGAAGCAAATCACAGGGACAGTACATGAGGACGAACCATCTGGATTCCTGTCCATCCTTATGTTGTCATTTAAATGTGGCTCTAAATTTCTTCTTAAACCTGGACTATCCACACTGCTTCCCTGTGCCCCAGGGCAAGGTTAGGAGAGCTCCAGGGTTCCTGCCCAGAGACGTTCAAGCTTTAGCACAGTTCAGAGCATCAGAGCATCACATCTGTACCAAGCAAGCCACAGTGAAGCCTTCCTCATCTCTTCCTAAACATTGCATGGGTGAATTTTAAGCCTGACCTGCACAATGTAAAACTGAACAAATGAATAGAGTGTGTATGGATGTAGCATGTGTAAGGTCACACTTCAGCCCAAGGGTGTGATGTTTGCTATGGCATGGTAAAAAGAGGCTGCCCAGGAGTCATCAGGAGCAAGAATTCATCTTGCACATCCACAAATAGAGACTTCTCACTAGTGGATGGGGCTGTCCCATGTGCTGTGCAGGTTGGCCAAGCATGCATGCAGTATCTATCTAAGATATACTGGCGTGAATATGTGCTTCACAGCTGACCTGTGCTCCCAATGGTCATTCAGCAGAGGTTTCCAAACAGCTGGCAGCTTGGGCTGTTGGTATTCAAATGTAACAGGAATATGGCAGAATACTGCAGAAAAAGATAAACTACTAACAAAAACATGGAGCAGCAAGGTGTGCCAGTGGTGAGCTACAAGATCCTTCCCACCTGTATGGGAAGGTCATATCCTCTATGTGGTACCACTTAGGGCAGCCCCTGGCCAATGCCTCCATCATCTCAGACTGCAGATTACTCTGTGACAATATTCAAGTCCTTTTTTCTGTTATTATAGAGTCACAAATCATACAGGACAAATGATAACACAAGAACGTGTGTAATCCTAGATACTGCCTGGTGTTAGATTAAAATGAGAAGCTGTGGATTCTTTCTTCTGATTCCCTTTTTGCTAGCTTTGAAATATAATTATATAATTCTTTTTCTTCTTAAAATATTTATTTTTTACTCAAATACTAATTATCTCACAGACAATAAGAATTCAGGTCTGATGTTGACACTGTTCTTTCAGAATTGGCCTATATTAAGGAAAAAATAGAACCATGAAGGAATTTCATCATACAAGAAAATATGTAAACTGTCAAATACCACTGCTAAAATTTGAACTTTGGTAAATAAAAGGCACAATAATCAAAATTGATTGGGAGTCATAATTTTTGAGTGGGTAATTGTTATTTCTTTTCTAAGTCAGTATTGGCTCTTACCCCAAAAGAAAAGCCTTACTGCATTTCTGTTAAGGCTCAAATGTATGGAAAGCATCAATCTAGAAAAAGCTTTCTGTAGGAGGTAAACGCAACTCCCCTTTGCTCAAAGGGGTTAAAAGTGTTGGAGAAACATGTCTGTGGCCTCCGTTTTGTATAGAGATGCCATTCATGAGGGAAATGAACTTTTTTCTCCAGAGAGGAGACCGGTCAGAGGAAATATATATAGAAAGCAAGGAAAAATTAAAGGAAAGGGAGAGGGAACACAGCTCAGTTTCTTTTCTTCAAGGATCACATTCCTGAGGACATTGTTCCTAGAAATACAGTATTGTTCATACGAGGGTGTCTGCTGTGTGTGTTTTCCAGGGCAGGTACTCCACCTCTTCCATCTCTACCGCCTTTTCCTCCCATGCAAGCCTGACAGCTCTGCCTCCAGTCCAGCCGCTGACCCCTGTGAGCCACAGCCTCAGTCCTCTCTGGGTGGCTCTGCCACATCTAGGACTTGGTGCCACCCACCCACCCACCCTGTCAGGAAACAGCCCAACTTTGTGCTTATTGGCCTATGCCGTCCCAAGCCAAATTTCATACAGTCCTAAGTCAAAGCCAGGGACCCCTTGGCAGGTTCCAAATTTTCCTTGTCCAGGTGCTTCCCACATTGTTAGCTGCACCCTTTCTTTTCCCAGCCCTCAAAGCATCTGCTTCATCACCACCTGAGTCTGCTCAATAACCACATGTAAATCAATCAGTTGCATTATTTAGCTCTGAGTGTTGATCCAGAAGGAGCCATTACGAGACTGAACCCATTACACTGACTTGGGAGGAATTACTTAAATATCAGTCTGCTACAGAAGAGATGTTTTAGCTTTTCTGATTCACCCTGTCTTAAAAGATCGACTGATGCAGATATATCATTTGAAGGTTAATTGCCAGTGAATTCCTATATTAATACTTTTTTTTTTTTTTTTTTTTTTTTACCAAAACACTATTTTGAGATTTAGAATAATTTACCAATGAGGAAGACAGACAGAACATATATTTCATTATTTAATCTATGTCATGTAATGCTTTAAACAAAAGGTTTTTTTTCTAAAAGTTTCTTGCTAGCAACACTTTGAAAATTGAACTAAGAACTTCATCTGCCTTTATCCAAGGCAGATAATGTGTTACACTTCTCTATTTCAGAAAGGTGCGTGCCTGAGGATATTTCTTTTTACAGACCCAGCAAAAGCCTTTTTAAGGACTGAATCTTTCTTTGATACAGTAAGCAAAACGTTGGAGGCCTCAGCAAGTGTAAAATAATGAGGCAGTGCATGCAAATGTGCCTTTGATGTGTAGTATATCATTGTTCTTGCTGTGATGGAAGAAAAAAGTGTGTGACTAGATGCTCAAATTTGTAAAGTGAAGCATCCTTCTATGCCAACAGATTGCACAAAATTTATTAGTATCAGAAATCTGTGTTCTGCTAGAAAAGTCGTTAATATTTTCTTGCAAGGCCAGCAGTCTTACAGGTGACTTTTATGCTGTTTGTTTTCATGAAGATCTCACAAAGATAAAATACCCGTGCTTTGAATTTTTTCTGCTGAAAAGATGTTTTCAAATGTAAATGATTTGTATTAGTCTGTTCACATTCCCATGTGTATTCATCATGTTTGCTCAAAACTATAAACACAGAAAATTACGGACTCCAAAATACAATTGATTTCACTTTGGCTTCAGTTATCATTGAACCATGACTGGGATTTCTGGCTCACTTGGAGGGCTGCAGGAGAGCTTGAAACTTCTATGTATCTGGAGGCTATGCCTGAAATGGGCCTTATGACTGACAGTGCCATTGCCAGTCCCAGTGCCAGTTGCTGGCAGGGCTTGAGGGAACTGCCCCATTTAGCTGAGAAAATACCTGAACAGTTTGGAAGGCCTGAAAGATGGTGGTGAGACAGGGAGCCAGGTGGCCCTGGCAGCTTCAGCACTTCTCAGCTGCTATCACATCATTGCCATGGAGCACCTAAGCTCAGCAAATCCCCCAGTTCCAATATTTGGTCAGATCTTTTTTGCTAAGCAATCCTGCAAATTCAGTCTCTATTAAAAGACATAGAGCACCATCAGTGGAAATTCAGGGCACTTTTTATTTTGGTATGTAACTAACTGTGGCATGTAAGTCAGATGTAGGCTGTGAGCTGTGGCCTTTACTATGCAGCAAATCATACTAACTCATCAGATCTCTATTGTGACTTCTAAACTGTACAGAAATTATAACAACTAATTTATAGTTTAAAATAACTGTTTTAAGGCTGTTGTTTCTTACAGTCTTGCTCTTCCCATAAATCTGTGTCTTCTGCAGGAAATGGGCACACCACTGAGAGACTCAGAATTATAGCAGACCTTACATAGGTCAGTGTTCAAATTGCAGGAGAGAAGCAAACAACGTTTTGCAGGTGGTCAGACCTTATCTTCAGAAGTACAGTATGTAGAAAAGAGGTTTCTGCATTATGCAGTGTTTGTCCTGTATTGTAAAATAAAATCTGCATATTCCTACTGTCCATATGTTTTGCTTTCCAACATTATTAACTGTTGTACGCAAAAATATTACGGAAAATAAAGATATGGTTATTTCACTTAGACTGTATTGTTCCAAAGGAAAGTAATTGCATTAACATTTTTCCTGCCTCGGCTCTCAATGGAAATCAGTCTCTGCTAGTCATAGATTAAACCAGCATTATCTCCCTGTTCCATGGCTTTCTTGGTTTCATTGAATCACAGTTGCTGCATGGTTATACTGAAAAATGTTCTTTTTTTTCCCTAAGTACAAATATTCTGCCAGGAGTGCAAAATCAGGTATTGTTAACCTTCATGCTCTTCAATATTTCTCATGTCTACCCCCCACTTCGCCTGCAAATGTACTGTAAGTAAAAATGACTTTCTTTTTATATTATCTTGATCGTTTGATTCATTTGGAAAAATATGCTGATTGTCACCTAAAAGCTACCACTTTTAATGCCGAGTGGCTGATAGGAATTTGTCAGGAAAGTGAATTTGCTCAGATGTACCTTAAGAAAAGAAAGGAGAAATGCAATTGGAGAGAAATAGGTATTCACAAAGTACAGGTCTCCTGTATAGAAATAGTGCTCAGTAGCGCTCTCTTACATTGCAGCCTGCAACAGGATCTTAGTACAGACCTACTGAGCAACACTAGCAGGCAGCAAGGTAGGGACACAGGGTAAGGACGTGGGTGCAGTCTATTCCCTATCCCAGCTGAACGGTGCTCAGACCAGGGAATGGCACAGGTGAAGCCAGTGCTCTGCAGTTAGTGCTATGTCAGCACATCTTCCCACTCTTTGCTAGTGGTGATAACAGAAGGTCTTGAGACATCTTGAGGTGATGCATCAGATTCAAAGCATCTTGCACGTAGGGTAATTTCATACAGACTTTTATTCCAGGAGTGTCTTTTCAGATGAGGCGCAAGTGTGGGAGATGTGTCTGGGGGTGTTTTTTGTTTGCTTTATTTTTTTCTCAGAATTTGGTCTCAGACTGGGATTTTTAAACAGTTTGACTGAGCTGACAAAAACCTTATGAAGCTCAGCAAGGGCAAATGTCAAAAGCCCCTGAGGAGGAACAACCCCAGGCACCAAGACAGGCTGGGGCTGAGCAGCTGGGAAACAGCTCTGAAGAGAAGGACCTGAGGGACCACAAACAGAACAGGAGTCAGCAATGTGCCCTGGCAGTTTTCATGTACTGAGCTGTATCAGCAAGGGTGTTGCCAGCAGGTCAAGGAAGGTGATCCTTCCCCTCTGCTCAGCCTTGCTGAGACATATCTGGAGTGCTTGGACCAGTGTTGGGTGGCCTTGTACAAGAAAGACATGGAAATACTGGAGAAAGTCCAGTGAGGAGTTATGAAGATGATGGTCTGAAGCATCATACATGTGAAGGAAGACTGCATGAGCTGAGACTGTTTAGCCTGGGGAAGGCTCAGGGGGATCTTATTTAGTGTCTACAGCTACATGATCTCAGAGGATGGACAGAAACCAGACTCTTTGTGAAGGTGTTCTATGAAAGACAATGGGCAACATATAAGAGTTGCATTAAGGAGAAAAGAAAATCTTTACAGCAATAGTGGTAAAACACTGAGACACGTTCCCCAGAGAGGCTGTGAATCTCCATCCTTGGAGGTACTCAGACCTTGTCTGGCCAAGACCCCAGGTAACCTGCTCTGCAGCGGAGTTAGCCCGTTTTACATGGGAGGGTTGGACCAGATGACTTCCAGGCTTCCTTTCTAGTCTGCTATTCTGTGATTTTAAGATTCTGTGAGGTCAGCTGTCAAATGTGAGACTCCAGCTATTGAGGAATTTATAAGCTGAGTGCTTTGATTTTCATGAAAAGAGTTTTCAAACCTATGAATCTTGTTTATCATGTCAGGAGGTTGAGTGAGAAAATTTGAATTCATCAATACAGCCAGTATGTTCCATAGAAAGATGGCTTTGGTCTGAAAATTTAAGCAGTATAAAGCAGGAATGAATAGGCTTTATTAATTATTCTTAGGTCCCCAGCATTGACAAGTGACATACTTCATAGGTCCAGCTTGTAGTTTGTGCCAAAGCTATACCTATGAACTTCTGTAGTTATCTTGTATAGAGAGATATGCTCTCTATTGTTGATGTGATCTAAGAAAGTTTAATTTCTAGTATAACTTTAGTTTTCGTTTGTTGATGATACTCTTGTCATGCTGCAGTCACCGCTCCAAGACCCATCATATGTGCATCACAGCACTGAATGCCTTCTGTGGGTCTGAGATGGTTCAGCTATTTTTTCTTTCTTCCAGCTTCACAACGTGGTGTTTGTTCAGTGGCGAGTAGCATGTTACGTGTTTGGGACAGCATTGACAATATCCCATATGCTCTCCTCCACAGTTCTGCCTTCTTGTGGCTCTTGACAAAGCTCTATCACTTTATGCTCAAATACTGCATTTGAAGTAACCTGTTCCGCTGTTACCCCTGGGGGGTGCATTTGAGACGTACTGTATCTTGGCACTGACACTACTCAGGAGCAAGGTCAGTCTGGAGGAGGAAAACTGGCATGCACTAAACATTTTTGCTGTCTTGCCCTAGGACTCCAGGTTATTCTCACCTGCTTCCTGGTTCACTAATCCATCCACTCAACTTAAGCCTTTGATGTATTATAAACCGTTATACCTAAACACTATGAGCCTTGTTGACAAACACCAGTCTGAAGATAACCCTGCTGTATGTGGTCAGCATGCTCTTACACTCCCAGAGTCTGAAGGTTAAACATAGCACACTGCAGTGGTAGTCTATCTCTCATGTGGCTGATGCAAGTCTCCATAACTTATTTCAGGCTTTCATTTTGTTTTCACATTATGAGATAGTATGAAAACTGTTGCCTGTATCAGATTTTTAAAAGGGAATGTAATCAAATCGCTCTCTGTTCTGCATCCAATGCCACAGTCAAGATGCTTTAGCAGTGCAGTGACTCAGGGTAAAGGCTGACATCTGAAAAATGCTCACATCGTGCTAATGGTGAGCGGGTAGCTTGTGCAAACAGAGGAAAGCTAACTATTGAGGAGTATGAAGAGAATTTAAATCGACAAAATCTTCCTTGAAAAAGCTGAGGTCAAATCTGAATCCAATGTGCTTTCCGTAGCTTTTGGGTTTAGAGGAAAGGGGGTTTGTTCATTTATTTGTTTGGTTTTTTTTTTCAGAGGTCAAGAGAGAGTTTGCACCTTGGGAAGGCTGCACATGCTAGCTTTTTCTAAAGGATGATCTAGAAGTTAGGAAAATAATTATCTTGATTACAATAACCCTCCGCCTGGAGACTGTGAGAAAGAAATGTTTCTCCTTTGCTTTTTATTTCACAGTTGAACTTTACAGTTACTTAGATTTTATTTTGCTTATGGTCTTAGCCTTACACAAACAACAAGCCAAATAAAACAAATCCCAAAGCATATAGCGTTACATCTCCCAGGCAGATGTAATTTACAGAAACAGTAGGCACACTTCAGGAGTTCACTGTGGTTTCAGAAGCATTTCCAATTCTAGCTATAATTCCCATGCTTAAATTGGGGCTCCTGTAGTATCTCAGTAGCCAGAATTAACTTCGCAAGTGCATATATACTGCAGAGCAACAGAGCTTAATACAAGCAGTAAATCTGCCGCAGTGAGGTGGAGAGACCCTGCTGGGAGCCTGACACAATGGAAGCTAAAGCCTGTTTTTATATGGGTTCTCAAGGAAAGAATGGGGTGCATCTGTGTGGAGGCATGCATGAACATACCAAGTGTGTCACATGCTGTAGTCAAGGCTGCTTGAAGCTACAGACACAGAACAATTCCCTTCAGAAAACATGATTCTGTTACATAGGTAAATTGTCTGACTAAATCTTAATTTCCATTATTTAAACAACAAGTCTGATGATGTAAACAGAAGGGGAAAAGTTGGAGCCAAATTTCAAAAATGAGGAAATCACAGGAACACACCATCCATTTGTCAGGTCCAAACTGATTTTCTTTCATCAAATGGAACACTTTTTTTTTTTTTTTTTGGTACTGAAAATGCCACTATTTTTAGTTAGCATTTCCCATTTTTAACAGAGGCATTCTTCTTTCCATAGATTTTAACATTCTTCATAAACAATCTAATTCAGAGCAGAAACTCATTTCAGAATGCTGCCATTTCTCATACAATGAAAATCTTATTTCTCTCAGCCATCCCCAGTGCTAAATCCTGTTTTTTTAGGATAAGAAATATTTTCCTGTGGTGGTAGATCAGAGATCCCTTGTCTGGTGCAAGGCTTAAGTCTTCTTTCTAAGAAGAGCCCCGAGAACCACTTATCACTGGTCTTCTCTGGAAGTTCCTGTTGACTTACTGAAGATAACAGGAACCAGAATTTCTTACAGAGTTCAAAATAAGTTAAAAATCTTCCCTGCTGTTTTCAATAACCAGTCTCCTGTGGTCCATTTTCAGTTTTCCTACATCAAGGAGATGTAGGAAAACTAGCTGACTACATCAACTACTTGCCCTGTACTATCTTGGAGGACGTCCCAGGTCAAAGTCAGGGCCTGGATGAAATAAATCTAAGACCAGATTTGGCAGTTTGTAACACAAGAAATGTAGGTAGATAGAGGAAATAGAGGATATGAGGACGTGTGTAACGGTGTACACCTTCCAGTAAGCCTACGAATAGCTGGCAAACCAAACAGAAATGCTTTGGAATAAATGTCTGCACTATCTGCTGTTGTTTTCAAAATAGGCCAACAGGATCCCATGTAGCAGACCTGTGATCCCCAAACACCTCTTCATCTGAAAGCCTCTGGGATTGGTCTTGGGCCTGCGTGTTACCTCGCAGAGCCTGTTTCTACACATTAGCATTATGCAAAGATGGAGCTGTTGGCAGCACGATCCTACTCTGGTGTTTTGTCCATAGGTAAGGCTGGAGACCATTTTGATAGTCAGTGATTGACAGGAATCTTTCTTGTCTTCAGAAGACATTAATTGTATTAATTTTATATGCATTGATATTAAATATTATAATTGACTATAAATGGCCACTTTTCATTGTTAAGGAAGCTACCTTTTTCTGACTGCTCATCATCTCAACAATGTATCAGATGTTTAGGGTGTCACTGATGGTCAATGGATGGAAATAATCCCTGGTATTAGTCTCCTGTGCTTAGATATTGGACCTTTGGAGATGGTGTCTCTTCATTGACTATTAGGGAGAGCTTGAAGGTGAAGTCTTCTCTGGAGTCCAGAGAAATGGGGTTGATAATTGTGGTTTATCTGGCAAAGTGGATAGCCCTAGACTTCAGCTTGATCTGGGTCTGAAACAGATTTTATCCCATAGTTGCATGCACATACACATTTTCCATTTAAAGTTTCTGTCCTTCCAACAACTTCTGAGGTTTCTCCTCCTGAATCATGTGTGTGGAGGGAAGGAAGGAGACAGGGAAGGTGGAGCTTTGAATATGTTCTACATGGTCTCATAAACATGCTATGGGCTTTATATCCACTTCTGTTTGCGTGAACAAGAGTTAAATTATTCAGAAGAAATGAAGATAGAAGGTGGAATGAATCAAGGAATTTAGATTAATGAAAATTTAGTTATTAAGTCTACGCTGTGTAATCCAGTCCCAACAAAAATGACCACTGGCATGCTGGAAAATCTGAAAGTTCAAACACAGTCACAATAGAATGAACAAAAGAACGAACTCACAATGAAGTTTTATCCCATGAAATTGATTATATGACAAAGATTTTTCTCTTTATTCTTCTAATTTTGAAACAGAAACCCACATTTTCATGAAAAGCAACAAAGCAGAACAGAATATTTATTGTCCAGAGTCAAATGAAGTTTTTTAAATAATTCCAGAGTCACTATTGCCCCCAAATACTGTTGTCTTTAACAACAGTACATGATGGAGATGGTTGGTATTTATAACTGTGTTTCTCTCTGTCAAGAGAAATAGCACCTGAAATAGCAGCCAACCTTCTTAGATTGTTAACACAATAAATTGATACCTAAACAGGAAATGCATGGTACTGTGCTGGGTGGCATGCAGTGTGACAGGACAATGACTTTACCTTCTAGTTCTCACCTTTGGGGAATGATCACCTTCATGCTGCTGAGGAAAAAGTGTCACATGAATATCAACCTTGGCCTGCAGAGGCTACGTCTTTTTTTCTATATATGATGATTAAACCCCCAGCAGTAAGTTCATATGTTAACCACCCTAGCTATCCGTTCGTTATTCATCTGTGATTCATGTAGTTCATAGTGAGGAGGTCTTTCCTATTAATGGATCAGTGGGCTGGTGGGACTCCACAGTGTGAGCTCTTTCTCTTTGGCTGCAGGGAATGCTATTGAGTTGGCTGAATTCCTACTCTCTCATAGTGAACACCAACTCTGTGGACAACATTTGCACTTCAGCTGTATCACAAAACACGACTATTGTCTTTACTGGGAAAGTGGAAAATTCTGCTGGCTGGATTTAATAAATTGTTAAAATTTCCTCCTTGTTGCTCAAGTTCTTTTGATGTCATTGGGATAACATCAGAAGTGTTTAGTGAAGCAAAAATATTATATGCTTTGAAGCCATAAGTGGGAAAATCTATACAGCAGGGCCTGAATACTCAGGCTGTCCCCACAAATGTAATGTCATGATGATCCATACTACATATATACGTTAGTTACTTCTGGGCTGGACAAAGTAGCTTCTGCCAAGGGAGAAACTTGGGCACAGACACCATGAATGTTACAGACTTCAGGAAGTTGACAGTACTTACTCTGAAAACATGATATGCTCTCCAACACTGGTGATGAAAACAGTAGATATGGACACACTGTTCCTCAGAGCGTTGCTTACCAGCTAGGCTTTCAAGCCAGCTGAAGTACAGGAAGTACATGAAGTGCATGAAGTGCAAAATGCAGAGTAGGATTTGGTTTAATAAAGGTGGAACAGTTTAATTCCAGTGTAAAAAGAAAGGCTTCCAAGTGATTATAATAGTTACCTGGCATTCCCTAATCAGAGTTTGGTTCCTGGTTTGATCATAGACGGTTCACTAGTCTGAAACAGAATGAGGGTTTATGTCATGGTCAAATCACCTAGCAGCTAACCACAAAGGAACACAGGGTTCAATGTGATAGCATGATCAGCATCTTCCCTCTGAAAACCAGGGTCACAGAATCACAAAATCATCTAGGTTGGAAAGGACCTTGAAGATCATCCAGTCCAACCATTAACCTCACACTGACCGTTCCCAACTACACCAGATCCCTCAGCGCTATGTCGACCCGACTCCTAAACACCTCCAGGGATGGGGACTCCACCACCTCCCTGAGCAGCCCATTCCAACGCCTAACAACCCCTTCTGGAAAGAAATGCTTCCTAATATCCAGTCTAAACATTCCCTGGTGCAACTTGAGGAACTTTTAAGGTTTCTGAAATGAGGCACCTCCAAAATGAAGGTATCAATAATACTTTGCAATGTTTGAAAATCTTGTGCAGTGTTTTCTTAGAGGCTGGAGTTAGTGCATAGCTCTGAGCATATCCCAGTACTAAGAGGAAGCAGGGTCAGATAGCTCTGGAGCAGGTGAACATGACAGTTTCAGGAAAATCATATGTTAAGAAACAGCTGGGTTAATACAACAGTTCCTGCAGCTCCCACATTATCAACATACAAAGGAACAGACATTTGTCTTCCAACTGGGCAGACAACACAAATTGATCTTAAAGCTTTCAAGAAGAAAAATGGTAAAAATAGCTAATTTACCTGATTTATGTGAGCCATTAACAATGTACTACTATGTTCTGGTTCAACTTGGGTTGTAAATTTCTCATGACAAAGAAGACAATTAAGGAAAAACAGGTAAGAAAATTAACAAATCGTTATTTTACTAATTTCTACTTAGCAAAGATTTCACCACCACCCCCCTTTCAACCAAAGACTCTTCCAAGGCATCTCAAATTGCTGTCTGAATGTGTATGTCTTTATATCTCTTGCTTCAGCTGATAGAATCAAGATCTAGTCTCTGGAAGTGATTTTAATTTCCCTTCTTATGTTATAAAATAGTTTATCTACCTATTTTTGTACCAGATCAAACTGATTTACATAAAATTAAGCTAGTTTCTTATTAAAATTAAGAAAAAAGCTTCATTTTCTTCCCCTATTTCTTGCATGCTGGTCCTGTATTAATCAGAAGCTACGTTATGTTGTGTCTTTGGGAAGACACCATATATCTTTTCCAGTGCTCTGCAGGAAAGTTGAAGCAAGAACTGGGTGAAAAAAGAGTCTGCTATTCTGTCATACATTCAGTCTGTGCAGGTAAACAGAACAGGGATTTCAGCTCCAAAACATGACTGGGATCCTCCAACACAGGGAGAGGTGTGGTGCTCATCTGATGCCATGGTGCTCTGCTGCCTTCTTCTGAGACCCCATGAAAAGTGTCAACACTAGCAAGAAGAGCATCAGAGAAGGCTCACAGCAATTTTATTGTTCTGGATGGGTGAAATGACTTCTAGCTGGGTGAATCAGTGGTGAATGTTTCTTACATTCACCAATATTTGATTCTTCTCTGACCAATCAACAGAAACGTTTACCAGAGTCCAGTTCCAAATGTAGCAGCAAATCCCCGTGTATGGAAAGCTTTGCTGAACCTCCAGAGCCCACAAGCACCATGCATGGACAGGGCACACCAAGCGGGCATAACCTGTGTCTGCTGCCTCTGCCGTCTCCCTGTGCAGCCTCCACCTCATCCCGGCCATTCTGAAGAAGCCAAATTTAGGAGTTTATAAATGAATGCACTTTCAAGCATTGCCTGGATATAAAGTGAAGTCTGAATTTTGCCTAAACCCAAAGTTTTAATAAAAGAGAACCCTCTCTCTTTGCTCCTTCTCTTTCCACCAAAAAGAAGTGCCTGTTGGCACAAGTCAGTGTGTCGCTTGCCTGGATCTCTAAATGAGTTGTGCTCCAGAAACCTAAACATGGCAACTGTGTAAAAGATATGTAAAGATGTCCACTTAGTTTTTGGGTGGAAGTATCACTGGTAGTCCTCATTCACTTCTTAGGCAGATAATCTGTAATACCTCCAAAGGAAACATGATTAAGACAGTATCTTTCTTGATTGTTATTTACAGACTTTCCACTACACATTTTATTCTGACTATCAAAATTCACTGAGAGAATTTATGAACTGGTAGAGGCAAGGATAACACCTAATATTTTGGATGGTAGCAAATATTCCAGCAGCCTTGATGGGAAAAAGTCTGGCTCTGTAATAACATTCCTGCAGTGATTACCAAAACCTCTTGGTCAGGATCAGGAGCAGCCCTACAAGATATACAGTGTAAGCTGGGATAAGAAAGTTAAATTAATTCTAAGCAAAGTGGACCATTAAACTAGATGTTTCTTTGTATATGGTATTTATTTATGATTTTTCCCTTTGTCTTATTCTTACAGAGTTCTGAAAGGAATTTCTCTGCAGGCACCAGACCATTTCTCCACAGATCTTCCCTTCAGATGTGGCTTCTGTTTAAATCATGGTACATGTGAAGTGATAAGGGAGAACAGAAGGTATGATATTCTTTTCCAAGAGAAGCTTTAAAGGATGATAAATATTTGTCTAAGTGGAGCATTCAAGCCATATGCAAATTTGCATAATAGCACTCCAGGTGATGTGACGCATGGTAATTACTTGTAACTTGATAAAACTGAGAAATTCAGGAGTATGCTGATGACTGCAAACATTCATCTGAGGAAAACAACATTACCTCTTCACTCCTTAATAAAAGTATTATGGGGAAAAGATGTCTTTAGGGAAGGACATGAAGGACATGTCCAGCTGGACGTGAAGGACATCTTGTCACCTTCCAGGAGTGTGATCATTGCATGCACCTGATCGCTTCCTGTTCATAGCTATGCCTTTCAGCTTTTCAGCTTGCATCTATTCCTTAAAAACTTAAAGATACACGTGATCCCCCAGGATTGCACATAGAGGCCTGACTTTTCCAGCTCCCACAGCAATATGCCTTGTGTTCTAATCAGCTGCTCTCAATTAACAGCACTTGCATCATCAAGGTGAAGAGGAATACATCGGACTCGCTCATCCATAGGCAATTAAATTAAACAAACAGAACCTTTATGCTTGAGACATAGCAGGGGAAGGTCAATACTTCAGAGCAAATAAATAGTAGATTGTAGCAGTGCAAAAAGATATAACTAAATTTCCACTTAACTTGTATTTAAAGTACAGACTAGAACCATGTGACTGATTGAATGTGACAAGATTTTGCCATTAATATTACTTGGGCCAGAATTTCATTCTGGGGCAGATTTTTACCTACTGGGATACTTTTTTCTACATCTGAGTGAAGGAGGAGAGGAGTTAAAATGGGTAACACAATTGTCTTCACTTTAAAGTGTCTTACAAGGGGAAAACACATCAAGATCTAGGAAAAAGAGTCATGCAAGTAGTTATGGTAGTAGTTATCTCTCTTTTAGTTTCATTGTGAAGTGAGAATAAAGATGTTAGGGAAGCAGAAAAGAGGTAGATCAGTAAAAGCTCCAAAATGTGGACTTCAAAGAAGAGAGTTTCTAATGTTCTCTGGTCTACACAGTTTGCACAGGCAGATCCATTCTTGTATTGATGGCACCTGGGATTCTGAAATATCAGAGCACAAGTGTTTCATGCTACTGGTGCACTCCTGGGAGGCTCTAAGAAACAAATACAACACTGAAGTGTAATCCTGGACTCCATACTAGAACAAGAAGGGTTTTTCTACTGACCCTTTTGTTACCAGCAGTCTCCTGACTGCTTCATCTGTCTCTTCATGTTCCCCCAGCAAGCAAGGAGCACTGGGACTATCTTTAGGGTGGCAACAGGCAGTTTTCCTTTATTCCTCCAAAAGTAGAATCATTACTGGAAAAAATCAAATATAAATATTCATTTTTTAACAACAGTTGCCACAGGCAGAGCTTTAACTCATGCCACATCTGCCTTTTAAGAATACAATTTTATTAATATGCATTGTATTTAGGGGAAGGATTGTCATATTTTATTGTACCATGGGAACAAGAGCACTTTGATTATATACAAAGAACATAATTAGAAAAGAAATAACTCAAACAGCAAATCCCTCCTGAGTGTGAGAAACAGTAAGTGTGAAATTATGAAGAAGTTTTCAAATCTTTTATTTTGGAAAGTCAAACACTGAACAGACTTCAGAAACTGCATGAGCTCACTTGTAGGCTCAAGGTAAGGCAGAGACCTGAAAAAAAGGATCAAAAAGGACACATAGTTTTCCTGGTATTGTTCTTTGACACTGGGGACAAGCGATATGTAATTGC
The DNA here is from genome assembly GCF_965140245.1 of Athene noctua. Taxonomy (NCBI): domain Eukaryota; kingdom Metazoa; phylum Chordata; class Aves; order Strigiformes; family Strigidae; genus Athene; species Athene noctua. The sequence goes on along the minus strand of NC_134037.1, from coordinate 249,393,916 downwards.
TTGGATCCATGCTATTAACCTTTCATACCTTCCTACACCATGAGGGTATCTAACGTGCCTGTAGAGAATGGTCCTTAGCCTGTGCTAACACCCAAATTGTGACTATGACTTCTTTGGGAGAGTGCTAATCAGCCTGGATGAACACGTGCTACATGTTGTAACACAGTTCAGTAGTGTAAGTTCTCAAGTGTCAGGGCCTGGCACCTTCCTTGGCATTGTTTAATTTACTGTTACAGATGTAGCTGAAATATATTCAAACAGAAAAATTAAAGGGCTCTGGGATTCCTTCCTCCTGCACTTGTAGTCCTGTTTAGGGCTACAGTTTTACATTTGCTGGTTTGTGTTTGTATCGTTAACCCTTTTCAGTCACATGCTATGGCACATCCAAGGTGTGTGGCATTCCTGGGGGCTTGACACACTGTACCTCTAAACTTTGGCCAGTAAAATGGCTGCTGCTGGGATTCCCAGAGACAATCTCTCATCACCTACACCAAAGCCCTTTCTTTCCTACCTTCTGCTTTCTTCTACTTCATATATTTCCCCATTTAAGTTCCTTATGATGTCTCCCTCTTCCTGAGCAAGCTGAGAGTCTCCAGGCTCCCTTTTGGACTGATTGCATGGGGCCATTCTGGGTTTTGTGCTAGAAACACTCCCAGTCTTTTTCCTTTCCTTTATGAACAGTAGCAGAACTCAGTGCTGAGGAAGCAAAGTTCACGACAAAGGAAAGCTAGGTTAGGTAGGAAAGCAGGGGCAGAAATCCCAAATTAGTTCTTTTGCATCCTTCCAGTAATGGCTGCCTAGTCTGTCATTGTTCTGTCTTATCTGTCAGGCTCTGGGAGATGCTTTCTTATTTGAGAGTAGGGCCAAGCAAAAGTCCTTTCATTCAGTTGAGGCTGTATTAAAACCACAAAATTAAACCATAACTGAAACCCAGGCAGATGTGCAGAAAATCATCTCTCTCAGCCACAGGTACCAATTGTTAGTACCTACATCTGTGCTTCTTCAGACATTTGGTGCTTGGGCACAATTCCAAGCAAGGTTTGGATCTGCTCAGATAAGAAACTCCATATAGAGAGATTATGCTGGAACTTTGTCTGTTGTGGTTTTCGTGTGGGCCTACATGGGTTGGAAAAACATCTTGGTAACTGATTCTGGGTGTTCCTGAGACTGACCTCTGCACTTAGCAGCATGCAGCATAAGTGCCTTAAGCCAGCCCAGTCATTCAGCTGCTGTTTGGGAAGCAGAAGGAAAGATATGTTTGTTTTTTTTGAAAAGAAAGTGTGTGTTTGACTCACATTTTCATGTCTGCAACATGGTGGCTATTGTCTGGTGCTTACACCTGCTATTACTAGAAGAGTTGTGCGTGAAGGGACCGATGCATGAGATGTAGAGATTCCGCTGAGCAGCAAGGGAGAGCTCCTCTCCAGAGCCAGCAATTACAGCGCGTGCTTCAAAGTGAGAAGGTTCAAGAAGGTCAAACAAGATCTGCTCACTTTTTTTCCCCCACTATTTAAAAGCATAAAATAGTGCAAAAGTGTTCTTTGTTTGAACGATACAGGGTGTTATCTTGAACACAAATGCAGTTGCTGGATAAATGAAGCCATACTATACTCCCTTAGGGAAGGTACCTAACAGAGTGCTACTGTCGGTCTGGGGTCCCTTTCTCTGCAGTGTGCTCTGTGTGTACTCTTTGTGATAATGGCTTTTAAGTGGGATTACTGGGTTCCTCAGACCTAACGCGCAATGGGAAGTTCTGAGCATTCATTTCATATCCATGAAGGAAAAACACAGATATAGCAAAACATACATATACTAACATTGCTAATATGAAAACATGATCTAGAAGCACAGAAGATGTTACCTGGCTGTAACTATGGAAGACTAATTAAGGGTTTTTCTGCTGTGTACAGCCAGAAGCTGATGGACTGCACAGTTTTTAAAACAAGTGAAAACAGAGAAGGAAACACTAGAAAAGGAAATAACAAAATAACGTGGAAAATTATCATACTAGAGAAAATAGTCTGAAATCCAAATAACAAATAGGAATGACAATTCTGGGTAAAAATATGTGTAAATTATAACAAATAAAAAGTATTTGTATTACTTTAATGTAAGTGGGTCTGGCAATGATTGCTTTAACTTACCGAACAATTGCCATTTTAAAACATCCGTAAGAAATTTTGTAAGAAGCTTTCATAACTAATTTTTGGTAATGAACAGCAAACATAGGATAGGGAATGTAGTAGGGATCAAAGATCTGCCTTTTGTTGCTTATTATTTGAGTTTTGGTCTTAGGTTTCAATTTCCTTTCTTTTTCTCTCTGTTATTTTTTTTTTTTTTTTCCCAGGGAAAGAAGGACACGTCATGCATTGTTATAAAAAAAATAAGTACAGAACTTCATTTGAAACTGTATTTTGCTATAAATTAAGCCAAAGCTAAATTCACCACGTCAGAGTTCTCAGTTATGTGGAGTTTGACAGAAGATGACATGTTCTAGAAAGTAGGGCCTTGTAGCCATTATTTGACTTCTTTGGCAATAACAGCATTGTTAGCACACTTAAAGATTGCCTAGGAGGCAGCAGAACGTTTGATGACCATGTATGATGCCAGTTTCTCCAAGTATTAGGTTGTGCAACCTGAGGAGCGAGAACCCTTCACGCATTCATCTTCTAGTTGAAATAACATTTTATTGAAAAGATTGATACGTGTCTCTTAGTTTTCCTTTTTCAATTTTATATTGGTTCTCTGTCTCTCTTGAGTCTTGTTTTCCTATTTTACCTTTATACTGAATGAGAAGAACATAGGTGCTCAATAAAGGGCTTACTAGGTTGATGCCCACTGGGAACTTTATCTAAGTATGTCAGCTAGTGGATATTACTAAATACACTACAGAATTTCACTATCTTCTGTGTAAGGCCAGCAAAGAACTAGTCTCAGGCTCTGATTGAAACATATATTTATTCTTCTCATACAGTAGGAATCTGAAAGAATATTTAAGATAAAGTGATTAAAAAATTTATAAAATTCACATGACAAAACTTAGTATCAAAGATCATGTGAGGGATAGCTGCAAAAGGAAAATGATGGGAATCCCATCACTTTGCTATCAGTGACTTGGTGTTGTGCTCTGTTAAAAGGTCTGTAGATAAGGGCCCGACACTGACACTGACAAAGCAGATCCAGCCGATCTTTCTCCTTTCTGTTTTTATGCAGCTGCCAGGCATGTGCTATAGAAATTCTGACTGTGAAGCAGAAACGATTTTTTAAAAAAAAGTAATAATTTAGTCTTCACTGTGAATGATTAAAACCTGATATTTTCAAGCAGAAATCGTTTTCTTTCCTTTGAGATTTTAACCATCTGACTCATCTGCTCCTTAAACAGCCATAACTGCTATCTGCAGTGCAATTACCCAGGTGGCTCTGTCTGAGTGTGCTATTTCTTGTTGATCCAGTAACTGATGGATAACAGGAAGTGTCTGAACATGGATGTTAAATTATATTCACTGTAGGAACAGATTTCATTGCCACCACTGTTGCTATATTTATTTAAACCAGTAATCATTGTTGCCATTTTATGTGCCCTCAGGAACTGGATGCTGCCACACTTGCCCAGCATGTCTCTTTTCCCAGAGACATAACACATGGGTGGGGCAATGGATTGAGGCAGTCGCACAAAGAGAGGACTTCAAGATTTGCCCACTGTTTACATAGCATAAGCTATGAATAGACTGGTCAAGCACAAAAGTATACACTTTGACAAGAACGGAAATAGCACCAAGCCTTTGAAACTGAGCAAATTATCATTGACCCCTGGAAACAAACAGAGAGTACATCTTTCCAGCAGGACAGTGCAGTAGTTGCCAAAATGAACACTAGACAGACCTCACATCAGTGCCTTTTGCTCATGCTGATGATCTTATAAGCTTCTTTCTGAAGCCTTATAGTTTTGTCGTTTCTGATTATTAGGAGTAAAATTTTCGATAGTTGGACATCTTGAGCTGGGAATGGTCAAGGACTTCACAAGATCATGGGTCTTAGACGTGTCTTTTTGAGATGAAAGGACTTAGCAAAAATGAAACTAAGGACTTTTTATTCCCCATTATTCTTACACGTGTCTTTAATTCTCTGCCTGGGAAGCAATGTAGAGTTTGTGAGGTGTGGGGTGAGTTGGTTTTTCGGTTATGGGCATCCTTAGCAAGGAGTGGTGACCATCAAAAAAGCCTGTCAAAAACAGTTTCCACAGCATAAGCTGATCCGAGAAGGATGGCAAGTATGATCATGGCTTTAAAATAGCATGGCTATAAAGAGAGATTGAACCAAAAAGAACTTTTTGGTTTGGAAAAGAGACAACTGGTGTAGATATATAAAAATATAAATAGCATAAAAAGAACAAGAAATGATTGGGATTTGAATGAAAACATTCTCGGAATGAAAGAAGGCCTCCCCTACCCCAGCTTTGAAGCACAAAGGAGTAGAGGAAACCTCTGGCTCTGGAAGAAAATTGAGTTTGCTGGAAGTAGGAGTATTTACTGGGGGAAGGATAATTTAGTATTTGTCCTGCTCTTATATTCCTGTCGTGCCCTCTACTGGCTTGTCTCAAAGGCATGGTGCCAGGCTGGGTAGTCCTTTCTGCATGGACCCTGTTATGATTTAAGAGACAGTACATTTTTATAGCATCTCTTGCAAGTACAAATAGTGTTAGAATAACTAGACTGGTCTTCTCCATATCTTTTTATGTACTGTCAGGAGTTCAAACACATGCATTTAGAATATATTCTGCAGTACTCTTGCCTTACATACATTATAGGTGTCATGCTGTACAACTGCCAGGATAGTCTTGTTTCTGCTCATGCTCTGAGAAGGAGAATCTGCATTTCAAGGTGAGTGTACCCACAATCATACTACTTAAACTATTGTAATATAGGAATTACAGAATTAAAAGTTATTATCCCAGGTGTGGGAGCAGGATAGAAAGAGCTTGTATTATTAAATACTTCTGTTTTGTGAGAGTGAATTGTGTTAGGAATGTTTGTAAACTGATTAGAAAGCTAATGATGTAAAAACTATGCATAAAACATAAACAGAGTCTCTCATAAGACTTTTCTGTATGCACAAAGGGTTCATAATCTGCTTCTTTCTGGCCTTGCTATTGCATGGAAGTGTTAGAGTATAATATTAACCCTGAAATGACCTTTAATTAGGAGAGTATTGGATTTCCTCTGTTATAGTGACATATCCTGTGGGTGATTAGTAGCTGGCATTGGAAAATATCTCATTTATTTTTCCAAAGATATTTGGTTTCCAACTGAACACTTTGGGTAAAGGTATCGTTGCAGGGAGATCAGCTTGAGTAAGAAAACTGGGACTGTACTCTTGAGTTGCTCCTGAAAATCTCAGGAAGATGAAGAAAACTGTATTTTGTCAAGAGACTTTTACTATGGAGTTTTCAGATCTTTCTTTTCATATCTTTTAACAAAGATAGGAAGCAATTATTCAACTTGATGAACTTTAATTGTTGTACTAATTCACTTCATTATTGTGTACGTTCTATTGATATTTATAAATCTTCCCCACTGACCTTTTGTTTACAGTATCACAGGTTAAAATGCCTTGTCTGGTTTATTTAAACTAAAACTAAAATAAAAATTAGGTAAAAGTAGAAGTTTGATACATATATTTTGTCTCTATTATGCTGTCTGTGATATATGTGTTCAGAAGATACAATGTGTAGGAGTACCTTACTGTAGGAGGTTTCAGGGTTGGTCACCTGCTGACTACATAATGAAGTGTTGCATTGCATCTCCTCTACATTGTTTCTTTCCTAAACGCATCCACGTGTATGTGTGTCCCTGAAAAATATGCAGTAAAACTGAGTGTGTGTCTGGGCACCCCTGGCAGCTATCCTACAGTGCCCCAGCTTACAGAAAGCTGGGTTCTCATGCTTCCAGAATATGACAGATTTTCTAGGTACCTTTTAAAAATATTTTAAAATAATTAAAAAAAATATTTAAAAGGTGGATGCCGGTGGTCTAGGACTTTTTCTGCAAGTCTTTTGTCTTTACTGGACATTACACTTTTCCCCAAATGATACCTTCATTTCTAAGTGCTGCATGTCACTTTCTGACTTTCACAGTGTATCACATAACCACAGATTGGAGTGTCAGAGCTTGTCCAGGGTCATCAAAACCCAGGCTTGGATAGAAAGCACTTAACAAAGTAAAAATGTGTGAGTCTCTGGAATTAAGGGTGCAAAAGACACAAGAATCTGTGAAAGCTTTATCTTTGGGAAAGGATGGAACTGATGCTGGGTGATCACATTTGAGATGTCCATAACTACCAATATAATCACTGTATAAGAATATTTTGACAATATTTCAATTAAATCGCAAAACTTACAGGGAGATATCAGTCTGTCATCTGCCTTCAAACTACTTGGATTGCTCTTCAGATCCTGCTTCGTTAATTCAAAGCTGGTTTCCTTCTAAGTTCATTCACAGTCCCAGGGTCTTGGTTTTATCCCTTACTCAGTTGATCCAAACTTTACAAATTACATCTGCCTTTTCCTGAAATGAACAGCATCCTGTTGTGGAAAAGAATTCGATTTAGTAACTCCACCTGCTGTCCTGTAGTCCCTTCTCCATGAATGAGGCTCAGGCCAGTAGTCCATCTATAAAATCTGGAGAAGGTAGAAAGCACAGAAATGGCATGGTGCTGAGAAGCTCATCTGTGATCATGGTTATTCCTCCAGCATTCAGATCCAGTTTAAGTGGGGTGCTGATGAACCAGTAATTCCTGCCATACGAACCTACAGCTTTTTCTAAGGTCTCCAGGCAGAGTTAGATCAGTGCCTGAAAGCCAACGTGACGGTGGTAAAGCCTGATAAGAAGTGAATAGTAAGTGCACCTGTATTGCTGACACAATGCTGCACTGGGCTGGCTTATCTCACCTGTTAATTATGCCCTGTGGACAGCTAGAGGTAATCAGACAGGTAAGGGGAAACAGGTAATCAGGGTAGGAGGAAAATAGGGAATAAGGAAAGGACTGATTCTTGTCCTCCTATTTCTTTCTTCTTTTTCCCTTGATTTTCTAAATAATTCCTTCCAGAAAGGATTTCCCTGTGTCCTTATTTCTCTGCTGGCTCCATGTGTCCCCTCTCTGTAGAGCTGTCAGACACCAACACAGGACACTTCAGTCTCCCCTGCCAGCCTTGCCTTAGGCAGAGCACAGGGGTGTCACAAACAGGCATCCCGAATCCAGCCCCAGACCTCGACTAGCTCTTTGTGACACACTGAGCTGGGCATGAAACATGGAACAGAACCCGGGGTTTATACACCTGGTGGGGAAATGCATGAGACCCCACAGAGAATGTCGGACATTCAACATAACTGCTCTGAGCAGCTGGTGACATTGCGTCCGCCACCCGTGCTGTGCCCGTGAGAAAGGTCCTTTGGGAAGAACCGTCTGGTGGGGGTATCCTTGGCATGGCAGGGTCTGAGTGACCCTGAAATGAACCCTGCTGCCCGTTGCGCTTTCAGTGAACACAGCAATGACAGCTGGAGTAAAGGTACAGCAATTTCACAGCCCGCATGTTCTGCTGAGGTGGAGGGCCTTGGGCAAGTGCTGCCATTGTTACTGCTGGGCCATGAAGGCAGCTGTAGCCTTCGGGGAATTTTTTAGCTAAGATCAGATTTTTAAAAGATACATTAATATGATTTTTTTTTCCCCTCCAGAGAAATAAAAGCTTTAAGGATTATAAGGGGAAAGATATTGTCATGTTTTCCTGTTCCTCTTGTATCAGTAAGGACACACTTTCTGAAAGATGACTCTGCTGCTGTTTGGCCCTTATTGACGAACACCTTTTGTAGTATACTAGCTGTTTTTTCAGTTTGAAGGCTGGCTATTTAATTTTGTCAGAAACATGCAGTTACTGTTTTATCATAGCTATTAGTTTGCTGCTCTTCACTGACAAGGGAAAAATAATTTCACAGTGGTGTATTAGAATTGTCACTGAGAATATGGACTTGTCCCCAAATCTCTCACCCTGAATACTTTCATAGAAAATGATGGCTATAGTGTGTACATGTGCCAGATATTAACTGACTATATGGTTAAATAAAAGTGAAAACAAAAGAATGTTTACTGAAAGCTGGCTTTAAATTTGTAGTGATAAATATCTCCCACTAGCCTTTCTCTCTATTTTTTTTTTTTTTTGTTATGCACCTCTAGTCAGTGCTATGTTTGTTCAGATTCCTCTGCTCAGTGAGACAACTCAGATATATAACTTTTCCTCTTGTGAGTACATCAATCAAAGCCACTCTCAAGGTTCACTGCTGACCTGTATCTTTATTGGCAATCATGTTATCAACTTGAGAAATCTATGATGTGGATATTTACATATACCTTATGGCTTTGAGCTGCACAGGGATATTTACAATGTACACAGATGCCCATGTCCTTCCAGACCAGCAACTGAAGGCCAGGTAAGGTATGTTATGTCATCCCAATGTCACAAGGCACCTAGCTAGATGTGGGCGATCGGATCAAACCCTAATATCTGGCAAAATGGATTGTGCCCATGGTGACTGTGCGGTGTGGGGATGGAGCTTGCATGTGCAGTTTTTTCTGGACTGATGTGCTCAAAGAGTTCACAGGTAGTACAAGCGTTCAGTGGGGCCAGGACTTGTTTGTAGTTAAAACGAAGATTAACTGAATCCATGAAAGCACCTACATTAGCTCCTGTCACTCCCAGAAGTCTTCTCATGTTAAAATGTATGAATCCTCTCCCCCTTAGACACACAATATTTGTCAGTAAATTGCCTATTAACACAAAATTATTTTTCATGTTTTATATATTTTCCTGTAATTTATTACCAGAGATATAAAATTTCTAATTTTTAAAAATTATGTCATTTTTACATGAAAGTTTTCCCCAGTTAAACAGGGCAGAATTTCACGGAGTGCTGATAGATGAGAATATCGCATTGAGCCTGAAGTGATCTTTGCAGACTTTCTCATTGCAAAACTGGTTATTCAAGTCCATGGAAATGTTCTTCAGGCTTCTATCTCAGTTTTCCCCTAACAAGACATTTCAAGACCCATGTTTCTCGCACAGCGATTTGAGTGGTCTCCATGTGTTTATAGGCTTCCTATCCCTCAGCTGTGGAGGCAGAGCCTTTCCGTGCTTTATGCTGTGGAAACAGGTGTCTAAGACCCATCTCTTCAGGCAGTGAGTGCAGCCATGGGGATGAACTCTGCCCAGACACACAACTTGGCTGCTGCTGGTCCTGTGAACCACCCCAAGACCTGGGACTCCAGGATAAGCCATTTGACAAAGCAGGAGGATCTTCTTTATTTTGAAAACAGATGATGGACTGAAAGGGATTCAAGGCTGACAGTACTCCTTTCAGCTTTCCCACGAACTAGTACTAGCTAGAGCAGTGTGCCCCCATTTTAGATGGTTGCTTTCTGGAAAGAATTTGGAAAAAAATGTTGTCTGAATTGCGCTGAAACCAAAGTCTGAAAGACTGAAATTGTTAGTGAATGGGAAAATCTGCTCTTAATTGAGACTTTTTTGTTAAATTAATAAACAATCTTAAAATTAAAGCACAAATAATTTTCAGATGCACATAAGATTATCCAGTAATATCGATACTTATGGTCCTATTCAGTCAAAGAGTCAGACTCTATTAGTATGATTTTTTTGGTAAATGGCCTGGAAGGTGATGTAAATTACATTAAAGCCTGTCCCTGGATTCAGCAGACCTCTGTCTGAATTTAACATATTCTGTCTATAGTACTTCATCTCCCTTTTAATTTTAAGGGTAGCAAGAACCTGGGTAACCATTAATACATGTCATATTCATTGTTCCAGCTAAACTGATGGTTTTACTCTAAGAGACTTGCCTGTTTGTATGACATTATAGCCGTGCAAAAAATTATTCTGCTTCATTCTTAATGGAATATCTCTAAGGCTTTCCTTATCTTTTGTTACACTTCATTAAATCAGCTACATCCCTGCATTAAATCAACCATAAGCCAATCATCAACAAGAGGAACTCTACCCTTTGCTAGTAAAGCATATGGACCATAATCTGTTAGTATTATTTCATTTGACAAACATAATTTTTTAAAATCAGAGGGCATGTGTCTTTGCCTTCCTAAATCATCTTGTACTCTCTTTCTTGCTGCTTTCCATTTCTTTCAACAGCAGTCAAATTATCATTGCCTTGCAGTAAAATATGACATTTATTTGTCTAAAATAATAACCTACTCTCCAAAATACTTTTTATCTGAAGATCATGAAGTGCTTTACTTCACGGAGCTTGCATGTTCACTTTCATAGAGAGAAATAAGGAGAACCTGAAAGGACCTTGAGAAATTATTTGACTTGCCCAAAATGGTCTCTGTTTTGACACAGAACTAAGGTAATGTAGTGAGAACAGTGCCACATCATTTGGTCAATTTTGCTTCCGCTTTTATTTTCCTCCTAGTGATGTTTTGAAAAGCAGTCATTAATCATTCATGGTTATATCAGCTTAGACTAAAGTTATTCTTAATCAGTTGATCTGGATGATAAGATTTCAGCTACAATTTTGCCACTAGGTAGCCGGGGTAGAAAGAATAACAGAAATGCAGTTGCAATTGCAGTTTGCTTTTCATTCTGCCTTTTGGAAGAATTTGCTACCCATTTGACTAAAATTTGCTCTCATTAACACACCAAGATTGTTTGCTGTAGTCAGTGGGATCACAGGGAATATGGCTGAAAGCAGAATTTGGTTTATTATGTTCACATCAGCTTTTCAACTAATATTTGTTAAGACAATATGCATAACTGTTCCTCATCTCATCCATGAGAATGGCAGAAGGGACTTCAGACAGAATGTTGTTTCAGACTTCCTCTGAAATCCTGCTGCCTAAAATGTGCAGAGCTCCACCTGTTGTGTTTGCAAAGCCAGGGCTGAAAAAATATATCTTTTAACATTAACTTTTTACTGCTTATTTGGTTTTATGCTATGGCTGTAAACTCTGTTGTTGCTTTATTTGCTGATCTATTTTATTAAGTGCTTTCTGATGAACAACAAGAAGCATGCAATAAAAACCATCCGCAGTACAGTGATGACTTCTTTCTCTCAGTCACAGATCTTAAACCAGTCCCTAGTGTGCTGCTATACACCACCCTGTCTTGTTTCTAATACTTGTTGCTGAAATGTTCATCTGGGTCCTGGCTGGTGTTCTTGGCTGAATTTGCATTGTGTTGCTATTAAAGGAGACCCTCCCCTGGGAATCTTTTTCTGATTCATTTGTAATTACTTCTACACCAGACTCCACTGGATAGATCCATGCTGGAGCAAATATCACAGTCAGATATATGCATGAAAGAATTAAACTATTTGCAAGTGCTAAGAATCTGCCCTTATCCAATAGCAGTAGATGCTGAAGTTCTGATTTATTTTTCCTCGTTCAGCACCTGTGTACCACATACAGTGTTTTATTACACAATCAAGGCCCATGTAGGCATAACTTTACTCCTTGCTGAAGAACTATCTTCTGGGAAAGAGTCATATTTTCATGATACACCATGAGTGAGATGAAGTGTTGTACAGGATGTCAATGGGGCCGTGTTTAGGTTTCTTGAAGATCACTTTGACTCTCCTACCATTGACAGCACAGCAGGCAACACCTTCCCTGAAACTCTCACATAATGCACACATCTTGCCCAGGCAGAAAGAGGCCATTAACATTGTTAGACACAATTTATTAAGAAAGGTAACTGAAGATGCAGGAACCACTTGTGAGAACCTTCACCAGAAGGTGTTAAAGGTAGGCAGCAGAATTTAAACGCTGTACATTAAGTGGCCAGACTTTAGAAGGGTTTCAAATTTTGATGAAAACTTAGTGGCTGATGTAAAACATCCATTACCATTACTGCATCTTCACAAGACTGACTTTGCTTTATCCTTCAAACTTTATTTCAACTAAATATTGAGATAATGAATGAGATGGTAATTTATCACAGTCCAGAATAATCTTGATTCATATTGGTGGTATATGCAGTTAGCTCTTAGCCTATATTTTTCAGAAACTTTGAGAAGCATCCAGTGGTCTGTAATCTAAATATCAAATGATGACATTTAAAGTTTGGAAGAAAAAGAAATATACTGCTGCTTGCCATAAAGGTCTATTAATTATCCTCCTCTTTCACATTTAATAGCTCTTTATTCCCTGTAAGCCACTCCCATGGGCTGGATCCAGGCTTACCATTACTTAAATGTGGAATTTGAACCATCATCATGCACATAATTCAGAACAAGAAGTTATTCCCTGCTTATTTGTTCCTAACTACTTTCATTTACACAACAGGAAATATAATGCCGTATTTTTGAGCTTCATGCCTTTGTAGGACATTACTGTACTCCAGTGTATGTTTCTCTGAAAAGAACTTCAGAAAATTAATGAAAAGTCATTTTGCTTATGTAGCAGCTATTGGAAGTGGTAGCCAAGTCCTTTTTGTTGTGACCTCAAAGAATCCTAAAATATGTAATGTAATTACTTTTTAAGACTGACTTCTCTTAATTTAATGTTAGCACTAAATCAGATTAATCTTCTTGAACATTTTGGTATTGCAACATTTGGATCACTTTTTATTTTTATGTTTGCATCACTTATAATTACATTAACTAATTTTCTGCACTGAACAGTGAAAAGAGATGGATATCAGGAACTTTCTATTATTAATAAATACCTTCAACCATAACAGATTCTTTCAGAATTAGTGGCTCAGATCTGAGTTGGGACCTGCTTCTTTTCTTCTGTGAAGAAAAAGCATTTGAGTTTAATGATTTCTACCAGTGTACCTTTCTTCATACATTTGCAAAATAATAGCCACTTGTAAGGATAATAGTGTTAGTTATATTTCTTGAAAATGATGGGCACATCTATACCATGCAGTCCAGAAGTTTTGAGCTTGACTTACTTGCACTGATCCCAGAAGTTATGTCACACCAAACAGAGATAACTGGGGAAGGATGGGAACCAGACCAAATGCAGGAATGTGCATGAACATGGTAATAACAGAATGTGGCTATACTTCCTGGAGACTCAAGCATAAGTCAGCAGTGACTCTCACATCTCTACTGGTTTGAGCATCCCTGTGTTGGAGCTGGCTTTAAAAACAGAGTTCTTCACAATCATTTCTCATCTATGGTTATTAACCCAGAAGATTGTAGGCAACTTTAAGTTCTTTGAGTTCTTAATTCGCTTTAAAACTGTTCATTTGAGGGAAGAAAAATAAATTTGGACTCCAATTAGTGATTTAAAAGTGATTCTAAATGATCTTAATAATTTTTCCCCCTTCATCAATCTGACAAAATAAAACCAAAAATTGCCTTTTCTCCTCTCTGAAGTTCCGATATGTTTCAATTTATGAATGTTTCAAAATCCTTCCATCTTTCACTCAAATGAAAATTCCTGTTTAGAGCAGACTTTAACTTTCTTTTTGCATTTGTGTATGTTTTAAGCCTACAAAGTTGGTACAAAGAAAGATCTTTTGCTTGCTACTGTCATGTCAGTGGATGTTCTTACTCTCTTACAGCCCTGCTGTCCTGTTACCAATTCGTCCTTTGGTTTCTCTAAAGTGAAAGAAAATCCATCTACTCTTGCTTTTGAATAACAACTGTAATTCTGTAATTGGTTCAGAGCAACAGGAAAACTGTTGCTGTAAGAAAATTAGCACTGTAAGAGATATCTGTTTGTATATTACATCCAGCCCCATGTCCTTAACAGGTTGAAGCCTTAACAGGCTCCAATGCCCTCTGCTTGCCAGCAAATAACTCTTAGGAGTTTTCTGGTGTGGGTTGTCCTCAGTGTTATGGTTACTGCAACATATCTACAGGTCCTCTACACATCTTGTCAGCTCTAAGTGTTTCAACCAGGGAAATGGGAAGAACTTTGAACATATGATGGCCAATAGAAATCATAAGATACATGATCTTCCTATTTTTTAGGAACTTACTTCATACCATTGGAGTCCGTACATTTTCCTCATGGATACTACTGTGAACCTGAGGGCTTGCTTTTACAAGCCACGTTCAGAGATGCAGATGGAAACACAAAACCTTTCTGGTGTTGACTGGAAGACTTCAGTGGTCATCTTGTCCCTCCTACCACTCTAAGTGAGACTGTCACCAACACTAGACCAGGTCCATAGAGCCTGTAAATGAGGATCCATCACCACTCTGAAAAACATGATTCAGTGCTGTAACACCTACAAGTGTTTTCCTTAAAGTAGAAGATGAACCTCTGAGGCCACAACATGTTTCTGTCACTCCTTGTATAACATATATCATGACCAAGAAGAGTTTGACTCTGTCCCCCTCGTAATTCCCATGTGTACATTTGCAGACTGCTGTAGACCACCTCTTTACCAGACTAAACAAGCGCACATTTCTCAAAATTTTCTCACAGTTCATGTGCTCCTGATCACTGACTCTCTCAGTAGTCCTCCAATGGACCCCAGAGTCAGAATCCTGAAGTTCTGACTCAAAACCACTGTGTCTGTGGTTCCACATCAATAAAGTTTGTAAGTAAAGCATTACAATGTCTTACATGTAAGTCCATGACCTGCTGGTGTGGTGCAAAGCAGTTACATGAGCCCAGGCTCCCTACATAGTCAACAGAGAGATACAGGCACTCCTGAAGGTCTCTGAATGATGGTCAAGAGTGAGCATTTACTTGTCTCTGCTGACTGTACTGGGAGTCTTTGTACTTCAGTGGAGCAATTCAGCATTCTTTCACATTGAGCAGGGAGCTGTCTGGAGCTAGCTAACGGGAGATCATACACAGGACTACACCAGAAAAGTCATCTGACTCAAGTGCACAGCAGCTGCCTGGATCCCCTGGGGAGCTGGGACCCAAGGTCAGCCTCTGACAGTAGGGGACCTGCTGGAGAGGAGGTGTATGACTCAGTCTTGCTCAGCAAAGAGGTTTTGGATATAGCTAGCTTTTCCAACTGGATGAATATTAGTTGGATGCACCCCCCACAATTCTAATTGAATTTTCCTTTTTTTTAGTAAAGCTGATGAAATTTCTTAGCAAACCTATGGAGTATAACTGTCTAAGACTTTGAGGCTAACTACCTAAATTATATATTCACAAAGCCATACTTTTGCCCTGGACATTTCTGAGCTAATATAATAATAACATTAGCCTCTGAGCTTCCACACTTGTGCTTTGTTTGGTGTTTTGGGCTATGTTTCACACAGTGTTGGAAGATGCTGATTTTCAGGCAGTCACATTTCCTTCTTTTTCACCAGTTGAATAACATTCTGGTTTGCAGGTATTGAACACTGGAATCAATAATTTGAAATTCTCCTGAACAGGTGCAAGCTAGATGAGAATGAAATTGCAGTCATACAAAAATAAAAGGTAGGCTTTATTCAAATAAAACTGGTCTCCTCCAGCTGTAATTAAGTTAGATGATTTTTCAGTTTCTTTACTGGTGGCGTATCCCCTAGGACAAACTGTTACATCAGGCATTTTTTCAGTAGAAAAAAATGTTTTATCTATTTTTGATAAGCTGCTAGCAGCTAAAAAGCCTGTTATTCTAATTCTTTTGGAGTAATTAATTTACATATTTTTAAGGTGAAAGCCCAATCCCTCTACTTATGCTGAATAGTATATTGCAAGGCAAATAGGAGATTACAGGTATATTATACAAACTGAGAAAAAAAGATAGGAGCTGAAAAGATTGCAGGAAAGGTTGGAAATGTAAGTAATTTAATATATATGCTCTATAAACCACATAATCTTTATTATGAATTTGTAATATGTACAAAGGCTGTGAAAAGAGTAAAGAATGGTTTCTAAAATACATTTTAAGCTTACATTGTTTCATTACTCACTGCCTAAATTAAACCATGTAATGGAATTTTTGCTTTCAGAATCAGGTATAAGTTTTCATCTATCATTGGCCCATGAAAGATTTTATTTTCTCGGTGCTTTGTGTACCGAATTTCTTCTTAGCTCTCTGTAGGTACCTTTAAAGTTATGAGAAGGACAGTATAATATTAGTCTATATATAGTATAAATAATCTGATAAAAAGTGAAAGCCCAAAGTGGTAACAACTGAAGAGAGATATTTCAACATCAAAAGCTGCAGTAGTTAGTTATGATTTACCTACCTCACAAATATTCTCATCTGCACAAATGTGTCTTTTTAGGTGTTCAAAATATGTTCTGTTGCTTCGAGCAAAACTTACATATTTTAGACTTCAGACAAAAATTGTGGAGGTATATTCTATGTGATCTTTTCTAGGCCAGGTAAAGTGAAGCAATTAACAGTGTCTGATTCAAGAAACCTTCAGTGTCATCTGAAGCTTGATCTCTCTCTGCTCCTGGGCCATATGGAGACCTGGCTGTCTCCATGTACACAGCTCCAGAAGAACCTCTCTGAAAGGACTAATTTTTTTCCATTCTCTAACAAGTTCCATATTACTTTATAAATTTGTTAAATGTATCTGACTTGGTCTTAAAAGTAGGGTTTTTAGCCCTGCATTACTCTCATAAAAATTCTCGTTCAGATCTTTGGTGTTATAATTTTAAACTTTTTTTTTCTAATTGTCAGCCTAAATTTATTCATAGTCAATTTATACCCATTTGTTCTTGTGTCAGCATGGCCTTTAGCTTAAACAGTTGTTTTCCCTGACTGATATTTACATCCCTGAAATGCTTACAAAGAACGGGAGCGAAGACAGATGGCTATTGCTTAACCTGTAATTTGTATTAATTATAATAATTAATCAGTTTTTTGGAGTTCAAGATGGTGTGATTGAACAGGATTTGGTATTCAGCTAAAATTCCTTAGCAGAAAAGTTGATGGAAGATTTTGAGTTAGTAAATAAGTCAGCGATCCTGTAGTAAATGTTTGCTTAATAATTGTTATTACTGAGCTGAACCCAAACAATTCTACCAAGAGGAAAAATATGATACACAGGGCCAGTGTCTGTAGCACTTTCAGTCCCTTGTAAGGAAACTGAAAAGGACCACAAAGGCTGCTGATGAACAGTTACCACTCGGGAGTTTTTTTCCTGGATCATTGAGGAAGTCCTCTAAGGGTATGCCTGCATTGCCCTTGGTTTGGATCCTGAAGTACAAACTTCTGATTGTCCCCGTTATTGATGCTTTGGTTCCCTGGGCAGAACAGTTGTGGAAGGACGAACTGCAATCCTTGGAAATGAGGCAGAATGGGGTGGTGCGTGCCCAAGACACAGTTGGGGCAATCATCTGCTAGGGATTTTAGACCACAGCACCAGACCACAGCCAGTCCAAAGCAAAACCTCTCTGCTGGTCCTGTAGTGTGGAGCTCTAATTTTACATACACTGAATTAGATTTTAATTTTCCTTATTTAACTTTGCGCTTTGCCTAATTTCTCAGCTACTACCTTTAGTTGTTAAACATCCACCCTGCATTACACACATCAGCATTTGCATGAGTGATGTACCAAGTGCATTGAGGTCTCTGCACAGAGACAGACGGGCTCCAGCACCGGCACAGCTCTGGCTTTCACAGGTCATGCTGGCCCCACGCCGACCTCTGCAGAACTCTCCTGGTGTTTGCCCCCTGTATGTTATTGAGTTACCTATTCTAGATCTATATGGAGCTTGTTCAAGTTTGCAGGGCTTATTGTCTCTATTTTATTTTGTGTGGAATTAAGTACAATTTTCTAAATTGGGAAACAACATTTTTGACATATTTGCATAGCATCATTAACAAGAAAAAATAGTTAGTAAATACTTCCAGTTCCCTGTCAACAGCTATTCTTCAGAGAGCTGGCCCAAGTATTTCTCCCAGTCCTCAGCAAACTGGATAAACCACATAAGGTTGATTTTGTGCTGGTTGTCCTTAAAACCTTTATAGCCATTTAGGTTAAATATTTTTACATCCTAACTATGTTGATTCATTCATTTACTTGTGGTTTATGTCATCCTTGTTTCAGAGACACTACAAAATGTTTTTAACTTCTGCTGATAAAATGTTCAGAAGGGAGACAGCAAACCATAGAATCATTATATTCCCTCCCATCTAGTGCTGTCAGAGGGACATGGGATTCCTCTGTATCCCCTTTACAGATGAGTATATTCTAGAATCTGCCTGGGTAAGATCAAAAAGCTTCAGTGGGTTGGGAGTTTAATATTAAGTTCTACTCTTGTAATGACCTGGGAATTGTTTGATTTTGAGAGATTAATCTCACTGTGACATCTGAAATTTGTACAATTCTGCTTCTGAAGGAACCTTTATATCTACAGATTGTACACTCCATTGCTGAATGAAAAGCATCTTCCTTCACCCCATTTCTGTTCTCATTTCACTCAGCTTTAGCCTTAGATGCAATTTTCTGTGCAAAGGTCCATTTAGTGCTACCATTTAAGATACTGTAGTAATATCCCCACTGTAGATATATTTTTGGTTAGTTCCATAGTAAAGAATTCAGTGCACCACTTCCTGAGGAAGCATACAATAAATTATGAATAGTTGCTATTCAGAAAGCACTGTTCATTCTAGGTATCGAGTCAGTTAGGGATATCAAAGTGGAAACTCTAATGATAATGAAACCTGCAACTGTCTTCTGTTTTCTGTCTGAATGCTTGCATGAGGACTGAACTTAGATTTTACATTTGAATGGCTCCCTTTGTGATGCTTTCATGGATTTTTGAATGCAACTATCTTTAAAAAAAAAGCAAAAGGAAACAGAAAAAAAAATAAAAATAAATGGAAAATTTCACAAGGGATAATGCTGACCATAGATAAGCTATCAGCAAGGTTAGCTTTGGCAGATCAAAATAACCTTCTGTAGTAAAAAATGATAAGTTCAATTGCAAGGTTTGAAGTAGTTAAATACTTTTGTATCTTTCCTCCCTGCTTCTGCCTAGGTTTTTTTCTACCTCTTCAGTTCCTACCTAGAGGTTCCCTTTATTCTTCCCATCTCCACTTTCAGTTCCTCATCAAAATTTTATCTCCCTTTTCTTCTGGTTCATAAGGGATCTTTTTATCCCATCATGTCCTCGGACCAAGCGGAAGGGCTGGGATTTGGATAAAGAAGGGGCAGCGGGGAACAGGCAGAGACTACATCTCACCCAAATGCGTTATCAGTTAGGGACCAGTACTGAGGAACAGTCCCTGAGCTGGGGTACCATGGGACTCAGCACACTCGGTCACTCAGCATTCATAGAAAGGCCACAACCTGGTCAGCAGAGGGAAGCAGGAGAACTGAATCATATTCAGGGCATGGACTTCAGAGAAAGAATAATGCTGCACTGTGATTTTTTTCTTCACCATCTTATGCATGGGTCTTTAGATCTTCCTTTACATCCCTAAATCTGTAAAATATGCATTCTTAAAACCGAGGCAACTCATTCTGTCCTACCTAACACTGTCAGTTCAAAAGGTTTGGTACAAAATGGCAAAATGTCAAAATGTTACAGTGAAACTGCATTGATCAGAACAAGACTTTGACTATCCTCTAAGTATTGCCAAAGTTTTGTGGACCCTGACAGATCCATTCACTCTAAAACAGAAGAGATCAATCTGGATCTTTAAATCTTGATATAACTCTAATCAGGTGAAAACATTAAAATGTGAAGCTACCTGTTGTATCCATGTCTGGCTAAAGAAAATCCCCTACTAATTATAAGGATAATTATAAGGTATTTGAAACGTGTATTTTAAAGCTTGCAGGACTAGAGTAGTCCACTGTATCTTAAGAAAAGCAGAACATTTTACCTGAGCTTGTAACTATGAAAATAATGTATTTATGAAAGTGGTGTTTAAATCAAAAGGTTTCTGAAGTGATGAACCATTTCTGTTGTCTCTGTTGTCCATTATGAGAGAAGAAGCTTCAGTGTTTAAGGCTGACTTGCATACAGGGAAAAGTTCTCAAAATTCATCAGATACATGCCATTTTGACAGCAGAAGGTGAAATAAATGGGAAGAGATATTTTGAGGAATCTGAATTGTAGAGAATGCTTAGTTCTACAGCAAGTGGACATTAGGACACTTCCGTCAGGAAAATATTGCATGACCCTGAGCAGGAATAGTGAAGGGCAAAACATGATCTGCAAAGTCTAGCCTATGTCTGATAGGTTAGAAATCAAGACTCTGAAAGGCTACGTGGCTGGGTTTTATTTTGCCTTTACTTTTTGTTTCATTAGATGATGAAGGAACCTAATTCAAAATATTTTTCATGAGGATTTGTATATGACAGTCTATGTAGCTTCTCTGGCACTCTGGAAGTATACTCTGACATCGTCTTTATCTGTGTGACCAGGAGTAGATCTGCCTGAAATGGCTGGATTCACCAACGTGCTTGCTTAAGAACGGAGAACATATGAATAGTTTAGAAAAGCACTTCAAGGAGCAAGTCTGACATTTGTGTTATTAATATGTAATATGTGGTCTCTATGAGCAGACTTTATCAAGATGTAAGTCATAAACTGAATAAGATGTAAGTACATTGATATTTGTTCCAATATGTTGCCTGTGAATTACTATAACAGTCCTGTTAATCTGGAAAAATGCCAGTCAAGACAGGACTTGTAAATCCTCTATAAGGACTATGATAGGCATGTAAACTTGAGGAACTCCTGTGGAGGGGAAGGAACCCAGCAAAGATCTGAGGAATTGGGAAGCGTGAATCATTGCAGGTGGAGACAGTGCTGTTCCTCAAGTTGGATTCCTGTTAAGTGAAAGAAGAGGAAAGAAGGTAGAAGAGAAAACCAAATGAGAGAGGAACAACAAGTTCTGTTCTCTTCAAAAGCCCCCAAAGGGACACAAGGTTAGATTTACCCAGACAAGGCAGTCAGAGGATGGAGAGGACTACTCTACCAGCTGCCAATGAGGCAGGTCTGGAAGGAAGCACTGATGAAGCATGGCCCTCCACACATGCAGCTTTGCAATGTCTCAGATTGGTTTTATGTGGCAACCCAGCAAAAATCTTGGGTTTGGGTTCATCTGAAGTTTTGCTTAGATGACATGGCTTCTTAACTGTTTCTGGTCCCATAAAAGCATATCTCAGGTGATGCAACCTACTTTTATGACCATACTACACATGCAGCTTGGAAGAAAATATGGCAGAGGCAGGCCAAGGGCCAGCTAAGCCAGTGTCATAGACAATATCAAACCTGTAGGCAGGATTTCTCTGCCTTGTCTTATATACATCTGTATAATGCTTAGCACATGGCAATTCAAGTCCCAGATGAGACTAAATGATATCATCATATAAATTAAGAATAACTTCACTGTTTGCCTATTTACTTTCAATTCTCTTAAGTAAGTGGCAGATGGGTGTTAATATTTAGAAAAAACTTCCCATTTGAACTAACTGGAGTATCTGAGCACACAAAGGAGAAAGATTCCTCCCACTTTATTGCTTTTCTTTTGGCAGTGAAGTTTGTTTAAAGACTAATCAAGAAAGGATTTTACTTTAGTTTAGTCTCAAATGCTTATCAAGGTAGCAGGTAGTCTGTGGTTTGGTGACACAGTGCTTCTTTGTACCAAACCAAACAGTAGTGTCTCATAGAGCTCCTCTCAGAGAGTCAGAAATTTACTCCGGGTTTAGTCAGACTAAGCGCACAGAGCGGTAATGAGCAGAGCATCCTGTTTTGAAAAGGATAATTATTAAACTGTCACAGTAGAAAAATCACAAGTTTCTCTGTGAAGTACTAGGTCATTCAGTCACATAAGGAGTGGGCATGAAAGAAAGGGATGGATAACTTTTTCCTAAGTCTGATCACTTTCTAAAGATGTCAAGGAAGGGGAAAGAATCCTAATGCAATAAACATGTCAAATGCTTGTTTGGTTGCACAATGGGAGAGACAGATGTGCTTTCTTAAGAAGTGGGGACTGTCCTGCTGACTTTGGCTTCTTATACCTCCATGTGACCTTGGGAGTATGTTCCTTTCCACGTTTTACTTTGATGTTCACGAGTAAGAGAGGCCATATGATTTTCCATTAATGCATCTGCTGATCCTGTGGGAACTCCTTCAAAACCTAAATTTGTCTATTTTACTCTGGCAAAACAAAAAAACATGAAAACAAGTTGATCTATAAGCAACTCATCATTTTGTTTCCTTATGGCTGTTTGATAAAAATGATCTGCACAGCAAAGGGTGTGAATGAATGTAACCAATCAGGTGAGAATGACACTGGATTTTTAATGTCGGATATTAATGTATAGAGAAAACTGTGTGAAGACTAATGAGAATTTTAACCAAAATTTAGCCATAAAGCTGCCTGGGTACTGTCACCATGTCTGAGATCATCTTTAGGTGACTAAATCTCAGCTCTCTGAATCCAAAGTCACCTTCAGGGGTGGTTCCTTTTATAGTCAGTGGAGCAAAATAGGTCAGGTTAACCATTTTTCAGAACTGTCTACATTAAAGGCTTTGGTTAGAGCTCAACCCTTTTTGGGGTGTCTCTCTCTTTTGGCTGCAGAGACACTACTGAGTGACGGGCTCAAATAGAGACATCTCCACTGCATGACTGAATATTGGGTGAGATGAATTCCCCACCACCTGCAATCTCCAATCCTAACTCAGTACCAGACAATTTTTTCCCTTGTCTTCTTGCCCACATGTCTATATATTCCACTGTGTAATGATTGATTATGTTACAGGAGCTGCCAAAATTAGATAGGAGCAATATACAGAAACAAGTCTTGTCCTAAAAGACAGGGGGGTAGATGGAAAGGATGGGACTTGTGTATGCATTTCAGGTTTCATGTATTATTCTTTTGAAATTAATTAGGCATTAATTATATATATTAACAATCCCCAGTGTCTCCTCTGTTAGTAGCTATCAGCTAGCTTTCCCAACTGCACCTCATTTTGCTTTACAGAATAAAACCTCTCCTATACGACCTGTCTTGGGAAATTACAGCCCTGTGTTTTAAACAATGTTCCTGTCTTGTTTTGCTTCAGACATAAGGATGATGTTTTCTAAAACTCTGATCCGAGTTAAATACTGGGAAGTTTGGCTGAACAATATTTTATTGAAAGTTTTGTACAGTTACAGATAAAGTCTTTGGATCTTAAAGTATAGCAATGAAAATATTTTTTGGAAGACACAAGGCAATCCAACACTTCTATGGTCCTGTGTAGATACATGTTGAAAGAAAAGGAGTCAGCTCCTTTATTTTTCAGAGAAAATCTTTCACCATGCAGAGCAAATAACCACTTTGTTAATCAGACACTAGTTTCTTTGTTTAAGGTGTCTGACACAGTATGGGGTATTAGCTTCAAAAACATAAGAGGTTAGCTTTGACAAGAAAACCTTTGGGTGGTCACCTTCAGTGTCACCTTTAATCAGTTTAATATCTATATCTGGACAACTTTCTTCCCCACCTTCTCCCACTTTATTCCTCCCTCCTTGTATGTTCACCCATCTTCTCCCCTGTGTCATTGTCTCCAAAATTTCCACACCTTTTTCTGTACAACCATTGCAATAGCTGTCCTGTTCCTCACTGGCTAGCTCTATGGTCCTCCGTGTATTTACTGCTCAGAATAGAATTTCTCTATACTCCCATTTCTAATAAAGATTTTGCTTATTTTGTGCTTCACTGTGTTACTCACTCCTGGTTTCTTAAGGCCTGGAGTGGTCTCAGGAGGGTGCACTCCCATCACCCAAAGTCTGTCTGGCACTGTGAAGGTTAGGAGTGATCTGACTGCAGCATCAATGGGTACCCCATGGGTCTTCACAGTCATAGACTAGGGATGAAGCTCTTAACCCCGAGTCACTTTGGCGGTCACTAAATTGTTTTCCTCAAGACAAAGTTTTCCTTTAACTCTAGCTTGGATGACAGAATGAGCAGGAGAACAGTGTGGGTCAGGGTGGGATGGACTCTGACTCAGCTGTAGCTGGCTCAAGTCCTCATCCTTCCTGTTATTAACAAAGGAACTTATGTGACACAGATCTTTTGGCAACTTCTTTCCTTTGCACTGGTCTATGTGTGAGATAATGGGATGGGAGAAAAACTTCAACTGGGAGGTAAGGACTACTTACCTCCACACAGGACTTCACTGAGGGCTCCTTTTGCCTTTTTACACAGCTGTGTGACTGGACACACTATTCACATAAAATAAGAGTTTGGAATTTTTCTCTTGAGTGATATAAGGCCTTAGCCTAGCCATACAGTGTTGCCATGCTCTACTTGTAACAGCCTGTTTTAGGTGACTGATGCAACAATAAAGCCTGAGCTAAGAGCACTTAACAGAATGTGGCTCTGCAAACAGAGAGGCAAGTCAGATAATGTCTGTCATATCATAACCTGCAGAAATTGGTCTTTGGAAAATTGAGTTTGTGGTCTTTCCCAGTGAACTTGTTTGGTTAAGATTGGTCTTAACCCAAAGAAAGTGCCAATACCGAGAGCACAAACTGAATAATTGCGGAGAGTAAGGTGTTGTTCCTACCCTACTCCCAACAGTTTAATACCATTAACCTTATTAACTTTGCCCCCAACCACTGACAAACTTTTAGGGTTTTTTGATTGGTTTTGGGGTGGGGTTTTTTAGATTTTTTCTGCTGCATATCACAGACATATCTCAAGAAGTCAGGTACTGTGTCAGTCAAGCCTGATCAAAACCTGGCTACATGGCACTTTTACCACCTGTGTCCCAGACTGCTAACCTCCATTGAAGAATCTGTCTTCATTTACCAATGCCATGTTTTCAGTTTGTACTGAATCTGTGTCAAAGACGGTTTTCAATTGCATTTTTCTCAGTAACCCCAACTGCACAGCGAATTACTGTATAGGGAAATAAACTGGAACAGAACTGAAGCTTTCTTATGGAAATAAGTTTTATTCAAAGATGGCATGGTGGGTTGACCTTGGTTGGCTGCCAGGTGCCCACCAAGCCTCTCTCTCACTCCACCTCCTCAGTAAGCCAGGGGGAGAAAATAAGATGAAAAACTCATGGGTCAAGTTAAAGGCAGTTAAACAACAAAAAAAGAAAAGCCTGTGTGCAGAGGCAAAGGAAAACAAAAATATTTGTTCTCTACTTCCTATCAGCAGGTGATGTACAGACATTTCCTGGGAAGCAGGGCATCAGTATGTGTAGCAGCTGCTTCAAGAGACAAATACCTTAGTAACAAGTCCCTGCCTCCCCCTTTCTCATAGCGTTTATTGCTGAGTGCAACATCATATATTATAGAACATCCCCTTGGTCAGTTTGGGTCCTTGGTCCCAGCCATGCCACCTCCCAGCCTCTTGCCCACCCCCATCCTACTGGCCTTTGGTGGAGTGGGGTTTGGAGGGACAGTCTTGATGCTGTGTGAGCACTTCTCAGCAACAGCCAAAGCATTGGTGTGTTATCAACATCTTCCAGCTACAAAGCACAGCACTGTGAGGGCTGATATGGGGAACATTAACTCCATCACAGCCAAACCCAGTAGAGATGGATCTGCAAATAACTTTTTTTCCCAAATAATGATAATTTCTCATTAAGACATCATGGAGTATAGTGAACATGATGAACACAGCACTGTAATTCTCGTGATAAACTGGAATGCTACCTTATGTATGCTTAGGAGAGATTTTACACACCTGAAAATTACAGTACAGAGGAGAGATGTTTATCTGTTGTTTATCTGTTGTTTACTCTCTGTAACAGAGACCTCTCTTTGCTCTGAGGATGGTGTTAGTAGACTGTGGAGCAGGATGCCATTCCAAACCACAGAAACCCATCTGTTTCTAGTTGAGACACTCTAGGGTGCCTGAGACCTCTTCACAGGCCTGACATAATGTAGGGCATACAGGCAGCATCTGGAGGCCACAGTGCATTAGGACAACTCAGATGGTGTTTAAGCCTGTGTTTAGGCATTAGAAACACTCCCGCCGTGTTTACAGATCCATTTCAAGTAAGGGAAATTACACTTATTTTCCGTAACTATAAAGAATGCTGAAAATTTTTGAGTCAAGTGAAGCTTTTCTCTATTAACAATCACTCATTGACGTATGAAGTTACATCTCCTTGCACAGAATGTGTCTTTTTATTATTTGTTGTTATCAATGCATTTAAAGTGCTGTGGCTTCCTGTCCCAGTGCATGTGCAGTACAATACAAACAACCGTGCCTATTGAGCATGACTCCTAAGGAAATCTGTGTTTGTAGTTTTGGAAAAAAATGGCACTACGCAAACTGAAAGAGCCAATATCCTGGGTAAGGAAATACACTGCAGCAAGAGACTTCAGATACAATTCTTGACTGTGCCTCTGGGGACGATGGCAAGACTTTCTGTAGGAGTGCAGTGTTGGCTGCAAGTTCTCTTTGCAGTGTCTGGTTTCTGGTTTAGCTTCTCTCCAGGCTAGCCTGTGGCACAGGTCTGCACATCCTGACTTCACTCCACCCCCCCTTCACTGTTGCCAGAAGCTGCAGTGACGTGAGTAGTTTCTGACATAGGGCTGCTCTGGCCTTGACTTTCTGTCTGATATTAACAGTCAGAACACAATGTGGGAGACATCAGGCTGGCGCTGACCCACGGGAGAAGTCCTTCTGCTCTTGGCTGCCCACCAGCAGAGAGCTGTTGTGTTCTCTTGGCATGGTGAGATGGTCTCCGAGTCACTGTATTCTCCATGGGATGAGTTTGAGATATTTTATTGAATTCCTTCTTCTGAATTCGTAGACTTTAATGGAACAGTGTGCCAGACATTTCAGTGAGTTAATTGCCTTCCTCATGAAAGCAAAATACTTGCTTGTTCGTAAACAGAGCCATAACACACTAGTTTTTATAAAGTGATGAACTGATTAAATTAAAATTTTGGTAACTTCTTTTTTTTGTGGAATACACTATGGAACTGCTTGGGGAACAGTAAGTTGATACACTTATTTTCCCCCAATATACTACAAGAAACTGAAGATTTTAGTTTCTTGGGGAACTAGGTTACTTTTTTAACAAACATTAAAAACTATGTTACTGTATTCACAACATTTTTCAATACTGCCTTGAAAACATTCATACATATCTACTGGAATTAAGGGAGTATTCTGCAAAGTGTCTGTTTGTCTTTATGCTTCAATTGCATACATTTTGAAGGGAAAGAATGGAAGAGAGAAGGAGAGGATGAAATCTGAATTACTGAGGAAAATCAAACTGTCCAAAATGAATCCTGTTATACTGAAAATATTGATGAGGACTAAGGTTCCTAGGTGGAGCCAAGGATCCATCATTAGTCTAATTAGAATCTGAACATTCTAACTAAAGTTGGTTTTGTTCGGTTAGAATAGTTCTAACACTGTTAAAAATACAGTTAGGGCGGATGCATGCAAACTTTCTGGTACCTACCCCCTTTTCCTGCTGTTCTGCTCACCCATCCTCTTCCCTGTTCTTGCCCCAGCCCCCCAAGAGGACGGTGGATGTTTTCAAGAAGTGATCAGTGTCTCAAGCAGGGAGGAGTGTGACGCTGCCATTCCTCAACCTAGGGTCTGTTTGGATTATTTTTATACATTATCTAAAACAATGTGCTTGTTTACTTTATCTCCAGTGATTCCCAAATTAATATTTTGCTTGCTTTTCTATTCTCTTTTATTATCATCAAGAAAAGTTGTACCATACACACATGGTTGCACTCCTACAGTGCCCAGTAATTGACCACTGCCATTTGTGCTTACAGTCCTCAGGATTTTGGTATCTGCCTCTTGTTATACTATGCTACATTTTTATTCTAGGATCATAGGTCACACACCTACCACAGCACAACTACTTGTTATCATCACATATTAGTTAGCGGTAGGCATTGCATTGCACAATTGCACACAGCTAAACTAAAGCTAAAACAAATCAGGATATCACTATCTGACCTCTAGACAATTGCTGTCACAGCTGTGACATGCTAAAATCAGCTCAAGCCAAGAGAATTGTGGACAAGTCCAGACAACCTTTATCACTGGATTAGCACGAAGTCTGTGGCTTCTACTAGTAATGACAAACTGATTTTTACTCAGCTACAGGGCTCAAATTTTACTTAGGAAATTCATGTGAAGGTTTTCTGAAAATCAAGGATTTTTCTGAAAGTATGATTATGGAAACATTAAATGAATCAAAGAATACAAATACTTGATGAAAGAAAACTATAAACCTTGAAATTGTGTAAATATACATTATTCCTGTAAGGTTTATATATTAAAAAACACTTATGGGTGGTCTGCTTATGAAGTCTTAATCTTGTCCCAGCTTCAGATGTTAAGCCAAAAGAAAGTGAGGATCTCATTACAACTGCAGATTGGAATTTTTATGGTCTAATCACTGACAGAAAACTTCATTATTACAAATGTGATAAGTGAATGTACTAATCATCTATCTCTTGACAAACCAAATTTAACCTTTAACCTAAACTTTATCTTCAGTGGTTCTCTAGCCCGTTTAATCTTATTTTGTGGTTTGTTCTAGATGTATGAGCACAAAATCAACCCTTTACCACACACAGATATTGCCTTTGATTCTTCTTTTGGCATCTTTTTTTTTTTTTTTTTTTTTTTTTTTCTTTTCTAAGGAGCTGCTAGGACATACTTCTGGCAGTTTATCTTAACTTTGGCAGCCTTTTATAAAAAGTCTAAATGTATTAGCATTTCCACATCCTCTTTACCATGTTTCATATACTTTTTATGTTTTTTGTATAAGCATCAGTCTTCGACTCTCTAGTCTAATAGGATTTGGATTTTAGAGATACAAAAAGACTTTAATGGGTTAAAGACTACAATGTACTTAGTATTTGTACCCATTAGAGTGAAAACCATAAAACGGTAAAAGGTCTGCTACAGTAATTTGCTATCTAAAATAGAGTGCCTTAACTTGAGGAAGTATGTCCAGTCTGATGCTACTGAGGCCAAAATGAGCCCCCACACAGGGCCACCTAGCCCATGACATGCAGTTAGAACTGAACTGCCCATTGAACTACCCTAAGCAATTAATTTAATGTCTAGAGCCCACCTTGCAGGCTCAAGATTCTGAAATGGTGGGTTTGGATAAAAAAAATCCTTATAAAAATGTCAGTAGAGACAGCACTCTGAGATCTCAGAAGCCCTCTAGTGTGTACATCTGTATGTAAATGCAGGACTGTTGCTTGAAAGGGTGTCCGAAAATTACATTTTAATGGATCTGTGTTGTTCCAGTCCTCTTGTTTCTATGAGACCTATGGGAACACTCCTTCAGAGTGTAATTGTCCTTAAGCTTTTATGAATTGTTTTAAGAGACCATCTAGTATTGAGCACCAACACTTTTATACAACATGAGAAACTTTTCTGAGCAAAGTTGCTTGTCCGATACTCACTCTTGTAAAAATACTGTTATGAGACTGGCTGGTTAATCACTTTAGGAATAATTGCTTGACTATTCTTTTGTGGAGAGGGGGCATGAATGCAAAGGAGATTCATGATGCTACTTGATTTCAGCATTTAAAAAAAAAAATCTTAATTGCATTTAATGTGATAGGATGGAGCAGTTTCTTGAAAGTTTTGAAAACTGGAGATTTATGGTAAAGTAAAATCACTCATGGATAAGTGTGTACCAAACACGGGTAAAATGACTTGTCTCTGATGCTGTTTTAAACTTTTTATGTCAATATGTCTTGTGTTGGTGGGATAAACTTCAGTGAATAATTAGCACCTCTTCTATTTGCTGTCCTGCAGAGGTATACACACTTGGATTATATGTGTTACTGCTTCTGCTTAGGACTCTAATCATAGAATCATAGAAAAGTTTGGGTTGGAAGGAACCTTAAAGATCATCTAGTTCCAACCCCCTGCCATGGGCAGGGACACCTTCCACTAGCCCAGGTTGCTCAAAGCCCCGTCCAACCTGGCCTTGAACACTGCCAGGGAGGGGCAGCCACAGCTGCTCTGGGCAACCTGTGCCAGGGCCTCACCACTCTCACAGGAAAGAATCTACTCCTTACATCTAATCTAAATCTACCCTCTTTTAGTTTAAAACTGTTACCCCCTCATCCCATCACTGCATGCCCTTGTAAAAAGTCCCTCTCCAGTTTTCTTGTAACCCCTTATTTAAGAACTGGAAGGCTGCTATAAGGTGTCACTGGAGACTTTTCTTCTCCAGATTGAAGAACCCCCATACTCTCTCAGCCTGTTCTCATAGGAGAAGTGCTCCAGCCCTCTGATCATCTTCATGGCCTTCCTCTAGACCCACTTGAGCAGGTCCATGTCCTTCTTATATTGGGGGCCCCAGAACTGGACACAGTATTCCAGGTGGGTTGTCGTGAGAGCAGAGTACAGGGGGAGAATCACCTCCCTCGACCTGCTGCTGCACTCCTCTTGATGCAGCCCAGGACACGGTTGGCTTTCTGGGCTGTGAGTGCACACTGCTGGCTCATAGTTTTCCATCCACTACTACCAACAAGTCCTTCTCCACAGGGCTGCTCTCAATCCACTCACAACCCAGCCTGTGTTTGTGCTTGGGATTGCCTTTACCCATGTGCAGGACCTTGCACTTGGCCTTGTTGAACTTCATGAGGTTTGCATGGGCCCACCTCTCCAGCCTGGCCAGGTCCCTCTGGATGGCACATCCCTTCTCTCCAGCGTGTTGACTATGCTACACAGCTCGGTGTCAGCAAACTTGCTGAGGGTGCACTCAGTCCCACTGTCCATGTTGCCCACAAAGATGTCAAACAGCACTAGTCCCAACACCAACCTGAGGAATGCCACTCATAACCCTCCTCCACTTGGAAATTGAGCTGTTAACCTCAACCCTTTGAGTGCAACCACCCAGCCAATTCCTTATCCACCGAGTGGTCTATCTTCCAGATCTGCTTCTCTCCAATTTAGAGACAAGGATGTAGAGTGGGACAGTGATAAATTCTTTTCACAAGTCCAGCTGGATGATATTAGTTGGTGTTTCTTTATTCACTAACACTGTAACACCATCGCAGAAGGCCATCAGATCTGTCAGGCATGATCTGCCTTTAGTGAAGCCATGTTGGCTGTCACCAGTCACCTCCTTATTTTCCATGTGCCCTAGCATATCTTCCAGGAGGATCCACTCCGTGATCTTACTAGGCACAGAGGTACAATGTTTTGGTACAACAGAATGGAGAGAAAATTATAAAGACAAAAATGTTTTGTTTTCTCGGCCTACGTACACATACATAGCTATTTCTGGACTTCAGCAGTAGCCGCTCAATTTTTAGTATTGAATTATCTGCATAATTACACTACCTGCACTATCTATGCTGATCTTTAATTTGCATCTGTCAATTACATGTGGTCTATTGTAGTTATGAGGGACATATCAGTTTACAGATGAAAAACAGATTGTAGGAGATGAACCTGAAAAACTAGAGTGCATTTTAAATGAGCTGTAGTCATTGGCTGAAGACAGGGTCCTACTATTGGCCAAACAGTCTGCAGTCAAGGAACAGTCTTGACTCTCTTCTTGATGTTAAATTCCCCAAAAGTAGCAATTGTGAATGAATTTCTATAACTTTTATCTACCTAAATAAATAGATCTGTTACATCACACTCAATAATGATCCAGCATAGAGGGGTTGAGCACATCTCTCAATGATACTTAGTGTCATTATGCATGTAATATATATCTAATCATAGAAATATACAATCATAGAATGGTTTGGGCTAGAGGGGACTTTTAAAGGTCATCCAGTCCAACCCCCCTGCAATAAGCAGGGACATCTTTAACTAGATCGGGTTGCTCAAAGCCACATCCAGCCTGGCCTTGAATGTTTCCAGGGAATCGGATATCTATAACCTCTCTGGGCAACCTGTCCCAGTGTTTCACCACCCTCATAGTAAGAAATTTCTTCCTTATATCTAGTCTGAATTTACCCTCTTTTAGTTTAAAACCATTACTCCTTGTCCTAACGTCACAGGCCCAATTAAAAGTCTGTCATCTGTCTCCATCTTTCTTATAAGCTCCTTTAAGTATTGAAAGGCTGCAATAAAGTCTCCCCTGAACCTTCTCTTCTCTGGTCTAAACAACCCCAACTGTCTCATCCTTTCTTCATAGGTAGGTGTTCCATCCCTCTGATCATCTTCATGGCCCTTCTCTGGACCTGTTCCAACAGGTCCATGTCTTCCAAATATTGTTGGAAGGTCCTGTTAGAGGTCATCTAGTCCCATGTCCCACTCAACGAAAGGCTACTGCAACACTAGATCATATGTTCTCTCAGAATTGGCTTCTGGTGGATCTAGTACTCTGTCTGTGGGTTCGGGTAAGAGAGTTGAAGAACAGAGATGATGACTGTGGCCAATAGCTAATTTTTTTCTGTCACAATGGAGAATAATAAGAAAGACTGTCCTACGAGGGGAGTGGGTGTTGGTACGTTTATTCTGCATGAACTATCAGAAATCTTATTGTCTGTTTGCATCAGAATAAACTTTTGGCTTGTCTCCTGATACAGAAATGCATAGGAGTACTTTCCTCTTCATCAAACTAGCAGCAGCCTACTCACCAATCAAGCAAAATTACCAGTACTTTTTGGAGGAGCAGAATATGAATAATCATATGTAATGATATTTTAAAAAATCATATATAATGATATAAAAAATTTAAGACAGTAATGATAAGTGGTGATAAACATGAGAAAAGAAACTACTCAAAATGAAATATAAGTATATTAACATCAACATTATTAAATTATAGACCTATGGGAGAAATGTTCTCCTGGATTCTATTAATCAAAACTAACTTATTTTTGTAATAAAATATGAGGGGTTTGTTGTTATTAATTTTTTTCTGCACCCTAAATTTAATTTCAATATGCTACCCTGCCTGCCTTCAAGAAAAAAAAACAACAAAAAACTACCTTCTAAATTCAATTTTGCATTACCCATCATAGTAAGTGCTTCAACTTGCCTGATGGCTCTGAGAAAGTGCTAAATTATTTGTTTATATGGTAAAAACAATAAATGGCCTTGTTTAACATAAGATGCAATATATTAGTTTTATACTTTAGATGGATAGTAAATCCAGCTAATATAACTAAAGAATGTCAGCCCTACACATGGTTCTGTAAGAGTTCTAGGAATGAAACATGGAAGAATGACACCATTTTTCTCAATGGCAGTTGGAGTCATCTGTCAGTTCAGGGAAATGCTGTGTTAAAACCTTCCTGCTAACAGATGAGTTAAACACTTCACAATTGCTTAAGTGTTAAATCACACAGCAGTTGTTTGGTCGATCCTTCAGTATTATTCCCCCTACTTGCTCATACATGCCCAACAATACTATAAGTAATAGTTAGGCTAAGCTATATGTTGAAATCAGGTTATCACTTCAACCTCTGTTTACTCTGAGAAATGTGTTTCCAAATTCAGTAATTTCAGGAAAATATATTTTTTTATTCCTATTCTTACAAGGGAATTACACATTTCTAGGACAATACCAGATTTTTTTCCCTTGAAGTTGTCAGATGTGTCCTCGGGTAATAAGAAAACAAATCCATCTCCTTTTTTAATACAGTTTGCAGAACTACAGCTCTCTAAAATGAAACAGAGCTAAACTATGCTAAGGCTTTCATTTTCTTACTAAGCTGAATAGTTGTATTTGTTTGTTGTTGTGTTTTGTTTTTTTTTTTTTAATGCTGTTTTATAGCAAACTCAAAATTTAATGAATTCAAGATTGTTCCTCCTATTTTTGTGAAGAACTGGGAAACATCTTAATCTTCTAAAGGTCAACTGACTCTTTCAGCAGTTTTTAGTGTCATACTGCTAGTATTAATTTTTTCCAAAGCTTAGTATGAAGTTTGCACTATGAAGGGAAGATCTTTCTTTATTTACATGTTCTTTCATTCTAGCTGTCTGCTATGATGAAAATATTTCCTTCATTTAGAGCCATTCATTTGAAGTAAAAAGACCAAGCAGTAACAGACAAATTAAAAGTTTACTTTTTTTTTTTTCTACCTTGTAGAGGAAAAAGGATGTTAAAAAGGTTGTGAAGTTCTCATTATAAAGATGGAAATATCATAAGGTTATATTTTCAAATTTATTTAGACATCCAAATATATAGTTGTCTGCCCAGTATGACTCCATGAGTATATATATACTTATCTAAGCATCTAACTATCATGAAATTTCAGCCAAGGATGACTTTGGCCCAAACTTACTAAATTCTAATTCTGACAGTTGTTATTCAAGAACAGATATATGTGATATTCTAAACGTATTTTCACATTTAAAGGTATGACAGGAAAAAAATGTAAATTCATTTAAAAGAATACAACAATTCTGTCTTGTTTCTTTTCGGTTCAGTTGCAGTTTTCTGCCTAATACAGTGTGAGACAACTCTCGAATTGTGAACAAGGAAAGGGCCATTCTTCAGTCTCTAAAATATCAATAGAAAAACCAAACTTCTAACAATGTATGCCAACCTATACACTCTATCAAATAAATATATATGAAGACAATATACTACTCAGAAAAAATATGAAATATGCCATTAAGGTTACATTAGATGGCAAATAAATACATTTTAAAGGCTATGCTGAAGAGGTGAAATCTGACTAAAATCTGATGGCTTAGATCAATTGACCTGACTCAGTTTTCCCTTGTGAGAGAAAACGGCTTCTTATCATTACCTATAAATATTAAACATGACCTGATGTCTCGTGCTTCTGTGTTTGGGAAAAAAAACACTAGGCAATTAGTAGCACATAGGAAAAAGTTGCACTAATTACCGTGATGCCATTCCCACTCACTTACACTGAAGTTAAAGCTCTGACCATGTCTAGTACCTGACTAAATTTTAAATGGGGTTTTAGGATGGATATCTGAATTTGGGGAGGCAGGAGATATGTGATTCTGCAGCAAATCAAGCATTGATAAAGGTGACTAGTTTCAATGCAATTAGTGCCTCTCATTCTAATTTTAGCTGTTGTTACTACAGTACTTGTAGGAGGAAAATATGTCTCCCTCCTTTGCTTCTTGTTCTTCACCTGATGGAGAATGACAGTGCCATATGCTAGTAAAATATGCTGAGACACATTTCAAAATGTTGAAAAATACATGAGACTTCAAGACTATTTCCAGATTCCATTAATATATTACAGTTTCATTGCATAGTAATAATGGACTGAACATTATATATGGAGGCAAGAGTTGCTATTTCTTACAAAATATGAAAAGGTATGCAGTTTGCTCAATAGCTGCATTGCTACTTCTAGAGAAAAATTTTGACTAAAAGTCTCCAGAATGGAATATAACGTAACCTTATTGTAACAAACCTAATTCAAATGAAACCAATTAGAGTAATTAAAACAAGATTCAACTCTTACCAAGGTTAACCTGCATATCATGACCATACTTGTTCTACTCTCTCTTCATGAAGTTTTTAGATCCACAGAGGGTGAAAACGAGCACTTGAAATTCTTGTACTGTTTTCTTTAAAAGCACCCCTTTAAAGACTGGTGTGCTCCATAAGTTTCCCCAAAGCTGTGAATATTCATGTTCATGTTCAGACTGGGACTTATGCTGAGCATCAATTTGCCAAATCCTATTATAGTAAAAACTTTGAGATAATGTTTAATGGCAAAAACTGAGACTGCTGTAGTGAAGTTAAATGATACGTGCCTGAAGAAAAAAAAGTGATTTAGGCAGAATCTTGAAACATTTAATCTTACACATCATTTCTTAAAAGTGTGTTGATAGAGTTTTTCAGCTCTGAGAGAAAAATGAACAAAAGGAATATAAAAATGAACTATCTTTTTTTAGTTTGAGACATTTATTTTTTCCAAAAGGGAAAACTGCAATGAGTCCATTCCAGTAGCTGGTGCTAAAGCTGGGTTAGTCACATGCCTCTGACCCTCTTAGCATGGGTTCAAACACAAAAGATTCCTGAAGGAACTAAACCCAGAAGTATGTAAAGATATGGTCCTCGACCAGTATATATCATTTATTGAAATCACTTCCAACTTATCATCCTTTGTATATGTGCCTGTGCTTTTAAAACAGTGCTTCCTGCATCTGTGTTGTTAGCTGGGCATTGCATTAAGATGAATTAAGATTAGCTTATAACAACAGTTTTATTAGTGCTTACCCCTAAAAATATGTATTAACCTGTAAAACTGTATGTGTCCACTGATGAGCTCAGGAAACTGAAAATCTTATGGTTTGCCCCCTTAGAAGTGCTTCCCAGACTACTCATAGAAGCTAAGAGAAGCAGTATGATAGCAAAGAGCAAATAGTTGCCTACTGTGTGTGGGTGACTCATGAGTCAAATCCCTGATGGGGAGTCAAAATCTGTCCTTCCAACCAAATGACTGTAATAAAGTACAGTTGTTGGATGCTGTGAGATTTTTACCTCTCTTCAACAGCTCTGTGAGTACTTTTTGCATTTAACCTATGCCCCACTGCCTGGCCAGGAAAGATCAAGAGCTGTCATGATTCGTATCACACTGCCCCAGGCTAAATGATGGGGGGCAGCATGATCCCGAGCAGAGAGCCCCGGGTGCTCTCACATGGCTGAGCTCGCAATGCTGAACACACCAACAGCCAGGGACTAGTTACATATAATTGCAACTCAAAAAACGGAACAGTTGGTAATGTTTATTTAAAATGTTGAAATAATTGCAAATGATGATAGATCAGAACCAGGCAAGGATGTGTGATGTCTCAGTGACCCTGCTCCACAGGAAAAGCACGAAATCATTGGGGGAAAATAATTTTTAATTCTGTCAACAAGAGGAGCAGTTATTTACAAGACTGGAGTTGATCAGCCAGGCTATCTGTTAGACAGTTCTAAAAGGAAAAAATAATAGCCAAGTATTCATCATTTGCAACAGTTTCACCCCTTCAGTAAATTATTTTTTATTAGGATGTTCTTATTAGAAGAAGTCCAAAAGAGCCTAGTTCATTAAAGCTATGGAGGGGGAGTGAAGCGTTAAATAAAATGCCATTCATATATCAAAATGAAATACCATTTCATTGGTATTTTTCTCCACTAGTGCTTGCCCTGTCAATCTTATTCATGCTTAACTTGAAAAGTTGTGATTGTCATGTCCTGCTCAGACGAGGGAGACAAAGTGACTCAGATTTACAAATCCCCAACAGAGCGGACAACAAGTCTTCAAGTCTAAACATTTATTATCTACCCACAATATACTAATTGAAACCTGATAATTGGCTAAGTATACAGCAAGTTGTGGTGAGCAATACAATATGCCTTGCACTGCTTAATGGGAAGGGAAAAGAGAGAGAGATAGAGGGAATGGGGAATACAGATCACCAGTCTGAGTTCCTGCGCTGATCCCCGCCAGCGAGGGTTCCAGGAGGCAGCCAGCTTCTTCTCTTGCATCTGTCTTCTTTGGCCTCACTGCACTCTCCAGGGCCCCCCTTTTATCCCCCCTCCCCTTGATTTATACCCACTTTCCTTGGGTCCATCCCCTAGGTTGACCCACAGAGCTACATATCCCATGTACGGGGAGGGGTAAGGTGTTTCATGGGATGATGTAATTAGCGTGATCATGTCAGCCCTCGTTAGCATATTGAGGGGTGTTAACTTTAATGTGCATTTTGTAGATAATGAAGCAAAGGTCATTCACAGGACAGAAGGCCTTTGAAATTTGTCCAGGTGCCCCAGAGCAGGGCTGTCCTGTCTCCACAGGACTCCCTCCTTCAGCTACATCTTCTGTTATTTGGGCAGCCTTATCAGCTTCGACCTCCACAAAATGCACCCTGTGACTCATAGTTTTGTCTTGCGAGTGTTTGAAGCATTCCTTCAATCAGCCTCAACTTTTGTTTTCTCAGGCCGTTTATAGTTTCTCGCAGGCCTGGTTTCTCGTCTCTCACAGTGACTATACTTTCTAGCGAAACAGGTAGAGAGACTTTTTCATTATAAACTTAGTCTATTTGAATTCTGGTTATTGCCATCAATTTCTTCTGAGTGTACACAAGTTTCAGCTGACCCAATTTTCCACAAGACCTTAATCTCTCTTTTTTTAGCAAGCTCACTTACAAGTATCTAGATTCAGAAGAGATAGTGAGATAATTTAATTCTGGTACTGAAACAAGAATCACTGAAATCATTATTTACATACATTTCAGACACATTCATATATTCTCTTTTCTATAGAAATTAAGAAAGTGCAAATTTCTGCTCAGCTGCAGAAATATCTTGACAGGTGGTAACTTAA
Organism: Athene noctua; assembly: GCF_965140245.1. Lineage (NCBI taxonomy): Eukaryota > Metazoa > Chordata > Aves > Strigiformes > Strigidae > Athene > Athene noctua. The sequence goes on along the minus strand of NC_134037.1, from coordinate 249,355,776 downwards.
GAATTTAACAGATATTTGTGAGTAATGTGTCAAAGTCCAAAACCTCTGACTGGTACTTAGATTTGGCAATGACAAAAACAGTGGTTCTGAGTTTGCCAGAGTTGTTTTTCTGCACTACTTCTAGAATGTTTTCTTCCTCCCACCATATTTTCCCATTTCCTATCCAAACAAACACCACTCCAGTGAGTAAATTTCACTTTATACATTAAAATGTTACATTTCTACATCCCTGAAGCCTTTGTTATCTTCAATAACACCTCCCAGGCTTATGTTAAACTATCTGAGTACTGAGAAGAAGGTATTAGGAGTGTGTGTTGGTGATTGTCATTGGTTCTACTCTATCTAGGCAATATGCTAAGATTCCTTACAGCACTGGAAATTGGCACATGTTTATTTATGCATAAACATACCTTATTTTCATATATGTAATTTGGAAATGCAATTCACCTTTGTTATGCACTACAGGTCATTTGTACAGGTAAAGTGTAGAACTGTTGTATCAATGAACAGATAATCTTGCTAGCCTTCTATGGCTGGCTGGCTCTTCATAAAGAAGAACTTGCTGGTTCTTCGTAACAGGTTTACATCATCTAATGTTATTCAGCCAAAAGACAACCAGACTCCAGAATGCATATGAAATCAAGGATGGTATAACATATTACTTCAATCTGTTCAACAATTGTTAATAATAGTTTTCATACTGGATTCATCTTTTGTATGCTCTTGATGTTTCTGTTGATTATTTGTGCTAGTGTAATTTAAAGCAGAATGGGTCCAGGATACTGCAAATTCTTTTAAATGAGCCGTTGCCTGCAAATTCTGTAGTCATTAGTGATCAGCTATAGCTCTAACACAGCCTATCAGCTCAGGACCAGTTTTACTGCCATCCAGGATACAGTAGTGTGGTGGGTAATCCTGGCCAGCAGCTAAGCACCTACACAGCTGCTCTCTGACTGCCCACGCCCACTCCCCATGGGATGGGGGAGAAAATAGAAAGAGCAAGAATGAGAAAACTTTTAGGTCAAGATAAAGACAGTTTAAAAGTGAAGGAAAGAGAAAAACAAACCAACAACTGATGCAAAGGCAATCACCACCTCCCACAAGCGGACCAATGCCCAGCGCTAGTCTCTGAGCAATAGTTACTGTGAAAGACATGTCCGCCCCCCCGCCTTTTTTTTTAATTTATTGCTGACCATGACATCATATGGTATAGAATATCCCTCTAGCCATTTTGGGTCAGCTATCCCAGCTCTATTCCCTCCCAAATTCTTGCCCACCCCCAATCTTATTGCCCATGGGGGCAAAATGACAGGAAAGGACTTAATGCTGTATAAATACTGTTCAGCAACACTCAAAACATTGGTGTGTTATCAACACTGTTTCAGTCACAGATCCAAAACACAGAACCATATGGGCTGCTCTAAGGAAAATTATCTCCATCCCAGCAAGATCCAGTACAAGTAAACAGAGTGCTTATTGTCTAATCTATTGGAAATAGACTTAGATTCAGTTAGTGAATGGACTGCAGAACTTACAAAAGGAAGTGCAGTTCATTTCTGGGAGACTATGACTGTAGTTTGCTATTTCTCTGCTAATTATGTAGACAACAGCTGCTCAGAGTGCCTGGCAGGCTCCTCACGTGTGGGGACTAGCATGTGTGTCCTGGGGAGTAGGAAAGAAGCAGCAGGAGCTGTTTTGTGCTTAATTCTCCACATGTGGTGAGGTTAGGAGACATCTGTGTTGTACACTTGGTTCCAAGAAGCAAAAAACATTTCTGGGCTTTGTGGTATAGATGTATTCCTAAACCCCCTTTATTTTGTCTTAGATTGGCAGTGAACCAAAATCCTATGGTGGAATCAGAGCTGGAGGACATTCTCATCCACAGCTGAACTTGAATGGGATGCCTGCATCTGCAAGGCATTAACCACCCAAATACTTTCAGTGACCTAAAGTCAGGTATTAACACTAGCCTCCAGCTTAAGTATAATTCTAAACATGCAAACAGGGAAAGAGAAATGAGATTCACAGACCTGAGAATCAGTGTAGTGTGCTTAGATCTTGTTTAATACCTTCTCTATAGCTTGACACAGCCCTACCTTTCGTTAGCAGTTCTGCAGATCTGTATTCACTTGCATTGACTTTCATTTCAAGCAGGATGAGCTGTTCCTGCAGCAGCTGTGGTATAACTGTTATGAATGTGAGGGTGTACAATGCATTCCATTAACAGAGTGAGGAATTACGTTCTACTGGAAGTGTTGGAAGAACTCTGCCTCATCCCTCTGTACAATTTCTACACAGCAGTCGACAGAGAACCACACTTTGTGTTCATGAAAGCACTGCATAGCTTCCTGAATTGCTTCTTACGTGCATAATCTGAATGCAAATCACAGCTTTATGTTCATTATAGGTACTATAAAATCGCAGTAAGTGTTGAAATTTATAACTGACTGAATTTGTTATAAATGATGTGTGCTTTATTGCCTGTTAATGCACAGTTGATGCAGTAAACTTTGCAGTCTTGTTATTTTATAACATTTTACCGTGCATATTAGAACAGCATGCTTACACTGGCATAGTTAAGAATGAGTTGCAGTTTTCATTACAAATCTCTGTTTTGACTCGTGAAGACTCACTCATTGCTCTAACATAGTGTATGAATATTCGATCAGCACTTTTTCCTTAGAAACAGCCAGATTGGCTAATTCCAAACAATTTACACATGAATATAAGAGAGTGGGGCATTTGTTGCAATTTAGGTTATTCAATCTTGTATTTAAAAAATACAAGTGGTTTTAGTTTAAACAAGGAAAACAGTTGTCTATGGGAGCTGTTCTGGTTTAGTTAAGTGAACTCTTTTCCACTCTGTTTTCCCAGAGAGTAACGGAGTGCCTACATGATGTAAAGTCATAATGACCTGATGTAGATCTGTATTTTAAATGAGTTAGTCCAGTTGATCAGTGGGGCTTCTGCCTTAATGAAGAGTACAGGACCAGGTTTTTTACAAATTGAAGTCCATGTAGACAGATGTTTCCCAGAAGTTAGGTTTTTATGAATGCTTAATAAGGAAGAAATCTAGATAATCTTTTTTAATAGTCATGTTGCAATCATATTACATTTGCCTCTGGAGACTTCACTGTACTATACAAAGTAGGGTACTGGAGGTACTGCTCCCTGCATTTATTCTCTAGATAAAATAAATGACATTAGCTAGTGACTTGATATCGGAAAAGATGAACGTAGACTTCTGCTTAGTTACTGGTCAATACTGGGGTTCAGGCTAGCCTCTCTGTTTGGTTGTTTGGGGTTTTTTACTTTCCTATCTCAGGTTCAAGGACTTCTAAAGAAGCTGTAAAACTCAGAATTTCTTATTCAATAAATCTAAATGTGGCTGGTACAGATCTGGAAGACTATAAAAATGTGCATCTGTGCCCCATTCTTAGTAAAAACACAGAAAGTATGTTGGTAGAAGAAGATTATCAGGCAGGACATATTCAAAGGCAAGATTTTGGGGGGTATTTAGTCTTCCACAGATCTCACTTTGAAAATCAATGAGAAATCCTCACACCTCCTGGCTGTGTGTTTAGGTCAGAAGTACAGGATTTATTTTGGCAAAGTGGAACCACTCTATGAGATTCACTGGCAGTCTGTTGAAGCTACAGGTACACCATGGTCAGCATCAAGGTGAAATAGGGCATAATGTTTTACAGTAATGGCAACTGAGGGGAGAAATGGAAAATAGGTAACTTAATGTTCTTGTCCATGAAGTCACATACTAACTGGGTGGGTAGAAGTTCCTGTGTTTAGCTGCAGCATCCTCCCAGAATGTTAGGGACTCTTAAGGAAGACACATCAGGGGCTAGTGTATGCGAAAAATTTCCCCTGGGCACGTCTTTTCGCATATATTAAGAAATGGTTGAAGTGATTAACTTATAAAAATATTTGCCATCTGAGAATATTTCAGGCAAAAATGAGTCACAAATCACATTCCACATCCCTGCTGCTGAGCTGCTGTGTCACAATGGGGACTTCCATTTCCTCTCTAAAATACCTGGGAAAAAACACAAAGAGGCAATATTCCTTGGTTGTTCATAAGGCCATGGGACATATGGTTGCACAAGAATTGCAAAAAACTCATGTCAAAGTCATTGTTTTAAGGGCCAAATATTTCCTGAGTTGAGATAGACAGGGGTGGCACAGCCCTTGCAGATGTTCTCCACCCTTGCCCAGGGCCTGCATGCTGAGCTGTGAGGTGGCTCTTCATTTTCATCCTCACCCTGCACTGATGAGTGCTCATTAAAGAGGACAGGTTTTGTTTAACAAGAAAATCCCCTGCATTGTATTCTCTGTAAAACAGCTTCCCTTGGACTTCCCCTGAGTTATAGCATTAGGTTTCTGGGAGCTACTCACAGCCCCTGCGGCAGACTTCAGATGAGCTGAGGACAGCTGAAAACAGACGAAGTTTCCATCTGCATGGGCTTTTTATTGCATTTCAACTTTGCTCTAAATACTTTTCCCTTTCGAAAGGATGAATTAAGCAATGTTTTTCAGTGACAGGGACATATTCAAAATAAGCATTTGCTGACAGACAAGTCTTTCAGCATCCACGTCACAAGGTGACCCACAGAAGGTGTGGGTGGTATCAAAGGAGGCTAAAACTCGTGTCCCTACTTTAACCTCTTCACCCAGCATTTAATACCCACCACTGGAGGGGGTGGATCAGTTGAGGCTGTAGGAAACCCTGCAGTGCCATTAGCTGGGTAAGCACAGGGTAGGCAGTGTGGGGGAGAGTAGAGCTGAGTAGCAGCCACTGACCTCTCTCCATGCCACCATCCCTGCTCCCCCACTACCAAATGGTACTCAGACACCATGAATGCAGGGCCACTGAGTGATGTGGGCATTTTCCATTAGACATCTCTCTGTCAGGAGAGGTAGAAAGAGCCAATCTATTTAGCACTGTTCTTTGTTCACACAGCTGATCTGCTTTTAATGACACCTTCAGTAATAGAAGGTGGCACAAGAGCCATGAGATTAGTACAATTTCTTGCCCTTTCCAGTCGTTTCACATATAACATGATTAGGACCAGTGATAGTCTTCATGGTGTTTGTGGGATCCATGTGAAACTTATTTTCCCACTACCTCAACTGTGATCTGGCAATGACAATAATAATAACGTTGTTGATGTAGCAGCAGTGCTATAGCTGTGAAGGTCCAAGGATGGAAACAGCATAATGTCCAGGGAGAGTGGTTATAGTTTTTATATATCTATATATATCAGACCTACTAGATGCAGCTAAAAATACAGATAAGCTTCCAGACACACAAGACTCAATACCACAAACAGACATCTGTTTTCTTCATCTATGACTAAGTCTAATAAAAATAAAAAAGCAGGGTTCACTGTGTAACCTTTCTCCTTTCTGTTAGAGGTTAATGGTTCTTAAGGACACTGTAGTTTGGCTCAGCCAGACAGAAAGCTAGACAAAAAAATTTCTGAGGATTAATGTATTTTCTGCTGTATGCTGTGGTGAAAACCCTTGGTGACTGCTCATCTGTGCAGGGGATGCTGAACTCCCCTCCAACAGAGCTCAGGTGAAAAGCTGTATCTGTTAATGCAGCCTGGAAACAGTGGTAGTGCCTTTGGTACTGATGTTTTGGGATTAGCTTCAGGAGATTTAACTGTACAAATCCATGGCTTTGGCTGTCCTCCTGCCTACCCCTGGCTGCAGAGTGGACAGGGGCAGCCCAGCACACAGTTCTGTACTGTGCATCCCAACAGAGTTTTTTCAAAATATTTCCACAGCTGTGATTTATTCAGCAGGTATTTATCCCAATTCAATTGACATCAGTTCTTCCCTGGCTCTTCCACAGTACTCAGGTGTGGTTTTGTGCGGAAATCCATGCTTAAATCCAGACTCTAATGAAAAAATCAAAGGGAGCTGAACACTATCATGAATATGAAGTCTTGTGGATGTTTAGTGCACCAAGGAAATATGATTTCATTGTATGTCTTATGATACCTGTTTGCAAAGAAAAAATGTAAAATTTATGCTGTTGCTGAAAAGCACTCCTTGGAAGTATTGTATAAACCTTTAGATGCAAACGTTTTCTTCCTGAAAGCACAAATGAATTAAACTTACTTTAACTTCTCTACCCAAGATAAATTAAAGCAACGATTAAACACAGCTCAGGAGCCACTTTGTACATGGTACTACTAAACTATCAATTACAGTCAAGTCATCATGGACTGAAGGGAAATTAAGATCCGAAATCAAAAAAAGGATGAAAAAATACTGAAGGAATACTATCACAGTGACATGGAGAAAAGTGACTAAATTAAAAGTAACAAGGGAAGTACAAGATGCAAAGAAGAACTGCTGCATAATGCCTGACTTTTTAAAGCATCTGAATTTTAGCTCTAGATGAATGTAATCTTGCAGTTCTAGTCTGACAGGACATGGCTTTCCAAAAACATTTGGAAAGTAAAAGCTTTAGCAAAAACACGGTGCTCAATCTGGGACTAAGCAAAACCTTTAATCAGGATGGGCACATTCAGGGTGGGCAGCAGAACCTGCGGTTAAGAGGGGTCTAGGGTAACGTAACACTCAGGCACCATTTTATTTCACTTATCTGGGTTATTTCTGTTTGGTTTGGCTTTTCACATATTTTAAGTTATATATATAAATGTATATAAACTAATTCATATATATTTTTATATTTTTTCCTGTGCTTTTGGCTTAAAACATGTACTCTATCACACAATGAATTTTGCCAAAGTGGAAGGGATTGTCCCCACTCACTCCTGCCCTCTACCATTTTTCGTGTGCCAGGTCTGAAATGACAGAGCAGCTGTAGGTGGACTGAGGAGTACAGACTTCCTTACTAAAAACACAGACAAAGTAAAACTTTTCTGTAGCTTTACAGATAAATATGAACTAAAATCCTAGATCCAAACACCCTTCAATTTTGAGAAAATTCAGACCACAAATTAAATTAACCTATCTACCTTAAGATTTTCTCAGGCAGGAAGAAACATTTTAGGCAAGAAGAGATATTGCTGCAATGATTGTGGCTTCATATTTACAGAGAAGTTGAGCCAGAAGCTTTCAGGATTTCCATTTAAGACTTTCCCAAGCGCATTCCACCTAAATGCTACTTTAGGTGCCTGAGGTTTTTTTTAAGTTTCTCGCCATCAGATATATCTGAAAAACTTATGCACTCTTCTTTCAGCCACAGGAATTACTCAAAAATTGGTGTTAACAGTAGATACTTATCTTTCATATAGGCCAGTCACGGGAAGGGAAAATGTAATTTTTGGCAAGTTTGTGGCAGGAGGAAGGAAACATGCTGTTTATCCAATCTGGAATGTTTTTCACATTTAGTAAGAGTATAATTTAGGTGAACTTTTCAATAAGTTATGAGAGGTATGTTACAAACATATATTATAAAAAAGGGAAGAAAATCTACTGTACCAAATGTCTGGAAAAATACTTCCTAAATGTGAAGTTCATTAAACTGTGGTAAAATGTCCCAAGAGTAGCAGTGGTCAGCTGATCAGCTCTTTGGTCAAATAAAAGTAGTCTGGACAAAGTATTGCAAAATACACTTTAGGGAACAATTTTGTAGTGGCCAGAAAAATAGAGTAGGCAAATTAATAGGTCTTTTTCATCTCCATGTTCTATTACAGCATGGCTGTTTGAAGCAAATTTGTGTATTTAACCTCCGGCTCGTGAGTCTGAGAAAGCTGTTACAAAATCTATGTAGCCATTAAAATGTATACAAAGCTATAATGGAATCTAAATTTAAATCCAAAGGAAACCCCAAAAGACCTAGGTACAAAATATATCTGCGTGTAATGTTAAAGTCCTGGTCACCCATGACTTATATGGTAATTTCAAGAAGCTTCTGGCATTTTGTTGAGGAATCATTTCCAGCAGCCATTTGAAAATAATTAATAGCAAATTCTTACTGCAACCAGACCAAAACAACATCTTTTGAATGCCCTGCTGTCTTTTTAATTGGCACCTTTAGAGCTGGAAACTGAACAGAAGCAAATAGTTTAGATGTCAGGTTTACATCTTTTTCAGGGCACCTAGGGTAACAAATTGGCGAGTGCCTGTGCACATGAGGTGATTTGTTAGCGTGGGCATGACTGCCTGGATTGTGGTAAGGGTGAGAAGGACCCTGGATTGCATATGTGCTGGTGTGAGTAAGCTTTTGAGTTGGCTGCCTGTCTGGTGAACAGGTTATCTCTCCCTTTTACAACCATCCTATTTCATCAAAGATCCTCCACTAGGCTCTGTTTGTAAATGATGCCTTAAATAGGCTGTGTAGAGGCCCCCCTGTGTTTATGCTGCATAGTGATAGCTGAGCTACAGAGGTTATCACCAGATTACACCAGCAAAGCTCCCACAAACATGACATGATTGCTTACACTTGATACTTTTCTCCAAAGAAATTTAGAAGAGATGTGCGGAAGTGCTTTGTGGCCCCCTTGACTGTAGTGATCACTTCTCCACTTTCCGTAACGGGGTGTGTGGCTCTGTCGTGCAAACACCTGATGCAGACATCTAGTCCTGGTGTCTGTGTTTTGCATTGAGGCTCAATAGTATTGTGTCTCAGTTTCACACTGACTGTGTCCAGGTTAAGGGAAAGAAGTACCTTCCTGGCTGCAAACCACGCAGACAGAGCTGAGCTAGGTGGAGCCTCTGGTGGCGCCTCTGTGGGGACTAAAACTCAGCAGGTCAGGCCATGCTTTCTGAAGTAACCTTCCTGTCAGTAAGTCCTATAGATGTGAATGACAGGTTCATTACCTTCCAGTTATAGGGTCCTGTAGGGCTTCTCTCAGTGATGCATAAGGAGGAACAGGAGCCACAACATACATGTTCATAGAGGTACAGATTCTGCAGGGCTCTTGGGTTAAGAATACCAAACACACCTTTTTGTGCTGATGTCAGCAACAGCTATCCAGCAACCCAGTGATTTTTTTACAATAATGAGACCAAGCAAGATCTGAGTTTCCCAGTCGCTCAGTCAGAGATGTCACATAGTTAATTAAAACAATGGTCCATAACTTTCTGTATATGCTAAACAGAGGGAAAACCAACTGAACTTTCCCCCCTGCTATGCCTTGCTCTGACATGCTGAAATGGCACATATGCCTTGCTCAAGAATGAAAATCATTACAGTCATTCTTATAAGAAGCTTTACCCCATGTAATTTGGACCAGTAGGGCATTAAGAAGGTCTAAAGCTTACTCTCTTTTAGGTTCAGTTTTTGACAGAGTTCAGCTTCTGTTTCATTTAAATATATTTAATGCTATTTGGAATCACTCGGTGTCTCCCAGCAGCTGCCATGGAAATGCCAGATGAGGATCCTGCAACCTATCTTTGCTTTCTATTCAGGCTTTTGACACAGCTCAAGATTCAACTCTTTTATTCTTTTTGTCAAATGTATTTTCTTCTTGCTTTCTCTTCCTCTGGTGCCTTTAGACAGTAGTATAATTCTGACATCAATAGTTGTTATAAATAATATAGTTCCTGCTCTGGGGAATGAAGACTTTATGACAGGAGGCATTGTGCATTGAAAATATCAGGAATGTAGCAAATCTGTCATGCAAGACCACCAGCCCTAGGTGAGATACAATGGAAATTCACTTGGCTTCAGTTTGCCTTTGGCTTCTGTGCTTCAGTTGGGAAAAGATAATGGATTTTAGATTATTCCTCAGACTTTAGGACATAACAGACTTGAGTACTTTGTGATATATGTCCATGGTATTTACTATACATCTTGGCAAAAAGACTCTTGCCTAACACTTGGGGCCCTTTTTTATATATAAAACATGAAAGGACACACAAAGGGAAACATTCCTTAAAATCTGAACTGCAAGCCTGGCTTCTTATTTTTTACGTTTAATTCTCAGTGTCAGAGAACTTTGGGGGTTCAGCTTGTGCTTACCCTCAGTCACACATCAGTGAGGAAAACTCATCTGTCCTTTGTTATGGTATCTAAACCAGAAGCTTGGTAGCATTTTAATTCCCACTTTATTCTAAGGACTAGTCTTTAGTTTTCAGCTTCTCCCATTTGTACACTTGACCTCTGGCTTGAGAAGTCAATAGCAGGACACAACTCCTTTTACGCTGCAGTTCATTACGTTAACCATTTTTGTGTATTAATTCTATGTACTTGTTCCTGGAGAGTGGTGGGTGTATCTCCTTTTAGAAAGTATTTCCATCTGCAGAATAATAAAAAAGTTTATTCTGCTGAACCTAGTTTGACTCACAAGGAAACAGCCTTTTGCCATACTTTGAACTTCTAAAGAGGAAAATTTTTAAAAAAATTAAGATAGGACCAAAGAGAATTTTCAACAGCTGCTGTGTCTATCAGACATCTAACTGTCAATGACTTTCCTCTGGGAAAGTTTTGTGCCCCTGCCTGGTCTTTAGTACCTCTCTTCTTTCTTCATCCTGTGTCATACATTCCGTGTGGAAACAATTCTGATTATCCCAGAGATCCTTTCCTTAGGGTAGCCTAAATGCAGCTGTTTAAAAGGCACACAGCAACAATGAGCACTCCCTGGTAGCACATTTCTGTAAATCCTTAAAGGCAGGGATGAATCCCACATGAAAACCCATACAAGACAGAGCACTGCTGTTTGAATAGCAAAGCCAGCAAGGTTATTACTTTGAGGAAGTTGGCACTACAATGTGTCAGAGCAAGGTTAAGTGAGCTAAAGACTGCAGGCTTATTTAATTAAGTAAATAGACTATCAATCACAAAGCATAACAGTTTCAAACATTAGGTTTATAAACCTTGCAATTTTGTTCCATGGATTCCAGTGTTATCCTATTTTCTTTACACAGAACTGGAGATTTTCACTGAGAAATCAATTCTCAGAAGGACCACAGTTACAAGCTCCTGGCGATTTAGGAAAAACAATGGCCAGATGTTCAGAATAGGTTTGACACTTAAAATGAAGAGATAGATACAGTATCACTAGTCCCGAGCGTGCCAAGCTCATGGGTGACTTTGGAATTTTAAGTTTTCAGAAGGTAATAAATATCCTCAGGACTTTCTTTTGGTTTCTGAATTCTGCAACCTTATTTGTACTTTCAGGCTTGAAGGGTGAAGTTTGCTTTATATATTTTTAACCAAAACCTGAACTTCTGCTGTAATTGTGTAGCTCTTATAGCTTGGTTCAAATAAAAACACCAAACTGTGGAACCTCTGAGATAAAATCACGAGGGCTAGCAACAGAGTGAGTTGCTTAACAGATTCCAGGGAGAAGACACAGCAATAAATTCAAGCTGTTAGGAGCCATTTTTAATGCCATGGATCTGATGCTAAATTCTGAAGCATTCAACAGATCTATTATAATCTGTGTACAATCCACAGATTCTCTTCCCTTGCTTCCCATAATGATGCCACACCTCTGTAGGAAGTGACTCCTTCCATGGTGATGGGTGTCCAGTGGTCGGAGGAGGTGACTGGGGTTCCCCACACCTGCCGGTGTGCCCCTCTCTTCCTTCATGTGCATGAGTCACTATTAGATCACACAACCTGGCAGTAATGACCATGTAAAAAATCAGACCTCAGCTATACTTCCTGCGATTGAAGTTACCTTAGGACCTTTGTCTGCAGTAAAGAATTATAAATATGTGTAGATAATGCCTAATAGATGTTTATGTTATTATTTTTTTTAAAATACAAAGACAGGAATTTTCCATCATTCTTGGTTAGAGTGCTCAGCTCTTTATCCAGTCTTAGACTGGTATTAAAGAAACTTTCTAACTCTAAACTACTTTGCTAAAGGTTAATCTTGCTGGTCCTACTCTGAGCAGCACTGGAGAAGTACTGCTCATTCTCTGGAAGACATGCTAACAGACCTTTAACGTGGCTAGTTCAGTTGAAGCAGATCTTAAACTTTCCATGCAGGTTTCTGAACCTCTTCTTTTTGTCTTCCTCTGTATGCCAGATCTGCAATTCATCTGTATGGTTCTTTAATTGTCAAATGGGAAATGGGATACAAACCTTGTTCCCAGTGCAAAGTGAGCCAGAAAGTTTTCTTTCTGACCATCGATACGTCACTCCTATTATTAAATGTATGGCTGAAATTTCAAAATGCATGGCACTCTTTCTGGATAATTCTTGACTGGACCACTTGCATAAACAAGTGCAGCCTAACATAAGGAATACAAAACTGGGTCTTTTTCTTTTCTGAAATTTACACAGAAAGTCTGATAAAAATGCACTTAAGTGTCAGCTCAGTAAAAGCACAAAGGCTGGAACTGTTTCACAAATTTAAAATTCTTTTAAGGTTATTTTTGAAAAGTGCAAAGCTGCTCAAAATGTCAATTTATAAGACACTGGCTTACCTAAACATTTTACTGTAAACTGTTCAAATTGACTGTCTCACAAGCTGCACATTCCTTTCTGACATGGCTTATTCAGAATCTGTATGGGGTAAATAGCCTGTCCACTAATATTTCAGATTATATATAAAATATAAACAGATTTTATATTTTTTCTCCTAGGTCACAGTATGTTGGAAAAAAAAAAAAAAAAAAAAAAAAAAAAGGCCCTTACTGAAAACTGGAACTTCAAAGGATAGGAAATACAGTTTTGTAGAGACATTAAGGGCAGTAAGGGCAGCTTCTGTTTAAGCTAAATTGGCTTTCCCTTCTCTGTCGTACATCACACCTGATTCTTAGAAAAGCTGACCTTTAATCCTCTCTTATTCCTGGCAAAATTAATGGAAGTTATCCTGTTGTAGTATGAGTGATTGTGAGCTTCAACTGTATTGAGTCAAATTAACCTAACTGACACCAAAGACACTGTTGATCCTTGGTAGCCCAGGAGTGTTATATTGCTGTGCCCTCTTTATCTGCTTTGTTTCTTGGACTGACTCCTGGTTTTGTTCTCAGTAAATATCTAGACCCCCATCTATGATAAAAAGCACTAAACTAAACTTGATTTACTTGAAGCATGACATATTTTATAGAATGACAGTTCTGAAACAGAAGAAAAGGCACTTTGCTTTTACCCTGAAGTTACCAATACCTGACCTTATTGCTTAGATCACCAGTCAAGCCTGAGTATCTTCTAGAGAAGGATGCTGGCAGGTAATCAAGAAATTAATTAGAATGCTATTAGGGAAACATTCTAACTCTAATTTCTTTCGAAGGTTATAAATAAAAGAGTTTTAGAGCCCTTTTTTAGAATGCAATTGGGAGAAATTGTAATAGAGTAGTGGGTGGCAACAGGAAGACAAAAGTTTATAAATCTTTTATCAATTCTTCCCCTGTCTTTTTAAAGTCCTCTTTGTCTTCCTGCATTTTGTGTACCTAGTAGTCTAGGACAAGCTATTTTTTGACTTGAACACTGGGGGAAGAAGGAGGTTGCCTTTTGTCTGCTGATCCAACCCCACAGCCACCATCCTGTTTCTGAGCTGAATCCCAAGCAGGAAGAACCACCACAACTTAGATGCTGCTAGAATCTCATGGAAACTCAGTTCTCATGTAGTTTCAGCACCTGGTAGAGGGAATTTTCCAAGTTCCATATCTTGAAGGTGCTTGAAATTCAAGAAAATGTTCATCTGATTGTTTTATGTACTTCTGTTATAATCCCAGTATTTGGGATCAAATCTCATGGAAGCTGGTGAAGGGAATGGGGAAATGAATAAGACATCAGCTCTAGTTTATATTTAATCATGGTCCAAATGCAAGCTCTTCTGCAGGCCTCATTTAGTGTCTTTCCCATGACATGAGGTATGCACAAGTAGACAGCAGCAGAACAAAACATGATTTTAATTCTTAACTTATTTAGTCAGACACTAAGTTTTTCAAACTTTATTTTTAAAAACCTCCAGCACTCTTGATAATTAGAGAAGAGAAGGCTCTGGCGAGACCTTGTAGCAGCCTTCCAGTAACTAAAGGGCCCCTACAAGAAACCTGGAGAGGGACTTTTTACAAGGGCATATAGTAATAGGACATGACAGTTAAAGCTTGATAATTTCTCAGTATGACTGTAGACTGTAGGTCCTCTGCCACAAAATTGTGTACCATCTCTTGTAAGCTTCGAAGACCTATAAGACAGAGGACAGAGATAACGGCCAGGGTGGTTTGTGGATTATCCTCAGCCCATGGGTCCTGGATGCATTGTGGTTAAATAACACTGCAGCAGAAGAAGGATGTGGAGCAAGTGGTAGGGAGGAGAAAGGAAAGCATCAGGGTTTGGAGGTAAGAAAAGAGGGCTTGAAGGACTTGTGGCATGAGGAAAGGTAGACTGGAGGCACAAGTTGCCATTGCTAACTTTAGGGTGTGGAGAGGGAAAGGCAGGGCTGGCTTGAGAGCAGTTTTGATCTATAGTCACGCACGAACCCCCTTTTCACCTCTTGTTTTAGCTCCTTCTGCTACTGCTTCACTTGCTATGGACTAGGGATTGGCAAAATTTCTAAACCCTTTGCAGAGCAGGGGAATGAGAAAACGCAGTGTTTGCAATTTGAATTTCAAGAAAGTCTGAAGCTGATTTCAAAATACCTTGCATTAGAGTGACCGAGGCTGCTGAAAATTAGGAGAAACTGCCTATCAAGTCAACATAAATCCTATGTCCAGTGAAAGCCAGAAATGTGAATGTAAACCACTCACCCCAAAGAAGGTGAAAAGTAACTAACACTTCACAAGCATTTAATTGCCATATTGATTTTTGTCTAGTTTTTGTCCTAGTATTTTCCTAACAATAACCTACTTCTTATATTATCAAATTCATCTTCCTAGGCAGTGTGTTATGCTCCCTCTTCAGTTCTCGATCCACAGATAATTTGAGGGTTGCAGCCCTAGTGGTGCAGGTTAAAGGCAGTTGTATTTTAGCTGTGAAAGTATTGGTATATCAGATGAGGTAGCAGCTATTATATAAACACCTGCTCCCAGAGGTATCTGCAACTGGGCCTAAGGGGCAATCTCTACAAGATAATATGTGTCTGAAGGTATATTGGTCCAGAGCCTCACTTGGTATCAAACCCTCCCAGGTACCCCCCTCTATGACTGTTAGCTAAGGGTGTAATGTACCCTGCAAAGTCAGAGCTGAGGAACTAATATTTTTTGGAATTAAGTAGGAGGAAGGGGAAGACATGTGCACAGTTACTAGGTAACCCTGCTCTCCCCTGTAGGAATATTCTTGGATTTCTAAACATTCTCTGTCCATGATGATCTTTTTCAAACTAATAACATTACCGAGAATTTCATAGAAGTCTCACTGGCTCTGTGAAAGCTGTTAAAAACATAGTTCTTGTGGTGATCTACATGCAAGACAAAAGGTTTGCATTATCTGACAAGCATATAAAATTGATTCTGCACTTTCAGACATCTGACTGCTTTCGAGACTTATTAAAAAATAAAACGTAGTCCATCCCTGTGGTTTCTGCTAGTATGATCTACCAGTGCAAAGATGGCCTGAGATGTAGGATGGACTTCTGCTACTCAGATGGATGGATCAGTGACAGATTAAATACAATCCCGAAGAAACTATTCATGGTCTCCAGACAAAGATGAAGTCAGCAGCTACTCCCTGCTACATGGCTGAAGGAAAGAAACGGACTGGAAAAGGTAAAAAAAAAAAGACCATGGTCTCAGCACAATGGCTGGAAGACCTTTCTTAAGATGGCTTGGTGTGGGCCATAGCCTTTTTCATCACTGTTTCTTGTCAGGAAAAGTTACCTGCATCCTGCCAGGGAGAGAAGAACAGGCAGGCAAGCAGCAACAGCATTAAAATGCAAAGTGTATATTAACATAAGGTGTCAGATAGTGAAATACTGCTCTGTTGCTTCTCCTGACTGTAATCACAGTTGCCATGAATTTGTATTCTAGCTTGTAAGTTAATGTATTAGTTATATTTCTGCCAACACAAGAACATACTTAATATTCCTTGTAACTAGGGTATACTATAGTTTAGTTTGCTCTTCATGTATTACAGAAGTTTCAGTGATTTCAACTAATTTGCATGGATCTTTTTTCCCCCATGTCTTCAATAGGTGACCCTAATCCTTCACAAACCAATATAGAAACACGTTAATATTTGCATATAGCGCAAGCTCTGCTCCGACATTTTCTTACTAAGAAAGAAATAACATAAGTTACTTTTTTCAATGAAACTGCCTCTGAACAGGAGTTATTTAAAGAATATCAAAACCAATTTGATTAGTAATCAGTTTTCACTTGCTTGCAGATAAAGCAGCCCAGATGAAACTGCTGCTTTGTTCTAATCTAAAGTTTAAAGAAAAATCCAGGTAACCTTTTATTCTGTTTTGCAGTTTCTGCTGGTTCCAGATATGCAGTTAGGCTTGTATTCTGTGGCTCATTACAAAACTCATTAAGTGGAATCCATGAAAAGTCTCCAGTCCTGGGCAAGAGAACACAGCAATTGCAGTGGGTTCCCACTCCCATTCAAACACTTGGAAATCCTTACACTTATTTTGACCTGGACCAGCCAGGCTAAAAGTGCTTTGTTCCATTTATTGATAGTTTTAGTCTTTTCTACAATGTGTAAAATTGCAGTGGAAAGTGTTTGCACCATGTGCATGTGACAATCTTCTTAACCAGAAGTTCAACTCAAGGATCAGATTTTTCAGTTTTTAGTCAGGTCTTAGATCTCACTGAACTAGTACATTACGATTTCTTATGCTGCTTTGTGATTGCTTTTAAGGTGCCCTGTATTTTTCTTGTAATACATAAATTAGTAGAAATAGGCATTTAATTTCATTATCTAAGAAGATTTTGATCTGGGATTGAAACTAGAAATATTGAAAATTTAGGAGAGAGATTGCTTTTCTAAGATTTTGAACCAACTTTTATGAATATACAAAGCTTAAAAATTCCAGAGAATTATGTATATTAGGCATGGACTCCATCTTGCTCAGCTTCTGTAAAAAAGTTAAATGCCCAGTCTGAACTCATTGTGTGGTCTCTCTTGACAGCTAATGGAGGCAAGGACACCTTTATGTTGGAACGGAGACATTTGCCTATATGAGACAGCTTTCATAATATAAGATAAAATGCTCTATGAAGATTCTTATTTCTCTCTGCTGATATAGTATAGATGATAACTCCCATTAGACATTTAGCTCTTAGACAAAAAGAATGGTGATGAATCCAATCATGGATATTTAAACTCAAATAGTAAACAAGATTATTTGGTTGTAATTCTTGATTAGTCAGATATGATTTCTTTATCTGAGGATATAACTTTCTGTTTCTGGCACATGAGTATGGAGGCTTTGAAGAAAACAAAGGAGAGTGAAAAATTATTGCCCACCTTTGTGTTTTCTTTGCTTAGTTTGGTCATCCTTAATACAATTGGGAATGAAAAAAAACCAAACACAAAAACTGTTCTTTTTTATGGGTTTAATAGCCAAATAATAAAAAACCAAAGTATATCAAAATCAGATTAAAATTATATCACTGTAATTAAACTAACTAAATTTGAATAATATATGTCTTCAGACTAAGATAACTGGAGTCTAATCAATGAATTGATGAATTAACATTATTATGAAATTAAGTCAA
Source organism: Athene noctua (assembly GCF_965140245.1). Lineage (NCBI taxonomy): Eukaryota > Metazoa > Chordata > Aves > Strigiformes > Strigidae > Athene > Athene noctua. The sequence goes on along the minus strand of NC_134037.1, from coordinate 249,338,220 downwards.
CAATTATACACCAGCGCTGTACAACAGTTAAGATTCACTTAGTCAAAATCTACTACATACAAATATACATTACAAATTATTAATTACATAATAAAAAGTAATGAAAACTGCTTTCCTTACTCTCAGCTATGCAGGAGGAAGGAGTCTCAAGGTTCCTGTTCAATAACGGATTTACACAGCTAACCCTTGATCCTTGCTTCAATATAACACAATGTTTAACTTTATTTTAAGAATTTCTGGTAGATTTCTGCATGATTACTTTTTAAGTTAAAGTGATACATGGAGTTGTAAGGTGATGTATGCCAAAAATAAAGATCTTCTTGTGCATTAGCTGATTACACAAGTGTGTACGTTTGTGTCTCTACAGCTATTTAGGAGAATGTCAGAACAATATTTGCAGGAAGAATTATTATTTTTATTAGACAATCTTGTACAGCTGGAAGAATGTGACAGACTTTCAGATATATGTCCCTTTCCAGATCTGCAGTAGAAATATAGAATTTCAAAAACTAATGCTCAGAGTTTACTGAGATATGCATTAGATGAGTAGTATCCAAATGAGAGAGCAGTTGGTACTTGTAGAGTTGGATGGAGGGGAGAATGGGAAAAACTAGAATGGTAGTTACTGCCTGGGTAAAGAGACATCCATAATTCAAGATTCTATCATTTTCTGCGTTCTCAAACCATGTTCAGTGTAATCATTAGTGGCTTTTACCCTGTGCTCAGCTGTGTATTTTTATTCTCTCAGAATGTACTTAAATATTCACTTCAACAGAAACAACAATATTTTCTTGCTTATGTCTTTCATGGTAAACAGATTTTAGAGGAAAAGACTTCAACAAAATTCCCAGTAAACTGCTCAGCATTTTCAAAAGAAAATTTGAAACTCATATGCAGTATTGCTTTCCCAGCCTATACCCCCCCCCAGGTTTAACTATACATAGAATATGCTTAGGACACCTATTTAAGCCAATGAGTTATAACTAATCCAAATAGGAGCAAGACAGAATATTACTCAGTGAAATCCAGTGTACTTTACAGGTATCCATGTGTTACATTCCTTCTCAGCTGTTTGAACACTATGGAAAAGATGCTACAAAATAGAAAATAATAATTAAAAGATAATGCCAATTTATTTATCATCAATTTGAAGATCGAAAATCTTTGAATAACATGTAAAATTTATGGGTGATAGTTCTTGTATGGTCTTTGTCAGGGGTACTTAGAAACTTGTTTGAAACTTTTAAGTGAAAATTTGTTTATCTTCTAATGCCAATGAAATAATTATTCAGGTTTACATTCAGCACAGTTTATTCCCTGAATAACCCTACCAAAATTAGGTAAGGAATGAATTTCACTGATTACGTTTTGTAAAGAAATCATTCTAATTTGCAGTTACACAGTGCTTGGTATCAAAGGATCTCAAAGCATATGACTGTTAATTAAATTTCATGATCTGTCCCTGTGGAAGACATGTCTAGAGTTATCATTTAAACTTGTATTATATTCATTAAAATCTTGGCATCCCTCCTCACCACTACCTTTCTATGGAAAATGCTGAGCTGAATCTGGTATGCAGTTTGTTTTCCTCAGTTGCACCTCAGTGAAGTGACTATATGACAGTCAATTTCTAAGTGTGGTGGCCTTTGGAATGGAATTCCTAACCATATTTTAGGACTCAGTAAAAACATCCTGCATATGGAACAATGTAAAATAATTCCAGGAAATACTGAGGCAAAGAATGAGTCTTGAGATCTTGCTTCTTAAGCCCCTTGTTTAAAGGTGCAGGACATATTCTCTCCATGTGCGATGCATAGTTCTAAGTTTGTCCTGGAAAATAGGTCTACACCTTCATTTGAAATATACTTTTAAATGCAGGCACTTTAGAGGGAGATAACGTTGCCCTTCTTTCCACTATTAGTTCTCTTGCAAGAGTATGCGTAATTTTGGATTTAAGTAGCTAAAGTTTACCCACATCCCACTTACAATATTGCTAGCCTTTTCTGGATATGACTTGTTAGGACTAAGTAAATGTAACAAATCAAATCTTCCATTTTTAGGAAACCATAGGAAAACATTTTTATTAGGAGGATAGCACATAGCCATGACTGACTTGGTCTCATGTTGGCAACACACTCACTTTGAGTGAGACATTGGACTAGGTGACCTCATGATTTTCCTTACAACCAAGATGACTGTGATTCTATGAAATCTTCCCATTGTGGATACTTGTTATGGGTAAACTGCCAGAAACCAGCAATGCATTGTCAGTATTTTAGCTGACTATGCTTGCATTTGCATTACATCAACCCAGCAATCCATATGTGAACAGCTAAGGGTGATTTGGGGGATTATTATTGCTCTGATTCATTTGGGTTTACATTGCATTCGGCTTCTTGCTAGTTTTTCTCTGCTTCTTCTGGACTCTACCTTCTTATTTATCTACAAAAGAGAGGCTAAGTCATTCATGTGAGACTCAGTGGCATAGCTGTAAATACAGAAAACTCAACTCTCGGTCCTTGTGATGCTGGCTGCACTGAACAGCAGCACTTCCAAAAAGGCCTGTTCTGAACTGCACTAGCAAAAGGGAGCAGAGCAGTTATGGGAATTAATGTTCTGCTTCTTGACACTGTGTGAAACCCCAAGGCTTCTATGCAGTGATCAATATTCAGTAGTCAGTACTAGTCACAGCCATCACTCACAAAGGATAGGGTAGTTTTTTCTTCTAAGCATTTAAGAGGGAGCAAAATCATATATAATGCTTCCACTTTGACTGCAGCTGAAAAACAAATATCATTATAGAACCCTTTTGTCTATATTTTTGCAATTCACTGCCCATAGAAAGCTTCACTGGGCTTTCAGGAATTTTCAGGGTCTGATAGTGATCAGTCATCTGACTGCCATCCATAACCTACCATCCTGGGTGAGAACTAAGAGCAGGAAGATGAAGCCAGCATTAAGTGGTATTTTTTTTGGTTGGTTGGTTGGTTGGGGTTTTTTTCTTTCTTTTTTTTTTTTTTTTTTCATCACAAGCATAGGTTCATTTGAATATGAGGCAACTAGTCAATCACTGACAGTTCAAAGCAATTTGAAGACAAATGTCAAGTATATGTGCATACATATATATACACACATCCACTGTGAATATTTTTTTTCTGTTTAATTTCATACCATAATGATTTTATACCTATTTTCTTTCTTGGTTTTCTCTTTCCTTTTTTGGGAACCCTTGTTTGAATACAGGTATCACGTAAGAAGCAGAAGTTGATCTCTGTTGTCAGAAATCAATAGATATTAACTAAGGATTTAAATATTGATGAGTTCAAAATCAATGCAAACATTAAGGAACAATACATCTTGCTATGCAAGAACAAGTAAAAATAGAAGTTTTGTCCTGGTATATGTTCAGCTACCAGTGCAATTCACTACCTGTGTGCGTTTAAAGGTAAAATCTGATCGGTTATGCTTTGCTACACATATTGATCACCATTTTCATATTTCTGTGTTGATGTATCTAATTTGGGCTTCCTAACTGAATTAATGAGTCACTTTACTTATTTTTCTAAACAAAGATTCTAAAGAAGTGATGAAATTAAAACCGTCGAAAAATTAAAAATGGCACTTCTTTCCTGTAAAGTCAGCAGCAAACTTTAGTTCACTGTTATGAATTAAGATTAAGTGCAGTATCATGACTGGAAAGATGTATTTCCAGGACCTATTATAGACCAATATTCATGAGCCAAAAGAACACAGATCATTTCAGATGGTTTCAGCTAGTCAGGAAATATGCTTCATGTGTGTAATAATACTAAATATTTTACAAATAATTTGTATTCATCTGTGGGCTTTGGTATTACTATTTAATTTATTTTCTTTATTAATTTCTGTATATCTATACTTTCTGGGACTTTATTTACTGGAAAAGATAAAATAATCATGAATTAATACAATTATAGGAAATATGACTCATGGGAAAATGTACTTAGCAAGATAAGAATGACTGGAAACATAAGAAGAATTTCACAAAGCTAAAGCAAAACTCTCTAGTTATCTAAAATATAAATATAAATATAAATTCTAACCATTCTATCCAAAATTTCCTGATTCATCCAAGATAGGTAGTCACTATGACTCGGGAAAAAATGCATCGGTCCTCTTGTGCTTAGAACTTCACTTATTCCTTGGAATTATCTCCCTTGTATTAGAGAAAAAGCTTAGTGGATATAAAAAAGTTGGATCTCAAAGCAAAAGTGAAGTTTAAGTTTAAGCTTAGTGGATATAAAAATGGTGCATCAGGCTGGGCATCACTGGTGTACTGACACATTATCAGAGAAGACCCACAGCTCTAAGTTTTTGCTGGAAAAAAAAGTCAACAGTGGCAAAGGGTCTGGGAGCAAAGAGAAAAAAATGGTACTGTTTTCAATGTGTAAAAAATGGATACTCTGATTGGGAAAAGTACAGGCAGGCAAGACCTGGTGCATATGAAGATGTTGAGCATCACTGCGAATGGAGGAACTGTGAAATGAGTTAGCAGCAGCTGGAATTGGCCAGGCAAATCGCCAAGTTGAGGATGAGCAGCCTGAGAAGTGAAACCTAGCACAGGCTTGTCAAGGGAGGAGACTGGAATGAAGATGTGGAAGAAATCAAAATAAGAGAGTCAAACTTCATGGGAAAGGCTCCATTTCTCACATTTCATGGAGCACAGATCTGGTGAATATACCAATCCTCCATCATCAAGAGAAGTGTGTGAAAACTACTAGGAAGTATGTTTCTCATCCCTCTCACACTTTTTGATATAGGTTGTGTTTAAATTTATATATTTTATTATTTTATATATATATATATATATATATATATACACCCTGCAGCATGCTGAGGACCTGTTTTTCTATTTCTCACGTTGGTGAGAGCATGCTGCATCTACTGAGTGCCTGATTTTCCTTTCTGTGGAGACCAACATGAAAGGACATGAGGATGGAAAACCAGTGCATATCTGGCGGCTGGCAAAAGTTTGGGGTAGGGATGCAGATAGTGTATTCAGTTGGGTGTGGGAGCTTGAAAGCAATCTCACAGTTCATACTGGACTGCAGAAACTACACCTCAGGGTACCGCTAGCAGCCACTACAGTAGCTCAGGCATCTTAAGTCTGCAGGGGAAAATTCTAAGTGCCAACCTTGCTGTGCCTGAGGGTTTCTGCAATGCAGTGTGATGGAATTGAGTGAAGTAACAGCAAAATGGCTCCTATTTCTATTACAAAGGCTCATACTCTGAACTTAAGCCAGTTTACAGAACTTTCTTCAATACAGCCAGGAGGGCAGGGCAGCATTAATGGTAATGCCTACTTTAGTAGATGTTGAAATGCCTCATGATGTTTCTGAAAGGGTTGATATGATTTTTATTTCTGTTACTGTGAGTGCCCCAGACATGTGCAGATATTGTAAAGTAACACTCCCTACTGCAGCATTTCCTGATTTATAGGATCTGCCTCACACCCTCCCACCTGAGATGCTCAAGGGTTTCATGGAAACAACAGAGGAAGGAAAACTACAGAGGAGATGTTACAGGGTATGCCATGGGAGGTCAGTGAGCGCTAACAATGTTTGGGAAGAAACTCCTGAATACTCACAGGTATTTGGCTAGAAGACATGAAGTAAAATTAATTTCTTTCTTTCACTGCCAGTGGCCAGACCCATATACTTCACAGGAAGCCACAAGCCCATAATAAAGAATAATAGGATAGTCATTGCACAGAGGAATGTCTTTTCAAACCTGAGATAGTTTGTATTCTATATTTGAAGCATGGAAGTTTATGTGGCCTCATAAATTTTACACTATTCTAGTGCAACTCAGGAATTTATTTTTTTTTAATTCATTCTACCTGATATATATATTGATTTATATATATATATATATATATATATATAAACTAATCTTATTGAACTCAACTCTTGATTTTGGTAATTTTTTATGGCTGTTTCTCAGGTTAATTTGATGTCACAGAAACACTATTGTGTACTAAAACTTCTGCATTTGTCACTTTTCTATGTGAGTTTTTCTGTGAATCTTGCTCATAATACTAGAAAAAAAATGTGAAGAAGGAGACTTTTTCTGTGTGGTCTCTTTTTAATCTTGGTTCTTGCACTCTCTAATTCACAATGCATGGATGCAAAAGGTTAAATTCATCACAAAGACAAAACTGTCATGTTTCTTGTTTTTGAATATGGAAAGTAGCCACATGCTACCTTTGTTTAATCAGTGTTTCCTCCTTTAAGGTGAATTTTAAAAAAATACCTGAAACCTTAAAGTCTCTTCTTTGATTTGTTTCCTAGCTTCCTGTGTCTGAATAAACATGTCAATCAGCCTCAATTCCTCTGTTTTTATCTTTCATATACCTGGAAAAAGAACAAATAAAATAAGTTTGTCTCCTCTCTCATCCATTTCCCTTGCTTTTTTAAGTCCTAGTCCACAGGGTGTGATTGGAAAGAAATTAAGAGTTTTGTCATCTCCTTTTTAAAGATCTGAACCTGTTCAAAATAATCTTCCCCAGACCTCATGCACAAAACATTTCACATTAGCAGAAAACCAACAGAGATCAGTGTCTGTCATCATAATGGTTCAGTTTATTAAGTGATGCTGAAACTTCAGTGGTGTTAATTTTAATCTCTCATGTGCAGAGAAGTAAGCTAACAAAAATAAAAGAAAATGAGAGGCAAGCCAGGTAGGTAAACAGTTATGGTCTGGCTTACTTGGTCAGAGATTTCTGGATGCATTTTTCAGGTTCAAACGAAGTATTCTGAGCAATGCTATTCTTTCATTCAGTAGTAGATTTTGTCATGAATTATATATTTGCACAAAGTACCTATGAGTCATGAATGGCGTGTTTAGTAGTCTGGTGCTTCTTTGTCTTATAAACTGGATAATATGTAAATGAACTAAGACGGAAAAATTTTATTACCAATATGTTTGGCTGTAGCTTGTGGACCCTCTACTATTCAAATGTATTTGCTCCGTGCTGTTCTGCATGTTCACTTGTATGCAGATTTTGTTATACCAAGGTCCCTTCCAAAGTCCTTCTGGAGCACTGTCAAGGTTTCAGTTCAGAAGTGCTTACACAGGCAAAAGTTGACTTCACCAAGAGATCTCCCCGAACAAGATGCACTCAGAGTACTTGATTTGCCTCTATTTCTTTCAAGACAAGCAACTCTAAACCAATGTGATTAAGAAGTGCTTATAGAATACATTTAACACCGTAATACAATGTTTTTACACAAAGATATATCTGTGTCTGTGAACAAATATTAGCTGACAACTTGTTATCTTCTCATATCTGTGTGCTGACTTTGTACTTCTGATCTGTTAATTTTGCTTCCACTGTGAGTCACAGAAATATAGTTCATGCTGTAGAAGCCTTAATAGTCACTTGATGCTGAGAATAGAGGCCTTCTGCTTTTTCTTCAATCTTCTTGAGCTTTGGCTATAATTTCAGGTTAGTACGTGCCTTGTTTACTTCTACTGAAACTGTCTATAAAACTCACTTTATGTTCAGTTACATATATATTTATATCAGAAACTGAAAGAGGCAGCCTAAAATCTGAAAGAAGAATCTTTGAAGCCCCCATGAGATAAGAGAAGGTTATACAAAGAGGATCTTTCTATTTTGATGCCTATAACCTGAGGAACGGCAAGGAAGTTACAAACCCATATTTCCAAGTCCACATTTGCATGTTCAGCACATTCGGTGCTAGCAGTGGACTGGAAATAGCAGGTTTTCCAGAGACATGTCTGAAAAATCTTGAGCAGAGGGAAACAAGACAAATAGCATAAAGGACAAGGTCTTGTTCTAGCCTCTAATATTTGGAAGTTGATGTGTCCCACTAAATGTTCTGATAACTCAATGGTAAGTGGCTGACTCCTGGCTGTTGAAACTCCTTATACCAATAAATTCCATAAATATGTAGTTTATGGGAAACAAAAGTAACCTTTTTTACCAGCTCTGAATTTCTCACTCTATAAATAGAAGCTGCCTTGTGACACAAGACAGGGTGAAGAAGCAGCTGAAGCTCCTTTGGTATTCCACGTAAATCCACTGCCTTTATACATAGGCCCTATGCCGTTGGTGAAGAAATGAACAGTTTTGGCAAATAGATGCAGGAAATGCTAACTGCAACGCGGAAGACTCTCCCAAAGTGACGTTCCTTATTACTAAAATATATCCAAAGTGAATTTTGTTTTGATGTGTTTTGTTTATATTTTTTCCTCTCAACATATCTATCCTGATGGTAAACAAGAATAAAGTATCAAACTGAATTTCCCTTTGGCACAGGTGATGTCTGAAGACTGCAGGTCATCCAACCAGAGGAGACATGTACCCTGAAGGTTTTGCATTGCAGACGGACAATATCACTTTCCTTTCCTTATCAGGGAAAGAGCATAGCATTGCCTCCTCTTGCACAAACAAATGTTCTTTTTTGCACCTTTTATTCTTATTCATGTATTAATTAAAAATCAGTTGAAGTTGTTTTACTGGCAGTAACTTCAAGACAGAGCATCTTGCTGCCTATAAAACAGCATGGGGAACACTGGTGGAAATCCCTCCACCCTGCTGTGAGCCTGAGAACTTTCCTTGACTGATTCTCTGTGTTAAGATCAGCAACTAGTTTTCCAATAAAGGTTAGTTTTAGTGGTAGTGTCTGTAAAGTGAAGCCACAGGACTCCTTTCAGTGAGCTGCTGAGCAGCTTTTATGTGTCTTTTCAGAGCTGTCACTACCAACAGGAACTGACACTAGTAATGACCAAACTTGCCACTCAGATATTGTCACTCAGACATTACCAGCTGTGTCCCTCCCAGGCACTCTTAATGGTTACTTAGGTGTCATTCAGTTCCAAAGGAACCTATGGCTCATCTATCACTTCAAAATTACTCAGCTGTTACAATTGCACAGCTGACTCAGCAGGGACTGTAGCAGAGTCTACAAAGAAAGTTAATGGGCACCAGTAAGGACTAAATGAAGTTGCCCGCTGGCCACTCAGTGGAAGAGTTTCGCTTTGTGGGGCTGGACACTGGATTCTGGCTACTCCCTGTTCTAGGGTGAAAGGCTAAGTATGCAACCAGAATAGAACAATGCACTGGCATCAGAATGGATTTTAGTTCCTGAAATCCAGAACTGGGTTCCAAGAAAACTTTGCTCATGATCCTCCTAGACTTGCTAAATTTCTTCCTTTGAATCCACTCCCTAAGCTTTCTAATCACTACACATTTATATACAGGCAGCCATCAAAAGTTCTACCTCCTGCCAGCTATGTTTAGAAAACTGAGGGAACTATTACACCATTCAAATACAATGTACAAGTGCTTAATGTAGGAATGAGTTTGGGGTACTGGACCCTATCTGAAGATATACCTGTCTTGGAGCCCCAAAGAAATAGGGAAATTCAGATACATTCCTGTGTGAAGCAATTTCTATTGTTTACTATGTGGCTTCTGCTGACTACCTGGGTTTTGAGGATTATTTTTCTGAGGTATTTTCTCTGTATCAACAGCAACCTTTGGATTTCCCATTGATGTCAGCCATCTAAAAGACCTGTGCTTGGACATCCAACTTAGAGGCAAGTAAATCCATGCTGAGGCATGCTCTGGAGTCTATTTCTCTTCCCAAATCAAGTGAGCTGGTATAGAAACAAGAAATGGGCTGGAACCCCTCTTCTTCAGTGGATGAGAAACAGTGGTTGGTAGAATTATGGCAGAATCTCTATTACCTCTGAGCCCTGCACAATTGAAAATATTAGGCTAATTAAGGGCTTACCCGTGAGACAGTCTATCACTTTTTCTTCCATTCCTGTGATGACTTTACTTCAGGAGGATGCTTAAGGTCAGAAAGCCTTAAGATAGAAAGAGATAATACTGGAATGGCTGCCTGGTTCACTCATCAGTGGATCTTTCAGGATGACTGAATGAAGGCTTGGAAAATTAAACTTTTCAACAGCTCTTGTTATTAGAAAATGTGAGGATAAAATTAAAACTGAGACTAAAAAAAATGCCTCTTAACTAACTGGAGGTGCACCAAATTAAATTTTATCCATATTGCATGTTGGAAAATGTCCAAAGTGTTAATGTACATTTTTCAAAATAGCTATTGCAGGCAACATTATAACACTTTTTTCCTCATTCATTCTGCTAAGATATTCACCTGGAACTTATTCTTTCAGCCAGTTATAGCACCCTGCCTTGCAGATTGTCAGTACATTTTTTTTCTCTGCTAATTTTATATTGTTCCTCTTTGCTGAAATGTGAAAGAGACCTATCAGCAGAAATAATTATTGTCGCTTTCTTCTCCAGTTTCAGAACATAATTATTATTCTTTTGTTTTGTTTGGATGCTATGGAAACTTTTAATTGACTTTTAATTAATAGCCAAGCTAGCTACAACTGAATATTCTTTAACTGGCATATATACCTTTAGGATTTACACACCACCATTAAACCACTTTAAACTGTGCTTGAGCATGCTAAGATTATGCAGAGTTATTCACAGAAAGGAAAGCTAAGAAGGGCAAAAGTTGCAGCCATACGTTTCCTGGGAACTTATCAAACAGAAACAAAGTCTATTAAAAAAATACCAAGGTTATTCCTTTTCCCAGGCTAATCTGTTGTGCTCTGACAGCTCAAAACTTGAAGGTACGAACACAATTTTGAAACAGAACTGCTGTAAGCCATGAATTTGCAAAAGTGGAGCTGGTAGAACAAAGAAGGTGAGCACGCTGGGCTTAGCTTTAGATTCATGTTTTTAGACTACCTTCCACACTTTCAGTTTCTTATTTAAAAACGTATTTGTAGCCCTGGAATTTTTTCATGAAAGGACATTACTTTAAAGCTTTGAATAATTTGCATTCTTCTCCCTCTGATCTTTGTGTTGGCTGCTTACAAAGAAAAACATAATAAATTATCACTGGACAAATCAGGAAAAGGCAAGACTACCAATGCTCATACATGGGTAAAGCATGGGTTCTCATGTTTTGTCCATGTGATGAACACTCAACCTGCTATGTGATGGGTTTGGGCTGAAGTACCCGACAAGCTTGATAGAAACAGCTTGGTCACCGTGATGTAAAGACCTTGCTTGTGGTTAATAGTAATGAAGTTTGTGCACATATAACATGGAGTTAGATAACCCCATGCTATTTGTTTTTAAGCTGCAAAATTCAATGCTTTTGAGTAGTGTTTGTCATGTCTCTCTTAGCCAAAGCAATCTGAATTTTCAAGAGATATTAATGAAGTCTCTACTCCTATTAAAAGAAGCTCAGTGAATGACTAGCCAGTCTTTGTGTTTGTGAACGTCTCCCTCTAAGTTGCTCAGTGGCCATACAGTGGCTCAGCAGCATGATATAGGACCAAGAACTGCACTGCACACACTCTCTGTATCCTCTTTTCCTCATCCATACAGCTTCACTATCACCTTTAATTCCTCTGCAACTTCATCAGGCATGATTCCCTTCTGTAGCTTTTCTACAAAATGAGACTGTATTTATATATATATATATATATATATATATATATATAAATACATTAGTGTAGCCCAGAATCTCAATGTGTTTTGGCTCATAAAACTCTTAGGAACTTGTCTGTGCAATAATTGTAGAGTGCAATGTCGTATATGTAAGACAGATGAAGGAGTTCATCATGCCTTGAAAAGTCTTTCTTCTGACTTTAGAAGTATCTTTTGAACCTTCATGGAAAGGAGACTCAGATGTATTAGCTTTTATGAAATGATCAGAGTTTCTTTGATGGCAACACTTCAGAAATGTTTGTCATTATCAAAGAGCCTGAGTAGCCAGTCTATGCCCATTATTTTCTACACTATTTTCATTGTTTTCAGTACATAGGTCAGTTCAATCTGCCAATGAATGATTATTAATATACCTAGACATGGTCTTTTGGGGTGTGAATTTTGATTTCATGATGTGCTGATTTCACCGGAATTACTCTCAATTTAAACTGGTAAAAAGGAAATCAGAATGAGCTCAAAATTTGTATGAACCAAAGAGATTTTCTTCTGTTTTGAAGGGACATGTTTATATATTCATAGGCAAAATTGGCTGTGCAGCAATCATCTGGCATTTTGCAGCTCTCGCACTACCTGAATACAGAAAATGAAAAAGAAGTTTCTGCAACTCAAATAGGTCTCATTACTAAGCGATGCATGAATGCTCTCATGTGCACAGTCTGCAGCACCTAGGAGATATGAAAAATTAAGAATGGCATAAAATTAACACAGAGCTTGCTGTTCCTGTATCTCTTAGGATGTAATTTAATGATTAATTCTCCTGAGAATAGATTGTGTCAACTGATCAATGCAAATGAAAACTGTTGACTGGCTAATACCTGCAGTGATGGTTTGAAAGGAGGCTGTGGATGGAAAGTCTTAAGCATCAGAAGTAAAACTTGTATTCCATTATCACAGACCCTTTCATTCTCCTTTATCCTTCACTCAGAGGAAGTTTAGTGTGCCTGTGGAAACTAGGAAACACACTCAGTGCTCACAAGCATCCTCTGCAACATAGGTTAAGTCAATAGGGTTTGATGGGATATCAGCCTGTGTTGACTATGACCTTATACATTCTGTAAACTCTTTCATCCATTATCTCTCATGTGAGAATACAATTTTCTGTACCTGTCCCAATATATCCTCTCCCTACCTTGTTTCTGAGAGCCTGGAAGTGTCAAATTGGACTTAAAGCAGGAAATCATAAGGATTTTGGTATCTAAATTTTTTTCACCAATGTGTTGAAAAAATTGCAGCAAATAATTAATTTTTCCTGTCTGAAAATATCCAGATGTTGCTTTCTGTTTGTACTGCACAGTGATGTTTTAAGGATTTCTTTATCAGAAAACTTCCATATACAATGTCATCATCATGAATATGGACTTGAAATCCTTAAAAATGAAACATAGTATTATTTAAAAAGCAAAACAAAACCAAAATGCAGCAAAATAAGGAGAGGTTCAGACTGGACATTAGAAAGCATTTCTCCACAGAGATGGTGGTCAGACACTGGAACAGTCTTGCTAGAGAGGTGGTCAATGCCCCAGGCCTGACAGTGTTTAAGAGGCATTTGGATGATGCCTTTAGTAGATAACATGTTTTAACTTTTGGTCAGTTCTGAAGTGGTCAAGCTGTTGGACTAGAGGGTTGGTGTAGGTCTCTTCCAACTGATATTTCTATTCTATTCTAGTCATGTCATGTCATGTCGTGTCATGTCATGTCATGTCATGTTACTGACCCCGTGCCTCCCACTAACGATTTTAAGTAGATCTGAGAGCTCCTCGTGAATGAGGAAGTTTTCTTGATTAACATTGCATTATTGGTCACTACTGCTCTTGCTCTTTATTAGTTTGTCTCTATCAGCTGGTGCTATTCTGAATCTCCAGCTGATTATCTCTCCCTCCATTGTTTTCTACTTTTCTTCTGTGAACTTTACAGTCTTTTCTTTCGCTCATACCATTTTGCAATTTTCCTTTTCTTTCACTACATTTATTTCATGGACTATTATTTGCAGAAACTTTCACGTGACTGCACGGATAAAATCTCTCCTGGTTGAAGGTTGCAGTAAGCCATACTCATTCAGAAAGTCTTGTCAGATATCATCAACTTATATACGTCCCATTTTTTCCGAAAAATCTTTCTTACTTTTAGAACTGTAATAAAAGAATACATTCCTTAGTTTTTGCTTAGGAGAATGAGGTATAATTTAAAATTAATTGTAAAGATGCAATAGAATTGAGACCACAAAATGTAAAAGAGTTTTTCACTGTGTATATTCAAAAGGGCAGAAAGTAGAGTACAATATGCTGTAGTGTAGTGCGGTATACAACTATCTCGTGAAAAATCTGTTCTGCTGAGAAATGGCATTCAGTTGATGTTAACTTTGTCATACATACTGAGAATCCTGCTAAAATGGGCAACCTACTGAGAAGCAGAAATAATTACCTGATGCATATGTTTCCTTTTTTCTACAAGAACATTGTGCAACCATCATAAGCATTTAGATGTCATCTATGATGGGCTTCACAGAGAAAATCAAAACTACTACCCTGAGCTCAGTGAGCTCTTGAAATGTATCCTGAAAGCTTACTAGACTTTTATATTTGGATACACATAAAAGTCAGGATACAGCTCCCTGACCTCATGGGATGGACAGTACCAACAGCAACACTCTATGGTCCTTTGTGAACTTGGTCGTGTTTTCCAACAGCTGAACACCAGAATGGGATCTTAAAGGCATCTGAGTTTTTCTCAAAGTTACCTTAGTAATATAAACTATGTTGGAATAACCTCTGGCATGTGTGATTATTACTTTTGGATGGGTCACCGCAGAACTTAATACAAAGCTGCATCCAAAAGTCAACCCAAATACTGCCTAACAGCTGCAAAGCAAATGTTGAGGCTAGTTTTGGAAAAAATTACTTGACAGGAAATCATAAAGAGCTGGTCTGAAGCTGACAGCTGCTGCATCTGCTTCTGAAAATCTTTCCAAGAATGATTATAAAGCAAACTTTATATGATGCTCTCCTCTTGCCCTGATCAAATTCCTAGTTTAAGTAATACAAAAGTTGTTTTGGTTAACAGATGCTTAAATAAGTGTAGATTTTGTTAGGTATTGCAGATGCAATCAGTGGCAAGATGGCTCTTACAGAAATTTATTGTGAAACCTAAATCAGGTTACTTTGTGTAAAAGGTCCATAGTTTTGTATCCAGGCTGATGAACTGCATGTATAGCCTGATAATAACCATACATGCACAGGTGGAGACAGTTTCTGGAAAAACACCAGTTATAGGGAACTGTTGAAGGCCACAAATCAGACTGTGAAGACATATGTCACTTCTTAGATTTACATGCTCAGTATCTTTGTGTTGATGTGATTGTCAGTCATGTGCATGATTTGAGGAGCCTGTTGCCATTTTAGACGTTAGGACAAATGGGGTTCAGTGTCTTCCTAAAAACCTGCAAAGATGGCTAGATATTTGATCCAGGTAGCAATCTCCCAACTGTGTGACTGCATTACTTCTCTATCTGATTGATGTTGATGAATGTTGTGTCTCTGGACTTTATAAACTGTAAGTCACAGCAAAGACTTTAAGGGAAAGGAAAACCTGACAGTAGGTGGCTTGATCTTTTCTTAGATGTCCTGAGCTGAGTGGTGCTCTTGTGGAAAAGAGAATTCTTGAATCATAATGTCACAGTGGATAAAGTGTAGAAAAACAAGCATCATTTTTACAGCCTGAAAACGCCTGGAAGTGTACCCAAGATAATATTTAAAGATCTGAGCATTTTTATGAATTTGATGATAACATGTGACATGGTGAGCCAACCTGGATTTCAAAGCATCATGGTAAGACTGTCCTAGCCAAGAAATTTTATTCAGTCTTCAGATCAACAGCTCTGTGGTGGTATATATGGAACAGACCTTTAATAATAACCCAACAACAATTAAAATAAAAATTCAGCTCATTATGTGAAGATACAGAAACTATTATGGAAACTACTTAGTATTATTTTCTAGTACTAAAATCCAGTTTGAGAGTGTTCAAAATCCTTTCTCTATTTTCTTGTCTTTCATTAAAACTGTTTTGAGTTCACACTGGCTCTTACACCACACTGACAAGGTTTTCTGAATCTCCAGCTCAGCAGATAGTTTTGATTGTTTCAGCAAGGCACATCAGGCACTCTAAGAAAAGCCTGTAAACCCCACTCAGCTTTGAAATTATTTGTTTCAGTCATTGCTAGTAAGTAAAATAATCTCAGAAATTTTTTCAAGAAAGGCCTACTTAGAATATATACAGATTACATGTTTGGGAATCAATTGTGTAAGCTTCATACACATTAATGGATAGCATATTCCCAACCATTCCCTCCAGCATAAATATTGGCAAGACCTAACTAGTTTATTATATAAGAAATTTTCATTTGCATGTACACATTTGCATTAAGTTTTCTTGCATCATATTGCTAAATATGTTAAGATCCTGCTGTAGTCGTAACAAGGTAAATGCTAGTTTTTGAGAAGTCTTCAAGGTCCATGGAATGTTCTCATATTGCCATTGGTTGTTACTTCATTGACTGTTTCCCGTCAGCTTCAATATAAGCAAAACCAGTTCTCATATTGCACAGAGAGGTTGTGGCCACCAAAAAATGTTTATATGAATATAGTAAAAAGGTTCATGCCAAAAATTTGTTTTACACTTCCTGACTTGACTGCTCTCTGACAGTGTTGGATGTGTTACATTTATGATCTTATAGCACCCAAAAGCATATTAGATGCTTTCCATGACCAAATTCACGGTCTTTCTGATTCCAAGACAAAAAAAGTGGTTCAGCAATCTAAACCTGATGATTTGAAATAATTATGCATTTTTGTAAAAAGAATTAGCTGCGGGAATCAACTGATTGCATATGAATTTAGTTTTTCATATAAGTTTTCTTAGATTTTATAATTGCAAAGATATAACCTCAAGAGTCAAATGTCGTCTCAAATACTCAAGAGACATATTTGTTTCTTCAATGAATTCCCTCAGAATAGGTAGGCTTAAGTCATGCTTTTTAAATACCAGTGTGTTTGAAACTCTTGAGGATCATACAAAACATTTAGCCTGACTTGCATTTCCCAGACCACTTAATGCAGAGGCTTCTGTGTTAAGCCACTTTTGTCGTCATTGTAAATATTTTGTGATCAAAGGTGATCGTATTGAGGAACAGTTAGGTTACTTAGTCAAGTGTGTCTGTGATGATCACATTTTCCAGCAAAATCTGAAGCGCTACCCAAAATATGTACTGATGATGTTTCTCTTATTCCACAATGCTCCAGCATATTCGTGTGTGTATTTATAACATTGCTACACATAGAATCTTCTGCCTTCTTTTATCTAAACTATTGCTGCCTAGTAAAAGGCAGAAAATAAAAGGATCTCCTTCTTAGGTAACTGAGCTCCCTCTTGCAAGGCTTTGATTCATTTTAGGAGAGTTGCCTGGGTTTCCTACATCATTCATCAGAAGCACAGGAGGGATTCTACTTACCTTGGTGTAGACATCTATACTATCAACAGCTATAGCCGACTTGGTGTCTCTACTGTGCTCATAATGACTGGAGGGAAATGGTAATCTGTGGTGTGCATCAGCTGGTCCATTCTAGACACACAGGATAAAATCCTTCACAGAAATACTAGAGATGTTAATTTCTTCACTGATATGAGAAGAGTCTAAGGCCACTACATATCTGGATTCAAGATATTGGCATTTACTCAGATGACTTATTAGTGCCTCCATGTATATTGTCAGCAGAGAATTTGCTCTACTGCTTAGGGTAGAGCAAAGTGGTACTCAGTATGAATGTCTCCAGCAGACAGACAAGCCTGCACAGCGTAGAACACTGGTCTTTTCAGATTGAGAGATGGATTGAGTTTGACTGATTAAGAAGGCTGTGAGAAGGATTTAGGTTTGAAAAGCGGTGAAGGAAAAGATGAAAATGTAATTTTTAGCTATATGTATGGGAAGACCGTCAGCCATAATTTTTTGCTTGGCTTTGAATATTTTTCAGTAACCCAAAATAAGGGTAACCATATTTTTCAGAGTGCTGTGAGTTGCAATTATCTAATCTGAAATATCTAATTAGTATTTAAGTAAAAGCAGCCTGACATTTTGAAATATGTCAAGCACCTAAGCTCCTTTACAATTCAATGGGACTTGTTAGTTGGAGTCTCTAATAGCCAGGCAAAGGAAAAGTTTAAGAACTAATTTTAGACACTGAAGACAGTCTGGGCCACAAGAATCTGTAGCATTCCTAAACTAATATAGCTATCTGGCATGAGAGATATTGTGTCTACAGTCAGAACTGATGCAGAAATCCAGGGATTTCAAAGAGACAGCTTACTGACCTTTTGGCAATGGAAACTATTATTCAGCTATTTCATCATGTACGTGTCTAAGAGAAAAACTAACAATCCGTAAGAGCTGTAACCAGGATACAGTGCCTGCAGTATCGTACAGTAACAGTTTAGAAAAAAATCTGATAAATCTCAACATTAACCTGAAGCATGACAAAAATAATTTAAGAACTTTCCTGGACTAATGTAAAACTTAAAAAATGCAAATGATTTACATATGTCTTTCATCTGCATTTTGTAGATCCATTGTATTGCAAGAATCTAGAATAGAATCTTGCACCCATCTAGAATGCAGTTTTACTTGATAGATTAGAAGTGTCTCAATGCATCCTTCATAAGCATTTCCACAATAAAGACTGAATCATAAACATGCATTTTATGAGGGTTTTTTTATGAGCTTATATGAGAATTTTTGAATCCCATCTGACCAGTGTCCTATTCACAATGAGTACAACGTGTTTTAACATGCCCTCAGGGAGGTGTCTATTTATGGTTCGTTAATAAGGGCTATTCTCTGAAGAGCTATCCGTGATATAATTGCAAAGAACACTAAAAAATGACCTCCCAATTTCTGTGATGGGGTTGTTCAATGTTTTCTGATGGCATACGAACAGATGAAAACATCTGCAGAGCCCTAGCTTCTTGTCTAATTAGACAGCTCTTGTATATTTGCTTTTCCTTAAACCATGCAAACACATTTTTAAATTACATTATCTTATTTGTAGTCTGTTGGGTGTAGGGGGGAAATGTAAATTACAGTAGTTAACTGCCTATCTGTAGACATCTAGCATTTCTTCCTCTTTTGTGTGGCTGTGAGTGGCATGCCGGGTGTTGTCTGGGGACCTCAGGATGTAACTGCACCTGACATATCATTAAGGGGAATAATATGCAGCAGGAACAGCAGCTGAGAGATGAAACTGCTTTCTTCTGACGTCTGCATCACAACTGAGAAAAGAAGGAGGCATGACAGTCCTGAGGGTGGGCAAGAGCCTGCTTGGGAGGCTCAGCAAGTGGGACTGCATTTTACCAAACTCCACTGGCAAGAAACACATTTGGCAGCTGAAGCATCTACTGAAGCTTTGCTCTGAATCATTGTTCAAAATATCCAGGACAGCCCTCCTGTCTCAACTGTCTGTGTGACTTTGAGCAAGGTGCTGGTTTCCTTTGCCAGTCTTTGAAATAGTAATGCCAATACATAATTATCCATCCTACTGTGAAAGGGTGGTTCAGTCTGTAACAGGCTTTGAGATTCTGGAATAAAAGCTGCCTAGCAAACACAAAATACTATGATGATTCTAAAGTTGAATGGTGTATCAAAACATGCAAGGGAAAGCACCATGGTGGAGACTGCATAATACCTCCAAATCACATTTCTATTTGTGTTTTCCAGAGGTACTTATTGCTTTAAAGTTCCTCGTACAGGTGTGGGTAACAACGGGATGGCCAGATCTTGTGTTATTTCTGCTAGTAGGTGATAGAATTACCGATAATGGAGAAAGTCTCTCATTTCTTTTTCCTAGTTTTCCTCTGATCTCACAGTGTAGTTCTTAGCAATGAAAAATCAACATGAATACCACCATATTGTGTTTTCCTTCTCAGCTCTGCAAAACAAATACTTAATATTATATCCTTTTCACATCATCTCATAACATGTGCTACATTGCTCCATAGTAAATGTTATTAAATAGCATTGCGAGCTATGTTCTGAGTCACTGCTGGATAGGGAGGCATTTTTTCATGCTTTTTATTAAACCTTCACATATAAATTAATGTATAAGGGCTTAATGGATGATTTATAGATATTTCAATAAATAAAAAAATATTATGGACTTCATCAGGTCAATATTTTGCCACTTATCATGGTACTTATGTACATGATGTACTTAAAACTATCTGGTACATGTACAGCTAGACCTGTAGTGTGCTCTTAACATCTATTAATCATTTAAAATAATTTATAAATTTAATATTTGAATGATATAATTTTTTGGCACATGAAAAATAGAGATTTCAGATTTCTTAAATGGAAAGAACCATTTAGTTCTTGGTGGTGTGTTCAATATGCTCAGCATCTAATTTGATTTGTAGCATCTCTTGGTTTAAGATGTGATATTTCCCTGACAGTTTTCCGTTGATAGTGCCAATACTTGCAGTTGCTTGTTCGTGTGTGAATACTGTTTGATAAGTCTCTATATTCATATGCTGTCTTTTTGCAGCAGTAAAATAAACCACTATCTTTTTCAGACATGGGTAGAATCAGATCAGAGCTTTTCTTTTCACAGGAAGATAAAGTAAAACGCTGAAGGATACTATTGCTGTGTTTTTGGAGCATTGTGAACTGAGCTGATGAGGAAGTAATTAAAGACAGGAAAAAACAATCCCACTGAATCAATCTCATAGAAATTACAGGAATCAGAAAAGCTTTTCATATGTAGAAGTCTGATTTAAAAGCTCTGAGGGGAGAAGGGTAAAAAGAAGCTTTATTTGTCAGCAATGCACAAAATCAATGTATTAGTCTGAACAGGCATTAGCTCCTGGAGCCTGGAAATGGTGATTCACCTCTATTGTGTAGTAAGTGTTTTGGGGAGTTAGATCCTCAAGTCCTCCCAGATTTGTTCACAGAATCTGAACAATAAAGAAGAATTCTATTATGATTGCAAAATATTAAATATTTCCTACTTACATTTCTGTCAGAGTTTAAAGGCCAGCACTGCACCCTTCCAGACTGAAATAAAAGGCAAAAAAGTGGGACTGACACAGGTTAAAAAAAAAATAAGTTTAATTCCCTGGACACTGGAAGTAAATAGAAACAGAGATACTTATTAAGGAGTATGCATAATTCTTCCCTTCTGCATGACTTTTAGGGGCATACACATGATCTGCTGTGAGTCAAAGACAGGCAGCTGCCTCTGAAAGGGACTATTGCCCAACCTGTTCCTCGGCTCAGACAGATTCACATGACCAGAGCTTACTGCTGCTGAGAAAGCCACGTGTCTCATACGTGGGTCTGCAGAGTCCTCTGCAGACACAGGGAGGACAAATGCAGCACTGGCTAACACACACGGTACAACTGAACTCAGAACACTGAGGGAGAGAAGTGCGGATGGAAATGATTTTCAGAGTTTTTCAGTGTAGCTAAACTACGTGTAGGAGTCCCCTTCTCCCCAACAGCTTCCACAGGGAAATAACTGTCGCAAAGACACTGCAAGGCTTGCTGCTTCCAGGGTAAAGGTAGAGGAAGCTCTGGTATAACAGGAAGTGCAGAAATATAGCAGATGTCTCTCCCCCTTCCTTCTTCCACCACAGATGGCTCTGGATTAAACAGGGATGAAAAAATGTTTGTGGGCACAGGAGTTTCATTGACCTGTTAGTACAGTCTCTGGTACACTTTTTGTTCATGCCAGTTTATCCTCACCCACACTGTTCTTCAGTATGGCACAAGGGCTGTTTCCAAGGGTCTGCCTGGATACAGCCACCCAATGTTGGAAACTCCCAGAGTTTGCCCTGTGGACATAAGCTAGTCCAGGTCTGTTGGTCTCAGGGCCAAAGAAAGGCCTTGGGCACATTTAATTCAGTGATACCCCTGCACACTCTATGCTTACCAGGTACATTAATGAGTCAAGTCGCTCCATAACTTCTCAAAGTGGGAAGGATGGAGCAAACTGTCACCTCAGCTCTCCCAGCTCCATGTGGCTTTGGTGATGAGGAGTGCTACGTGCAACTGCGTAACCGGGATCCTCACATGCCTCTTCACACTATCCTTAGGTATTGAGTTGAGTGAGGGATAAATTTAGTAAGAGGTGTATCCCCTTGCATTCTATCCAGTCCCCAGAGGTTAGAGGGGCTAGGGGCAGCTGGACTTATCTCTGGATAAGCCAGATACTGCCATGACTATGCACCAGGTGCCGAAGAGCCTGTGTGCTGTAGGTCCAGTCACATTTGAAAGGAGCAGTCAGGTTCATGAATAGAATGGTTTAGTCTTATCAACATCTACAGATTCTCTGAGATTACTGACAATAAATGCAGTATACTGCAGAATGGCTATATAACTCTACAAAAAAAACCCCAATTGCAATCACAAGCTCAATTTCCTGGGCAGGCACTCGGTGTAGCTGAGGTCACAAATCTTATCAAAAAGCCTCCCTTCTGGTGGCAGCAGGGTGAGGAGAACAAACCTGTCAATCTGTCCCTCTGATTTTGTATCGAATTCTTATCCCTCTGAGTTAGGTATGAACTTGGGGTAGTATTTATCCACTATAGTGTCAAGTGTGTATGTGTGTGTGGGTGGGACTGTGGTCAAGCCACTGTCTTTGACCTGTAGCACAAAGCATTTCTTGGCATAACTTCTGAGGAGTTGTGCAAAACATTTATTATGAAAAGTGGAAGAATGGGACCATGTGGCTTCCACCTCACTTCACATTCCTTCTTGGTGTCAGGGCAACACAAATCACCAGATCTTCTGTTTTGGGCACCAGGTGTTCAGCAACTGTGGGTTTTGCAGTTTTTCAATGTTTTGGGCTTTCAACACTTCCAACATTTCCACCCTGTGACTATGGTCACACCCACACACTTGTGGTCTCAAGTTAAGGTCTTAGGAGCAGGGATGTTGATGTGTTTGATGATACTGAAACAAAAGATCTCTGGACAAATGGTGTAAAACCCTGGAGGCCATCGTCAAACCCAAACCAAGAACAGCCATAGCTATGGTAATTTCTTTTGAAGTAATCTTGCCCTTTATTCCACTGTATGCATCAAGAAGTATTTACAGGTTGATTATATAGCAGGATGTTGGTTGCTCACCTCCAAGGTCACAGATTCTGGTTCCAGGTACAGTTTTACAACATCTGGGGTACTGGCAACCGGGGAAAACATAAAAGAGGATTGCTTGGTTTCTATCTAACAGGTGCACATTGGGTTAGAAAGAGCATTGTCCATCTGGTATTCATTCAGTGGATTTTTCCAGAACTATCTTTTGCTTCCCAAGTATTAAGATGCTTTGCAGTGGTTGATACTGTTGTTACCATTCCAGTCTGTGGTAGTTTGACTAACACAGTTTGTCCTGCGTAGAAACACGTAAGGTATTCTCCAGGTTTCTTAAGAACTTATGGTGCTACAGCTGTAGCAGTAACACAGAAGGCTTTAATTTTGGGACAGCCATTTCCCCTCATCTATTGTTTAATTGATAGATGGCATTGGAGAGTCATAAATGCCATCCAGTCTCATGGGTTTTAGCAAATCACTTGACCAGGCAATTTGTTCACTCAGCGATATTGTTAGCCTGGGGATAATATGGATTATGAAATATCCAGTGGATACCTTCTTCTTTTGGCCATTAGGGACTGTTGTTCTTGTCAGTCTTACTGTTAAAACATGAGTCTGTAAGAATCATGAAACCAAATGAGGGAACAAAGCCTTGACCATCACCAAATTAACACAATCAATGAAAAGCTGCCAAGCAAAATATTTTGTGAAAGATGATACTAAGTTGAGTGCATTAATTTTGTGAAAGGGGCAATAAAATACAAATTTTTGGAAAGCAGTTCAAAGCCAAGCGTACCTGAGGTGGTTTCAGTTGAGAGAAATCGAGGGGAAAAATGACACACTGTCATGCAGAAATACCTATATGACATTGAAATGACATAGCTGGGGAAGTGCAGAAGTGAATGCAGCTGTGACATTGATGGGGCACTGTGCGACAGCACAGTGTTGCAGCAGACATAGAGGATGGAGGTGGACAACACTGCAACCACTGTTGTCCCCTCCAGCAGAGCCAGAGGGTGGGTAGCAGAGGCAGCTCTCCATAGGAGGACCACATTACTTCAGTTCACAGATTCATGAGGGCTTTCATGCATGGACAGGCCCCTAGGCATCTCCAGTTTTGAGATCTGTAAAAGCACAAAGGTATAATGTAAATTGATGTCTATGGGTGAACAGCACTAAGTGTTCTTACAGTGATTAGTGGGAGGATCTCAATACCAGGGAAACTTGTCACCACTCAGAAACAGCAAGATAGTACTTTTATGCTCAGATTTTCTCTTGAACAACCAAATAGCAAAATCTAAGACCCATTAACTCAGTACATGTGTTGGGTTTGTGTGTGGTGGGGTTTTGGTAGAAGGGGAGAGGGCTACAGAGGTGGCCCTTGTGAGAAGGTTCTCAAAGCTCCCCTGGCTCCAAATTGGACCCACTTCTGGCCAAGGCTGGGACAATTAGTGATGGTGGTTGCACCTCTGCTATAGCATATTTAAGAAGGGGAACCTGAGAGGAAGAAGGGTAGTTGTGAGGGAAATACCTATGCAAACAGAGGTCACTTGAAAAAAGGAGGAGGAAGAGGGGGAGGTGTGCTGGAGCAGAGACTCCCCTGCAGCCCATGGTGGGAGGGCAGGCTGTGCCCCTGCAGCCCATGGGGGTCACCGGTGGAGCAGATGCCCACCTGCAGGCTGTGGAGGACCCCATGCTGGAGCAGGTGGCTGTGCACATAGGCCTCAACAATGAGGGAAGCCTGATCTGGAGCAGTCCCTCACTGAGAGGACTGCAGCCCATGGGAGGGACCCACGCTGCAGAAGTTCATGACGAGCTGCAGCCCATGGGAAGGACTTATATCAGAGGAGTTCACGGAGGACTGTTTCCCATGAGAGCACCCCACGCTGGAGCAGGGGAAGAGTGTGAGAAGTGCTCCACCTGAGGAAGAAGGAACAACAGAAAGAACGGGTGATGAATTGACTGCAATCCCCATCCCTTACCCCCCTGAGCTGCTTGAGGGGAGGAGGTAGAGAAATCAGGAGAAAAGATGAGCCTGGAAAAAAGGTAGGGGTGCAGGAAAGGTGTTTTTAAGATGTGGTTGTATTTCCTATGGTCCTACTCTGTTTGGTTGGTAAATTAGTGATGGTGGCAGTGTTCAAATTAAATTGATGTTCTTTTTTCTTTCCAGATCAAGTTTATCTTTTGCCCATGACCATAATTGATGAGTCACCCCTCCCTGTGCTTGTCTCCATCCAGGAACCTTTTGTTTTATTTTTCCTCCCCATTGCTGAGGCGGAAGGAGGGAGTGAGCTGCTGCATGGTGCTCAGTTGCCTCTGAGCTTAAACCATGACATTACAACATGATAAATAAATACCAGTTTACAGCTGTAGTCTAACAAGTAATTTTCCTGCTTGTTTTAAAGTTTCCATTCTGCTTGTACATGTGATATTTGGCAAATAAACTTGATAGGATAATGTAATGAAATCAAGTGTATTTAACACCGGGTACATTATACATGCTAAATAATATTACAAACTATCTGTACTTTAGAAGATCGTCTACAAGCATGATTTTCCATTGCAGTTTGTGCATTTGGACTCCCATAGATCCTTGACCTGGGGATGATCTTGGAACCTTGTAGTATGTTGACATGACCCATTAAGTAAGTCAAGATCAAGGGCTATGATAGTTCATTTAAAGGATGCAGTTCTTTTTATCTCTTACAGGGGCCCTAGGTAATTAACTTACATTAGATTCTAAACTCACAGATATCCAGAAACAAGTGATGTGACTCTCAGCATATGTAAAAAAAACAGAGGGACTCTTCCTAATGAATTTTATATTTAGCTACAACATTTCTTGTTACTTTTGCTGTAAACAAGAATAAAAGCAGACAGTAGTTGTTCCCTTCTGTCCTGCAATAAGAGCAGGAGAAAATGTGTGGTAAAAGGGTTTATTTATATAGTCCATTCAAAAAAGACTGACTTGTAGTCTACCACCACTGCCTGAGGTGGGCACTAAGAAAGACCATAAAATCTAACATAACATTGATATTGCAATTGCTGTTACTGCAGTAACTTCAAAGAATACCTGCCATCCACCAACACCATAGAATGACAGGCTCTGTACTAACACAGGCCAAAGGAAAATCCTTCCATCATTTTACCATTCAAAAGCAGAATAATATATTCTTTTTTTCTAACACTTGCTGATCCATGCTGATCTGAATTGTAATATGTGAGTGCATCTGAGACAAGCCATCTCTTCACCAGTGTGAATACTAGTTGATTCTTAATTTTTAATTTATCTTTGCTCACTCCTTTCTAGCTCATCTGGCTGTCAGTGAGCTGCAAGACCATTTCTACATGCTGCTGCTGGATCTATCCATTCTCAGTCCCCTGCACATTCTTCCATTTTCTTTGTCTTTTTAATGTGTCCTCCTGATCACTCCCCATTCCTCCCAGATGAATTCCATTCTCTCCACTGAAACAGTTTCTCCAGCATCTGGATGTTTCTGGCATCTGGAAACTGACAAAAAAAAAAAGAGCGCTTTTAAAAATGTCTTGTAGTTGCCTCTTACATTATAAAGGATTGCCAACTCTGAAGGCCTTTTGTCGAGATAATCAGTGTTGAGGGAATTTATACTAAATGCAATTAGCTGGGTATGTTTTATGGAGCTAAGGCTGGGCGCCTGGAACAAGCACACTAGCAGTGATTCTCCTTCCACTGAAATGGGTATATCTAGTGCTCAAAATTTTATTTACCTGGGAAAAGAACGGGTGTGTAGAAGAATTGAAATTCTAGTAATGTAAAATATGGACAAAAACATTCTGAGTTTGGTTAAGGAGTAACATAACAGTAAACAAAATCAGGTAAACAGAATAGTTTATGCACACAAAATATATTGCTTCAAATTAATAACATAGTGCAGACACAGCTGACAATGAGCACAGCCATGTATTTGTCTTTGTCATAACTGTGCACTGAATACTAAATTAACTCAAAAAACAAAACAAGTTGAGAATGTAGAAAGCTTATGTCTAGCCACCAGCACAGGACTGCCGGTGTAGAGCCAGATAACACAGTAAGAACCACGACCTGTGATTAAATCAATTGTCCTGAGCTGCCGCAGTTCTCAGAGAAAAAAAATATTACTTTTGTGTGGATCTTTGTGTAAAGGCAAAGAAATGCAGTGGAGTGGTAAGTGAAGAAGCTTTGATTCAGCAGAACTGTAGCCTGATGCTGTGGTGTTAATTAGAAAAAAGAATTATAAACTCTCCCAAGTATTGATAGATACTAAAAGAAACAATGTCTGATTGTCCTATTTGTTTTCCCTGTTCAGTTCTCACTATATTCATATTTACATTTAAACAGAGATAAGGTCAAGATAGTTTGCTCACAGACAGTCCTGCCTTACTTCCATTTATGTAAGAAGAATCTGGACCTCTGATGGCAGCAAGGAAGAAACTGTCTGGGGAGGAATGATAAAATATAAATAATTTGTGATTTTTCCCAAGGTGGAACTAGACTCCATCAGTGAAGAGCTGTGCTCTTGACATAGTGTGATCAGCTGCTTTCATCTGTGGATTAATAGAACTAGAGGTCAGGGGACAAAGATCAGGTTTAAAAATGTGAAATAAACACATTTCAAAACAGTGAAATAAATTAATTTTCTCCCTCATCCTTCAGAAATGAACTGCAACACTTTCAAAAACTTGACCAGAGTGGGCAGGATCCTGCCTGGCTCAAGTGCAGTAAGCAAGCTTCAGCCTGGGTGGTTGTGGGGCGATGAACCAAACATGATACAGGAGCAAAGTGCCTTCCTATCGTTCAGAAAGAGTTGAAGTTTTGAGGGTTTTGTTTGCAAAAACCGAAATAAACTGAGAAATGTAAGGAGTTTTCTCAGCCTGGTAACAATCAAAGAATTGGGCAGGTATGAACAAACTGTGTTGGCAGTCAGCTAGGTGGATGGAAGTCAACTCTCTCAACTCCAGGTGTCCAAAGCATCTTGCTTCAGGTAATCTCAGTTTCCTTTGGCATCATTGTAGAGACAGAGAGGGAGGACCATTGAAAAGACCATAAATTGCTCTCTGGATGCACTTGTCTTTTTCCACTGACTATAAAGGAGCTCAGACAACCAGCTTGAACTAGAGACCCAACTCAAGATACATGAAATTAGGTAAATCCTATCTTTAGTTACACAAGGCATAACATAAGCTTGCTGGTCAAAGTGGTATTAAAATTTGTCATTAAAACACAAGTATGGGCAAAACAGGCTTTTTTTATTTGCTATATTGTTTGTAGAAATGTTTCCACCCATAGTTACACAGGGATGTATCCCAGGATGAGCCAGGCAGGTAAACAGAAAGGTAGTTTGCAGTATACACGGAGCATTCAGTACTTTAACCCTGACTAGTCTAAAGTGATTACGCAAGATTTTTAACTGAAAAAAACCCAAGAAACCTGAATTTGAGGTAGATCTTGGAGCTCAACAAAAAGAACAGGTAGTATGTCTGAAGATAAAATGTGGTGTATTTATTCACTGAAGAGTAAGGTTCAATTTAGGAACCGTACTTTGAGAAGTGATTGGCGTGACCCAGGCAGAACTGTTCAAGCTTACAAGCCATGCACTGCTCAAACTCTGCAATTGCCTTTATACTTGCACTCTTCTGGGGCCATGCTACAGGCTCCTTAGGTGTACCCTTTAGTGAATTGTCCTGCTTTGAATTATAAAAGCTTTCACAAGCCCTAAGCAGAAGAGTTCTCAAACTACTCAAAGACAAATGTTTTTCTCACCAGTTTCCATCACAATGAACAACACATCCAGGTATTGGCAGCAAGGTAAACTGTAGCTAGCAGAATTTAAATTCAGGGGTTGTAATGAAGTGAAGGGAGTCTTAACAGCAGCTCATGGTCCTCAAATTTTGCAGTGTATTCAGCTACATGCAACATACCATCTTTATGTATGAGGTGCCTGACTGAAGCTATGATGGTTGTGGATTCCCCTGTGCTCACCAGAGGGTCAGGGTCACAGAGCAGTGGGGCCACACCAGGCTTGTAGATGTCATCAGGACCTCCAGGACTTCAGTGGGAGAGTGGAGGCATGACAAGCTAGCTCTCAATCTCAGCTTGCAGTGAGACAGGTCTAGCAGTTCAGAGCAGATTTCCACAGCCACCTGAAAGCTGATCAACCCAGGCTCCTACAAGCTGGTTGGTGCTCAAAATTAGTGAGTCAGTACTGTCTTGAGTGAGGATGGTAAAGCCATTGTGTTTATAGTTTACCAGAGATGGTGGAAACTGCTGATTTCTGGAAAAGGACATCTGAAAAATAGATCCTAAATATAAAATCTGTTTTCACATCAGCAACTTTTCCAAAGGGGCCCACAGTACACCCTCTTCACATCCCCTGCACATCACAGAATAGTGTCTCTTGTTTCTTGATTTTAAATTCTGAGCTTCTGATACCTATTTTGTAAAATACTTTAAGCTCTATCGACAAAATATGCTAGTTAAGATCCAGGTATGATTATTCTCACTGTTATTTTTTAATCCCTCAAGAGGTTTACTGAAATGACTCTGTAGATTACTTTTGAATGCTTCTGACTTAATTTTCTGGTGTGTACATGTGAATAGGCAGGTGCCAGATGTTAATTACAATATTTGTATGATCAAAATTAGAAATCATTGTGCATTATTTGGTTTGTAGCCTCCCTTTGAATGTATAAATCAAAAGCTGAGTGGTGAGCACTGGCTGCCATGATGGCAGACATGGGAAGAACAAGTGTAGCAAAGATTTACTTAGAAGTCCAATACCTAATTAAATGAGGGGGTGGAGAGAATAATATAACAGCTATGGGGGTGAAAATAAAGTATTTTATAAGTTTTCTCATATTCCAGGGAATAGTTCTAGTTCAAAACATAAAAGAGATTATTTGACTTACAAGCATACAGCATGCTTGTTCAACTTAGGGGCATTAAATCTGCAAAAATTAAGGAATACTCTGACAGTTTTCTGCTTCCTCTGGAAAGGCATATCCAGGATTGGACTCAGTTCACAGACAGGTTCTCAGGTTTTACTGAAGACACAAAGTGCAGCAATTATAGTACCCAATTGATGGAGCTGCCATCACTTCCTTTGGGAGGCTTTTCACAGTCTAGTAGACCTCACTACAAGGAAAATCACGCTAAAACATCAGATTGAGATTCATTCTACGTTTTCCTCTTTTTTTCCTCTTTCTCCACCTCCAAATAAATGCAAAATATTCTTACAACCATTGGCATTGAGGTATAGACTCTTGAACTTCTGGCACTTAGTGGTCTTTTTCTTCATTTTTGAGCCTTTTGGGTTAAATTATATTCATTCCTAGTGCATTTCCTTTGACAGAATCATCAGGACCTTAGCTGCTGCAGTGACCAGTTATTACTGCCAACCAGGAAAACCCTTTATCTTCAGTGTAGCATGTGGACTCCTCTGCACAATGCAAGGAGACATATAGGGATGTAAGGAGGGAATTTTCAGAGAAAACAATGAGTTAAACATGATATGGCTAATAGGAAAGGACCCTTCATGAATCCCTACTATTTAAAAGTAGTAGATACCCAGGTGCACTTGGCATACACAGTCAGTGCATCCTATTTGGCTTCTAGAGCTTGATCCAGGTCTACCATTTACTGTGAAGGACCTCAAAGGCTATTGTCAATGTGACGCATAGATGTGGTCTGTGCCCTCCCTCCTTTCCCCTCATCTCTGCTGGAGCATACTTGAATACTCTATGGCTCACTCTCTTGACTATGCTCCCATGTTTACCTCCAGAGAGAAGGAAAGCAGAGTGTACTTCCCTACTAATCCTTGCCTCAAGTCACGGAGCTCTTGGAGTGAACCTGCTCCAAGAGATCTACTTGGCTGTGTTTTGTGAGGACAGGAAGGGTACTGACAATGTTTAGCCTCAGATGGGGTCAAGTAGTGGGGCACTGAGCTTGTGATGTGAGCTCTGAGCAGGTCAGCAAGGACACATCATTGGTGAGTTGGAAAAACTGCATGGACATGAATATAAGCACCTAATGGGTGTTGCTGTCTGATTAGGCTCTAGGCTACTGTAAAGTTAGGCTGTATCTGAGCAGAGGGCTTGAGGACTGAAATGATGCTTAGACAGTCCAGCATATCTTCAGAGAGACCTGAAACCTATATCTGCTATGGCATGGGTGTATGGCTCCCAGAACTCAGACAGACTTTCCTAGAGCAGAAAGAAAGATATGTCATTTGAGGAAGAAGGGGGATTTACCTTGATGAAAGAAATTGAAGTGACTTAATTTTGTTTTCAAAAGTACTGAAACACAATAGCCAAGTAAGTCCTACAAAGAACTTTGTTGGTAGTGTGAAGATTGCATGGCTTTATATATTTCAGGTTTATTCTTGGACCTGAGGTGGGTCCTGCAGCAAATCAGCACTGTCTGTCATCTGTGGAGACACCTGGGCACTGTGAAACCAGTGGGAAAACTCCAATGACTCCAGAGGGTGAGCAGCCTTGAAGGTGGGAACCAGTAAGGGGGAACAGGTCTGCTGGCTGTCCTGTCTGCTATTGAATCTATGGCAGTGCTGAGTTGCAGGTACTTTGGAAGAATATGCTAAGTGTGTAAAACACTCAATTACTAAGGGCAGTATCTTGTAGCGAAGATACCAAGTCACTACTTTTGTCCTTAACCATGGCTTTAGATTATTTAGATATGTTTATCTCATTATATTGGATATTACATGGGTTCTTCAGACACCGAAAAGCCATGTCCTGAGCCTTGGAGACAAAACAATTTCACATTTCAGCCTCTTTTTCACTAGGATTCAGGCAATAATTTGTGTTCTCTTTGGAGGGGAATACATTTTTTCATAGTTCAGACTACAGTTTTGTCATAGACCTTCTGAGATAAAGAATTTTTGCCTTCCAAACCCCAATGACTCATTACCAAACCCCACAGGAGTGCTATGAAGTTTGCTTCTTTCCATTTAGCATTTAACATCTGAGTTGGAATGGGAAATACAGAAGATGCGGGGCCCCAGGTCAGCCTGGCACAGTTACTGAAATGCATGTCAAGTATATCAATGCAAGTCAACCTGTGCCAGTTTTTGCACAGGTCATGATGCAGTTTGGGAAGTAACACAGCCTCGGTCCTGGTCACCACCTCTCCCCGGGGGAATTCAATGCATAGTTGTGAAATGCCAGGGAGTGGATGTTGCTGGCCGGGACGGAGTGAGAACATGGCAATGGACACAGCTGTTTTCCTCATTCCATGAGCAGAATTGTTTCATTTCTTGTTTACAGCGCTCTAAATTGTTCTGTAGTTGGGCCTTTGTTCAGGGCGCAGCTCAGCCTTGAGCTGGGTTTGCTTGTTTGTTTCTGTTCCTGCTCCATTTCCTCCGCCTGCCTCCCAGCGTGACTAACTCTGTCTGTGCCGCTTCCCTTGTCTCTGCAGCTTCCCCTCCGTGCTCTGCCACAGACGCGGGCAACTGCTGTACTGCTCCTCTGTGTGCTGCCATGCAGTGACCTGCTCAGCGTGGAGCAGCGTGGGAAGGTGTGCTAACAGCTTCATGCTAAAGGTGATCGCTCCATCGTATGGATGCAACAGACCTTTAGTTAAGCAAATTACAGCTTTGCTAGGCTTTCCTTTTTTTTTTTCTCACATATATGAGCAAAGAAAGATGCATGTGTGATGAAGAGAAAGTAACTGCATTACTCATGTTGTGGTTTAACCATAGACAGCAAACAAGCCCCACACAGCAGCTCGATCTGTGTCGGGATGGGGAAGAGAACTGGTGGAAATAAAGGCAGATTAACAGGTAAAGCAAAAGCTGCTCAAGCCAGCAAAGCAAAACAAGGAATTCATTCACCACATTCCATCAGCAGGCAGGTGTCCAGCTATCCCCAGGAAAGCAGGGCTTCATCACGCATAGTAGTTACTTGGAAAGACGAAAGCCATCACTCCAAACATCCCCCCTTTCCTTCTTCATCCCGCAGCTTTATATGATGAGCATGATGTCATACAGTATGGGATATCCTTTGGCCAGTTGGGGTCAGCTGTCCCAACTGTGTCCCCTCCCAGATTCTTGTGCACACCCAGCTTATTCACTGGTGGGGTGATATGAGAAGCAGAAAAGGCCTTGACTCTGTGTAAGCATCCCTGTATTTTCAACACCGTTTCCAGGACAAATCCAAAACATAGGCCCATACTAGCTGCTATGTAGATTAACTCTATCCCAGCCAAAACTAGAACACCTGAGGTAATTTCTGATGGATTATATGAGTCTGGGAAATGTAAAGTGGCAGCTGTATTCGTTTGATCATTCATATTCCTTTGAACCAGATATGCATTTTCCTTCTTTTACTTTGTCTTATATTTTGCTAGTCTGGGCCAAGCTTTTTGCTCTGCTATAATTGATATGATACATCTCCTTAAATGACAGCTTACTTTGTCATTTCAAGCCTGTTAAGCCAGAATTCTTGCGGCCCAGCTTGGCACACAGACCTCTGCTGCAGTGCTTCAGACTCTGTAGCCCCTTTGCTGCCTCTGCAGCTGGTGGCAGTCCCTGAGCTTAATTTTGGGTTCATGTGTTTTCACTGCTTCTCAGAAAGTGCAGACTCCCCCCTTAGCACAGGAATGACTTAATGCGCTAATGGATGTCCATACACTGCAAGCATGGACCTTCTGAGCTGTCTGGCTTGAGCAAAAAGGTTTGAATTATTTCCCTTGTTTTCTACTGCTTGTATTTCATGTCTTTTGCTACTTAAAGTGAAAACAAACTTGAACCGAATCCAACGGTGGTCAGTGAATAGATTCCTGCCTATTTCAGCGGATGTTGGAGGGTGGCCCTGAGACGTACAGCTCCTCAGAGTACTCACCTTCATCACCTTTGCACCTCAAGTTATTGCACTGACTTCAGGCAAGTATTTAAAAGCTTCACTGAATCCATTCAGGGTTCACAGAGACATGCTTCAAAGCTTGTGTGGCAGCAGAGCGATGACAGTTCAAAATTCAGGCAAGCAGTGGGAATAGCAAGAGTTTTGTTCTTTAACAGCAGTGCATTTAATACAAGTTTTGCCAAGCCTAGTGCATGTTTTGCCATGTGCACATTTTGCCAAAAGATCATTGTTCAAGAAATCTATCCCTGCTTTTCTTATTGCTCTGATGTAAATCAAGAGGTTGATAGCAATATTTTTCACTCTGGACTGTTCCCTGTATTCTCACAGGATGAACAACACAGTGCGGGTGGAGTGAGAGTTCCCAGCGCCTGGGACTCCAGCGGGGACTCAGAGAACCTGGATCATTTACAGCTTCATCATGGACATCCTAAGTGGCCTATGTCAGCTACTGCACTAATTTCCTCATTCATAAAATACAGATAGCAATGTCTCTCTGTTTTAGAGAATGCTGTCAGGATAAAGCCTTTCAATGATTATGAGACACCATAGGCATGATAGTGACTGAAAGCACATACATAGATAGATGTAACCTGTTGAGAGACTCCGACTGGGAATTGTCTTGACAAAAACAAATGGGGAGGGTCTAATACAGAGAATGGTTTTCTACTGAATTACACTGTAATAAATCTGATATTAAGCACATCACTCAACACAGAGATGCATATGTGATGTAAATCTTTATAGGAGTCTTTCTGAATGTACACATTTTCACAATAAACAAGGGAAAGTAATTTAGGATTTTGTCCCTGCACAATCTCAGTCATTACTCGTTGGAGGAAAGTGAGCAAGGTGAGCATTTCCCCAACTTGCCAGCTTTCTGGGAAGCTGAAGCCACACCACATCTCTGGACAGGGCTGACAGAGGCAGGCTGCTGCCCAGGACAGCTTTTGCACAGTACCAGTTGCAACATGCTCCTGCAGTGCATCTGCTTGGGAACCCATATGCAGCCATGTTTTTCATGAAAGATGGTGAGAGGAAAGCAGAAGTAATATTGCTATAATGGAGATGTGTGAGAGACAGAAGAGGAGCATGAAAAGGCAGGTATGTGTGTGAGTCTGGCCTGACTGTACTTAATAGCAATACATTTATTCTTCTGTGGATCAGAATCATGAAACAAGGTTTTCAACTATGTTAAGTGGTTAGGGACTGCTATTTATTTAGATAAAAGAGGGATCCAACTCTGCCTGTCTCTGTGATACTGAATGAAATGAGCCAGGGACTGTTCTTTGGCCAGAGGACAGGGAACATGGCATGGTTCATCTCTGCATGGCTAAACTCACTCCTCTGTCAGTATAGGGTGGTCCCATCCATCCATCCATCCACCCACCCACCCACAAACCCGTCCATTCATTGTGAAACACTTCCTAGCACTTGCCCTCTCCAAACTGTGCCTGAACATGGTCAGGGAGAGGACTATCAGGTCTGAGGCAAAACTACTCCAGGGACTGTGCTTGTGACCAAACCCTGGATGGTTGCAGAGCATATCTTAGGCCTGCACCTCTTTGTTATTAGTATAGATATATTGGGTAGGTAATTGTTAGATATGGTTGGTTCTGTATTTGTAGCATGTCTCATATAGAAAGGTTGTGGTCACTATATAACTGTAGTGACAAATCTTCATCTCAGTGTAAAATAATAAGTAACAAGAAAGATGGCAGGTGTTTTCCCCCTCTGTGGTGTTGTTATCTCCTCATATTCCTGTCTGAGATACAAGATAGATGAAATCCAGCCCTATGATAACAACCAGTGTATAAAAAAATCTAATGTAAAGGTCCTGCGGTTCCCATTTTTATGGAACCGAAACCAGAAACTTCATGAAATTGTAGGAGTGGTTCCCACTTTTCTATAAGATATACACATTCTTCATTTCTAGCCTAAGTACCGGGGCACTAAGAGATGACATTTTGTGGAACCAAAAGGTATTTCATATCATTTACAGAAAGTTTTATGGCTCCCTCTGAGTCTGGCTTTATTGAACTTGTGATGAGGGCACATGACTTTAATACCAAAAAGATGTGAAGGCAAATCGAAATAATTTTTAAACATCCCTATACTTTCATAACATAAATATCTGCAGCCTCTTTGGCACGTGCAAAATTAATGCAATGAGCCTATACCAGATGATGCTATGTACTTTACAGCCATGTAATATTTCCACTATATAGACACTATGTAAAACAAACCCTGGTAAGACACCTTCCAGTTTAGGCAAGACTGTGCAGCCTGCTGACCATATATAATGGATTTCAGATTACTCCTATACTTATTCCTTATAGGTCTGTTAAAATGCTCTAGCATGGAGGCACAGGAGCTTAAATAAATACTAGAATGCAAATGGAAAGTCTGGTTAAAAACTACTTGTATTTTAAACAATGAGAGCACTGTGCTGTCGGAATCTTTTATGTATCCCTCAACAACAGGGATAAGGAACATTTATCCTTATTGATTTTAAATCAACTGCAACTTTAAATTTAAAAATAAAATTAAAATAGTCTTAAAAGTAAGGGCTGCCACCTTTTCTGGCCTAAGCCCAATATCTTGCTTCTATGAAGTATGTTTGCCAATTACAAATTGTACAGTGCAATGCAAATTCCTAGTACTGGAACATTGCATTGTCCAAGCATTTTATTCAGAGTGTCAAACAACATGTTAATAATTTACTTAAATGCTAGTACATCCAGTAGTTTTATGATATTATGATTTAATTTATTCCTTAATTAAATTAAGAAGGTGGGAGAAGAAAATGGAAAAGGTCAAAGAAGGTGAGGTCTGAACATAAATCTACTAACTCCGCAATGATTTGAGGCTGGAAAGAAAGCATACATCTCACAGTCTATGCTCTTTTTCACAAAGGTAAATATGAAGATATATAGTTTACCCCAAAAAAGTAGCATCTAGACAACTCATTATATGGACAACATGGAGTGAGGAAAAACTTCTGGCTTGCTTTAAAGATCTTCAGGAAAAAGTAGTTTTTGAGGTCACAAAGAGAACAGAAAAAACCTGAATAACTTGGAATTAATGAAAAGAAAATGATAAGAAAATACATAAAAATAATCCCATGTGGACCTCAAGACAATCAAGAAAACCATTCAGACTCTACTGGAGAAGAGGAGGAAGATACATACCTCTGCTCCCAGCCCTTCTCAACAGAGCCTCCAGGATGCTGGTCCCCCAGATAGTGACTGTCATCATTATCACCCAGAATAGTACTGGCAGGGGGAGCATAGCACCAAAGAAAAGGAGGAGATACTAAGAAGGTTTCTCTCTATATAATATTTTACAGATATTGAGGCTTTTTCTGTATTAATTTGAGCTGTTAGTGCAGAGTGTTCTTTCTAAGCTAATAAATGGGATTTTTAGCCTGTGCCAACATTAACTCTACTAATTATAAAATTCTTGTCTTCACATGTGTGGTGTTCTCTCTTCTCTGCCCATAGTAAAATTTTTAGCATAACAGAAATTAAGAGGATAGTCTGCCCATAAACTGCATGGACTAATTTCAGAAATGGTAAGAAGGATGAAAGAAATATGATAGTGCCATGAAAAATTCAACACACAGAGCAGAATAGAGGAGATAGAACTTAAAAACTGAGGGTCTTCTTGGAGCTTGTAACAGTTCTCTACCTAAATATTATATTACAACAAATTGAATTTGTGTAATTATAGAAACTGCCAGGATCAAAGCATAAGGTAAAAGAACTTCCAATGAAAAACAAAAACAACCCCGAAAAAAAAAAAAAAAAAAAAAAAAAGAAGAGGTGAAGTACGTGATAGTAATTTTATTTTTTATACCTGTGCTATGGACATTTCATTATCTAAACAAGCTTCTAAGACCAAGTGTTTTTTAGAGTCATACTGCCTTATCAAATTGTGGCTTCTCATCTATGATTTAGATTTGTCTTGGATCGATAACTTTTCAGAATTATTCTTTACATTATAAAGAACATATCTTAGTTCCTAAAAA
This sequence comes from Athene noctua, assembly GCF_965140245.1. Classification (NCBI taxonomy): domain Eukaryota; kingdom Metazoa; phylum Chordata; class Aves; order Strigiformes; family Strigidae; genus Athene; species Athene noctua. The sequence continues at coordinate 249,300,604 of NC_134037.1, read as the reverse complement.
TAGCCTATCTCTTCAACAAAGCTACTTAAGACCATAGGGAGCCTATCACTTTTTATATGACCAATTCACACATTGTAACTATTCTGCTTTGCAAGGCTAAGATGTGTTTTATTTCACTCTGGTGGCATTATGTGCTATGATATAAGCTTTAGAGTACAGCATTTCAGTTTAAATAAAAAGCTTTCTTCACTGGATCATTGTAATAAAGTTTTTCTGTAGCTAAATTATGATTCTCCTAGCAGCTTCCTGTTCTATTTTATTATAATAAAAAGAATTACTTTATATTGAAATGAGCTTCAGACAATATGAAAGTATGGTTTATTTAGGATTTTAGCTACAACAGAATGGATTCATTTTTGCCAGCTTGGTACCAAACATTTGGTTTGGCTCTTTAGAAGGCTTATGCATAGATGAAATTTGCAGTCATCTAGGTACTTCATATCAGTCCTGTAGGTAGAAACATGATATCACAGGAAGTACACTTCCTCTGGGGTAGCATTTTTACAAAGAATCCTACTTAAACACAAAAGCACATTTTAGGAAATGAATACCTAAGTTACTTTCTTGAGAAGAGTATTTTCAAATCCAGATTTTTTAAAATCAGGATTTCAGTAATGAAAAATAGGGTAAGTTTTCAAAAACACTTAAACACCAGAAAGCTTCCAGTGAAGAATTGATCTACTGTAAATATGTAGCCCTAGGTAAATCATTTAATAGTTTTTATGTTAAGTTGTGTGGTAAGAACCTGGTCCCCATGCACAGAGGAACCCCCAGAATCATTGGGAGGACCCCAGTTACACCCCAACCAGCTGCTCCTGGGGCATCGAAGCAGAGCAACCAGCCCCCCCAGAGGCTCATTGCCCACTGTGAAGGACCCCGAGAAACAAGGACAGGAAAGCCGCCAGTGACTGTCACAGACACAAGCCCCAGCTTGGCCCCCTGGACTGCCCCGAGGAGCCTCAGTCACCATGAGCCAGTGGGAGATGGTCCCCATGACCCCACAGACTGAGGTGGAGTCACTGCCACGAGTGTGGGGATCGCTATGGAGGGCAGGGGAAGGGTGTTTTGGGATTGCATAGGACTTGTTATGGGTTGTTCTGGGGGGGATGGAGAAAGGGAGGATCAAGGTAGTTTGGGGAGGAGCAAGTGGGAAAACAGCAGGATATGGGGACAAAAGGGGACAGCTGTGTGCAAGATGGGACTGGTCAGTGCACCTGCCTGGCCTTGTCCTGTGTGTGACCAGCACAGTCTGTCCTGGCCTCTCACTAAACCCCATTTCTACACATGTGAGGGGCTCTTTCCTGTGCGCAGGGATGTGTGTGGGGGGGGTCTCAGTGAGAGCCCTTGGGATGGGACCAGGGGCTGGACACCCATGTGTTCATGGTGCCAGTGAATGGAGAGACTGAATTGGCTGCTGGAGGGTCCAGAGGGTCCAGATCTGAGAGACTATGGGGTCTGGGGATCAACTGAGACCACCTTGCGTATATGTGTGTGTGTGTGTTTGTGTGTGCATGTGTTTGCATAACAGAGACATCTGTACCAGCAGCTGGATCGGGGCTGCAGTCTTGAGGGCTCATACGTCCAGGTGCCAGCAGCTGGGAAGACTGGGATTCCAGGGCAGCTACTGGGCAAACTGAGCGCTCGAGCCCAGCTGCTTGAGGGATCCACCTTGCATGACTGCATTTCCAAGTAAGGGATCTGCAACCTGAACTGCCAGACAGGAGGACAGGATGAGGCTCTTGGTGCTGTCTGTGTCATTTGGAGTGCAGAAAGTCTGTGCTGATCTGTGTGGCCAGCTATGTATATATGTAAATATAGATGGTGTATATGTGTGCTCTGTGCACGTATGCCTTCAGGGAACCCTGATTCAGCCTCACTGCTGGCTGGACCTGAGGGTGTGGAGATGTATCAAAGACTTGCTTCTGTTGAGCTGCAGGATTTAGCAAGCCCCGAACACCACATGTGCCTTCACCTGCCTGTGAACACCAATAATAATGTAGTACTCTGCTCCCCTCACATAAAAGCAAATTTTAAATTAAGGAAGTTGTCCTTAAGAATTTTTTTACTGAGAGTAGAAATCTGGTATTCAGAGGACTCAAACTGATCTATGATCTGAGCTGAGATGTGAGGCCAGACAGTTTAGGTGAATAAGGAAATGACCTGGTTTCCAGGAGCAGGAGCACAGAGCCATACTTGGTAAAGTCTACATGGAATCCCATGCAGAGGAGGTGCATCTGCAGGATGCTGCACTAGCCCTCCTCACACTGAATCATGAGAAAGCTTATAGCTATTTGATTCTAGTCTTTTGCATACAAATAGAAAACCCAAGTCATGGTAATTTCCTTATCTGTGTTCTGCTTTTGTTTCACGAGTCAGTGCAAATAATTGTCTTGAGAATGACAGTAATTACTGGAAAACAAAGCTGAAATTCTAGAGGGTGACTGTTGGGTCAAGCACTTTATGCAGCTTTGACATTTATCAAAGACTCTTTCTATCCTGTACCCTAGCTGTACAGATGTGACAACTTCCTCTGCACCAGACAATAGGGAATGATTCCTGGGACTGAAAACACCAGACTTACACAATGACCAATTTTCAGTTTCTTTTTTCCTTGAGAGAAGAGGGTCATTTTATATTTCATATTTCTACCCATGTCTTGCAGCCTGAATGGCAACAACATTAATGACATGCGAGATGGATAGCTGTGATGCATTACTTCAGCAACAGAGTCACTGTGGAGAGAATACCAACAATCTTCACCGAGAGAGAAAACAAATAGAGCAGGAACCAGTGGATGGCTGGGATACACCTCTGTAAGAAACCTTTGTCAAGCACCAAACAGGAGTTCTAGGGGGTAATTTTATATGCATATTTTATTCATTGTTTGGTGCCTGTTCAGTGACTTGCCACATCTCTTTTCCAGCAAGGTCAGATTGCAGAAAAAGCTAGCAAAAAGTTACATGTGAGATTTGGCCCGTGGATTCTGGTTTAATTTAGTAATTTGTGTCTAGCTGGCAGTGGACATTTAGTAATGTGTGAATAAGTGTTAAAAATAAAGGTCAGATGGTTTCCTGTTTCTCTGGGGCTCACAGTGCTGTGGGTATATTGCCCTATCTTTGCATTCCTCAGGTTTCCCGTAGAACACAATGACAATTTCTGTCCCCCACAAAAAGAAAATTCTGACCCTACAGCATCTCCTTGGCATTCCATATTCACAGTTGCTGCTCCATATCTTTCCCGGCCACTATTTTTCAAACTTGTAACCATATGCTTAGACATGCTGTTTGATTATTCTGTTGTGGTTTGCCTTATTTAATTACAGAGCCTGAAGAAATCCAGGCCTATGTCTTGAAAATTTTGTTCTTCAATCTAAACTATGAACTAAAGCAAGCTGAAGGGGCTGATTGATAGATCCTCCTGAAGGCAAATGCTGCAAGGGTCAAGTAAGCAATACATTCAGCTTACAATATCACACATGGGAAAGGCACTCCAACTTTTCAGGCAGCACCAAAAAAATGGGGCTGTCTTTCCTGCCTGAGGAAGATGCTACATGCTGCTTGGACAAGCAAAGAGATAGAAAAGGTGTGGGGGTGCAGGTCTTCTATGTATTATACTTGGTGACCTTACAGTATCATTGCAGTGCTCAGTTTTATGCGTAGGCAAGGGAGTGCTCAGGAGCCAAGTATCCTCATGTAGTCATCACACTTTATATGATGAACTTCAACATTTAGAAGTTAGAGTAATTTACTACCACCCTGCAGGTTTTTGATGCAACATCTTTAAGAATGAAGGTTTTGCTGCAGAGCACAGTCCTGTTCACAGTCCTTGCCCTGACTTACCAGGATCTGCACAACTCATGGGAGAGGGTCACCAAAGCTTTCTCTGCTCTGGCAGCGTGGTGTCTGCCTCCTCTCCTGGCATCAGCTACTCAAGTTTAAGAACAACATACAGGCTACACCACCTGAAGTAAAGACCTTGGGTATTTGCATTCACACAGAACTGTATTAAAGGATAAGGGTTTGGGTCCAAAATGTCACTCACAAAAAATTTGATAGAATACATCAGTCTCAGGTTTTGGGCATTATTTTTTTTTTTTTCTAAGGCGAATGTGAACTAAGTTTCATCACTTTATTTCCTCATGATGACTGCTCATGTCTGCCAGATTTTTGAGAGTTTGGAAGGTTAAAATGGATTAGAGAAAGTGGCACAAGGTTAAACTCCCAATCCTCATCCTGCAGTAGAGTAATGGGGACTAACTGTGCTGAGTACTGCTGACGGTTGCAACTTGAGCAGGTCCATGTGCAGGTCTGCATTTTTTAATGCATGCGTGTGCAGTTTGGCAATGGTACGGTGATTTGTTAATTCTGCAGCTTTGCTAGTTGGGGAGTTTCCATGATGATCTCAGTATTTCAGATTAGGAGGCTCCCCTTTGTGGCCCCTGGCCTGCCCCTGCTGCGCTGCCGCCAGCCCCACGCTTTGGTGACATGCACCGCACAGCCGGGGCAGTGCACGCTGCCCGCTGCCGCCTCAGGGGAGGCATCAGCTACCGAGCTTGCACTGGCACAGCCCGACTAACAGCTGGTTAAGTGCAGGGCAAGCTGAGCAAATGGAAATTGTGATATTCTTGGGTTTTCCTCATCTTTTATGGAAAGGCAGGGGCTGCTTCGCACCAGTGGCTGACAGGGAGGAGGCTCATGTAGTCACAAAATCTTAGCTCATCGTACTGACGTTACAGTGATGGGCACAATCAGATTCATTAGATGGTGGTATACGACACTTACAGTCAGAGAGAATATATAGTGACAGTGATTTAGTATCTTGGTGTCCAGATGCATAGTGCTCATTGAAATCAGTATCTGTTAGTTATCTCAGCACCTCTGAAGATCTGGGCCAGTGTACTCTAATGCTTCATCAGCTCAGCAAGTGGAGCTTTTACTCTGAAAAACAAGGACAGAGACTCCTGCTGAGTGTCTAATAATGCCTCATTATGCCTGCTGATTTTACATAAAAGGTGCTCAGACCATCTGCAGGTGGACAGCAGCACAAATCTTACAGGAGCTGCCTGGTAAATGCAGTGTTTGTTTTCAGTCTGTTGGATGTTGCTGTTTTACATTGACACTGCTTTCATTTCTCCTTATTACAGCGGTGATAAACTGTCAGGCTTATCAGCAAGTTCTCCTCAAAGGTGTGACTTGCATGTGCACTTAAAAATCTCTGTTTTCAATCCTACCCTAAAGTTATCTATCAATCAGCATAAATTTTAATCATTATTATCTCAAGAGGAAATGCTATACTCCAATTAATGGATCAAATAATTGTGCTTGGTATGCAATTTGGCTGCTAGTCACAGCTTTTGTTAACTATATGATCGCTGTTGTGGCTCGTGCTGGAAAATCATGTCATTACCATTTCAAGATAATCAGCATTTACTCAGTGAATTCAGAAGCTGAGCAGGGCAGAGTCGCATACACTGGAGTAACTCTGTGTAACATACTGCATTGCAGCAAGACAGCTAATAACAGTGCAGCAAAGCACATTAGCTGTCAGGCAATACGCTATGTTGTGGTGAATAGACAAATACAATGTCATATTTTGTAATCATGCATACACTGGGGAATTTTTTAAGAGCTGAGGCGTGTTTCTAACAGGGATGCTAATATAATGAATCATCAAATGCATTTCTTTCACTGTGGTTATTTGTAAAATATGATCACTCTGTTATTTGTAGATGTTAGTGAGACAATTCTCTCTCTTAGAGAGCACTGTTTGTCTGATGCACATCCCATAGGGGACAGAGAATAATGTGACAAGCCCGTTGCAGTAACTATACACTGGTTTAAAACAAAATCCAGCAGTAAGTATTATAGAGACACAATATTTTAAGATAATACCTTTTCTGTGAGTATATTTTCAGTCACACAAACCAGATTTGGACATATGTTTTCCCATGAATTTCAGAAGTTTGGCACTTAAATATTAACTGTGCCTTTGGAATAAATGATAATTTCACTGGATAGTTGTCTTTGTTGTAATGGTTGTCACTGTTTTGCCTCATAATTGAGGATGCAAGCAGCATAGGAAGTATCAGAGCTAGACCTACTCCTATGAGCAAAAAAACCTGAAGACACTCTACACTTTCCCATCTCTTTGCAGGTGATTCAGAAACTCCCTGTGATCTTGGCTTCCCTTGAGCTGTTCTGGACTTTCCTACTGGCCAGTGCAGAATAACGAGAGTGGCGGAAAGGATGGTAATGGTGGATGCTGAAGCACCCGTGCAGACCTATGGACAGTCATTGCAGTTTGCAGCACTCTCCAGACTGAACTGATCTGCACCTGCACCTTATGTTTTGCACCATTTCCTCACCCAGTGATGTGTGCCAATCCCAAGAAGTGAAGGTTTTCCCTCCCTAGGGCATGTCATTGCTGCCTTTTAGTAGCTGCAAGTAGAAAATAAATTGTTTTCAGTCAAAAAAGCCCTTAGCTTCTCCTTAAAAATCTGTCCTGAACAACTGTCCTTTTACTTTCTACACATGAGCTTCCCAAAGAAGCACATACAGTTCATCCAAATCATCTACGAATGTGCTGCGAGATAAGATTAAATAAAGGATGAACGTTGCTTGACTATATAGCTGTACAGTAACACATGTTTGGTATTACTTGGAAGAAAAATCTGCTAGTTTTCTATGACTACATAGAGAAAAATGTTCAAAATACCTTCAGAAATATTAATAAAAGATGCCATTTTTAAAATGAGAAGTGAATCATGTAGATTTTTGCAGATTTGATTTTATTGTGGCAAATAAATAAAACAGCTTTCAGAATTTGCACTGAAATTCTGAAACTGCTTTTAAAGAGCTCACATAAACTACACAATGATCCAAAGGAAGGGAATGAGAAAATTTTATCTGGAACAGTGCAGCCAAGGATTAGCAAATTCACAAGGACATAGATAACAAAACCAGCCTCCTTTGTTGTATGCAAGAATAACTAACCAAGAAAACCAAGACAGGAAAGTATCTTGCCGTATTATATATACCAACATACTGTTACATTATATATACAAATTATGTATATATACCAATATTATTACATTTATAATGTATATGCAAATTATGTCTACCAAATTTCAGTGGAAACATACAAAAGAGACAATATTTCCCTGATGGGCTTTGGAATTTACTGCTGGCTTAAAAGAGTATTATCATGGAGGGGAATTTCACTGGTCTACAGCTTTTAAACTTTATAATGAAACAAATGAAGCATCAGGCATAGAAAGTTTGATCTATATAAAAGGGGTCTATATGAATGGAAAATGTTAATATTCAACAAAACACAGAGCGACAGCAAACCACAAAGGTTTTGTTCTACCATTTAATGCTCTTGTCAGAAATAAATACAGGAAATTCCATGTTAAAAGACAGCTTTTTGAGAAAAATAAGGAGTATATGATAATCATTTGCCCAAATTCATAACCTTAAATATAGTGGGATTTTTCTTAAGAAATTGGGAACTTTTTATTTCAGGAATACAGATTTGACCTTGTATTCATAAGTTGTATGAACATAAAGATAGTTTTATTAAGGCGTTTCCTTAAGTCAGTTAGGTTTTTTTCCAAGCAGATTTTAGGCTATGGGTCATTTGGAAGTGGTTGTCTTCAATGTTTCTTCAATTGTGTGACAGTTACAAGCCAACATGATGCTTGTTTCTCTACTGAAGATGAGAGAAGGTGAAATAATTCCATACAAAGAGCCAGTGCAAATTATTTATACCTGCCATGAATAAATTGAGCATGATTTCCCCAGCAGTATATCTCAAAGTATGATCAGGGAGAAGTTTAAACTTGCTTTTTATTCTATTGCTGCTGTGTGAATTTTTGCAATGGGCTTCTGTAGCATCTTTGAATATTTTGTCTCTAATGTTTTCATTTTGTTAACATGTGGACATATTAATCAAAATATATTCAGTTCCATGATCAGAAAGTTAATTTCAGGATTTTAATTGCTGACCAGTTCAAAAATCTGCTGTGAAGTATATGTGTGAGGAAATACTAAGGTGACTAAAAACTCTGGAAGTGAACAAACTACACTTTAATGTTATTGATTTCCTTCAGTGTTGAGCTGTTGAGGTCTCTACTCCTTATTTTAGCCTCATAGTGAGTATTTTTATCTTTAGGTCTGGAGACAAAACAATATAGCTCAGCTAGGAAATACCACTTATCCACCAGTAGCCTTGAACAGTTTTTCACCAAGTAGGTAACAAAATGAAAAACACTGAGACAACATTATCTTTCTTCAAAGCCACTTGGACAGCAGAATGGCATCAAAGAAACATTTTTTTTTTCAGAGGATGATGGGTTACTGGGATGGCTAGTAGAGATTTTTGTGGTTTTTTGGGGTCAGTTCTGGCTCAGGCTTAAGCAGCTAATGTTTATCTGGAGCATGAAATACCATGCCGGTCAGAGAATAGTTTGGCTTCATCTTCTCTGTAACCTCACATCAGATAACTGTAGACAGCAATAATACCTCCTGCTCTCCATTCTCTTCTCCAGGCTAAACAGTCCCAGCTCACTCAGCTTCTCCTTCAAGACATAGATCAGCTTTTTGGCCCTTTGATGGACTCACCCCAGTATATCCATTTCTCTCTTGTACTGGGGAAAACTCTTCTTGCACTAGTAATTATTAATACCCTTCCCTTCCCTTCCCTTCCCTTCCCTTCCCTTCCCTTCCCTTCCCTTCCCTTCCCTTCCTTTCACTTCCCTTCCCTTCCCCTCCCCAGAGGCTGAGGCCACTTGTGATCTGTGGGAACCAAAATCAGCAGAGAACTTATACTTTTTTGCATTTCCCCTCACTTTTAAGATTTGCAGTCTACAAAGCTTAGTCAAAACTATCACACCAATGGATCACATCTAAATACTGGCCAAAGAAGTGAAGGATTTGTGTGTTCAGTGTCAGTTGATCTGTGATGTCATTGTCCTGAAGAGTGAGATTTTCAGCAAATTCAAAATAATCAGCATCACTGTTTTTTTTTTAAGAAAACAAAAACAAACAAACAACAAAAAACCACACCACCACCAACAAATCTCATGCAATTATATTTGGAAATGGTCCTGGCTTTTACTCTTTTGGTCACAGAGAAAGTGGGTGTGGTTTTGAGTCACTTGGCCATTCTTGTGAATGATGAATTTCTTGTGGTCTTTACACAGAGCCTTGACATGGTTCACTTTCCACCTGCTCTATTTTGAAACAGATGTTGAATCTTACAATAGAAACAATGCATATCCCCTACCTACTTCTACAAGTTGCTTTTCTGGGCTCAGGTATAACAAAGCATCCACAGATTAATGTTCTGTGCTCAGTAAAAGAGTGTTAATCATGATGAACTAATGTGATTTTAATGGGAATGTCATAAGTACCCCTATGCAAATTCTATTTTAATGTAGCAATTAATTGTACTGTGATTTCACCAAATGTGCAACATTACAGCTGGTGCACTGAAATATTGTGACCTTCGATGCAGACCTGCGCTATTGGTAGGATCTTCCTATATAAGCCCTGGAAAAAGAGTGGGGGCCAGGTGGCTGGGAGGGGGAATGTACAGACCAAATTTGATTCTTGACTCTTGTTGCCCACATAGTAATTAATCCAACTGAAGGAGTCAAAACCAGGTGACTGGAGTATGGCTGGCCAATATTTGTGGTGGAGGAATCTAGTTCATAAATCATTAAAGACAAGAATTCCTCTTTCCTGAAAGGAAAAGGACTCTGACTGCACTGACCAGCATGACTTACTCCTTCGCACGCACTTATCTCTGCTTGCACTTTTTTCTCATTACTTGTCATATTTACAAAAGGTAGAGACGGAAGAATAGACCCTGCCATTTTACAAAAACAAAATTTCCCTCTGTAATACTGATGAAACAACTGGCTGTCTTCCCAGAGAGCTAGGACAGTAACAAGGGTACTCCTTGATACTTGAATGAACAGCAGAGAGCTATGTGTTTGGAGAGGTGTTTTGAGGCTGACATGCTCTTCTGCACACTGCTACTCTCAAACCTCTGCCAAAGTGGTCATCTCACACCTCCCCAACACATGGGATGTGACTTACAAATCTGAGTCACTTGTTTCCCTCGTCAGAGCGGGAGGTGGCAATGGGACATCAGTCATAGCACTGCACTGGCCTTCAAAGAAAAGAGAGAGAGGGCAGAGCGATATTCTTCATAGCTACCGTTAAACACAGACAGTTGTCCTGACTGTGCCCAGAAGTCTTCTCTGTCAGGGGGGAATGGAAAGGCTGGTGCACAAGCAGCAGTCAGGCTACCTGGGCATCTTCTGTCCTGTCAGCAGGAATCTGACTTGCCTTCTTGTGGGATACCCCCAGTTCTGCTAGGGCTGTGACTTCCTTGTGAACTTAGGGCACATTCTGGGATGGGATGGGAAGGGAATCAAGAACTAGGGATTCAAACCCACAAAGCCTGAGGAGAAAGAAAAATAAAAGCTCTCTTTTTTTTTCTCAGCAGCAACCTGATTGATAAGCAGCCTTCCAAAGCAGACCTCTCCTGAGGGGGTTTTCAGTGGTCAAAGGTGCTGCTGTGCTGCCCAGGATCAATTGTACACTTAGACATAAGTTTTCTGGACAGAAAACTGTTCAGCCAGCAGGCAGCTTTGGTTTACCTCTAGAGTAACACATTGCTCGTGATCCAGATTGTCCTCTGAAATGTTAATATTTCTGTAGCATCCGTTTTGGGCTGTAGGAACCAGAACTGCACCTGGCAGTCTAGGTATGATTGAAAGAGTTTTATTCAAAGACATAGCTTGTTTTGTATTGCTTTCTGAGTAATTAACATTTTTGCCTGCATTTTTATTGTGCAGATTTCCACTTATTAATGTATGTTAGGACAAACTCAAAAGAATTTCAAGTCTCAGGACAGATTCCAAAACAGCTCAGTCTCTGGCATGTCTGAGCCTTAACCTGATTGTAGAGTCCCATTGTACCCATTGGATACAATTATCAACAAATGCTTTATTCTGACTTTTATCACAAAGCTTATACATAGATTTTTGTTTGTTCGTTATGGACACTTTGTGAGCTGAGGCCATGAAATGTCTTGGAAATATGCAGAGAGCTTGAAAGTGTTTCGAAATTTAGTGGGAAACCAGAATGCAGACTACAGAGCCAGACAGATGTAGCTGTGTTAGCATGCATGGCTAAGACACAGTATCTGGTTTTGTACTACATAGAAGATCCTACATGCTTAAAGTTCATGCTCATCTTTTGCTATTGTCTAGCAAGTAAGTAACATGGGAATAAATAATGAAAGTAAACTCACTGCTTACCTGAGTGAGACAAAGTTTTCTGATGAACTCTAGATGGGCAACAATATAGATGCAATGATGAAATGATGGGGAGTTAAAGAGCAGTTCTCCGCTTGGTCAACTTCCTCCATACGTATTATGGGATTTTTGGTGCAGATGTCTTAATTCATAAATTAGACTTATCCAAGTACAGGGGCCATAAACATTTGGCTGTACTTGGTGAAGGATGGGCAGTGTGAGTTATCTGCATATTTCTAGCATCTAATTTATTTGATCAGTCTGGTACATTATTTTGTCACTAATCACCAAAAGGTTTTTTTGAGTTTCTGAAAAGGACAATCTCTTATGACTTTGGATATCCATGAGGAGCAGGCTCACCTCAAGGACAGGCCATTTTCTCTCACTATAACTTGTCTCAGCCATGCTGAACACTGTGGATAGGTAAAGGAAGAGCATAATAAACATGTCTTCTCTATTACTGATGACTGGTAGAGCCACTGAAGATTTCTTCATATCCCCCTCCTTCCTGAATACAGATCATTATACCTAAAGTATAAGATTCAGTAAGAAAACTGACAGTTGCCTTACTTGGAAATGAGATTAACAGCAGAAATATATTCAGAAGATACCCAGAAAAGCCTCTTTTTTTAAGGGTTGGGACTTTGAAGGAGGATATAATGAATCTGTCTACAGTTGTTTTACCGGTGTGTGTAGTGTATAGAAAAGCAATCACTGTTTGTGAAAAACTTTAAGTCAGAATAATGGTTTAAAGGTAGGTTGTTAACAAATGGGACTGATGCTGGCTCATTGTAAAAACATGGGGTGATATTTCTCCAAGGTGGGTTCATTATTTGAACTCTAAGACTTTTCTGGCAGGAAAACAAATTGGTATAAATCAGTTATTAATAAAAGTAGGTCAGAATTTACAAGAAATTTTCTAAACATCTAAAGATTGAAGCTTTAGTAGAGGTTTCCAAAGCTCCTCCAACAGGGGAGAGAAACCCAACTCTGTTTAAGGTAGAGTTTGTTAGAGATAATGAGAAGAAATTTATAACATGGCTGAATATAACATCAAGAAACTAGGCTGAGTGATTCAGGAAGGCCTTATTTGGTTTGTATTCTTATACTCATCATTTTAGCCAGTGCCTTTGGGGCAAGATTTGGCAGCCTACATAGAAAGATTATGAGGAAATTGCTGTTTTTCCTTCAGTCTATCTTACCTCTTGTTTCTGCTGTTTCATTTCCACTTCTCATCCAAAGTGATACCTGTGATCAGGTTTTGTTGTTCTTGTTTTCAATCAGGATGAACACAGGCAATAAACACCTGAGATAATCCCAGAGCTGTTAGCAATTGTATTTCTTGTTTTCTTCAGGAAAACCTTACAGCTACTGAATTGGAATCAGAAATGCATTTGGAAGTCAATCAGTTTACTGACTGATGCACATTCCTCTTTTCTAGATGAGGCTCCCTTCCCTTAGAGCAATGAGATCTGCATGCAGCTCATACAAAACTTGAACCTTCACTTGTGGCTGTTTCCTGCATAATGTTTTCAGAGCAAATTCACTCTGCAGCACAGATCTCGATTACACATTTATTCCAATTGTTAGATGCATTGTCAGGAGGATAATAAGGATAGTGGGGATGGAGAAGATTTATCTGGCTAGGAAAATCACACTGTGTTCAGCCTCCCTGTAGAGCTTTTATTGACTCTGCTGCCAGCAGAGATTAGCCCAATGCAAAGCCGTTAAATTCGCAGCCCAGCACTTCCCACTATTTAGAGTGGTTCAAATAATTAGCAGTTCTCAGCCTCTCCATTTACATCTTTCTTCCAGCTGGCACACTAATTTTTAAAAATACATCTACATGGATTTGTGTGCCACTTTAACACTTCTGAATTCAAAAGTTTCTACAGGGCAGTGGATCACTTTGGATAAACATCTTACCCAGTGCAACATCTTCAGAAGACTACTAAAGGCATTGTTAGAGCTTCTTCACAAAATTTTAGAAGCTGCATTTCGTACGTAAATTAATTTACTCATTTATATTCAGTCACGTAACTGCTGCATCTACAGTGGTATATATCATATGGTAGGATGAGTACAATAAATTGCTTTCCATTTCTCTTTCAATAGCATTTATTTCTGCTGACAACAGAGAGACCCTCAAGATATTTAGTCCTAACTTTACTTCAGCACCTGAAACTATATACAAATATCTCAGTGTTTGCTATCATCTGTGAGGCAATGCACCCCTTCAGATAGCCTGGTACACAGTACAGGATGGAAAGCACGTGAAGGAAAGATGGGGCTAGATTTCCAAAGTATATTACAATAATCACATTCTTGGCTTTATATCAAATGCAAAGGGTTATGCTTCAAGACAGGGGTGTTACTGGAATAAAGTGCTTCTGTGTGTTCTTGGGTGTTTCATATTGTGTATGAGCAGCACTTCCTTTGCATTCATTTGTACATTGCAATATAAGATTTTTTTTCTGCTATCTTCTTCTTGTCTGGCTGAATGACTAGCTTCACAGTAGAACAGGCTCAGAATTTCAAAGATATGTGGGAAAAATGGTAGTGGAGAGGAGTTACATGGTATGTTTAAACTCTCTACCTAAGAGCAAGAATTACTTCAGACAACGCAGGACCCTGAGAAAAAAAATGAGAAATGGGACCCTAAATTATTCTTAAAAATGGAAATACAGCTGGGCCCCCTCTGAAAGCCCATCCATAATCCAATTCAACTTCTTTTCCTCCTCGGCATAAGCCCACTTTCCCCAACAAACATCAGTATTAAGAACAAAGAGAACAGCACATACTTTGGCTGTATCTTGCAAAGACTTCAGATCCAGCACTAAATGCACTGGTAATTCATTATTAGCTTTGATTTATGTATTGCCTCCTGCCAGAATCTTTTGAATCTGATATTTCACTTTAGAGAATTGCCCCCATGAGCTTGAGAGGACAACTTTGCTTAATCTGTTTTGAAACTGCAGGTGACTCCAGGGCATAAAATGGCAGACATTAATTGGTAGCTATAAACACCACATAGCTGAAGACTAACCCTGTAAAAGTTGCTGCCTTCAAAGCCTCTAACCTTGGTATCCTTGTATGCTCCTAGGCAAAAGGTCTTTACAGTGGTAGCTGTGGAAAATCAATCTCAATTCCCTAAAGATGGGAGTGCTGTCGCTAAAGGTCACTGAAAGTTAGCAGCTGCTTTGCACTGCTGGACTTCTGAAGGGAAGTTTTAAAAAGCAAACACTGGTTTGGTGATTGTATGCAGGTTCAAGTGTTTGTGTTGCTCTTTCAGCTGCAATTAATTTTGGTATCCCCGTCTGAGGAGATCTCTCTTTGTATGCTGTCAACTTTACCTTTCCTGAGTTTTTTAATGCCTTTGGGAGTCATCCATAGAGTTGTGCATTTTGTGGGCTCTTGTTCCGGAATCCAGGCAATGAAATTGAGGGACATTGATGTTTGCACTATTTTGGTCCAGTAAATTACTCTGTGAAGACTTGGTTAAACTGAAGACTTGAATTTAGTGACTTTTTTTTTTTTTTTTTTTTTAATTGAACCAAATCAGAACAGCCTGGGGAAAAAAAAACAAGGAAAAATAAGCACAAGTGACAAATAGGTAGTGCATATGTGTACCATTGTATCATCATTTGTGCTTCCTGCTGGATATAACAAGCAGTGATTGAGCTAAATTTTTATGTCTTTGTTCGTCTCTGGATGATTCATATTTTATAAAAAATAAAAAAAGAAACAATCAAAGGAAGAAAAAACAGTACAGGTGTTTAAACATGGAATTAATGATGAAAAATTCCAGCAGTCCTTACATTTTAGCTAAATCCCTGTATTTCCTCAGTGTCTTTGGCAACTCTTGAAATAGTTTTCCCTCTGGAGTGTGGGCATATCAGCTATTTGTCTAATTCATTGTGAATTTGATGGTTTCATAATAAATATTTGCTTTACATCTTAACTGTTGCAACTCCAGTGTTTTTAACACTCAAAACTGCTGAAGCGTACTGTCAACAAAATATCTTGAAAACTAAAAGCTATGCTTGTCTTCTATTTTTCTTTGGCTGTTTGATTTCTCCTTCAAATTCTGTGAGATGCACACCAGCAAGTTATAACTCTGCCCAGATAATCCTGTATCTTCCTCTTCTTCCCAGATTTGTAGTATTACAATTATTGATTTGGATGATTTATATTCATTGGTGTCAGTCCTGAATACACAGATTACAGGGTTAAAGGAAAATAGTGGTAGTGCTTTCTAGGATATCCATAAATCTTTTTTAATATGTGTTTGATAACAAATACTTGAAGGAAGTGTCCTAAACCCTGCAAATGGTTTTAAATGAGGTATTACAGTTTTGTGTTTTAATCAGCAGTAGCTAATTATTGCTAGCACTAAATGTTTGTAACGACAGACACATTTAAACAAAAAAACTTGACCGAAATGTTATTCTAGCCATGCTGGCACTGTGCTTTCTCAGATTTACAATAAATTGTTTGACTAATAGGGTGGGATGTAGTCTTCTAAATACAGGTTTCAAGCTGCCTCCCCAGTAGGGCTTGGGACTCTGTAGAACTTGTTTCACATCTGCTGGTCCCAGCTGGTTGTCTTGGATACGGCAGTGCAGCTGAGAAAAGTGGTCCTGAACACCAGTGTACAGGCAGCTGAACTCTACTTGTTATGTGTCTTATCTATCAGTTGTTCTGTCCTGGGGGAAGGAAGGTAGAAAAAGAGGAAGAGGATAGGAATCAGTACCCATTTTAATAACTGGTGTAATTTTAAAAGGTTCTGAAATTAGATAACTAATTAGATAACTTCTGAAAATTAAGTTCTTAGTCATTCCTACTTTTACAGTGCATCAGAACTACATGGAAGTCTTAGAGTCACTTAAATGGTTGGGAGGAAGTTCTGGGGTCCTCTTGTCCAACATCTTGCTCAAAGTAAGAGTGCTGCTGACACTAAACGGTGGCTGCATGGCTTTACTGAGCTGAGTCCTGAAAGCCTCCAAGGATGGAGATCTGAGAGCCTCTCTGGGCAGTCTGTGCCAGGGCTGCACTGCTCTAATAGGGAAACAGATTTTTCTCCTGTCCAGGCAGAATGTTGCAAACCAGGAGCTGTGATTGTTGCTCCTTGTTACACCACCTTGTTACTAAGTAGTTTCGCTTTACTGCTCCTTTAAGCAGATGCTGACAATTATTAGATTTTCCCTGAGCCTCCTCTTCACCAGACTAAACAAGATCATCTTCCTCAGCCTCTCCCTATGGGCAATCTCCAAGTCCCTCACCATCTTGGTAGTTCTTGACTGGACTCTGCAGTTTCTCATTATTTTTCTTGAACTAAGGGGGGGCTAAAACTGTACACAGGATTCCTGGTATTGCCTCACCAGTGGTAAATATGAGGGGCCCCCAGGCCCCCACCTTCTTGTCTGCTGATGACAGTCACCTTAAGGTATCCCACAATGCAGTTTGCACTGAGAGCAGATAGCTGGATGATGCTCAGCCTGGTGACAACAGTAACTCCCTGTCCTTTTAGGCGTGGCTGCTACTCAGACAGTCATTTCACAGCTTGTACTGGTGGATGGGGTTAGTCCACCCGGGCACAGAGATTTGCACTTCCCGTTACTGAACTCCATGTGATTTCTGTTGACCCGGTTCTTAAACCTGTCAGGGTCCTTCTGCACTGAGACTCTACAATGCATTGTCTTACACAGTCCCTTCCTTTTTTTCCACCTCCAGTTTAGTGTCATTCACAGATTTGTTAAGGTTTTGCTTTTTCTCCACATACAGGTCAATGCTGAAGACTAAACAAGACTGACCTCTGGGTAAGGTACCATGTTTACAGTCTTGCAGAGAACTCACCACTGTATCCAGTTTACATTATTTCCCCTTCCTAGTTTGCTTCTTGTTCCCAAGTATCAGATTACATTGGCGCTGCATATTCTTAACCTCAATGGACCTTCTTAAAACAAAATAAAGACAGTTTAGGTATAAGTGCTGGGAACATATGTTTTCCACAGAAAACAGACAGCTGGGTGAACTCAGTAACTTTGAAAGAATACTGAAAACAATAATTTAAATATGGACTTAGCTAATAAATTTTTGTAATTAAATGTCATATTATTTATGAAATTTTTGGCTTGTACAGTCTCCAAATAATGCACTCAGATCAAGTAAACTTCATCTGTTGCTGTCAAACTTCTCATCTTAATGCCTTGCAGCCATTTAGAAGATCCATTTTTGCTGTACTCATCTCTGTTCTTCATTCTGGTCATTGCAAGAATGAGAGCGTCTGCAGACGTCAGAGCTACCGCTCCTCCTGTACAGCCATGATGAGAGAACACCTCAGGAGATTATGAAAATGCAGCCTAGAAAGACATTCAGTGCTGTTATCCAAACTATAAAATAAAGAGAGAGCTAATAGTAGTTGAAAGTGCAGATGACAAAAAGAAAAATCTTTACTAAAATCAGAGAAGAAAGGAGTCAGGAATAATCTTTAGAGGGATGACAAAATTCAGTAAAATACAGCATCCCTATAGAAAATTAACTTAGCTTCTACTCATCTGGGCAAGACTGACTCCATCACAATAAATAAGCCACTTACATAGATGTCATTTTAGTATTAGAATATTTACACAGCATTTTAATTTCTTATAATTCTTCAGAACAGAATAGAGAGCCTAAATCACTGATATTAACAGGATTTAGGTAGATACCTACTAGTGTTGCATAAAATATACCATATGGGAAGAATAATGGGGTGCATATAAAAATAATACAATGCAATGCCATTAGTAGCATTAACTAACTATAGTGTCTTACTTTTCTTTCAGGGAGTATAAGCAGAAAAGATGTTTCGTATTACTTGAGCTCTACTACCCTGGAAACTTCCCTTCTGATCACCATGGAACTACTTTTGCAATCCTCAGCATTGTTCTGGGGTGGAAGAGCCCTGAGACACTCCTGAGAGCACTCGGAGGCCTTTTGGGGCTATGGAACCATGACTTTGGACTTCAGCAGGGAAACAGGATCCTTCATAAGTCAGTGCCAGACACTAGCTAAAAATCATAATTTGTTTGAAATACTACTATTTTGTGCAGTTTCCTATTCTGTTTATTACAGAGAATCCCTAGTCTGGGAATTGGACAATTGCCCAATTAACTTCAATGGGAAATTTTGCAGTGAAAAAAATATAGTTTATATAATATTGCATATGACGAAGTTCCTTAATGAAATCATGTTTTTATTGGCAATAAAACACACCCCTCCTGTGTGTAGTAAAATTCTGTAGATTCTATAGAGGGCTTTGGTGTGAGTTGCTCAGATAGTATTTCTTCTCTGGCAAGCTGTTCAGGATCCTGCCTCTAAATCCAAAGTGGTAATGTATACTTTTGGCAACTAATAAGGTGGTTAAAGTTTCTACCTCTTTTAAATACTGTAAAACTCACAGCATATTTCTTCTGACTGCAGAGCTTTATGAATAGTTTTCTGACTTGCAGCACAGCTTTACTCAAAGAAAATTTGTTGAGAAATTAACACTATTTACAGTGCAGCCAGCAGGGGTGGCAGGTAACATTTAATTACATATTTAAATGCCCACATGTTTTGCTATGAACACTCAAATAAGAAAAAAAAAATCACATTTTATTAATAACAGTAGTGCCCAGTCTGGATCTTGTTCCTCCTTGCAGGTGGTATTGCTCAGATCACAAAGCTGTAATCAAAAGCGTATTAAAGCCAGATTGATCATTTTCTGAACACTTACCTTTTTCAACTAGCTGGCTTTTTACAGTTGTTCAAAGTTGTCTCACTTTATGCTATTTCAGTTCCATGCAGTTGCAGAATTTCATGCAATTGCAGCTTTTTTCTTAGGCACTGGATTTTTTTTTTTTTTTTGGATACATGTGTCCCTCTCCTTCTAGCCAACTTTCTTCTCTCCCTCCCTTTTACTTTCTTCTGTCCCCGCCTTACTTCCTTCCTCCCTCCCTCCCATTCTTCCTTCTGTAAACAGTAAAAGAGTAAACAGTAACTTTGAGTTTAGTTAGCTAAACTAAGTAATTATTAACATTAACAAATTCTTGATAAAGAATTTACTTTCAAATGCAAGAATATAAAGTTGAACAAGCTCAGTGTTACCCTGTCAGGGAATAGAGTAGTCCTGCCTTCTCCCAGCTTTTCCTACCAGCACAGAGAGCTGTTTCTGATTTTCTTTTCTTCTTGGTTAATTTTTATCCACATACTTCCATGGTCTAGCTCATTGCATGACTATGTAAATGTTAAAACCAGTGGAGGGGAAGCAGAAGAAACTAATGTCCACTAAAGTGATGTCAAAGATACTGGAACTTAGCATTTTGAAGGAAGCACAGTCTGTCCTAAATCAAAGTGACAACATTACCAAACATCATTACCTTCAAGAAATTAAGTATGCACACACAAGCTTTGCTGAATTTCAGTTATAAACAAGTCTTTCTGAGATTCAGAGACTGAAGCTGTACCATCTAGACATGCTCAGTTTCATGAAACCAAACCAGAATGAACAGCACCCAAATTAACCTGTTTTCCATCTTATGATGAATTTTCTTCTCATCTTCTATTGCTCTAGCAAGTCCCTTTTTATTTAAATCTATACCTTAAATCTAAAATCTTTTTTACTGCAGAATCTTGATGCTTTATATATTCTGTATATAAATAGTGTATTGTTATTTCTGCCTCATTGTGGAACAGTTCTTGCAAGTGGTCTTTCTGGATAATGTTTTCCATCTCAGAAATTGCACAGGTAATATTATTAAGCTCACTTATGTTACTTAATGTATATAATTTTAAAAAGTGTTTTGAGAAATAAACTATAGCATAAACTGGTTTTAGAGTTTAGAAGCAGTCTCTGTTTACTAGATCAAAATAAAATTAATCCAGAGTTTCTCTACAGTTTGAAAGCAGCACTAAATTAAATGCTATCTTCTCTATCATGCTGCCAGTGCTGCTAAGAAATACAGCATTAGAAATAAGATGCCACTGTAACTCTCTTGCACCTTAATTCCTGCAAGGCTTCTAGCATTTGTTTCTCTGCAATCTAGGATATCTTTAGCACAGTAAGAAGCGTAGAGAAGATTTTTGAGAGGGCAAAAGGATAATTTACAACATGCTACTTGACCCATTCCTCAGCTAATAAGATCAATTCCACCCTCTGTGATACCTGAATGTCATGGGGAGTTAATCATTGCAGCTTTCGGTCTTTACACAGTTCCCATCAGGCTTACTGCACCATGGGTTCCCTCAACCTAATATCTCTTCTCAAATTCATATTGCTCATTCTTTCCATGTTATTCTGCTGAATTATTTCCTTGGGCTTTGTAGTGATTCATCACACACTCCACTGGGCCCAACACTGATAAAATTAACATATTATAGGAGTCCACAAAAATTCAGATTTTCAAAGGTAATTTTGAATATCCGTTTTGTCCATTAATGTGACTGGAAAATTGTAATCAGCTAGCAGCTTCCAGATATTTTATTTTTTAAAAAATTTTCTGAAACCAGAATCAGAAGTTCTATGTTGCTTACAAACAAACAAACAAACAAACAAAATCTTGTGAGTGCTAGCTTTCTGTCACCACATCTGCAGTGTCTACAGTTTCCCTGAATGCTCCACAGATGAGCCTTTCCCATCAGTTTTTATTGACACCTGTTGCTCATGAGTGAGCACTGACCAGTGCCAATGAGGTTTGACTGAGCAGGGTCACTGCAGGGACAGTAGGTGTGATCAGTGCTTGCAAATCACCTGCTATACACAGGTTGGAAATTAATGTTTTTAAAATTCAGCTGGTTTTCTCAGACAAAAAGTTTAGGGTGAGATTTTATCTTCATCCTCTCAGGAAAACCTCTACAGAATATAAATATTTGTGGAGAGGTTTTCACAACAGTTTCTAAGTTTCACTATTTTTCCAACTAATATCACACATCAGGAAACCTGAAATCCTGATTTGTATTCATTTTTGGGTGCGGGCACTTAGAATGTTTTTCTAGCTTGTGGTGATATCACATTGAGTCATGTAAATAAATACTCAGCACAAGCTGAAAAGTCTGGCTTAGGTGAAGCATGGCTGTTCTGAATTGCACAGAGAGGTTTGCCCTGTCATTTCACCAAAGTATCTTTCTTTTGTACATGATCTAATGAAAAATAACGAGCAGGACTACAGAAGAAAGAATAACTGTTTCTTTGTGGACCAGAATCAGTTAACTTGTGAATCCAATGAGAAAAATGGAGGTTAAATGAAATCTTGCTTCTGAACACTGCCTGATACGGAGGGACCTGAAAGAAAGTGGAGCAAAACAGTTGTGTTGGATTAGAAGTAACAGTTAGAAATAACAATTTGTGAGTTTTGAGCAAGTACCCAGACTACACTTGGGAGCTGGAGTTTTGTTATAGAATGATCGCTAGAAAAAATCGTAATGATCCATGCCACGAATGACATTATATATGACATGAATTAGTACTCTACAAGGATGTTAAATCCATCTGCTATCCACACCAAAGGAAAGAAGAATTTGTGTAGTTTCCTCTCCATTACTTCATCCATTTCAGCTGAATTCCAAACAACATTAAGGCATGGTAGGTTTCCCGGCCTCTTGTACATTCTGTTGTAATAGTTCTTTTATGGGAACACAGTCTTCCTGTTATTAGTTGGAATGTACTTTATAACTGCCCATTGCTTCAGCCTGTCCTAACACTTCAGGATGAATAGACGGGAAGTTTATATTTTCTGCAATTTTCATGACTTTTTTGTTATAATACACCCTTCCATTCAGTTGTCACTGGGAAGTGAACGGAGAGTACTGTTTGCTAATAGACACGAGAGACGTTTTGCAGTGATCTATCATTTATTTTTAGTTTCACCAGATTTTAGCATGAAGTAACAGATGATGTAATCATAGTAGTCAGTATAGTTGGCAAACACTGCCTTGGAACAGGCAGTGTGAATAAACAGCATTGTATCACTCGTTTTTTTCAATGAGCAAAATGATTTATTTGCAATGCAATAGTGTGCTTGTGCTTAAATTTACCTTATCATCTACAAAGCATGCCAGTATCTCTGCATTCTTACAAATGTTATATCAACACCATATTTAACTTACATAGCTGTATTTATCATATTTAAGTTCAAACCTGTGCAACTATAGCATGTTAAAACACTGTGTTAGAAGGAAAAGGTGGGGAGTCTTTATATAATCAAATAGGAGTAATAAATCTAGCTGACCTTTTTTCAAAACCCAGGGAGTGGTGTGTTTAGTTACCAGTGACTGCTCAGCCCAATTATTCAGCTTTCCATCTACAAATGCGTCTACTGAGACCAGCCTTCAACTTTCAACAAAAGCAAGCCTTAAACTAACCATTCTGTATTACCTTGTATGAGCTGCTCTCCCTGTGAGTCACCAGTCCCTACTCCTTGTGGTACCACTTGATAATCACCTGTATGTGTCAGGAACTGAACCTGGGACAGGTCAGCCATACACCTGCACTGAACTGGGCTGTTGGACAATCTTGTCGAGGGAGAGCTTGTTCTTGTCTGCTCTCTTTCCCTGACCTGGTTTAGATGCTTGTGTTACGGCCAGGGAAGCTGACCTGCATGGACCTGTTTCTCCCCTGTGACTCTAAGGGGCTATAGACTGGGCCAGAGATGTGCATTTAGTCAGAGGAATCTCCTGCATTATCAGACACCTCAACATGCTAGGTTTCCAGGCCAAAGACCCAGTTAATTTTCCAGTGCTAATAACTGATAAATAATGCACATCTGCAATATCAAACTGAAGCAAAAAATCTGAGGCCAGACTAACCTTCTTGCTGCTTTTAGAGGGAAGAAAGCTCATATTCATCATCTGTGTGTCTTTTCCCATCTTGTCAAGTGAAGGCTGATGTAGTATATATTGGATAACTAGTTTAAGTCTTCCTCTCTGCACAGGTTGTGGCCCAATGAACCCAAGACTAGCTATCAGCTTAGATGAAAATGATAGTACTAGAAAGTTTTAAAGGAGTTACAGATCAAGGTGTTGCCCCTTGCGAGTGAAATAAGGTAAGGAGGATGTTCAGAAGTTCATGCAGTTCACCATTTCCCTAACATCTTCAGGATTTGGTAGTATCTTGAGACAGTAAGACCTCTGGGTCTTCTAACAGATGTCTGAGATTGACAGTAATGCCTAATTCAAAGACCTTGGCAGAGGTATATGTATCATTTCCTCTTTTCTTATGCACGGAATTTCTCCATCAAAGACATGTTTCTTTGATGTCTGTAGATTTAAACACCCAAAAGACAAAGCATGGCTGTTAGTAATCTTTCAAGACTGGTGCAGAAGAAGCAAAACTGAAAAATTCATAAAAAGAAATTCAGCTGAAGAGTTTCAACTATGACTAACAATCTTCAGCAACTGTGTTAGCACTGAGCAGAGTTCTTAAAATTTCCTGTGTTAGCAATGGAAGCCTGGAAGAGGAAGACTGGGAAAAAAATGAGATGGTCTTGTTTAGTACTTGTATTAAAAGCCTTCAGTGATCTTCAAAGAAAGAAAATTTAACTGCGGTGTAAGAATAATCTTTCTCTTTGCCTGCTGAAGAATTTTATCTTGATGGAGTAGGATTTAAACTTTTTCCTAATATTTTTCAACTTGGAGTTATGAAAAAGCTTATATATATATCAGAAAAGATTATAGGTAATATATATTATATTTATACATATGCATGCATGGTCATATTTATACATACACAGATATATTAGCAAGATGCATTTGATCAGAGAATTGTTTCCAGTTTGGAGTAGCAACTGCTTGGAACTAAATGCAGCTAAAGAGATTACTCAGAAAACTCTCTGAGACTAGAAAATAACCCAACAACTTCAGTGTAATATATGACACACTATTTTACAGCAGGTTTCTCAGTTATTCAGTGCCATATCAGGTGGTCTACACTCAGAACAGTTCATAAGGTCCTTGGCAGTTTTCAAGGACCACCCAGATAATTTGGTTTTCCTGGAATGTGCAGTCTTCATGAGTTTTCTCCAAGTTAAAGGCCTTAGCATGTTCTTTTTAAATTTCCAGCATTTAGAATTTATTTTATGCTGCACCCATATAATCATATAGTTTACATAGTTTTTAATAGAAAGAAAAATAACAATATTGTGTGTCAGCTTTCACTTTGGTAAGCTAAACAAATGTCAGGTTGCTTCTTTGGTCATACCTATTGTAGAGTGTCTATTTGTATGCCCCTGAAGACCATTGTCACTGTGTATCAAACGCTGTAGTTTAGAGGGTCCTAATGCAGTGGAAAAGGTGCCAATTGGAATAACAGTTACTTAGCAGATGCCTCACAGATGCCCGTGTAAGGAGTACTCTTTGGTCTTTGATTTTTCAATAAGCACTGCTGTGAAGGGTAAAGAACAGCAATATAGTATTTGATGAAAGTTGCATATCTTGCTAAAATGTTTGTCAGAAAAAAGAACTTAAATACTCAGATAAACCAAAAACCACTTGATGCTGTCCAGAGCTCAGTGCAATCAGCTTGTGGTATAAAATTCAAGGACTAGTTTTCATTTGTTCCTTGAATTAGCTTTATGTAGAAGGACTTTTTAAAGGGATACTTCCATTTTGATTATTAAAATTGCTGACTTAACCTGCATTGTTCAATCCTGAAGATTTTAGGTATGCAGTAGCCACATTTGTCAGGGAAAATAATTTGCTTACTTTTTCTTGTTGGGGTCTTAATTTGGACCAAGTGTCTTCATTTTAATTGAAAAAAACAATTAGTCTTCTTCATGGAAGCCTACACTGCTTATCTTCATTTAATGATCAGTTGTGTAATTGGTGTTCAGATACAGTTTAACTGGAAAAATTGCAGCATTTTGCCTATGTGGGGTTATTTGAATACTGAAACTTCAGCTTCCTATAAAGCAATCGATTCCTTGAGGGCACACAAATCCTTGCCTGACCTTTTGAAATAAATTAGCAACAGAATCCAAGGGTTGGTATTTTGATGTAAAGGTTGCAATGAATGCCATCTGTCAGGTATCAGAATGGTTTAATGAAGGCCTCTTACATCAGGTGCTCTCTGAGTTCAGGGGGAAGCTCTGGGGGCTGTGCTGCAGCCCAGCCTGTATATTCCAGTAAAGCTGGACAATTTGCCTTCCTATGACTTAATGAGAAAATCTATGTGGATGATCCAAAATACTGCAGTCTCCAATCTTCTCACAATTTATGACAAATTCCCCTGTGATGGCTTGCTGAGTGGCATTAGCAGCTGCAGAGTCTGATGAGGGCGAGGCTGCTGTATCTCCTTGCACCCACCTCCAGCCAGCAGCGGGGCTGAGCACGTGTTCCCACAGACACACGTGCATGCAGGTGGGTCTTAGTCAGCCCCCAGACCCCACAGTCTCTTGGACAGTTGGCCTGGACCACCTGGTCCCTCCAGCAGCCAACTCAGTCTCTCCAATCACTGACACCATGGGACACATGGGCCTCCAGCCCCTGGTCCCATCCCAGGGTCTCTCACTGAATGCCCCCCACATAACACATCTCTGCACACAGGAAAGAACCCCTCACCTGGGAAAATGGCTAGAAATAGGGTTTAGTGAGAGGCCAGGACAGACTGCGCTGGTCGCACACAGGGCAAGGCCAAGCAGGTGCACTCACCAGCCCCATCTTGCACACAGCTGTCTGCTTTTGTTCCCTTATCCTGCTGTTTTATCACTCGCTCCTCCCCAAACTACTTTGATCCTCCCTTTCCCTATCCCTTCTAGAACATCTTGTAAGTCCTGTACAACCCTGAAATAACCTTTCCCTGCCCTCCCATGCTGGTCCCCGCACCCCATTGGTGACCACCCCTCAGTCTGTGGGGTGATGGGGTTCCTATCCTGTTGGTTCATGATGATGAGTGTCGCCCAGCCTATGGGCTGAGGCTCCCCAGGGCAGGTCAGGACTGAGGGGGTTGAGGTCTCCATTGGTCTGCTGAGAGGACTGGGGCTCCCTCCCATGCCTTCTGCTCCTTCTTGCATGTAGGGACAAGCCTTTAGTCATGTAAGCTAACAAGCTTTGTCTCTGTAGTAATAAACCAGACAGTTACTACACCTTGGGGGAAGAATTGTCCTGTAGGGATGTTTGGTCCTTCTCCTTACACTACCTAAGATAAATGGCTCTGTCTGGTCCTTGAATTATCATACTGCTGATATTGTTAGGTAAGTGTGGGACTAGGACCTGGAAATCCTGCCTGACATGGCAGGGAGAAGGGCCTGGTCACCAAGGAATGAAGAGTGTTCCCTGACCCACAGCCCTCAGTGGAGGTCCAAGTCTTCGCTGGACTTTTCTGTGTCTTTTATTTTTACACATTTTGTCAAAACAGATGCCTCCTCCTTGCTCTACATAAAGTCTAGTAATAGAGTGGAGACTCCATCCTTGGAGAAATTCAAAACCCAACTGGACATGACAGAGCAATCTGCCACAGGTGACCCTGCTTTGAGCAGAGCATTGGACAAAACAATCTCCAGAGGTCCCTTCCCACCTCAGCAAGTCTGTGATTCCTCAATGCATAACAGTTTTTCATTTTTGGGGAGCGACTCTTCTTTCTTCATATACTAGGTACAAGTGGAAATACCATATTAACAAACCAAATTGATTTGTTTATTTGTTGTTTGGTAAAAGTCTTTGACTATGACAGTGGATAGAAAGATTTAACAGAATTCTATTGATACAAAGCGTGTTTCTCCAGACTATCTTCATCTTGGAGAGGGTAAACTGATTTCACACTGATCTGAGAGAGCTCATCTCAGTGTACTCACTACTTGAGATGATACTCTCCAAACTCAAACACAGAACAAAAAGGTTAGGATGCCTGCTCTTATTACTTATCTAATAAAATGCAGTGAGTAAAAGTTAAGGGGTTTTTCTTATGTAATCATCATTTCTTTAAAAATATTGGACAGGTACCCAGTTCTTTTTATCCTTTTCTCTTCATACTGGTTCTGAAACTGAAATTCTTTCAACTGAAGCAGAAATCCTCTGTCACTTTGAAATTGGAGCACTTAATACAGTAACTGTTATTACAGAACTAATTCCATTTTTGTTAAAGCAAGTCTCTGCCACAGCAACTTTCCATATGTAATACATAATGGCGTTTTGAAACTCAGTTTCAAAACTCTGGTTTTATTAATTGAATTTTGAAATATCATTTTTGCTACCTATAAAGGAATTTCAGACCAATTCTTAAGTCAGATCAATTTTATAAGATATTCTAAAACCTAAAATACTTCCTTCTTACTATTCATGGCAGAATATTTGCTGTTTTGGAAATCACATTTCTTGAAGAAGTCTTTGAAAAGAAATTCAAAATCGAATTTATACTTTAAACACTTAAGGCAAATTTTAAGGCCCATCAATGAACTACCAAACAAACTATGAATGTTATGTATTTCAGCATATTTGACCAAAACTATCAATAAACAAAGTTAAAGTTCCTAGAATGAGAGACAAGAATACTAATTTATTCATTTTCATTAGCTGCTGCACTGGAGTCCCTAGGAGAATAAGTACAAATTAGACATCTGTTGAATTTGCATTACAGCAGTGGGACTGGGCAATGTGCTGCAGAAAAGAGCAAGGTAAGTTTTAAATGAATTTTCAGGGAAGTATTTTCTACCTCTGTTGCAGATCTTAAAATCAGCTAGAAGATTCTGCATTCCTGAAAAATGAGAAGAATGTTTAAAAAATACATTTTTTTTTTTTTTTTTAAAAGTAATGGTGAGTTCCTGAACGACCTCAGGAACCATATATATATTTTTCAGCTGAAGAGACACAGAGCTACTTTTCATGTTGCAGATTTATAAGCTTTCACTCTTGTGAGCACAAGGACAAACTGATAATGTTACCTAGCCATTAGTTATATAAGTGCGTAGCAATGCCAGATGGGAGGAGCTTTATGCCATCCTTGAACACTTAGCAATTGCTGAGCTCCTATCTACACAGTGTATTGAGTGCATTTCTGAAGGGCAAAAAATGTCTTCTCCACCCATTAAATATGTTCTTGTTCACTGTGCACAAGAGAACTGCTTCCTTTGCTAGGATAAAAAAAAAAAAAAAAAAAAAAAAAAAGAAGAGAAAGATATATGAATTCTGAGTAACAAGGACCAAACTAAAGGGGATAAATATGCTCATCTGAATGGCTGAATGTTCCAGGTCGGTGGTATTGCTGTACAAAATAAGGCACACATGCATGAGAACAGGCTGCAAAGCTGGGTCCCCAGTCTGTATGCTATCTGTATTTCCCTTATCAGACAGGGCATCTAGCTAGTGAATAATTAATTTGGCAAAAAATTCATGTCCTTATTCAAAGTTCCAGTGAAGGCCTAAGGCAGCTTTAGCTTAACACAAGAACATTAAATTGAAATTTAATTATCAAAGCTATGAAGGTTATGTTCCAGATGCAACACAACAAAATTTGCTTCTGCCAAAGCAGGGGCAATGCCCAAACTCACAAGGGTAGATTAAATTTCCTCATCTCAAGAGGCTTTAGGTTCCTCCAGCTGCCCTGCACTCAGCAATTGGATGTTTAACTCTGCCCTGGTTCAGGTGAGATAAAGAGTTTCAGTAGGAGCTTCCTTTGCCAGTAAGAAGCAGCTTCAGTAGGACAAGTGAGGACATATCTGCTGGAGCCAAGCCAAGACCGTGGGGGCCAAGACCAGCACGGAGTCTGGGCGAGTGCCCTAATCCATCTATCAGAAATGCTGTGCTGCTGCCACGCTGCTGCTGCTGCTTTGCAAGGAAGCTGCCAGCTCTTCCAGCTCCGGGGTTCAAACTCGATTATCCCAAAATTGTACTTTGGTACTTCCCTGATACTCCTGGGAGTGACTGCTAAAATTCACAAGGACATCTAGCATGTATGGTGTCATGTTGTGGAAATGACTTCCAGTGGAAATGACTTCCAGTAAATCACCGGTTCATCTGAATTCTGAATGATCACTCAGAGTAGCTTCTTTCAAAAGCAGTATTTATTTTTTCATCAAGACATATTACATACTGCATAAAGTAAAAAATACTGCTAGGAAAGCGGCATTTAAATGAGATAACAAAAAAATATATATAGATTGCACTTGAGAAAGTAGGCTCTATCCCAGAAGAATACAGTAAATACAAAGCTAGCGAGTGGCTGGAAATTAGAAATCTTGAATTTCCTTTGAAAGTGTATTTATTTTGGGGGGTTCCAATTCCACCAATAAAAATGAACCAGATTAGGTTTTTTTATAGCTTTTCTTTTTAAGTTAAAGTAATATGTAAACAACATAACAATTATTACATAGACAAAAGATAAAATAAAGGTATGGAAAAACATCTCTGCAAATTCTGCTAATAAATAGAAAGGAAAAGTTTTGCTGGTGTCTGGTTTCACCAGGGTCATTGCAGCTTGGGGCTTCGATCTTGGGGAGTTTTATTTAGTTCACATGTATGTTATCATCCCCCCACTGCAACATAAAGCCTATCCTTGGCTTTCCTGCACAGGCCAGGAGCATGCTGTCTGTATGGCAAATGGCAGCACGAAGCAGTGAATGGTTCCATTCATCACTAAGTGTCCCATGAGTAATACTTTAAATTTTGTGACAAGTTTAGCCTATATTTAAGAAAGTAAACCCAATGTTAAGCAAGAGAATAAGGCTCATTATACCAATCGCTTTCAATTTTAAAGCTGAATTTTTCTGCTGTACCCTGGCATCCGCTGCTGCCTGTATGTAATTCAGTTAGGTAAACTATTAATTGCTCAGTCTTATTTTTCAAAATGAGTATTCATACCATCTACCTTTGTCCATCTCACTTAGAGGACCAAATCAAACTTCTGATCTTTCTACATAGTCAAGAGAAAGAAAAGCTCCCAAACTGGGTGGTTTCAACCTGGGGGATAAGGCGCATTGTGGAAGATCCTCTCTCTTCTGTTTGCCTGTAGCAGCAACTCAGGCTCCCAGACAAGGCTGGATCCCTCAAATTAAGGGATTCAAATATTCCTCCCAACACATGGCTGTTGGGGTGGAGACTGGGTGAGCAGGTAGAGGTGCATGGGAGATGCCAGGCACAGTGGATGCACATTTTCCCCTGGGGGATGGGAATTAAAGGACCACTCAAAGCACAAAGCCGTATGAAACTGATGTTTCCTACAACAAATACTACCTATGCGGCCAGAGTGCTTAGGCATAATTCGGATATAATTCAGTCACAAATATACATTGGAGTGCACTGTCTCTAAAACAACCAGTACTGCCAAGGTCTCACATGCACATTTCTTCCAAAATTAGCTACAAATTATGAAAGGGATGGGTCAATCTTGTTATTAAGCTAGACACAGAAAAAGAATGAAGTCGTCTTTAAACAGTCCTGAACTATGAAACGAAGTTGGCAATCTTTGGTTACAGTGTAGTTCTATTAATGTGAATTGCTTTGAAAATGATGAATCACTTCCCAAGTAAACATTCAGAAGCATTTTTAAATAGACATCTGGGAGCCAAAGAGGAAAAATTAATATAAATAACAAAAACCCCACACTTTCTGAATCTCAAAGGTTAAAGTACAGGAAATAAAGTAACAGAACATTTCTAAGGGATGTTGCAGTAAGGTTTTGCTAAAATTATACAAGAGCACTTATAAAATACTTGAGCTGATAAAGAGGATAAATCAGAACATTAGGGCACTTTTCTAAGAAAATTGTAGATTGCTAAAACATAATGGCTTGAAGGCTCTCAATATTACATTATAGCACATGCCAGTTTCCACTAATTATAATGCACTATTGTCAAACTACTTCACTCTTTCGGGAAGACAGAAACACAAGAGGCAACACAAACAAGATGAATCGATGCAGTCTATGTCTGCTATTAAATAAAAAACCTCAGCCATTAAATGTGCTGCCCCATTCCCTCTGTTACATTCATGATCAAAACTCCAATTCTTTGCCAGACTTAAATCTGCCTGTATTTTACACTTTTGGAGCAGCATTAAAAAACCTTAAAGCTAGTTTGGAAGGAATTTTTTTTCCTTTTTTTAGCTATAGCACTTTCATAATATTTTAAAAGGCATAGGAAGCTATGCTGTAGCTTTTAAAGTGCTTATTTTGTTATGAGATGGTGCTTAATAATATTCTTCTGGAAGTTAATAAATGATGCACATTTTCCATGACAGACAGACATTGCTTGATGAGTTAATATGCCTCAGCAAAATGCAATCAAAACCAAATTCACTGTCAACAGTTTAACCATGTCAATACACAGAGCTGAAATGAGACAACTAACCTCAGATAACTAAGATTAATGCATATATGACGAAGTTATAATAATCCATATTTAAATCAAACAAACAAACCCCAAACCAAATAATGATCATTAAACCTCAAGCACAGTTTTGTTTCCCAGTAACACAACTGCAAAACAAATCAGTATTTTCAAAGAACAAGTGCTCTATCTTCATTGCCTACATGGGGAAACACAGTACTCCTCAAACTGCAGCGAGGAGGATATAAAGTGAGGGTTGTCTTTCCCTTTTTGTGTAGAGGAGGCTCCTCCTGGGCAACTGCGGGCAGCTCTGGGCAAGGGGCAGGAGGAGTCCAGTCCAGGTCAGTGAAGACCAGAATCGGCCCCAGCCCACAGCAATTTACTTGGGGACCTGGCAGGAGCACCCTCTTGCAGAAGAGCCTGGGCAATGGCTCCTGTGGAGTCACCATGGCAAAAGTATCAGCCTCTGCAACCCCCTACTGCCACCAGTGTCCCGGCTTATGCAAAGCATCTACTAATTTCAGCACATGATTTGCTCAAGTACAAACAGTGAGATTTTACTTTACTGGTGCATTATTTCATGTAGTGATGGATTTTCCTCATTGTATCTCACTCTGTTGGGCTGGAACACTGGGAAGTTCCCTCTCAGAGTGGGACAAACCATTTTACACTCGATACAAGCTCAAATTCTCTCTTCATTTATACCCACAAAACCCTGCTGACCATCAGGAGAGCTAAGCAGGTAGAAAGGGCAGCAGAATTTGAGTGTAGGAATTGGTGAGTGAGAAATAGAAACACAATGCTATTTTATTGCCAGCTACCACAAATACATACACAACCGGTGTTTAATTCCATTGTGTGCCTAAGGACTATAAGTGAGCTTTGAAAATCTCAACCCTCAGAATCTAGCTACAGATAACCATAATCCTATATTCTTGGATGCTGATACATAAATCTATGATATACCTGTTTAGCTGCCATGGCACTAATCAGCGCAGCCATGCTGAAACACAGCAATCATTTTTGCTAATTGCAAAGGCAGGCTAGTAGCAAAGTTCAAATGATTAGTGAGTAAAGGTCCTCAGAGGAATCCTGCTTAAATGTCCAGTAAACTGCAATTAGTGTGTCTTGGTTTTTTCCTCTTATTTATTTATTTTTTTTTTATCGAGGAGGTCTTGAACTGCAGACACAATCACAACGCTCATGATGATCCAGCTGTATATCCACTAAGGCCATGTTGTTTCTGGTTCTGCCTTTTCTTCTGGGATGCCCAGCCTCAGGGACAAATTTCAGCACCTGGAAAAATCAACAGAAATGCATGGATTAGAAAACACTGTTGAGGAATTGAGAATGAGAGTGTTGGGGCCCTGAGGACCCTTAATGGCTCAGACCAGCATTAATTTTGATGCATTTTTGCTTTACTTTCAGTTTTGTCTTTCCACTCTGTGACATCCTGCTGTACTGTTTGTCCTGGAGCTTTGACAGATTGGATTATTTCCTTCATCAAGCATCTTTATATTGTGCAGCTTTCTAACCATGTTGAGTTGCTCCTTTGCATGCCAATTATCAAGCATGTTTCCTTTGGCTCGTCTTTGCAGTCCCATACATATTTGAATTGTTCTACCCCTTCTCTGACTTGTATAATATTTCTGCTCTAAAAAACAAGAACATTTTTTTACTCAATGTGAAATTTCTGAAGCACATATCATTAGAAATGATCCAAAAATGAAATGCCTGTGAGAGGCAGAAGGAGATGAATGGAGTTTGTTCAAAATATGTGCCAGATTCCATTGACTTTCTTTGGAATCTAACTTTTGCTGGCTTATCTTAAAAGTCTCTGCCTCAATTTAAATAATTTCTTAAGAATTTAGTGTGAATAATGTGAAAAAAACAACCAAACAAAAGATTATTTCGTAGGGAAGTATACGTCATATAAGAGGCTTCTGAGAAAATTCTATCTCAGCAAGAAAACCCTGAGACCACTAAAAAAGAGGGTTGTACGTTATAAAAAAGATGAAAAAGAGGCAATGAACGCAAGTTGTAACAAAAGAAATCCTATTTGGGCATAAGGATGGAAATAGAGAATGGTTAAATCCTGCAGCAGGTTGCCCAGAGTGGCTGCAGAAACCTTGAAGACTGTCAAAATTAAGAGGACAAGGCCATGAGCAACTTAATCTAATGTCAGAATTCTCCCTGCTTTGAATGAGAGATTGGGCTACATGACCCCAGAGTGGCCTTCCAACCAGTATTATTATATGAATTTATGGTTCCTTGAAAATGGTCTGTGGATATGTGGAAAACAGCTATCATGTTGCGTCCTACCTAATCTTCTGTGATAGCGTAAGCATGTAAACCATGGACTGGAAAATGCTGAGGAAGATGCTTGTTTGTGGAGGCATGCTTTGCAAGCCCACCACTGGAGGCTGAGTTGCTGTGTAAGAGCTTATACCACCCATTAGCATGGTGGTGCAGGTTGAGGGGAGGAAATCTGCTTTGTTTCATTAG
The DNA here is from genome assembly GCF_965140245.1 of Athene noctua. Taxonomy (NCBI): domain Eukaryota; kingdom Metazoa; phylum Chordata; class Aves; order Strigiformes; family Strigidae; genus Athene; species Athene noctua. Next base: position 249,266,497 of record NC_134037.1, on the reverse strand, counting down.
TTTGCTGTTGATGGGCCTACAGTAATTTAAAGAAAGAGATATTAATTTCCAATTTCTGCCCTGAAGATCAAATACTAGTTTGGATTAGGTACAACAAAAGAGTTAAGACAAGAACACTAACTCTTCTACAGCATTTTTCTTCCCAAATCTTCACAGCACATTGCACAGAAAGATATGCATCATTGTCAAACTTGTATACATTGAGAATCTGAAACTGCTTTGGTCAAGGCTCTGCAACACATCAGTAGAAAAACTACCAGTGGCATTACATGGTCCTTTCTCTTTTGAAATCACTTATTTATTGATGGGGATCCAGACACAGATATAAAGCAAGGCTGTAGCTCCACAGCTGGTGGGAGGCAGGTGGGCCAGTTCTGCTCACTGTTGCCTCAAGCACTTGAGTGCAGAAACCATGCATTGATAAGGTACTAGAGCTAACACAGCTCACCTCTTGGAGGGCTGTTGTGACTCATGTTAGCTTGGCCAGATGACCGCCAGATCAGATAGATTTATATTGCTTGTTCAAAAGATGGAGAGAAGTCTTCGACTAGCCAAAGCCACCGGTCAAATGGGAAGTGGGACCTAAACACCTTTAGTGTCTCAGCCATAGAAACACCCACACTTCTGCCCAGAATAACAGGTCCCCTAACTAACAGATCATACTGTTACTCAATGAATAATCCTCTTTTTTTACAAAGTACTTTCTGTACTTTGACATACCAACACCAAACAAGAATTGACAGGGTCTCATGAAGGCGAGGGAATAAGGGGCTGCATACCAGGTCAAGGAAGTATTAGCAGTTTCAAGAGCTTGAAAACCCCCAAAAGTAAGTGTGAATGACTCACCAAAGGTTAACCATGGATACTGTGCAGAGCAGGTGGGGAAGGGCAGGCAGATAAGCAGCCTTCGGGATGAGACCATTTGTTCTCTGCCATTAATACTTGGAAGGTACAAAGGCCATGGGATGTAACAAAAGTGATAAGCACTGAACACGGTCTATTATTTCATCCTCCCTTTCGTAATAAAATTTATGTTTAACCTATGTAATGCTAAGAGGAAGAACTGTGCCTAAGCAAGCAAGAGACATGCTGCTTTAACATGTTGAGAAGATATAATTACTTTCCCTGGTAGAAATGCAGAGATATGTCGGGTTTTGTTTTGTTTTTGTTTTTTCTTTTAAAGCAACAAAATTATAATGGATTTGAATTGATTTCAGACGTTGACTGCCTCAATATATGCAATAAATTCTGATGGACACCAAGACAAATCACTGTCCCGCATTGTCATCTAAAACACAGAGGAACTGGACCCAATCAGGTTGTTGCAGTTATTACAGAGCTGAAAATAGAATGGATCTTCAAAGATGCTTTTTAAAAGAAAACACTTTTAAAATCAAGTACAGCTGCTGATGCTGAACCCATGATAAAATTTTTTATTTAAAGAAGCCTTTCATCAAAATCTGACAAAATCAGATGATTGGCAATTTGCAAGATCGTGGGTAGGTATATCTGCTTTTTTCAATTGAGACCAAATGAAAGTATGCAATGGGATGAGAGCAAAGATGTAGACTGCATGCAAGCTAACAGACCTCCTGACAGCTTGGGGATTTTCTTTGCGTTTTATATTAAAAATATGAGCACAGTATATGGGCTTTGCTGATAACAAAAAATGAATTGACAGGCACTTCCCCAGACAAGACAGGAAAGCAGTGTTTGAACACAGCTGAAATTACAGAATCATAGAAACACAGAATTGTTTAGGTTGGAAAAGACCTTTAAAATCATTGAGTCCAACCGTTAACCTATCACTGCCAAGTCCACCACTAAACCATGTCCCTAAGCACCACATCTACACATCTTTTAAATACCTCCAGGGATGGTGACTCCACCACTTCCCTGGGCAGCCAGTTCCAAAGCTTGACAGCCCTTTCAGTGAATAACTTTTTCTTAATATGAAATCTAAACCTCCCCTGGCAAAACTTGATGCCATTTCCTCTTGTCCTATCTTGTTCCTCTTGTTACTTGAGAAAAGAGACTGACATCCACCTGGCTACAACCTCCTTTCAGGTAGCTGTAGAGAGTGATAAGGTCTCCCCTTAGACTCCTTTTCTCCAGGCTGAACAAACCCAGTTCCCTGAGCCACTCCTCGTACGACCTGTGCTCCAGACCCTGCACCAGCTCCGTTGCCCTTCTCTGGACACGCTCGAGTCATTCAATGTCCTTTTTGGAGTGAGGGGCCCAAAACTGAACACAGGAATCGAGGGGCGGCCTCACCAGTGCCAGCACAGGGGTCAGATCCCTTCCCTGTCCCTGCTGGCCACGCTATTGCTGACACAAGCCAGGATGCCATTGGCCTTCTTGGCCACCTGGGCACACTGCTGGCTCCTGTTCAGCCAGCTGTCAATCACCCCCCCCAGGTCCCTCTCTGACTGGCAGCTCTCCAGCCACTCCTCCTGTCCTGGTTCAGCTGGGATAGGGTCAAGTTTTCCCCAGCAAAGAGCGAGGGGGAAGGGATCTCCAGCTGGGTTATTCATACCATGCTGATGTCAGGTCCAGGGGCGGAGCCTTTTTACTTTCGCTTTGGGTTTTGGGGGTTGCCGTACACGTGGCGGCCTTGCTCCCTGACCATTTTGCGGTATTTCTTTGTATATCTTTTGTCTTGTTCACTGTTATTGCTGTTTATTGTTGTTATCATTGCCACTGCTGCTATTCAGATTGTTTTATCACACTGTTGTATTAAATTTCTTCTTATTTTAGCCAGGGTCTGTGTTTAACTTCCATCCCGACCGGCTGCGGGTGGGGGAAGGGCAACAGCAACGTGCTCTCCGATCCCGGCAGGGGTTAAACCTGCACTCCTCCCCAAGCTGTAGCGCTGCTGGGGGTTGTTGTGACCCAAGCGCAGGACCTGGTACTGAGCCTTGTTGAACTTCATACAATTGGCCTTGGCCCATCAATCCAGTCTGTTCAGATCCCTCTGTAGGACTGCTTTAATAGCTGATCACAGAACTGATGTTCAAAGCTCTCTGTGTGCTTCTATCTAATAGTTTTTGTTTCAGCTAAATACAAGGAAATTGAAAAGAATCAGGAAGTAAGGCTGTTTCCAGTGACCACAGTAGTTGAAAGAAACCCCTTTATTCTGAAAATAGTTGCTGTTTATTCATTATATGGGAAGGTCCTTAAAGGTGAGAAACTAATGAATTTATGAAAACAGTTCAAAGAAATTTTGTTCAGGACACTATTGCTCCTTTTTTGATGGGATCAGTAGCTTTAAGAAAATATGGATGTGAGTAAGGTCTGGAATGATCAAAAGGTTTGTTTTGTGTGGGTAAAAAAGAATAACCTTGCAGCTTTCAAATTAAAGGAGCAGTGTCTGTCACTACTAATCAAAATGTGGTCCCTCAGCTGTCCAGATCATTGCCTCTCAAAGAGTACCTAACTAGAGCCATATCCCCCACATCAAATATTGAGTTAATTATCATCATAAAACTATTAAAGCAATAAAAAAAAAATCAAGACAGAGGACTTAGCTTCCAAGCTGGACTTGGTGTTTATAGGTAATACAAAAAAGGGTATCAGGGCCTTGTAGCATTTCTTGTGTAGACAGCTCCATAGGAGCACACCAGTATGCTGCATGGCATTTTATTTTGTAGATATGCCTGAGCATCTAAGAGGTTTCAAAGTGAGGTGACTGTGGCCACTGCATAATTCGCCTTGGGTGTGGTAGTGAAGGAAATATAAAGAAAATGATTACTTGTGATTCCCTGCTAGGAATCGTGCTCATTGATCACCCACTAACTTTGGATGCCAGCTTCTGAAGGACTCTTTAAATGAGAGAGCAAAGCCATCACAAAAAGCAGTATCTGGAAGCTGAAGTCAGAAAAGCTCAAACTGGAATTAGCACAGATTTGTTCATGTCAGGCCAACTCACGACCTAGACAGCCCTCCAAGGAACCGTGGGGTTTCCAGCCTGTTTGAGGACATCAGAAAATGGCTGACTTTCCAGGAGGTATACAGTACCAGTCTGGGTCTTGCTTTGGGGGCAACAGGGTGCTCTCCAGTGGCCTGTGGAGCACAGAAAGTCAGGGCTGACAGCCCGGCAGCCCCTCTAAACTCAGCAGATCTGTAAGAGCACTTCATGATCAGGGGATGAGGAGAGCAGAGTGGTGATGACTGCTGGGGAAAGGACCCAGCTGGAGATAACCTGTGCACCCTGAGCCATACCCCACATTTCTCCAGTAGAGGCAGCAACAAAGAGGTGACTCCAGAGAACAATTCACCGAAACACCTCTAGTGGGCCTTGCTCTGATAACTAGGAAAGGACCCCAAAGGCTGGACTTGCAGCTTTAGATGGGTAGAGCCAGATGAGGTGAACTAGTCCCTCTGGCATTTGTTGATGGCTCTAGCCATGTATAATTTACCTTTGAAGCCAGGCCACATTTAGCCATGACAGTCCATGATGGCTGAATTTAATAAAAAGCAAAAGTAACCGGAAACCCAGTCAACGCTTCCTAAAAATAATTTTAGAAAGGGCTATCCAGTTGCTCATAGCCATTTTTTACTTACTATAATTTACTTTATTTATTAGGAACAATAGTAACATTCTTTGTTAAATTCTTGACCAGTAGTTTAACATAAGTAGAAATCTGAAGTTTCACTCAAAAATCAAATCAGGGTTTTTTTTGTTTGTTTTGTTTTGTTTTGTTTTTTATGATTAGCTTAAGAAGGCCACAGATAATCAGTAACATGACTATGGCCTACCAAATATCTGGTTAGCTTCATATTCCTGTGACAGAAGATGGAGAGCGACTCTGGATGCTATTTTAGATAGTGAAATTTCTATTTTGCAGAACTTATTTTAAAATCATGCTATGCAGCATTATCTAATCTCCTTCTGCACATCTAAAAATACCATCATTCTATCACGCAAACCAAATTATATTTGTCTGAGATTCATGAAAGAGGAAGCATCAAAAGTGCAAAACATTCAACACAGATCCAAGTTCTGATACAGACGAAAAATCTTACTCCGCAATTTTTGAAAGTTATCTAATCCAAAGGTCACACACATTTTAGCTGTGCTCTGAGCATGAGAAATCAAGCATTATGGGAATGTGGTTCATAATTTAGCATAAGGACCTTTATTCTAGTAGGAACATAGCCTAAAATAACAACATAGATCCAAAGCTGTATTCTTTCTTACCAGAGATAATAATAGACTATCAGGAACAAGAAAAATAGAGTCTGTTTGCTGATCGGTGATAGCATTCAAACTAAGGGATTATTAAATGCAGAAGGAATTATTGATTTTAATTTTTTATTTGTATAAATAGGAAATACCTGGTTTTAGCACAGCAAACATGGGGAAAAAAAACTTAATTGGCTTAAAACTCAGGCATCTGAAACAGTCACTAAAGCTATGATGTTTTTGACATACATGACATCAACAAGACCCTCACTTTTGGTGATTTTTTCATGCATTATGGCTCCAGCTACTGCTTTTTTAATATGACCAGATAGAGGTACTCCCCCTTCTCAAACTGCCTTTCTGCCCAGACATGTATCACAGGATGTCTCACTTGCTTAACTTTCAGATGTCATCCCAAGAACTTTCATTTTAATCTAGTAAATATGAACATTTTTTTCTCTCACTGTACCTTTGTGCTGTCTCTGCTCATTCTGTGACTTAGCAGTCATTTCTGACTCACTGTTTCCTTGCATTTCCATTCCAAATAAATCCTATTGCTGCTTCTTGTTTAATATTTCTACGCATTAACTTTTTTGTCAGGTTAATTCTGTGCCTTTATTACCATAACAGCCTTTTATCTCCTTCATACATGTACTATAAACTCCAGGACATACAACAATCACACCATATTCCGTGAACACTGGTTTGATGATATTAGCTCTTTTTAATCCCTTTGTTGTATCAGCATCATTTGTATCATTTCTGTCCGATTATCTCATGTTTTCCTGTGTGAAGGCTGTGTGAGAATTGTCTGCTCTCTCAAGTGCCTCCTTAAGGTTTGCTTCTCATTTTTCTGAAAAAAAGGAAAAAAGCCTCCACAACACCAAATTTTATTAGCTACATTTCTTAACTCCATTGCAACAACTCCTCTACCTTAATGAAGTCCCATGTCACATTTTTTATTTTCTTTCCTGACCCCTGTTCTTTTCTCCCCAGTAATATTTGCTACTGTCTTGTTTTCCCTTGACAATGCTGGGTCCAGAGAAAGCTTCTTTCCATGCCCCAGCATCTTGTGCAAAGACTTAGTATTCTGTAGGTACTTTGAGGTGCCTTCTACCTCTCTCAGAGTAGCAAGAGGTTATGAAGTTGCCACCCTAACACTAACCTAAACCTTGTCATTTAGAATTAATTGCATGTATGTCCTGTGAAGGCACCAGACAATATGAAACCTGAATGGAGGTATAACACTTCAAAAAGGGGAGATGGTGGGGGAAAGAAGCACCATGTGGACAGTCAAACATGCATCAGTTTTTAGAGAGGCAAGTAAGGAGGTAAAAGACAATCAGCTTTCACCAATTTACTTTTTTCCTTATATGTCTTTTAGCTGTGTTGCTCAGCACTGTGTTTGTGGAGGTTTATACACTCCGACAAATTCTGGTTGCTACCTTAAGAGCATTTATTCCTCATGGAAACTCATTTCACATCTCATCAGTTACAGCAATGAGATGGGGAAACCAATTTCTTGTTTCTCTGAGGTATGTGCATGCTGGGCAGATGGCACAGCTGCAGCCCAAGCTGAATTGCATCCTGGCCTGAGTTCCCCCACACCTCCTCCAGGCTGGGTGATCTACAGGTTTAGAGACACCCCCACTCTTTAAAGAGCAGCTCCAGGCATTTACAGAGAAATGCACTGCAATGGAAAACACTCCTTCATTTCAACTCCCCTTTAGCAAGTTATACAGCACTAGACGTGAGCATTTGATTAAGGTGTGCTGCATCTATTTCCATGTATTGCTTTGTCTTTTCCTTGCACAGAGCCCTGTGACATAACTCAGTATTGTTTACGGTACTGTCCCTGAGACATGTTTAGAGACACTGCCAGCACTTGGCCTGTTTGGTTTGCAGAGTTGGTGACACTGTGTGGTAAGTCATGAGTATTTGTCCATGAGCTCTGGTCTCAAGCAAACCCAGAAGCCGTGGAAAACCACAGAATATCACAAGACTCCTGCAAAAAAACCCCCACCCATAAAACTGTTTACTCAATTTATGAACCCATGTACTTCTGTAAACTCCTGAGTATTTTGGAAACGTTATGGCAGACTTCCAGGTTATGAAAAAGACCAGAGATCTCATTATTAGCATTTCCCAGGGCAATAAAGAAAAAGATACTCCTTACCATGGCATTTTCATTTTATAATTTTTCTTGCTGTTGCATTACTTCTTACCATTGAACATGATAGGGAAGAGCTGTACAGTCTGTTCAGGGAACTGGAGCAGCATTCACAGCTTGGGGAAATTAAAGGCTACACGTGATAGCTATTAGTCCTGCGATACTAGGAGGTGATGAGTACAGTGTGAGGCTTTGAATAGGAACTAAGGGGAAACTAAGAAACATTAAGAGCATAAGGAGAAGATAACCTTGAAAACTCTCTGGACTAGAAGCCTCTCTCTCAACAAACACTCTGGGCATTAGTGTCCCCACAGCTGTGGGTGTGCTGTTACTCCGGCACTGCAAGGCACTGGCTACAAAGACAAAAAGGAGCCTATTGCTTCTGGAAAATTTGCCTGCCTGTCCTTCTCACCCAGAAATACTGGGTAGCTCAGAAATACCAGACAACTTTTAAGTAATTTTTAGTTGCATTTTTACTGCTGAGGACAAGCAGGATAAATAGCTCTGGTGGGTTCAGGAGCTCAGTAGATGAGGCTTCAGGATAGCAGTTAGGCAAAGTCAGCGGCAAGCTGTCTGGGGTCTGCAGGGTTCAGTTTCAACTGCTATGAACACCTTCTTTGCTCCACTACCTTATACTTCCTTCTGGTGTCTTTTGCAAGTAAATCAAAGTAATTGAGACTTGTGTTTGAATCTGGTCTACATTCTCCTGCAGCAGAAAGCAGAGATTTTTAACCAAATTAACAGTGCTGGGGATTTCATAAACTGTGAAGCTCTGTCCTTGTTATGCTACTAAAGGCTTTTTGGTTAAGGGTAGTGGATTTCAATTTGGCTTCGAAAAGAGTGAACCAGCTCCATGGTTCTAAAACTGGCATGTTGAGAGGCCCCTCCTCAGTGCCTATACTGCCAGGCATTTACATTAGAGTTAAATGTCTAAGAAGAATAACGAATAAAACTGATTAGCTGTGCATGGCTAATAATAAAGTGGAAAATATTTTGCACTAACATTAAGGGACATAACTTTAGCATGTCATATGCGAATTTATCTGCATGACTTCCACTCATGTTAATGGGAGCCACTTGGCTAAATTTCTGCTCAGTGAGCTGTTAATTCATCCCAAAGGGATTAAGTTTAAATTTAAACTTACAAAAAGCCATTTAATGTTAAATCTGAAACACTGTCTTGAATTCATATGGTTTTCAGAGAACAAAGGAATAGTGAAATAAATTAGCAGTGATGTATTAGTGTGAATATTGAATTTCCTGAATTTAGTGATTAATTTGGGACAGTCTTAAATTGTGACATCCTGGTTCTGACCAATACCTGGTTAGTGTGATATTCTGGTGTCCCAGCACGATATGCTCCCAAACATCTGATAAAAAATAAGTGCTTGATAATATGTTTTCTAATCAGCATTTTTCTTCTAGCTACTGTCAATAGTTGGCTTAAGTTCTGATACAGATGTGACCCAGTTTATATTTTACTTCTGGTTCTCACAGAATCCTTCTGAATTATGCACCACTCATATTTAAGGGTTGAAATTCCATATAGATTTACTGTGCAAAAAAACAAATTCCTTTTTATAATTTTAAAATAGTTCCCTTCCAATCTCTCTCTTGTTTTTTTCTTAAAGAAAAGATTATTTAGGAAGACCTAATTTTCCTTTAGGTACTATTCACTATTTTCTATATTTCACTGTATTCTCTCTTGTTCCCATTTTTTTCTAAATTAAAGTATCCAAAACTTTACTTACAATTTTTTTTTATGTGTCCTGTATCACTCCTGATGTATGTTTCTGTTTCTATATATCTTTTCTACTCCTGCCTGTATCCTTCTAAGAACCAGTGGTCAAAACCCAGTATAAGTACCCCACCAATTCATCCAGGTCATAATATTTGCTGTGTTATTACCTGTTCACCTTGATTTCTGCAGAAGACTGTCATTTGTTTTTCTCCTATCATCACTGTACTAAATAACTGTTTTCCTGAAGCTCTTCACAGTGATTCCCTGCTTGATCTTTAGTCCAAATTCCACCTCTCGTTTCTCCCTCCTCCCCCCACACACCTAGAGTTATATGAATAAATAGTTGATACTACTCATCTTAATACTTGCTGCTTTTCTAAACTGCATTTATGAGTAGTTACACAGGCCTTCTGAAATCCCTCACAGCCTTCTCTGCTGTTAAAGTACGTTATCTCCTGTGCTAGCTGTCGTATTTTCTACTTTTCACCTCCCTCCAGACTGATCATACAGGAAATACCACTTAATCTGTGTGCTGGGGACACCCACAAATATCTATATGTAGTTGCTCATCTCTTCAACCTCTTTGCTTTTTCTCTCTTAACCAGCTTCTAATCCATGTCTGATCTTGTCTGGTCAACTGTTCACTCTCTGAAGGAGGTGCCAGGTCTTTTAGCATTCTTGTACAAAGTTGTGGTGCTGTATATATATTTATTCATACATAAGGCATTCTGAGTACATTTTATCAGTTCATAGTCATCTAGGTGTTTTATACCTATTGAATTTTTTTCCCAATTAAATTTTCTACCCCTGAGATAAGGCTTTCCGCTCTGTAATTACCAGGGTCATCCCCTGCATCTTGTTTAAAATTAGATAAAATATTAACTATTCTCTAGTCCTAGCTGATGTGGAGTATGCTGTATGCTGCAGTTAATTGTGAGGAAAAATCTCTTACCTTGGAAAAGAGTAACCACACTGTTCACAGCTCTGCAAAGGTCTGACCTTCAACATCTTTCCGCTATTGCAGCCCTAAGGTCTCCCAAGTTAATGCCTTTATGGTATGAGCCCACATCACATCCAGATTTAAAGTCCATAAAGTTTATTTTCACTTGAGACTTAAGCCAGGTGGTAAATCAGGCTCTTATAAGAGATATATCAGAAAATAAGTCAGCATGGCATGCAGCTACCTACTTTCAGACAATTGAAAGGATAATACCAAGTAACCTTTCTAGATATGTTCACTTTAGTGAACATTGTTCATGTCTGGTTCAGAAAATACTGACTTAGAGACAAGAATATAGAATGATTTTTCCTTGTTTTTTTTCTCTAAATGTGCTTTGAATTGATTAAAAATAAATATAACAGACTTTGGTTTTATGCAAAATTTTTGCCTTCCTACAGAAATTGCTGAGTGGGAAAAAAGATAAGGCTGAAAGATTCAGCTACTAATAAATCTGGAAGGGAAGAGAGTTTACAAGTGACTTAATTGTTATTTTCAAGCATGGTCATAAGTTTAAAAGTTATAGCACAAACCAAAAGGAAGTGCAGTCAAATGTCTCAAGGAACACATATCTCCAAGTTACTAAAAAGAGTATTTCCAGTGGTATATACATTCATGTTGTATCAGTCCTTTGCTGGGAAAAATCACTCCAACATAAGCCTCATTCTTGCAGCAAAGTTCACTAGGATGCTGTGGTAGCAACCACAGAGGGAGGTGGCAAATGGTCTCTCCAATTTCCTCTAAATTAACTTACCCATCGATACCTGTTAACACCCCTTTCTAACACATATATAACCACTCTCCTCATTCACCACTTGCAAATGCAAATCGCTGGGCAATGTTGTGCCATTAAACACATTAAAATTAAACTTATTTAAAATCAGTCCTTTCTGCAGGTTGACTGTGTGGGTGTGTGTCTCTCTCTGGCTTACTGCAGTGGAAGGTATGAACACTGCTCCATGAGGTACCAAGCTGGTATCTTAGCATGGACAGCAAGAGCAATGCCGTTACCTGTCTAGGCTCCACTCTAATTCTACCTGAACCTGTCTGGAAGCCTAGGCAGATCCTTCACCTCAGGAAGAGTGGCGAACACAGGGGGCATTCACTTAAACTCTCTGGTCTCTCTCAAATTAAAGATAGCATCTTTGCCTATGACACTTCACTACAGTCGGTGATTTCTGCCCATTGATTTTTGCACTGCAGATCCAACATGATACTCAATATAAGCACGATAATAAAACATGATAATGACAATGTAACATGATATAGCGTAATGATAATTATAATATAGCATGATACAGCATGATCAGTATAACATGATAATCAATATAAGCATCGTATGCGGCTCTGAGAAAAGCCTTCAGAATCCATGTAAGCAATAAATTTCCAAAAGTACCAAAGAAAAAGAATTAAAATACCTCATGATATTTTTTCACTGTTTTCCCTGACATGCACGTGCAGGATTTCCAGTTCGAAGTCCCACAGCCACAGTTTCCTCCACAGCGCTGGACAAGGAGGCAGCGGGGGAAGAAAACTACATTTGTCAGCTTCAGTTCCTCCCTTAAATTGACAGAGTAGTTTCTCGGAGTGCAACTGTAACGTTTCACATCATCATTCAACCTGTCCAGGTCAACTGCAATGCATAAGAACTTTCATTAGTAAGGTTTGAGTGGGAGATTACTCTGGTTTATACTGCTCTCCAGGTAGTTAATAACACAAAGTGATGTGACGCTGGTTGGAAAATATATGAAGTATAGCAGTGATTTCTGAACAGATAAACATAAACCCACCAGTTTTAAATCATTACAGATGGCCATCCAGGATCTCATTCTGGTTCCACTGACTTCCATAGCAGAGTTCATGCTGACTATAAAGGTAAATGGAAGGCTTACAATAAAATACTGGCCTGAAAGCTGAAGACTGGTTATTTTATTTGCTTTGTTACTGATCTGTTGGATCCTTGGGTAAGACAGTCCACCACTGCTACTGTCTTCCCTCCTCTGCTTATATCTGGTTTACTTAGATTATGAGGTCATTTTGTTATTACAGGTTTAACTCCTTTTGTCTAATTGCAGGCATACAAAAGGCAAACACTTTAAACAAGGCTCTTCCTGTGGACAGTAGAGAAACATCTTTGGAGACTGATTAATCCCTTCCTCACAAGGGCATTTAGGACAGGTGGCATGACTTGCTTTCTCAAGTTGCCTGTCTATATTGTTTATGGATAGAGTCTAGATAACTCTTTTAGATGGAGAAATCAATCTAAGCAATATTAATTTCAGCTGGTAAATGCTACTATAATAGGCATACAAATAAGTACAATTAAAACAAATGAGCTTCACTGAATACCAGTAGTTGGTTGATGTTTAAATGCCTGGTATCTCTGTGAGATGTGTCATGTAAACAAGTAGTAAAGCCAGCCATAAAAATAACTTACAGACTACCAACTGTGAGTTTAAGTGCTGTTTCTAGCTTTAGCTTGTAAAGCTAAAACAAAACAAAAAAAGCCTCCATAAATACATTTTCCACAGTTGTAACACAGATAAAAGTAGCAAATTTAATGAGTTTTATTTCTGTAGAATTTTCTTGATTTTTTTCCCCCTCCTTTTATGCTGTCATCTTTCCCTTCTTTCCTTTATGCTTTCTTCTTTCACCAGCTAAGTGCTCAAAAGCTCAGTAATTCATTCAGGACTGGAGCACATGTGAACTTGGGTTGAGTTCTCACCCCAAACAGTATTTTCTAATAGAAACATGAACAGGAAAATGGGAATAGCACAAATGAGAATTGAGATAATGGTGTAGTGTTTGTGAACAGATTGGATTTTCATGGGCATGTTTATTAATAGCTCAACACCATCTCTGGTCCTGAGTGGATCTACGCTTGTGCTTTACTATAAAGATGTGAAAACCTCCAACAAAGACACTTAATACCTTCTTTGACACAGTCCTTGTCAACATCACAAAGTAAGTTGTGGAAAACGCTGTGATGTGGAAATATGAACCTTTACATTCTGGCCTGGAGATATTCACAAGGCAGATATGCAAGAGGCAAGGGTACATAACTGTCATGACTGCTATTATAGAAAATCGTAGCAGCTTCACTCTTCTGGCAAGGTGTTATCTTAGTCAATGGGAATTTAGCAGATAAATTGTGATTTTATAGCAATTGTGATACATCTCACCATGAAATCTCAGTGGTTCTCTCCAGAGAGTTAGCATCTTTCCAAAAGAGGCATAGATCATCCTCCTGATATAAGCACAAAATCAATGGGGCTACTGGTATACTCATGCACTGGGAGAAAAATACACTCCAGATGTTCACAGACAGGACTTAGAAGACCAAAGAATATTGATTTCTTTGTTTTAACAGATGATATTTTCTTTTCCGCTGTCATTCTCCAAAGCCACCTCTTCTCAGTGCAGGTTCTCAGGCTAATTCTTCTCACAGGAAAGTGTTCCCCACTCCTCTAAATGTTCTCATCAGGACCTTTGTCATCAGCTTTGCAAGAAAAGAGGTATCTGGCTACTATTCACTTCAGCAAGATTGATGCGAAGGAAAAATTAACTAAAGGAAGAATAAGGCAGAAAATATTCTGCTTTCATGATTAATGAGATTTCTTAGGAAAACCTGGATCATCCACACTCTGGCACTTCATCAATGTAGGGGAATGGATACTGATATGATCAGGCTCCTATTGGGACAAGCTGGCCGTGGTCTAAGATGGCATTTGCTGATGGTTGCATCTCTAGACAGAGTTAGAATAAAACGCTCAAAGGCTAAATTCAGATGTAATTCATCTGTAATTCAGCTGAGGTAATATAGGAAACAAGGCTTCCACTAACAAACTGGTCATTAAAGAGGGCCCCAACCCAGGTCTCATGAACTGACGGCTGTGTCCTGGAGGAGATGTCCAAGGGACTGAACAAAATTTGCTGTATCACAGATTACATTTTCCCTCAGGTTCAATAGTCGTCTTCCCTGCATTGAGCTGATACCTATTATCACTGCTGCATTATCAACACAGAAATGAGTTTTTGTAACGAGACTGGCAGAGAGGCAAAGCACCAGCATTTAAAGGACCGGGGAGGGGGGGCTTTCCTGAGGAGAGCATATTATATCCATCACCGTGTTACACATATTAGCTTCAGTACTTAAGCTGCTCAATTTAAATGGCAAGGGGTGACCTAGCAAAGTGCCTTCACTGGAGAGAAGGCTTTGCTCTCTAGCCTTCAAAAGCCTAGTTTTGATGACTTTCAGAAGTCTTTGCAGAATCTCTTAGGCTGTAGCTGAGTCAGTACTGTGGAGAGCTGTTGACTTGTTTGAAGCATAGGGGGGAATAACCAAATAATTAAGACAATTTTTTTCTCTATGCAGCATGAAAGAATCAGCTGTTTTCAGTGAGGGCTCAAAACCTTCTCTGGACGCATTGTTCAGGAATTCTGAAAACAACCAGTAGCAAAATACATTTTATTTAGTATATCTTTCTATGATGAAGTATATTTGAAAAGACTTATGGGAAATTTTCCAATAGAAAATTGCATTAATTCTCCTTGGTATCATACTCAATGCATGCTGATCCTGACTTATTAGCAGTTTTCAGGACCCCAAATCTCAGAGTTATCAGTTAAAATGTGAATTCTCTGCACTTTACCTATCTCAGGTATCAGAGTCCAGGTTGAAATGGACAAATACAATAGCAAAAAGGTCTTATTTTAGTGATGCTGAAATCATAAAAATAAATAACTTAAAGCAGAGAAGGAAAGACTACCTAAAGGGTTTAAGAGATACATAAGTAATCGTCTATAAAAATTCATGTGGCAGTAAACACCTACGCTCTTTTTGACTCTGTTCTACAGAAATGCAGTGCTTGGTGGGATAAGTTGAACAGCATAATGTCTTCTGTGAACAGAGCATACTGTACTCTGGTAGCATCACACTGACATGCAAGAATTTGCTTTAAACCATAGTTTGCAGCCTCCTAACAAAAGAACACATTTTGCTCTGAACAACTCTCTCTGCTGAAAGCTTCAATATGCATTTTTCCTTGTCTTGGGATTGTTTTACTGTCTGGAGCCAGTTCATTTCCTCATCCATATAACAATGAGATTTTACAGTACAGTCAGTTTCATGCACCACTTCACTGCTGTGACTAAAATGTAACCAAGCCTTGCTTGGCGTGACTAGTGTGAAATCCTGCTGCTTTACTTATCAAGGACTGAAACCACTGGAGTCCTTAATTTAAAACTAGAACTAAAAGGTTCTGTAGACTGGATGCAAATAACTTCAAAGCATTATTACAGAATGTCTGCAACGGAGATTCAATTTAAAGGCAAGGCATACAAAAAAAGATGTAGCAGAGCAGTAATCTGGATACTTGGGATACAGTGTCCCCTCCTTCCCTCTAAATCCTATGCTTAAATCCATCCTCATTTCACATAGCACTATGGCATGTGCTTACCTTGAAACATTGATCTTAAATCAGAGGCAAGCACTGAAATCAGGGACTGCAGCTAATACCATGTCTTATTCAAAAGGGACAGCCTTAAAGACTGGAGAGAAAAACATGTGCTGCTGGTCACTGATTAATTGTAACAAGACAGGCGGTCCATTAGGGATTCTTTTAACACTTTATCTCTTTCAAATTCATACATGTCCCTAAAATTATCATATCTGAACACTTACCTGTTTTTCATACATTAGTCACAGACCAGACCTGAGATGTAAGAGATGGTAGCCACGTTACCAAGATATTCCTATAACACAAATCAAGGCCATTTACAGGCAAAGGAAGAGGGATTGAGGCAGCTTCAGAGCAGTCAGCTTAACCTCAGCCCATGGTAAAACTAAGGGGTAAATCCTCCTGGAAGCAATGTCCAGGCACATGAAAGACAAGAGGGTGACTGGGAACAGACAGAAAAGATTCACCGAGGGCAAATTTTGATGAACCAACCTGAGACTCTGCTATGATGAGACAACCATCTTGCTGGATGAGGTTAAAGCAGCAGAGGCATCTGCTGATTTTTGACAGTGATTGATAGCATCCTTGCAGCAAACTGTTGAGATATAATGGGATAGGTGGACTACAAATTCAGTAGATAACTGGAAAGTCCAAGAGGCTTGAGCAGAATGATCAGCAATTCCAAGTACAACTGGTGTCTGGTTACTAGCAGTGTTCCCCAGGGGGTAATGCTGGGGTCAATACTGCTAAAGATCTTCACTAATGATCTGAACAATGGAACGATGTGAACCCTCAGCACGTTTGCCAGTGACATCACAGTAGGGAAATTTGTCCACATGCTGCAGGACTGTCTTTCAGAAGGACCTCAGCAGGCTGGAGAAATATGCTGGCAAGAACCTCACGAGGTTCAGTGATGACAAAAGGAAATTACTGCATTTGACATCAAATAACCCATGCATCAGTCCAGACTGGAGACATACTGGCTAAGCAGAAGCTTTCCAGATAAAGCCTTGGCATTCTGGTAGATGCAGGTTGAACATGAGTCAACTGTTTGTCTTGCAGTGACAGAGGCTGCACGCTAAGCTGTATTAGGAAGAATGTGGCAGCAGGTTGAGGGAGATGAATAGTCCCCTTCATTCACCTCTTGTGAACCTCCATCTGGAGTACTGTGTCCAGTTTTTAGCTCCCTTCAACAGAAGGATGAACAAACTAGGAGTTCAGTGAAGGGTGACCACGATGGTTAAGGTGCTTGTTCAAAACAGTCACAGTGAGGATGAGGGAACCAGATTTGTTTAGTCTGGAAAGAAGACTAGAGGGGGTTCTAATAACCATCTCCAGCTATCAAAATGGGGCTACAGGAAGGACAGAGCCATTCTCTTCTTGGATGTGCACAGCAAAAACACAAGGTGCAAAAATCACAGCAAGGGACATTTCAGTGAGCTCTAAAGAAAAACTAATCACCATGAGGGTGGTCAAACACTGGGACAACTTATCTAAAGCTTGTGGAATTGCTCTAGTTGGAAATATTGAAAACATAACTAGAGAAGGTCCTAAGTAACCTGATTTAATTTTGAGGTCGGTCCTGAACTGAGCAGAGGTTTGGAAGAGATGATCCAGAGTGTATTTGTAACCAATATATTCTACTGATCTATGATTGATACTAAACTGCCACGATGCCTGTATGTCTGCTGTACTTCCTGAAAGGGTATTGACATCACTATCCATATGGACAGATAAGACTTAGAAGTCTGATTTTGGTCTGTTATGTAGGCAATCTGTTATGAAGGCAATATGGATATGTGGAACCAGATTTCAGCATGACACTCAGCACCAAACTATGTTGATGACAGGCCACATTAAGAAGCATCTGTATGTAGACAAACTATAAGGCCTAGATCCTCAAGGATATTAAAATACCTAACTCTTACTGAAGGGACTTGCTCACATTATTCAGGGAATGGGTACAGAGACTTCCCAGCTACTGAACATCCACCCCTGGTTGTCAAGCAGAAATCTACATCTCCTTGGGTCTTCTGCCAAAGGCATGCAAACCAGTGCCAATTCTGCTAAAATTTCTAAATCTTGTGGCCTTTTTGGTGGCTAAAGACATGTACTCATGAACTTGTTACCTTGCCCTTGTTCATGTTTTGTGCATCAGCAAGGGATGGAACTGCAGTGTGGCTGCAGTATTGTGTGTCAGTGGGGATCCAGAGCTCAGTTCTAGTTTGACTCTCATCCCTTTTCATGTGTGGCTTACAGTTTATAACAAAGATTGTTGTGCTGCTGTTTTAATTTTCACTAAGCTTAAAAAAAATCCTCCTGTAAAGCATGGAATTTCTCAGACCTATGAATGTATTGAACCCTTTCCCCCCAGCATTCATGCTCTGCTAGCATAAAGGTGTATGCCAGGGCTGTGTCAGGAAGAGTAGAAGTACAGTAGAAGCAGTGAAAGACATTCAGAGCAGTGCTGTAGCTGACTGAAGCTATGGCGTGGTTGAACGTGAGTTGGAAAATGCAGTCCCATACATATGCTGAACAGCCACATCTTCCACTCATTAAATCACCTAAACGCACTGATACTGATGAAATTACTCTTCTCCATACCAAATATTGACCAAACCCTGTGGCTTTTAGTCCTCAACACATAAGGTTGATGGTTTTCACTGTTCCACTGCACATGCTTAATGATACCACAATAAGCCCTTTGTTAAATATACGTGAAAACTTTCGGACCTGTCCAAGTCTTTCTCAAGCTGAGGAGAAGATGTTGCAATATGGATTTACTACAGAATCACAATGCTAAGAAAAACATCCTCAATCCAGCAACTATTATTTTAGAGGAATGAGAGATCAGAATTTCAGTGGGATTATAACTGTCCACATGAAACAAGGTTCACAATATATAGGGCTGATATAGACTGGCAAACCAGTTGGGGTATGGGTCAAATAGCAAAAGCAGGCCAAACTATCAGTGGCGTAAATGCACATAACTTCATTGAAATCAATGGAACTGCTTATTCCAGTGATAAATAATATGCTGCAAGTTTTTCTAGAATTTTAAAAAAGGGTTTAATAAAAAAAGATTTCACTTCAGTGACCAACAAAAATCTCATGTAAAGCACAAAGAAAAACCTAGTTTGCCACAGGGTGAGAAGAGTATGGATGTTGATCTGAATTAGATTGTGAAATGAATGAATGTGTGCAGTTTGCATGCAACAGACAACTTGGTTTCCAACTGAAGAAGGGTAGAAGAAATATAAATTTTTTTAAGCACAAGGAAAACTTTAAAGTAGAAGCTATTTGACAAGGTGTTCCATCTACTTGGAATATTCACATTTGCTGTGAAGGAGAGGGCATTCGGCAGTTGTGATGCCTGCACTCCCCGTCAGGTGCACTGAAACTTGCTGGCATCCATCCCAGAACCTTTCAAGGAAGAGTACATGGATGTTCGCAGTATTTTATTGCCACTGTTTGCAAACTCCTGATAAATTACATTCCTGAGTTAAAATTTTACCTTCTTGCGAGACCACTGTAAGTGGTGGCAACTAAAAACTATTGTTAAGGACATGGAGAAACTTGCCTGATCATGGGAACCTGTCTGGCAATGGACAGCAGAAACATTCCATGAAGACTTGTGGTCTCATCTCACTACTCCCCTTCTAGAGAGCGGTGTGGCAATGTCAGCAAGCGTTTATTTATTTAACTTGTAAAGCTGTCATTGCAGACAGGTGTTATTGCAAAAAAGTCCCACCTGATTAATTTCTTCTGATAGCCAAAGGTTTCTTGCATACTATTTCCAAAAAAGAATATGAGCTCAGAGGTGTATGTAGTCTTGTTAATTACCCAAATGTATCTACATGTGTTCCTGCTTCCTAGGTTTATTTGTGAAAAAACCCCAACATCATTCCTTTTTAAAGATGACCCCTTTCTCTAGGTACCATCCCCTAGACATTTGGATCTACTTCTATGATGAGAAACAGTGAACTTTCTCTTTCTCCTTTCTTTCCTCATTTTTACACAAGACATTTCACAGGCAGAGGTCTTTTTTAAAGTCTTTTTCAATGGGATGTAAAACTTCAAAGCGAACAACAAAAGATGAATGCAAACAAGCATGCGGAAAAAGTTAATGGTTGGAACTGTTGGAACTGTTTACAACAGTATCTCTGAGGAGCTCTTCTAATATGATCAGGAAGATACATTGATGCTTTCCAAAATTTAAACTGTAGGATGAAGAGGCTTCTTTCAAACACGTCTAGATGCTCTTTATGACTCTCTAAAAGAACAGAAACCTATTTGTCTAGAAGTTCAACATAATTGTAGAGTATGGCTGTTTTCTTTTTTATATCTGTGTTCTTGCTAAGAGCAGCATTAAATAACCCAATAGCCAGTGATACCCTTTTAGAGATGCTTTATATTTGTAACAGAGAAATTACTATGACATTAAGGTCAGCTACAACATATTTCAGCAATACAGAAAGATAAAGGATATATTTTATTTGGTATGACCTGCTTTTTTCCTAAGAGTCTAGGATAAGCTTAAAGCTGAATATTCATACTTTCAGAGTTTCTAAAATGCTGCAATGGCTAGCAAATATTTTTGAGTGTATTTGCAACTGCTGCAAAGGTTATTTGAAACACCTTGTCATATTTTCATATAGGAGGTGTACACTGTAGTTTATAGCTTATACAAGGCGTCATTTAAGGATTTTGAAAATGTGAATGTGTGTCTTCCCCTTTCTTTTTTGTCCTTCTCTGCCAGTCTGTGTTTCACTGTGATTCTATAGTTAACTTTTACTGGAGCGGTTAACAGCAAATCCCATGGAACATATGTAGAATTAGATTTCAAACTTCATGTGGTTATTAGTGAGACACACCTGATACCAGTATCGCACTTCAACAGCATAAATGAAAAGAAATGCATTTAACTTAATAGAGTTGCATCAGTGTTGTAGAGGTGTGAGATCAGATTTTGTAGATGTAATGAGTTATCATACATATAGATTTAATCACACACTCTCCATCTTTAAGGTTCTTGCAGGAGGTATCCAGTGAGGGATTGACCTGTATATGTGTATATGGATGTGTATAAATACATGATGGGAGGGAGTAAAGATGGAGACAATCTTTGAAAGGACAAGAGATACTAGACTCAAATCGTAACATAGGAAAACTTATTTTAAATGTCAAAATCCCCCAATATTTATCACATGACCCTGTTATCAGAACTGGTATTCAGCAACACCACATCTTAAGCTCAATTTTATGGCACAATTTGGTATGGGCAGAGAGTTGGATAGGAGCAAAATCATTAGTCATTCATTTACACCATTTATATGACTTGTTCTGAAAATGCTGTGAAAGATAGGCAGAGATTACATCAAATTGTTCTTGTCTGCCTCAGGGCTGTTCTAGCTAAGGATAAAAAATAAAATCCAAGCTGGAAGCAGAAAGAGATAGATATCTGAAATAAATGATGATATAATCTATTGCTCTCTTTGCTGCAAGGTTATCCCAGTGCCTATAAACATTCCTCAGAGATCCACAGTGTCTGTGTTTAAAAGCCACCAAGCATTTCTAATTTAAGGACTTGTTAAACCTATTCCATACTTCTGACATCATCCAAGAACAAGCCTTTAATCTTGTCAGAAGTTTATGACTAAATGAAAATTCTTAAGAGAAATTTTTAAGGATTTGATTATGGTGAGGTACTTTTGTCCAGAGGGCTGCTAACAATCAGGGAATTTGGCCTTTAGTTTGAAGACAAAAGAAAAACTGTTATAAAACCTTTTTCTTATTCCTGTAACTAAAACAACAAAAATTCCTATTAAAATAAATCAAGTGTTAAAATAATAACTCTTTTATGTTTTTTTATAGTGCTCTGTAATGCAAGAAGCTAAATGACATTTATATTAAATGGATAAACCTTTATATATATGAATTTTCCTAACACTACCAGATCCGATTGATACCTCTAGCCTACACGATCAACATCAATAAAGCAGAAAATGTTATTTTATATGTCTATATGGTCATTTAAATATACGGGGAACTAGACCAAATATGATCTGAGAATCAAACAAAATCTGGAGAGCAGAATCAGTACAGGATCCAGGTTTCTAATCAGCTTCTATTAAAATCAAAACAGACCCTTTATTTCTTTAGTATACATGTCTATCAGTGCCAAATCCATTCTGGGAATAAGGGACACACAGTTCACGTTTCATAGAACCCTAAATGAGATCCAACTGATCTCAGAAGTGCAGGTAGGTGACGGTTTTCACAAAACATAGGTTGTTGTGGTTGCCTGAAATTTCTGACATGCTAATATAGAACAAAGTAAAAGGGTTCAGTTTTCACTGTATGGGTGCTCAGGCCTTTATGGCAGATTCCTTTGAAGTGCTGAGCTGAAAAACAGAGACGGCCAGTATGTCTGGGAAACTACACCAAGTTGACTGCGCATCTACTAATACACTGGATGCACCCGAGGTCATTCTCCTGTACAAAGGTCAACAACCACGGGACAGCCCACATTCCTACCATTTATCTCTTACTCTCCAAGACAAGGTGACCACATGCAAACTACCTACTAGGAATGGCAGCTGGACTCTGCCAACTCCTGGTTCATGCTCAGAAATAACGAGGGAGAACAACACTTGGTCTAGGCCAAAACTAAGCAGAGACCAGGCTGACAATTTAGCAACATGGTGATTGGACGTCAGGGCCTGGGAACCATCCTCAACACTATTTTTCTTAATACAGATGCAGCCTATCCATCCCTTTTAAGATCAAAGCCTCATCATTTGATGTCAAGTAAGTTACAAAAACAGAATTAAAATCCTTTCTCCCTTCTCAGAACATGCTTAATGTGGGGGGGGAGGTGATTTGGGATGTAAATAAATGGTAGATTGCACAGAATTAGAACTGTCATTTTTGCATTACGGTTTTAAAGTTCTAAAGACGAATGCAAACGAATACATAACTTGGAAATGAAAGACAATATTAACAAGAGACCTCAGATAAAATATTTCACTTCAGATCTTCTGTGAAAACTACAGCAACTGTCATCTTTGAGAACCCTAACAGAGCTCCTAGATCTGTACCTGCACATAAAGGGCAATTTCATCAGGCTCTGCAAGTGCATGGTTACCTGAGAGCACCACTGTCTCTTCTAAATAGTGTTTCTTTATCATTACGGGTTTGTACTGCTAGCTTAACATCCCCTTGCTTTACCATTTGGTGGATGATTTGAACTAACAGGAGGAAACACAAAACATAACCCAGAAATGTGCGCTTTGTTCATTTACAGACAAAGATGTTAAACCATAATAATGTTCCCCGCCAACATAATGAAAAACAGCGAGATGTTCACATCCTAAAAAACCAGCTGCATATACAGGTGTCTGCACCAGATGCTTCCCTAAGCACAATGTGATAAAAGTGATTATTCCTCACTCAACAGAGAACAATCCCTAAGCAGGGTATTTAAAGAAGGATGATAGTGCAGGTAATTAGGAGCCCCATGCCTTACACACAAACAATGTTTAAGAGGGTGAAGCTAAGAACCATCTGTCCTTTACACATGGGCCTAGGTTTTTATTTTTGAATTCATCACAACAATGGTCAGTTGTCAGTCTGATTTCTCAGGCAAGACTCTACTCAGAAAAATATTAAGGATTAAGTGACTTACCTCT
Organism: Athene noctua; assembly: GCF_965140245.1. NCBI lineage: Eukaryota > Metazoa > Chordata > Aves > Strigiformes > Strigidae > Athene > Athene noctua. The sequence goes on along the minus strand of NC_134037.1, from coordinate 249,243,254 downwards.
GGTTTTAACAGGTGGTACCTTCCCTGTGACTTCCTGACACAGGCACAGGAATCTAATACCTGATCAATGGGCATTTCTATGAGGAGTGAAGGAATATCCTGGTCTTGCCCCAAAGTATGTATATAGTGTCATTCCTACCTTTGGACTTCCTGTCATGGTAGCTCCTGCCTCGATAATGGTGGCCACTGTCTGTGTACAAATTCTCAAGATCTTCTTGCCAGGAGTCTGGGTTAAAGTGTTTGAGCAGATCCTCCACCGTGTCAAATGCAGCAATGGTCTGATCCAGTGCTTCTGCTGTGAGCGTAGGGTCAGTCACTGATGGAGAGGGATAGGATACCCCCTAAGAGTGACATACATCTCAGTGTACTTGGAATAAATTACGGCACCACTTAAAACAATAGAAAACAGTTACTGAGGAACTTGTCTCATTATTGACTGAAACAGCTACTTTGGGCCATCTTCTGAAGTTCTTAACTGGGCCAGGCTTTGTTATACTTATATTTTCCTTTTGCAGGGAGAAGAGACACCACAAAACTCCCAAGTAAATCCCAGAGGAGATGCAATGCATGGAAACAGTTCCACTGCTGGACTGTCAACATGCACACTCACTCCTCAAAGGGGATAATGGTTTGCACATATACAAAGATGTAACAGAAATGTCTTTTGAAACCACTGTGATGGCCATGACCACAGATCAGAGGTGCCTTGTAGTGCTGGAGTGGTGCCTTCAGAGCTCCACCAGCTCTATCGGTACATCCATAATAAGCATATCAGAAACCACAGCACAAAAAGATTAAGACAACAAATCCACTAGACTGTCTTTCTTTCCCTGGCCAGTTTGGACAACAAATTTGTCTTGGTTTAAGACTTGAAAAGATGGCCCTTTATTCCCAAGAACTAAATGTATTATGAAACACCAATGAATGCCAATTCTCCCACCCTTTTACAAAAAATACAACTTACTGAGCAAATGAGAAAAAACATGATATTTGGATCTCAGCAATGTAACAGTGAATATTGGGATTACCAACACAGTCATATCCTCACAATTGTATCATAATACCACATGAAATACTACTTCCCACCAGGAAGGGCAAAGTACCATTCTCTGAGCATATTTGGTTTCCACTGAACTTGTGTCACAATGTGACTTTGACAGAAAGATTGTAGCAATTTCATTTTTACTGGAGAAGACTTTAAAAATTTTTAATAATTGTTATTTAGAATCACAATACTCAGTACCCTGGTATCACTTTTTCCCTTGTCCAAGCACAAAGCCTGATAGTATGTGTAAAATATGTGCAAGAAAAAATATAAATGTAGATCTGTTACTTTCTGAAGGACCACAATCAAAGTACCTGCTTTTGTCCAACAAGAAGTGCAATATATCACGAGTTGTTGGGAATTTGGTTTTATAAGTTAAAACATCGGGGGAAAAACCCTAGAAACCCTCTTCTCTCACAAAAACCCAGCTCTGAAGTAATGTAGCAGAAATATAACTATTAAAATTAATGGCTTCCCAAAATAATTTTTTTGCTTCATCTTCCAAGTAAATGCATATGTTAAAGTATTAATCCTTATGATTAACTTCACTCAGTTGAGTAGTAATTGAAAGGTCAATTAATTTGAGTAAAGTTACTCACTTTTTTGCAGGACTGTGTGCTTCAATGCTTATTAAAATAGTTTCAAAGTATATGTGTCTTCTAAAGAAAGCATTTGTCTTTAATGGTGAGTGATATCACAAAAGTAACAATATTTGATATTTTACTGTATATGTTTGCTAAAAGTACAGACAGTCCAAATTATTAAAAAGGAGAAAGAGAAGAAATAAAGAACATTACAATAGGGTGGTCAAGAAAGCACAGCTACGCTTGACTGCTTATCACCAACAGCACAAAAAGTTTCAGAGGGCCCACTTGTGACTGCAATGCCTCTACAATGCAGTGCTAAATAAGACACAGTGCAGATGGCTGTAAAAATTCATGACTCACTAAAAGAGAAGGCATACCTCAGAGCACCCCTCCTGACTTCTAAGTGGCTTGGAATAGAGACCATCAGAGAGACAGGAGCCCCAGGAATTGAAAAGCTCACGCCAGCAAAGTGAACACAGCATTGTTATCTAAAACAATGCTGCAGGAGAGACTGTGCTGTGGGCAGGCATCATGCAGTGTGCTAATACTGTCTTTGAGGTTACAAAAGGAAAAAGCACACAAATGCTACTTGCTTACTGAAGAGAACTCTGTGGAGCTCATGGCTCATCTGTGACTGAAGCCCAACAGAAAAATGTCAGTCCCCGACTACCTTTCAAAAGTGAGGGAGATGATGCAAGGATGCTGAAGAAACAGCAACATAAAAACCAGGCCACAAGTGTGTGGCTCAGACGATGCAAGAGTCTTTTTCACGTGTTCAACTGTGCATTTCATTACAGAACTGCAGGTCAGGCTGTGAATTTGCAGGGCATTTCAAACTCATACAGGCAGCAGGGATTCCCCATTTTCTTTCATATAAAATCTCCTACTCAAAAGATTTGAGCAACCTCGTTCACACAGAGGAGAAAGCTTAACTTTTTCTCAGTGACAGCCAAGTCAAAAGGAATTATTTCAACAGCTCAGATAACCTATTGGCAGTGACATCATGTGACAGGCCCAAAAGCAACTTCAAAGCTGCCAACCCAACTGCCTCTCTTTTGTCATGCCAAGAACGAGGCGCTAGTTTTAGAAGAGCTTGTGCTAGTCATAATCTGGTTTCTGAGATCATATCCAAAGAGAGGTCAAGAGGAGGAGTGAAATGCAAGAAGCAATGAAGAGCAAAGATTTTACACATTATGTACCTCTTCTACATTTCTAAAAAGCACTGAATTATTTTTAATTTCATGGGACACAAAGGCATCTTTTTTTGTCAGTGCTCTTAATTTCTGTTCCTCCATTCTTTCCTGTTTTCTATCAGTATGTGAAGCTGACAGGCAGTTCAGTGTGCACCAGTTGTTTGATGGTTATAACATTACTTCACAAATAATGGAAACTAACTTAATAAGGAGTGATTTTATTTCTTTTCTTTTTTTTTTTTTTTTCTTTTTTCTGGATTTGCCATGCTGGGTTAACGGCAGAAATATTGGTTTTTGCTTTCTGAGACAAAAAAAACACCAAAATATGACTCTGTGATACGACATCAGACAAGGAAGAAAGAATTTGCTCACTCTCAAATTTTCATTCTGAGAATTGTAATGTACCCAGATCCTAAAATGAGTCTTTGGGTTGCCTGTGGGTTTAAGGGGCAAAACTTGGATCTGCCATGCTAACAGAACATCAGCAGGGAGTATCAGTAGGACAGTATGCCACCTTGTAAGCAACTAGAAAGTCTGTTTGTCCTTCTGCCCTTCAGGCCCACAACAGAATCCCTGAAAAATTCCAATGTCAGACTTTTTCCATGGCGCCTTTGGGAAAAAATTATTCAATGTCTCTACCTTATTTTCCCTGATGATAAGAAAGGGCTAGTGGGTTCAATGCGCTCCCAGTGGAAGAAGGTATATTCTACTAGAGAAGGGATGGCATGGGAAAAACAGCGAAACTGGGGTTCTGCTTCTGGTTTAACTGTAGGTTTCCATGTGACCTTGGCCATCAGCTTGCTACCTCTAATATTTGTACTGAACTTCCCTACCTGTAACACACTAATAACAACTTTTCAGAAACAAATAGATGTGAAAGATAAATAAAGTTTTTTTTCAATATGAAAAGAATATTGGATTATTGTTTGGTGTATTCTGCATCTTACAACGTTAAGGATAACTAACATGGCATTTACCATATACTTGATATTATTTTCATAGTCACCTGATGAGGGAGCCCTAAGCTTACATTTTCAAACATCAGTTTACCATATTTTTAAACAAAATATTCTATCACATAGATTATTTTTCCCAACCCTATATTAGAATGAAAAATGGGGTTTATGTCTTCCAGTAAAACAGTGTTTTAGCATCTCCTTGTCACATTGAGTAGATCTCAGCCTTGCTAACATTACTGCTCAGGACTTTCAGCACCATTAGTTCAAGGCTTTCAATGCATCATATCATGAAGGACAAGTGTCATTTGCAAGCTCAAGAGTAAACATGGGGGAGATTAGCTTCTAATTGGCTTCCTCTTCTAATTTTAGCAATACAGAATTTTCTCTCTACTTCCTTTCTGGCTTGGACACTAATGAGTAGAATGTGTTTTAAGAGGAGTTTACAAGAGCTGTGACATGGTGCCGACCAGCACAGAAGAGAACTGCCCGTATTACGAATTCTGATGCTACATTGTCATTCCTCAGTATTTAATTTGGGAAATGAAGGAGGGGACAGATTTTTGGCCACTGACACAAATAAAATATAAGGAAGAGAAAAATAAAATTTTACACTGGATTACTTGTTCTCTTTTCTTTTTTTTTTTTTTTTTTCCAGAGTTGAATTTCACTGCTGAATATGGAGACTTCAGATAGAACGTTGTATTACACACTTTTAAAAAGCCTCAGTATTGACAGTGAAAAGTTAGATCAATTTTCCTGCTAGCCTGTTTTAAGTACATTCTTTGATTTAGGTCAAGACATTCTGCAAATTAAAATTTTAAGGAGTTTATATCTTGTATTTTCATCTTGGTAGGATGAGTTTGAAAGCAAGGGTTTCCCAACGGCTATCTCATGTGGTAACAACAGCTGATGGCATATCCTGAATCTTTTCTTCTTAAAAACACACTGGTTGATTCCAGTATGAGTTGGAGAAATAGTTATTTCATCCTCTGCCAAAGGTGAATACATGGTTTGTCTGTGCAGGTGCCATTTTAGGGAGTTGGATTCAAGTCATCCTATCTATCCATCCATGGGCAAAATAGTAACAAATTACTTACTGAGACAGAGCTTGTGACTGACTCCCAGTTGGTTTCTGAGGCTGCATGCTGGAAATCATCCTAAGGGGAAAAACCCACAGGAAAAATCACCATTAAGGCAATGTCCTAAATTAACTGCAGAACCTAAAAATGTCTCAGCATTCAACATCTGCCATCTTTTTTCAACCCTCTTTAGTGCAAGAGGCCCTATCATGTGTCATTTCTAAATAATGTTACTTACATTCAGGTTTTTCCCTTTACATTATATTTATTAATATTTTACACATATACTTACTATTTATAAACTAGCTCCTTTTGACCTTGCTGGAGCAAGAATAGATATTATTTGTAATATGATATATGCTACTTTGCATAGCAAAACCTAATCTGGTCAAGGCCATTATATTTATCTTCCAACATAAACTCCACCTCTGTATGTCTACAATCAAATGCTGTTCCCCAAACTGATCCATTCCAGAAAGAATATGGACATGCTAATACCTTGGTACTACTTAGCCAAGGTGAGAATCAGGATAATCTAATCCGTTTGCAATGTAGTCCTAACAGGGCTGTACTGGCTTTGGTGCTTGTGCTGAACAGGATTCACTCATCTGTGCAAAGCACTGAATGGCACTATGACCTTTACAACAAAGAACACAGCCACTGTGCATTCACATTGGAAGTTTCACTGCACAGATCCTCTGGGTATCTATGATTAATCTGGGAACAGGGATGGGATATATCTCATCTACCTCTGGATATCTACAAAACAAACATCTAATCTAGTCACTCTTCTTTCTATTTACAGTCAACTAAACCTAGCATTTTTAGGGTGCAAATCATCTGATCTATTTTAGAAGCTTAATTTAAGATGACTTTGCATCCAAAAATGCTTTTTTCTTCCATTGTCTATAAAGGGAGCCTGTGAGGACTAGATTAGATACAGATGTCAAAATTGTAGATACTGACACGTGGTTACCTGAATCCCAATCCACTTGTCTGACCAGTGATGGGCAATCATTACTTAAATAATAAAGAAATAATTTCTGTAATCTTTTGGCAGTCTTACTCATTTCTAATTGGAATAATTAAACCATGAAAAATGGAAAAAAAAGGCAGCATTGCAGAATGGTTACTAAACACACACATGCAGTGAATAGCTAATGATCAGCGTGAATGGGCAGGTAAAGAAAGTGAACTGAAGTGACAGCATAACAAGATTTTAATTTCTAATAACAGAATTTACAATGAAAATATTTAAAGAAGATGGACCAATGCCTAGGCTCACCGTTTGACACTGACTCAGTATCTGCTATGCATTTTTTAAGTTGGCAACTGAAAGGAAAAATGGAAGGGCAGCTGCTCAGCTGACGCTCTCTAGACTCAATGCTGCATTGGAGCATACATATTTTTAGGAATGGAAAACAGAAAATTGATCATATAATCTGCTAATACATTAATAAAATTCTCCTTCAGTCAGGAAGGAACAGAGCTGATTTCAGATCCACACTCAATATACATGGTATTTTAATGCTTTTCATTTGCTACAGAAAAATATCCAAATCATCTCAAAAGTCACAAGATAGTTTATTCAATATTGTTACTGCTTCTTCTTCCTTAAAATGTTCCTTTCTCCCAAATCTGAGGCAGCAAAATTGTAGTGATTTCTTCAGTACATAAAATTAGTAGAAGTTAAGAATCCCCATCACACTATAGTGTTGCTAAGTGACCACTGAAACTTCAGGCTCTTAAAATGTTAATAATTATAGGAATACAAAAGCAAAACATTATTGGTGAAATTTTTAATGCAGATTTTTTTTTAATTAACAGTAAAGAGATCTGCAAACGCTATGATCAGGTCATGAATAATTCAGGATCATTGGGCTACCTTGGCCACATTCTCTATACATTTGGTTGCCCAGTTATTGACAAGCCATGATTTAAATTACATAAAAATGGATTTTAAAAGCTCATGGATCCTCTGGTTACGGTTGCCAGTTGCAAAACTTGGAAATCATTTCCCCTCTGTCATTAGCTTCCATTTAGCACTTCCAGAAAAAAAGTGGCATTGAGTTCTGAGGCATTATTTTAAAACAGGAACAATCTGCCTCATTGAATGTTTGGAGAAGACCGCAGACAAGGAATAATTTTGTGTTCGAAGTGACGGTCCCCTTGTGTTATCTAATTGTAGATATCAAAACTGTTTCTTTATTCTATGATTCTTTGAGATGGTTGATGCCAGGAAACCCCTCCAAAACCCTGAGATAGACATGTGTACCACCTGCTTCTTGGATCTCAAACCTGATGACTGCACATTTTGACTCTGATTATATTTCATCTGCATAAACTATTCACAATTATATGGCTTTGTTCCACCATCACTCAAGGCAGCTGCAGTCATTCTTGGCTTCTCAGAGCTTTCAACCTCTACAGTTTGAAGATTATTATCTACAGCTTCTGCTTGCAGCTATTTCAAGTAATAATATCAAAGTGGTTCTCATCATTACAAAACCCTCTCTTACTTTCTCACCATTGTCCCTTGCAGAACCTGAAGGACAAATCTATTTTCAGTGATATCTATTTTACTCATACTATCTTCTTTACATGAATTTGCATAGGATCACTTGGCTATTGTTTTCTTCATTACTTAAAATTACATTAAAACTTCTGGTTAAAAAATAAAAAAAACACATCTTTTTCAACTGAATACTGGAAAAACAAGGTGGCAATAATTTGACTACATCACCCTGACAACAATGTTTTTATTTTTGTGTGTCATGGTAACGTAACAACATCACATGAGACTTCAGCAAAGCATTGCATTAACTGTTCTACAAGCAGTAAAAATATAGGGAAAACAGGGCTACCAAATCACCTTCTGATAGCAACCACTTTTATTGAATTTATTTTATTCCATACCTCAACTTCCAAAATTACACCTCAACAAGACAAATCCTGAGTCAGTCCTTAGAGTTAAACATGTACGGACATTGATAAATTGTTCTTGGCTGTGTTTCAAAGATAAGCTTCTCTCTCTCCTTTGCAGACTGACTTCATCTATAGCCTGTCTCCCACCACTGATCTCCAATAAGTGACAAAATAATGGGGAACGGTCTTTGTTTCACCTAGGGCTTTCACACATGGAGATCATGAGGCAAAATCACTGCTATCAAGGACATATTAGACTGCAGAGCCAGATAGCACTGGTTGCTGAGGAGGATGATTTGCATCCTGGGGTCCATGACCTGCAGCAGCACAGGCTCTGCTGGGCTTAAGCCGTGGGGTTTGGTAAGGCAGCAGAAATAGGGAGATATCAGAAAGACACCAGGGATGAGGCTGGGAAACTTGCCAATTTGAGAAGCATGTTGTCTGTGTCTTATGTTGCTGTACCACAGATATGGCAAAACATGTGAGTCCTCCCTGCCATGCTGAATTACTGCCTCAAATTAAAAGCAAAAAACACTTTCTAACTTTTCTGTGATTCTTCATTTTTTACATACTTCAGCACTGTAGGCCAGCCTTTTGTCATTTAGGTGCTTGACATCTATGAGGCCTGATCCCTGGGATAGGCAATAATCACCACAGGACAGGCAAAAGACACGAGCAGCAATGTCCAGTGAAAAGAAGCAGCCCCACATCTCTATAAACTCCTCTCTAAACTCTTTCTCTTAATCTGCAGCTCTGTGAGGTGATTGAATTATGTTTGGTAAAATACTGTTTATCTCCCAGAACAACTATCAACTGTGGCTAGTAAAAGATGAGATGATGCTCTTTGCTTCAAGGAGTGGGACATGTTCACAAAATAGTTGTGGTTAAGAAAAGCCCAGACAGCATCCTACACTGATGTTTAGGGCCTACTGGTTTAATGACATCCTCTCCTGAAGGAGCAACCTTCTCTGTTGTGACCTTGTCATGGGAGTGGGAGAGAAGTGAGGGGGGAAAGGTAAAAATGCAGGCATGTTCTTGGGGCAAGGAAACAGGAGAAAGAGGGAGAAAGAAACAAACTAAGGAAAAATTAACACAGAGAAGCTGAAAGTGTTGGGCTTTGTCTGTGCTCACCTCATTTGTGGTATTTAGACTCCATAGCTATAAACTATATAAAAGAGAAGCAGTTTCTAGAAATTTGCAGAAGAACAGGGCTAAGGGATTTACTGAAGCACAAAGCAGATTCTGCAAAACCAAATCAGAGGTTAAATGGGGCATGTTCAAAGAAGTCCAGTACAGAAACAAAAAGAAGTCAGGATCTCACTGAAACATAAGAATTAGGACTAGGACAGTGCGAAGGTCTCTAAGGAAAACTCAGGGTAAATTACAACTCAAAGAAAGACATTCAATTATCCTAACATTTAAATTAATAAAAAGAAACTCAATGATAGCTATTTTGAACAATAGTCACCATGTATCTATTGCATCCAGAGATGTTTTCAGAGAGGTAGCTGATAAGCAGATAAACTTCTAGTTAGTCATAATAAATAATAATCTGGAAACAAGGTCTTTTTTTTTTTTTTTTTTTCTATATAAAAGCAATAGTACCAATATTTTCTCTGGTCATTGTATTTATACACATTACATTTTATATACAAAGTGACAGGTATTTCAAGCAAATAAACCCCAAACTCAGAACAAACTGTTTAACAGCAATTACAACAATTGTTGTTTCAGCAACAGTGGAAGGTAAGTAAGAGGCAAAAGAAAAGTCATAGTTCCATTCAAAATTTATCTTATCTTAAAGATAAATAAAAGCATAGAGATGTACACTTTGAAATATCTTTTTCTTTTACCATATTCTCAATTCATCACATTGCTAGGTTTCATGTTTATATCAGAATGATATTTATCACCACTTCTCCCTAGGATGCTGAAAGATACCTATTTTCCTAAGGATGCTGAAAGATACCTATTTTCCTACAGCAGGCTATACACTAGGAAGTCAGAGGCTGCATTTTTCTTACCTACAGTAATGGTCAAACCACTGCCCTGTTCAGTTCTGGTGACCAGGCTTTAAAAGAAAAGATGTCAGAGTTGGAAAGCATGCAACAATGATTATTCGTCATCTGAAAATCATGCCTTGCAATGAAACACTAAATGAAGACCACTGTCTTTCAAGGTCAGAGGTAACTTAACCTTGTGTCTCCAGATAATAACCTGTAGTTAGCTACAAGAGGATGTTACCAATGTCAACAAGCTCTTTTATCTAGCAGTGCAAGCATTTAATGAAATCAGGTGGCTGTAATCTGAAGGCAGTAATATTCAAACTGGAAGTATGAGCAGATTTTACCACGGATGGCAACTACTACTGGAACAGGTAAGAAATGAACAAATAACTTTAACATGTTGAATTTTCTTTTCTATTTTTTGGTGCAGTCCCATAAAGGCAGGCCATCCATGACATCACTGTTTTAGAGTCAGTAACAAAAGTTCAGACAGTCAGTGATAGTATGATTCTTGCCCTTTAAAAAAAGACATAAATTGAGTTTCTGAAGCCCAGTTGCAACTATATATCAGTAGTTACTACTTTATCAGTTATGACTAAGTTAATACTAGTGCAAAATGACATATAAGATTGCTCTTGATTTGTTCTTACACATTTACTAGCTATAAATGAGTGGGAAGCACAAGATACTTAAAATTTCAAAGTTTAAGGCTGTAATACTGATTTAGGTTAATCGCAGTTTGATCATTTATTTATGAAAAGCTGAAGTAAAACAGAAGCATAAAAATATATTTCATAAGAGTTATGTATGGTTAATACTTCATCTTTCACCTAGTTTTGGTATTAGGCATTGCTGCGTGCATATTATGAGTGCCCAAGACACTGACATTTAAATGATCTCTCTAAAAGGTCAGATAATGCTTGCTCAAATGAGACAATAGCTATGCCTTTGAAAAATCAGATGTCATCTAACACTACCCTGTTTATGAACACCCCACCATAAAAGAATGCACAGGACTTCACTGCCATGCTGTGAAAATTGTGCATTGCTTTTAATTTTTCTATTTATCCGAGAGGCCTGTCCTTATATTTCCATGAACAAGGGATTCCATTTGCTATTAGCTACTCTGGTGCATACTGCAGTCAAGCAATTGTAAACAAAATATAAATCAACTAACATTCAGGACTCAGAATAATACTCTGCAATCCCTCCTTTGCCATTTTTACCTGAATAGCAAATTTTACTTCTGCAATTAAACACTGGGAGACAAAACCTGAAAGGCTCTTCCAGGTTGTCACTTCCAAAACCCTCAGATTGGTTGGCTATTTCCAAGCTAAATTTATCTTTATTGCACTTATGTAAGTGCCAGCTTTGTCCTTTTCTTCTTCTCCCAAGTTTGCTTCCTGCAGTACTTCTGAAAAGATGCTGTATCTGCTCTCAGCATCCGTTTTATTACACTAAACAAGCCAAGTTGTCTTGGCCCTCAGTAAGAAATGTCCTCTTTTCCCCTGACTGTCCTGTAGCTGTTCCCTGAACACAGTCCAAGAAAGATGTGTTTGCTCCGTACTGTTGGGACCAGAACTGTACAAAGTATTCCAGAAAAGATGCAACTACTGCCTCACATGTCTTATGCCTAATACACCAGAAATTTTCTTCTCCCCTCTTTGCTAACCATTTAACAGCAAATGTTTTTGTTATTAATCTCTACATGAGTGACCTCTTTGCTCTTTTTGGGCTGTTGTATTTCACTGCAAATCAATTCTCTGGTGCTCAAGGTTACCCAGTTCTCTCTGATACTCTGAATTTCCCATTCATGAGCAATGCACTTCAGCTCTATGTGTGCAGCAAAAGTCATTAAAATGCTACTCTGACAGACTATGCTCTGGTCCCTAAAAAACCCCCTGAAAATAAACCCAATCATAAGGCCATAAGAATACTCCCTTTAGCATTACAGCACACTGGCTCCCCTCTGACTGCCTCGTGGCTCTTTTATTAATTGCCATCTCCTCCAGTCTAAGTGATTTGTTTCCTGCGTGGCACTGGGTGAGATGCTCCTCTGATGTCCAATTAGGTTTGCTATACAGCATTTACTTCCTTTCCAGACTACCCTCCAGTTTGTCATGAGCTCCTTTGATAAAAAAGATGTGGAGTTTTTTTCTGTTTTCTTGTATCCACCTTCTCTGCTGACAAGTGCCCAGTAAGCTTTGTAGGTCAGACTACTGAGCATGCAGTTGCCCTGGCCACTCTCCTGCCATTGATGTTATAGACTGCCACTGCATTTGCCATTTCCAGGTGAGCCCTAGCTTACCCTATTGCTACCCAGGGATGCAAGCAGGTGCATTAAGCTAAGACTAAGGCTGCTCCCTTTATATTACTATTGCATAGAAAGGGACACTTGCTTTCAGCAGTCACTCTTTGTTTCTTAGGGTTTACAGTGCTCATCTCTTGGCACTGACAGTGGAGGGTGCTGAAGGCAACCGGGCTCCTTGCTCACCTTGGTTCAGTATCTAAACATACCTGGGCCACAGTGTCAGCCCATTTTGCAGAGCTTGCTGGTCCCCTGTGATGGCCCATGCCACCTCTGCCAGGATGCTGGGGAATGGACATCAAGAGGAGTCCCGGTCAGCGCAATGCTGCACATCCAAATGGTGCTGGGGAGTCGCCAGTTGGAAAAGCACTTGGGAGGAGTGACCCCAGGAGCCATAAACTTGCTCCCAGGTCAGAGTCCAGTGTCCTTGAGAGCACTCTGGTGAACCTCTGGCACGCTGACTGACAGGCTTTTGGAAGCAGCTTCCCTGGTAATAGGCCAATCTGTCCTGAGTAAAACTGAAAAAGCTGACACTTCACTTGACAGGCAGTGGCCAGGTGAGCAAAAAAGTCTTTTAGAGTTAACAGAAGGCAGTGACAGCTGGTTATTTCAGGTCCTTCTTCTTGGTGTGACTCATACCAATAACGGGAATGTACTGAGAGGCCCCCCATTACTAGAGGTAGAAGGAAAACTATTAATGAAAGAAAACCTCCTAGGAGCTAGTTATTCATTTTCTGTCTTCTTTCCACTTAGGTTTCTCTCTATTATAGATTTAAGCATGCTCCATAATCAGTGGAAAATGATAATTAACAAATACAGCCTAATTTTCTTTAATATTCCAAATTTTCTTTTGTTCTAGTAGGAGGATCTGTTAAGTGCTCTGACATGCACACTCACGTTTTCAGATGTGATTTGGGAGAAACACAGGAGGAATAATAATAATAATGAAAAACTCTAATGGAGCTAAGCAAATTTAATTCCAAAGCTGAGGACACAGTGTAAAAAGGTACCGGTAAGGGACATTAGCTGTCCTAGCAGCAATCCCAGCCTATTGATTTTTTGTGAAAGATCCATTTGTTTTTGAGCTCTCTCCCAGAGGATGCCGTTTAATTCTGCAGTAAGCATGCAGAAGGAGCATGTGTTATGTTTCACAGATAATGCAGAGCAAAACAATTTGTTCACCCTCCTCCTTTGACTGTAAGGCATTGCGTTTTCTAGGACAACAAAAAAGGACTGCCTTACAAACCTTCTATGATGATAACAATAATCACAAAAATAGCAAGAATGCACAATCTCTGAAGAGCACAAGAACCATTTTCTCTTAGCTTTTCCAGGTTTTTGATGGGATCAAAAGCAGCTGATTTATTGCAAACAGCATGGGATACTGCTTATTGGGAATTTCTTTTGAGTTTCATCAAACTGCTAGAGTAAGGAAAAGAAAACTATTCAGATTGGACTTCCAGCCCCAGTTCTATTCCTAAAAAATGCTACTGCTGTTAAAGCTAACTACTAGTGCCTTAGAACAGTCACGCTTCTCATTTCTCTTATGCATTATTCTTACAAGTATCAATTAGAAGTAACCCTATGAATGAAGACTAGGTAAAAAGAAAACATCTTACATTTGCCACATTTTTGTAAACAATCTGACTAAACCATGTCATCAGTTTTGGGATAAGCTTACCAAAAGCCAGCCTGGGAACCCCTTCGAAACACCAAACTGAGACCACTATCTCAGGACCAGGAAGGTGTGTATTGGGTCACAATTAGTGTGTGACACTTTTTATTTAAATTCTGACTAAATATATTCATAACCAAATAGCCTAAGGATGGCTGTAGAATTATAATAGGCTGAACAGTTTTCAAGCCATGGAAATCAAAAGGAACAGGTTATTTCAGTTTTATACTAATGACCTGGAAAATGTCACAGAAGTTAACGCTGGGAAAAAAAAAAAAAAGAAAGTTGGAAAAAAATAATATTTGTAAACACCCTTTAATAAAAAGAAATATGTTGGGACTACCAGAGGTCAGAAGCAGGGTAAGGAAAGAAAAATAAGCTTTCATTTAGAAGAATGTAAATGGAGAAAAAGATACAAGCCACAAACTATTTGATGGCACACATGGACTCAAAAAGGAACTTGTGCCAAGAGACTGGGCTGAGCGAAGAAGAAAAACATGAAACTAATCTGGAACGTGACACGGTGGCATGGCATGCAGGACGATTTATGCCTGCAAACGCAGAGTCTCCTGCAGGGCATGGGGAGGGGAGATGCTTTCCCCATACCAAGGGGATACCACACCACCACAAATCACCAGGGGAGCAGGGGACCACGGGCAGAGTTGAGGCCTCTCTTCCCTTGTAAGGATGTGTGAGCATCGGCATGTCTTCATCACCTTCCCACGAGTGCAGAACAGGGTTGTGCTCAGAAGAGAACAAGGTCTGTGGGTGCAAGTGGCTTCTCTGGATACTGAAGATGGGTATTCTCCAGACAACAGGCACAGCCAGTTATTTTTAAACTACTTGGGTGTAATGTCAGTATCAATAACAATTGCAAGAGGTAGCTTCATACCCCATCTATGAAGATGACAAGGTGGCACCAAACCCATGCCATCCTGGCCTCACAGTGCTGGTCTGTTCAGGCCAGGTTTTTAGACTCCATCAGCAACGCAAACTTACAAGGAGAAAACACAGGGAGAATGCTCTTGCATGCTCTGGCAGAAAGACTTTGTTCTGTCGTTCAAAAACTGCAAGTCGTTCCTGAACACCAGACAGCATTTTTAATGTACCAGACCTACAAACTGATGCCTTTTCACTGCTGGTTTTAACACAGCCCTCCTGACCAACCTGTCCATCTTTGTTCAGGATGACAAACCCTGCTGGACAGTTGCTGCATCATCAGAAGACCAGAAGCTGTGCAATCCTCCAGATTTCAGCTGCTGGCATTCTAAGCATTTTCTCTGCTTTTAATCTATTTCTTAATGCACCTGGAAAATGTACCTGAACCAGAATTGAGCTAGCAATGCCAGCACACAAAGTTGCTGCTAAGGTGGGAAAGCAGAGTGTTTACTTTCACATATTTCTCATGGAGATAAATTACATATATAGGGAGCAGTGTATCCTATTTTCTGCTGCCTTATATCTGCCCCGACTGCTCTTTTTTTTTTCCCTTCAGAGTTTGGTAATACTGTATAAACTCATGCATATGGAGAAAAGGGGTGGAAAGCCTGAATAAGAATATGACCGATATATCCAGGCCTTTCACTAACCATGAGCATAAGAAAGCACATAGGACCTTATGTTCATCATGCCTGCCTAGAAGACAGGCAGTTCAGATCTAATATGGACATGTAGTGCAATGCACATGTTGACATAAAGATCTCATTTCCAGTCAGGTGCAAAAGTTTCACTTTATCTGTAAAAACAGCAATTGCTTTCTGTTTGCTTTAGGTACCCATACCTACACAGTATTCCCAATTTCTGTTCAATTGTAGAGAAAGCAGAGTTTTCAGCAGCCTGTATTTCCATCACTAGCAGCCTCTTCAGTATGCAACACAAACCATATGGAGCAGTCAAACTACCTGTCTTCATAGCATCCAGGTTCTTCCAGACATTTTTTTGTTTCAAGTTTATTGACCAGACTTTGGTGTGAGATAAATTTTTGTGGCCCAAAGGTGGTTGTTTTACCCTGCCTTAAAGCAGTTGAAAAATTAGATTCATTCTTTCTAGGCTGTTTTCCCAAGTTTAACGGTTTGTTTGTTCTTTCTATTTTTTTTCTCAAAGATAAGATTCTCTTTTAAAATTACTTGTAATTCTGCAAACATTGAACCTCAGGGCTCACAGATGCCATTAACTGTCATGCACAGTGCTGCCAAGCAGTGACGACAAAATGAAAGAAAAGACTGACTTTCGTGGAAGACATTTTGGGCTACATCTGTATTAGTAAATAAAATGAGGTAGAGATTGATCAGATATGGTATGACTCATGTCCTAGGACATAACTGTTACCCTGCAAAACACAGTGGCCACAACAAACTGCATATTGGAAACAGCCTGAGGCCCATGCTGGCCCCAAACGAGCTGTGCTAAAAATGTGAGAGCGCAAACAACCCTGTGTCCATGTTTTGGCTGACATCTAGCCTGTTTAAGTCTTTACTGACAATGTGGGATACACAGACTTCTTTATTAGAGGGTCTGATCATGCAAGAGCTTATATTTATGACTCATTATATGATTGATGGTTGGACAACAATGGTGCCTACAATCAAGAACATGCAATGAGACAACACGGTGCCCAATTCCTACAGTCCAAGGGAAACTTTCATTACAGAATATTTCTCACCACACATTACCTAGGAATACATCAGGACACAAATATTGATTAAAAGGAAGCATTTTTATGGATGTCAAGATCAGAAGTATCATTAAAAGAAAAGGCTTCTGCAGCTTAAGAAAAGAAGGGAACTTGCAACAATTTGTACAATTAAAATATTTCCCCAAACAAACATATTAAAGTGAAAAAAAACCTGTTGTCAAGGGTCACAGAAAAAATGAATGTTACATGATTCTGCTGAAAATGATCTGACAAGATACAAAAATTCCACAGATCTAAAAATTATTTTTAGCTTTCAGTGTTGCAGACGAGTTGCAAAATCTGACCCTGTGTAGTTGCAGTCTCAGACCTTCTCTAATTAAGCACTGACTGGTCATCAAACTGACAACGGAGGAAAACAGAACTGCATTTTTCTTGGTATTACAAGAGATAGGAAATGTGATAGATTTTTTTGGCATGGCATGTATGTTCAAAATCAGTTCAACATGGAGAGAGATGTGTGGGTTGAAAAAGAGAGAAGGGGTTGTTAGCAAAGGATTATGGTAACAACACAGGCACTGGGTTTGAGGAGGTGTTCAGTTCAGGAACACAAAGTTCAGTACCAGGCAGGGGCTTATTTTATGGAACAGTGTCATTTAATCAAAAATTTTCTCGTAAGATTTATTTTACCAAGTCTAAAGTGACAGGAACCCTGCAACTAATAAAAGATGTGTGTGTGAATATGCATGTGTAAGGGAAAAACAGAAACACTCTGTGACATATCTGTCATCTGTGTTATTATGAAGATATGCATGGGCTTTATCAAGTACTCAAAGCAAAACAGAAGGTCATAAATTTAATAAAGATGTATGCATAGAAAATCAGATTTATACAGTGCCATGACTGACTTTGGAAATGTGGTATATAGCATGAAGGTCATTGAAGCTAGAAGCAATGTGCTGAGCACAATGCGCCAGCCTGCAAGCACACCAGCTTCTCCAGCAGGAAGGAAGGACGTTACCGGGAGACCTGTGACTAGAACTGCAGGTCAGAATAAGACTAAGAATTGTTACAAGGAAGTGTAGAGATCCCAAGAGTTCCAGTTATGATGTTCCCCAAGGAGGAGGGGAGGGATGAGAATAGCTACCGGCCTTCTCCCACCCACCAAACCAGTTGCAAGTGGCTCAGTGTGATCTGAAGCCAATTTTTACTGTTTCATCTTCCAGGTTTGGAATCTGGGATTGCTGTTCTCCATTTTATAATCATACAATTTCTTAAACTACAGAGGACCTCAGGTAAGTCTGGCAGACACAAAGAAAGCAAGCATCCAAATATAAGAGCGCAGCAGACAAACATTTTTTTTTTCATCATTCTCAGTTTGGCTGTGCAGCCCACCCCACTGGCACAGTGTCCCAGAGTGCAAGCAGAAACACCAGCGTGCCTCTGCAGCATACTTTAGAAGTTAATCTTGTGGCATTTTACAAAGGCTCGTTGTGCCTGTCTTTGAGGTGGGAAGACCTGAGGCTGTGAGAATGTGTCAGGGCAAGCAGTGGTGGAGCCTGGCCAGGAGTCATTGCTTCGAGCCAGCACCCTCCCTGAGGCCATGATGCTGTGTCCAGACCCACAGGCAATGCAACAGCAGGCACAGCCATCTTCACTGAGGACATGGAAAAATCACAAATACTATCACAACCCAGAAAGGGGAAAAATCAGCCTAGAAAATGGCAAACTAATGTGTTCCTAAATTACATGCTGAGCAGAAGGAGGAACCTGGGAAAATAGGGAGCTCAAAGACGGACTGAGCTAACAAGCACATTAGAAGACACATTCCCAGAGTTAGGGAAGTCAAGCTGGCCACCACCATATAGACTTGCCTAAGCAGGGTACCGTGGCAGGTGACACTCCACCCATAAGCCAGCCCTGATGATGCTTGAACCACCAGATTCACTTCTCTTCATTACCATTAAGACATTGTAAAAAAGTTGGGAAAATTTGAGGGAATTTTGAAAAGGACATAAAAAACTGAGGGGACTGAATAGGCTGAATTTTTGGTAAAGATTAAAAGCTAAATATGGACATCGATGCTTGACTAAGCAATAAGCAAAGAAGTGTGAGAGCCCTCTGCAAATATCTGAAGGAGATAGACACCCACGATAAAGAGAACAGACTTCTTTATCATAAATTAGGAAGGACTATAATTGCAGGCAATGGTACGGCATTAAAAAAAGGAAAAAAACTGATTATCAAAGAAAAAATGTCTTTCCAACAGTGATTTATTAGTCCATGGTTTAGTCTCCCATGAGGTATGCTCCTATGCTTGTTATATTTAAAAATTATACTAGATGAACAACCAATGAATTTACAATACAGAAAATCCTTGTCCTTAGAGAAAAATGGGCTGAATGACCTCATATCTTTAAATTATCAGATTACAGGTTTGGCTGCATTACACATTACTGAACAACAACAACAAAAAAGTCTACACCCCCCCCCTAAATTTAGACTCAGAAATCTTAAAATAATCAGTATCATTTGATCCAGGTGTGCAAGCATTTTCCAGGAGTTACAGTTGTTGCAAGAAGCAAGGCAAAGATCTATTCTGTAAGCAATTAAACATGCCTTATACACAATGCATTTTTTCCCCCAGCTTGCCAAGAATGACAAAAATCACACTGAACAGTGCTAAGGTTGAAACAGACCCTGCAACCCGAACTTGGGCTAGAACAGTACAAGAGCAGCATTGTGCTGCCAGGCTTTGTAAGATAACAGCACATAGTCAAATAAATAATATTTGTGGAATACAAAATATGAAGTTGAGCCTAGGAGTCCACCTCTCCACAAGACTGTGAAGACATGCAATTCTTGTTTTGATTTAAAAGACAACTTGCAACCAACACCTGCTGTGATGGGTTTTCACAAGTTCCTCAGTGCAGGTTGGAAGTCTAGCATGTTTCAATTCACCAGTCGCTTCCTCTGGAAGTCTGTCAGAAGAAAATTCTGAAAGGAGACTGACTTCCTACTCTTCTCCAACACAGTTGGCACACATTAAAGTTAAGCTGCACCTTCGGCTTTTGTGGAAAATCTAGAGCAGAGACTGCTCAACAGGGACAGGGCCTGGGAAGAACAGACCATTTCCTCCTCCCTTGTGGCCACGGTGGTAGGGGGGACCAGCCTTGCCACACTGCAGCACCAGGAGTTAACTAACACCTCTTTGCAGCATTGTAATACAACCTTAGCGTCTAATTAACCTTTCTACAGAATCAAACATGGCAACTCTGTTCTCCCTACAAATCTGTCATCTATAATTAGATCTCTATAAATCACCCTCCAGAGTCACAAACCAAAATAAAAGGTAAATTCTTCATATATTATCATAATTTCACATGCTAACATTGTTCAGCTGTTGTTAAAGCAGAACTAAAGGACAGAATATGGATTTACAGAGATAGCATTACATCCTCAAGACATCGATCTAAAATAGTCCCACTTTTCAAACAAATAATGAGATAGGTTAATGAGTGTTGTTAAAAAAGTCTGACAGCGTAAACTCACTTCATGTTCATAGACAATGATGTGTGGTTTAAGGTAAACTTACATGAGAATGGTTGGTTTTAACCTTCCTCTTTGGTGTAGACACAGAGAGGTCCACACATCTACCAGCAGCACTGATGTGGTGGGCATGTCCTGTTTGCCACTGTATTTCCCACCTTTCCTTGTGCCCTCCTAATGGTCAACCCTAAGCAGACAAATTAGCTACAAGGTCTTTCTATGTCTTCTAACAGGACCTGCTATTGGTTTGTCCCTATTGCAGTGTTGAAATATCATGTCCAAGCTATTGATATTTTCTGTTTGGTTACACAGAAATGGGAAACAAAGTCAGGGAACAGGATGGCCTTTGCCCTCTCCCAGATTATGCTCATTATGGCACAGAAAATACACCCTTTCACTTCACGCATTACAATTTGCCGTGCTGGATCCATCCTAACTTTCTGCTACCTATACATGTTTAATGTTAATTAAGAATATTTCTTTTTGGATACCCTGAAAAAGCTGTCCAACATACCTGGTAAGTAGCATTAATGTTTTTAAGACTGGCAAGCTCTAAAAAAAGCCTGAAATAATAAATCCTTTTTAAAATTAATTGATTTGCTCAGAGTAGTTTTAATACAAAAATATCCTGAATATCCTCCATCCATTCTTTAACCACCACTCATTCACAAGTCTTCCAAACTGTTAGGAGTCATCGATTTATTTATCTAATTATCAATTGTTACTTAAGATTTTTCCAACAAATTTCAGGATGTGTTTCATTTCCTACTTGTCCAGTAGTACAATTTTGCTACTGACCAGTAATCCATGAACTCTAGCTCACTGGAAGTCTACTTGTAGCGTACTCTGTGGGTTTTTTTTTTACCAGAGATTTCTTGACTCTAACTGATATTTGAAGAACAATGAAAAGATCAGCCTTCATACAGGGGTTTTATGTATCCAGCTATTCTAGGACTAGAAACTTATTATGCACCTGGAAGCAGCATGGACATGCAAGCTGAAGGAACAAACAACTCACCATGAATCTTCACACATCCCCTCACTAAGTTAAGTACAGTGACCAGTTGCTATGAGATTGAGATTCCCTTCATTCATTTAACTAAAAAATCAAAGTCACTATTCTGCCAGTACTGCACATTTCCCAACAACAGCAACATTCCTGTGGCCCTTATCTGCTATTCCTACATGTTATGTAGCTGTTTGATGTTATTAGTAATATGGTTGAATGCTTCTTGGAATTTGCATCTTCCAATTTGCTTTTGCTGTGTTTTGCAAGAAATCCTCTTGATGCTGAATAAGGCTTTTGAGCTTCTACAAAGAATAAATTATGATTTTTTTTTTTTTTTTGGTCTAACGGGGTTAACCCTCTTGTACTACACACGGTGGTCTTTTTCTGCTTTCGTCTTTGTATCTCTAACTTACCTTGGAAAAGCAGGAAATTCCTCTGGGTCACTGATTTCCTCAGGAATTCTTAAAACAGGTAAGTACTGCCAGCAGGAAAGTCTAAAAGTTCAAAAGCTAAAGCCGTACTAAATGAACAATGCCTCCAAGACTTGTTGGAGTCAACTATTTGGGACAGGATACTGGATTTTAAAATAACATGCTTGTGTTTGTATAACTCTTTGAAGACGTTAAGTGTTACATTTTCTTGTCCTTGGCCACTGCCACGAGTTTGGTGAATTCTTAAACTGTGCGTAACAAACTACTGGATTAAAGACGTAGCATTTTCAACAGGAATTGGATATCAACAGGATTGCTGTTATGTTAAGACAGATTGATGACAATGTCCTGCAAAGGAGCCACACTTTAACTGAGCTGTCAACAAATCAGGGATGGAGGAGAGCAAATGGCCAGTTCTCCACCATGCTGTTCAAACAAAAAAACTGCCAGGCACACATACTTGCAGCTGGGAAAACACAGACACTGAGGTCTATTTTCCGTTCTGATTAAAACAATTGTTTTATCAGTTGAAGTCTGACAGCTTCCAGAAGCTTCTGTGTGCTTACTGGGTCCTGCTACTTCTGGTTTTGGTATCTTCCTTGCCAGAAGGTCTGCATTTGCGTGGCCATAACTCAACTCCTCACTCATGTTCTCAGCTGACTCTTTTCACTTTTGAAACATCCCCAAACCCAGCCCTACTGCTCCTCAAGTTCACAGTCAGAGGTTTTGTTGACAGAGGGTGGTGTAGTGAAAGGGCCCTGCGTTTGCCTTGCTGTGTACCCCATCCACACCTGCCCTCCCTCCTCTCCTAGACCCAGTCTTTCCTATTTCATGTCCACTGCCTGTTTAAAATCTCCAGTTCATTTGCCTCTTTTCCTTCCTAACCATGCTGCCACAACTCCTCTGGTTTACACAAATCCCTCCTTCCCTTCATTCCCTTGTTAAAAATGTTTCCTTAATTGCCACTCACCCCTCCCAGTCCAACTCAAACTGCTTTCATGTTCCTGTAAGGAACAAGTGGCACACTGACATCTCCCTGGTAAAGAGGGAAGGCTTTTTCTTCCTCATCTTTCATAATGTGTTTGCTAAGCTTGATATTGTCAGTCACACACTCTCTGTCCTTTATTTTTTTTTATTTTTTCCTTTCAGCTTTCAAGAATATTTGCTTATTTGGGACTTCTTCTGCCTCTGTTTTGGTGTTTCTGCTTCCTTCTTTCTCTCTGTAGACTTGACTCTTCCACCATGTGTGCTTGCCTTACTCACAATTACCTTTATTCCTGAGCTTGGACCATACATAACTCTTCTCCCTTGTCTCTGCTGCTGCTGCTGTTCATTGCCATTCCTGGATGATCCTCTATCAGTCCTTCCCTCTAGTACTTGTAGCAACCTCTGATGCCAAGCTTGTAAGTGATTCCTCTTCTCCCTGAAGCCTAATTTTATTCACCACTCTCTTACCAGTGTCATTTCTGACTTACAACTGGCTTTAGAAATTAGGACACGAGACAGGGAGACTCCTAATGAAATTTATAGTTCAGAGTCACATAGTAGAAGTATTGGGACCAATCTTTGTGTCTGAGACAACAAGAGTAAACATGGAAGGAACATCAAATCTTTAGAAGTGATCTGCCAAGAGAAGGAATACATTATACCATAATCCAGGGAAAACTGGGAGTAGATGAAGTCTGGGAAAACTGAAGTGTGGGGATAGGTCAGGTCATAGCTTTGGCTGAAGTCTCCAGCCTCCCTCTGACTCAGATGCTGCCTTCAGCTGGTGGGTCTCAGGCTTGAAAACCTGCAAAGTTTTCCACCAGAGGAGATGGGGTGGGTGGGACTTAGGCAGTAAAGGTTTAGGGTTTTGGAAGGTGTGATAGGATGTTGGAGGGAGAAATAGCTGTTGGTTAGATGCAAATATTGGAATGAATCTTTTAATTACGAATTTTGGCTGCCCCTGGAGCGGCCAACGATGTCTGTGAAACCACTTGCCCAGGCATGCCTTCTCAACCCCAGTACGGTGTTTCCTTATTGCCGACCTACCTGACCCCCAGTTTTGCTTCTTTTGTATTCTTCACTATCTTTTGTTCTGCTCTGAGTGCTGGGAAAACTGGAACATCATTGCCTACCACACTGCTTGACTTGTTTACCACACTACCTTCCTTTCTTAATCAAACCCTGACGAAGGACAGGTTAGGTCCTGTAAGGTGAATTAAGCATCAGATTAAGACTTGCTAGATTCTCCGGAACCTTCATTAAATGGAAAGGATTCCTCCTCCCCATACAAGACTACTCTGAGACGCTCCACATCTCCAGATGCACTGAGGCACAATCTCTCTTTTTAACATGCTGTCATTTTATGTTGCTTTTTAAAATATTACAAAACCTTCCAAGGTAAAAAAAAAAAAAAAGAAAAAAAAAAAAGGAAATGTGCATAAATAATCTCTTAAATCCTCTACTTATGTAAAGTTGGAGAAGGAATGTTAAAGATTTTGAGCAAGTTTCATATAATTAGAAAGGACTTAATTACTTCTCTCCTGAAAGATGAACCTCTGGCTGATAATTTTATGACGATGGTATGCCTTGAGCAAAACACAGAGAAAACTTTTCTGCCAGAACTTAAGAAAATAGAACTTTCATCATATAGATACAGAGTTTTTCACGAGTTGCATTCATAAAAAATCTTTGCTGTCTAGCATAGACAGGCAATCAAAACTGAAATCAGAGAGAGTAGCAGAAGAACAACTGATAAAGCTTCCACGTGTAAGTTCGTGCTTCTTCATCATGAGATCTATTTCATGTTCAACCACTTTATTAACCAAGACATTCCCCTCCACCCCATTCCTCTCCTTTCCTACCCCTAGCAATTTACTGGGATGCTTTCTGTGGATTATCTAAAAGCAGGGAAGGTATTCATGCACCATTACCATGCCTGTTGTCACATGAGATTTCAAGCAGAATATTTTGTCTTGGAGACATAAAAGAAATGTCTGTTCTGTGAAAGAAGTGACAAGGTAAAACAGAAGCACGGTAGCAAAGACTCATGCAGCTTCCAGGCTGGATTCAGCTGTGTGGCCAGTGATAAAGAATTAATCATCCTTTATGGTCTTTATGAATCTGTATTCACACTGGTGGCTCAATCTTTTTGTCATCATGTTAACTCTTACAAGGAAGTTTATTTATTGGCTTATTTTAAAGATCCTTCAGCCTGGTGCTGCACTACTTGTGCAAACAAATCTGGTAAAATACAGAGAGCCAGTTGCTTAATTCAGAGTGACTGTCTGTGAGTACAAGTATCAGGATCAAGTTCTTATTCTGACCCTTTTCTGACTGTGCTTTGAATTTCTGGTGATTTCTTGTGAACTTATTAGGCAAGTATCAAAGAGTTTTAGTATCTGAACTAACTTTGGTCAGTACTGAAATTTTATTAGACAGACTGCGGTGTCTTACACCACTTTGTGACCCATGGTTTGTTTTTTTTTTTTAATCGTATAAACAGTGACCTATATACTGGGTGTTTAGCAGAAAGCTACTTCTCTGAAAAATTCCACATGATGGATCAAAACCCAAAGTTCTCCCCCACCTCCATTCCATTTATTTCTTTATGGTTTCTTCATTTTAAAAATGTCCTTTCAAACAAGCAAAAATTAGTCATGATTTAACACATTGATATATATTTTGACACAGAAGTTTATCGTGGGACAAATACACTTATGTTCTCCTGTTTGGCACCACATTTCCACCACTGTTGGTTTACAATTCCCAAATAAGTAAAGATTGTTCTTAATGCCATGTTTCCTAGTCATGAATTATAAATAAAAGAATGGTAAAAGCACAAACATATGTGTATATATGTAAAAATATGTATCTGTAAATATATGTATTTTAAACTTACATATTTGTGCATATATGCATGTTTGTATGTATACATATACATATGTTCCTAGCCTTTTTGTAGCCCTTGTTTCCAATATTTATTTTAGTCAAAGTTCCAAAACATGTATTTCATTTAGGATTAACAACAACAAAAAAAAATCAGTAAGGCAGTAACAATTTACTGTTATATAACAAGTATGTGCCTTTTAGAATAAACTTAAAATAATGGTTTTAATTAGCAAATGGAATCCAACATTTTCTAGTTGTCTCATTAAAATGAAATTAGATGCAGGATTGAGAATTTTAATTCAAAACATTCACCTCTATTGTTGGAACACATTCCTGAATGCGTTCCTAGATTACTTTAGTAAATGTCCATGCTAATGTACTTGTAAAACATGGGGTCCAATCCTGTTAACATTCCCTTCCAGAATTAGGACATCGGAAGAATTTCACTTCAGAAGAAAAAAGGGGATTGTATAAAATTACTTCAATCAAGCAAAGATTATTTCCATGTGTAACAGTGTAACTTAATTTACATTCCTGCATCTCAAAATAACTGACGCAGCATTTTCAGTAATTACTGAATACTTACTTGCTACACACAAGATTCCTCAGTTGAGGTAACTGCACTGCAAGCAGTGGCAGAATGGAATTTTACATTTGTGGCAATGTGAAATATTTGCATCACCTACTTTAAAGTGTGCAATTCAGTGGCCTTTCTCATGACAGTGCCCTCTAGCAACTGTGTAAGTAACTTAAGATTACTTATCTTCTGTATCACATATTTCTACAGTGTTTGTTGTGAAGCACTATGTCCTTAGAGTAGGAAATTATATAATATGTGAGAAAAAAAGACTGGAATATCTCAGTGCCTTCTATACTGCAAATTAATGTTTCTAAGGCAACTCAATCAAGAAAAGCAAAGAAAAAAAAAAAGAGAAATGAGTATTTTAAGGGGTAATGGCAGGAAGGAATTTCAAACAAATTTGCAGCTAAGTGAGGCTTATGCCTAATAGCTGTCCAGGGCTTGCTCCAGACCATTTTTGATCTAGGTCTGTGAAGCTTGAAGGAAAATACAATTTTTAAAGAGTTTCAAGGGAGACATTTCTCTATGTATCCAACCCGGGCTAAGACAACAAACTGCACAGCTATAACTGGGGGCTTTGAATGTGAAGTGTCTGTAGACACCAGCCACCAGCTGTGCATACTTATCTACTTCTGCACCATCACAGACAGCACAGAGTAGGGATGACTTTTTCCAGCCATATTAGGACACTTTTGACTCTTATTCAACTTGGGATAAGCAGTGGGGCACACTCAGGTCACTAACAAGCTCCTGGAGTCCTGTCCACCTTGGAGCTCCCACCCCAGGAAGTCCTACAGCTTCATGGGGAAAGAGCAGATCGGGGACAGGCAACAGGCAGCAGCATGTTGGATCTGCCCCTGCCCTCCAAAGCCGCCCTCACTGCTCCTCTCAAGCTTTCCTTGTCCCTCAGACCCACAGAGGTGAGAGCAGAGGCAAAGGTGCCAAGAGGCAGAGGACGCAAGGAGAGGAGGAGGAAGATGGAGGGAACCAGACTTGGCAAGCAAAAGTTGCTGAATGCTGTGCTTAGATGGCCAGATTTTATTTCACAGAAGTGCTCCCTTGCCCATTGTCCCTTATCTTATACTGGGACATTTAATTACTCCCACATATCTGTATGGCTTTCAACCTTGTCCTGTTAAAGATCATCCTTGTGGTTTTTTCAGTCTTAATTTTCCAGAGTGACTCTGAATTCTAATCTCAGTGTCTTGACTGACTGAGCCCCTTCTTCTTAAATGGGGTGATTACTTTGCATGCCTTGTTTTACAAGGACAAACATGATTTTCATGGATACAAGTCTAATTTATGTCTTCTTTAGAAAAAGAATCCCTTTTTGCTTTTCTAAATGGTACTGAAATGTGAAGTTAATGCAAAAACACAAGTACATGGAGATAATGAAGTATGCTTCTGCCAAGCTCTGCAGTGCCTCATTTGTGCCTCATGCAGAGTGCTGAACTAAGTAAAAACTTGATCTGCATCAGATGAAGTGAACTTAACTGACTTCCTTGAAGATTCATAAATGAGAAGGCCAGAGAGCAAAGCTGTGAGGCTGTTTGGCTGCATGTGTAACAGGGAGAAATTCACCCAGCCATTCTGGCACCACGCTCAGGAGATGCAGCTAATCAATAAACTCCAGTGAACTCTCCAAATCGCTTGCTTCAGTTTTCTCTGGAAAATTATCAACCAGAATCTGGTATACAAATAAACAACTGCCATGCAGATCCAAACTCCAAGTGTGATGAAAAAGGGAGTTAAAGATTTGCATGTATCTTGTGCTCCATTTTCCAAGAAAGCCCCCAGAAGTAGCCTTGTCTTGAGGAAGGTTACAAAGGAAAAAAAAAAGATGTAGAGGTCTTTCATTTAATCTGATACAAAATACCATATGTTTTTGCATGCTTCATTAATGCTCCCTGGTTTGCCACCTAGAAACGCACAATGAGTTCAACCTTCAGGGGTCAGCAGTGCTCAGCGTATCTATGAACGGAGCTCTACGAGACTGTGGGGACTACTGAGTAAGGGCTGACTGCTGAATATTAATCCTGCAGTTTTAGGTTGGATGGTTTGGAATCTGAAGACTGGCTAAATACATATCATCCCTCATATCATCTTGTAAATGCCACTAATCACCTGTACAGTTCTCAGAAATAAAACAGTATTTCATTCAGAGGGTACCTTGGAGAGTATTCTTCTGAAAAGATTTGCTAGACTGTAAAATTTTGTGTTTACTCATAGTTTTGAAAGTAGATAAATACAGTACCTTTTATTGAGCTTTCTAGTACAAGAAGTCCTGTGTTTTGAGTGATAACATTCATTTTTAGAAAGCCTAATACTATCAGACTAGCAGCTGTACGTGGTCTGGAATAAAGCTTGCTAAATGCAGCAGAGTTTTTGTGGCTGCACTGAAATATGAGCAGTATAAAGAGAGGCTGCTTCACTGTCTCTTTTTTATGCCCAGCGGTCTTTTGTACACTGTTCTGCCTAAATTTTAGATTTAGTAGATTACCTTCAAATTAGAGTAAATTAGAGCTCAGGATTTACCCACAGTGCAATGCCTTACTCCACTAGAAGCCTAACAAGGGAGGTTTAAATGCAAGGGAGCACAATCTTTATAGCTTTAGAGTTGTCTTGTCAATGTGCCGTTTATGGACTCTTTTTAGCATACATAGGCACACATGCATGCAAAGCTGAAAGGTTGAAGTGAAATGACTCAAACGGTGGATCTCTCCTGCAGCATTAACATTACTGCTATTCCAGGCTTTGTGTTAAAGAACAGTGGACTGAATAAAAAGGGAATAAGAAGTGTGATGGATATGAAAATAAAATGATGACATTATAATAAATTAATGCTTACCATTTCCTGAGTGTTTGCAAAATCTGCCCCTTTCAAGCTACACTGTACCATTATAATACTAATCAGGACAATATAAAGCAATACATATTTCTATCAAAATCTACTTAGAGCAATGAGCATTCCTGCTCCCTAAAGACAAAACCAAAATAAAAAAAAGAGGAGGATTTCATCTCAGTGAAACAGTAGTGCCACTGCATATACAAAAAAGCATGTTTACATGTGGTTAAAAATACAGACTGAGCCTTAGCACATTGTCTCATCTAGAATAAACTACTCTGCATCTGTCAGAAACACAGCTGTGACCCCTAAAGGTATCTTTAGTTGACCTCATATAACATAAAAAATAAGTTCATAGAGCAGACACTTCTTTGCTATTTCTGCAGCATCTATCAAGGCACCAGCAGTGCAGCCTCAGTATAGAAAGTGTTAGTGCTTTGGAAACATGTTATTAGTGTAAATCTTGGCCTAGCCTTGACTTTATACTTATTGACAGGATGTCAAAAATACTTTGATCTGTATTAATGTAGTTTCTGGAATGAAAATACTTTCCATCAATTATGTTTAGATCCAATGCAGTTAGCTACACCATCCAGTCTTCAAGTACTGATGCTTTTTTACACTGTCATCTGTTTCTCACCCATGACACAGCTAAGTGACTTACCACAAGGGAGTAACAGATCTTGAATCCAGGTTTAGCCACAAAGTAGTCATCGGATTTGAAGGTTATCTTTATCTGATTTGTTCTTGATGTTATTCTTGGAGGTACCTCCTTGTGTCCACACCACCGTCCTCGTATAACTGTGCTGGTCTCT
This sequence comes from Athene noctua, assembly GCF_965140245.1. Lineage (NCBI taxonomy): Eukaryota > Metazoa > Chordata > Aves > Strigiformes > Strigidae > Athene > Athene noctua. The sequence goes on along the minus strand of NC_134037.1, from coordinate 249,213,741 downwards.
GACACATCTTCCACTTCCACAAAGTCATACCTGCGAACCAGTGTGAAGGATTAGTTTTTGCTAACTGTGGTTACAGAAGATGGCTGCACATAGACAGGAGCACAAAGACAACTGTCCTATTATCTACTGCAAAACATCAGACTAAATATTACAAATGGTGGACATGCTCATGTAGCACACACTAAGCTGCAGCCTACTGCCTGAGTGATCAAATGGCTGAATTTTTGGCTTCTGGAACATGACAGTATTTTCAGACATATTAAAATAGCAATGAGAGGCACTTGCATGTGCTTAGTACACAGTAAGCATACACATGCATTTCATGTGGTGGATAAATAGAGACCTCATAAAATATTATTTTTATTTATTATTATTTAAGGCAGGCTGCTGAAGCTGAGCAGATGCAAGCAGATGTGCGCTTTCTGGTGTTCCCCAAGTCCCTGCAGCAGCAGCCACTGGCTCCTGCCTGCTGCGCCTGTGGGAGGGCTGGAGCCAGGCTGCCGCTGTGCCAGGAGCAAAGGGACACAGGCCAGTGGATGCTGCTGAAAGGTGCTTTTTAGGACCTTCTTTGTAGGTGGCATGGTGCTCCTGGTAGATGGTTTGGAAAGACTCATTCAAGCCTTCACACAGAAAAGGGCAGGCTGGCACTCTGCATGCCACAATGGGGACTCTGCTGTTTATGTGGGTGCTATCCCCAGGGGAAAAGCAAGAGCATATATTACCCTGTGCAAGATCACACCTTGGCTAGGCACCTGTGCCACAGTCATGGTGCCCTGAGCCCAAAGAGTGCTCTGCCAGGAGCAGCAGACACTAAACCCCAGGGATGAGAGGACACAATGACAGCACTCACTGCCACAGCCTGAGTGTTCACTTGCTTGGGTCATTTACTGATCATTTATTGAGCTGGAGAATAAAAAAGGCAGAGAAAAAAGTCCTGATCTCACTACATCTATGAGAAAAACTGCACTTGATACCTGCAGAGACAGAATTAGGCCCTGCACATTGTGGCCGGCAAGGAAGAGGTGGTGACAAGAGGGACAAGTTGAGTGCAGGCAGTGAGAGATGGAGAGCACTGCCATCCTCACAGCATAGTTAAGTCTTAAAGACCTTTGGAGGTCTTTACCAGGGAAGGTTTTATTATCAAAGCATGTCCTCCCTCCAAAGAGGGAGTTTAAGACTGTTAACTGATTCTTACTAGTAACGTGTTCCTCCCCACCCCCAGGTCTGTGGGCCAAGCACCCACATCCCTGCCCACTTGTGGGAGCAGAATAGCTCTGTAAATAACAGACCTGCTTTTCTTTTTCTGCTGAGAGACCATATGAAAAAAATGCAAGTACTATGTGGCTTGAGAATATCAGCACTGCTGCTTTTATATACACCAACCCCCAATTGCACAGAACAGAAAATAACAGATTTGCCACAACCAAATCAGTTAAATCTGCCCAAACTCTGCTGAAACATACATTTTTTGTAACACGACAAAGTTTAGTTCCAGACAGAGGTAAATTTGTCTCCGTCTCTCTCCACTGTCCTTTGCTCCCCCATGGTGATGGACATGGAAGCTGGGCAGAGCTCTGTGCTGCTGCATGAGCACCCACCACTGCCTCCGGGCAGCGTAACAGCCAGTGAACACTTACAGTAACACAAGGGGTTGTAGAGTTTTCAGCATAAGATAACCTTGTAGGCTTTACAATTTCGGGAAGCTGTCCTGACCATTCTTCCCACTTTTTGAGGCCAGGAGCCAGACTAGCTGTTAGCAAAAATGGGGCAAATCCATGGGCTTTCAGAGATTACTTCTGCTTTCAACAGCAGAGGCTTTGCTTCAACAATCACAAAACTAGGTGCAATCTCGGTTGTTTCTGTGCATCCAAGGAGCCTCAGAGGCTGGGTAATTTAATTGCTTTTCAGAATCATCTCTTATCAAGTGCCTGTGGAAATGCTAATGGCACTTCTAGAAAATTCTGTACAACCTTGAATATTTCCCCTCCTTCTGAAACAGCTCAGCTAAAGTACACTTCTCATTCCTCAGCCTGAATGAATTTCAATCAGTTTAGTCTTAATAGAATGCAAATTACAATAATTAGCATTAATGAAAAATTGAATGAAAACACTAGGAAGTTTCTGGAAAAAAAAAGCGTAAAGTCACAAGCAAGTACAAAAGGCAGGTAAGGTGCAGAGGTCCTGAATTACTTGTCCAATATGCACAGCATTCAAGCACATGCTCAGCTCTCAGCATTCATTTCAATTAAAACATGCCTGGTGTCTTTCTAAAGCACCACTGCAGTGATTGTCAGGGACTGAAGTTGCAGAAAGGACCTAGTTTTGAAAAACTTATTGAGCATTAGCAAAAAGTCTGACTATGCACACAACAGGCTTAAAGCCATCACGAGCTGTCTGCCCGAGAATTTCCTCACTCTAGAAGTAATACGCAAATACATGTCTTCCTTACTGCAGAAAAGAATGTGATATTTCTCCAGCTTCTATAGACATTATGGATGATGGAAGGTCTTTGCTTCTCTCTGCATCTTAAATTAGCTGCTCTGGAAAAAGCAAGCGAATTGTATTCCAAGATGGTCCCCAAACTCATAATGCCAGTAACAGCTTGACTTCCCTCATCATACCACCACCTTTAATGGCTTTTGACAGAGAATACTTCATCCTTTTTTTGCACAGTAAATTAGCCCTCCATTTCAAAGTTGCAATGCTTTAAGGTCAGCCACAGTTTATCCACTATGCAAATATTAACAGGCTGCTTCTGTATGCATTAGGCTCTCAATCTGCGAAAGCGTTTGTGGTGCTAGGAGGTAACTGTCGTTACTGACTCTGCTGCTGATCTTGGACCAATAGTACCAGAAAAGAGCAGCAGCTGCCAAGACCATCAAAGCACAGGGAAGGAGAACCAGTTTCAGGCTGCATTCTTTTATTACTAAATGGAAAGCAAACTTCCACAAATGGTTCTCTCTATTGGTAGCACAGAAAATTAACAAAGCAAAACAAGAAAAAAAAAAAAATCCACCCTGTAAAACCCTGCAGAGCTGCCAAACTCTATAAATGCAAATTAATTGACAAAGAAGATAAGATAAGCAGAGACTCGGTGTGCAGAAATCCTAACAACTCAGTTCTCTGCATAGATAAGGTGTAAGTAACAACATGATCAGGCAGAGAGCTGGAAGCTGAGACTTGACATCACAGCACTCTGCCTTTCTGAGCACACGGAAATCCTGAGCCTGATCTCTCCTGCAGAACAGATAGCTGAATAAAAGAAATATGAACAAAAACCGTTGCGGATTTATATTGTTTTAGTGAATGTTGGCAAGATTCCCCTCTGTGTTCTCCTAATGCAAAGCAGTTTATCCACCTGGGTTAATCAGCCAGATCAACTGAGTTTATGGTCACTTTTGCTTAAAAGGGGAAACCCAAGCAACTGGGATATAGTACAGTATACTTTATTAGATATATCAGTAAGCAGAGTACACTGATGTTTGTGGACCTGTATTTAAAAGTTTTAAAATAAACTTTTACAGTGAAGGGTAACAATGAAGATAAACAAATAATTGAAGAACAGTTACATTTTCCAATGCATTTTTATCTGTTCCTCACACCCCAATAAAACATGTACCTACTCACTCACACCTTCCAGAACCTTCCACCTACTAAAAAAGATGATTTTTGCCTGGCTGAAACATGACAGAGGTGATAGAGGACAAAATCCTATTAAAGTAGTACCTGAGTCATTAGGTAGCCGGATTTGAGTGCAGAACTGCCTTGTGTTTAAAATATGATAGTAGTAAAACCTGCCAAAACTGCTTGAAGTCCAGGACAGCTCAATTTATTTATAAACTCAAAGACCAGTTTGGGTTGCAAGGGACCTTGGAGGTCTGTGCTCCAAGCAGGGACATCCTAGACCCAGCCAGAGATACCAGGTTTTGGTTTACAGTCTCATGCCAGCGGTAACATCTTTAAGCTCAAAGGTAGTATTAAGGAGTCCTTTACAAACTTTCACTTGCCACTCACCTGCAGATATCATTTTCAGGCTCCTCCAGTCCAAACTGATTATCAAAAGCCAGCTGGATCCTGGTGCTCTCTGGGGAGTGGAGTCGCCATGTCAGCAGGAGGTTCCTGGGGTAACTGCTGGGGAAGCGAGGACTGTGGACGCAGCCATTCCCTGCCACACTGATGGTCTCTTCTTTTCGGTACAAGTCTGTGAGGTGATTGCTCTCTGTTAGTAGTCACAACTTGTAGAAATTAGTATGTTGTTCCAGTTACAGGAAGGCAAAAAACACAACAATTTATAACACAGCACAGATTTGCATTTAAAGTCCATAAAAAAGTTGGGTCTAGAAGCAGTTATTATGAAATAAGAAGTACAGTGTATTTTCTCTTAATTCAACCACCTATAAACAATAAGAACAACAGTACTCAGTTATATAGACTCTTTATTTTACAATATATATAATTACTTTTACATTGATATTGATTATATAATTTCATTCTCATTGTTTTGGTTTTAATTTAAACTTCAATAAAAGCTGCAAGCCTGAGAACAATGAAGTGAGACAGAATGATGTGAAAAGGTAAGACAGCCCTGTTCCCAAGTTTGTTGCTCTGGGGAGAGATGCTTTAACAAAAGCAGCAATAAAAGACTGTAGAAAAGTGCATGCAATTGAGTCTATTTGTTGTGCTTAAATATTTCCTTCCAGAAGCATACCTTAAGTCACATTTTGATTTTATTTTAATGGTGTGAATCACTTGCTGTCTGTGGATCATTAACACAAATAGCTACTCCATGCTTACACCAATGTAACTGAAGTCTGAAACTGTCCCACCAACAGCAACTTCAAGACAAATAACCAAGTCTTTACTTATTTAAAATTCCACAACTTCTGCCTGAGCAAATACTCAATTGTTCCTAAAGTTTATTTATACCAAGGTAAAGCCTCAGCTGCTGTGAATCCCTGGCTCCAAGGATAACAGGAACTGTGGCAAGACTCAGCTCTCTAAAAGTCAAAATGTGTTCTAAGTTGCGCCATGCATTTGCATTGTCCAGCTGTTACTGATACTGGAATTTGTCTCCCAGCATCAAAGAACTGCAAGCAACTATTTTTTCATGCATTGACAACTTTAGTGTGGTAAATTTCAAGGACCAGAAGGCTCCAAGGCAAGACGCAGATGAAGGCAGGTTTCCTGCCTAGACTCCACAAGGACAGGGAGGTCCAGCAGCACATCCAGCAGCCCCCAGCAGAAGTCCTGTGGAAGCTGTGCTGTCTTGTGGATGGAGCCACTTGGGTGTGGGCAAGCTTTCCCAACATAGCTCGTGGGAGCTACACCCGGACAGGTACTGAGTCAGTCACCCAACTGCAGTGATCAAATCTCTATTTATAGGAACTTGGACACTTGCTTTCATGTAAACACCTGGACTCTCGTGTCCTAATCTGAAACTGGACATCACCTCCAGTACTCTGCTGAATGCCAAGTCAACCTCCAGTTCCACTATAAGCAACAGAAATATAAAACTGATGCCTTCTCCTGAATTTGGCTACTGAGAAAAAGCAAATGGGGGGGATATTTCTCCCACTAAGCCACTCCATGAACACTGGAAATACAAAGCCAAAATAAGCAACCAGCCACAGCCATCTATCATACAGAGTGATCAAAGTTTTCTCTCTTAAATCTAATGTTTGAAGCTTTCTAAGCTCTTTATATAAAAGAAATATATTTGTTTCATAAATGCTTGTGGAAGACAGGAAACCAGAGAAATGGTACAAACTCCATGGTAAGCACATCTATATTTCAGGTTGCTTTTCACTGGTTCCTGGTTGTAAATACCTCGCTGCACATAGCTGTAAGCAAAGCATGGTTGTGTGTCAACAGTTCATTGTACCCCTCTGACAGGGTAATAATTCTAGCTTCCAAAGAACCTGAAACTTAGAAGATAAAATTCTAGGTTTCCTGTAAAAACTATCTCCAAAGATCTATTGTTACATCTTTCTAAGATGCTTTCATTCAAGATGAAATATTCTCACACCCTGAGCCACCCTTTCTAAGCAAATACAGCCCTGACTCCATAGCTCACAAAGTGCAGGATGAGCCAGTTTTGTTTTGTTCTATTCCATTTTGACCAATTTGCATTGGAGAAGTGACAGTTCAGTGAAAATAAAGACCACCCAACTATCAGTTCTGTTGTAATTTTTGTCAGAAACATCTGCACTCAAGTTGTTTTCTATTTTAATTTATTATATTTTTTATCTGGAAAAAAAGAAAAATAAAGACACCTCTGGTTTTTTTCCTTAATCTGGAATGAAACAAAATGTCCAGCCAACACTACTGAGTTCCTACTGAAATGCTGAGGATCTTTGGACTCTGAAAAAACCCAGTATGCCCAAGAGGACAACATATTTCACAGGACTATGTCCAAAATGTCCAAGAAAAGGGATAAAAATAAACCAGTTTTGATGAAAGTAAATTCTGCACTTTTGAATGAACCAACCATTCCCTAAATCAGAACAAACGTTACTGCAGTAAAACATGGCATAACTCATCCTATACCTGAGTACTTTGCTCTTCTTTCTTAGACAGCAAACCCTTGCCATTTTCCCACTGTCAGCACTCATTTCACTGTGTGGTTCAATGTGGTTGATGTTTTTGAGGGAAGGTTCCCTGTGCCAAGCCAATCCTAGTACAGGCTTTAATCTGGAGTTGTTAACTGCTGAGATTCGAGTGCTAGGGACAGTATCTTTTAAATGTGCTTATGTATATACACCCAAACAAAAAAAATCTGTGCAATCTACTGAGCACACGAGCTGAGAAAGTATGTTACCAGTGTTCTTGTACTCCAAGAACATAGGCTCTGCCATGGCTTTTCATTTAACTTATAACTCTGGATCCCACACACCAGGGTGCTCTGCCAGCAAGTCAGTCATAGCTGACCAACATCAGCGCTGAAATGCAGCGGCTGGTGCAGCTCTGCAGTATCCAAGTTGAACAGGTAAATGGAGAAATAAAGCTGCACATATTAAAAAGATTAAAAATCAAAGCACAATGACTTGTTATTTCTATCATGGCAATTCTGTAAAGCCATTATAGAGGAAAGGCTGGAGAGAAGCATGGGGAGACAATATTCAGTATAGTAAAATAGGGGGTATAAAAATATTACAGTATGAAGATATGCCTTTTCCACAAAGAAAGTATGTCTGATGAGAACGGCTGCTGTTCCTATAATTCACATGGGATGAAATGCAAAGCCACTCAGAGCCTTCACCTAGCAATGAAACAGACTCTTCAGGAGCTCTCAAACATCCTGATTCCCTTTCACCTGTCTTCCCACACACTAAATTACAACCTGAAGTGGTGTAGTCAGGACTGGAACCAAAAGCACTAGAGTTTCCTATGGGAATTTTCAGTGTGATTTTGCAGAGTTAACTGGTTTAGACAGACCTGTGAACAAAGTCAACCCGAAGTCGGTCTCTGGAGGTAGGCCCCTAAAAAAATCATCAAGTATCTGGGAAACAGCTTGAGGAGATATGAGCAACTCCTGTACTTCTTGTAGCAACTAAGGTGTGAGACTAAAATGACAAGACTATTTCCACGCAGACAAGCATTGTCCTCATCAGATACACTGGGGCAACTTGTGGAAACCAGACACTGGCCATGGAGAAAGTCAGGAAAAAAACACTTGAGAATAGATGTAGGCAAAGGAAAAGGCAGTGCCTCTTCCAAGGACCTGAACAGTCCCATGCTGCAATGCAATACGATGCAATATTATACAGTGTCCTGAATGTCACATACTAACTGTATTCCATAATGCTTTATAGAAGTAAATAAAAGATGACAGTGGGTAATACACTGCCTGTCACATTTACTAAAAAGCATATAAAATCACTTCACAATGAATAAAAGTGGGTGTTAAGTCATAAGGCAAAAAGGCCATTTAAGCAATACAGAGAAGGAGGATATTCTAGATGGCAGGAGATACAAAGACATCCTTTCACTGGGGGAGCGAAACTATTTTATAAGGAAGATGAGTGGGAAGGAAGCTGGGAGACATCCTTCACAGTGAGGCAATTTGCTGCAGAGTCTGAACTGACTGGGAAGCAGCTTGCTCTATTTTATTTATCTGAACTAATCTCTCATCTTAATTCTTTCCCAACCACTAATTTTAAACATAATGGTATACATGATAGTCCAGCTGTCCAAGTTAGAGGAGCTCCCATTTAAGTGCTCTAAGCAGCAGCATTTTCAGAAGGGTTTGCCTTCCTCCCCCTGAATGGAGGGCAGCTGGATGTCAAGTGGGGAACTGGGAAGTTCAGCTCAATATTTAGGAAACTGTGCTGGTCTCAAGACTTTCCCCACCATGGGTGCCCAGCACTTCCAATGTTTTTCCTTCCCAGCTAGAGCATGTTCTCCTAATGCCGTGCTGCATGAGCAGCAAAATTCAGAAACACAAATTTCATCCTGCATTTGCTCTGGATGCCTGGATTTCCTTTCAAGATTTAGCAATGTATTGATACATTCTTGTTAAAGCTACCCCCAGTCATGGCATACGTAATAAAGAAATAATTTTGCTTTTATTATCATCATTTAACAGACAATCAATTCTTCCACTAAAATAAAAATTAAAAAAAAAAAAAAAGGCAATTATCTAATAGATAATCTGACATTTGTTCTTGGATATCCATTGAGCAAGGAGAGTCTGTGAGTGTCAAGCCCTTCAGAAAGAAGAAAAAATCAGAGAATGACCTTGTCTAAGGATCTAACCAATATTATGGAATATTTGGTTCCACTTTTTTAAGGTTTCTGAAATTTAGCCTCATTTCCTAAGGTGGTGTCCTGTCTATAGGTTTTCTTCTGTTTTTCTTCCCCTTGTAGAAGTGGTTGGCCAACCTCAACAACTTTGATATAGTGGTAGAGGCTGAAAAGACACCATATTATGACATGTTTTAGAACAAGAAATATACCCTCTTAGATCCCATGGAATGTAACCTGATGAGTTCATCCTCTGCCACAGCTGAGGAGAGAGCTGCTGGAAACCATATGAAGTTCGTTTTAGCACTTGTGAAACTATTTGTTATTTCAGGAAAGGACCTTGGGAGTTTGCACGTGGGAGTTTTCCAGATATGACCCTCCTCCCCCACAGCTACTCTCTTTGAAACAAATACAGTGGTCAATGGTTTGCCACCAGTTTTTAAACAAATGAGATAACCTTCAGGAAGAATAATAGCTCTTCAGTTCCTTCAGTTGAAAATTAGCCTGATCTAAATAGCTGAATCCAGAGAGGGAGAAGCAAAGAACAGTAAAACATTTTTGAATCCAGGCCACAAATTAGTTCATCTCGAGGACAGGCATGCCAAGCAAGCTGTATTTACGGCAGACTGTTCAGATACTGGTTGTTTTGTTGTTTGTTTGTTTTTGGTTTTTTTTTAAATTTCTCCACCCTTCTCCAATAAAGAGACACTTTACTTGTTATACATAAGGTTCTTCATAAATCAGAGGAAATGATGACAGAGTTCATAGTCAAAATGGTGTGTTCCATAGCTGATCACAGCTTGTAAGGAAGATATAAATCTATAAGGTTATTTACTTTGTTAATATTTTTTTTCAGTGAACATAAACAATAAAATGAATCCTAGCCAGTGAATACAACGCCACATTTCTGCTGTCTAATGAAGAAAATAATACTATGTTAGTAATTGTCTTAGACATGTGTCCTTTTAAAGACAGAAGCCTAACATACCTGCTCCCACCATGATTCACCAGCAGTTCTCCAAGAAGGCAGACCAAGGAAGAGAAAGTGTTGGGATCTCCAGTAATGAAACAGGAATAGCACAGCCCTGGCCAGGCTAAAAATTCTAAATTCTCTCTTATGGAATCACTAAGCTGAGAAAACAGTAATTCTGGTATAAAGATGAATATGAAAAAGTTTTATACTCGGCCAGTGGATCCAGTCCAAAGCATTATTTCAGGCTGCTTTCTGCTTTACAGAACTTCAGTAGTCCTGTTTATTTCAAGGAGACCACAGGCCACCTTATAGTTAAGCTTATACTTAAGGAATTTGCTGGATCAAGACCCAAATAAAAGAGCAGCATTTTAACACCACCCTATGTGTTCCATGCCACCCAGCAACCGAGCTATTAAGAAGTGGACTTAAACCCCACTGGAGTTGATGAAAGACTCTTAGTTTGGTTGGCTTGCCACTGAACTTCAAAGAAACGGTTCCAGGTACCTGCTCCTTCTCTTATCAACAGGCCCTTTCTTTTTATCAGGAGCTTGAAAGATACTTCGGGCATCATCAGAGTTCACATCCAAAACATGACCCTTTCTGTCACTGAAGCAATATCAAAAGACGCTGTGTGCATGTTTATCCACATTCGGACCTCACGTGCACTCACTCAGCTCTCTCTGCGTCCCTGAGCTGTGTGGAGATCTTAGCTAGAAGATATTTTATGTCTGCATAGGATATATCAAAGAAATGAAAAAGTGAGCTGTAGTTGAAAGAAGAAAGATTAGCCAGTGCAGAATACCAGTACAGAAGGTATCAAAAAATAAAAAAAAATCCCAGCTGTCTAAAATTCAATTCAGAGCCATCGACCATTTTAGAACAGAATGGTGAATAGTCCGCCTGTGCTTCTGTGCAAAGCAACCTCATGAGTCTTGGCATTACATAGCCAATCTATGGTTGAACAAGACCTCAGCAAAGACCACTCATAAGAATATTAAGTGGGCAATTGATAAGGAAGTCCAGGCATATAATTTATAGAGACAGACTATTATGATAAGAATTATTTTGTGTTTAATAATATTATTTGTATTGTGGAATGGTCATCATCATAACTGCATTTTTAATGTGGTACTAAAGAAACAGTCCCAAAATAAAGAATGGGCTGGACTGCATTTTGGTGGGATGAAGGTTGTGACTCTTCTTTGTGGTCTTTGATAGGTGCCTTCCTCAAACTTCCACAGATGAATACCGAGAAAAAAAATCCTTACTTATTTTTATGGGGATATCAAACTCTGCAATATTTCCTTTTTGCAGTGACTTGTATTACTTACTTTTATTTGACTTCTTGATAGAGACATTGTTCTACTAAAAGAACATGCTGAATGTCTTATATGACAGCAAATGTGTCTATAGAAAAGTAACATATGTTAGAGTCATATAAAAAACTTTGTTAACTGCTGTTCTTTCATTGGCAGTAGTGTTGAAACGCATATCTCTGTTGGACTCTTAAACCAACACCAAACTGAATATATTATTCTCTTGGGATTCCATAATTAAGTATGAAAAAGGAAAATGTGTATATCAAGAATGTGTAGCTTTAATGATGTGGAGTAAGACTAATGCAAACAACCCCATGATCATGAGAATAAAAATACATAAAACCTTGAGAAATTGTGAGAAAAAATAAAGAGGGAAATGACTCTCCCGATGCTGCAAAGAGCTTAAGGGAAATCTGATAACTGAAGCAGCAGTGAGGGCTGACACCTCCATGAGAAGGATGGTATAAAACAGACTTGTGTAGTGCCTCAGACAAGATGATGCCAGTTATAGACACAATTGCTATTAAGCATGAATATGAATACCAGAATTCAGCTCACACACTTTTGCAAAGAACTAGAGCATTGTGTACTTAGGCACTCACAATTTTTCTGTTTAGGCAGTAGCTTCAAGTAAGCAGATCTTTGCGGGAAGCTTTGTGGTGTAATGACAATATACTCTTTTTTTAATTTTCCTTTCATTATTTTTCAAATTTTTATGTTCAAGAAAGGACTTTTTGCCTCAGAAGTTTGGCATGGCTCAAGACTTAAAAGATAATTTGTTTTAAGATGTTTTAGAAACTGTTTCTGTCAAGCACTCCTAAGACTCACTAAGATGTGGCATTTCCTTAAAGAAAGAAAAATGTCGATAAAAGGAAAGAGAAAATCCAGTCAAAGGGGGAAAGGCTTCTCCTGTTAAATGTATCATAGCAGATAGACAAGCAATTACTGAGTGGAAGGTTGTACGTTAGAACATTAGGCAATAAAAGGAGAAGCTGTTTCAAAAGACAAATCAAGGCAATTTTCTTTTTTAATGTAAGTTTCCTTACCCTCTATGTCAGTACTGAAAATCTGAAATCTCTGTAAGGGAGTGAAAGGTCACTTTTTATAATGGAAAGTCTGGCAACAGTATTCTAGCAGACGTTTCCTTGGACTGAGTCTGCCATGGGCATGCTTTTGGTCTCTTAGGGTCCGTATATCAACTGATTGCACAAAGATAAAAACTTGTGGGGATATTTCGGTCCCTTTAAGGCAGGTGTGTTAAAGTTCTAAGTACCTTAAAGTTACCTAGATCTTTTTTAAAAAAAAAACAACATAGGCAGATCTTACTATATTGAAATAGGATTAGACGGTAGTCCTTTCCTTTTTCTGTAGTAGCCTAAGAGCTAAATCTCTTCCAAGGAAATAGGAGCCTGTGTTGTTATTCATCTATTTGCTTGAGAGAATTCAGACCATTTCTGTCTCCACTCAAGGGATGAATGGATCCTGGATGCTGCTTCAAAGATGGGTTCTCCAACTTCCAAGCAATGGTTAGAGGTAAAACGCAGAAGCAGTTCTTGGAGCATGGACCAGAACCCAAGACTTAGCCACAAAGTAAAGATCTAGCAGCTTTTCTACTATCTACTCCAGGGCACACCATCCTGGGTCTTTGACAGTTTAATTCAGAGCACACCACAGCTCCCTTTTAGTCCCCATGCCCTAGTTTTCTTTTGGAAACCACAGCACTGGGGTAAAGAGGGCAGTAGACATTGAGATCTTTTCCAGCATGGAGGCAGAACACAAGCAGGGCCACAGGGATGGATTTCCATCATTTAGATAAAACCCCTGTGTTGAGAAATATTTCCCCAGTTCTGGAAAGCAATTCAAGTTGTACATACTGAAAATACTGAGTACTTTAAGTGCAGAGGATCTTTCCTGTAAGTGCTTAGAATTTTCTCTGAAGGTTTGGCATTAGAACGCTGCAGAGCCGTCATGTGAATAGATACTGCAGTTTAACAAAGTTTCCAGGCACATTCATAAAATTCCTGGCTGTGGCCTTCTTTTATTATTATGATCTTGCACCAAAGGATTATCTAGAGATTTCCTTAGTCCTGCACCAAAGAATTAAACTATATGTGGCGAAAGGGCAGAAGAGTTCATTCACTGCCAATATATAGGTACCAGTGGCTGGGAAGATGACGCTGGTGTACATCAGCAGAACCCACAAGCTCAGGAGATGCTGTGCCACATGCAGCAACAATCTCTCACGCCAACACAGCCACATCGTGATCACTGTAAGCTGAAACCAGAATTGGAAATGGAGTTGGCTCCAAAGGCTTGATTTACACATCACAGCTTCCCAAGTCCTTTCTGGAAAAGCAGCTGTTTGGCTGGTTACCAAGAGGAAGTGATGGGAAACATTCCTTCTAAGCTGTGTGTGGGTGTTTGACAAAAAAAGAAGAGCTTAAGAAGTTGTGGAGCTAACACACCATTCAGCCATTCAGGCTCAACTCCTATTGCTGCCCCATGCAGTCCCTGCTGCAGCCATCCCACCCACCCTCAGCCCCAGCGGCACAGGGCTTCGTGTGTGACTGGCTGGTCACAGCTCTGCAGGGAGGGCAAGGATGTCAAGTAATGAGAATCACGTCATTTTTAGTCCAACTGTGGAATTTACCAGTGGTACTTAGTGATACTTATTACATGAGTTGAGCCATCTAGTGCAAAACTTTGTTCCCTAACTGTTTCATCATTGTTGTGCCCAACACTGGAGGGGCAACATAAAGTGTAAGGTAATGTAATTTATTTTTTTTTTTAAAGTAAAAAAGCAGTGTAAAGACACACATAGATAAAGGTAAATCCATGTCAGAAGATTACTGCATTACAGTTCTCTGTTTAACATTGGATATCTCATTGGTTTTTGCTCCTGTTTATATGAACCCAACATGTTTATTATAAATTTTGTGGTGGTTGGAGATTCTGATCAATGTTGTGTTATGCACTATGGACACAAAGTGAGAGACGACTTCTCCTCTGAAAAGTTTACAATTCTCAAGATTAAGAATGGAAGAACTAAAAAGTCTGGAGAAACATATCATTCAGCAAATCAGTGATGGGACAAAGAATCAAATATATCTCTCCAGATTTTCTATTCCAAAGCCCTTACTGGGAAATGCCCTTAGAAAACTAGGTTTTGTTCTTTACCCAGATGCTCCCTAAATGGGAAGGGAAAACTACAAAGAATAATATTTTTTTTTTTTAATTCAGTAGGTTTGTTTTCTCCTTTTCTAGCAAATTGGATTGCAATAAAATGAAAATATGCACATAGGTTTTCTTCCTGAAGGTGAAAGGTGAAAGAAAATGAAAGGTTTTCATTTCACCCATTAAATAAATTCCACTTCACACACTACCAGCTGAAAAATGTGTTATCAGAGCAGGACTGGGACCTTCTGCTGCACATGTTCCCAAAGCTTTTGTAATATGTTTCCCTACTCATATGTTTGTTAAGTTAGAGCCACAACAGCTACTGCATGAGCAGGTGAAAACACACTGAAATTTGTATGGAGGAAATGATATTCAGGACTCTGCTACTACCCCATGGGGAGCTGACATTATATATTTTCATGTTCTGAATAGGACTGAGTATACCATTGGCAAATCAAGAATTAAATAATCCTTCACTTTCATGGGCCTTCAATGAACTCTCACTTTTAAACGGAAAGCTGGAGTCCCCTGTGTAATCACACTAGAGGCAAAGTCAAACTTCAAAGTTGTCCTTTGACTGTGGATTCAGTGAAATATTTGACAGAAGAAGAATCGAGCAGTTACAGTGATAAATTCATCCAGCTTTCGCTCTAGATCGTGCCAGCAGGAACACGAAGCACATTTCACTCCTCCAGCTTTCAGAAGACACATGAGACAACATACCATTAACCAGCAGACAGCATCAGCACCCCCTCACCTTGAAGCTTCCACAGAAACATGGTGAACCAATCAAACTCAGTTTGACCCGACTTTGCTGAAAGCCCTAATGTTGTGGAGAAATGTCTGTAGGTGTCAGGGCAGGAGATTTAAGGGAGAAATCTCAGGCTGTGACTTACCTGACCTAGACTGCATACCAAAAAGGCAGAGAAGCACACAGTGGTGGTATGCATGTGGCTGGACTTTGATGCTTGGCTCAGGCATGACAGGAGTAGCTGCCTGTGAGCATGTGGGATCCAGTATATGGAGACCAAGGCTTGCAGCCTGCAGGTAGCCCTATGCTGAGAAGGTCCACCCTCCATCTGTGTTGTCTGCGGAAGTCACAGAATCATCTAGGTCGGAGAAGACCCTGAAGATCATCCAGTCCAACCATTACCCTAACACTGACCGTTCTCAACTACACCATATCCCTAAGCGCTGTGTCAACTCAAAAGTCAAAGGGGACTATTTCACTGCTGTCTCACCTCCGCTCTGTGATGGTATTGATGTTGCATATCTAGATGAAAGTCACATGCTGAGGTCCTGTTCACTGGAAAGGCACAGCTGTGTGTGGACAACTTAACACAGCTCTGAGCAGCTGTTTGGCTGGAGAGGAGCCTGATAAGAGGCTTATGTAACTGAGATAAAAAGGGTGACAAAGTCCAATAAACACAGCATTCTCACATCATTTCATATTGTGAACACCCTGCATCAGAGCTATTGACTGGAGACAGAGACATACTGCACTGTTTCCTAGGAAAACGTTTTTCCACACTAATGCTTGAAATGCAGAAGGCTACCTTGACACTCTTTGGACTACCCAAATAAGTGACTTTCTACTCAGTTAGCTCTGCATATTTTTATGGCATCTAGGATTATAGTCCAGTAAGACAAAAAACTTAGCATCAGTCCACCTCCACTTATAGCAAGAACAGAAAATATGATGCCATGGGGTTTTTTATTAGCTTCAGCAACCCTGAGCCAGATATTCTAAGGTATGGAACCAAGAAAAGAGAAATAAATTCACCATAGCACTGCCTAAAACTGTGCTTTGGTCAGTTTCCAGAAAATACGAAGAATAAATGTCCCTTCACTGCATTTAAAGATCAGAAAGTAACAGTTACAAGCCACTTCATTCTTGCCAGGTTGAACCCTTGCCCAAAAGAGGAAAAATATTAAAGTTCATGTGTTTGACACAAGAAAGAAAAGCAAAAAATTCAGCTTGGCAAAACAGATACGAAAACAGGATTCATGACAAATTTGGTGTCAAAACTGTATTTTTCTGGTTTCTATTTGTCCGAAAGAAATCCAGAGTCCTTTTTTTTTTTTTCATTGTTTGTTTGCACTTCCAACCTGCTTCAGTCATTCTTGCTGAGTTTATCTCAGTCTTTTCTATGGAAACCAAGGAAGAATAGTCCATCAAAGGATAAAATCTTAAACCTTTCTTGATTTAGAGACTTCAGAAGTCCTACTTTACAGCAGACACTCAAAAGTACTCAACAAGATGGAATGGAAACAACCATTTTTGGGTTCCCTAGGGTGAAATGTTCTGAATTTCTTTTATAGCTTAGACTATAATTAAGAAAATACCACAACTATGACCTTGAATACATTCTAGTATAAACTATAATTAAATAACTGACATTTTTGGTAAATAACAGCTGCACTGTGTGTTACTAAAATCAGTTGTGAGTAGCACAAGTAGTGTTTTATTTAGGCAGCTCTGCACTACTGCCTTATCAGTTGCTGGCCTCTGTATTGATATACTTGATTTAAAGTAAGGGTGGGTTTTGGGGTTTTTTGCATTCTCAGGGTGCTCCTCATCTCACAACAGCTCCATCTTTCTCACACCTTCACTTCTGATTTGTTACTAAAACAAACCTCCTACATTGTAAACCTCATGAGCTGTTATGAACACTGGTTCGCTCCATGCTCAGCCATTTGTTCTCTCGGCTCACAGCTGAAGCTGGGCAGCTGCAAGGACCAGTGACATGCTAGTCTTGGCTATGGTGGGAGGGGAGGGGAGCAGATGCCAGTTCAGGGAAGCTGCAAGAGCACTGGGGGAAATGCACCCAGACGTTTCACCCCACCTCCTTCCCACACACCAGATTTGCCAACCCAGTCCTTGCCCTTTCAGTGCAGATGTGGTGAAGATGGGGGCCAGTGTTTCAGAGCCGTTGCCCTTGCTGCACTCCCCAAGAGCATCATGGGCTATGGATAGGATGGAGAGTGCTATGGCACAGGCTGCCCACATTTATGCTCCCTCCAAATTACAGGTCCATACATACTTTTAAAATCCGCACTGACATGAGCAAACACTACCAAGATTTGTGCAGCAAATATTTGGCAGGAAGGCGGTCCTCCCTCCCTCCCTTCCTCCCTCCCTCCCTCCCTCCCTCCCTTCCTCCCTCCCTCCCTGCCTGCCCAGGCGCAGCAGGTTCAGTGCTGGCATGCACTGGCAGAAGGTGTTGGCATTCCCAAAAAGCAACAGGAAAACCTGAAATCCCAGCAGACCTGCAGGTCACAGCCTGCCTCGTACACAGTCGCAAAGTAAAGTTTGACATGAGTTTTCCTGATTCATTCACTTTAATTAAGGGACTAGTAATCCCCCACCTGCCAATTCAAGTCTACCCATATACACATTTACTTGGTTATTTCATACATAAAACTTTAAATAAAATGCCTTTCTTTTTTGTTCCTACTTTTTAATGGATGCAGAGAACCATTCTGTCAAGAAAGAAACTAATGCTCCGCTAAACCCATCTCAATGGACAATTCATTTCTTCAATGCAGCATTTAAGTAATAAAGAAAGAATAAACATAAAATTCTCCTAAGAAATAAAATGAAAACACCCTTAAAAAACACTTGTCTGAGGCATATTAGGATGCTAATAAACTCAGATCAGACATTTACTGACAAAGATCGCTAGCCAAAACCATTTTCATAAAGCAGTAAGACAACCAGGAACCAGATCATTTGCCTGTAAATCAGCAGCTTCCTTTTAGTGATCACAGCTATTTACACCAGCTGAGGATCTGACCAGAGCAGCACATGAAAAGGGGAAGAGAAAACTCTTAAAAGCAGGATGCAGAATCTGAGAAGAAGGAGGAGCAGTAAATGCCCAGTGCAGTGATACACTGAACTCACGAGAAATTGGAACTAAATCAGCTCTTAGTGGTATCAGGGAAAATTCAAGATGTGCCTCTCTGACCTATTAATTACAGTTGAAGAAATAACGGATGGTTTTCATTCATAGGTTGAACTGGGGAGGGGAAGATTCCTATATTAACATGGGATGAATTGTTTGATCCAAAGGAAAACATTGACTTTTCATGTATTTCTAAACAAATACTAAAGAACAATAGATCAAATTTTTTGTTGTTGTTATTTATAATTTATCTTCTGGTCACAAAAATAGCTGCATTCAGCCAAATTCATTAATCTCATTCACTACTTTTCACACTTTTAGTGGGGTTATAATTTGCTGGGGTCTGCAAGGTACCCTTGAAAGTCTCACCCATGTGTACTCTCACATGACTCAAGAGAACATCAGCTCATCAACAGGTGCAAATCAGTATTGTTCAGATGACTAAAATGGAGCTGGTCTCCCTTACGGTCCTGGAGCTGGGGCTGAGCAGCACGCCAGCTGTTCTTCAGCTGGTAGGAGCAAGACCTCTGAGCTCCCTGCCATTACCAGAGAGCAAAGGAAAACACTCAGCCCTTTACCAGAATGTGATGATCAATGCCTTCACCCAGGCAACATAATTCCTGTTATGTATTTTCCTTTCCCGATCACACCTTTTGAATAAAATTTCCACTACTTCATACAGAGCTAGAATGCAGATGTTGAAGAGTCTGACATTAAAATGTACAGGTTACCGTTTATAAAATTATCAAATTCTATGTCATTTGTGTATTTTATAAAACTAATATAATCTCTTTAACATTGTGTTACTGACATAAACATGTACATTGTTTTAGGCTCTTAATTTAAAATTCACCTACATCTTTTCAATAGCAGATTCCTGGGCATAGTATTTGACTTGGATGCTTTTTTTTCCTCCCTTCCTTGAATCATCTCAATATTTCCATATGTCCATAAAAAGATTGCTTTTAAGAAGCAAGTCCTGAAAGAAATGCCAACTAGTCATTAAAAGCCTAAGAATAAATTAGATATGTGCTGAGTTCTTCACATTCTCCAAATACAGGTTGCTGTTCAAGTCAAGATGCAGGATTATCAATCTTTGTGTACTATAACAATTAGTCAAGAAATCCAAGGGCATAAGGAGTCAGCTCAGGAAAAAGCTTGGATAAGCTGGTGCCAAGAAAGTACATTGGCAACAGCACTTTGTTAAAGGGAATATTAAAGGACAAAAAGTCAAGTGAACTGCAGGCTTGAAACAAGATAAACAATGAAAAAAAGAAATTAAAAAACTGGAGATTTATTTTCAAAATTGGAGATTTTGAGAATGTACATCATAGATGTTGGGATTATTTTTTTTCTCCCCCGAAAAGACAAGCACTCACAAGCTGGACCAACTACTAGAGAAGGAAAAAGTTTGCAGAGGACAACTTTCTACCGGAACGTACTGCACGGCTGATTATGAGGAAGCCTGCAGACTGTATTTTCTCTCAGAAACTAAAGGAGCAAGAGGAAAAGACTGTCAAGGCATCTGATGTTACCATAAATATCTAAGGTTAGTGGAAGGACATTAAAGGTAGTATTACTCTCCAAATTCAACAGTGGCAGATAAGGGAGTTTTCTTGGCTGCTGGAAAAGACAAGAGACATGTTAGAGCTACAAATTATTAACATCATCATAGTAGCAGCAATATTGTTAACATCCATTAATTCCTGCAGACTAAGGCCAAGGCTCTGTTATGGTAGGTGTTGACAAATATAATGGGAAACAGACTGTAGTCCTAGGAGGTTACATATTAAATAGATATCACCAAGGGAATCTAAATTATCTTGGGAGTCAGACAAAATTTACAATTCAGATTGATTGGACAATGGATTGTTTTATCAGGAGAATCAATACGTTTGTCATTACTCATATTCCTTATACCCCAGAGTGTGGCTAGATCCAAAAATACCACTTGGGAATCATATTTATACTACAGTTCTGGCAGAGTTGTACTTCTGAACTCCACTGGCACACTCTGTAAAACTTCTGCCTTTATTCTTAGGTGCCTGGGAGCCTGGGAGCACTGCACCTTCTGCAGGGCCTGATCCTCCACGTTCTGCCACAGCCCACACCCAGTAGGTCCCAAACACAGACTGACTGGACACATATTACTCCTGATCCTGTGTTTGTAAGAGTTAATAGGTATTTTCTGGCAGATTACATCGGCTTCTCATCAGGCATGCCATGGAGCACTGCATACTGTGGTAAAAGTCAAAATGTTGATAGTCTCAATTTCTGTGCATGCAGAATTATATATTCACAGCTATTTTCTGAGAATCTGCACACACAGCTAAGACACTTCTGCATGCATGCCTCTGGTGATTTTTTTTTCCCCCAAATGAGTACATCGATGATTAAATTATAATAGTTTTCTACATAGCTTTCTTAATGTTTAGACTGATTGATAGAAAAATATGTTTTACTCCCATTACTTGAAAAAGCTCTCTTACTGAAAGTAAATAGTGATTAAAGAAAACATAAACATTGCTTCGTTCGGAATGAAAGCTACTTGAGCTACTTCTAGAAACTACAGAAAGAAGCGACACAAACAGGGTGCTGTTATTGAACAGAATCTGCTCACGGCACAAGTATTTTTTAAGTGTCTTTATACTTTTGCCGGAAGTAGTACGATTACCAGAATAGGCCTGATCTCAGTATGTTTTATTATCCCTCTCATTGCCATTGCCAGCATGAAAAAAAGAAACCAAGCAGACAGAAACTGAAAAACCTCAAACCACAATCAAGTTGCAATTGGTTATTATGAAAGGCTCCCTTGTTATAGTTTCTTTTATTCTAGATCCTGCTTGTCATTAAAAAGGGAATTGATTATTACAGAAGACACCCAGGGGCTTAAGCACATTCCGAACGAAAAACAGAAATCTGAAGAGAAAAGCCCCCACTGTTCTTGCCAAGCAGAATTAGGGAGCAATGATAGTTGTGGATGTTCATATAACCTGTCTCTTAGGACATGATCTTATTCTCCTTGAAGCTGCATTAGTTTCATCAGCAACAGGGTTGGGCTCCAATTTTTAATTCATTCTGGATTTTGTTTCTGTGTTTCTTTTCTCCCCATCCCTTTTTCATGGTTGGGAAAGATGTAAACCATATAAATAGATGGGATTTTGCTACACTAGTCAACATGTCGATCAATCACATCATATGCTGCGTAAACCATCCTTCCCTTCCCTCCCCTGCTTCCACAAATACATAAAGAAAACCACCAGACTGTTTGCATATCATTGGTCACGATGATAGGTAACACATTTCTCAATTTGCTCCCTCCTTCAAACACATAAAGGTCTACACAACGTTTTTGCACCTAACTTAACCACAGATACACAATGCTCAGAAAAACAACACTGGTGCCAGCTTCCACTGTGCATTTTAAGGTAAGTACATGAGTGCCCACCAACTCCTTGGAAGTCTTCCTCTGGCTTGGCAAAGAAGCAAGCCACAACTGACTGGGGACACCTTCAGGGATGAGATGTCTCTTTATAACATGGCTGTTGCTCTTGAAATGTATTATGGCAGTGACTTGTAGTCCTCAGGATTCAAGGCATTTCCTGAGGTATGCACCATATGGTTATGCAAAACCCTTCTGCAAAAGCT
Organism: Athene noctua; assembly: GCF_965140245.1. Classification (NCBI taxonomy): domain Eukaryota; kingdom Metazoa; phylum Chordata; class Aves; order Strigiformes; family Strigidae; genus Athene; species Athene noctua. The sequence continues at coordinate 249,191,977 of NC_134037.1, read as the reverse complement.
GTGGTGATGACAACATACAGGATAGGAAAAGAAGTGGAGAAGGAGCACAATAGCCAGATCACTGCAACAATGGTAAGTGATAGGAAAATACATAAAAAGCAACAGTTACTTCACACTCAGATTCATTACTAATTCTATCTAGTGTTGGCAGTAGAAAAACACTATGTGGTCTGAGGGTAGAAAAGAAAGTTTGCAAGATAAGGTAAAAATTTTTAATTAGACTAGCTGAACTGGATTAAAAAATCAAAATGCCTTTGGACATAAAGTATTTTCATCGAGCCTCTCTTTCTTTGTGGCTGAGTCCTATTGGTGAGGTTTAGCAGTGGATTTCTCAAGGCTTCACTCTTTCTTATGAGGGACTTGGGAATGCAGGAAGGGCAGATGAAATACACTCCCCAGACTACTGGGACCGGAGCTGGTCTCCCGGAAGTGAACACCTTGAGGAAAATGGATAAGGGCCAAACCACTCCTGACTTAAACAGTGGCCTTCCTTCCTGCATGCAAATGGGACATTGGGGCTGGACCTCATTTTTAAGTAAATCCATAAATAGAATCATACCTACTTTGTTCCAAGCCCTTTTTAGCAGTAATTAACACACATAGATTGCAAAGCTCTTCTAGCAGCTGTGATGCTGCTGTTCTGTAAAGATGCCTGGGAAAGACATGACACTGCTCCCTGCCTTAAAAGCTGCTCATAAAAGCAGGCATTAATTCCAAATTGCATTCAGAGCACATGAGGGAGCAAAATCAAATGTTTGGCCAAACAGATCAAGGAAAACAACTCCTTGGCAAAGTAACTGTTTTTCATACTCCTATGTGCCCAGTTCAGATGCTACAGAAGTCAATGCAGAAACTCCCTTGAGGTTTTGATAGAATCAAAAAACGATTCCAAAAAAGAAAGCAAATACAAAACCAAAACCTTGACTGTGAAGTACATTTAAAATGCAAGCAATATACACCTTATATTCTCTGGACCCAGTTTTTTAGTGTGAAAATGTGCACAAGGTCCCTTCAGATGGCATACATATTAGCAAGAGAATTTTCCCAACCATCAAGAATTGAATGGAATTAACAATTCTGTTGAATGTTGTCTGAAAGAGCTGTAGCATCTAATATTTAAACATCAAAGGAGTTGAACATATCCCAGCAAAACTATTAGTCTTTAAAGGCAGAAGAATGCTAGCATGTTCAATAAACTGAGAGACTGAAGATTTCTCTGTATTATCTTACTATCGTTCAATAATCTGTGTCCATTCAGAGGTAGCAGCACATGCTTAAGATGCTGAAAAAAAACCCATATTCCAGTAGTAGCAACAGTATGTATGCAACTGACTTTTGTCTTTGATTCCTTTGAAAGAAAAAGTCTGAAAAACGGAGCTGTGTTTATGGCAAAATCAGTACAAAAGTAGTTGGATAAAGGGAGGGAGAAAAAATGCTAAAGCTTTTCTTATAAAGTGACATCTGAACTTGAATATAAAAATTCAATTATTATTCATAAAGTTGTGTTTTAAATAGAACTTTTCAAACAACTCCATCATTAATCATCAATCACTTGTATGTCACCATTTTTTCCAGTTTTGTGGAGGGATTACCACTAGAAAGTGGTTGCTGAAAATGTACGTTAATCTCTGGAAATCCTTTTCTTTAAAAAACTTGAAAAGTTTTCATTTTTTAAAAAAATAGATAAAATGCAGGCAAAGAAATGAAAGAAAAGAGTAGTGGACAGAACTCATCAAAAATTACTGATGATGTATAAGCATTACACACAATATAAGAGCAAGGACTTGCTGTTCTTCAGGATGCAATGTTTTATGCAATACCTATTAATTCCTGCTGGGGAGAAACCATGGGCAATGTTATTTTTGTCTTCTTAACTCCATGACCAAAATGTGAAAATCGTATGCATAGCATTGTGTTATGTGTATTAGCATTCTGAGACAGGATTCAAATGATAGAGAGCATTTTTCTGATAACAATCCTGCTCTTCTGCAACATTTCTGATGACCTTTTCCAAGTCTGGGTATTGGAATTATATTAGATAAAGAGACTCAGAACTGACTAGGGACCCAGACCTCAAAATCCAAACCTCAATGCACTGACTCCCGGATGGTTTGCTTCAGCAAAGCTTTTGCATAATACTAAATTTCCAGAAATAAAAGATAACAATTGTGATTAAATTTTTTTTTTTGACAATCAACCAAACAATCATAAGTAATAAGATAAATGATTTCCCAAAGAGAAAGGATTTCTGTAGAGAACAATCTAGTGGCAAACAAAACTTAGACAAGTATCGTTTGCCTGTGTCTTATACACATCACTGATGCAAAAGCTGGTGACTGCTACTGTGAAAAGGAACCTGGGTAAGGAATGGATAGCAAATGAGATTTACTGTTCATGTCTCAGTTTGTCTTAAAGGTGCTACACACACTACAGCAACACCTAGACAGGTCTTGGGGGGACACAGTACTATCTTTATGCAGAAGTCCATGGCTGAAGACAGAATAAAATAGCTTGGAGAAAAGAAGTAAAGTTTGGGATCCCCTCTTCTCAAACCTCACTGAACAGGTGTTTTCAGAGCAGTTTTGAGATAAGAGGCAGAAGTTAGCTACCTAATAAATAAATTAATCAATAACCTAAACATGTCTGAATCTATGATCAACAGGTCATACTCACAACATCATTTAATGAAAAAAAAAAAGAGGAAATAAAACCAAAACTGGGGACAAAGGATAGATCTGATATATATACAAGAATCAACAAATACATTATTGTCAGACAAACAGTTCACAGATGCTAAAATCAGAAAGGAGCATCATGAACATACATTATATTACAACTTCACAGAGTCACAGAATCGTCTAGGTTGGAAAAGACTTTGAAGATCATCCAGTCCAACCATTAACCTAACAGTGACAGTTCCCAACTACACCAGATCCCTCAGCGCTGTCGACCCAACTCTTAAACACCTCCAGGGATGGGGACTCCACCACCTCCCTGGACAGCCCATTCCAACACCTAACAACCCCTTCTGGAAAGAAATGCTTCCTAATATCCAGACTAAACCTTCCCTGGTGCAACTAAAGGCCATTCCCTCTTGTCCTATCGCTTGTTACTTGGTTAAAGAGACTCATCCCCAGCTCTCTGCACCCTCCTCTCAGGGAGCTGTAGAGGGCGATGAGGCCTCCCCTCAGCCTCCTCTTCTCCAGACTAAACCCCCCCAGTTCCCTCAGCCGCTCCTCGTACGACCTGTGCTCCAGACCCTGCGCCAGCTCCGTTGCCCTTCTCTGGACACGCTCGAGTCATTCAATGTCCTTTTTGGAGTGAGGGGCCCAAAACTGAACACAGGAATCGAGGGGCGGCCTCACCAGTGCCGAGGACAGGGGTCAGATCCCTTCCCTGTCCCTGCTGGCCACGCTATTGCTGACACAAGCCAGGATGCCATTGGCCTTCTTGGCCACCTGGGCACACTGCTGGCTCCTGTTCAGCCAGCTGTCAATCAGCCCCCCAGGTCCCTCTCTGACTGGCAGCTCTCCAGCCACTCCTCCCCAAGCCTGTAGCGCTGCTGGGGGTTGTTGTGGCCCAAGGGCAGCCCCCGGCATTTGGCCTTATTGAAACTCCTCCAGTTGGCCTCAGCCCATGGCTCCAGCCTGTCCAGGTCTCTCTGCAGAGCCTCCCTACCCTCGAGCAGATCAACACTCCCACCCAGCTTGGGGTCATCTGCAAACTGACTGAGGGTGCACTCGATCCCCTCGTCTAGATCATCAATAAAGATGTTAAACAGGAGTGGCCCCAAAACCAAGCCCTGAGGGACACGACTCGTGACCGGCTGCCAACTGGATTTAACTCCATTCACCACAACTCTTTGGGCCCAGCCATCCAGACAGTTTTTTACACAGCAAAGCATGTGCCCATCCAAGTCACAAGCAGCCAGTTTTGCCAGGAGAATGCTGTGGGAAACGGTGTCAAAGGCCTTGCTAAAATAAAGATAGACAATATCCACATCCTTTCCCTCATCCAATAAGCAGGTCACCCTGTTGTAGAAGGAGATCAGGTTTGTCAAGCAGGACCTGCCTTTCATAACCCCATGCTGACTGGGCCTGAGCATCTGGTTGTCCCACAGGTATTGTGTGATGGTACTCAGGATGAGCTGCTCCATCAGCTTCCCGGGCATCAAAGTCAAGCTGACAAGCCTGTAATTTCCTGGATCATCCTTTCGACCCTTAAACTTGCAGCACTATACAGGCTATAGCCCAAAACCAAAATGTATTAGGGTAGAAACAACAGTTCTGTGAACAGCAGAACAAATGAAGATTAGTTTCCTATCATCTCTCTCTTGCTTGCTCAACTTCTGAGCTGAATTATACTGAGATACTCTGTTACCTCTGCCTTTTTCCTTACAAACCTTACCCCACAGTGGGGTAAAACAGCGCCCCACAGACCACTCCAGCAAACAGGTCCCAAAGATATTATGTCTGCAGCATTTAACTAACCTGTTCAAGATCATGCAGTAAGAAAGTGGCAGAATGGGTAGAATAATCCAACATGAACAGCAAGCACCTATTCTTCAGCCAGAGCAAGAGCTCATGGTGAGAATTTTCAAAGGTCAGCCTCACAGTCAGACTGAGTGGATTAGTAAGAGGGATCAGGGAGATCAGTGGGAACCAGATGATGCCAAAATTGCCTTTTCTAAATCTTAAATGTGAAGATCAGAGATCAGGAGATAACTTATGAATTGTGCATACATATATATACGTGTATGTATGTACACATATATTTGTGGTGAACAATACCTATGTATGGGAAAGAGGTATGGCTCTTCAGCTACTTACAGGGAAATATTAATAACTAAACACAGAGACATGTCCCAGCTTGACTCCCGAAGCAATATGGAGTGTATGTTCATGAATCAGATTTCTTCTAGATAACTCTAGGGATAATGAGCAAAACTAATTAAAATGACACCAAAAAAAGGTAATGGCATTCTTTCTCCACTAAATTCAGGCATGAATTTAATTCTCCAAATGCTGAGTCAAAACTACACTCTGAGAAGGACTAGTAGCTCTTGTTGGCTGAATAGGATGTAAAGCAGATCTCAGGGACTGTACATAGTATTTAAATTAGCAATCTTTCAAATCAGCAAAATACTGAATGGAAAAGGAATGACGAGAAAGGAGTTCACAGCTGCACTAATTTGTAACCCTGTCTTTTCCAAGAAATTATTATATAGCAAAGCGGTCAACGTCTTTCCTTCAGCTTCGTTCAGGGTGACAGCATATTTATGTGTTTGACAGATATGACAATCATTACTTGTCACCATTCATTATGGATCCCAACCACATTTCCTACACCATGCTTCAAAAGTACACACATAAGGAAAAGCAGAAAAAGAGATGAGCAATTATATCAATTTATTCCACTGTGAATTCTAAGTGTTGGAAAGAGCATGTTTGTCAATGCTCGTTCAGATAATGGAAAAGGTCGATGTGTTTAGAAGAAGCAGTTCTTAACACAGTATTATCTAATCTTTCTGTCACAGGTGCTTTTAATGTACCCTTCACATGGAACCTACCTTTAGAAAAATGGAAGGGTCAACTTAACATAACAAGGCAATTGTAGGATCAGGTAAAGAAAGGACTGTTAGAACGAACAATCTAACTACCAGTTTTGTCGGCAACATTGTAAAGCTTTGTGCAATATAGAAAATGTCTTAGAACAGCAGTAGTAGCAGCAGACATGCAATAAAGATGTCCATTAATATAAAGGGAGGAAGGTTGTGTCTGGGTTTTTTCTGAGAGGTGTTTTTTTTTTTTCTCCAAACCCTCCATTTTAAATAAATAAAGCAAAAAATGCCAAATTAGAAGACAGATATGTACAGTTCAGTTACAGGGGAGAAGATAAGTTTTCTGTTACCCTACAAAAGAATTATTCCAGGGACTTTGCAGGATTTTTCATTCGCAGCAGTACGTTGACTTTATAATGTGAGTCAGAGAAAACTGTTAGGGGACCCAGCAGCTACTCCTTGGGATTCTGAAGACATTCAGATCACGCTTAGTGAGGAATATAGCATGAAAAATATTTTTAGTTTAAATATATGTTTTTGTAAGTTTATATTCAATAAGCAGCATTTTTGACCTTGAGAGGCAGATATTCACAGGTCTCCACCTATCCTCAGGCAGAGACTGAGGTGAAGGGAGTTCCTGCCATTTGCAAAAGGGATCTGAAGTCCCTCAACAGCAATTGGTGCAAGTGCTCACACCTCTGAAGTTACATGTGAACCTAAATGCCTGGAAAAAGACAAGTGTTACTGTATTCTCTTTGTTTTCTAACAAGAATGAATAATGTATGCAAATTCACTCCCTCCCCTCTCAGAATTATATGTCCTAGAAGAGATAAGGTTGTGTGCATTTGGTTGTCAAAAACAAAGTAATGGGCTATACTGTAATTGTAGCTTGTGCCCTGTGCAAGGGCTGTGTGTAGCTCTGCCAGCCCTGTGATGGACCCAGGAATGACGGCACTCTGCCACGCATGATTCATTTGGCTTGCTCTAGGTCCTGAGGTCCAGAGCCCAGGTCAGGACGCTAATCTGACAAAGCTGTCTTGGTGGAAGTATGCGGTCCTGCAGGCCCATGTCCACACACACACAAAGCAAGTAAGACTCCACAGTGGAAATGAAGTGTTTGCTTCAGGTCAGGGAGCTCTGATATATTATAGTCAGCACAAAAAATGCAGCTATAAGTGTTATTCAGAGCTACAACACAAGAAAAATATTTTGCAAGGTAAGAAATACCTCAAAGAAGAGGATTCATTCTTCTGATTTCAGGAACAAATACGACCTTTATGGAAGCCTTGCTTTGTTCCAAAGGTAGAACTCAAATACAAATTACTTTCAGTTTTATTACTCATGTAAGTCCTTTAGAGGTGTCTTAAAACCAAACATAAGACAATCATTTATTTTAAAAGGCCATGCTCATGGTTTTCAAGGGTGAGAGTATGAAATTCCTTGCTTGCCTGTTTTCCCTTGTTCAGGAGTAAAGCTTCAGAGTCCAAGCTCCTTACCGATGTGACAGCAACAAAATTTGTACAAGTGTCACATTTCTGAGGATTGAAAACATTGATATTCTGCAATACTAAATAGGAAGAAAAACTATTAAATCACCAAACCTGACCCTGTCACAATGCTCACATACTTCCCTGCATATTTTTTCATGTAATCCAGCAGCAGCCATTAAGAAACTGTCACTGCCAGGCAGTGAGACATCAAAGCTTTGCCGAATACTCCAAATTGGGGATAATTAATTTCAATTAATAGCTGACAAATGCTGAGCTTCACTGTATCCAGTGAAGTCAAATATCTATGACAAAAGAGGTACAGATATGGAGAAAATGAAACGGACAGTCCCTTCCGTTTCATTTACTGGAGTTCTGTTGTCCTATTTCTGGCCTATAGTGTTGGCAGCATTTTCTCACTCTAGATCCTATATTTGTTATGCTGTGCATAAGCTGTATTGATTCTCTCTGGATAACAGGATACAGACTGTCACAGCCATCTGTGCAGCTGAAATGCAGCCTCAGCTGTCATCTCTACATGTATCACATGGACTTGTGCACCATTCATATCCATCTTGAAACCTCCTGCAGATGTCATTTCTCAGGCCTATGCCATTGACCATATCACCTCATCTATATGTCATTACAGACCCACTCTGCTCTACCACATCAAATATAAGGTACTTGTCCTGACTTCCAAAGCCTGTATAATTTACTACCGCTCACTCATAACTTCTTATGTACTATCAAACTGTGATGACTATAGTGGTAAACTATGAGGTATGATCTGCAGTCCATGATCATCATAGTTAGTCTGCTATCTACCTGTCAAAGATGCATCTTCCCATCAGCAACTGAGGAACTTGCTTATGCTTCCTTATGCTTTTCTGCACATAATGCCTATGAAAAATTTACAACAGCCAGGTCAGTCCAGCTACTCCGCTAATTTGTTTTAGAACACCAGAATCATAGAATGGTTTCTGTTGGAAGTGACCTTGAAACATCTTCTATTCCAATCTCCCTGCCATAGGCCGAGACATCTCTCATTAGATCGAGTTCCAGTGATGGGATATGGACAACTTCTCTGGGAAATCCATTTCAGCATCTCACCACACTCATCTTAGGAAATTTCTTCCTTACATCCAATCAGAACTTCCCCTCTTTCAATTTAAAATCATTACTCCTTGACCTGTCACTACAGACCCTGGTAAAACATCTCCATCTTTCTTATAAGTTGTCTTTATATATTGAAAGGCTGCAGCAAGGTCACCCCAGAGCCTTCTTCAGGCCGAACAACCTCAATTCTCTCAGTTTTTCTTCACAGGAGAGGTGTTCCAGTCAGAGCCCTCCTCTGGCCTCACTCCAACAGATCCATGTCTTTCTTGTGCTGGAGACCCCAGAGCCGAACCTGTACTCCAGCTGAGGTCTCACGAGAGCAGAGTAGAGGGGCAGAATCACCCCCCTCGACATACTGGCCATGCTTTTTTTTATGCAGCCCAGGACATGGTTGGCTTTCTGGGCTGCAAATGCACACTGCCAGCTCATGTCCAATTTTTTATCCACTAGTATTGCTAAGTCCTTCCTTGCAGGGCTGCTCTCAACAGTCTGTAAATTTAGCCTGCCACTGCTTGTGTTGGACTGCATCTGGTCAGGGTAATCTCCTCTTTTTTTTCATTCATGCATCACTCAGGACAAAGATGCCCAACTGTATTGATGGCAGAGGGTAAGACTGTTTTTCTTTGGAGAATGTGACCTAAATGAATTCAAGACTGGGATGTGAACATGGTGAAGGGGATAATTCCTTTTGTTTTTTAGCTGTCTAAAAGTAAGGCATCTTACTAAAGCTGTCACCTAGGCTCCATTTACATTCAGTGGATTCAGAATTAATTGACATCTGCTGGCAGGAACAGCTGAATTGTCTCACTTTAAGATGCCCATTGTGTGATATGGTAACACACACCTTGGAGTTGGAGGCAGCAGGCGAAGTCACAGGGCTGTTGGTTTCTCCAACTTCTCTCGAGGAACTCTGGGGACTACTCACCCCAGTCCTCTGAGGGCCTGCTCACACCTGGGCAAGGTCCAACAACCTGCGTAACTTCCTAACTTCAGTCCCCTATGCCACATCTGGGTACCTCAACTGAGACCATGACAGCATCTGCTTTCACCAAGAGGGTTGAGGATTTTGGGGACCACTGCCACAAGTTTTATCCAGCTATTGAAATTTAACATCACCTCTATAATGACAGAAAGTTGGATTTAAGGAAAAACAGATCAGCCTCCTGGTCTGCATGCCCTGCTGTCAATACGCTGCCCGCCCTGGAGTAACACGTGCTTCTCACACACAACTTGAAGTGAACGTTTTGCATTAAGTTTTAGTGAGAGGCAGAGAGCTAAACTGGTGCGGGATACTTTGGTCCCTCCTAACTGGGAGAGTGGGGTGGGGAATTAAACAAAGATTCACTATTCTGTTTCTTCCAGACAGGACCATGTTTTGCCTTTTTTTCTTCCCCTCAGCTATCTCAAAATCAGAAACACAGCACTCATGTGCCTCCAACAGACTTGACATCAGCTGTTACAGGATGCAAGACTTGACAACACTGACAAGTTTACCCAGTTTTGTAGGAATGTGTTGTTTCTGCCTCATTTTAAAAAACCAGAAGGTTTGACTGCTTGTTCTCACCTATTAGCACAAGCTTAGATTTTGCAGGTATTTATTTCTCCTTGTTCCAGCTTAAGAAGAACAAACAGATTAAAAAGAGTAGGACTTGATTTTTTTTTTCCCCCTTGTCACCATTTGGTGCTGCTGTGGGACCACAACAACCCTTGGCTCTTTGGCCTTTTTCTGATAAGGATAAATGCAACTGCCAGCCCCCATGCCATGTGATCACCCTTTATGTAAGAAAAAACACCACATGCATACATTTCAATTTGATGAAACAAAGTTCATCTAAAATCTCTTCAAGGGTGTGTATCAGACTTAACTCACCCTCAAACATCCAGCTGTATATAAAGTCACTAAACACTTAACACAGATCAGAAACAGACTTAAACAGAGCACACACAAAAAGAGGACTGCCACCACTAGTGGCCACTGTTGGCAGGACTTAATGGCAGGAGTGTGATTTCTGACTTCATGCTGCCAGTTTGGGGTATTCTGAGCACTACAACTGAGGATTCAGGAATCTGTGAGGAGAGAACCAGAGACCCCCAATACTGTAGCAGCTAATGATGCATGAGTGCACGCTCCAGTTCACACGCCAAAGATAACATACCTGACATGAGCAGCACATCACCCACCGCTTTGAGCTGGAGGAGCAGTCCCTTCCTCCTGGTGCACACTCGTAAACATGGTGCCTCCCTTACACAAACCAGTAATCACCTACACTGTCCAGTCAGCAGGGATGTCATGGAAAGCACATGCAGCCCTGTGTTCCCCATGGAAGCCCTGGAGCCACCACAGGTAAAGTCTTCAGCCCCAACCAGGAGATGCTCCATGTGGCTGCACCCACAGAACTCTGGGGAGTATCCACTGATCATAGACAAACACACAGCTTTTTTTCTCAGATAAGTGTAGAAGTGGCACATCAAAAAAACACTTTCTAATCAGAAATTCAGCCCCTTGTCCCCACCACCAACCATCTCCTGACAAATTTCAGGTCTCCATCAAAATACAAAGGAGTTGTATAATAGATACTCAAAGAAAGTCACCACATTTATCAAGAGTAGAATACAAACAATTTCTTCCCCTGTTTTATTCCCAGAAATGCCTGAAATTTTCTGATCATCATTTTCCCAAAGAAAATAATTAAAATAATATGGCTTAGGGCAGATATCCATGTTGGGAAAACTCATCCCAAGCTGTCAAAGTGTAGCACAGTCATTAATCTAAAAAAGAAAAAAAAAAAAAAAAAAAAGAGGAGGAAATGTAAGAAATGTTATTCCTAAGGGTGCTCAACAGGACTGTGACCAGAGTGAGCTGAGCTGATCCTTCCTCCCAGAAGACGCCCCACCGCACAAGTCGGTGGTGAGCCAGGCCATCCCTGGAGTGTGCTGAACGGCAGCTGCCACTGCTCCTTGCTGGCAGCACGGTGGTCAGCATGTGAGCTCTCACTCCAAGCACAGAATTAAAAGGATAAACTCCAGGCCATGGTATTGAATCAAATCTAGCTTTAAAGGCAGATGGATATGATTAATAATCCTACAGATTTATTTTTTTTTAAGACCACTATAAATGTTTCTCAAGGAGCTTCCCTGATCCATCTTTACCATGGACCCCCTCTGCTTTGGTGTGACACAAAGGTTTATCAGCACTCCTCCAAGAAAAGTGCTTAACTGTTTCATGGCTCATCTCCAGTAATACAGCCAGACCCTGAAATAACCACAATAAAACTTTTATCTCACCTCTCACAGTAGACTGTTTTTCCCCTCAACATTTCTTGATCCCTCTCATCCTTCTCTATACCCATAAACACATGACTTTGAGAGCACTTCCACATACTAATGAGTGTAATCTTTTATAAAATATACACATTATATAAATTACACCCAAAAAATAATCTCACAAAATACATTACCTGAGTTTTGTTTTTTAAAAGTAAGACCAACATGAAATGCTTATCACATTATGACAGTCCAATTTCTCTGATTAAAACTGATTAAAATGTGCACACATACACACACACAGAAAAGAGAGGGTAATGCAGATAATGCTGAGAAGAGACATCTTTAACTGAAAACTGCCTTCACATTTCGCTTCCTGCAAGGATATAGTTCTTCATTAATACCTAACTATATTACTAACTAATATACTTCAGCCTCAACTTATTCTATGTTTTTTAAATTCTTCAGTCACTGATGCCTTTGCCCTAGAAGGTCAATCATTTAAGAAGACAACATTTTGCCTTTTTAGAGCACTGTATATCATGTGAAGTGTTGAAGAACTCCACTGAAAACCCTTGATGAAACATTCCTCTGAAAAAACGAAAATCGATAAAATCTTTGAAGTGTTGTTCTGAAGTACAACTGGTCTTGTGATGTGTCAGCATAAAACTGACCTGAGCAATTTTTAGAGAAAGAAATAAGTAGGAATTGTCTTATTTAAAATGTAGGCCACAATAAAATCAACAGAAAACTTATACTATCTTTTAGGTAAATGCTTTGAGAGGCTAATAAAACCAAACAAATGCAGTAAACATTTTAAAAAAAATTAATGACAGAGTCAAATGCTTGAATTCAGTGAGCTATGTGTTCAACATCTACCTGGAATTTTGGATGGGGGAAGGAGAGATTTGAGCTCTCAGTTCCCAGGATCCTGCCAATTTTCTTAGAAAGAACACTGAAGAGGTCTGCTGGTAGTGCCTGCAGTCCCACTGATACCCCTGCGCTCCCGCCGACACTGTGTGGCCCAGGAAGAACACATGCATCCCACAGGAGAGGGAACACCCAAACCCACAGCAGTCTGCTGCAGCAGACAGAAGCCTGTCTGTGTTTACTTAATTTCAGTTTTTAATAGCATGCATCATTATCCTGTATTGTACTCAAACCCAGCAGGGCTCATGCCCAGACCACATTCATCAGTTTGTACAAAAGGCGACAAGTTTTAGCTTCCATCCTTACAAATGTACACCATGTACCTGCACAGACACACTTTGCACCAACAACCCCCTCCCCTTATGTATTTATTCTGCCCTTTGCTAGAGTGCTACGGTATCTATGGAACTGTAAAATCCTCATTAATCCTAATCAATTATTAATAACCACTAAATCCACGCAGACTGCTAGAATATTTCGCAGAAACGCCAAATGAAAATACTACCTAATTGGGTTGCCAAAGACTTTATCATTGTTTTTTAAATAAAAATTGCTAAGTTACAACGTGCAATGAAAGGTGTACAGCTCACCATTTCTCTTCAGATGTTCAGCAATACCTTCCCCTGGCTATCATAGGGCTTATGAGATACTCATAAGCATCAAAGTAATGTTTTAGCTGCTATCACCACGTTTTCATGCTGCATTGGTAAGAAATGGTTTTGACTTAACATGATCTTTTTTATGCATGTCACTGCTTTAATACATTTTCACACAGTTGTTCTTTTTCTTTTTTTTTTTTTTTTTCCCGAATACCATAATTTTTTATGTGTTAAAACATAGTTGTGAGATTGCTATTCAAAAGGCATTCCTTGGAGGGAAGGTTAGACGCAGTTAGAAGAGGAGACTGTTTTGCCATTTTTCCTGGCATCCAGCAAGAGGAAAACAAAACAAATACTCAGACCACTTCTCAGGGACCCTGGGAAATGCTCACAACATTCCTGAGAAGTACAGACCACTGCCCTGTCCTTGTCTTGCATCTCCTGCCTCTGATGCTGCCTATTGAAGACCTGCTTCTACTTCCCATTTTATGTGCAACATCTTGTTTCATTTTGAAACATAATTCAGTATCACTCCCACACTGCAATGCTCAGTGCAACCTCAGGATTAAATTATTTGCAGTACATAAATACGCTGGCAGCACTGATGTGCCTGCGTTACACCAGGCCTCGGATGTAACACAATGCGTCCCTCACTGAAACCAGACTCACATCATTCTGACCTTCAGGCAAACATTAATGTCAGGAACTATTAACTTTGCTAAGTTCATTAGGTATTGAGTGTTTTTCTTGGAAATATTCTTAGTTGTAATCTTGTGTTGTATAATGTTATGCTCAGGATTATAGGATTTTCATAATGGTGTGGAATCAGACTTTGAACATTATTACAAAACCAGAGCAGCTTATTTATATTTCCTTAATTTTGAGACAAATAGTTGCAAATAATAGAGAAGAAACAGATGGGCCATCACAGTAAACAGGAGCAGATACGGTCCCTGTTAAAAATGTTGCTGATTCCTGTCAGCAGATCACCACTTGAGCAAAAAATGAGACAACATCCCACTCTTCTTTGAGGTATGGGATTTCATGTAACCAGATGAAATGACAGGAATTATGCCAATATTAACACAAACTCTCAATATTTTAAATTACAAACATCATCGTTTCATGATTACTGAAAAAGTACAGGGCTAATTTGTAAAACAGAACTGTTCACGCAGGCAGCCATGGACTAGCAAGATCTCCAGGGTCATGCAGGTGACTTTCAACGCCTTCTAAATGATCTTTAAATGCCTAATCTTTTAATGATCTTTAAATGCCTTTTAAAACCTTCTGCAACATTAAGGGTCCTGGCACAGTTAATGGGCAACAGCTATTCTGAAATAATGTGAAAGACCTCTCAACATCTCTGTTACAGCTCATTCATAATAATAGGCTCCAGACTACACTAACAATTTTTTTGCCTCAGAGCAGTTCTTAAAATATTCAAAATAATCAGTGTGATTACTCTCCAGCTATATATATGTGTGGGTGATATATGGGACCCTGGTGTCTTTCACCCTTTTTCATACTCCTCAGAGGAAAAAAAAAACAGCTTGATGTCTTCATTAATATTTTGGAGGCCACTATTACATGCTATGAAATGCAGACTCAACTGAGAGAGGAGTAAACAAACTTCCTGAGCTACCAGCAATTAGTTTTGAAAGATCATGTAGATCTGGTGAGCTCCTGCAGAAACAGCAAAAAGAAAATGTGTTCTCTGTCTTTCAAAAAGAGATAACAATTACCTGAAAAGCAAAGCAATGTGCCTCTGGCCCTTCCAAAGGCAAGCCAGACAAGGCCCTAGTCCTCTACTTTACCCACAGGGTAAAAATACCACATGGGTGTCACGCTGAAGGAGCATCAAAAGAGGAGAAAATCATTAAACTACTTGTGGGACAGTGACCAAACGGTGATATGTCAGAACAGCAGCTTTCTGCATCTCAACTGCTTTCAGGAAAACAACAAAGAACTTGAAAGTTAATTTACAATGTAGAAAAACACATCCAAGGGGTCAATACTATTCCTCAAGCAAAATGCTCCATATGAGATGCCTGACTTTGTTTTTAACCCATTTAATCATTTACAAAGAAAGACTACCCACAATATACCTAACTAGAAATTTACCTAATTGGGTGACAGAAATCAGCAAGTCTGTCACTGCAAACCATATGTTAGACATAGTTGGCAGTTCCTCTGCTTATAAATCTGACACCAGCTTTTATGAGCCCTTGCTGAAGTCATGGTGATGAGGTTGTTACTTCATAGCTGAATAATGCAGTTTTATGGCTTGTAAATTCCCTGCTGAATGGTTTGACGTGAACTTGTGGAAAACAGAGAGAGGCAGAATGAATGGCTGTAGAGTAAGATTGCTGCAGAAATCTGCCATCCCCACTGCCCAGAGGCAACTCCACACTCTCTCTAAGGGCTGTGTCTGAGGCTTCAAAAGGTGTTAGATTTGAAAAATGTTTCATGATGCATGACAAAAATCTTGAAATGTGCTTTGCCTCTGTTTTTTTGCATTGGTTTGAACATAGGAAGGGAGCATTCAGAGGCTGTGCTAACCGCATTTAGTTCATCAAATAACATTTTGCTCTCCAAAGTTATTTCAGTAGACCTGAAGTTGCTGCAGGTCAGATCTCAGTCTGGAATTTCTTGGATTGCAGAAGCATGCTATTCCACAGAGTTTATGTTCGTAATAGGAGACAAAGGTCCTGGAAGAAAATAGTAGCAGAAAAACTAAAATGATTTCTAAAAAAAGATAGAGGAGAGAAAAAGAAATCACAATACAGCACTGAAGCATAGCAATGCATGAACTTGAATGAAGTGTTACAGCAGAAGAGAGAGAATTCACAGAGAAACACAGCAACGAAGACTACAAAGTATGAAAGATTAAACTGTATTTCAATGCTAACCCTTAGGGTATTTCAGGGCATACATATTGTCAGATAGTGTGCCTAAACAAGACTCTGGAGAAAGCGATTTCTGTCAATTAAAGGCAGATTTTTCTGTCACCAGAGTTGAAGTAGTCATTTCATTCCCTGCCAAAATACAGATTGCTTTGAAAGAAAAAAGGTTTATTTTTTATTATGGTGACTTTAAACCAGTTACAGCTTTCTAACAAAACAGATGTGGGACAGCAGAAGTGGAGTAAAGTTCACTGGATCAACTCTAAACGAAATAATTGCGAGACAATACCCTATTCTGGAACTCTTAAGTCAGTGCAGAAATGCTAACAGCTTTAATGTGGACTCCCCCTTCCTTCCCAACGGCACAATCTGCTGACAAATGTAGGCACTGTTGAATTGCATTTGCTTGCTCCTGGAAGGCACCGACGCCATGCGTGCTGCTGTGACGCTCAGAATTTTAATGCTGCCCTATCACAAGAAGAAACAAACACAGTGATCCTTATCATGATGGTGTCCTGCCCCTCCTTCCCGTAATTTTCCTCACCTTTTTCATTTCCTGCAGTCAAACCGAATACCTGCAAACGAAGAAAAGCAGTCTTCCTTTTCCACTTTCCATTATCTTGTTGGGTATACCCCATATATTATATAGAATACTTATTCACTGTGTAATCAGAGTACTTATTCACAGTCAACACTCCCGTCACCAGAGCTCAAGGGAACATATTTGAGCTATCTTTAAATTAGCTATCTCAGTATTGATACCAGGGTAGCTATCATAACACAGAGCACGGCACAGCATGCCGAATATTGCAGCTGCTTGAAAGTTACCACAGGTATTTCTGAGAGCTGCAATCTCAGCAGCATTAGAAATGAGGGGCTCTTCTTTTGCATATTTATTGTAACTACCACAAGTCCAGAATGAAGAAGGGAGGATAACAGAGAAAGAGAAGGAGGGATGAAAACCAACACAAATCAGCGGAAGGAAGAAAACAAACAGGCTCACCTCCTTAATCCCTTATTCAGGTTATTAAGTAGCATTATTTACCAAATTACCATGTAAAACAATCTTTTTGGCCTACATCTACTCAAACTGAAGTCAAGGGGTAAAAAAAAAAAAAAAAAAAGGAAAAATGGATGGGATGAGGATATCAGCTAGAGACTTCTCAGGGCTTAAAATTACATAGATGTGATGACAAACACTAAGAATTTTGGAAAGTCATTACTTTGACTAAAGCTCAGGACTCTGAAAGAAGCTAAATGTGCAGTTGTGTAATGGATTTTTACACATTTGCTGAAATTTTCTCACAGGAAAACGAGAAAGCATATGCTTACTTTTGGGTGAGAGAGGGATATAGTCCTGGTCAGTAGGATGGATGGATAGGGGGAGATCCTCAGGTATGATGCACAAGCAACATCTAACATTCCTATTTATTTCTTCAAGATAAGGATATTTCCAAGTAATTATTGCTGGGAAATTGCCCACATTTGGAAAGTCACTCAGGCATCATGTACACAACATAAAGAAGATCATCAAAAGGACAACACAACTTACAAAACAAACTTTGAACTCTCTTGCTGGTCAGCACTGGGTTACTTAAACCATTATCTAAGCTACCCAATGTTCTGGATCAGAGATCTTCACACAAGAGAGTATACATAGATAGATGAGCTGTCAGTCAGTTCTTTCTCCTCCTGTTTTGAGGCTTAATGATCTATCTACACAGCTTAAAGAAACATTCCTACTGATGCATTTTCAGTATTTCACACACTTAATCTTCATTTTCACCCAGATGGTTTGCTTAGTTTGATAATTTATATGATCAACATATTATGAAGCCAAGAATTACCAGAATATATTACAAAAGATCTGGAAGACTTGAACAATAATTATACTGAAAACAGTTGTTTGAATTATATCCCAAACCTTGCATAGAGCCCCAAAACTTGTGTAGAAGTATAGTAAACTGAACCTTCTTTTCTTATTCCAGTGGATTACTGCATGTCAGAGGTCTTCTACAACCCAAGTAGAGATATGGAATAAAAATGAGCCCAAAAGCCAAAGTCTATCAGAAAAGATTTAGTTTACAAAAGAAATAGTGCTATAAATACCCATGAAAAACATTCCTGGCAAGTACTCACCAGAGGGAGTGCCACAGATCTAGAAAGAGATACTAAAGATGAATGCTGAAGTTTAATTTTCTAAGAGATATCAGATTTTTAGTCTCTGTAGCCTCTAGAGACAGAAAGTGAATTTGATCATGTAAAAAGACTGTGATCAAAAGCTTGGATAGTCATAAAAATGCTCTGGGGAAAGGGATGATATTGAATAACACAAACGTTTAGTGTTGTACTATGGTCTGCACAGCTTCTTATCAATAAAAAATTTACTTACCTGAACATATCTTGGGGCATATATTGTTCCCAGCTTCACCAAGGCCACTCATCTGAGATCAGCGAGTTCAGACAGATGCAGAAAAAGGCAGGATTATGTTATTTAGTGTAAGCCATCATTTATGAACCATGCTAACAACATCCACTTGCAGTAAAAGAAATATATGGAAATATCTAAATAGGCTGTTACTGGTTAACTTTTTTCATAAAATTATCTTTCTCTTTTGGAGAAACTAGTATTTTTCAAACTAATGCAGCATATTTATGGGTGACTATCTATGTCCTCAGAGAACAGTAACATTAGAAATAATTATGAGCCATCTTAATTAATTAAAGCTGTTTTTCCACCCACTTAAGTTTTTAATCTATTGCTGCACTAGCCAACTGAGAATTGACACACTGACAGTAAGGAAGTGATTATATCACCACTGGCATTTTCTGGAAAAGCTAAGAGCCAAACACTGGCTCATCCTTGGGAAAGAATGCAGCTCTAGGAAAGAAAGTGGAACTAAATCTGGTAAAAGCAGTATCAGATGCAATACTTAAGACATTTCTGTACTAATCAGGGATGTGCAGGCTGGAGGCAGCCTTGGCTGCAGGACCATGAAATGGTGGAGGTCAGTTTTCTGAGAGGATGGAACAAGGCAAACGGTAGGAGCAGAGCCCTGGACTTCAGGAGAAGAGACTTTGGCCTCTTTGGGGATTTGCTTGGAAGAACCCCATCAGATACCATCCTGGAGCAAAAAGGGGCCCAAGAGCTGGTTGATTTTCAAAGATCACCTCCTCCAAGCTCAAGATTAGTCCATCCCTAAAAGTAGCAAGTCAAGCACAGGTGGCAAGCACCCTTCATGGTTGAATAAGGAGCTGTTGACTGAACTGAAAGTGTACAAGAAGTAAAAGCAGGTACTGGAGAAACTTGGAGACAGTCTGAGCATGCAGGGATGAAGCTGGGAAAACCAAAGCCCATCTGGGGTTTAATCTGCTGAGGGATATGACAGTCAACGACAAGATCTTCCACAACTACATCCACAGCAAAAGGAAGACTAGGTAAAATGCAAGCCTGCTGCTGAATGGGAATGGGGACCTGATGACAAAGGACATGGAACAACTGACACATCAATTGCATTTGCTATTGACAAATGAAGTATAGACTCAGTAAGTGGACAGTGAGTTAGACTGAAAACTGTCAGGCTTGCAGGGCGGTGGTCAGTGGCACGAAATCCAGTTGGAAGGCCAGTCAGTAGTGGTACACCCCTTAGGTTGATACTGGGACCTACTAAATACTATTTAGTATCCTCATTATTTACCTGGATGATGGGACAGAGTGCACCCTCAGCAAGTCTGAGGATCATACAAAATTGGCAGGAGTGGCTGATATACCAGATGGATGTGCTACCATTCAGAGGGACCTTCAAGAGGATGGAGAAGCAGACTGACAGGGACCTCATGAAGTTCGACAAAGGGAAATGACAAGTCCTGCACCTGGGAAGGAATAACCCCAACACCAGGACTGGCTGGGATCAAACAGCTGGGAAGCAGCTCTGCAGAAAAGCACCTGGGGGTCCTGGTGAACACCAAGCTGAACATAAGCCAGCAATGTGTCCCTGTGGCAAAGAAGGTCAACAACCTCCTGGGCTGCATCAGGCAGGGAACTGACAGCAGGTGGAGGGAGGCAATCCTTCACCTCTGCTCAGTCCTGGTGAGACACATCTGGGGTGCTGTGTCCAGTGCTGGGCTCCCCAGTACAAATGAGACATGGACATACTGGAGATAGTTCAGCAAAGGGCCATAAAGGTGATTATGGTCTCAAAGTATCTGTCATATGAGGAGAGGCTGTGAGAGCTGGGACTGTTCAGCCTGGCGAAGAAACAGCTCTGGGGGATCTTATCTATGTATATAAATACCCGATGGGGATGTAAAGAAGATAGAGCCAGAGTCTTTTCAGTGGTGCACAGTCAAGGAGATAATGGACACAAACTGAAATGCATGGAATTTCATTTAAACATCATAAAAACCCATTTTTACTCTCAAGGATGGCCAAATGCTAGAAAGGGATTGCCCACAGAGATTGTGGAGTTTTATCCTTGAAGATACTCAAAATGCAACTGGAGACAGCCCTGGGCAATCTGCTCTAGTTGACCCTGCTTTGAGCGGGTGATTGTACTAGATGATCTCCAGAGGTGCCTTCTGACCTCAACTATTCTGTGATTCTGTGACTCTGTGATTCTGCTTTTCCTAGTATCATGATAATTGATTTCCTACAGTGTGAAAGTACACAGTATGAAGAGCACAACAGCAAAAAATGCATACATGCTTGCATATACAAAAGCAGTCTACACAAGCAGAGTAGCAGATGCCTTTACAGGCATGCAATACTGTGCATTTCTGACTGTGCAGAAGTTGTACCACAAGCTCTGTTCTTTTGCCAAGAGAACTGACCCAATTCCCTACATAGGGAAAAGCAGTTATCCCTTATTCATCATTTTTCAAAGGAGAAGAATTAAAGAATGATGTGCATGCTGCATGGATCAGGAACGTTGGGAAGCAAAGCACCAGCGAGCAAACCACATCAGTAATCCTGGTATATCATTTTACACTGTTCATGGCTGGAATGTGCTACAGCAGCATGGCCCAACTGGCAGCCGGCGAGTCAAACCCAGTGCCTCCATTCAGTCTGCTGCCTTTTCCCTGGGCAGCACAAAGAATGGCTGGCTGAGCTGCCAAATACCTCCTTCCGCACCGGCTCATGGGCCTCTGGGCTCTGCTGGCTAGCTCTGAGGGAGCAGATGGGAAAAGGCTGTTATTTCTGGACGAGGGAGGGAATAACCTTTGGTTGCCAGTGAAGTGAGAAGCCTACCTAAGGAGAGAAAAGGTGGGAGTGGGTTGCTGCTGCCCTGGGGTGGTGGGAAAGGCAGCTCCTTGTGTAAGGAGGGTGAAGATAAGAAGGGAGGCAGATGCTGTCAGAAGAGCAGATGGTGTTTAAAGGTGGAAGGACAGGCGATAGACCTCTCTGAGGTAATGCAGAATGGATCCAGCTGCTAAGACCGCTCTGCACAAATGCATCTTCACAAATCCCTCCTAAAAGCATTAGTGATGAAATGCCTTGTTTCTAATATCGCAGTCCTCTGCTACCTAACTCCCCACCTTCCCCCCTGAGGCGTGAGCGCGCTGCCTCCTCCCCAGGTGTGATGGATGCCCATCATTGCTGGTACACACACAGCTGCAGCCAACCTGCAGTGCAAACACACATGCAGGAAGCCTGCATAGATGGAGCTACCGATCTGGAAAAGCTCTTCCAAACCTGTATGTTCCTTCCTTAAGTACTCTCTTCTTTGACATGATATTGTTTAAGCGTCACCAGTGCTTTAAGTGAATCCTGTAAAATAGAAAGAATCCTATAAATGGGAAGAAAAGGCATTAACTTCTTGTCTACCAATAGACTGCTAATAACATTTACTGTCTGTCTCCTGTGCTCTCAAGTCAGTTTTTCGGGTTAATTTTACTTTACTATGATGTTCTTTATCTATGCAAAATTATAATGTAGTTTTTCAGATATATACAGCTATGCCTATATGTATATATATATATATGAAATATTAGACACAAGAGACACGGCATCAGAATTTGTATTAAAATGCAGTTAGTAACTTGAATGACCCAAAAGAGAACATATTGGATTCTGACAATCACTGCAAAATGTATTTGATGCACAGATTCTATGCACTCACTGTACATCACACACGTACAGAAACTACTGTGCTAGCCTTACCACTCCTAGACAGGGTAGTACTCTGGCTGAATGCATAATATTGTTTCCAGAACAAATGCAAACTCCAGGTCCTCAATGCAGCTTGCTTATAAGACAGTCTCACAAAGCTAATTCCCCACTGAGTTTGAAGTGAGGTGCCCATCTGCTCTTCTCAGCTGGAGATATATTTCCACAATGATAAACAGCTGTTTGAAAAACTTTGACACAATAACTTAGAACAATATAAATGAAGACAAGCTATATCAGGGAAGTCACTTCAAACTGGCCATTTCCGATAACAAACCAAAAGGCCTGCCTGGTGTAAATACCCTCTCCAGCTAGTGGCCCCACATTAGCACTCCTAATCCCCTAGGATCCACAGCTCCAGAGAATATTTTCCACCCCGTAGGGAAATTATACATCTCTAAAAGCCACAAGATGCTAGACAGATGGGGAATTAAGGCCACACACTAAAGGCATTGAGATCTTTGTGGCTATCTGTCTTGTTTGGCAGGACAACCAGTATGGCAGACAGGGTGATGTGGTTTCAGCTGTCAGTAACGGGAGAGTCCACACAGGAGGTGTCTGCAAACAGCTGGGAAACCTCCCCACACTTTCTACCCCATGATAAGCCAGCAGTAAAACAATACTTTGTAAACCAAGTAAATACCCAGATTTAGTGTGGACTTTCCTTCCAGTGACCCGTGCAGCAATGTACAACGATGGGAAAGTATCACAGTGTTCATTTTACATGGGGGAAGCTGGCAGCACATCTAATGGCAGTAATGGAAATGAAATCCAAAGCGGCAACCCTGGCTCCATTGTAATGCAAGAAGTTTTACCACTAATGTCACTGAAGCCAAATTTCACTCAGATCTTCTGACTCCTGCAGATTTCTTTCAGCCTCTTTTTTTCCAAATTTGCTTTTGGGTTTTTTTAGAGTGTGGGAGGAGCTATTCACTAGGATTCCTCTTAACAATGCCCATCTCTGTTACAAACACACTCACTACATATCAGGGAAACAAAGACCAGTTCTGCAATTTTGAGTTCAGGAGTCCTAAGGTGGATATAGGAAAAGATGAACACCATAAGAAGCTAAGAAAAGTAACCTGAAATTTAGAAGAATAACCTGCAAAATTGTTTAACTGCTTTTGCTTGTATTTAAACTGGCAACGTGCGTGGGTAGCAATGCAACCTTTCTCCATGATATCCTCTGAACACACTATCTCCCAGATCCACTGGGATCAATTCTAGGAGCACAAAGATAATTCAATGCCTAATCATTCAGGTTGAGGCCTCTGAGGTGAGACACACAGTAATGTCAGCATCATTACACCTTGAGCATAATGCAGCAACACCCCCGTTCTTTTCAGTCTTATAAAAAATTCATTACTTTTTCCTATCCCATCACCAACTCTCTCATGGCCAACTCTCTGACCTCATCTTTGACCCCTTTCAAAATCTGCTCCCAGCTTTCTGTTCTCTGACCCCATTGTGTTAATGATTCTGCCTTCAGGTTTCTATATAGCACTGTCCCAGTCATGGCACAGCCCTGAGCCCTCCTTCAGCCCTGTGAACCCCCGTGCCTGTCCACTGGCACTTTGATCCTTCTTGGAGTCATGAGGCTGGTTCAGCTGTACTTCACTTGGGCAAAACATTCACAGAAAGGCCATGGGACTACCACTTGAATAAGGACTTTGCAAAAAGCCCCAGATGTGGCTCACTGAGGTTATACACTTCTGGAGGAAACCAGATCATAGATTCAGGCAAGGCACCAAGACACTAAACCTGGTATGTAGATAAAAGGTATTTTTTGAATTAATGTCACAGAGGGACACTGACTTCTCTTGTCACCATAACCAACCAGCACACGCTCTCCTCTTACTCCAAACACAAAACCCAAATAAAGAAACTCAACCCAGCCAAACCCAACTAAACCCAATCCAACCAAACCAAACCCATGACAGGCCAGAAACTGTTCTCAAAGACATCTGTGCACCTAAAGGTACCATCGTGACTTTAAGCAACACAGAGTCACATCATACCAGCAGCAGCTAATTAATTTCAGAGGACCACTGGTTTTAAGAGGGTGGTCGGGAACAATTCTTACAGAAGGCAGCTCCAATCGACCCCAGGCCAGTGCTTGGGGCAGGGCCATCACTCATGCCCACTGGGAAAAGAAGCAGTGTTCACCACCACCTCTTGTCATGGGCAGAAGAGTAACCAACTAAGTTTGGCTGATGGAAGGATGCACATGTGACAACGGCTTGATCTGGTCAGCCTGCATCCAGCATCATACACCACCAAATACAGTGGGCATGCTACTGTTTAAAAGACACAATGAGGAAACATGCTTTTCAGTGATAGATGGCTCTAAACAAGCTCATGCATAAAATTAGAAGCAATCTGTAGAGCTGTAATTTCTGTTCTCCCATAGAATTGAAAGGAGGATTATTATTATAACAGCAATTGCTAGGGTTGCTATATCAAAAGGTCAACCTGCAATTTCATTACCTCAATACATACACACGTAACAAAGACCAATCCAGTCACATTTCAAGAGCTTGTAACTCCTCCAGACGTGTCATGTAGTATACAAATCAGCCCCGAAGCACTCACTTGCCATAGTAAAACTAGAAGGTCTGTTTGTAAGTATATTTGAAATTGAGGAGGTCTAATAAAACCTGGGTACACTTTTATGATAGCTTGTTTCACACACGTCAGCAAAACAGCTTTTACTTTTTCTTATTGAGAAATTTTGCACCCTATTAACCTTCTCTCTATTGTATCGGGAACATGAGCACAACAACATTATTCTCCTGTGCAGGAACCACAGACCGGACCCATGACTGGGGACTGATCCTTTTCTTTGACACTTTCAGTCTCAGTGCATTTGAAGAATGTAACCAACTTACAAACCACATTTCTACAGGATTAAAATGAGTATTGCTACCATCAGTAAAAGGTGAACCACCTTAATGAAACAAGCTTTTAAGCTGGCATTGTCCCTTTAACTAGCAAAAGCTTCTTCTGAAATAAAGGCCATAATATCTATTTGTTTCAAGACATTTTTAAAATTGCTAAATGTTTTGTGATTGTGATCAGAGAAAACTGAATTACCTTCTTTCACATAACAGCTTCACCTTCTAAAAAATATCATCAAGGAGGAAATGATATAGTAGTTCAATATGATGCTCAGCTACAATGCCCCACAAGAATATCAGTGAAATTCTGGGTGATGAACACTGTAATATTGAACATTATATGAGAGTGAAGAAAAAAAATGGGGGAATCTTCAGTGCATTAAAAGCAATTACCAACTAATCTAAGATCAATGACATGACAAACTACAACACAAGAATGCTTTTGCTTGCGTGAACTGCTTCATCTGCTCTCAAGAATCCAACAGAAACCTCACTTAGAGCTTCTGAATTTCATGACCTTCTACTACAATTTGCTTAATTCACACCACAATCTTGCAGATAAATGTATCAGTCAAGTTGATGGCATAAAACTAGTCTGGACCTACTGCAATGCATTCTGTTACACAGCAACAATACACCAGAGATCAGGCACTGAGATCATCTCAATCTAAAATGTACATTTACTCTTGATACCAAACACAGTATTTGTTTTTAAAGGATTGTTGTATTTATGACATTAGACAAAACTACGGGAAAATAAATCTTAACTTTCTCTTTAGAAAATCTGAGATCAAATAAAGCATAGAGGCCTAGTAAAAGCCTAATTTTGCTGGATTTAACAAATATTTTGGCAGAAAAAACTAGGAGCTGGCCCGAAAATATTTGCTTCATCTGAGGCTTCATACAGGCCAAACTGAATGACATTTGCTATTAATTCAATCCTAACAAACTTGTCCCTGATGAGGTTTTCTAGTCTGAGAATTATGGCTCACCCTGCCTTTACACCAGCAGTGCTCCATATTCTCAGCAGAGAAGACAAAAATTACCGTGCTCCAGAAGAAAGAAAAGACGTCAGTGGGTGTATAGGAGTGGCCTTTAAAAAGCTGACTATAGATATTAAGAAAAAAACCCACCAATTTCAGAGTAAATTGATCTATACAAAAAACCTTTTAGTAAATTAAGTATGAGAAAAAATAAAGAGTATCCTAACCCAGGGATATGACTGCCTCCAAGCTACTTGCTGTACAACCCAGATGGACTCAACTTCTTCAAAGGACAAAGTCCCACCATGTCCAAATCCACCCAAAAGCTGAGTATCAAATTATGTGTTTAATGCATTTTATAAAGCTATCTGTGCAGGAACATATTCCACATAAGAGTAACAACTGAATAAGAACATCGTGACCTGAAATTTCAGTCCCAACAGGTTTTTGTAAGGATGTATCCATGATATTCCTGTGCTCAGCACTACCGTAGTATTGTAAAATCTTTAATACATGTATACCCACAAAACTCCTGTAAGGCAAGGGGGTATTATTGCAACAGAAGTTTCAGGTCTGCGCTACGAGAGGTATATTACCACATCAGATGGCATTGTTTTATACTAATGAGAGAAGACAATCCTCCAACAGTCACAAAAATACCTCTCATTATTAACACTGTACACAGAATTAGTCAACAAGGACTGCAGTGGAGGTTGTAGAGGAAGCAGGGGTTTAAATGTTCTTTTCCAAGCAGCCATCAGACTCTTCTTGCACTCTTCTTACTCAGACCTAATATTTACAACCTTCAAACCTCCTCTGTGCTTTATCTGCCGTCTGCATAGGACTTAACAGCAAACTGCTATTACAGAACTAGTGCTGGCCAGATTTCCCCATAATTATCAGTTTAAGATGAGAAGGAGGAACTCATATCAGGAATTCAAGTCTCCTGAAGTTTTTGATGAGGAAGGAGAAAGAACTCATAGGAAATTAATATGGAAACATATTTTGATTTCCAGTCTGTGTCTGGCATCTTTTGTTTTGCCGTGACTGAATCTACATCACAAGAGAACAAAAAGGTCTCACTAAAAAGGTTTACAGTCTACTGCCAAAATGCGGAGACGGTACTTTGTCTGAAGTGTCAAAAGCTATGGCAAAAGCTAGTTCATTTAAAAAAAAAAAAAAGGTACGTATTTGAATAGCATGGTTGTATGTTAAGGATAAAAGAAAAATGTATTGTGGTTGAAGTCTGGCATGTGTTTGGGAATGTAAAACAGAACACTCTTGCAGACGAGACGTTGGCAGAGTCTCAGTTATAACACACAAGTTATATCCACTATAATATAATGCAGATATTTAAAATATTTCAAACATTTAGAATTTTTGTACAATCACAATGATTTTGAAAATCCACTGCATTAGTGCACTGTGTTTATGGGGCTGATGGACAGCATGGGGCTGGCGGAGAGGAGGTTCATCCGTCATGGGGCAGGGAGATGCCTCCGCTCAGTTCTAGCACACATTTTTACATGCAGCTGTAGAATTTCAGACCCCAATAAGAGAGTCAATTTTTACTACCCTATGTCTAATACAGCTTTGACTTCAAAAGAAGATCAGTGTATATTTATAAACTTTAACTTCTCTTGTGATAAAAACAAGTTAGGTTTCTTTTTTACAAATAAGTGGGAAATATTTACTTTTATAAAATATCATGTAAATAAATTGCCTTCTAAATGTGTAAATTCCACAGATTAGGTACTAAGTACCTTGGGCTTTTGTTTCAGAATACCAGTTTTGAACAGTAGGTGCATTTTCTTCTTAGGCACAGTTAACCATTAAAGTAACATTAACTTTTACTACAAAAAGAGTAAGGTACTTATGAGTATTTCCTATGTAAAAATGGGACAAAAAAATCTTGAAGCAAACAAAACTTAATTATAACATCTCTCCCTATCCCATTAACAGACTAAATTACAAATAAAACCATTTCATCATTTAATTCCTTAATGAAAATCTTACTGGGGTTCAAAAAAGGAGAGAAAACTGAATATATTTAACATTAGTTCACTTAGCATGACGAAATGCAAAGGAAACCTGTTTATCTACCTCTGGAATCAGCGGCTCTTAAATATGGCTGTGCTTTGTTTTCTCTCTGTGCAGGGAAGTATCTAAATCACTGCTCTACACTACCCACACTATCATGCCCTTGCCAGAACACAGCTTTATTCTTGTCATTTCACAACGAATCAAGACTTAACCTCAGCCCTATGAAAACAAGCTGAAGTTTCCCTTGCTACCATCAGAGTACCAGAAATACCCAGTGGATGGTTCCCACCACCTACCACAGGTATCACCTCTAGGTCTGGATAAATCACGCATAGCTCTTTCCATTGTCTGTGGTGAAAGATTACAGAAGTTTTCCTAAGGTTAGATGCTTAATTTTAAGATCTCTAGGGCCAGATGAATCCCAGTCTGAGCAGAGAAGACATCTGGCACCCATCACAAAGGAACTCTGAAGCACAGCAGCCCCCTAGGGCCGGCTGGTGAAAGTCCTGGGATGGTCACTGGACCATCTTTCCATGGGGAATGGACCACCCCTATGGGAGCATTTACAGCTCTGACTTCTTAGAAACAGGCGGTTCAGCAACAACTCCATAACTACTTAAGGGAAGCCATGAAAGGAGGTGGGGTACAACAGACAGAGTGAGTTTCATCTTTCCCTGCTTATCCAAAATCACTTTGCTGTGTCTCCTCTCTGCAATCTCTTTCCTCTCCCAACTGCTGATGTGAAAGATGTCTGAACAACAGACTGTGACCCACTTGATCCACTCCGCTACCAACACCAGTATTTTTGTACTGTAGGTAGCAGTAATGGACATTGATGGCACCAATACAATTCTGCAGCTTCCTCTGTTGTTTCCTCCAAATAAACTTAATTGACATTATCATGTCAGTGAGGCCACTGCCTTACAATAGGCATTGCTTATACAAATAAAGGTCACTTAATTGACCCCAAACGCAAAAGAAGAGGCCTATAAGACTAGCACAGCTATTCCAGCCATCGCAGGCTGTGAGAGCTCTATGACGAGGTTCTTAGAGGACTGGAATGTGCCTTGCATTGGTGCCAACTTTCTTATATCTTAATGTATACATATTAGCTCTATATATTTAACCAAGATGAAAAAACATTCTATTTGCTCCAACTATTCAACAAGATGCAAAAAATCTCTCATTTCATGAACATAATGAAAAAGTCGTAACATATATTCTTCTGAGAACAAGACGTGGTTGTTCATAGAATTTTTGCATGGTCTGGCAGCCTTTTCTGCCTATGGACAGGCTGTAATTGCTGCCTCTCAGCTGTAGTGAACCTCCAGCCTGGTGCTTGACCTTGCGGTCACCCCCACTTTCATCTTGTATATTGGCTTAGCAGGCAAAGCAGCTTTATAAAATCTGTGCCTAACAAATTTTGGCAAAGTAAAACAACTCAATACTGTTTTGCTTTCAACAGGCTTCTCATAACTCTGTATGTATGCCAATTCTGTAGTTTCACTCACTGCAGCTATTCGGTATCATCCAGGGATCAAAACGTGCAAGTGGTATGCTGCTTGTAAAAAAATTTCCAAAAAACCTCCTTCAGGCCAAATGAAATTCATCCCCCTGCCCTTGAGCTCAGCTGTCCTCATTCTCAGTTTCTCTGGGCTTGACTCTGGAGGCAGAGATTGGCTCCATGTGTTAGAGGAGAAGCTGCCAGCCCCCAGTGAGGCTCAGGTCTGGCACACACCCCAGGAGAGACCTCAGCAGCAGGTGTGATGGCTGGGATGTATGACAGAGGTGGAAAGGTTGGAGCTTCCAGATCAACCAGGATGAGAAAGCTGGCAGTTCTGTGGCTAAACAAGATTTGACACAGATATTTGACACAGGTATTTACTGTTTGCTCATAGGTCTGGAAACAGAAAGATCATCAATAAAGTCTCTCAACAAGAAAAGCCACAATTAAATCAACATAGTGAATGCAGGGTCTTGGAAAGATCCAGGATTTCTAAGTAACAAATTCCAGAAAAAGAAGGCAAAGCTGACACTTGGTTGCTGATGCCTTCTGATCAGGAGGACTGAACTGTCTTGTTTGTGTCATGCAACTACCACTGACTCAAAACTCTCCCTGAGGGGAATGGACCACTCCTACCCTCTTCCCACTTGGAATCCAAGATAGGTACCAGCTCAAACCCACACAGGGAATTTTCTCTCCTCTATCCTCCAAAGAAGTAGAAAATAAATACATGTTACATGACCCAAGGTGGGATTCATCCAAATATAGTGATCTAAGGCAGACGTTATCTCTGTCACCTCAAGGTTTTTTCTGTAGCCAGCAAAGACAGGCTGCCCTGCAAAGGAGTTCACCCTCCACATGTCTTAGAATGCAATTAGGATGCAATTACTTTAAAATGAACAAAGTTGGATGACACAGATTCCCACCAGAGTGTGCCATTTTTCACATACCTTCATTCCCACACAACTTCAAGACAATTACAAGGAGCAAAACAAAACTAAAATACAAATGGTCTGCACTAGTTCAGGGCAATCCCTGGCTTCAGCTGAGGTGAGTGGGAAGTCACACTCTGAATTTCATGGTCAGGTCTGTGGTGAGGGATGTGATAATGCTACTGAATTCCTGGCCTGTGTCATTCCTGTGTCAGGGGATTGCTCTCCTTGCGCCACTGCAGCATGTTTGTGGCACTTCTATGCTGACAGAGGAGCATATGCAGACTGTGTCAGGGATGAGAATCAGCTGCTATAACTTCCTGTGTTCAAATGCTAGAAGGCAGCGGTCTTCAGCTCTTTTGTACCAAGCAAAGCAATGGAGATGAGAGCCAGAGGGGAAATGCAGTACTTTAGGAGCTTCTTGTAGCCTCACTCCTCTGCTCCCTTGATCCTCATTAAATGTTTGCTCAATCCATCAAATTTATTCAGCTATTGTTTTCCCAGCTCAGCTGTTTTGCAGGGACTTTGACAACACAACCATTCCTGATGAACATCTGGGATCCCCAGCAACGAATTGCAGAAGAAAGAATGACACATAGTGCAAAACAGAAGAGGAAGAAATGGCACAAGACATGGGGACATCCAGACTGTAGACCACAAGACAGAGAAACTCTCTTTTCCATGCGCATGAATGAAGAAGAAAGGCTAAAAAGCTACCTTGAACGAGTACTGTCCTGCAGACTGCTATGTAGAATATATAAGGTTTCAGAGGAGTAGTTTTCACGTTCCATAACAAAAAGTGAGTTGGAGTTGCTACAGAATCCCCGAAACAGAACATTTTTAAAGCCTCATAAAGGTTGGCTGAAGTTACTTGTGGATATTGCAAATAATGCAGGAGATAGAAACATGGACACACATGGGGTAGAAAGCCAGGAATACCCGATTTCTATCTACTGCCCTCCTAATCTCATCCTAGGAAAGTCTCCAATGAAAACCAGATCTAAATAAAAAACTCTAACTGATAAAAAACCAAGATCACTGGGAAGTGAATGGGTGCTTAAGGGCCTCATGCCTCTGTACAAGCTTCAGCTCTCTGTGGCCTAAGAACTAGAAACTGATGGGCCTTGGCTCTCCAGGATGCCTCTTGGCCGACTAGAGGTGAGACAAGATCAATTAAGAAAAGACCAAATAGAACCTAATCACTATTTGTTTAAATTATACTACTGCATTTGAATGCATCTGTCTCTAATAAACCTATTTAAAGTCAAATTGAAAACAATTATATCTATTAAAACAAAATATTAATGCTGTTTTACTTACACTGAATAATTGAAACAGTATATGCTTGTTGTCAAAGTTTTAAAACAAGTCAAATATCTAAAGTGGTTTATTAGTAACAAGTTAAATGGAAGACCACGGTTAAGCACCTAGAATAAGAAGTGCTAAAACAGATTCTGACAGCACTAGTCTCTTCTGCAAATACAGATAATGTATCTTTCTTGACAGTTTATTTGAATATTTTTGGTTCACCGAGTAATTCATTCCAAGTTGAAACCAACTAAGAGTTGAAGAAAAAAAAACCAACAAAACAACCAAAAAGCTTCAGAGACAGCTTACTTTCTAATTTCATCTTTTGAATAAAAGCACAGGGTGAGAGAATGAGCACTGCAGTTCTAAAACCTTGAAAGCAGTTATCAAAAATACCAGATCAAGTCATTAATTACAAAGTTATTTTATTTAACTAATCACTTTATTCTAAACAATAAAACTTGCAGAAAAAATACTGAAGTGGAAAATGTATTCCACATACACAAGGTAGTTCTGACTCTTTAACAATGCTTTAAGACTGCTGCTTTCAAATATTTTTCAGTAAATCTAATGTTTTGTTCTTATGCAAGTTGGGACTTGAACAACTAGGAGAAAATTATTATTATCCAGAAAGAGCTGCATTATTATTTGTTGCTTGTTTGTTTTATTAAAACATATAGATTGAGGATCTCAGTGAACCTAGTGTTTCTGGTTTGCAAAAGAGATTCTAACTGCAGGTTGCCACTTGGCAGCTTGTAGAAGTGGAGGGCTTTACTCACAGAACAAAACTGCTATTTGGGAAGGTGCCTTGTATGAAGAGAGGGTAACTACAGAGCAATGCTACAGCTGGGACCATTTCTGTTTAACGTCTTTATTGATGGTCTTGATAAGGACATGTAAGTCCTTACATCAGTAAATTTGCAGATGACACCAAGTTAAGTGGGAGTGTTGATCTGCATGAAGATAGTGAGGCTCTACAGAGAGACTTGGATAGACTGGATCCGTGGCCAATGTTAATGGGATGAGTTTCAACAAGGCCAAGTGCCAGGTCCTGCACTTGGGCCACAACAACCCCACGCATCACTGCAGGCTTGGGGAGGTGTGGCTGGAGAGTTGTCTGGAACAAAAGGATCTGGGGGCTCTAACTGACAAGCAGCTGAACATGAGCCAGCAGTGTGCCCAGGTGGGCAACAGCATCCTGGCTTGTATTAGAAATAGTGTGACCAGCAGAAGTAGGGAGGTGATAGTCCCCCTGTGCTCTGCAATGGTGAGGCCACACCTGGAGTATTGTGTCCAGTTTTGGGCACCTCAATGCGAGAGAGATATCAAGGTGCTGGAGCGAGTGCAGAGGAGGGCAACGAAGCTGGTGAAGGGCATGTGAAGATTTGTTCTCCAATGAGGAGAGATTTAGGGAGCTGAGACTGTTTACTTTGAGGAGAAGGCTAAGCTCATCACTCTCTACAACTACCTGAAAGGACATTGCTGGTCTCTTCTCACAGGTAATTAGTGACAGAACAAGAGGGAACGGCCTTAAACTCCAATAGGGAAGGTTCAGACTGGTCATTAGGAAAAAGTTTTTCACAGAAAGAATGGTCAGACAGTGGAATAGGCTGCCCAGGGAGGTGGTGGAGTCACCATCCCTGTGTGTGTTTAAGGGTTGTTTAGAAGAGATGCTGGGGGATATGGTATAGGGGAGAACTTTGTAGAGTAGGGCAGATGGTTGGACTCAATGATCCCAAGGGTCTTTTCCAACCTCAATGATTTTGTGATTCTGTGACTGTGATTCTCATTCCCTGAGCAGGGAGAGCTAGGTGCAGAGACCACAGATCAAGCTGCATTTGACTAACAGAGTCCTGGCAAGGGGCAGAGGCCATAGCTCTGCACTGCAAATATGTGAGGAGCAGGTTTAGCTATTGCAAAGTGTAAGCCAAGAGTCAGCTGTATAGACCTCATGCTCAACAGATGAGTGTAGTACTTCTGACATCAAAGCCCTGCTTTGCCACCAACCTGAACTCTAGCAAAGTCACAGGCTTTCTACGACCTGCACACTGGCCGGGAGACTTTTTATCTTGATTTTTTGAAGGTAACACTTTTTTCTGAAGTGTTGGGAGCAATGTTTCCTTACCTTCCTTGCAGCCATGCAAGAAAAGTGATCTAGTTGATGTTTGGGAGGCACATCTGACTACAGAAAATGCCATATACTTAAATGAGGTGACTGGAAAGCTAGTACTAAAATCAACAGGAAAAGGAGGCAGGAGGAGGTGTTCAAGACTGCTTCATGCTCTCTTGGAAGCAGTTTCAAATCTGTAAATGATCACTATAACTAAGAAAAAAACCCTCCACATCGATAAAAAAGAACATGAGAAAAGTCAGGGTGAAGAACTCCTCTTTTACAGATCAGGTTACTGCAATATTTGCTTTCTGTTAAAATTCTTCAAGCTGTAAATTTAAAATATCACAGGTCCTTTATTACTCTGAGAAGACAAATTTATGCTGCTTGATTCGTACCCAGAAGTAAAAAAGAAAGAAAGAGATTCACATGACACTAGGTTATGTAGTCATTTTTTTAGCTCTGCTGTATTACTGCACAAGAGAGATAAAGCACCATCACTGGGGAAGCTTTGAATGCTGCGATATAGCTAACAGCCTCCTGGGTGCATCTCCTCGAACAGAGCCGCATTTTACTCGCTGCACCAGCTTTCTCTGAACGTTGTGCTGGAAATGAAGGGCTGGCAGACTCCCTCACTGGAGTGCCCAGCTGCTATCTGCAGTGATTTCAGTGTCTGGAGGTACTTTCTTCAAAGATGACACTTCATAAAAACTTCAATATATAAATGAAGTTTGATCATGTCAAACATCATTTGAGCACAAGAAAAAGACTACTGTTGTGACAGACAGAAAGTCTGCCTGAATTGCATGGTTTGGCACTAGAAAATCCTGACCCCTTTCTGTACTGCAGGGAAAGAAACAAACATCAGTGAGAGTTAATGCTGTCAGTGGTGGGACACAAATGCTCAAACAAGGCTGGAATGCTTTATTTCCACTAGTGTAAAATGGAAATTACTCAGGGCCTTACCTGTATAAACAACCTTCTGTACTTCAGTTCTTCATGACAAAAAAGTAAAAGGTTTTACTCCACAGCATAAAACTACAGCAAGATTTTGCTGTTCCTGAGATGCTGGAGAGAGAAGCAGTGCCCACACAGCCTACCACTTCCCACACACTTGGGTAACCACCTTAGTTTTGGTGTTCAGGAGGACAAGTGGTTCATCTCACCCCCTGGCTCCTGGTGCAGAGAGACGACCAATTTGGGCAGTCAACTGGCCACTTTGGGCAGTCCCAACCCCTCCCTGCCTCCCCACACTGCCTCTGCAGGGGACCGGTACCGGGGAGAGCAGGGTACCCAATAAGGACCCACTCACTGCTCTCATGAGCTAGAGCATCACGATGGCTGCAGTGCTAGCCATGTATCGCAGGAGGTGAGAGTTCATGGGACCTTAATTAATACACAGGTCCTCAACGAGGAAACAGAAGCTGCTGAAGCATCTTGGCTTCCCAAGGCAAAGATGGAGTTAGCTGGTTTATTTATCTTGTTTGCTTCTTCCAGGGTGGCCCTGTGAGTCTTGAGCACAAGGAGTTTTACAGACACAAACAACATTCCTGGGCTTTTGCTGCTATTTCTGGTGGGTGTGGAGCCATCCCTCACCAACACCAGAGCTGCTCCTCCCAGCTGGGAGCTTGACAAAGCAGTATCTCCTGAGGCCAAGCTCTATCCCAAGACAAGATCATCAATTATCTCATTAAGAATCATCGTCTTAAGGCAGAATTTAGTCTTTGGGGTAGGGAAAAAGTTACTGGGGCAGATGCCATGAGATAGCACCATGGATAATCACTGCACCATAACAAAGCAAGCCAGGCTGTAGCAGAGCAGTCCTACA
This sequence comes from Athene noctua, assembly GCF_965140245.1. NCBI lineage: Eukaryota > Metazoa > Chordata > Aves > Strigiformes > Strigidae > Athene > Athene noctua. The sequence goes on along the minus strand of NC_134037.1, from coordinate 249,156,344 downwards.
GAACAGGTATTCCACATCTAGGATTTATAGAAAAGTTAGGAGTTCACGAGAAATTACTCTAAAAAGCCACAGGATTTATTAGATGGTGCTAAACTTTCCATTAGTGTTTTGACCTATCCCATATAAAATACAACAGGCATGCAGCTTTTTAGTGTAGAGATGTTCTAAATAGAAAATTTTTTTTTCTTCTTATTTTCTATTAAAAGTTACATGAGTTTTCAGCAGGCTTTTTATGCCTGTAGAGTTTATTTGAGATCCTCATCTGTGAGCCCAGTGGTGGTCCAAAACCACTTGGAAAGTCTCATGATGACATTTTTCCCTCCACTGTTAGATCTTTTCAAAGGTGAAACATTCTTCACGAATGGCTGGCTAGCTGCCCAGTAGAGTAAAGAGATGAAGCACCTGCCGCTTCTCCTCCTATTTCTACAAGGAGGAGAGAAAAGCAAAATCTTCTATCCTGAAAAGCACAAGCTGAGCCACATAGATATTGTGTATAGCTGCTACGGAAAGGCATGGGGAAAGGTCTCCTATGAACAGTCAAGAGGAATCAGGAAACATGTCATCCTCGGACAAAAGGGAACTCTGCCAAGAAAGTAAACAAGGAAAGACCTTGAAAATTTCCTTTTAGTGCTCTTGAGCAATTTGGAGCAATGTTGGCAGACCTGGGAGGACACTGTCCTGCAGAGACAATGCTGCTGCACTTGCAAAGTCCCTGTCCTGCTGGAGGGACCCGTTACCACACAAGGACGTGCACCAGCTCTGTGGGATGCACCAAAGTCACAGTGTCTTTGTCTTTAACAAAGAACACAGATTCCTCCCTGCTTCCTTGTCTCTTGGAGGCTAAGGGAAAGAAACCAGTCCAGCATTAAAACACACCACCAGACACACACCCCATAATCTGGTATTAAAAAGAAACAACAGAAACCATTCAGATCTCAACGGATATTAATCCTCATCTTGTGTACTATCACTATCCACCATAAAAAGTACAATTGGCTGTGTATTAAAGATTGTTTACATGTGACTTAAATTTTCTCTTTTTTAATTAGCAGGAGTAAGTAGGTTTAAGGGGTTTAATTAAAACTAACTGAAACAACTGTCTGATGGTTTTAAGAATTAAACGCTTTTCAATTCCTAGGCTGAAAAGGTTTGTTTTCAACACAGAGGTTGTGGGGAAAGTCAGACACTTCACTGAACACACTTTCCTTCCAGAAAGTGAGCAGAAATGCCACTGACAGCTTTTTCTGCCAAAAGAAAGCAGGCCAAGCAATGGTTGGATTGAGGTTAAAATGAAAAAGATATTCCTTTACTTTCCTATAGCCAGTGAACCTCATTTAGAGAGGCCAGTCACTCCAGTTGTGCTGTTTGTCTCACAAGAGGCAGAAGGATGGTTACCACGTGCACAGGCACAGCCAGGCACCCCAAGCCCCACTCTGCAACACCTCATACCCTCTGCACAGGGACAGGATGGAAGTCACATCAAGTGAAGAAAATGGATATTGTGGAATACAAGCAGCACGCTTACAGACAGAAAAATCAAATAGTTTCCATACAGCATGTAATTACCCCATGGAGTTCACTGTTACAGAATATGGAAGAGGCTAACAGTTTAAATGAGTTCAAAAAAGGATCAGACATTTATAAAGGATGGATTCATCACAAGCTGTAAAATATGATGGTTTGGATGCAAACTATGGCTCAGCAAGTCTCTACAGTATTGATTACTGAAAGTTGGAAGACTGTAGCACAGAAAATGTCTCTAGATTTCCTCTGATTTTTACAATCCTTCGTCTGACCCTTGTGTTATTGCAGTCTTTGCGCAACTGAAAATAACCTCTCTGTGTGCAAGATCAGGAAAGCCAGGAACTACTTTGCATTAGGCACTGACTCCCTTTATGGCCTTAAGCAAGGTATTTGGCCTCTGTTCTCTTTCTGTAGTCACCAACTTACAAGCAGTTTGAGGGCAACTAATTAGCTAATGTAATATATGTATTAAACGTGAAATATGCTACGTATCATCAGTCTCATTTAACAAACCCAAAAGAAAAGTTATTTATTAAAGACCCTATTTCTTTATGAACTTGTACAAAAAGGTAGCTGTTACAGCTTCCAGCACAGCAGCCTGCATTTAAAAAAAAATCTCTGTATTAAAATGTCATATTAAAAAGTACATCCTGGAGGGTGAGATGGAATAACTGATGACATAGCCAATTCTACTCAGTTTTTACATTGTACTAGCTTCAAAGTCATGATTAAAGTTTACATGGATACAAGCCAGGTGTCACAAACTTCCAGAGATGAGATAGTACATAAGCAGTATCTTCCAGATGGATCTCATCTCAGAGCCTGAAGAACATGGACATGACTATATGATGGTCTTCAGCAATGGCAGCTCATGGAAACCACTGCATTATCTTTAAACTACCTAAATCTGGATAGCTGTAAGAGTACAGGTGAAGCAGCACAAATCTTAGGATGAACTAACTATCAAAGCATTTATGCAGCTCCTTGGGCAAGATTACCCAGCTATCCTGAGCTCTATACTTACACTGGTGGCAATGCATAATCAAGGTAGTCCAAAATGACATTTGTTATATACAAATGCAGTCCTTGCAGTCAAGGAGAAATGGGCTTACTAGCTGGGATAAGCCATCTGAAGCTACCTACCCAGTCTAAATTAAATGTCTGGGTTTCCTCTCTAGTCAAAAGAGCTGGAATGACCAAGCAGAGACCCAAAGCTGATTCTCTATGTGTAATAATCAATAGCCAGTTCCAGACACCAGATTTTCTGGGCATCAGATGTGAACTACATTTGTACCTCCATCCTTCATTAAGGTTGTCTGCTGTTTTAATTGAATAAAGTAATAAAACTATCACTCTACTATGTAAAAAGCCTTAATGTGGCTGCCAACAGGGCAAATTAAGAGACAAAAGAACCAGTAGTTTATCACATGGTTTATTGCTGAGAAAAACAGTGTGCTCAAGCTATTATCACTATTATGCTCCAAGTTATAACAGGAAATCAATAAGGGTAAGACAAAGAAATGTTCACATCCATCCCTGAAGCACTGAAATCTCCCCTCCTTTATGCAAAAGGAAAGAGAATTGAACGGCTGCAGTGTCACTGAATAATGTCAAAAGGCACATCTACTACTTGCAGAAGAAGTGTTGCTGCAGCAGCCATTTAGTGAACTTCAAGTATTTTAAACCAAACCTACCTTCAGTGAATTTCCTAGCACACAGATATCTGACTGTAGGAAATGGGCTGTAGAAGCAAATCCTCTGCCCAGCAGAGATCCCCCCATGTCCTGATGCTGGCTGGAGGTGGCATCTCAAACTGCCGACAGTTTCTAACATACATCTCCTGTGCAACCACATGTAAAGGAGCGCCCCTCCGCTCCTGCTCTGCTCCCGATGCTGCTTTTCTCTTGCCAAGCCCAGATGCAGCACAGGCTGTTCCTCCCTCCCCAGCTCATTGCCTCCTGACCTCCTGGACCTTCTGCCAAACGTTACCACTTGCTATTATCATTAGTACTTGAAAAGAAATTTATCTGTGCTACAGAACAGTAGCAGACCAGCAACTAAGTCAGACAACTATAAATGAAAGGTCAGTTCATTCTCCTTGGGGAAAAAAAAAGAGATACTAAGAACGACTTTTATGCAACTGCGTTGCATCCATTGACATTACAGTGCAGTTCTTGTGAGGAAGTGAAGGAAATACAGGAGTGGGTGAGAAATGGACACAAAGAATGAATGGATGAGGATGGTGAAAACAAGGGCAAGATAAACAGAATGGAATAAAAAGGAAAACATAAAATAGACAGAGCTGGAAGAAAAACAAACAAACAAACAAACCAAACACAAAAAAAACCCAGCACGATAATGATGCTATTAAGTAAAAGAAGGTTCCAGCTGCTGAAACTCCAGATCTGAGGGTTGTTCTTACTTTTCATCATATGCTCTCCAAAAACATTTCTGTTTATTTGCTTAGTTATTATTATCACATTTTTTTCTTTATCAATAAAAAGGACCATTAATTTATTTGCTTTGACTCATCAATTAGTCCAACCTATTTATAATGCACAAGAATACAGAAAATAGAACTGGTTCATTTTTCCCAAGACATCTATAATATTTCTAAGATCAGCTTTTGTATAAACATGTAATATTAAAAAAAATCCATAAGGTTGACATCTAAGTATTATACTGACATGTACTTTGTCCATTATTTTGCTCCTATTTTATATTTCAGTATCTACATGACAACATCAGAACTGAAGAGAACTGGACAGTTAACATTTCTCAACTGATGCATCTGATTAATGAAATTATAATAGTGGATTACTGAAAAGTGATGATCGTGTTTTGTTTTTTTCCCCCTTCATTATTCATTCAGCTTAATGTTGTTGTTTTCACAAGTAGGAATACATTAAAAATGACACTGGACTTTTCCAAACTGTCTCAAAATATTTCAAAACACATACAACATATACAGCCTAATTTAATGTCATTACAGAAAGAAAACATTATAGTTCTTCAGGATGACTTCACTTTTTATTTAACCTCAAGTAAGCAGTGCACCAAATTCAGTTAGATAAATTTTATTTGACAATATACATCTCTCATATTCTTATCTACTGCCACACAAAAATTATTATCTATTTGAGGAAGTTCCTGCACAACCAGGAGCTACAATTTTTAAAGGAAAAAGGCAGTGAGGTCATTCATGATCACACGTTCTTGAGTCTCTTCATTCCACTGTGCAGCCTCTGACACCACTCATATTAACCCACTTTTGCTGCATGATTTTCTCTGACATGTGCTGTGCAAGAGTTAAGGCACCAGAGTCACTTCTGCTAAATTACAAGGAAAGACTAATTTAATCCAGGCTATTAAAATTATTTGGGTGGGGGGAAGCAGGCTCTCAGTAAATTTTTTTGATTCCCATCTCTCTGTTTGTCATCCATCCTCTTTGTCCTTTCAAAGACTTTTCTATCATACATTAAATATATTAACTTCTTTCTAGCAACAAGACACAGAGAAATTGGCAGTTTATGGTAACTTTCAGGTTTTCCATACTGTCCTCCATCTTGGCCATTTTTGGTCCCAGTTGTGCAACATTAGCATGTGCTACAAACTCTTCAAAGCAACAAATGACCTAGCATATTAATTCACAAAGAGACAGAAATTAAGTCGAAAAAGTAATGTAAACTAATATATTCTCCCTAGGGACTAGAGTAAATAAAATAAGGAAACGAAGGACGAAGACAGATCAAGGAAATGTCCTAACCAAAGTTTTTAATTTAATGGAAACTAAGAAACAGAGAGCATGCTCTGAAATGCTAATAGTTAGGGGGATGCAGACTTCTGTTGCGCAAAACCAGTCCCATGGGAGAGTCTTAAAGTTAGCCAAAAAAAACAGGAAAACAGAGGGGATTAATATTACCTCACCTTAACATCAGTTTGAGGTGAGGTAAAGCCTTCTCAGGATAAGAATGTCATTGTTTATTGCCTACAGACAGAACCCAGATGACCCATTTCACATACACACTGCTTAAATCATTGAGTGAGATGAATCCAAAGGTGTTACCAACTCTACTTCATTTCAGTGGGACATTCTTCAACGAGGACAAAAAAAAAATAGCTGTAAGGAGGCTTCAGGAAACATCTGCGCATGTATGTGCCTTTGAACCCTCTGCAAGTCTATGTTCTACTGAATCTCTGTGTAAACAAGATGATATCACTTTCTATTTTTCATCCTTTCTGGCACACTATTTCATCAGCATTTCTCCTGTAATCACTAACTGACAAAACATGCTAGCATTCTCCAGCAAAATATTTAACATTGCACACAGAGAGATCTCTGCCAAAGTTTCAGTGTGTCACTGGCATGTTAGGCAACGCTGGAAATATTCTCCCACCAGGAAGCTTGCCATATCCACAATCTACTCTTTTTTTTTCCAAGAAAGTATTTGATATTTACTCTTTACAAAATCTGCAGGATTCTCAAGCTTTCTGGAGTATTATCTTGATCTTTGAAAGCTTCATTAAAACCATTAATAGATTAATACAATTTCCAGTTAAGTTCATGGTGTACTTTTTCCAGAATGACATCCTATACTCCACTACAACCCCAAGTTTCTGTTAAGCAAGAGCTAGCGGCTTACACAGTGGTTATGCGTGGGGCTAACCATGACTCATGAAGCCACACCAAATCTGAAGGACAACCATGCTGCAGAGGTTCTATGCAGATACTCCCCAAATCAAACTTAAAGAGCTCTGTTCATGAGACAAGGAAAAAAAAACACAAACTGACTTTACACATAAAATCATGTCCTCCAGAGCCCCTGGCTTAAACGACTGTAGATCTACTGCCGTCCCACAGCAATCCAGGTTTCTGGGGACTGCTAGGCATGAATCATAAGGGTCCACACTTCCAAAATTTTATGTGAGACTTTCTTCAGCAGTAAGGAGATCAGAGGGGAGCAGAAGTTGGAGGGAACACAACACAGCTTAGCAGGTGGAAGACAGAAGATAAAGGACCCCTTTTACCAGCTGGAAAATAGCTAATTCTACAGTTCTCCCAAATGAAAAGGAACAGACCCAGCAAAGCGGCAGGGGGAGAAATTTTATTCATAACAACAACCTTCCCTGGAGGGCCTGTCACAAACTGTTTGTAAAAAATAAACTGCTCATAAAGAGGATGTCTCAACCAACTTGAGTGGGACACTCTGTGGGGGAGAAGCCGAGAACTCTGTGGAGGTGAGGCAGCAGGGTGTTTCTCTCCCCCTCCCTCCTGTTGTTGCCCAGAGAGAGAACTTGCCTAACTGTGCAGGTACAAGCCAGAGAAAATGAGAACCTTCTGGAACAACCTACTGTGCCTGCGTAAGAAAGAGACAACACCCCACATGTGTCTTTGTTGACCCACCACCCACAGACCAAGCTTGCTACTCTACAACAATGACAGATCCAAGGGTGGTGATTCCCCTTTTCCTATCCCCTCCTTGTCTCTTTTCTCCTTCCTCTTTCTGCTCTCTCTCTCTTTCTTAAATATATTAATGTATATAGGTTCTGTAGGAATTGCAGTCAGTTGATCGTTGACAGGTTGTCAGGAAAATAGTCTCGCCAGGGGAAGTCTCTTTATTCACTCGTGGAAGGTTATCATTGCCAAATTGTCTGCATTCACTTCCTAAAGTTGTCAGTTAATAAAATTATCAGCACAATTGTTTCCCTGAGTCATTATCATGACTTGACCCACCCTGCAGCATTGCTGAGCAGAGACCGTCTCTTCCACTGGCACATGGGCTCTCAGGGAATTCACAAGATTCACCCCCTTGTAACTCACCATGTGGAATGAGACAAGGTCCAAGATATAGAGCAAAGTATGTACTTTTGGCAAAGCAGCTGTGTTATGACCGTGTAGGTCATAAGCTTCTCTGAGTCTGGAAATCATCCTGGAATATACCTCACATAGGTATAGCAGGGGTATTTGACTTCATGTCACATCTTATTTTGATGTTTAGTAATAAAATACAAAGTTATCTTGAAAAATCTGAATTCTAGTCAGTCTCATAGATGACAAAACTATAAAACTGACCTAAAGCACACGTTTGTCTTACTGCCTTAAAAACCTGGGAGTAGTCTTTCACACTAGAGCAAATTCACATATTGAAAATTTTCTTAGCCAGTACATATCTTCAGTTCCCATTGCCATTATTGCAAATATTTATACTTGAGGCACAGCAAGTTGCTACAGTTCAGACAAGTCTAGACAAATTCAAACTGAAAATGAGATCAAATTAAACTTTGAACCAGTGGAATAACTTAACAATGGATTCTAGCAAGTTTAAGTGTTTAAAAATAGAATTTTTAAGTAATGAAACAAAAATTCATTCTAAACTTAATCAGAAATGTGTCACTGCAATGAAGTAGTCATTTTGGTGAAATATTACAGTCTGCTTAATGAAGAACACCAGAATAAATCTAGCAGTTTCTTCTGGTCTAAAACTTGCTTATAAGTTCTGCAGGAACTCCTCTCGCAGAATAACTACCCTGAGATAAATAACCTGCATTTGTCCATATTGTAAGTCCATCACAACGGCATTATTTGAAAGGCCATTGTCAGTATTACAGCTCTAATGCATCAGTTCATTACTTTGCAGCACCCTACTTCTGCTGAAATCATTCCAGCTACCATGGCAGAAACAAGAGAAAGGTCTTGAAGACTCAAAAAATGGAGCCTTTGTTCAGAACTGAGAGAGATAGTGAGATCAGTCTTTCAACTCAACATCCACACACAGTGACCAGCAACCACAATGGGAATAGTGATAATACACCGATGGAGTGTAAATAGGCTTCAGTATAAGAGAAAGATTCCTCAAAGTCTTTCCACCCTAAAATAGTATTTGTTTCTTTATTGTACTGTTTATGTTAGCCTTATTCATTCTTAAATCACAATGTCCCTCTCCATGGAAAAAAAAAAAACAACACACAACCAGAGGTTAACAATACCAAATATTGGCCACGTTTCACCCTGCAGTGACATGAAATGTTTGCCGAAAGCCCCCTTAGCTCTAGTTGCTGGCATGTAGCTGCGCACTCTGATCTCCTGAGTATGAAGAATTGACGGTGCATCTTGAAAGCAGATTTTCACCTTTAGGCAACCAGTTCACGCAACTTTGCAGTCAGACCTTTGATTACAGTGTACATGCATGGACACAAAAAAGCTGAATGCTGTTGAAGTCAATGGGATGGAAGTACATGCCTGAGTGTTGTCTTGATTCAGGGTCGAAAAGTAAGGCTCTTAAAAGGTTAAAAAATGGGTGTTGGAAGGTGAGACACACTCTGATGGAGAATTCTTCTAAGTATTTAATACACAGTAAATCATAGAAGTCAAATGTCCTTGCCCATTTTCTTCCACTTAAGACAACATAAAATCCAAGGTGTAAAGCTTTAGAGCTCTGACACAGCCACCTCAATGGGTTGTACATACCTGAATTTTCCAGAATATCAACATCATCTCAATTTTCTGTAAGGAACCATGGTAAAAAGACTGAGCTAGTACTTTATACAGGCATGAGACTGGCCTTTAAATGGTTTCCACATAAATTATTTAGTCATATATATTTTTTGTCAAACTATCTTAGTATTTTTAAGCATGTGAGACTGGCACTTGGTAAGCTGTAATTTAATAATTATACTAATCTTGAAACATGCATAATAACATTCAATATACAATGGGATCTTATATCGAGTCAGCACATTTCCAGGCAAACAAAGATTTAGAGGTGGTTTCCCATGTGAACACACTAAGAATACATGTCTGCTTCTCAATCCCCACTATTGGATTTTTAACCTTCAAGCTAATTCAACTAATATGAGAGCGGAAGAGAGGCTGCAAGATACAGTATTTCTACAAGTTAAGAGAAAACAGGAGGCTAGCTAGAAAAATGGACTCTGTCAATGACACCACTCAAAAAAAGTCTCCAGAATGAGAGCGCCCTTATCAGACATCAGGGAATTCATACTGGCTATCACCATAAAGACTGAGAACCTTTAAGAAACCAATCTTTGTTGGTTCACTGCTCACAAAACAACTTATTGTCACTCAGAAAAGCATTATAATAACAGCGCTAAAAATGCATTTATCTGTCCTCTCTATTAGTTTTCAACCACTCTGAATGCACTGCTACTGCTTGTACAGCAGTATAGCATTCATGCGCTAAAACTGGAGACCAGTGTTCTGGCTCTGCATTCCAGAAGGGAACAGGGAACAAAATAACTCAGAACATCTTCCTATTAGTAAGGGTCAGTTTATCAGTATGTAATCTGATAATTTTCTATGAATACACCAAGGAGTTAATTCCAAAGAAAGAGAACCACCCAAGCTAGAGGACAGAGTTCTGGGAGCAAACAGACATGAACTTGGCACAGCCAAATCATGTCCAGATTACAGAAAGGTTGGTAAACAGCTTTGTTACAATCCCTGGGTAGTACCAGCAGTAGCACTGAATACACTGTTTTTAAGATGGAGCTCACTTGACCTGTATACAGGGACTTGGACTGAGGCAGCCCTTCCAACTGAGATATAAGCTATATAAGGACAGAGGTGAAGCATCAGCACGTATTTTTCACTGAATAAAATATGTGAATTTTAGCAAAGGATTTCACAGAAAATGTGAAGAGCAGTAAATTATGTTAGGAATATTGCCTAGCAGGAAGACAGATATAGCTCTGTTAATGGGCAAAGATTCAGGCCTCAGAAAAATATGCTGATTTAGCAGAATATAGCATACAAAAAAAAGTCATGAGAAGTGTAAGACAAACTGTGGGTAAGTAGTAGCTACCCCTACTGAAGGCTAGAAAGGGGAATGAGCTGCACAGAGAAATGGACAAAAATAGTTTAGTTGAAGAATGGGAGAGAACAGTCAAGTTGAGAAGACTCCAGTCACAAGGCAAAAAAAAAGCTCCTGAAAGTGGACTACAGCTTAGAGTAGAGAGACCACAGGCTTGCAAAACATAAAGGACATTGAGTAATCTGCTCCCAGGATTAAACACGCTTACATTTGTTGCTAGATCTGAGCCACAATTCTCAGCATTTTTTAAGATCAAGTAACTAAGGAGAAGAAAGACGTATAACAGTTGTGAACCTCATGAAGACATCAAGTGAAAAGATGGAGAGATGCAAGGATATAAATTAGGACCTTAGCTTTATTTTGGTCCCTGTTAAAAGCCTTCAAGGTGAAGACTAAAATTAAGATATGAAATGCTATTATTATCTTTGGTTCCTTCATTCTGAACCAGCCTTTTCCCCAGTGGACTGCTATTCAGACCAAGAGAGGACTGATGCCAAGATCCTTTGGTGCAGATCACATCCGAGTGAGTTATTTTAGTGTGTCAACAGATAATAATCAGAGGAGAGGACAAACAGCCACTGCTTGTCCAAATCATTATCCACAGCACATTCTACACATGTGACTTTGCTCTTCCGTCTAATCTAAGTTGAGTAATAAGAGCCAAGAAGGAACCCTTGTGATTGTTGGTTTGTATGTGTTGGCGGGAACTGCTGGAACAAGCCAAATCAGTCATTCAGTTTGCTGTCTTTCTTCTGATAGTACTTGTGTGAAGTTCCTCAGAGGGCAACTTATACTAGGTAAGAAACCATCTTTTTGATTATAGATTTCTTAAATTCTATTTGGATTCATAGCCTTAGAAACATTCAGTTAATTTAATGATAGTTTCTATTCAGTTTCATTCAGGGCCAAGTTCTGCACACTGGAAGCGATGGTAGCAATGTCATTATATTCCAGGGCATGTGGTCGAACACAGAAGTGTCTCAGCATTGCTCAAAACTTATGAAACCATTTGTCTCACATTAGATGCAATCAAGTACCCTACAGAAATAGTCTGAATCAGGCCTTCTACCACCTGAACTTTTGCAAGTGAATTTATTGTGTAAATAAATCCTTACAAGACCTCTATAGAAACACTATTTTTCAGTTAAATTGGGTTCCATCATCCATTCCCAAAGAGGGACAAAGAAAGAATCCCACCTTAGCTTTTCTTACTGTGTTATACACCCTCTCACTTCTGCATTTCTATTAACTAGCTCCTCCATCACTTTTTGTGCAGTTTGTTTATCCAAGTAAAAGATGCCTCAAAGCTGTAAGACAAAGAAGTAAGACTTAAGGTCTGGACACGTCTGTATTTCCTCAGGTTTCGATTTTTGGTGTATCCGAATCTGAAGCTTTTCAAGCTTAACTTTGAGAAGACAGCTAATTAATAATTATACCATTTAAACAACAGGTTATTTGTGGGGACAAATTTGTGGGGCTGAATAAGAATGGGCTGGGAACTTTTCTTGAAAACAATGAAATAGGGCACACTGAGCTATAATGTTTTATTTGTGTTGTAAATGCAGTATGTGTGAACCAGAAACAGTATTTGAATGTACAAAAATTACTCAGTTTCTAGATGCAATTGTTTTGGATTCAGAGCCATTGCACAATGCTAAACAAACCTTATAGACTCATGGTGTTTCTACAGAAATATAAATCTCAGTCTAATGTCCAAAATGGGATTTACTTTTCTACTTCTCCCATGCAGTCTGTCATCTGTGATATGTTATGCATATGTTCTTCTTTCAGATGAGAATTACACATTAAATGCCTTTACTGGCAAGTTTAGATATGCACACCTAATGTCTATTCTTAATGGCACAAAATCTCTCCATGCTCTTGCTTTCATTAACTTCTTTTGGCTGTTGTTATTTTCAAGAAGAGACACTCCTTTTCTCTTTTTCAGTAAGAGAAATTCCCGACTTCCTATGACTCTGACTTTCTTTCTGTGTTTAAATTCTACTATCTGCAATACTCACAACTCTGTGAGAAATAAAAATATGACTAGATGGGAATTTCTGAAAGCTCTCAATACTCTATTCCCATTGAAGTCACTGCTAGCTTTATCCCACACTTCAGTGGAATGAGAGCTCAGGCAACACTGAGGCCTAATTTCATGTTGTAGTGCTTCCATAAACAGACTTCTATGTATACACAAAATCTACTTTTTAATACTTAAGCACTTAATAACATCACTGGTGTGAATTTGCTCTATGCCTATATTCCCATTTGTGAGCTTCCCTAATGACTACTGAACCTGTTGGCTAAATTGAGGATAAAAGCCTCAAAGGTATTTCAGTTCTGTTAGTTTTCTGAAGACAGGCAGGAAAACGGAGGGAAGAAAGACTGTATTAATGCCTCCCTGGGAGAAGAGAAGCAGCATGAGCCTCATCCTCGTTGGTCGGCAGGCAATCCAGAGGGAGAACATTACTGTATGCCTTAACACCGGGAAAAGTTTCAAATGCAGCTCACATTTCACAGTGCAGCCTACCAATGAGGTACAAAGCCTTAAGAGATTAGCTTGCATTACTTCTGCTGTCCAGAGAACTACATTTTATTTAAATTCAATATATTAAATAAAGTTTAGGCCTTAACACAGTAAGATTTAGACATTTTATATCTGCATTTATATAGGTTTATTTTAAGCAAGAAAATACAGTTTAAAACAAATTCTAAATACATGTGGGATTATTTACTTTTTCTTTGCTTTTATATCTGCTTATCAACAAGGGAAAATGGTATCTTAGAACATGTGAGCAGTAGACAGCCACCAAGTATCATTACACAGTCTGAGGTGCAGGAACGCATGCAGAAATCAGTGACTACATGCAATACAGCTGCAGGTCCAGGGAGGAGATCTGCAGGCACAAGTGTCATCATTATGTCTGAGTGGGTTTGGTCAGGGTGAGGGAAGAGAGGAAAGAAAGAAGCTTCAGCTGAGCAGTGAGACAAACACAACTGTAAATATTCAGAAGGTAGAGAGGTAATGGGCTCAAAAATTGTAGATTCATGTTTGCATTTACACATTCATACAGCCAGCCCACACCCAAAGGTATCTTCCTAGGAAGACTAACAGATGATTAATGATGTTCTTTGCAGTTGGGGAGTCGGCACTCAACCAGTCCCTTTTCCCCTCCAGTACTTAAAACTGCAGCAACTTCTGGCTCAACTTTTGTGACTGTGTACCTTCAACCAGGCGTTGCCGAGTGCTGCTTCTTTACAAGCAGTGATTTCAGACCCTGCCAGAAACCTCTGACAAATTCATTCCCCATGAGTCAGAGCCTAGTGCCATTATGAGGTCTAAAACAGCTGGCAGGGGTCATACATATTAATCTCAGTTGACCTCTGTATATATAAAAAATTGCTAACACAAGATCTTGCATAAATATATGCTGCTCTAACTCTATTTAGTATCTGCCTGTGATCCTGAAAAAGGAAAGGGAAGCCAAATCTAATCCTAAATGTTTTCTTATTCCAACAGTATTGTCAACTCTCCACATTTTATCCCAAAAGCAGTGGTAGCAAACGTTATTCTTGAAGCTCGCATTCTCACTGGTATCACTGGTGCCACTGGTATCCCACTGGACATACTGGTATCACTTGATAGTCAAAAATAACTTGTTCATCACTAAAGAAATCTTTAATCTTATCCTAAAGACGCAACATTCTGAAGAGATAAAGAAGACCCAACTCACATTCCTCAGTGATAAAAAACGGAGTATTTTTAGGTACTTCTCTGAGCTTGCTGTGCTAGTGACCTAGTTGCCCTAGACTTGCTCTGTATTGAGTGTAAAAAGAAGGCACACGCAGAAGATAATTCATCCCACCTGAAGACAGACATCTAAAACAAATGGGATGAACAGTTCTCTGCAGGTGCCTTTCTCTCCCCCTCAATTATAAGGGAAGCTTTAACAATATATCCTATCTTTCAAACCACCAAAGTTTGGTAAAATTAACTTTTTCTCTCTATGAGTTACATTTCTGCCTCATTTAAACACACAGTATGGCAGACTGAATCTAAATGTAAATGTATAAGAATCCCTTAAGCACAAGACAGACATGTACACACGTACACAGAGGTATGCACTCTCGTTCTCTCTTTCCTCCCCGTGCCCCTTCCCCCCCCGCCCCCCTCTATTTTTCAAAGGCCTGCAGCCAGGACCTGAGATAAAGCAACTGACTCCATGACATATTTGCTGATCTACTGTGAAGTTGGGAAGATGGATTGATTCACAACTGAGATTTCAGCTGGGATTTAAAGCTACTAGTAGAAAACCTAGCTTTGTATCTTTAACTTCAATCTGAGATTTCATTTTTATTTTTCAGGCTTGTTTGTTTTAAAAGAATATTTAAAGATACAACCATTAAGAACACATTTATCTGCAATTAAATATAACTTAGCACAAGATCCAGTAATTCTTTCTGCTCCCTAGGAAGATGTGCTACATCTAATAATATTCAAAGCTACTTTGTCTCACCATACATTTATTGCACATCCTGAATTTTATGATTTTTTAACGTCAAAGAACATATTCATAATAATGAAAATGATTGTTTTGACTGTGATTTGCATCAAGCTGTATTTGGATAGAAATCAGAATTCAATTAAAATGTGCATACCGCAGCATTTTAAATAGCTCTTGGTAAAATAAAATTACCTTAACTGTGTTGAAAGAATCAGAAAAAGAAGTACCATAACATGGTTTTCATTCAAGTTTGACTTAGTGAATAAAGGAAATACTGCCTATTAATGAAGTCCCTTTGCTCCTATTCACACAATAGCAATCATATTTCTGAAATGATTCATGGGCCCCAAAAGAAAATGAAGGTAAAATTTAAATCTTTTTGAAAGCATTTGTGCAGGTATGTTCCTATTTGTATTTTGGATGTTTTTATTCTGCAATACTGACTTCATACACTTGTAGTTGGTTTTATTTGCTGTCTGGAAGAGAAAAAGAATCATTCTGTTTGTGTTCTGTTTTTTGGGGGGAATTTTGTAAGCCCAAACCGATTTCTCAATTTTGAGTGAACTAAACAAAATGAAGAAAGAATATTCACAGTACACATGTCAGGCAAATTAAAACCAGGAATAATGAAAGCAAAATTTCTGTACAGCAGCAACTGAAGTATCAGATTTTGAAAAAAATGCCAACACCAGCATTCAATCTACTGCAAATACAGAAAAATCAGGTATTTAATGAACTACATCCCACTGTGATACAGCTGCAAAACTTGAGCTGACCTCAAGAGATAAAAACAATTCTTCAATTCCATACATAATTAAGAAAACATAAATATTTCAAGTAATAGAATTTGACAGATCTCAATGAAACAGCATTTAGCAGGTATCCATACGATGGGTTACATCTTGCAATGTATTACATATTTCTTGCATCTTCAAATAAGCTCTCTTGATTTCAAATGGGTTTCTTTTTCAAACAAGAAAGTATGCATTTTTGATTAATAATGTTTTTATTAGCTCTATATTTATGAAAAAACACTATATTTAATAATTTGTCATTTCTGAAGATTTGTTCAGAATAGACTCCAGAGCACAGCAGCCCTACCAGCATTTGCTTTGCAATGCAATAGATGTAAACAATGCAAAAAGTAAATAGACCTTCACAATGCTATTAATTTCATCATCATATGACATCAATTCCTCAAAATAACATAGGCTTAGAAAGACTTTCACTGAAATATAAAACATTATTAGAGCTGAGAACAACACATTTATTACTGTAGTATAAAAGTTTTATGTCCAGACAGCTCCGAATCTGTAGAAGTAAAAAAGCATGGCCTGATTTTCTATGTCTATCAGAAAAATAAAAGTTCCTGTAGAGAGTTTGTATAGAAGGTTGGAGGGCCTGTTAACAAAATTGTATAATTTGGACACCTAAATTTCGAGTTAGGTCCCAGATACTCAAAAGATGAGCAACAGCTTAGATCCCATGCATGCTACCAGGGATAGTGGAACTAAATAAATTTATAACACTTTGCCCTTATTAGAGGGAAATTCTAACTATAAGTGACACAGGAACCTTCTCACTGGCTCATTTGGTCCATAGCAAGGATTCTTTTCAAAACAGAGGCAAATAGAAAAGGATTATTCTGAAATTACTCTGGCAGGAAGAGCCAAAGGAGTGAAACACAAATGTTACAGCATAGAGGTTGCATACTGTCTTTAGAATGTTCTGTGGAAACACAGATATTTACACTAGAATCAAGCAATATTGCACGGCAGTATCTTTCCATAGATAGACTAGCTGTTATACACACGAGTACATGTACATACAGAATCACACAGACCAGGAACCACCATTTCTCTCAGAAAAAACAGGATGTGGAAGAAGGTTACAGAATATGGTTAAGGTCTCAAAAACAGATCCTTGAGAGCACTGGAAACCAGAAATCTCTCCAAAGAAGCCCTAAGACCTCTACTTAACACCCTTATCAGTGGCAGCATCTGCAGTAGAGGATCTCTCCACGGACAGAGCAACCAAAGTTGTCCAAGGTGTATTCACTACATTTTAGTTTAGAAGTTGGCAAGGAGAGACAGAAACCACTAGAGGATAATACAGCTTATAAAAGAATAACTCCTAATTTACATGCTTAAAGTTAAATGGCATCAGCTGCTGCCCCAGTGTTGACTGAGTGATCCTGACAGATTTATGAGACACAATGCTAGCAACTGTTTTATCTCCAGATTCCTCAAGCATATGTTTCTTTGCATACAGGATGGTCTCCGGCCACCAGATCTAGAGAACAGCACACATGAAGACGCTGCCTCTCATGTTTACTGTAGTATTCCTTTCTCCTCTGACAACCACAAGGGAGAAAAGCCATAATTGTTTTCTACATAGTTTAATCAGTTCTGCTCCTCTTTTCTACTGAAAGTCAAATATGGATCCATAGATTATGAATGTAACAATACCTGTTAATACGGGAAACATGGACCACACTCAAACCACAGTGGCACTAACAGCTTCATTACAATTGGACTCCTCTCAGCAAAGATGTCTGAGTAGAGCAACTATTCATTGCAGTGTGGAAATTAGGTGCTAATTAAGTTATCTTAATACCTGAACTTTTACGACACAAAAGCTGTAAAATAGATTAGCATTTTATTTACCAGTCATTAGTAAGAGGTGAACAGCAGCTGAAATTGCACTACATTAATAAGGTCACAATTACATTAAATTATTTTTGTACAAACTGAGCACATTCACACACTATTTAAAAATGCCAGTCTTGGGAGCAAGGTGAAGACAGGATCTACACCCAGTGTCCATCTTCTACGCGAAGTGAAAATGGCATGCACTGACACAAAATGACACAAAAGATACATATGCTTCATGAGGTGCATGTGGACTGTCTCTCCCATGTGGCTTAGTGAGGAATACAGAGACTGAACACATCACCTGTTTTTCTTAGCAAAAGCTGCAGTAACACATGGAGTAACTGCCAAAAGTTGAATTCGGTGATATATCAGGTTGTTTGCTGGCACAGGGCTAAGCTGTGATTTCAGTCCTTCAGGCAGAGCGGAGGAGGCAGAAGGGAGCCCTGTCCAGCACACACTGAAACAACGGGATGCTCTTCCATGTCCATCAGCAAGACACAGGTCAGGTACATCAGCAGGGACTAAGGAGTCTTAACATACTATCCAACTTCTTCCAGCTTCTCTGCCTTAGTAATTTTTTATGACACTCTATTGTACCATGTTTGTACAGCCGAGGGGAAGATTAACTGGGATACCAAGGCAGGGCTGCAGCTCCTTCCCCATTATCCCTCTGACACTCATTACATGTCTGGTAGTGCACATGCTCAGCTTGCATGACTTTACCTTTTTTCCCTGCTATGTCTGGCCCTTTAATGAACCTATCAAAAAGAAAGGTAACATTTTTAGCTCTTCTGTTTTACTTTGCACTTTTAACAAGGCTGTGTAGTCAATTCTACTTCGTACGTAATGTGATTTTGAATTTCATTTAAAAAATATGAAAATATGTTTCAGGTTAATCCCACACATTCAGTCATCTGGCAATTTATTTTTTTTTTTTTGTCCTGGCAAGAACTGAAATGAGAATGTTGCTGCTGCTAAAATATTTTTTTCTTCCTTTCTTTATGGTTGCTTTCCTTTGCCTTATTGTAAGAGCAAATATTTTGCAGAAGGTTTGTGAGGGCAGTGCTTCATTTTTAATATAGTAAATGTGGGGATTTGACAGGTGCTAGAACCCTTTAGTTTCCAGTATCTCAGTCTGTTCTCAACTTTGTTTTTCTGGGCCTCAGATGTCAATATCAAAAAGTCAAAATTTATCAACTTTTTATCAGAAATGGTTCATATGTGCGGGAGAAAAATGGACGTTCCATGTGAAATCATTCAGCAACCATTATGGGTAAAAATTCTTTACTAGTATCCATCATAAGAAAGTACAGTGTATCTTGGATGTGGCATGTAGTTTTCTTATAGAAGTTCAGCTAACTCCCTTGTGCAAGCTCCCTGAGTTTCTTCTAGCAGGCCCACTCATGCTCTCTGTAAAGCTGTGCCAGCTGCTGCTGCATGGGTGGAAACCTCCATCAAAACGAATTTACAGAACTGCCTGGATTCACATGTTGGCACTGGATCCTCTATTTTATCTGGTAATTTAAAAAAAAAAAAAAATTGCAAAAACATCAAGCCAACAAAATAATGATAATATTGTTAATCCATGCTTTTTTGTCTCTTAAGTATAGGCTTTTCTTTAGCCACAGTAACTGCAAAATAAAAATAAAAATCAACAATATTGATGTATATAAATAAGCAAAGGAAATGCTGGTCTCCTGCCTACGGAAAAAGAAGGGAAGCAGAAGCCACATTAGGTAACCAGGCTGGTTATCCTCTTTAGAAACAAACAGGGCACCTCTGGGTATTTACGTTCTGGTTTGGCTAATAATCTTTGAAGGCCTTTTTGAAAATGAAGTGCTAGAAATTAATTGTCAAAACTATAGTGATGTGTACTTAAATCTGCAATCACTTAATTGCAAAAGCATATATAGAAACATATTCTGCCTCTCTTCTGGTAAGAACAACAGGTGACACTTTTTTTCCTCGGTTAATATTTGGACTAATGGCTTGCCTAAGTAAGCTGAAAAACAATCTGCCTGATCTAAGGCTTGACTTTAGGTCCTGCAAGAATTGATGGTGGCACAAAAAACTGCAGTATAGCAGGAAACGTCATTGTCATTGTAGGGCTGCAGAGAGAAATCCTGAGACAAGATCCTTGTACAAAAGGCAGCACCTGAAAGCTTTGAAAAATATCCTTGCATGTATTAAAAAAGTCTTTAAAGTCGTTCTTCAAGAAAATAAACTGAACTGACATATCAAGTCACTACGATTTCTTCTTCATGGCCTTCCTCTATTTCCTTATGCACTAGCTGAAACCAAACCCAAGGAACGTGCAAAGAAACAAAACCAGGATAATAGCTTTCCCTGTTTTGTTCTGGGATTTCTTTAGAGGGAAGAGTTTTATTTAACTCCCATGCCACAGGAGTTATTTTCATGCAAGCATGTGAGAGCTAAGATATTTGGTTTTTATTCAGGGCATCACACTGTTGGTTTGTATGATTCCCTGTTCCCCCAAAACAGTTATCCACGTGCCCTGTTATTTTACCTCAGTATGTCATACAGCTCTGAGCCTGCAAAAACAGTGCCAGCTCTGAGCAAGAAAGTGAACAGGAGGTGGGCAGGACAGGCAGCAAGGCCACAGCATTTTAAGGAAGGCTGCACCCTGATAAAGATCTCCAATCTTTGCTCACGTGTAATGACTGCTGTGGGTGGCATTCTGCCTCTCCAAGCTGCTGGGGCTTGGCCCCTACAGTGAAACAGAAGATATTACTATATTGTAATGGATGAACACTGCCCAGCAAAGGCTTACTACATGTGCTGTGACTGGTTACAGGACTGGGGAATTAGCAGGCTGAACAGTCACACTCATCCACTTCTCAACCTCCTCTGCTTGCCACTGTGGAAACAACGCAGGTCCAGGACTGGTCCTCAGATGTGCACTAGAGTAGGGCATTAAGTTCCTCTGTGGTGCAAAAAAGTTTATTTTCTGGAGTGATGTTTGTTCCCAAGTTGTCATTCGGCCAAGTTAATTACTTGTTTCTTGAAGTCTGGTGGGATGCAGGTGGTATGTCTGGAGATGGGGGTGTAACATCAAAACCTGGTGTTGTCACACAGGTCCAAGGACAGACCCAAGACACCTCAGCATTACTCAGGGGTGCTGTAAAGGTGGGGTTGTCACTGTGTCCGTTTCTTAGAGGCAATACTCAAGGCACCCTGAGTGTACTGTACAGTAAACATGGTGTGCACCATCAGAGCACTGACTCTGAAGGTTTACATTTGCATATACTAATTATGTAAAAGCAGATCACATATATACTAGGAGCAGCCACATCGTTACTAAATGATGGAAGAATTGTATCACTTAGAAGAAGAGGTTAACTTTAGCTCCCACTTTCCAGGATCTAATGAATGATGGGAATTGGTAGATAAATTAATACCATGTCATTAAGCTCTCCTGGATCACAAGTGTTAATTACAAACAAAAATAAAACCAAGTCTACCCAGGCAAAGAACTGTTCTCTGCCATTATGAGGATGGAAGGAGCAAAGAATATCTTTCTGCTTCTCACAACTACATAGTCATCCTACCCTACCAGAACTACAGTGATATATGCAGACACAGGGGGTTGGGATTGCCAGGTCCCACCCTATGGACAACAATGAAGGAAGCCATCATCCCCCTGTGCTGACTTCCAAACATTCAGCAACCTAACACAACAACATGAAGGCAATTTACAGCAGCAAGGGAACAGGCCTACAACCTGATTCAGGAAAAGAAACAGTACCGTAATTTCGGGGCTTTCTATCGATTTCTAAGCAGCAAATTCTCTGCAGGCTTCTGTGATGAGGTCTTAAACCTTTTTACTGACATCTGGATGTGTTAGTGAAATCACTCCTATCAGTGTTCATGCCTGCTGAGACATCGTGATTAAGAAGCTGTGTTGGTCCATTTCCACACAGAATCTCAAGGCATTACTACCAGCTACTTGCTGTTTTCATGCAACACTACTGTCACTGGTTTGCTAAAGCAAAGGATTTATCTTTCAAGCAAATTCCTTGTTGAAAAATTAAGAGCACAACAGTACATAAAGGGTTTCCAAATTCCACAGTAGTTCTGGTAATCAACATTCTGTATACCTATTTTTATTCCTTCTCTTTAACCAGTCTAGGTCTGTGCTTTATCCTTAATCCACTTTTATTATGAGTCACATCAGATTAGAAATACATTCAACTATGAGAAAAACCTTCTGCAACTGATCCAAGAAGAAACAATAACAAAACCCCATGCATATTACACTTGGAGCCTCTTTAAAACTAAAAACCAAACAGAAACAATGTAAGACAGTGAAAAATACTGACAGGTTTCCTTAAGGTCTTATTTAGAAATGTACTGCAGCTGAAGTCTCCTGTAGGATATCCTGTGGGTGACACATAAGATTGTCAGTATATGAGAAAAAGCAGCCGGACACAATGAACCTACAAGGCTTTGTTCTGCACTTTTGCTGCACAATTTGTAACTACATCAGTTACACCTCCGTCTCTTGTCAGTGCAAAGGATTTGGGGTTTTTTCAGTGCATGAACACTAACTATCTTAACTATGAATAGTGTAAAGCTCACCTACATAAGCACCTCACTACAAGACA
The DNA here is from genome assembly GCF_965140245.1 of Athene noctua. NCBI lineage: Eukaryota > Metazoa > Chordata > Aves > Strigiformes > Strigidae > Athene > Athene noctua. The sequence goes on along the minus strand of NC_134037.1, from coordinate 249,134,202 downwards.
CTGAGATGCCGGAGCACATCCAAAGAAAGGCAACAAAGCTGATGAAGGGTCTAGAGAACAAGTCCTGTGAGGAGCGGCTGAGGGAGCTGGGGGCATTCAGCCTGGAGAAAAGGAGCCTCAGGGGAGACCTTATCACTCTCTACAGCTACCCGAAAGGAGGTTGTAGCTGGATGGGTGTCACTCTCTCCCCAAGTAACAAGTGACAGGACAAGAGGAAACAACCTCAAGTTGCTCCAGGGGAGCTTTAAACTGGATATTATGAAAAATTTATTCACTGAAAGGGTTGTCAAGCATTGGAACAGGCTGTCCAGGGAAGTGGTTGCGTCACCACTCCTGAAGGTATTTAAAAGACATAAAGACATGGCACTTAAGGACATGGTTTAGTGGTGGACTTGGCAGTGTTCAGTTAGCAGTTGGACTCAATGACCTTAAAGGTCTTTTCCAACCTAAATGATTCCACGGTTCTATGATTCTATAACAAACTTGTCACTGAATTCCTAAGCATTTCTTTTATCCTGTATTAATTAATGTAAACTGTGAGCCAGACCCTGCTGCAGTAAGAGCTGATGGATATTTTGCATTGATTTCAGTGCAATGAAGGTCAAGTTAGCTATTTTTCAAGTTTTTCATGGACCCAGTGTTTAATAAATATTTTTACAGAGTGTAGCATCCTCATGTCCCAGTGCACAGCAGGGCTAAAATACACTGGCAGGAAGTTTGTACAGAAGGTAAAAGTGTGTCCTCCTGCACCATCTCCAAACATGCAGATCTCTGATGGCCAAAGCAGATACATGGGATGTTGGGTTTCACAGCGTGAGACAGAGATCAAAAAGGAAGCATGAAACTAAAGATTACTGAAGTACAATAGGAAGTTTGAGATCACGTAGGATTTATTCAGTACCAAAAATATTAGAGTCAAACCCAAACTCCCAAAAGAAAATCTGGCCAGTTTGACACTGTAAACAGGACATTTCCTTAGCTTTGTAAACAGGAGATTAATTTGAAACAAACTGCCAAGTAACCTAACATAATCCAGTACTTTAGCCAAGAGATCCTCACCAGAAGCAGTGATATAAATGGTCTCTTTTTATCCAAAATATGGTATAATGTAATCAACCTCATAACTATAATAGCAGGATTTTTGGAGCAGTTCTTGACTACAGCTTGAATCAACTAACTAAAAAGACTACTGCTACATTTTCCTGCATTAATGAGCAAATTCTTATTACAGAGAATGCCAATACAGAGCCTTCATGGTATTTCTTAGGTCTCATTTAATATCCTAGTGTCAAATCCCTGCAGGTCAACAAAAGCCAGAGCAGGCAGGCGCAGACAGCCCTTCTCTAGGGTTGGGAACATGCGATGAATATTGAAAGCTAACTCAAGGTTTCTCAGCTTGGTAGGCAAAACTGAACATTGCTACACGAGAAATAGAGGAGTAAGGCAAGGAGAAGGGACACAGCTGGGCCCAGAGATGTTGGAGAACCAGACTTCATGTTCCCTACTACTGCTATGTGTGCATAAAGGGGGTGAGAGTGGGAAAGAAGGAGAGCAGGACAGAAGACACGGGGAAGGCAACTACTACTTCTGAGGCAGGATGTGTTCCACCCATCACCACCCCTCTGTCAGCTGCAGTAGATGCCATTACAGAATGTTTAAGGTTGGAAGACACTTCTGGAGGTTATCATTATTGCTTAGGAGGCAACAAGGAGCTGGACATTTTGAAGCCTTTTGGACTCTGATATCACAGACAGCTGCCTACCTTTCCTGTGCTCAGAGCCAGTCCTGAAAGATATTTTATATGCTGTTAAAGAGATCAGTCTGTAATTAGCTGCAGATATTTTTTAATGTAAGCAAGACTAACCATATGAAAGGACTGGAGCATAAACCATATAAACTTCTGCTGCACCTTTTGTATATATACTATTATTAGAGGTATGAAATGAAAGCCATTCCTTGTCCTTCTAATTTACTGTTCCCCAAAGGAGTTTCTTGCTGTATAAATAATACACATTTTGCAGATCTGTCCTTTTAATATTTACACTCAGGCTAAAGAAGGAGTGCCAGATATGTAATGTAGTGAATTTATATATTATTTTGTTAAACGAATTTCTGCCTTCCATAATCCTCTTCCCTGTAAGTTCCTTTTTACTTAATAAAAATTCTAATAACATGTAAATTACTTTCAGAACTTCCACTCATAGCCTGGAAAACTGACAAACATTTTCAAACATAACGGTCACTTTCAACCCAAACTCTGTAAATTGCATAGCTAACAACATAATGTAAAGAAGATCTTAACTACCTCAAATACTTAGGCTCAAATATTTGTCTAACAGTTCACTGTTCAACTAGGACTTCAAAAAGTTACATTAAACCTGGGGGTGGGTGGTTTAGTATTCTAAAAAAAATTCCCTGGGTACAATACTTTTATGATTTTAATGCTCATTTGGAACCAATTATATTAAGTGTACTTATTTCCCTGTGCTTATGTCTTCTGATTTAGGTATTATATATGTGAATATATAATATCCTATACCAGATAATATGTAAAAGATGCTATATATATTTATTCTGTGCATGCATGTACATAATATTCATGCCTATAAGTATGCTTTTTAAAAATTATATTTTAACAGAATATTTGACAAATACATTTGAAAAAAACATAGTGACAAAGGATGAGGAAAAGGCTGATGTACTTAATTCCATCTTTAATAGTAAGACCAAGTTGTTCTCCAGGTACCCAGACCCCTGAGCTGGAAGTCAGGGATGGGGAGCAGAATGAAGTTCCCCATAATTCAAGGGGAAATGGTTAGCAACCTGCTACATCATTTAGACACACACAATTCCATGGAGCCAAGTGGGATCCACCCAAGGTTACTGAAGGAGTTGGAAGAAGTGCTCACCAAGCCACATCCCATCATTTACCAGCAGTCCCGGCTAACCATGGAGGTCCCAGTTGACTGGAAGTTTGCAAATGTGACGCCCATCTACAAGAAGGGCTGGAAGGAGGATCCAGGGAACTACGGACCTGTCAGTCTCACCTCGGTGCAGGGGAAGGTTATGGAGCAGATCATCTTGCGTGCCAACACACAGCAAGTACAAAACAACCAGGTGATCAGGCCCAGTCAGCATGGGTTTATGAAAGGCAGGTCCTGTTTGACTAACCTGATCTCCTTCTGTGACAAGGTAATCCACTTAGTGGATGAGGGAAAGGCTGTGGATGTTGTCTACCTGAACTTCAGTAAAGCCTTTGACACCATTTCCCACAGCAGTCTCCTGGAGAAACGGGCTGTTTGTGGCTTGGACAGGCGTACTCTTCACTGGGTAAAAAACTGGCTGGATGGCTGGGCCCAAAGAGTGGTGGTGAATGGATTTAAATCCAGTTTGGCAGCTGGTCACAAGTGGTGTCCCCCAGGGACCAGTATTACGGACAGTTCTATTTAGTATCTTTATCAGTGATCTGGACAAGAGGCTCAAGTGCACCCTCAGTAACTTTGCAGATGACACCAATTTGGGCAGAAATGTCGATCTACTTGAGTGTAGGAAGGCTCTCCAGAAGAATCTGGACAGGCTGGATCACTGGACTGAGGCCAATTGTATGAGGTTCAATAAGGCTCAGTGCCAGCTCCTGCACTTGGGTCACAACAACCCCCTGCAACACTACAGGCTTGGGGAAGAGTGGCTGGAAAGCTGCCCAGTTGAAAAGGACCTGGGGGTGTTGGCTGACAGTCCAGCTGATTATGAGCCAGCAGTGTGCCCAGGTGGCCAAGAAGGCCAATAGCATCAGAAATAGTGTAACCAGCAGGACTAGCAAAGTGATTGTCCCCCTGTACTCAGCACTGATGAGGCCGCACCTCTAATACTGTGTTCAGCTTTGGGCCCCTCACTACAGGGAAGACACTGCAGTGCTGGAGCATGTCCAGAGAAGGGCAACAAAGCTGGTGAAGGGTCTAGAGAACAAGTCTTATGAGGAGCAGCTGAGGGAGCTGGGGGTGTTTAACCTGGAGAAAAGGAGGTTGAGGGGAGACCTTATCACTCTCTACAGCTACCTGAAGGAGGTTGTTTTAAGGTGGGTATTGGCCTCTTCCCAAGTAACAAATGACAAAACAAGAGGAAACGGCCTCAAGTTGCACTAGGGGAAGTTTAGATTGGTTATTAGGAAAAATTTCTTCACTGAAAGGGTTGTCAAGCTTTGGAACAGGCTGCCCAGGAAGTGGTTGAATCACTATCCCTGGAGGTGCTTAAAAGAGGTGTAGATGTGGTGCTTAAGGACATTGTTTAGTGGTGGGTTTGGCAGTGTTAGATTAACAGTCGGTCTCAATGATCTTCAAGGTCTTTTCCAACCTAAACAATTCTATGATTATAATTTTGTAAATACTTGTACTCTTGCTTCATTGTAAGATATAGTTAGTTTTATTCAACATCATCTCACTTACCTATAAGGTATCTGAGCTTAGTTATCACAGAATCCTGTAGGACTGAGCCCCTTGATTTCAGTGGAATATTAAAGGTGCTCAAAGTTAGGGACTTGAAGAATGTTACTGCACTAATGATTCCCTGTGAGTTTCCTGTTTATGCCTATCCCTAGGTGTTTTCTAAAACACAACCTCTCTCTGGGATCACGGTGGAAAAAACACATTATATTAGAATCTTCAGCAGTGCTCAGTTACTAAGAATCAAAGCAATACAATTATCAAGTTTTCTCTGTAAGCCTTTTAAGAATTAGGTGGCCTAATTAAGTTTCACATAAATATATTTTTTTAAAAAGAAACAAGAAGTGTTGGGAGACTGGCTGGAGCGTTTATAGTGACTTCTACTACATGATATACATTTGCCTGATAAAACATGTTTCAAAGCTCCTTTAGAGAATTTCTCCATGCTGCTTGCTGCTGAGTCAGGGTTGGAATTTTCATGTAATATCCTTTGATACTTCAGTCCAAACAGTTAATTACACAGATAAGAGACATCATCAAGGTTAAACAACTGTAGAGCGAAGTGCATTACTACAGGTAAATTACTATGGTGGGGTTTTTTTAATCTGATGAAGCCTGAAATACACTTTTTTTTTTTTTTTTAACAAAATCTAAAAAAGCAATCAGTAAAATAAAGCTTATAAAAACAAACTTATTTTAGCTATTTTCGTGTTGACACAATTTCATGTCACCAGAGTCCTTTAAAAAATCATGTACACAAGTCTATTATAAAAGAACTCGAGAAGTGCATTCCAAAACTGAAGTTCCTATACCACTACTGATACAAGAGCCATTTCAAAGTGCTATGAAAAAAAAACCATTTATATCTTTTCCCAAGAGCAGACAGTTAGCAGCTATTTGGTGAGAGAATATTGCCCAAATAATCAAATGCTTTTCCCAACACAGGGAAGGGGAGGGCAGACTTAATGGCACACATCCCTTTGGACAAGCCATCAAAGAGTCAAAAGCAGTTGCCATTTCTCCAGAATGGTAAAGTACAGTTTTCTTTGTATTTTTGGGGGTGCACAAGCAAAGCAAAATTTGGAAATTCCTAGTTTATTTGCTTCATAATGAAAACCACAAAAGCCCAGGATCTTATCACAAGCCATCTGATGTTATAGTTTCAAATCCACATCAAAAGATACTGATTCTATGGCTTTCAGTTGTTTACAAGCTGAAATGATTTGACACTATGCTGTCTGTTCTGTTCGGCCTTTTTATTTAAACTCTGGATTTTGACATTTACAATATGTATAGTGATGCTTAGTCTGAGTGTACAGACTAGGCATACGTTCCTAGAGTGAGTATTCATACAGATGTTTGTTCAGTAACGGATAAGTAGAAGCAATTGATATTTCAATTAGACACCATACAATAAATAATATTACTTAACATTTCTCATCTCCACTTTTCATCTCCAAGTACACATAAATAACCAAAATATCAGACTTCTTGTAATTGGCAGTATTACCTGTATACAGCAAACCAGGAAACTGTGGCAAAGAGAACAACGGGAGCATGTGAAAGCTCTCTCTGTGTGCTATTCTGACAAACTCCGAAGGACTTAACAGGTAACGAACGGCATTAGTAAACGCTTTAAGTGAATACCACTGAATCTGCTATAAATGTGGCTGGCATCTCCAGGACACTTTAAAAAATTGATTAGTGCTGCACTGGACAGCTGAGTCATCAATGCCCGTCCTTCCACTGGGACAAGAAGATGACTTGTAAGCAGGTTATTTATATTCTTAATATCTTCAGCAGGAAGTACAGTCTGGTTAGGTTTGGTAGTCATTAAAAGGCACTTTTTTTATATCTGCTGCCCTTCATCTATAGATTTCTTCCTTCCCAGAGCAACCTTAGTCTTAAGTAAGAGCAATTACAAACAGGCCAACCTCTTTCAGCCTAAAAGAGGAAAGACAATCTCAAATTGCACACAGTGCAAAGGTTTGTTTTGGCCGGAAGCAAGACCAAGCCTCCATATTAAAGCTCTGTGTGTGCACTATCACTAGTTTATCCTGCCTGGAGCTTAACAGAAAACTGCAAACCAAAGGACTGTTTTCTTTTTTAATAAAATGTGCAGGTGGTCTTGGACTTGCCAAGATATAATTTTTTTTTGAAGAGCTGAACAGACCTTGCTTCTTTTTCAGTATTTCTCTTAATTCCACAACATAATAATCATGAACATCAGCCCAGGACCATAATATTAAATTAGTTTTTATCCCTGCTGTGCATTTTGAGACAGACTGTTGGAACATATTACCCCAGTGTATTGTGTGCTCTTAGATCCTCTTCTGTATTGCCATGTATGCAAATATTTACAAAGTAAAAAATACTGTTTGTCTCACTCAGCAATGCAACCCACATGTCTTTAATGCTATTCCATATCAGTGCTTCATACCAAAACAAGACACAAACACCACTGAAAATTATAAAAGACAGAAATACATTTAGTGGCCTACAGCCAACTATGGTCTAAACATTTTGCTCGTGAGCTCGTCACATGCATGCAATATTTGGAATACAGCTCATAACCCTTGGCTGCACAAATAGAGACTCTCAGTCAACAAACTCAAGCAACAGTTTGGTTCATTTTAGTAAAGTCTGAGCAATCAGCAGCTCATCTGCTTTAGATATTGTGACCCAATACCCAGCTCCACTGGCCATATCAGAACACACCACCCTTTGCAGAGAAAAAGCAAAAAGATTCCGAAGCACGGAGAGCGAGCGAGGCTGCAGTGTGCTAGGGGTCCGCATGCAGTCTTCCTAAACGTATGCTACCTCCTCAGGACATGCATAACATCTGCTAAAGGACTGCAGAAGTGTCTGACTTCAGTGCGGGTGCATTTCACTATGTCTGTAGGCAGCAGGCCTCACTAGCATACGGCCCAGGGACCATCAAAGGTAGCATGTAATTTGATATAGATTTGCTGCGTTCAAACAGCCCCAGTACCAGTCCATCCCAGTACCCAGAAAGTTCAGCCACTACAAGTTGTAGATAATTTTAAAGGTATGAAGCTTAATCACAATGTTAAACTCTTCAAACTAGGAAAAGAGGAATTAGCTAATCATTTCACACAGGCTTGTTATCTTCATCCCTCCAAGAAGCAATTTCACCACAAGAAGTCTTCTTCTGCAGAGTAAAGCATCTGCTCCACTGCCATTAAGTTGAAAACTTTGCTTATATTAGAGGTTACTGATTTCTTCACTGGCTTTATAGAGAAGATCAGAGTTAAACACATTTTGAAGTTCTAAGTAAATCACTGCAGTTTTCCATGAAAAAGCTTGTTTGGAGTTTGACTTGGAAGGAAGCTTGCTTAGCTTAGTTCAGAGATGGTCTCAGGTCTTCTACAAAGTTTAAGATGGCAGGCTAACAAGTCATGAAACTTGAAAAAATACACAATAGTTTTAAAGGATGAAACAGAAACAATGGATGTATGCTTTTATTACAAACACATACATTTTTATTAGATTAAATGTGACTTCTGAGACAGAAGGAACTGCTGTTTCCAGACTTGCTATCTCAGTTCTAAGACAAAGCCTCTCCACCTTTTCTATGCCATTTTTCAGTGACTACAAAAGGCATACAGAAGATTACTAAGTTCAGTACGGCTCCAAAGCTCAAACAAAAACATTTTCCTAATCAACTGTATACCCATTACACACATTGTACATATGCTGAAAAATAAACACTGACAAATACAGAGTACAATCTTGGAAATGGCTCAAGTGACTGGGTTTTTGAAAAGGGTTTATGAAATATATAAATTCTGGCAACTGGAAGACGTTAACTTGAAGACTGAACTTAACTCTGTTCTTTTTCAGAAGAACATTTTGCATTTTGCTCTGCAATAAGGTACGCTGCAACATGCAAAAGCAGGTCCTCCTCCCACATAACGCTGGAACACAGCAGACTGCTCCCCAACCAGAGGATCATTGTCCTTCCCAAACTAACAGACCTGGTTTTCTTTATCTTTAATCATGAACAAGTGGATTTCAAAGGTGAATTCCAGCGGTGCTGTTTTTACACATCCTCCCCATTCATTCACCATGCGGCCACAGCACAAGGCCATGCCGACAGCTCACTTGAGGCACTGATGTCCCATGCAGCTGCGCTGTAGACCCTCGACAGCACCTCAGCTGTCCAGGATAGCCTCTGCCGGTGGCTCACAGCGGGAAACACGCCAGAGTTCAAACACGAAGGCTGAAACCACCCTTCCTACCAGGCGGGCAGTGTCCGAAAGCCCGCAGCCACCCTCCTTGGTGCTCACCATCACTGGGCACCCTACTCCTGCCTGCGGTGTGGTGGGCACAAGGGACGGGGCTGGTCCTCGCAGGGCACTGCCCCGGGCGAACACCCAGCCCTGGACCCAGACCCTCCCGCCAAGGCCGCCCTCGGGCACCCCCACAGCCCTGGCAGGACCCACAGCGGCGACAGGCCGCAGCGGGGCCGCGAGCGGAGCCGCGCTCCCGCCAGGCACCCCGGAGGCGTCGGCGGCGCCGCCCGCGCCCCGCCCTGAGGCCCAGCGGCCGCCGCCCGCGCCCCGTCCCTCGCCCACCTCCCCGGAGGGTTCCGCCGCGGCCCCGCTCCGGCCGCAGCCGTCACGAACTCGCCGCCCTCCCCGCGGCGTCGGCACATCAAAGAGACGCGGTGGGGACGGGGCCCGCGGGTGTCGAGGGGCGCCGGGCGGGGCCCTCGGCGGCCGCCGGGACCGGACACCCCGCGGTGTCAGGGGCGAGTGGCGCCCGCAGCCCAAGGGGACGCTGGGGGCGCCGCCGGCAACCGCCGGCTCCCACGAAACCTCCTCGAAGTTGCCCCGAGAAGTTTGGGTCCGCCCGGAGGAGCAGCCGCCGGGCGAGCCGCCCCCTCAGCCCACACCTCCCTCCTTCCCGCCACCTGGCCACACGCTCCCGGGCCGACCCCCGCCGGCCTCCGGGGACCGGCCCCCCCGCGCCCCGGCTGAGCCCGCCGGCCTCCCAGGGACGGGACCCCAGCCCGGACAGACCCCCAGCGGCCCCTGGGGAAGGGGGGACAGCAGCCGTCGGGCCGCGCTCCGGGCTCGGCGCTTCCTCTGCAAATGCAGCCCTTGGGAATAAAGAAGACGGAGGGACACTCACCATCTCGCCTGATATTGGAGGAGCGCAAGGCTTTTATAGATCCGCTCTGGGCAGGAGCTGTGGTGCCCTGACGGCTGCAAAAGTTCGCACAGACGACAGCGTAGAGGAGGAGGAGGATGAGCAGTTGCATTGGGATCCGCTGAGAACGGGACCGTGTCTCTGCAAAGAAACCCGGCTCTCCCCACCAAGGGTGGCTCCCTCTCTCGCGGTCTCTCCCCCTTCCCGGACTTTTTGGTTGTTCTTATTGTTGCGGGTTGCTTGTGTGTTTGGTGGAGTTGTATAAAGTAGGGGGGGGAAAAAAAGGCACAAAAAACCCCAGACAAGAAAAAACCCCGCCACCCGAAACAGCAGTCACAGCTGCCGCGGTACTCTCCGAGCTGCCCCCAAACTTCCTGCACGCTGAACTTTCTGCCGCCTGTCTGAGCGCGGCCGAACTCGGCGAAGGTGAGAAGCCCCCGGGCCGGGACGGCCGCCTCCTCCCCTCGGCCGGCACCGCCGTGCCCCGCGTTGCAGGCGGGGCCGCTGCAGCCCGCACCCTGCGCCCGCCGCCCCGCTCCGCGCCCCGCCGCCGCGCTGCGCCCGCCGCTCCGCGCCGCTCCGCTCGGCAGGAGCCGCCGCTGGGGTCTGGAGCGGCGGGAGCGCCCCGCGCTCCGGGGGGGGGCGGCCCGGGGGAAAGGGGCGGCCCGGGGGCAGGGAGGGAGGCGGGCGGGAGCGGCCGGCGCGGGGAGGAAGGGAGCGGTGCCCGGGCCCTCCCTGCGCTACCGGCCGCGCCGTCTCCAGCCCGGGCACAGAGTGGCGGGAGGGTGGTGCGAGGCGGGGCCGGCCCGGTGGGAGCCGTGTGCCAGGGGCTCCCCGCCAGCAGAGAGGCCGCGCACCCGCGTGTCCCGTCCCCCGCGGCCCGCAGCGGCCACGGCACGGTTATGCGTCGGGCGGGAGTGACTCAAACACCGAGCTGCTCCCGGGCGGGTGATGAGACTTAGTGGGGTAACTGGTGAGAACACACCGGCTGAAGAAAACCCGCAGCTGTCCCTGGGAGAAATATATGGGCTCCTCTGTCATGCCAAGCATTGGCCAAAGCTCTTCATAAGAAGTTAATTCCCACTAATTTAGACCCTCATTAAATTGGGTCTGGTATTAAAAGATTGAATTACTGCCTGGAAGAGTTCGGGTCTAAACCAAAGGTATGTGAGGATTGTCATCAGATTTCTGTTTTAATACTCCCTTCCTTTATCTGCAATAAAAATAATCAAGTGAAGACATTGAAAAAACAGTCAGTTTTTAACAGTTCTCTGATAAATGCTTACCTACTCAGTTTATTTCATAAGACATTTCATATAGTCTTAGCCAGTTTAACAAATTGTAACATGCTGCCAGACCTTTAACAACATGAAACACCTCACCAGTAGAAGACCATCAGTACAGTGCTGTAACAGGAATATTGGATGAGTCCTGCTGCACTCAAGAGGACTGCCTCTGGCTGTATGAAACATTTTCTCCAAGAGCATGTTAGGATGACAATGACTGAAACATCTTGTATGTCTTAAGGAAGCAGTAGGGTGCAATTCTGTTATGAATAATTCATAGTTCTTTATCCCTTTCATGTTCCCCCAAACTGACAGCGAACCTAATCCTGCTCCCATGTGGTAGATAATGGAAAGGCTCCGACAGTGTTTCATTTGTGAACAGATGTGCCTACATGTTAGGTGCCTGTTTCATGGGGGAAAGTGAGCAAACGGAAGGTGGCCTATCCAACCGTCCTGTTAAAAGCAGAAAGTGAAATAAAGGACATACAAGAAATTAAAATAGGGGGAGCTCTGAAGATGTCTTATGTTCACCCAGTCAGCGAGTCTGCCTCTTTACAATTACTTTACAAGGAACTGGCAGAAAACATTAATAGGATCCCAGCTACATAGCTCTCTTTATGAGTGCGGGTACCTTTTAAGATGAAAGGAGGTGGTCAACACCCTGACCTTCACCACAACTCCTTGGTGAAGTCTTTCTCAGTGCCTTCAAGGCCCTCATTCTCTTTTAGACTGAGGGAGCTAGAACCAGTAATTGCTTCCCCTTGGTGGCATGCAGTGGCCATTCTAAGGCAGTGGAGGAGGAAGAGAAGGAAGGACAAATTATCTTCCACCCAGAAGGCAGACAAAAGGTGTTTTGACAGTATCTGAGCAGCTATATATTAGAGTCAGGAAAGGGCACTGTTTCCAAAGCTGTTACTCTTTCTGTACCCAGCCCTACCTGTCTAAATTTTCTTGTATGAATTTCATACCTCTTCCCAAGAGCTGAGTCTGGAGCTGTGCTGTCTTTTGGGCCCTCAGCCTGTGCTGTCTTTCTGGCCTGGCTGCACAGGTCTAGCTTTGACACAAGAGTGGAACAGACTTTCACCTAAAACACTCCACAGCTGTTTGGCTGATGTGCTCCCTGCCTTGATACAGGCTAGAAGTTTAAACTTCCTCAAGCTGACCAGGGCACAGAACTGAGGTTTTCTCAGCATTTCTTATTTTCTTTTAAAAAGAGTACATACTGCTGTGGCACATGAGATGAAATTCCTGTTTCTGCAGCAGAGGTACTTGTTGCTTAGAGAACTCTCAAGCAAAACAGCATGGGGCTTCATAAATTAGACAGTGATGAAAACAGGCAAGTGGATTCCACCACCAATGGCTTTGATATATATCAAGAGGAACTGTGTATAACTCCTATCATATGCTCACGGTACATTTCTGTTGCATCCTGTGCAAAGCATGGGATGCTGCCATCTTTGTTCTAAAGCCAAAAATATTTTTGTAGCAGAAGGAACAAGTGTTTTTCTCAGGTCAGAAAACAGCCAGGAAATATTACTGTGGGATTCCAAACAGAAGCCTAACTCTATCAATTTTGAGATATTTATTTTAGCCCCAGTATCAAAAAATCCCAGATTTTTCCATTTGATGTACAGGTGTGCAGAAAGACTTTGGGGTAGAGCAGCAAGACAGATGTACATTGGGAGACCCTTATAGAAGAGGCCTGCATTTCAATGGCTGCCACTACAGCTTCTCAGTTCACTTTAAAAAGCACTTTGATCAGATCACTGGATCTTCACTTTCTGAAGATCATGCTAGTACATTGGCTAATCTGTATTCTAAGAGTTTGTGGTAATTTAAAGCATCAGGTGATTTCTATATGAAGACCAGCAAATCATGGTTACTGCATAAAAGGACATACTGATGTATAAGTGTGATGACCTAGGTAATTACAAATCTGTCAGCCTGACTGAGATCCTGATAAAATAATCTTAACAGTTGATATGAGACTCAATTAGTACAAATTAAAAGGAAAATAACATAATTAATGCAAATCAACCTGGAAAATCTTATGCTAACTTGGAGATCTGGTTGACAGAATAGCATCAAATTATAGCTTTCATAAGGCATTTCACTTGGTATCACACAATTTAAATCTTATGAAAGTCATGCATACTAAATGTTTTCAAAACTCATTAAATAACAGGTTTAAAAATGTTTACTAAAAAAGGAAACATTATTAAATAGATTCTTTGCAAGAGAATGCCACTTAGGCTATCTTTTGCTTCTCCAAAATTTTCTGGGAAAAATGCAGTCATTATGATACTTGCAGATGACAAAAGCATCAGTGAAGTTATAGGCTGATTTGTAGTAATGGTGTTATATGTAGATAGATGTGTAGATACTGGGTAGAACTGTAAAGCTGAGCCCTGGCATAGCTTGTGCTTTAAAATAGCCAATGGCAGCACTACCCGGTGCCTGTGGCATCCATCTCACTTCATTTTAGTCTTCTGAAATTGTGTGGTGTAAGGTAGTCACACAGGTTCTCACTGATCACGGAGAGAATTGGATACCCATCAGAGGGCACTCTAGCTCAGCGGTTTTAGACAGTTGTGCTGGGATGAGACAAACTGTTTTTTTGGAAGGTCCAGTTTCCCTTCAGTGACTATGAAGAGAGCATAGGGAACAAATACATTTATAGTTACTGGATAAAGTAGTTAATCCTAGAAAGCACTGATGCAGAAGAAAATATGGAAGTGGATTTTCAAGGAAGTCAATGGGCTGTAGCCTTCTCTTGTCATTTATTGGCTGGGAGATGCTCCAGTGTCATACAGCTTGTCCATGGAGCACAGATGTGCTGTGTTTCCACCCCCTAGAACATTGAAAATATGGTGATTAAGGAGCAAAACCCAAGGTCTTGGTGCATTATCACTGGGGTCCTTGGATATTTTTTTTAAGAGGGGAATATCAATTAGAACAGGGGCATTATGCTTTCTTCTGGTTTTATCAGACTGCTGCATCAGGTTCCTGTAAATATTGTCTAAAAAAGGATCGTAATAAAGTGAAAAACACTGAGGAAAACCACAGGATTGGTTAGAGGTTGAGAAACATGCCATACAGGGAAAAGCTTAAAAATCATGAGCCATTTAGCTTGTCAAGTAGAAAATCAGAGAGGTCACACCTACCTCCCATAGGTAGAATATTGATTCTAAAAGGCAATTCTGTCTAGTGGATAGTGACATATCAAGGCGAAAATTAGGGTTAGACAAATTAAGATTAGAAGTAAAAGGCATATTTTTCAGTGTAGAAAGGTATGGAAGTATCAGAGTAGTATATTCTTCATCACTCAACATTTGAAAGGCAAGATTTGATGAATTTCCTAAAACCAGTCAGGTGGTTTTGAGCTGTACTTAGGAACTCGTGGGGTCTATTGATCTCTTTTAAAAGGTCTGTAAAGGTGACAGAGAAAAGCACGTTCATATGTACCGTACTACAAGCCCCAGATGAAATTTCTAAGTGGTTCTGCAGTTTATTGGAAAATGACAACTAAAAAAATGTACCTCCAGGGATAAACTCAGGGCAGCACTGTGATTTCTGTTATACAGGAGGGAAGGGAAGTGACGGCAATGACCCATCCCCCAGTTTATAATCTGTGAATGATTTGAGAATGAGCAGAGATGCGTGGAGTAGGATGGAGAAGCATCTCACAATTGCTAAAATGTGCATCTTATGTAAATGAATGTAAACATGATGACAGACCAAAAGAATTCAAGGAAAAGGTAGACCAAAGCCATTATATGTCTGGAATTAGAAGAGAGGGGCAGAGTCGCGTGTTGCTAAGAAAATCACAATAGCCCACAGGCACCGAGACACTGAGAAGAGAAATGCAGCACGGTGATCCGTGGCACAGATTTACTATCTGAGCTATGGGCAGCAGTTAACAACATACAAAGAAAATTCCCGGTGAACCTGATCACTTTAGGTGTTGAGATTATCAAGCACAAGTCCAAGCACTGCTGCCTGGTTTCACTACAAATTTGGCATTGATTCATGGGAAATCATGTTAAAACACTCTGAACATTAGATCTGGGCCACAGACCTGCAACTGGTGCTGCTGTTTGTCCTCCTCCAGCAGCCAGCTGTGCGTGCTCGCTTGTCTGGCCCATTCTTGAGAACAGCTGCAGGCAGCTTTGATTTATCCAGTCTTTCGGCTTTCTCTCTTGTGTCTGCACTGCTACAGGATGCTGTACCCTTCTCCCTTTCAATGTACACCTGCTTCCTTTCCCAACTCTTAAATGACTTTTGCTGGCTGTGTGTAACTTTTGGCTCGTTCTCCACCGCAAGTGTTAAGAGACAAATACTGCACCACTGACACCCACATAGGGAGGGAGAGAAAAAGGGTGTCCCAAGTGAACAACATCATCTGTTACATTTTAAGAAACTGCTATATCTCTCAGACTCTCCCAGTGGTACCTAGTGAGGGGGCCAACTGACATGTAGGGTGCATGCAATACTCAGAGTCATGCTTTCAAAAAATGAATATAAACCACAACGAAAAAAAAAATCTTACCCTCCTGAGGTTAAGTAGGATTTTTCTTCCCCTATTAGTATCAGTAGAACTAGCATGTAGATTTAAATTCAGGTTTAAAAATAATGGGCTATTCTTTCTCATAAGTTTTTCTTAGTAAGAAGATAACACGTTCAAGAAGACTGCATTTCTTTTGTAACCCAGTTCCCAGGTTCATAAATTTAAAGGATAGGAGAGACCTTTTTGACATAATATAGTTTGACTTCTTGCATAAATAAGCCAAAGCGTTTCACTGTCCAACCTCCTGCTTTGATTTTTCAAGAATTAGCATGGTGTCTTTTAGAAAAAAAGATCAAAACTTGATTTTAAAAGAGGAGGAAACTCAATTTTACAGTATCTTGAGACAGAGAATCCCCCACCATAAATGTTAAGTAGTTCAAGTGATTAATGACTATTTTTAAAGATTTGGTTGGGTTTTTTCCTTCTGGATCTTTTACTGTGTAGGAACAGTGGCAGGTTCTCAGGATCCTCTGCTTGGTCTTTTAAAATACTTCGATACAAGTAATATGAACCTACTGTTCTGGACTTCGCAAAACAGCTGTCCTCAAACCACAGTAACTTCTACTTAACCACTCTGCTTATTTCTGTGATCAATTCCTTTGCACCTGTCAAAATTAAGTTAGATATTTTTTGCCTTGGGTATAATATATTTGGGTTAGAAAACTGTCACCTAGAAATTTAGATAAATTCTACGAATCTTTTATTACTAATAGCCTGAGATCTCTAGGATCAGGTGTTTCAGACTGAAATTTCTCATGATAATTCATGCTTTCTGTCTTCATACTGTAGATATTACTTAAGAAATAAAGCATCCAGTTTTCGTAAGATAGTATGGTGTAGGTTCCTCTGTGTGTAATCCTGCCCAGACATTCCCTCTGGTCTACTCTTTGTTCTCTCCTGTGGAACGGGAAGCATCATCTTTCTCTTGACTTCAGCATTTCCTTCTCTAGCACATTTTCAGCATGGGAATGTTCTCAAATTCTGTAAATTATTATTTTGTGAACAACTTAGATCATACCATCTGAGAAATATTGTAAAGACTGAAATGCACCTCTGTGCTGAACCCTCAGAGCAGTAACTTGTGTCTTGGCACCATAAAGATGGCACAGGAACTTGTCATCTACTGTTTTGCAGTTTGTGCTCAGTTGAGAAATTATGTAAGATATGAAATGTCTTTCTTTGTTGATTAAAGATTCCCCCTCAGTTTCCTGAGAGTTGAAGTTCTGAGCAACCATCATACATGTGTGTCCTCTACAAAGTCATCATTCAGCCATCTAGATCATCAGAAGTTTATTGTAATATTTTCAGGATTTTATAAGGACCGAACCTTCTAGTTATGTAAAATTTTTCCTTATCCTCCTGACTGCCATCCTCCTGAGTTACAGCTTGCCTTTCATCCTTTTCTTCGGTTTTACAGAACACCACTTACTCATCCTGTTGACAGTGTTTCAAAGCTGCTGAGCCAAGACTCCAGGCTTTTTTTTTTTTTTTTCCTTCATGGGTAATTTCATTCATTTTTGAGATCTGGGTGCACATGTGCAATAGAGATACTTACTAAATCGGATTGTCCAAAAACCTCAGCCTTTGGTTTTTTTATTCTTTTTTCCCACTCAAGAATTTTCCAACTCCATTTTACAAATAAGGACATTTCTGGCTTGAAGTAAGAAATGTACCATGAACAGTGGAGAACCACTTTTCCATTGATGACCATCTTAGTACTGTGCGTGATTTTGTGCTTAGAAAGCAAAATTGTCATGCTTTCTCTTGACATGCCTATATTTCACAGATATAGAAAAATGAGGCTATTTCAGTCATTTCTGAATCAGTAAGTGGGCACCATTAAATGAGCAAATCCAGAACATAAGGGTCAGAAATTCAAAACTCTGAGGCTCAAAACTCTGCCTTCTGGAGCTTGTGTTATAGAATGGCTTGGGTTGGAAGGAATGTTCAAAGATCATCTACTCCAACATCCCTGACATAGGCAGGGACATTTTTCACACAGGTTGATCCAAGCCCCATCCAAACTGACTTTCAGCATTTCCAATGATGGGCCATCCACAACTTCTCTGGGAACCTGTTCCAGTGTCTTTCCACCCTTATCATAAAAAATGTCTTTTTTACATCCAATCCAAACCTACCCTCTACTGTCTTTCTAATAAGCCCCCTTTGTATATTGAAGGGCCACAATAAGGTCTCCCCAGAGCCTTCTCCAGGCTAAACAACCCCAATTCTCTCATCCTTTCTTCACAGGAGAGGTGTTCCAGCCCTCTAATCATTTTCAGAGCCCTCCTCTGGACCCACTCAAGCAGGTTTATGTCTTTCTTGTACTGGGGGCCCCAGAGCTGGACACAGTACTCCAGGTGGGGTCTTGTGAGAGCGGAGTAGAGGGGGCAAATCACCTCCCTCGACCTGCTGGCTGCACTTCTTCTTATGCAGCCCAGGTTACAGTTGGCTTCCTGGGTTGTGAGTGCACATTGCTGGGTCATGTCCATCTTTTTGTCCACCAATACCTGCAAGTCTTTCTCTGCAGGACTGCTCTCAATCTATTCATCCCTTCAGTATGTCTTGATACTGGATATTACCCTGACCCAGGTTCAGGACCTTGCACTCAGCCTTGTATATCTTAAAATGTACTCTGTGTTTACAGTTCATTTTTTTCAGGGAAGGTAATTTTACATCAGAACGAAAATAGAACCCATATACAACAGGGTACAATATATAAGCGACCAGATTTTCAAGTGTTTGTAACTACTGGAGAAAGCACATTAAGCATATTTAAATTTATTTCTTTTAAATATGTGCAGTGTGTAAATCATCTTGTTAAGAAAAAATTATTTTCAATCTGCTTTAGATGGCAACGCATGAGAGTCTTCAGCTTATCTTAGGGGCAGAAGTGAGAATGATTTATCTTTGGTTCCAAATTAGTGGGAATGCATTCAGGCTGTCCAACTCTTTCTTCAGATCACGTTGTCATACAGAGGAGTTGAGTTCACAGTTCTATGCACACAACACATTAACATAAACTAGTTAACCACCTGGCATTGGTTAAGCAGAATTTATGCTGATACTGTGCTAATGACCTTGCACTATCATTAGACTAAATCAGTCTCCTGGGGGAGAATCCAACAAAGCATACTAATTCAATGCATTCCTAGGAAGTAGCATGTACAGTACAATATATTTTGTCATTTATCTAGCTCCATTTTCATTCAGAATTATTTTCTAAATTAAATACTGAACCTTCTCCAGAGGTGTCTGGAATGGCAGAATGAGATAAAAACAGACAAACAAAAGAAAGATATGTGCACACCTACAGTCATCATGGGCATTTTAAAGTATAGATGTACTCATTAAAAAGTGTAGGAATAATCTGTTCTAAACACACTTAGAAAACAGAATTTAGGAGGGTAAACGAAACTTAGAATGTTAAATGTGATTCAGACACTATAGGCGCTCTTTACAGTTTGTGAGAGATATCGCGAAAGGGTGCTTAATCTAACAGGACATTTTCATAACTATTTTAGGGAGTGTTGAGTTCCCCTTGCCCTTCCCCCACTTCCAATGGCTTTCTCTTTCCCCAGTGATTGTAAAACAAATATGGGTGATCAGAACAGACTTAGATATCTAACATAAAGAAACATTAAGGAAACTCTACCTTGACTTTAATAAGGCCTTTGACACCGTTTCCCACAGCATTCTCCAGGTGAAACTGGCTGCTCGTGGCTTGGATGGGCACACGCTTTGCTGGGTAAAAAACTGTCTGGATGGCCGGGCCCAAAGAGTTGTGGTGAACGGAGTTAAATCCAGTTGGTGGCCGGTCACGAGTGGTGTCCCCCAGGGCTCGGTGTTTGGGCCACTCCTGTTTAACATCTTTATTGGTGATCTAGACGAGGGGATCGAGTGCACCCTCAGTCAGTTTGCAGATGACACCCAGTTGGGTGGGAGTGTTGATCTGCTCGAGGGTAGGGAGGCTCTGCAGAGAGACCTGGACAGGCTGGAGCCATGGGCTGAGGCCAACTGGAGGAGTTTCAATAAGGCCAAATGCCGGGGGCTGCCCTTGGGCCACAACAACCCCCAGCAGCGCTACAGGCTTGGGGAGGAGTGGCTGGAGAGCTGCCAGTCAGAGAGGGACCTGGGGGTGTTGATTGACAGCCGGCTGAACAGGAGCCAGCAGTGTGCCCAGGGGGCCAAGAAGGCCAATGGCATCCTGGCTTGTGTCAGCAATAGCGTGGCCAGCAGGGACAGGGAAGGGATCTGACCCCTGTCCTCGGCACTGGTGAGGCTGCACCTCGATTTCTGTGTTCAGTTTTGGGCCCCTCACTCCAAAAAGGACATTGAATGACTCGAGCGTGTCCAGAGAAGGGCAACGGAGCTGG
Organism: Athene noctua; assembly: GCF_965140245.1. Taxonomy (NCBI): domain Eukaryota; kingdom Metazoa; phylum Chordata; class Aves; order Strigiformes; family Strigidae; genus Athene; species Athene noctua. The sequence continues at coordinate 249,114,359 of NC_134037.1, read as the reverse complement.
TGCAGGGTCTGGAGCACAGGTCGTACGAGGAGCGGCTGAGGGAACTGGGGGTGTTTAGTCTGGAGAAGAGGAGTCTGAGGGGAGACCTCATCGCCCTCTACAGCTCCCTGAAAGGAGGGTGCAGAGAGCTGGGGATGAGTCTCTTTAACCAAGTAATAAGTGGTAATGACAAGAGGGAACAGCCTCAAGTTGCACCAGGGAAGGTTTAGACTATTTATTAGAAAGTATTTCTTTCCGGAAGGGGTTGTCAGGCGTTGGAATGGGCTGTCCAGGGAGGTGGTGGAGTCCCCATCCCTGGAGGTGTTTAAGAGACGGGTCAACATAGCGCTGAGGGGTATGGTGTAGTTGGGAACCGTCATTAGGTTGATGGTTGAACTGGATGATCTTCAAATTTTTTTCCAACCTAGATGATTCTGTGAGTCTCTGATAAGTTAGGGCAGATGAACTTTGGCCTGAACAATCACAGCAATCAGGAGTTAGGAAATTTCAGGAGTAAAATGCTTTGTGAATCTTAATTCAGCCTCCTTTTACATATGTAGGACATATGCTTTAATTATTAGGTGAGCAAACTAGTTTTTTTAGAGGATTCAGTACACATAAGGGAAGAGATGAATCATGATTTTACAGTACAAAGGGAGATAGTCTGTAGAACCTTTATTACATTTGTTGCAGAGTTGAAAGTTATGAAGTGAGTGGGGCAAGAGGTTGATGGAAAAGAAAACTGAATCCCTAAGGCAGCTGAGTGCCATGAAAGGGTTTCTACACCCGCCTGTTTGTGTTGCTACACAGATGACGTAAACCAGATTTCTCACAGCTGGTCTCTAGTGCTATGTTTCTCATTTTCTGGATACTCAGCTGGAGACAGTAGGGTCTGACTTGAAGAAGTGCAGAGCATGCATAACTATAGTTGAAGTTAACAGAAGTTGTTTCTTGAATATGTGTACTGCTGTATAATACCAAGCATTATAAATCTTAGTACTTAAAACTAGTGGAAACTATTTACCTTAATCTTTCTTCACCCCAATCCAATTTGAGAAATGGGATGATGACATACTTCACTACGCACTTGGCACCCAGATTGAATGCCTGATACATATTCTGCCAAATAAACTCCTACCTCTAACCATAGATATGTCTATAACACAGACAAAAATCTACAGATTTTGAACAGGGTTCATGTTTTTAGATGTCTGTCTAAGAACAAGCTGAGTTGCTCCCTGTAAGTACCTGTTTCTTTTTTTGGTGACACTAAGGAAAGCCCAAAGAGACTAGTTCAGGTGTAGGCATCAGGGCTGCAGATACCTGACGGCAGGGCATGTGAATCCTGCCTTCTGTGATGACCTTCATTTTTGGCACTGAATGAGGCAGAGACTATATAAGAAAAAATAATCTCCAATCATGTTATTTGTTAGTTGACTTCATAATAGATATGTGCAAGGGACCAAATTAAGGTTGCACAGAATGCCTTTTGAAAACTTAGTATGACAATCTTAACAGCAGCATAATAGTTATTCTCTGTGAATGTAAAGGCATCAGTCTGAGGCAGACACTTGGAATGTTGCATTTCAGTTCAAAGACTTAAAGTTTGAAAAGAGTCTTATAGCAGGAAAGGAGGGCAATTTAATAATAGGTGTTTTTACCAGTTCTCCCTGAGAAACTTCCAGCCTTTCTTGGTTCTGTGTCAGGCAACAGATCTTGTATGGCAGCCCTGTAAGCCTGTATGCGTCTCAGCTCTAGTCCTTGTTCAGCATTCCTTTGGAGTTAGTTAGGACATTGCATTTTCAAAAGTTTTTACAAAAAAGGCCCAATCATCAGAGCTTTTCTCTGGAAGCTAGCTAGGTGTTTGTAACATTCACACTGTAGAGACTGTGAAAACAGTGTTTAAAATTATTTGTCTAATGTCACATCACACAAAATTATCAAGTAACAGATGACAGTCCAAGTCAGTGTTTAAACTCATTAGGCTAAAGTGTCTAACAAAATTTTCTCTCTGATTCTTCCTGGCAAAGCTGCACTGTACCATTGCATGTATGACAATAACTTTGCATGCCAGTGTTACAGACTTGTGTGGAAGGAAAAGGACCTTGACTAAGCACTTAAAACTGCGTGCAATATTGTAACTTAAAACATCTCAGGGATTACAGTGTCTGGCAGAAATTGATTGTACCGCTTGATTCACAGTTCCTCAAACATAGTTTACATTAAAATTACAAGGCACCTTTCATGTGTCCTCCCGGTGTGAGTCTTGGGGATATTGTATGAGCAACAAGAAGTTTTTCAGTCTCATCAGACAGCATTAGCTACCATTGCCTTTCCATCCTAACTTCCTTTCATCTGTATTTTCCTTGCCTGGAATATGCCCTGAATGATGGAAGTCAGTAGGACCAGGCATTAGAGGCTTTGCTGTAGGCTCACTCTGTCTCTATTACAATGGAAACTTTCATTAAGCAGGAGTAGATCGTGTGGTCTTCTTATTAGCCATTATGAACACACTGAACAGTGTATGAGAATTTGGTGACCTTCCTAGGCAGGGCATTAACATCTAACATATTGGAAATGGGCTTTGGAGACATGAATTCTAAGCCTGACTTGATTTAGTTTACTGCAGGACACCAGAAAACTGATTTAGACCTGTATTTCCAAAATTGCCTACTAATTCTGGAAACCTGATTTTCAGAAGAGTACATCATCTGCAGTCACAGTGGATATCCAGACATTACAATTGTAAATCTATTGCAGTTGCAAATTTACTTGGAAAAGGAGAGGAGAAATGGACCATGAACTTTTTAGTCACTCCATTAACACTGACCAATTCAGCACGATTAGGCATATTTGCATTACTACCATTCCCCACCCTCAGTTTAAATAAGGACTGTGGGACTACTCACTCTTAGAAAGATGTTTTAGACAGATCTGCTATTTATATGGCTATACTGGCAGCTGCCCTATATCAAAAGTCAGAGGAAGTGGAAATTAAATGCATTTAGCAATCTGACATTTGAATCTACCCTGTGTAAAACTGCATGGCTGAAAAGCAACATGCCACACAGTGGCTGCTATGCACAGAGAGCTGGTTTAGACTGAGCACATCATGGTGGTGGTGCAAATGTAAGACACCAAGCAAAAACTCGAATAAAGAAACCTACGGATATTTACCTCTGAAAGAAATATCCTTGCTTAAAACTTCAGGACCACAGAATCTGCTGCTCTGGTCTTCAGTCGGTTGTCAAAGTGAACTAATCTGAAACAAAGTCAGCTGAGTCACTGAGATCTGAAAAGAACAATTTGTAGAGGGCAGAACGTTGGGGCTCTTTTTTGAATAAAAAAAGATAAAAGAGGTTTGCTGCAGATTTTAGAAAAGCATTTGGACAGTGTTTTCTGATCAAACCTCAGAGTGTTAACAGAGAAGGAATTTATTTAAGTAATTGAAAACAGTGGTGCTTCCATAAGATTCTCTATTGGAAGTTATGTGTTTATCTTGACTGTATTCTTATAGCTGACACTTTTACCTATCCACACAGTACTGTTTTTTTACTGTTTGTTAATTTGCTGCACACACCTGCACACACACACACTGTCTTCTAATATATTTGTAGAAGAGAGACAGACCCTATTTTATGCTCATCATCAGATCTAGTCAGTGATGAAAAGGAAATCAGTTCTGGTAACCTAGCTCTGTGACTGTGAGGTAAGTAGCCAGTGTATGATTTACAGTCCAACCATTTTTGTATCGTATTTTCTTAGTGTTTTCATAAACAAAATGAGGATAATAACTCTCTATAGAAGGTGTAATAATGCATTCTTCTAAATTCTGTTGCAGAAGGCACAGAAAAAAAAAAGTAAATTAAGTGTAAGGGACAATTTCTGCTTGCCTGACAATTACCTTCTAAGTATGTAACACTTTAAACAGAGATTTAGATTAAAAGTGAGAATCATTACTCTTATATTAGACATTTGAGAAGTACAAAGAAAAAATTGAATCCAAGGAAGATGTGCTTTCTTAGCTTGGAATTCAGTCCATCACTGCAGTGGAAGGAGCTATGGTTTAAAGAACTGAATTAAGGAGTGTTAGTTTGTTATCCATAAAAGTTGAACAGTATACAATTTTAATAGCTTTACTTCCTGTCAGTTGATGTGGATTTTCAGATGCAGTCTCAATGCAATTGCCAGCCATCAGCTGTATCCAAGTAAGTAATTATTAGCTGCAGCCCAAGTAACCAGTTATTAATGTATGTTGAACTACTACGTGCAGCATTTATGGGTTAGTTTACCTTCATCACAAGTTTTAAGATACTCAAGGTGATGATTTTTCCCTTCCTGAGGAAGTGATGGAAATAGCTTTGGGTTTATTTACAACCAGAACTGATTTATGAGCAGGAGTTTTATTTGTAGTTTTTTTTGTTAGTCTCCATTAAATGTTATTGATTTAAAAAAATGGAAATCCATCATGTTAGACATAACTGGTTTGGTAAGAATATCTCACAGTTTGAGCAGATTAAGCTCTTGGGAGCTTATACCAATTTGTATCTTTTCAGGAGTACTGAACCTCAAGTGACAGTCTACCTGGTTGCAGGATGAGATGTCTCAATATGCTCCACACCTGCTGAATTACTGTCTTAGGTACAGTCTATAATCAGTAATTTGAGATCCTGTGTAGGTCATACAGAGATGTCAAAGTGAAATCACAAGACATTTGTACCTTCCTTTGATTTATAGTTAACATTGCCTTCATTTTCCTTCTACCTCCCCAAATTCACATTTTATTCCTTTTTTTTTGTAGCTAGTCTTGAACTTTGTTATCCACATCTTAGGCTTTCTGAAGGCAAGTATATTGGCCTATGCTGTGGTAATCTTCCATAATTGATTTGGGATGTCTGCCAGTCTCTTCTATTATTCTGTGCTGATATCTTTATATGACTGGCTTTTATCCAAATGCTGTCATCTTCTGCATTCTCTTTATCCTTTTGCTCTTTTTTGTGCTGAGAGACCATATTCTCAGCCTTTGAATGTTGCCCCTTCATTCCTCACGTTTGCACTGTAAAAGGTACAAAGGGCAAACATTCCAAATATTGAGGTCTTCGTGCTTGGCCTTTTTGATATTTCCTCTACTCCTTTTGGTTAAGGCAGTTGTTGAATGGCATTCATCTGCTTAATAAGATGACATTTAAAGGTTTGATCCATTTTATTCCCATTTAGTGCTTTAGTGAACTTATTTTTAGTGCCTTATTTTTTTCTCGGTATTTTACTTTGTATTTTCCACTCTGTATTTGATTCATTAAAGAAAAGATGTGAATCAGGATCAGAACACTGTGCCATCATCATGTTCCCATAAAGCTTTTTGATTTCTGTAAAGTATGTTGTAAAAGAGATGAATTTATAATGACTTTTAATGTAATTGAAAAGCAACTTGGTTTTATACTGGGGATTGTTATGTTTTCATCTTCATTATAAGACTCATAATGTATATCACTTCTTAGACATTAAAGGAAAAAAGCTATCCCTAGACAACTGAAAATTCCTGTGTTGTGGTTATATTTGATTGCCTTTACACGGTCCAGCTCTTCCTTCATGTGTCATCTGCTGCAAAATGAGCTCTGCTTTAAAAAACATAGAGGAAAAGTAGTTATTTTATATCTTGCTATAAATTATCAGCAGTGATCTACAGAGGAAGAAATATAAAATTCAATTTAATTATGGACCAAGACAAAATCACATATAACTGATTTCCTCAATATATATTTTGTTAGTATTTAATCCAAATCTCAACTGAACCAAAGGGATTTTTTTTTTCTCATTTCAGTCGTCTGTCAAACAAGCCATTAATCCTTGAATAATAGAGCAGCCATACTCAGCACAGTGCATTACCATTCCTTTAGTCAAAATCGTGTAGCTAATTCACAGTCAAACTACTGTAGTAATAGCTCCTATGTCAGGTTAACATCAATAAATTAAAGATCAGGGCCTTGAAAACGTTTATACAGTTGTGGAAACATAGAATGGTTTGGGTTCAAAGGGACCTTAAAGACCATCTAGTTCCAACGCCCTGCCATGGGCAGGGACACCTTCCACTAGCCCAGGTTGCTCAAAGCCCCGTCCAACCTGGCCTTGAACACTGCCAGGGAGGGGGCAGCCACAGCTGCTCTGGGCAACCTCCTCCAGTGTCTCACCACACTCACAGGAAATAATTTCTTCCTTACACCTAATCTAAATCTGCCCTTTTTCAGTTTAAAGCCATTACCCCGTGTCCTGTTACTACATGCCCTTGTAAAAAGTCCCTCCCCATCTTTCCTGCAGCCCCCTTTAAGTACTGGAAGGCTTCTATAAGGTCTCCCTGGAGCCTTCTCTTCTCCAGGCTCTCTCAGCCTGTCTTCATAGGAGAGTGCTCCAGCCCTCTGATTATCTTCATGGCCCTCCTTTGGACCCAGTCCATGCTTTGTTTTTGTGGATTTATCTGATCAATCAGATGCCTATCGCTAACTTAATGAAGACCTTGTAGCCATTTTCTGTCTCCAGTTCATGAAATCATCACTGAGTCATCTTCTATTACTCCAAGACCTAATCTTTTTGCATATGGAAGAGCTTTCAGGGATAAACCCAGCTGGACCCTAGCTGTTTGAGTGAATGGAAAAAGACAGTTTATTATATTCCTTTTGTAATCAAGATTATGAATTTGGTGTCTATGTTTTTAGGATTGTAAGTACTGGAGAACATCTGTATAGAAGTTGGAGATCTGATTCTACCAACTATAAGGGTTGTCTGAATGCTTTAGAGATGACATCAACTGGATGCATTTCAGAAGTATTAGATTTCCTCTGGGATCATTATGCAAATATTTATATTTACAGATAACACATTGTAACTGTCTATAGTTATTTTTTATTAATACTAAAAATAGTAATGAATTATCATGCCTTTAGTATATTTTATGTAATATACTTTGTGGAACTGATACAACTTCAATCAGTAATATATACTTATAGTTCCCATCTAAAATAGTACCTGAGCCATTTTCAAAGTATGTTAATCTCCATAATACCTCTGTTAGACATTATTAATTATAACCTGCCATTGTTTTACTGATGGAGAACTGGAAGACATAGGTTCTGTGTACACTGGTTTTTGAAAGCAGATTTACCAGCTGACCATGTTATTCACAGGGATTGATGCAAGGGCCAAGTTTAGACTAAGCCAGCTGCTGCACACAGTAGGAAAATCTCTACTACCTCTGCGTTGTAAAGGCACTGTTATCTACAGGGACAGCAGATCCACCTCAGTAACATGTCTCTGACCATTTTCATATTCCTTGCCTGCCTTTGCAATGACATCACAGGACTAATACCATGCATGCAAGAGAAGCCAAAATTCTTCTTAGATGGTGCTGTTTTACCATTTACAAGGGAAAGTGGGATTTTTAATCAGTCCTCATTCTCACTGTTTAAAAGAACAAAGTAGATACCTGGAACCAGGTCTCCACAGTATATGATCATGTGTCATTGCTGTGACCAGGAAGCTCAGCTTCCATATAGATGCCATCCCTAAGACTAGGTAACTTGCCTTGTATCACACAGGGAATATGTGATAAAACAGGGAATTAAATTCTCTATTTCCATATCCCACAGTAATACTGTAGCTATCGGGCCTTCTATCGTATAACTGACAAGTTATATTTGCCAGCTAGTGTTCACAAAATTATTAGATGGCAAGAGATGATTATCCTGTGTACACAGGAATTAATACCTGAACCCAAAGGCTGCAGTGTTTAACTAACGCAGATCATAGATTTGAATTTTCTGTTCAATTTGAAATTCAAGACATAACATTACAGAAGATCAAATCTTTGCAAGGTCTACCCAAATGACTCAGTAGGCTATTTTGCCATCTTGTCCCATAATTAAGTATAGCAAGTAGTAATTAACAAGGGTACTTTAAATCCTTGATTTAATGTTCTTTTAAAATAGATACAAGGTAAATGGAACCCTGGACAATCTGTCTGGCTTTCTCTTCTCTAGCATTTCAAAGGCACCTAGAAATTTGGCTTCTAAGTACTACTAAGCAGATTTAGACCCAAAGGGCATGAGATACATAAAAAGTAGTCCAGCTGTAAGAGAAAATGGAAAGGGCAGATTGGCAGCATTACATCAGAGAAGATAGTCTGTTCAGCATAAAAGAAGAATAGAGTATGATACCAGGTTGAACTATCTCTTAAAACTCTTAGACTTCAAATGACTTTAATAAGCTACTTTATCTCTCATGCTTGTAGCATTATTATGTACAGAAGAAGAATATAATGCTCTTGTGTATAATTTCATCTGTCCCCAACCTGTAGATGCCTAATCTCACGCTCTGGAGAGAATTTTCACAGTTTGACTCCAAATTCGCAGGACTTTCAGAGATGCCAGAGCAAGTAAGCATAGCTGCAGACATGTGAACAATAAAGCTGATAGTGAAAAAAGTAGATAGCAAAGTGAATTACTAGTATAACTCATTTCCACGAAATGTACTGGATCTATGAATTCAGGAGCAAAGAGAAAGCACTGGGTGATTCACGAGTAATGAGACTATCCAAGTTTAAATCAGAATTTAAACTAAACCCAAACCACAAGAGCAAGCAATTAAATTTAATTACTCGGGGTATATTCCCACAGAATGATGGGGAGAAGAGAATATCACTGTGTTAAATTGTTTCATGGCTATAGGAGAAAGGTGAGGCAGTGTGATCAGAAGATGGTGGTCATTGTGTAAGTGAGAGGTAAGAACTATTGTGGCATGAAATAAATCTTCCATACTTACATAGCAGCAAGTATTACAACTACAGCCTTTTATCTGCTATGCATGGAGCTTTAGACAAAACCTAATCCTAATTATACTGTGATTCTTTCCTGTGGTAATTTCTAGTATGTATAAGTGTGAAATACTCTTTGTCAAAAATATTCTTAATCTCTTTTTACTGATTGGGAAATATGAAGAATTATGAAATTAATTACATAATGAAAAATGGTGCCTAAGTCTAGTAATCAGACCGGAAGTTATGAAATCTGCGGTGCATTCTAGTTTTAGTTACAGTGAATTGACACCTGGTTTTGGGACTTTGGGATTACATTTACTTCTGCCCTTATTTGTGTCTGAATTGAGCAAATAGTGAAACAGTTTGAACTGCAGCAAAGAATAATAAATGTATTGGTGTGCTTCCATATTCAGAAGAAAAGCCATTAATAAATAACAAAGTAGGAACTTTTCCCACCATGGCAATTTCTTAAAAAATTATGACCTATACAGTGGCCTGCAAAACTAGGGAAGGGATCATCCCCCTGTACTCGACACTGATGAGGCTGCACCTCAGATACTGTGTTCAGTTTTGGGCCCCTCACTACAAAAAGGACATTGAATGACTCGAGCGTGTCCAGAGAAGGGCAACGGAGCTGGTGCAGGGTCTGGAGCACAGGTCGTACGGGGAGCGGCTGAGGGAACTGGGGGTGTTTAGTCTGGAGAAGAGGAGGCTGAGGGGAGACCTTATCACTCTCTACAACTACCTGAAAGGAGGTTGTAGCCAGGTGGGTGTCAGTCTCTTTTCCCAAATAACAAGTGACAGGAGGAGAGGAAACAGCATCAAGTTGTGCCAGGGTGGGTTTAGATTGGATATTAAGAAAATAATTATTCACTGAAAGAGTTATCAAGCATTGGAATAGGCTGCCCAGGGAAGTGGTTGAGTCACCATCCCCAGAGATATTTATAAGATGTGTAGATGTGGTGCTTAGGGACATGGTTTAGTTGTGGACTTGGCAGTACTAGGTTGGTGGTTGGACTTGGTGATCTTAAAGGTCTTTTCCAAGCTAAACAATTCTGTGATTCTATGATTTTTTGACTGATAAGACACAAAGTAGCAGCATGTTCCACCAGAAAACCTGCAAAGTTTAATTTAAGGTATCATCTCAAGCTTTTCCCACAAGCACAGAAAGAGGATGTCATTATAAGCTCTGTAAGACCCACTGAGCATAAATGTTATTTTTTTCGCACAACATAGCTTCTACCTTTTTTTTTTTTTTTTTACATGAAGAAATTTGTTGTGCACTTAGTTTTTTATTCAGGATTTAAAAGGGTGATGAATTTGTCTCTCTTTTGAGTCAAAAATGGTTGAGTAGTTCATGAATCAATTCATCTGCTGTTAGAATGCAAAACTGAAGGGAAACTTCTTTGAAGATAGGGTAGGCATCCAACAAAACAGGGGAAAAGGACTTCCAAAGATCATTAGATGACCTGAAGCAGGATAAAAAACTTAGTTGTTGGAATGAGTCTTTTATAAAATATTTCTGTTCAAAAGTAGCTCAGATTTAATATCAAATGGGATGTGTAGTGAGAAGTAGAACAATGTGAGAAACTAAAAATTAATTGCTGTTCATGAAGTAGACACTCCTTAATCCTTCCTTCTATACAGTTTAGCATGACTTTTTTTTTTGGAAATGACTTTGCCACACTTAGCAAAACCATCAGACTCCCAGTCTCAAACAATATATCTGCAAGTATCTAAATTTAAATACACATATAGTGCAGAGGACAGATTTTTAAAGGTGTTTGTTGAACTAATTCTTAGCCTTTCCTAGTGTTCTAGTACCTTTCCTAATCAAGTCACATTCATCTATCAAGCACTTGCTATCCTAAGGTAAGAATCTACTTTGCAAATATTATTTATTAAATTCTCAGGGCCCTGTGAGTTAGGCACACTTCAGGACATCCAGTTTAAAGGTGGGTACATGCAAGTTCAAAGGTGCTAAATGGATGATAAAGCACATCAGTAGAACTGTGTCAGGTACCTAGTAGACTTAAATTCTAGTCTTCTGCATTCAACATTTCTTTATAAAGTTGCCTGTATATAATATAAAGCCCCAACAATGTGCAATTTAATAGTTTCTTGTGCTTTCCCTGAGATTCAGGACATGAATGGTCTCCTAGAAATCAAGACAAATGATGTATAAATAGTTGCAGTCTCAGTTGTTAAGTTTTTCCAAAACTTGTCTTGCTGGTAGAGTTTATTGCAACTTGTTAGGGTTATTTTCTGTCTTTTATGCAATGATTAGGCAATCTTTATTCTTAGAGAATATGGATCTGTCGTATGAAGCTTTCTTTCCTTTATGGATGACAGCAGGAAGACACTGCCAAAGGTTAGACATGGCAAAATTCACTTTATTCACAGCAAAGTAGACATAGGAAAGATACTAAAATCTGTTTCTATTTCAAGCTTTATAACAGATATTATAAATTACCTCAGTTGCAAAGTGTCTTACATTGAATGCTAAATGGCATTTATAGTAGTATATATTCTTCAGGATGCATAAGACAGTTTTACAGTACAAATTTTGAAACTTTCTGCATAGGCAGAGAAAAGACAAATGTAGTTTGTAAAAGGAATTCATACGTATTGCTCAACTAACATTAGCTCCGGGGCTGTAGTAGCTTGCATCCTATTAAGTGATATCCAAGTCACCTTAGTTTTCTCACTACATATCCACTCAAGGGAGGCAAAAATTCTGCAACTTTGCAAGCCATACAGTTGTAAAGGATTGTATGTAAAGGCTGTTCTTTATCTTTCCTACTTTTCCAGTTATACTATTTGGACTAATAAAAAGTGCTGCCATTATTTACAGACTTCCCTATGCCTATGTTCTCGGGTGGCTGTGATTACATTACTGCTGGGCACTCTTTTGTAGCACTTTGATACAGTGTACCTTGAATATGGTGAAAATAATGAGGCCTTGAATCTGAAAAATGTCTTGAGCCTTATTTTAAACTGAACTCCCTTACAAGCCCAGCTTTAGGCACCCACTTAACTACTTTGCTGAATGGGAATGCTGATGAGCCACAATGGCATGAGAAAGGGAAATATTACTAAAAGGTTTTAATAGTGCTTTGCTCTGTGCCCCAACCCCTCAGAACATTGGAACACCAATGATGTAAACCAGTATAAAAAATCCCAAACAAAACAAATAAAACCAGAAAACAATTGAGGGCAAAATTAAATTAAGAAAAAAATCATTTTGAGCAATGTTTACTAAGAAAAATGTTAAAAAATATGTATAAATAAATACTTCCTCTTCTTCAGATATATATGGTACTGTTATGTGAAAAGAAAGTATGGATTTTAATATTCACCATGACAGCTTATAATGCCACAGTGTGTTTTTTCATTGTAGCTTGTAAGCTGTTATTTTATGTTACCGTAAGTATGCAAAGCCATTTATACAGTAGCATGTAAAAAGCTATGTTTCAGTGGACTTTCAAACTATTTTTCAAACTTTATCATTGTTTGTTCTTAGAGATTGAACCAGGTGATTTGTCTATTTGAGTTATTTTTGTCAGTTTCTTACCCATTGGATTTAGGATGTGGAGTATTAAATGGGAATCAAAATTCATGAATTATGCTGAATATTTTTCTACCTGTCTTGTTTGAGCATCAACAAATAGCACTAACCTAAACCAAAGTGGCAGGCAATAAGTTGTCTAGAGGTTTGCTGTCTGCAATTGGCTAAGAACAGAAAACAGTAAATTTTAAGATGTTGAACTAATATAATTGTCTTAAAGAGTATGAATATTTTGAAAATGTATTTAGAGTGCTATATAAAAAAAAAAAAAAAAAGCTGCAGTGACTTTTAAAAATGGATTATTTGCAAAAAGCTAAGTCAACTCCAAATTCCTCTGAAAATCTACCAGGTGCTCTTTTAAATGTGCCAAGTGTATCTCTCTGCTCTTTCCCTTTTTCTATATTTTTTTTTACAAAAATTGCTATGTGGTAAAAAGTGCTAACTTCTATTTTTTCATGGTTGAATGGTGGCACTATCAAGGTCCAAGGTTTTGGGCTGCCTCACTGCTGTTAGAAATCCATCCCTGTAGTCACTTTTTATGAATTGCGTCAGGTCAGTATTGTACCTCATGCAGAATTTTTGGCAATTGGTTTTAAGGGCTTCTGATGGAATATCTAAGAGAAGAACCTGATTACTTATTTTTTAGGTGGAACTTATATATGGGAATATTAATACTCAAATCTATGAAATATTCAGACACCCAGGGCTGGGTGGTATTTAGACATTCGGGTGCAGAAGTGCAGACCTTAATCCTATCTCTCTTAACATTAAGTTTAGGCAGATCCTTTGTGTTCTCATCCTGGGCAAGACCAGACATGTCAATTTTTTATGGGAGCTGAAAGGCTTGGCTTCTGACTCATTAAGAAACCTTTCCAGAGTGCAGGCATTCCCACAGTCCATACTCATAAGTGGCCCAGTGGCCCAGCCCAGTAGGGATGCCTTTAGCTTATCATCAGAGGACCTACAGAATCATGCACAGCATCAAACCCAGTGATCACTGTATTCATACAACAGAACTTATGAAGACAAAGTCTTAATTTTCTTTTGTGCAACATCATGGTGGTTAAAGCATTTCCTAGAAACATATCAAATGCAGGTCATAACATAGATCATAACAAATCTTATCCATTGAGTTTGCTATATTTAAAAAGGTACCCCATTCCCTCTAAAATAAAAAAAAAAAAAAAAAAGAACAAGAACTTCAAAAATAAAGATGTTGGTTTTGTAATGACTTGAATAATTTTGCATTATCATGCTTTACAAGCAAAAGAACAAGGATTTTATCAGAAAGGAAAAGTTATCAAGGGCAGTGAAGAAGTATTTTAAATAGTGGAAAGTGTGTTGCAGAACATTTTCTTCATTGCCACTGATGTAGGAAGGGGAGACAAAGCATGTACTATCATCTCTTCAAATCCAGACTTTCACTGAGGACAAAAATCCACCCTTTTCAGGTGGCAATCAGGTGATGCGTAGTATTTTGCAGATACATAACCTTTTTACTTAGTCAATATACATTACAAAATTATGAAAAAAAAAAAAAGAACAATGAAGGCAAATAAATATCTAAGTCCAATAATTTATTTTATAGGCTTTTTAAATTAAAATATCACTATAGCTTGTTACTAACTGTCAATTTTTTTCAGTGTCATCATGTTTATCTATCTAGTTTGCTCTCTTGTTAAGCATAATCACTAGCAGAGCAGTGGTGGCAATAGAAGATTTTCTCTGCAGCCCAGTACCTGCCAAGTCCTGCACCTGGGGTGGGGCAACCCCCAGTACCAACAATGGTTGGGGCAGATGAATGGATTGAGAGCAGCCCTGCAGAGAAGGACTTGCGAGTACTAGTGGATGAGAAATTGGACATGAGCCAACAATGTGCACTCGCAGCCCAGAAAGCCAACTGTATCCTGGGCTGCATCAAGAGAAGCGTGGCCAGCAGGTCGAGGGAGATGGTTCTCCACCCCTATATTTCATTCTTGTGAGTGAGACTCCACCTGAAGCACTGTGTTCAGCTCTGGGGCCCACAGTACAGGAAAGACACAGACCTGTTAGAGCTGGTCCAGAGACAGGCCCTGAAAATGTTCAGAAGGCTGGAACACTTTTCCTATGAAGAAAGGCTGAGAGAATTGTGGTTGTTTAGCCTGGAGAAAAGAAGGCTCTGGGGACATCTTATTGTGGCCTTCAACATGTAAAGGGGGCTTATAAGAAAGATGGAAAGAGACTTTTTACCAGGGCCTGTAGTGACAGGACAAGGAACCTTCAGTTTTAAACTGAAAGAGGAGTTTGCTGAAGAGGTGTGAGGCTCACCTCAGCACTCAGTTGACCTCATGCTCTTAACAGCTCAGCAGCACAGACATGACAGTGATGCAGAAGCCGCTCTGGATGTCACACTTTTTTTTTTTTAATTATTTGGAGCATATGTGATATGATTCAGTTATCTAAATGTATGTAAGATTGGAGATGTTCTAGAGGATCCTGCTGACTGGTATTACTCAGGACTTGTAGAAGAGCTGTGCCCTTCATCAGTAGCATCTGAAGGCCTAGCAGGATACCAAAGTCATTTCAAATGGCACCAGATACCTACTTCTAGAAAATGGAATCCATGCCTCCTGCTTTGTAAGACACCCCTGTATATCACAAATTCTAAGGCTAAACATCCAATCAGTAATTTTTAAGCAATTTTAAATCACAAAGTTACTTTCTTTAATCACGTTTACCCTCATAATAAAATGGAAAACTCCCGAAAATTCTTAACTGTCACAATATCCACTTGAATTATTTTCTAACAAATCACATGGAAGTTTCATTCTGTTTATTGATGCACACTGAGCTTGAAGGGGGTTTTTTAAGCACCAATATTTTCCCATAGATCACATTGTTATATGTATTTTGGATCTTATTTGTATTATTATTAGCTGCATAACTTGTTGGGAATAACTGAAAGAGGATCTCATTGTTTAAAAGTCACTGGTTTAGGGTACTTTGGGTACACAGTCCTGAAAAACCAATGGAGAAATAAACTATATCCACAGAAATAATTCCTTCTTTTGATTAGTGTGATATATGTTTCATAGCAAATATTTTCTTTCTTCTCTATAAATGAAAAATTACATTGACTTAAGAGGAGTAAGACATGGTTTTAGCTGTCATTAAGAATGTCAGTTTAATCTGTTGGATTCACTGGAAAACAGACATAAATTTCCGTAGAATTCACGTCCAAATAATAAGAAAAAAAGGCTTTCTTTGACTGTAACACCACCCATTACTGAATCATATCCTGACTAGTCTGTATTCCATAGAGCAGGTGGAAAAAAGAATATTTGAAAGGTAAGTATTTGATCATTGCCTCTGAGAGCTGACAGACTTTCTGAAAGCATAATTAATAATGCAGTGGTCTTCTTTGTACCATTGGCTTTGTGATCCAGTACACAAAAGACGCAGAGAAAAGATATGTAGGGTGGAACAAAAGGCACAAAGTTCATAGGTATCGGTTTAGAGTTACAAAATAGAAAAAGACATCAGAAAAATATTCTTAAACTATGAGGAAAATAATGGAATGGTACAATTTCCTAGGAAAGTAACATCATCTCAGTTGCAGTGAGGAATTTGGTTGAGTGGACTTTCGTTTGGATTATTACAGACATTAAAAAGAATGATTAGACTCATAAATGAAACCTGAGAGTAATACATAATCTAATGGTAACAAATGGTTTTCTGAAGAGTTGGAGTCTACCAGTGTTCTTTTACATGCTTGAGCTTTTTTCCCTAGCTTTTGATAATTGTACTAGAGAATTGAGTCTTATGTGGGATCTTTTTTTACTATATGACCTTTCTAAGCCTTAACAGTAAGAAAGAGCGGATCAGGTAATAAAAATCAGTTATGTATAAAAAGAAGTTTTGCACTGAAATAAGTGGAGCTATGCTAGTTTACTTCAACAGGTTTTAGCTCTAGGAAGCCAATATTGCTTATAGGTAAAAAGGGTGTGATTTGGCAATGCCTAAGCCTGCAAGTAAATGGAATCACTGAAATATGATACTGTAATACACGCAACAGTGAAAGCCTGTGGATGTCCTGAAGCATTAAGCACACAGCTTTAATCACGTGCATGATTGCTTTGTGGAATCAGAAAGAGAGCCATGGCGATGATCTACCACCGTAGATATTCCATTAATTAAAACTCACAAGCAAAAGTAAGAGCTGAAGTGTTGTAGCAGGTACTAATAGCAGCAATGAAAAATGTAGCCAGTTGTCTTTGTGTGGTAAATACATTACCTTTGGTGTCCTAATTACTTTTTAGTACCAAATTGTTCATTGTTCACGACCTGCATAAACCAGTCAAATGGTAAAATAATTTCACGCCAGATACATGTTATTTAATTATCCAACTCTGTGATTAAAACTAATCAATGGATTGCCAAATGGTACTTTTCAGTGAAATTCTAAAGATCAAGGAAAAACTTACGCATAATACTTCCATTATATTAACACAAATATCAAAATTGCTCAGGATAAAAGTTTTCTCAGGAGAAATACATACAACCCAAGAGTTAATGGACTAATTATGAAATTATGAAATTGTACCAAAATATTTAAAGTTGCAGTGATAGTTAGGTGGAACAAGTCTTCAAACTCAGCCATCAGGAAGAGGATTATTTAAGTCTATGAAATACTGAAAAAATACAGAATAATGGAAGATGAAGCTCTCAGTCATTGTTTAGATAAGTCATTACACTAAGACCAATTACAGTTCTTCAAATCTAACTCTTAAGAAACTGTATCTTGCCATCTGATCAGAAGACGAAAATACCCGTGCTTGAGTTGAGAGCAAAAGTAATAAAACCCCACTGATGATTGCTTCTGTTATGCCTAAGGTATTTCTGACTTTGGAGTATACCTGTGAGTTAACACTGTGCAGAAAGTTATTCTTAGATATTAAAATTCTGACATGAAGGCTCACACTAATGTGAAACCATTTCTCAAACAGGTGATTGCAATTGGTAGAGAGTTTCATGCTATTGTGAGAAGAGTACTTCGCAGTTTGACCACAGAGACACAGAAATAAAGTACTGTGATTACCTTGCCACTTTATAAAGCCTGTATGTGCAGTATAATTATATTTTGCCGCTAAAATAAATTTAAAGCAATATATATTCTGACCAGTTGAACTCCTCTCAATAAACATTAGTTCAGACAGTTACTCACGTCTGAGGCTGAGTTTATATATTAGTACATTTTAAAGACCTAAGCATGTCAAAGAAAATATCAACTACAAAACAGCTTGCATAACAGGAATGTAACTTCTATTTCAGTTAGATCATCCTTGTACTTACTCACAACTGAAATGTATATGAACTAATAGAGTCTATCACATCCATTTGACCCAACAGCCAATTACTTCACTTCAAGCATCAATCCTAGTTTTAATTTAATTTTGTCTTGCTTGATCTTCCAGTCACTGGGTTTCTCTATTTCTTTTTTTCAGATTCTGCATATTGTAATTTTCATATTACTTCTTTTTTTTTTTTTTTTTTTTTTTTTTTTACATAAATACACTGAGTTTCTTCTTTTACTGTAATGCAGGTTTTCATAACATTCTTGTGACCTCTGATACCTTTCAATTTTCCAGCATATGTTTTTAAATGAATACATTAGCAATCTTTCACAAGTAGTCCTGTCAGCTCCAGACAGAGAGGGAAAATAACCTTCTTATTTGCTACTGTCTTGCTTAAAGAGACAAAGTTTAGGTTTGCCCAGTTAGTTGCTGCAGCTCTATTTTGGGATTACACATTTAGTTGATGACTGATGTTTTTTTCCAAAGACATTTCATCTCCCTGATGATAGGAAGATGCCCTTTTATAATAATTCCACCCAGTAATAGCTTCATTTCAGTATGATATATGCTCTTTGCTTCTACTTTCAAACAAACATCTGGAATGAGATGGCAATGTATATGACTCTGGCCTTTACAGTAGTGGCCGGAGCATCTTCCTCACCCTAACAAATTATAGGCATGGCATTTAAAGAAAGCCGTATGCAGTCATAATATTGAGAAATCCTTCCCAAGTTATCTGGAAATTACCGTTTCCTTATCTTCTCTGATGTGTCTGTGTGGAGACCCTTCCTCTTGCCTGGATCAGTGCAGCCCAGTGTACCTGTCTCCATAGGGAACATCCAAATGAAGGCTGGCAAAGTCCCCCATCTGTTATCATTTGACAGGCAGTTCTACCACAAAATTCTCAGGTAGATGCTTTTCTACTAAAGTTAAAGTGTTGTAGAGTTCAGTGTCTTCCAGTAAGAGCTCTTCTCTATACAGCTTACATTTGTTCTCCAGATAGCATATTCATAAATGATCTGGAAAAGAGAGTGACCTCCGAGGTGATAAAGTCTGATGATGATATGATATTATTCAAAATAAAAAAGACAGGAAATCACTATGAAGAACTACATATGGAACTTATGAGACTGAGTGACTAGGCAATAAAATGAATGATGAAATTCAGTGTAGATAAATGTCAAGTGATGCATGTGAAGAGAAAGACACTCAGCTTCATGTGTAAAATGATGGGCTCTGAGGTGACCATTAATGTTACACAAGTGAGACTTGATGTTATGAGAAATAGTTCAGTGGAAAAAAATGTGCTCAGTACCTGCCAGATGGCAAAATGAACAATCAGCCAACCAAAAGAAACCAACAGATCAAATCCTGGGACTTATTAGGAAATTAATTGAGAACAAAACAGAAAACAAAACTATGTCAGCGTATAAATTCATGGGTCACTCTCATACTGAATCCACAGAGCATCCAGCGCACAGAGAGTTCCTGTCTGCACCGCAGTTTCCCTTTGTGCCGAAACCAGAACTCTGAGGAAACAAAAATATGCCCTGATACAGGGTCAGCTTGAAGATTAATCATGCTGAGAACCATAATCTGGAAACACCACAGTGTAAAGTAGTATAGCCTTTGTTTCAAATCTCTAGCAAGAAAAAGCTGAAGCACATATCTGTTTGCACAGGAATACTTAGCAAAATCCTAGATTAGATATGTGGATTCCTATAAAAACCAACAATTTTTTGGGGAATGAGCAATATATTTGCCTAGTAGTGTCTATAGGCATATGTATATATATAGGTAAAAGCAGACAAGCTTTCAGAGGGACAAACCTTTCTCTAAGAGGAACACGGAAAGTATCAAGCAAAATTCCAGCTAGGAACAGTTGATATTGATATAATCTGTGTACCAGAGAAAAAACACACTGTGTGGAAGGAAAGGTTGGTTGGCATATGTGGGGCAGAGGGGAGAAGTGACAGGAAAATTGTAAAGGACTATGAACCAATGTCTCTATTCAGTCTGTGGCTGAAGTAGTTATGAATTTCAGTTGCCAGGTTCATATTTTCCATATATTTTGTAGATCTCCACTGAAGATCAGTACTCGGACATAGTAATTGGTGGAAAAGAAAGGGATCTGCAAAGGCCTATATCTGATTAGGAACCTGCCTATGGAAAACAAGAATGTGATTTCCCCTCCCACAAAGAGAGGTGTGTGTTTTAAACTATACACTTCTTCTCCAAGGATTTAGGAAACTTTTTCTACACTGAAGAAAAGGACTTAAAATCTTAAAACATCTGAAGTTAAGTGCCTCACTCAAACTTCTCTCACAAAACATGGCTGAAGAATTGCTCAACATACTGTTATTCAATGATTATGAGACTATTGTACTCATCTGGCATGTGTAAAACACTTCCAGCTTCAGTTCATTCCTCCACGTGTGGGAATTGTACAGTGGCTTACCTATGTAGATTAGAGGTATCCCTGGATGGGGCACTCAACCAGTGTCTTTAGTGAAGCTGCTTCACTTTGTCCAAGATAGGCAGGTAAATTGTGAGCAAGGTCTGGAATGTCCATGGGTTTTGCCTAGTGGTAACAAAGCTCAAATATCAAGATAAGGGCCGGAGTTTTATTTTGTTACTGAAAGAGTTATTACAGTATGAACAGTAATCCAGATCTTTGTGAGAGGTACAGCACTAACCTCTCCCTTACACATTCTGAGACATTTTTTTACTTTGTGTGAAACTTGGTTCAGAATGTATGTCCTCAAAATCTCCCACTTCTGCCAGGTCAAATGCTCACATTGAGATGAGCAGAAGGACTCCTAGTTTGAGCATCTGAGAAAGCTTTCTCTAAAACTATTGCTTAGGATTTTTCAAGACTAAATTAATTCTGCCCATGGCAGTAGTGAAATTTACATCTTCTGAGAGGAAACTAAACAATTATGTACAATTTTGTACTAAAACTTCTGAATGGGCCTCCAAAGGGATGTGGTCATCTCCCATGTGCTCAAAGACAGGTCAAGTTAGCACTGACATGCTGGACCCCAGAGCTGAACACAGTACTCCAGGTGGGGTCTCACGAGAGAAAAGGGGGAGAATCCCCTCCCCCGACCTGCTGGCCACACTTCTCGATGTAGTCCAGGATACGGTTGGCTTTCTGGGCTGCAAGAGCACATTTTTAGCTTATGTCCAATTTTTCATCCATCAATATCCCCAGTACAGACCCTTGAGGGATACATCTTGTTACTGGATTCCTGAAAAAAAAGGCAAGATTTGTAAGGCATATGAAATACCTTAATTATGATCAGAAACTACCTGAATGCCGAGTTAGAAGAGCTGTTAATGAAAGACTGAGTGCTTGCGAGAAGTACTGTGAAAACACAAAATAATTAATGTCGTACCTTGAAAGCTCAGTGATGGCCACTGGATCCAACTGAGATGGCAGAAGAGCCATTCTGAGACATTACAGCTACATAAAAATACTGGCTGATTACATCAGCTGATTCCAGTTGCTTCCCTAGTAGAAGCTTAGCCTTTTGTATAACAAAGAAACTTGACTTCTGGTTTGCATTTTTTTTCCTGAGAATTTGCTCTCCAGGTTGCCTTTACAAAGAAGACATCCTCAGAATGAGCACATCCCAATAACTGCAAAACCCCTGACCAAATCTCAAATGTCTTCCAGTGGGATGGTTTTCTTAGGATTACTGTTCTTTCAGGTAGAACTGCTTACTTTAAAAATCAGTGTTAGTGCTCTAGCAAGATTTATGACTAATGAATTAGTCAAGTTGTCAGCAACTAAATAAATAAATAAATTCAAAATATCCATTTCAGATGTTTTCAGTAATGCTGAAAAACTAACAAAGATATTACTCTGAAATGAAGTATTAAAGAGTAAGATAAAATGCATATGGTTCTGTGGTCACAGAATCACAGAATCAACTAGGTTGGAAAGGACCTTGAAGAACATCTAGTCCAACCGCTAACCTAACACTGACAGTTCCCAACTACACCAGATCCCTCAGCGCTATGTTGACCCGTCTCTTAAACACCTCCAGGGATGGGGACTCCACCATCTCCCTGGGCAGCCCATTCCAATGCCTGACAACCCCTTCTGGAAAGAAATGCTTCCTAATACCTAGTCTAAACCTTCCCTGGTGCAATTTGAGGCCATTAC
Source organism: Athene noctua (assembly GCF_965140245.1). Classification (NCBI taxonomy): domain Eukaryota; kingdom Metazoa; phylum Chordata; class Aves; order Strigiformes; family Strigidae; genus Athene; species Athene noctua. The sequence goes on along the minus strand of NC_134037.1, from coordinate 249,092,502 downwards.
CTCTTGTCCTATCACTTACTGCTTGGTTAAAGAGGCTCATCCCCAGCTCTCTGCACCCTCCTTTCAGGGAGCTGTAGAGGGCGATGAGGTCTCCCCTCAGCCTCCTCTTCTCCAGACTAAACCCCCCCAGTTCCCTCAGCCGCTCCCCGTACGACCTGTGCTCCAGACCCTGCACCAGCTCCGTTGCCCTTCTCTGGACACGCTCGAGTCATTCAATGTCCTTTTTGTAGTGAGGGGCCCAAAACTGAACACAGGAATCGAGGGGCGGCCTCACCAGTGCCAGCACAGGGGTCAGATCCCTTCCCTGTCCCTGCTGGCCACGCTATTGCTGACACAAGCCAGGATGCCGCTGGCCTTCTTGGCCACCTGGGCACACTGCTGGCTCCTGTTCAGCTGGCTGTCAATCAGCACCCCCAGGTCCCTCTCTGACTGGCAGCTCTCCAGCCACTCCTCCCCAAGCCTGTAGCGCTGCTGGGGGTTGTTGTGGCCAAAGTGCAGCACAATTTAAGTTATGTCCTCTCAAGCATTAATTTAGATCAAAAGACAAAACAATAGTATTTCTACAGTAAAATGAATCTAGTTGTGTCTTTCTAAAAAAGATCTTCACTGGAAGCTAAGATGTCAAAACTGATCAGTTGCATTCTCTCCTCTCCATCTCACCTGACCTTCATCACTTATTTTTTTACAATGCCACTGAGTAAACAGTTTGCTCTGAAGAAATGGAAATGAAAGTCACGGGAAAGACTGCTTTCCTCTTCTAGTCTTTATAACCATAAAGCTGATTTCTACACAATATATGAACCTGGAAATACTGTTGAAATCAGTGAACATATAAAAAAGAGGTCATGATATCTATAGATTTACATAACTAAAACTGTTGACTGGAGAATTCTGATTAGTTAGAACATTGCAGTCATTTTACAGAAGCATAGTTATTCATGGTACCAGATAACACACAAGCAGCAGCAACAGCAGGATTAATTCCTTACTGGAAACTGGGACACTGGAAGATACCACTGGCTGTTAATCAGATATTTCTTTTGCTATATGGCCATGCCCTTTCAGGACACTACTTATATTAAAACCAGGAGAAAAACTTTCAGAAGAAGTATTTCAGTAGGAGAGATTAATTGCTGGAGAATAAGAAATTATATTTGGATGACACTTACTAATGCAATGAATTAGCATTGTGCTGTCTTGTTTTTCCCCTTAGTAAGTCAGAACCTTCTGGCAGGAAAAAGTAAGAAACTGAATGGAAGAGTTTAAGTGTCCTAAAAGAGTTTAATGAATAGAGGGAGAATACAGTCTTTCTGATTGCCTATATAATTCTGGCCTGCAGTGATGTGCCAGCTCACTAGGGAATAGAATGGAATAGTGAATAATAGGGAACTAGATACTAGAAAAGTAGAAATTATTAACTATTTCTGTTGCTAGTATCTTTTCATGGACTGTCTTACAATATCCTACAAAGGAGCAAGGATATGAAAAAGGAATGACTCTAAGTTCTTCCTTGCTTTACATATTACCTGTCTTCACACTTTTCTTTCTCACTTGATGTTACCTACCTGTTTCCCTTTCCTATATTCCTACCAGCATTTTTGGTGTCTTCAAAATCCATATCAAGGTCTACTACCAAATATATCTGCCAACATCCTCTCATAAGCCTGTGTGAAATGAGTTGTAAGTAATCGGTCACAAAGTGTTTGTAATGATGGTGAAGAGGACTGTTTTGTGCTACTGATGCTGTATTTTAATTAAAGGGTAAGAATTTAATCGGAAATGTTGGTAAATGCCTTACTCCAGGACAGAAGGCTTTAGCACCTTATGGGTTTCACATACCTTTTCTAAATCCTATCACATGGTGTTTTTCCTGAAGGGAAGCAATAAGTATGGGGAGTAAGAAGACAAGAAATTTTTGTGACCCATATCAACCTGTACCCAAGTAGGGTGCAGTAGAAAAGCGGTCTTCTGTAAAGTGTGAGTGATATTATTTCACATACACCATCTCTTAATGTCTTCTGTATTTAGCTTAAAAGCTGCTTGGGATAAGACTTTCTTTTGCCAGAGGTTACAGACCATGACTACTAATCTGATGTTCCTGTGCAAGGGAACAGATGCCAATCAGGAGGGAAGTAGACTCTGCAGGGACCTCTCTGCCAAGATATGTGGGAAAAGTGGGAACAGATAAGACCTGCACCATGCAGAGTAACATGTTTTTTGCCATGTAAAGGGAAGTAGGGATCTTGAACTTGCTTGGTGCCTGAGGAATAATATATTATACATACAGGATAAAAAAAAAAAAAAAAGTTTAACCTGTGTAAGTGTCATGGTTTAAGAGGGCAACTGAGTACCACACAGCTGCTCGATCATTCCTCCTCCGCAGTGGGAAAGGGAGGAGTAAATATAACAAAAGGCTTCAGGATCTAGACAAGGACAGGGAGGGATGATTCACCTGTTATGGCCATGGGCAAAAGACAGACTTTATTTGGGAAAAAAGAAAACCCATCAAATTAATTTGAACACCACCACCACTAATTTACCAGTCAAATCAGAGTAAGGTACCGAGAAATACAACCACATCTTAAAAACACCTTCCCCCCACCCCTCCCCTCTTCCTGGGCTCAGCTTTATTCCCAATTTCTCTATCACCTCCACCGGAGCAGTGCAGGGGGCAGGGGATGAGAGTTGCAATCAGTTCATCACCTGTTGTTTCTGCTGCTCCTTCTTCCTCATGTGGAGCACTCCTCACACTCTTACTGTGCTCCAGCGTGGGGTCCCTCTCATGGGAGACAGTCCTCCATGAACTTCTCCAACATGAGTCCTTCTCTGAGGCTACTCCAGCATGAGTGTCTTCTGAGGGGTGCAGTCCCAACAACAGGCTGTTCCAGCATAAGCTTCCTTCAGAGTCATGGGCTTCCTTGGGCACAGCCCTACTTTGGTGTGGGCTCTTCCACGGCCTGCAGGTGGGCATCTGCTCCACTGGTGACCTCCATGTGCTGCAAGGGCACAGCCTGCCCTCTCACCATGGGCTGCAGGGGAGTCTCTGCTCCAGCACACCTCCCCATCCTCTTTCTCCTCCTCCTTCCCTGACCTTGGTGCTTGCATAGGTATTTCCCTCACTCCACCTCCTCTGCAGGTTCTCCTTCTTAAAAATATTATCACAGAGGCTCAGCCACCGTTGCTAGTTAGTTTGGCCTTGGCCAAAGGCGGGTCTGACTTGGAGCCGGTGGAGCTTCAAGAAGCATCTTACAGGAGCCCTATAGTCCCCTCCCCTGCTACCAAAACCCCCACCACACACAAACTCAACACAGAAATTTGGATTTGGATAATCTAAATGGTGATATCTGAAAAGAGATCATATAAAAAAAGTCAAATTTTCTGGGACCATAGGTACTCGGTAAGAACCACGGACACACATCTTACCTTTTCTGTTAAATCTCTGTGCATGGAATCTGGCTTCAAAACCCTGGGGAAGGTTCCTGGAAAGTTTTCTTAAGACCAGGACATGATCACAGAAGAACAGTAGATTTGGCAAGTCTGAGAAGCAAACTATTGCTTATTTTTGTTGACCTTTGTATTCACCTTGCTGCTGTGTGAAAGCACATAGTTTCAGAATAAAGCAGAGAGGAAATCTGTTCATATTAAAGTCCTGATATGTTCCCTTCCTGCTCAGATTTTATCCTAACAAAAGGTGTTGCATCATGGTACAAGAACCCAGGGGAGTTATAAATATGGTACTGATGTATTTTTACTGTCTAGGACTTTTGTGTTATGTTAGGGCAGAATACAAAATTATAAAAAAAAAAAAAAAAAAGAAAAAGAAAAAAAAAAAGGCTTTTGAGGCTACAGTTTAAAACTCATTGCCTCTGCCTTTTCAGCTCAGTTGCTGAGGAGAGGGGCTCCAAAGAGGAGGGTCGCAGCAGGGGACCCTTCTGAAAGCATCAAAAAACCCATGGGAAAACCACAAGATGAGAAGGCAAATGTCCAGGGAAGTGGGAGTGCCTCACTCCACCTCCCCCCTGAGCGGGAAGAGCGAGCTGCTAATGAGGGCAGCGGGGACTCAGAGTGAGCAGAGCCCGGAGTGATGACACCCAATGCCCCTCACAGAGCAGCCCCCAGGGAGGGTGATGAACAGGCGGACAAACAGGGCGTGGCGTGTCAGAAGGGTGAGGTGTATCAATTCATGCAGGCAGGGCAAGCGGACAGAGCACGGTCCATCTCCTCGCTCTAGACTTTATCTGAGCAAGTTGTCATCTTGTCATCCTCCACGAGTAGACTGAACCATGGTCTCCACTCGGGTCAAAACCACCACCAGAAAGAACGTGGCGACCCAGACGGAGCTGCCACGCAAACATGCAGCGGTCCAGGTCCCGGGCTGCAGGGAGTGCCTGAGCCTCAGTCCTGCCGGAGGGCAGCAGGGACAGCACCTGTGTGCGCTGCCATCAGCTGGATGACCTGCTCAGCCTGGTGGCAGAACTCAAAGAAGAGATCGAGAGATTAAGAAGTATTAGGGAGTGTGAAAGGGAAATTGACTGGTGAAGTAGCACCTTAGCACCCCTAAAGTAACAGGAGCAAATGGAAGCTCCAAAAGATGCAGGCAATCCCCCATCCTCTTGCTACCAGGCAGGAGAGGACCTAAGAGATGGGGGAGGCTGGAAACAGGTCCCAGATCAGGGAAGCAGAAAAATATCCTTCTGACGTCCCTCACCTTCCATGGTGCCCCTTCACAACAGATATGGGGCCCTGGAACCTGTGAATGAGGCAGAGAAGAATGAAGAAAATGAGTCAAACAAGGAGGAATATGAATGTACACCAAGACTGGGTCACTCTAGACCCAGGTATTAAAACCAGTTCTGAAAAGAACCCCAGAAGAGTCATTGTAGTGGGTGACTCCACTCTGAGGGGTGTCAAAGGCCCAATACGCAGACCAGACACACACTTCATAGGGAAGTCTGCTGCCTCCCTGGGGCCAGGGTCAAGGACCTCACAGCTAAACTCCCTGCTCTAGTGAGACCCAAGGACTACTAACCTCTCCTGGTTTTCCAGGTAATTAGCAACGATATTACCAGAAGAAGTCCAAAATCAATGAAGAGAGATTTCAGGGCCTTGGGGAAAATGGTTAAGGGGTTGGGAGCACAAATAGTGTTCTCCTCCATCCCTTCAGTTGCAGGGATGGATGAAGAAGAATACAGGAGAACTCAACAGATGAACTTGTGGCTCTGAGACTGGTGTTACATCAGGGCTTTGAATTTTTCAGTCATGGGTTAGTGTACAGGACGCCAGAACTTTTGGCATCAGATGGGATGCACCTGTCTCAGATGGAGAAAAGGATCTTGGGGCAGGAGTTAGCTGGGATTATTGACAGAGCTTTAAACTAGATTTGAACGGGGAAGGGGACAAAACTGGAACTCCCAGATATAAGCCCCAGGGAAGGTTACCAGAGTTTGTGGGCTGGTGTGCCAGCGACGACCCTCACCCTGCCATCTCGGTGGAGGCAAGGGATAGAGACATGCAGCACAACAAAGATGTGAGGGATATTGATGGATCAGTAACCGTGGTAACACCTGTGAAAGGTCAGGCCGGACTTAGGACCTCTAAATGCAAAAAGGTGCTGGGGACATCAGCCCATCTGAAGTGCATGTATACCAGTGCACACAGCATGGGTAACAAACAGAAGGAGCTTGAAACCATGATGCAACTGGAAAATGATGATGTAGTGGCTATCACAGAAACACGGTGGGATGTCTCCCATGACTGGAGTGTGCCAGCTGATGGCTACAAGCTCTTTAGGAGGGATAGACAAGGAAGGAGATGTGGTGGGGTGGTGCTGTATGTCAGGAACTGTTATGATTGCTTTCAGTACAAGTGTGGTGAAGACAGGGTGGAATGTCTTTGCATTAGAATCAGGGGGAAGGTCAACAAGGCACACGTGTTAGTGGGAGTCTACTATAGGCCACCCAACCAGGACAGAGAGGTGCAAGAAATATTCTATAGGCACTTAGGAGAAATCTCATTATCACTTGCCCTTGTTCTTGTGGGAGACTTTAACTTCCCAGACATCTGCTGGAAATAAAACACATTAGAGTAAGACCGGTTCTGGAGATTCCTGGAACGTGTGGCAGATAACTTCCTGACACAGCTGGTGAGTGAACCGACCAGAGAAGGTGCCCTGCTGGATCTCCTCTTTGTGAACAGAGAGGGACTGGTGGATGATGTGGAGGTTGGAGGCCGATCAGGGCACAGCGATCATGAAATAACAGAGTTCTCTGTTCTTAGAGAGGCCGAGAGGGGACTAAGCAGAATTGACATCCTGGACTTCCAAAGGGTTGACTTTGACTTGTTTAGGAAACTGCTTGACAGAATTCCTTGGGAGATGGTTCTGAAGGCTATAGGGGTCCAGGAAGTCTGGGCGCTCTTTAAGAAGGAAGTGTTAATGGCACAGGAGCAGGGGTCCCTAGGTGCTGTGAGAGAAGCCGATGACAGAGAAGACCACTCTGGCTAAACAGGGAGCTTTGGCTGGAACTCAGGGAGAAAAGGTGAGTTTACAGCCTTTGGAAGAAGGGGCTAGGCACTCACAGTGATTACAAAGATGCTGTGAGGCTATGCAGGGCAGAAATCAGGACATCTAAAGCCCAGCTGGAAATTAATCTGGCTTCAGCAGTCAAAGGTAACAAGAAATGTTTCTATGTCAACAGCAAAAGAAAGACCAGAGAGAGCCTCCATCCCCTGCTAGACGCAGGAGGAAACATGGCAATGAATGATGAGGAAAAGGCTGAGGTGCTTAATGCCTTCTTTGCCTCAGAGTAACAAGACTAGTTGTACTGAGGGAATCCAGCCTCCTCAGCCAGAAGACAGACTGGGAGAACGACCCCCCCAGCTTTCCAGGAGGAGACAGTCAGTGACCTGCTGCATCACACAGACACACACAAGTCTATGGGACCGGATGGGATACACCCGAGGGTGCTGAAGGAGCTGGCTGGGGTGCTCGCCAAGCTGCTTTCCATCATTTACCAGCAGTCCTGGCTGACTGGGGAGGTCCTGACAGATTGGAAATTGGCCAATGTGATGCCCATCTATAAGAAGGGTCGGAAGGATGATCCAGGAAATTCCAGGCCTGTCAGCTTGACTTTGATGCCTGGGAAGCTGATGGAGCAGCTCATCCTGAGTACCATCACACAACATGTGCAGGACAACCAGATGGTCAGGCCCAGTCATCATGGGGGTATGAAAGGCAGGTCCTGCTTGACAAACCTGATTTCCTTCTACGACAGGGTGACCTGCTTACTGGATGAGGGAAAGGCTGTAGATGTTGTTTAGTAAGGCCTTTGACACCGTTTCCCACAGCATTCTCCTGGCAAAACTGGCTGCTTGTGACTTGGATGGGCACACGCTTCACTGAGTAAAAAACTGTCTGGATGGCCGGGCCCAAAGAGTTGTGGTGAATGGAGTTGAATCCAGTTGGTGGCCAGTCACTAGTGGTGTCCCCCAGGGCTTGGTTTTGGGCCACTCCTGTTTAACATCTTTATTGATGAACTAGACAAGGGAATCGAGTGTACCTCAGTAAGTTTGTAGATGACCCCAAGTTGGGTGGGAGTGTTGATGTGCTCGAGGGTAGGGAGGCTCTGCAGAGAGACCTGGACAGGCTGGAGCCATGGGCTGAGGCCAACTGGAGGAGTTTCAATAAGGCCAAATGCCGGGGGCTGCCCCTGGGCCACAACAACCCCCAGCAGCGCTACAGGCTTGGGGAGGAGTGGCTGGAGAGCTGCCAGTCAGAGAGGGACCTGGGGGGTGATTGACAGCCGGCTGAACAGGAGCCAGCAGTGTGCCCAGGTGGCCAAGAAGGCCAATGACATCCTGGCTTGTGTCAGCAATAGCATGGCCAGCAGGGACAGGGAAGGGATCTGACCCCTGTCCTCGGCACTGGTGAGGACGCCCCTTGATTCCTGTGTTCAGTTTTGGGCCCCTCACTACAAAAAGGACATTGAATGACTTGAGCGTGTCCAGAGAAGGGCAACGGAGCTGGTGCAGGGTCTGGAGCACAGGTCGTACGAGGAGCGGCTGAGGAAACTGGGGGTGTTTAGTCTGGAGAAGAGGAGGCTGAGGGGAGACCTCATCGCCCTCTACAGCTCCCTGAGAGGAGGGTGCAGAGAGCTGGGGATGAGTCTCTTTAACCAAGTAATAAGCGATAGAACAAGGGGGAATGGCCTCAAGTTGTGCCAGGGAAGGTTTAGGCTAGATGTCAGGAAGCATTTCTTTCCAGAACTAGTTGTCAGGCATTGGAATGGTCTGTCCAGGGAGGTGGTGGAGTCCCCATCCCTGGAGGTGTTTAAGAGTAGGGTTGACATAGCGCTTAGGGACATGGTGTAGTTGGGAACTGTCAGTGTTATCTTAATGGCTGGACTAGATGATCTTCAAGGTCTTTTCCAGCCTAAATGATTCGGTGATTCTTTGATTCTGTTTATATGCATTATCCAATAAATATCTCATGAAGACTTCATAAATAGCCCTGGTGACACCCAGAATTTTCCCCTCTTGTGTGTGAAACATTAGTCTACAGGATCAAGGCTTTGAGAAGTGCTAAAGTTCATGCAGTGAGGGAACAAAACTTGCACCACATCTACCAGACTGTGATGCTAATGTCATCCTTTCTCCTTAGGACTGGCTACGTTGTATGCCTGGTACAGTCACTGGATAGAAACAGGAACATTTGATGCTGCTATTCATCTTAATCAAAGGAATCATCTGCTGTAGATGTACTGATCACTCTCCACTGACTCAGTTGTCTACATATCTAAAGAGACAGACATCCCTATAAATATATCTGTATTGTAATTTCCTGTGGTGAAAGAAGAGAAATACCACTCCCTAAGGATTTTGTTGGTACACAAATGTTACAAAAACAAAGTCAGTATGAGATGGGTGATAAATACTGTCTTAGGAGACTTGCAAAACCAGGCCTTAATATTCTCAGGCTGGGCATTCCAAATTTGCAGACACTTTTAACTTTTTATGCTTAAAGATCCCATCTATCCCTAGGACTTATCTTGGAAGGTGGTTATGAAGTCTATAAAGTTGTATAATTTTGACAATCATCACAGAAAGATCATGGAAGAAAATATGTACACTAGCTTTGGATCAGGACAAGAGTACAATGCAAAAAATCCAATTTATAGGACTGTGCACTGAACAATATTTTCTTACTGTTCTTTAACTGAATACAGTCTATCCTGTGCAGTGATTGCCAATATGACAGTCATCCTGCTTTCAGAATTTACTAAAAGATAGGAATTCTGTAATAAGCAATTCAAAATCCATTCATAATTAAAACTTGCGAGATGAAATTCTCTACTTAGCAGAATACAGGGTCATCACTAGTGCTAAAGTACAATAGAAAACCAGCATTTCTAGGAGTGGGTTCATTCCATTCTCACACAGTTCTGAAACAGTTCAGATGATCACAGCCACCAGAGCAGAGAATCAAGTCTCTCATGGTATCTGTCAGCAACATATTGTTTACAACCAAATGTAGAAGTCTAAGTGTAGGAAAGTTTTTAAAAAGCCTAAACACTTAGGTAGAACCATATTTCAGACTCCCCAAGACAGAGCTGCCATATATGACACAGGATCTATGGGAGGCTGCTGAAGTGGACGCTTGGGATCAGGACAGATACCTTAAGGTAGTTGAAGTGCACTGCAGACCTCACTTCAAGCACGTGAATTAATCTGTGCGGAGTGTTCAATTCCTAACAGATAAATACCCAGTGCCATTTGCAGCTCTCCGTAGTGCCCGAGACCCCGAGGCAGAGCAGACGAGCACGGTGCCGCATTTACCCCAGCCCTGCCCTGTCCCGGTGCAGTGGCTACAGGCCAGGGGAGGCTCCTCGCAGCACATGAAGTGACGCTGTGGAGCCCGTTTCCAGACACCTGAACCCTGCTCTGTGCAGCTGGGTGTGAGCTAACTGTCCGTGCCAGACCCGGTGGACTTCCAGGTGTTACAACTGTGATTGAAATAAGTATTTAGTGCAATGTGAGATGCCCTCGTGCATCCTTCCCGTCTGACCTAAAGAGGCATGCATTTTTCCCAGGTCCCATGTCCTATCTGCCAGTTTCATGTATATCCACAGGATATTAGGCTGGTGGACAGCCCTAGTGGCACTAGGTCAGTGTGTTAAACATCTGAACTGCTCCCCAGTGTTCAGGCATCACATTTATTTGTGTGCACCCTCATGTTGAGCTAAACCTCGTTCTGCCCTGGCACTGAAGTAAGGAGGAAGCCCAGGGGATGTGGGGTGGGACAGGATGGCGAGGGGCCATGAGGTGACCACAACCCCGGGTCAAGAGGATGTCCCCACACGGACAGGAATGATCATGGTATCTCTGTGTTGCCCATTTTCCCCATGGGCCTGAGTTGTGGGGTTTGTCCATCCCACTGCATTTAACAAGGCTGAAAAGCAACAGCCCTTTTTCCATCAGCAGCCGAGGGCTGGGCCTTCCGTCAGTTCTGGAACCCCTGGTGATTTGGTGGCCATGTCACAGCAGGCAGAATGTTAGTGGTGGCCTTGTCACAGGGGATTGGTGATACAGCCACCCAGGATGGGTAGAGAACGGGCTGCACGGTGAGCCAGCTTGGACTGGAGGCGAGCAGCTGGGTGAGCAGGGGCTGAGGCAAGGGGGCAGGGAGGGGAGGGCAGGGCTGCTGGGCCCAGGCAGGGGGGCAGGGGCTGCCCGTGGCATGACGGACGGTGGCTGCTCCTCCTTTGTCTTGCAGAGCCAGAGGCTCACCCAAGGACTGGACCAGACCGTGGCACCTGGCACAAGGACAGGACCAGAACAGGACCTCAGCCACAGACCCAGAGAGATTTTCTAACTTCTACAAGGATGCTGAGACAAAGGAATCAAGACCCTGGCAGAGCCCTGGGCAGGGGTTGCCCATTAGGAGCCAGGGGGGCTGTTTCCTTTGTTTGCTGATATGATCCTGCCTTTTGCAGCTGCAGGCTCAGACAGGGACAGGACCAGACCTTGGCGCCCTCCAGTCCTCAGCCACACAGCTGGAGATATTTGCTACCTTCTACAAGCACACCAACTAAAAGTTAAGGAATCAAAAATGACACCAGCTCTTGGCACACACCTAGTGATGCAGAGGCACTGTCAGAGTGGGTGCTTGAGCGGTGGTGGCCCATGCCACCATGGAATGGGTGTCTCCTGGCTGGCAGGGAGAGGTGGGACTGACAGCCTTGGCCTCAGGCTGGCAGAGTCCTGGGCAGGGGATGCCCATGGTTCAGCCAGGGTGGCTGTTTCCTTTGTTTGTTGATATTATGCTGCCTTCTGCAGCCACAGGACCAGACAGGGACAGGACGAGACCATGGTGCACTCCCGTCCCCTCCCTCCACAGCCACTCAGCCAGAGATGTCTTCAGCTTTCAACAAAGACCTTGGGACAGGACACTGACCTAAGGACAAGGAAGCACCCGCAGCCCCAGTCTGGACGGCGCCATGGTCCCACAGGCAGCTGGAGGCTCCCCACAGCCACGGACAAGGGGAGCTCTGTGCCACCCACCCTGTCTGAAACTCACCTTGAAATAAAATGTTCTGGTTCATGAGCCATTGCCTGGGTCTTCTGCTTTGTGTGTTCTCTTGGGGGAAACCTCCTCAGCCTTTTCCTTATTGTCCTTACTCCACTAAATGTCTAGATCTTCATATATGTCTATAGATAATAATATAGTCTTCTTTATACCCAGTCCTGTGGAAAGTGTACCTGTACCTTCCTTAGGGGAAGGAAGTGAAGTGCCAAGTCAGAGGCTGCTCTGACACTCATCATGTGGGTATGACACTTTCAAAACACGGAAAACAGCCAATCCCAGAGCAGTGTGAATGCATGTGGGGTGTGAGGCAAAAGCCATGTCCTTGAGTGAGTGGGATGAGGCAGGAGGCAGAGGTCAGCCTGTGGTACATGGGCTCCACGCAGACCTCACCACAAGGTCAGTTATTGTCAAGTGCACAGCTGGGATGTTCTGTGATCTGTCTCTGGGAAGTTTCACCTCAAGCCATCACAGGAAAACATTTTACCATCTTACCTGTTTTCTCCTAGAAAACATTCATTAGTAATGGAATTCCCTATAGATTGACTTAAAGATGCATATTTCTGCTACTCTGATTTTATTGTTTGAATATTATTTTGTATTGCATCAAATCCAGAGCAGAATTTACAATAGATTTTTTTCTAATAATTCATTATAAAGTCTTTTTTTAAAAAAAACCCCTCTCAAATTCTCAGAAAACCATACTTTCTCAAGCCATGGTAGAATCTAAGTTTTGCCAAAGTACATAAGTCAATTTTTTATGATCCAGATGTCTCGGGGGTAAACTTATGTCACAAGATCTGGCACAGCTCTCTTAAATCCTGTGTAGGGGAATCTCGTTTGCGGTCTTTCTATGATTCTTTTTATTATTATTTAAATCAACGACATTTCTGATCATATAGTACAATGCAAGTAATGTACAGGACTAGAATACTGTCTAGATGAGACTCAGAGCCCTAAACTCTTTGGCACTTTAACATCTACAGTGTTGTTTCCAATCCTTCTGCTTTAATTTTTTGAGCCACACCTCCCCCAGAAATGTCAGTGCATATAAATGAAGTGCATAAAATTCATGTTTTGCAAAGCCAGGTGTGGCATCCTCATGTTACTGAGAATTTATTGAGAAAAGATACTGGTTTAACACAGGAATGTTATCATAAAAAGATCTGTCATGGTAAATATTAGTCATGTTGCAACACATACCACTTGGAGGTGTTGAAGTAACACTAGGACAGGTGCAGTGTAGGCCTCAGTGGATTAGACTCGACTATGCTAAGTGGAAAGCTGCCTTTCCCCAGTCTGTCACCCAAGGACAAAAAGAATGCAAAGGAAAGAGTTTTGAATTCACTTTGAAACAAAGTCCTTGCTCAGAGTTGAAACCGGATTCAAATCCCATACAATTCAGGGTTGAGGCACCTCTCATGAGTGATGAGTTACTGACCTGTGATGCATAAGGTACCCAAACCACTCAAATCTTATTTTGACTCAACTGAATTATCTTTTTAAAACCATGAAATCAGGTCACTCAATCACATTAGGAAGACCTGATCTCTCAGTTTCAATTATCTGGTATGGTCTGCAAAGCTGATGTCTTGTATTTCTGTGGTACCAAGCTGGGGTTTCTCAGTTCTTTGAATGTATTTTCCCTTACTACCGATCAATATTTTCATATTTTACTATCTTGTCCTAAATAAATTAGGTGTGCATGTCGTCTTCACAGGCCATTGAGTATAAGTCAAATGATAAACTCTGAAGTTTGGGGTTTTTTTCATAAAACTTTTCAGTGGACCACATCTTTTATGACTTAGCGTACTACAAAAGCTCATTTTTGTGAGATGTGCTAGAGACCCTGAATGTATTGCATTATGCTTCTGTTAGAAGTATTGGTAAAGCAGCATGGAATGGACCAAGCAGTTGTTAGAGGTGATACCTCATCTCTTTTCAGCACATATGATGCAAATTTCTCACCTTCTGAAGAATGCTATTTTAGAAGGGCTTTTTTTCTCTACTATGAAGTGAGTCTTGGGCATAACCTCACTATGAACCCAGAAGGGTGAAGTTCAGTGAAATTATGGTTCTCCATGGCCTGCAGGGAAATCTCTGCTCCAGTGCTTGAAGAACCTCCTATACCCCCTTCTTCTCTGATCCTGCTCCTCATAGGGTTCTTTCTTACACTTTTTCTTCCCACACCAGCTTGAGGTGTTTTGCCCTTTCTTAAACATGTTTTCCCAGAGGCTCCACCATCTTTTCAAGGGGTCTGGTGGAGCCAGCTGGAGCCACCTCTCTATGGCACTGCCCTGGCCATTCCTCACAGAGATTCCTGCAGCACCCCTGCTGCCAACACCTTGTTATGTAAACTTAATACATTACTTTATTGCCAGTATTTTTTTTTTAATTTTTTTATTTTTATTTTTAGGATGTAGCTATGGGAAAGACAGGAAATCTTGTTTACCTTGTCATGGCTGCTGCTCTCTGAATTAGATTAAGTTGCAGGTGGGAGAGGTTCTTCCCTGAGAACAACTGAGCATGGTCAGGGGACCATCCTCAGTTAGCACAAGCTGAGGGAGCCCTGGGAAGGTGTTTTTCAGGCAATATAACAGAGAGATTTTAGAGGGGATAAGGATGGACCTGGACCTCAGGAAAAAAGACATACTCTCTGTAGGTTTGGAAGATGGCTGACACTGAGTTCTTGCAAGTGAGGAAGCTGCTGAGCTGAGAGAAGCCTGTTAGAAAGGATGTTATTGATGAGTGGTAAGGGCTGTTTATAGGCCCTCTATTCTTGTACTTTTATCTAGTCGCTCTGTGTTTTGCTATTTTGCTAAAAGATGTGTTGTTGTAAGGCCTGGTTTTTAAGGCCTGAAGCCTTTTAGAGACTGTGTTTACAGAAAGGTGAGGGACTGCTCTGTCTCATCATCATTTGGTGATGATGATGTAGTTCCCCTTTGCAATATTTCTTTATGTGCAGGTATTAACTAATAGGGATCTTCATAGGGGTTTTATCCACAGTAGGAGGCACTCCAATAAAGAGCAATTTAGGGAACTCAGGTCAGGATGGAGCAAGCCCCTTTTTTTTTTGGTGTTCATGGCTATGTAACGTGCCTGTGGTAACTCTGAAAGTTACTGACATGACAAACTAAAATTAGGGAACTCCTTGGTATGTTTTAAGTGTCACTCCTGAACTAATTTAGCTTTTGAAGAGAAGGCAAAGAGTCAATACTGTGACATCTCAGTGGAAATTAGATACCAGTCATTTTGTCTTTCTGGAAGCACCTTATTGATTTAGGATTTGCTGTGCTAGACAAGTACTGCTGTTGTCAGTTGTCCCATACCTTAATGTGAAGGTATGGAACATTTGACACAGGTGAACTTCCTGCACTCAGGAGGACATTTTCTATGTGGTACTGGGTATTCAGCAAGTGATCCATGACAAGGAAAGACCTGACCTCCCTGTGGGCTTTCTCCCAGGTTGAGGGAGCAGGATGGTTCCAGCTAAAGAAGAGCCTGTGATTTCCTTCCTCTCCTATACCTGTGGAACAAAGGTGTTGCTGTGCTAGCTCTTGCGGAAGAAATGAATGAGGTTTAGTTAGCTCTAGCAGGCATCTGCTTCTCAGAAACATAACCTAGTCTCAAATAGTTTTGACTCTCTTGCCAAAGTGTTTAAAATAACTTCTTCTCAGGATTTAATCAGTAAATAAATGTTATCAGTAAAATAAAGGAGTTATTTTGAAAGTCAGAGTTCTTAATGTTCAAATCTGTGGAAACTTTTCTTGTTGCCCTTGATGTCCCTGGCCAGATTTAATTTTATCTTTGGCCTTCCTAACCTGATCCCTGGCTGCTTGGACAGTTTTTCTGTATTTCTCCCAGGCTACTTGTCCTTGCTTCCACGTTTTGTAGGCTTCCTTTTTGTGTTTGAGCTTGTCCAGGAGGTCCTTGTTCATCCATGCAGGCCTCCTGGCATTCTTAGTTGATTTCCTCTTTGTTGGTATGCATCACTCCTGAGCTTAAAGGAGGTGATCCTTGAATACTAACCAACTTTCTTAGGCCCCTTTTCTCTCCAGGGCTTTATCCCATGACAATTCTGCCAGGCAGATCCCTGAAGAGACAAGGTCACTCTCCTGAAATCCAGGGTAGTGAGCTTGCTGTGCACCCTCCTTGCTGCCCTAAGAATCTTGAACTCCACCATTTCATGGTGACTGCAGCCAAGGCTGCCCTTGAACTTCACATTCCCCACCAGCCCCTCCTTGTTGGTGAGAACAAGGTCCAGCATAGCACCTTTCCTCGCTGGCTCCTCTATCACTTGCAGAAGGAAGTTACCATCAGTGCATTCCAGGAACCTCCTGGCTTGCTTATGCCCTGCTGTGTTCTCCCTCCAACAGATATCAGAGTGGTTGAAGTCCCCAATGAGGAACAGGGGGGCCTCATCTGCTCAGATCCAAGATGTGGCTTATGGGACATCTTCAACAGGAAAATATTTACTATGTCAGTTGGGCTGCCTTATAAAAGTGAGAGAATTCATGGGAAAGCTAGTGGATGACATGAAGGGCAGTATCTCTCTTCACTGTGTTAAAAATAGTTTCATTTGAGGCATAAGTTAAGGAACAGTTCAGATATTTCCTTGCTGTACAGCTTTGGGTAGATTGATAATGGGTAAGATTTTTCGAAAGCTAATAGAAAGATAGTTTAAATTAAAATTATGTGAAACTTAGACATCACAGTTTCTTTTGGAAAATTCACTTATGCAGGTTTTTGCTTATTCAAAGCTTATACGGTCATGGGGTCATTTTATTCCTACCATTCAAGAAAGAGGAAAGAGAAAGATGTCAGTTCTTGGGGGATCGACAGGAAGATTTTCTGCTCTGGATGTTTTTGCCTTTAGGTGGCACCATTAGAAGTTTTTTACAATGTTTTCTGTTCTTCTTATGAATGCATGCTATTATTAACATCCCTCACCATGGTCAATGTGCCCCTATGTGCTCCATCTGTGTGCACACGTATGAAGTCTGGATGACTTTAGTCTTAGCATGTGAAGAGTCACTAGGAAAGTTAGCTGACAAAGTCAAAACTGGAAAGTGTGAGTGTGTTTGAGTTGACATGACTGCAACTTTTCCACAAAATGAGAGTCTCAGTTTAAAATTAATCTGTGACGAAGGTAGGTTCCCATTTGTTTTTATTGTCTCTCCAAATGACATGTGAAGCACAAGTTCAAGCAGCTAAGAAGGACTGAGAAGGAGATTGACTAACATATGTAAATTGATCACAGAATAAAATGTGAATAAGAAGAAAATTATGGTAGGAGTCATTGAGGGAAATACTTTAGCATACACAGCAAAATATTTTTACTAAACCAGCATATCTTTTAACCCAGTAAAACAAGAGTTTAGAGGATTTGGGAGTGCTGTATATAAATATATTGTGGGAGGAGGAGAAGGAACCAAAAATGATCCTCTAATATGAAAAGGGTTTTCTGATGTTTGTAATAGGAGGGGATGCATCTGATGACCTGAGTTCTTTTCAGGCTTGGGAAGACCTGGGAATAACTAAACTGGTTTTCCTTTAGATTTTGAAACTTTCTTAGGGCAAGGGCCTGTTTTTGTATTCAAGTGGGACACAGCTCAGAGCCCTGTATCAGTTCTTCACTGGATTGAACATCAACACCTTATGTATTTCAATTGCCAGGAGTAGTTCTGAATACAGGCAATGTAGGTAGTAGCTGGTCATGGGTAGTTGCTGGTCATGGGTGGGATAACAGCCCAGGCACAACTGTTTACTCAAATTGTGCCAGAGCTATGAAAATCAAGTTAACCACATTCCTTTTCCCACTGTTGGAAAGGCCTTGGAGTTGTAATGCTTCCCAAAAGGAGAAGTTTCTGTCATTACTGTATCCATCTGCTTCTCCACATCCAAAACAGTGAGTCTGTTTCTCCAGGTTTCTGTCCTTGACTATGGCTCAGCTTCGTCTCTTCATCTTGTTCTCCTTCCCTTGCTACTCTGACCCTTGTTTGGCTCCAATCTTTTGTCTTCAGGGAAAATGCCAAAATGAATTTAGTTGCTGCCAAGAAGCTTTGAGCCGATGCTGCCAGAGAAGAAAAGCTTCACGTTGTACAGTGTGGCACGTGCCTGAAGCCTTTTGCTGTTTGATTTCAGTAGAAACACTTAATCTCAAGGATTTGTCAAGTGATGAGTTCCACAAAACAGTCCTGATTCAAGAAACTGGCTGGTAGTGGAGCAGTTGCCCAGTTTTATGGGGCCACACAAAAACTTCTAGGCTTTCAAGGTGTAGGACAGCAACATTCAGGATGATTTGTCTTTTCTCCACATAAGTTCCTGTAATGAAAGAGCATGATTTCTGCTTTGGTGTAATGTAGTGGTGCAAGGCAACCTTCACTGAGCCTGGTAGTAAGCTCCAGGGTTTGTGTTTACTTATAGATAATCTGTTCTTAATGATGCACAGTTACCACATCCCATACAGAAGTCACATGTATGCACACATGTGTATCACATTTGTATACAGTCAGGCTACATTTACTTACCAATTAATTATCTTCTTTCAGATGTATTAGGGCATTTGTCTAATAAACTTACAAAAATGCAACATGATAGGAAGAAACATTTTAAGTAAATAAAATACAGTGGTTTTATACCTGGAAATATTTTATAATGAAACAGGAAGCAATCTGAAGTATTCAGATATGTTTACAATATAGTAATCTGAATCCACTTTTTTAAAGGCTGAGGAAAGTCAAGGTCAAACTGTCTAACCACCATGTGAGGTGTTTTATTGATAATTCATTCCTTGAGCTTTATAGTACAACTGAATTGAATTATATGCTCAGACTTTCTCTGTGATCTATTTTATGCTTTAGCACACCAAATATGTGTGTCTTTTGGGTTGGGTTACCCCCCTTGCCCCCCCCCCCCCATTTATTATGGCTTCATTTGTTGCAGAGCTGATGTAGTGATAAACTGATTATGTGCTGTGGTGATATGGCATCCTTGTCTCTCTCCTGCTCTAAAACAATGAGTCATAACTCTTTATCAGAAAAAACCTTGTAAAGAATTTAAAAATGGATGTTTGAGGCTATTAGCATCAACAAACTCTTTCCATTTCTTTGTTGCTGGCAGCTGGATTTTTTTAATTGTTACTTATCAGTACAAAAAACCAAATTAATCTCTTCAAATATTTTTGGATGCTGGATGTCTCTAAAAATTATTGATAAGATACACATGGTATGAGTATGATGCTAATTAATCCAATACAACTGAGTATGGTAATTACTATCTGGCAGCTAAAATTAATATATTACCTAGATATGGACACAAAAAGAATTCCCCAAACCAGCCATCAATTGTATTCTTTTAGTCTAGAGAAGTTAAAATAGAAAGGATATGTGATACCCTTATATATGGAAAATACTGCATCAAAGAGGTTGGAAATAAATGTTTCACCGTGGACTTATGCAGAAGAAAATGAATGCACAGAAACAGCAATATAAGAGATTTAGTTTAGGAAACAGAAAATGTTTTTAATGGTGAGGGAAGTTGAGCATAGAAATAGATTTCTTGAAGAAGCTGTGAAATCTCCATCACTGGGTTTTTTAAAAACAGGATAAATAAACATTAACTAGGAGTGATTTAGGCAGAAGTGATAGTATCCAGCGACAGGAGGATGGACTACATGACCTTCTTTTGGGAGTTATGTCATTATATGTCCGTTTACTGAGGGACTCAGAGGAGTCCAGGAATTGTGTGAGTATGGAGGATGATTGTTCCTAGTGATAGTCTTATCAGTATAGTTGCAGTTTGTATTAATGATGCCTTTACTTTGGAAGATCCCTCTAGTAGTCTATGATGGAATTTCTGGTATTTCATAAACACTTTGAAAAGGGAGCACTACAATTTGCACAAGAAACTAATCAGAATATTTTGGCCAAAAGTTTGAAGAGTTTATGCTCTTTTGTATTTATTTATAAAAGCTGTACTTATTCTCTCTCTTTCTGTAAGAATTTCAGTGATGAGGCTCATCAAGCACTTCAAAAGCACTTTAGGTGTGATCTGAAGCTTCTTGATGACAGTAGAAATTTTTCTATTGCATCTTAATAGGCTTCACATCAGGCTTTTTGTGTGCTGTTCTCCCATTTTTTTTACTAGGAATAAACACCCAGCATGACAAATACTGCTTTTACCTTGGTCAAAGAAAGTTTCTTCCAGTTCTACAGTCAGGCTGCATATGTCAACACTGTGTTCCTGGGCTGTGTTTAGAAAAGCTGTGATATATCTGTTGAGCCTTAGTGACTGCAAGAGACTTTGACTATTCATGCCTGTTAAGAAATCACGATACATCTTAGGAGAAGTCAAGTTCTGTTATCAAAATACTGTCAACCACACAGAAAAGCATCAAACCCCCTTATCTCAATTATTTAAATGCATTTCAGACTGAGTTTAATTATGCCAGTTTTACCCAGACATATTTCAGAGCACATTGGCCTCTGCCTGGCATAGACAAGTCTTAAAAAGCACAAAAAGGATTTTAGAAACTTGACTGCAGTTGAACCTATTAACATTTGTTATATTGAGACCCTAAGATGTCAAGATTAGGAGTTTGCAAACATGTGATTTAAAAACACTTTGTTTCATGTTTTAAAATTGCTAACAAATGAACGTTTATTCTCTCCCTCTCTCTCTCTTCCCCCCCCCCCCCCCCCCCAGCCCTGCCTTGCCCTATGCCTCTGCCCCCGTTATGTGGGTCTTTCTACCACCCTCTCACCCCCAAAAAACGCAGGTTTTATTTGAATTTTATAAACTAGGAATACCTGCTCTATCTGCATTATTATAAAAAAGCATAAGAAATAAGAATTACAATAGGATGAAATACCAGTGTCCAGACATAACACCAGCGTAACTCTATGGTGCTTTGGCAGCAATATTGGAGAACTATGAGAATAATTATCATTGAAGAAGGAATAAACATAACGAATTTGAATGTAGATGGTTTCAGACTCTGTCTAGCCCTTTTAATGCTCCTCTACAGTCCAGTCCAGTTGTTGTTATCTCTTTAGGTTCCTTGTAGGTATCATTTCTGTGAAAAGCAGGCAGATTTGACAGAATTATATACTTCCTATGAGCAGTCTCGCCCAAAGCCACATTTGTCTCATATGTCCTGGCTCTGATAGTGGGTGGGTGAGTGATGATACTTTGAAACTTGGCTGGCTGCTCTTAAGCAAAATCCATGGGTGTCTGCAGAAGGGAAATCCCGGGATAAAAACTGCCTGTTGATTACTGAGGGCACCGTCCTCAGTGCTAGTGGTCACAGCTTGAAGGTTCAAGAGCTCCTTCCCTCAGGGAGCTCTGATGGTGTCTGTTGCCAGAGCTCTGATTGTCTCCTTGTGGCTTGCTCTTGAGGAAAACTGAACACCTGTGCTCACTGTTAAATTCAAATTTCAAACAGTTTGCACGACTTAAGCAGGTGAAGACTGGATGTTACTCATGGCTTCAAAAGAGTGACAAGGTACACCTTCACAGGAGGATCAGTATCAGTGATGCAAGGAAGGGGCAAGAACCAGAAGCTGTGAGAGAAAGCCTTCATTTAATGGTTTGTGTTTCTGACCACAAAAGCAGTGGGTGACCGAAACAAACTGCCATGAGGAGTGGTGGGTTCTTCACCTTTTTGGATATTAAGAGTCTGGATGCTTTCTTGGCGGGTAAATAATTGGAAGAAGAATTACAGGAAGTGTTATAGAGGATGTTGGATTAGGTGATCATATAGTTTGTTCTGGCTTTAACTCCATTCACATGTAATGACTTCATTACTGCATGATACTCGAGTCTGCTTGTCACATGCTTCTGATAAACATTATTGATTTTTTGTAATTTGCAGTATTTTCTGTATTGTGTCAATACATCAAATACAGACCCAGCCTCCTCTGCAACAGTGCAAATAGGTGAGGTGGGTGAGTAAATGGAGGTGTCTGGGTTTGAAGCATCTGTGGGTCTCCTTTAGTCCATTTGCTGGAATCACAGAAAAGCTGCTTTAGACAGTCTAAACCATCTCAAAAGTAATATAAGGGTCAGGATTTCTTTCTTCATGGGGGGAAAAAGGGTCTCAATGCTTAAATTTCAATAAAAGCTAGTTTTGCAATTACAATTGTATTCTTACTAGTTAATCTTAACTTTTCTTAGCTGCAGTCTGAAAACTGTACACATAGATTTATGCTTGACAAGCAGCTGATATTATTACTCTTTATGCCATCCACTTATGGAGTTGCACTGTTATCAGCTCACCATATTTGTCTTTATTTTAGACAGATTACACCTTGCTTGTGCTTTTTTCCCTCTCTCTATCCCATTTTTCAAGAATTTTTTGGCATTCTTTTCCTAAAAATTTTGGTAGCATTTGAACCATTGCTTAATGACGAGCATGTAGTGAAATGATTTATCACTGTTGCAGTCACACGGAAAGTAAATTCTTCCAACAGTAAGGCCAGCTAGGGTGAAATACACTTAAATAGTCCTTTGATACTCATCAGAACTATATTCAGCTTCTAAATACTGCAAAGGTTGTACTTCAATATCTAGTGTGTCAAAGTGGCCAGTTGGTTTAACA
Organism: Athene noctua; assembly: GCF_965140245.1. Lineage (NCBI taxonomy): Eukaryota > Metazoa > Chordata > Aves > Strigiformes > Strigidae > Athene > Athene noctua. The sequence continues at coordinate 249,070,324 of NC_134037.1, read as the reverse complement.
AAATTAGCTACAGTGTTAAACCACATCCAGTTGTCTCCCCTTATAGGTTTCTCCTTAGCTTTATAACATCCTAGACATCCAGCTGTAACTGAATTTTTTAAACTTTTTTCCCTAAAGTCTATACTGTGATGTAGGATGCTTTTAAAACAGATGTTCTTTGAATGATTCAGTCAGCTCCAGTTACTGATAAGAAGTGGATGAAATTCTTGCTTGCTTTGTGGAAAATATTTCTTCAGAAACCAAGAAACAGAAGGTGTTTCTTCCTACAAAGCAGTCTGGTTTGTCCTTTATTAAAAAAAAATAAAAAATAAATGCTTTGGCACCTGCTCCAAGCATAAATCAGGCAGTGTCAGAAAATTACAAATAGTTTTGAGAAGTTAAACATTCAGTTACTTCTGATGAGTGCCTGCAATGAGTTGCATTCAGGTAGTTTAGGACTGAGATGGTGTGCTCATCATCCAGCAAAACCATTCCTATTTTGAACACTCTTAATTTGCTACTCAGAGTAGTTTGTTGGACGTGATTTTACAAAGAACTTTGAGTAATGGCTGGACCACTGTGAAAACCATGATCTTCTAAGGGATAATTTGTGATCTGTTTATGGGAGAATACAGTGTGTAATATGTGAAAGTGATCTACATAAGTCACTCTCGATTTTCCTATTTGGTATGTGTTTTGTTATTTTGCTACAGTGATACAGCCAAGCTAGAATGGCCATAGCAGGAAACATAGAGATGCTTCTATTCTGCATAGGTCTGCAGAGCTTACCAAATTCTATGTCAACTATAGGCAGCAGGAGACCACTAAATTATTTTTCAGTGTTTTTCCAAATGTCTCAGAAAGAGGCTGCTAATGTTTTGCAAGCCCTTTAGAGAATTCATCTCTGTGGTCTAGGTAGCTTCTCTGGTACCACGAAGGAAGTGCTGTTTTACTGGGTTCTAGCAGTGCACAGAGCAGGCAGCATCCCATTATTTCCTGCTGCTGTCACTTGCTGCAGAGTAACGGTGCTGACAGATTACTGCAGAGAGCATTGGAAAGCCTATTTGATTTTCAGTTTTCTTATACTATGTGCAGCGTGGCTGGGTATCCTGAACCATTGTGTACATTGTGAATAATTCCGGTCAGTCTCACAGATGGGCTAGAATGTAAAGGTCCATCTCAAAGGATGAGATGTAGCTGAATCAGCAATGATTGCAACTGAGAAAGGAGGTTTCACTGCATATGACTTGATGTGGGATGCCGTGACCTGGAGGCTGGTTTTTCATTGGCTCTTAATAAATATGTCTGCTGAGTTCACCAAGGGCACAAACAGGTATTAGCATAAAGAGAGGGCAGGAGACCAAAACTCCCTTTCCTGTGCTGAAAGTGAGAGCGCATTCCACCTTTATCTCTACAGAGGATTCAGTTCTCTCACTGCACACTGCTGTAGTTGCTGAGGGCACACACATTCCCCTTGCTTCACTCTTGGACTGTATAACCTCTCTGAGCTTCATGTTTGCACTAGAGAGATTTTTCTCTATGGTGGCTAAGATTCAGGTTACAGAGTGTGAGCACCAGCTTCACCACCCAAGTCTACCAGGTGTCACTTGATGACCCAGCCTTTTCTGATTCTGCCAAAGTGGGCCTCCCTCTGTCCATACATATTGCCTGGCAGATGCACAGCAGATGCCTCTTACAAGCTGCCATTGTGATGGGTCACTGCTATTAACATTTGCTTCTCTGCCCCATCTTTGACCTTATGTTACTGTGCACTTTTAAGACTGTAATCATGTCAAAAGACTGATGTAATTGCAGGGCAAAACAGCGGAAAGTATGGGGTCAGAGTGAAAGCTTTTATTCCAGTATAAATATCTGAAATAACACAGGCACTCCCAAGTCTTGACAACATATTTTTCTTTGGATGTACGTTTGCTTTGTTTTCTCATAAAATGTGCTCTGTTCCAAATTCCCACTTCTGTCGTGGAAGTGTTAGAATGGGATGAGCTACATGTTAACCTCTTGGAAGATTAGTGATCCTCTAACACAGGTTTTAATAGCTCATTAGTGTATAAGAAAGTGTTGCTGGACTGATGGCACATAAACATGATTCATATTCAAAAATAACATATTGCTCTGAGTTCACTTGCTAACTCCCTCTGGGTAAAAGGGCAGAGTGCAGCCATTAAAAGGTAGAAACCAAGAAAATACAGACTAGTGCTTCTGACCTGAGTGATATGCAGGCAAACTCTCATCACTGAATGAGGTCAGATTGTCTAACAAGTGTAAGTGGGTGCACCTCTGTGTGATTAAGCAGAGCTACTCAGATTTACAGAAGCCAAGAATCTAACCCAAATGTTTTAATAATTTGGTACACAGAGACTAGGAATCTGCTGTACATCATTTAGTTTTATTGAACATTTGAACCATCTATGTTTTCTGATGTCCCCAGCTCACATTGCAACCCCAAAGGAAAAAAAACCTGGAAGTAATAAAAACAGTATCTAGTCTAAAAATGCAGTGTTGGAGATGGGTTTTAATTTGAACTGTGTATATATGACTCAAAAGTCCCTTTGTCAGAAGTATGGGTGTAGCTGCTTCGAAGACTAACTTGTCTGTAACCACTGACTATCTACCAAGAGTTGGTGTAAAACAGTTTGGCATTCTCTCTGCTGAGAGCTTGCTGAATAACCCGATTATTTGTCTAATGCATTTTTTCATCTCTTTTATTAATTCTGTCACTGTTTGACTCCAGAACCCACCTAGTAACATTTGCTCTGGGACTTTGGAGGAGGTATTCGTACAGTCAGCACCTCCTTTGACATTCTGAAACAACTGGGGAAAAAAAGGATGCCCTGCAGGGCTCAGCTCTAAGTGCCTCTGAAGTAGAAATAGGCTCATGTTATCACTGTGCTAGCAAGATACACTTAAGAATATTCCTCTCTTGCAGGTAGTTAGTAGCATTAATTTAATTTCAGTAATAATTCATTCAGGAGTAATTAACTTTATTTTTGCTTCAGTTTGGAAATTACTGATTTGGGGTTTTACCTGAATTTGGGCCAGTGGCCTTGATTAAATAGTTCTTCCCTGATTTCTAGTGCAGTGATTCATTCAGGAAGAGTTTTTCCCAGACTGGTAAGTATCTTAATATTAAATAATTCTGTCTAATCATTAACGGCAGATTTGATGAAGGCTCAACAATTCTTTACCTCTCTCAATGAAGCTACATATATCCTCTTCAACAGCTGAGGTAGTATGCCTTTGTCTTGTGACTATTTTATTTACATTGAAAGATTTGTCCATTAAAAAATTATTTCTAATTGATAGTACTGCCCTCTTATGTAGTTACATTGTTTCCTTTTTTCCTTTCTACTGGTCTTCTGCTGCAAATTTCAAGCATCCTATCTGTAGCTCTGTTTCCCGTTTCTTCCTCAAGGTGGATTACAGATGTAATCAATAAGTTAGTGGTGTGTTACAAACTTACCATTAATCTCTAAAGACTGACCTAACTTACTTATCCGAAGCAGTTTTGAAAAATGAAATATGTTTAATTGATGCAAAAGTCTTTCTGAATTCCTAGCCAGTTTGAAATAATATTTTTTCCCGTCTTGTTCATTTCAAGAGGTGTTAAGGATCAGTAATGACACAGGTGGCAGCTAAATAACTGGTCCTTTAATAAAAAGAAGAGGACACGATAGGGAAAAACTTCTCTTGAGAATTTGAAGTAGGATGCAGGATGATACATGGAGAGGCAACAAAAGGAGTAGTCAGTGTATTTATCTGACCACATACATTTTTCTTATACAGTTGTTTACACCTAAGCTGGTTGTTAAAACTCCTTTTCTAGTCAGTGGAGAGAAACAGGAGCTTCTGAGATTTAGCTTGTCTCATCCTAAAGTGGACAGCTAAAATAGATCAGATAAACTGCACCCTAAAAAATGTCATTTTCTGTGTGTTTACAGGGAGAGCCTTGAGTGACCACCTTCACAACAGACATCTACTGAGGTGTCCCATCTCATGAGTCTTGATGTCACCTGGCTTATCTTTAAAGCAGTGGCTGTGATGCAGTGAAGGTGTTTTGTTCCAAATTCATCCAAGAGGATGTGGGTCTAGACAGAGTGTCCCTAGCACCGAGCTGATGCTGTGATGTCTGATTTACAGTTGTATGAGGAGGTGTCCCATGGTGGTGTTGGAACCTCAGTGATATTTCTTGATCAGGTAGCTCAGGTAGCTGCCTGAAATTAAGAGGGATAAATGCCGGTCCAAGGTGTTCAGTGTGTCTGTTTGTCTCCCCCAGTTTCATGAGGAATACTGACGAGTCTTGTTTTTGTGCTCTGACATGGAACAAAAGGATCAGGAGAGAACTGGCTAGGTCTGACTTTTGTTAAATAAGGAATCATTTTTCAACTGCTTGAGGGGATACCCATAAATAAGAATAGCATTAGTCTAGTGAAATATTCCTATAACTCTAAACAGTTATTTTTCTCATGTGTTTTCTCACAGTGTTATTATACAATTATCTGTTTCCTCTCCTTTTCTCCTTTTTAATATCCTCCCCTTTGCTATCAATCTCTGCAGACTTTTAAAATTTTTTTTCTTTCTTCTAAAACACTGAATACATATGTGTTTTAAAGTCTACTGATTTTGTCTGGAGACATAACAAAGATGGTTTCCAAATGGAATTTCCAAGTACATTAACGTAATGATGATATTGTGCCTACATTTATTTCCCAAACAGTGGTGTTCTCTCCAACATGCAAGTTGTGTAGATAAAGAAAGCTTATAGTAGATAGCTGAAATTAAATTTTTCTGTAAGAAGTTTGGACTCTGCTAGAAAATGTAGTCCTAAACAGAATGGTGGAGACACTGCTGTAATTGATTACTATGGTGTAAGTCTAGGAGATCAAGCTGACTGCACTGTGTAATTAATATATTGTAATGAATGCACTGGATGATATCACTTAATAGGAGGAACTTGTACTAACCATCATTATCAATACTGCATGCTTTTTCAATTTCAGATTGTGGTTAACTGATTTGACATTAAATTCCCCTTTACTTTTGCCCTGCACTGCAGAGATGAATTGTTTTGTGGCCAGAGATCAACAGAATATCGATCTACAAGCCAAATCACTCTATCCACCTTTTACATGCCTTTTTGCTTACTACATGGCAGAGTAAATTAAAAAGATCTGCTACTGCAAGCTTCCATTTCAATATAAATCTATCCTTTTATCTTAAGCTCTTTATCATGGTTTTAACAGTGAATTCTGCTCACTCAGTTATTCCTGTCTGTTCAGATTCACCAGTTCTAGGATCCTTCATGCCAGACAGTATCTGCTTCAGTAGGATCAGAATAATTTAGCAGCTTTGAAAATGCTACTGTCATTTATTCTAGGAGTCAGCTGTCTTAGAAGGACCAGGAAAGGCCAAAGTAGTTTGCATTTATTGGCAAACTATTGCTTGTTAGTACTGACTTTTATTTTCACTGCAAAGATGAGAAAGTAAACATTATTTTGGAAACTTTAGTCAACAGACATTGCTGAAGAAGTTTTTCCTTATTTAGAAAAGAATAAACCAAATGTTAATATTGGAATTCCATATACATCCAAAAAAAAAAAAAAAAAAAAAAAGGCTAATGCTTTAAAAGGCTGTAATTCATAAACTGGAACAATGAAAGGTTGTAAATATTATCCTCAATATAGTTTGTGGACAAAGTTGGTCACTATATGCATATATTTACCTAATCGAAATATACTGTTTCAATAACACAGGAACAAGGTGCTGGCATAAAAAGCTATCCAACAGTAGCCATCTCAGGAGACATACAAGGCCTGTTTTAAGTCAGAAGAGTGACAGATCCAATCATGAATCCAGAAAGATCCAGTGCTTTGCCAAGGAGGTTTTGGGAAACCAGCCCCGTCTCGGCTTAGAGAAAGAGAACTTGTGATTAGATCCACAGCAGACTTTAGCCAATGACAGCTGTCACCAGGAAGAATAAATATGATTCTCAGATTTGCTCACCCATATTCTTTTATGATTGCTGCAAGAAAGGATGGGAAATAAAAACAAGTATTCTGTTGAGAAATCTGAAGTCTTTTTACAGAAATGATGGAAAAGTCCAAATTTGGTGGCTAAATAACTGCACCACCTATCTAGAAATAGAAGAGGCAAAATGAAGACAGTTTCTGCTGTACAGTGTATATAGTGTAGAGTGGAAGGGAATGAAACACCAGTGCCCATTGATTTTAATAGAACTGTATCTGACTTGCATTTCCAGAAATAATGAGTTTCAACCCCACTTGCTCATGAAATGTAATAAAATGAATGATATGGAGAGGACTTGGTTATTCAGAAGTATATCAGTTAAAGCTGTCACAAAACGTTTCTAAATTATGAAGCATGAGGTCTAGTTTAAGATTTTAACCAATCTTGGCATATAAAAATCATCTGTGATATGGCAGATAACCCTCACTATTTTTTCAGATTTTGCTGGATGTTCTTTTAGAATGTATACTGATGCATGGCAATTTTTTATATAAAAGTGTGATGGAAGGATATTGGGTTTGCTTATTGGTGCTCAGGATGGTTATAAACCACCTTAACAAATCTTCACAGATGTTGCTTCAATTAATTTGTATTACAATAGTTTTGGCGCTGATTTTGACTGCAGAGGTAATTACTAAAACATTTTAAAAATATCTTTAGCAGGACAGATTACAGATTAAAATGCTGTATTTTGTAACTCTTTTGAGGATCTGCATTTCCATAACTCTGTATTAACTTTGAAAATATATTTGGTTTGGATATATGCTTTCAGACAAGTTCGTTAAAAAGTTCACTGGTGCTGAAGTAGTCTGGAGTTAATATAAGAAAAGACCTAGTAAGCAAAAATGATTTGACCAACATTTGGACATAGTAACATGTTGAATTTTTAAAAGTTTTAGAAATCTTGATCAACGGTTATTTTTATTTCCTTTGTACTAGTGGTTGTGCTTTTAGGAGAAGAGACATTGAATAATTGCTCTGTCTCATTTAAATATCTCAAGCATCTAGTAGCTGTCTTTCCCCTCACCCTGCATCAAGGTTGTCTTGTAGGTAGAAGAGAGACGTTTTATTCTCTGCGAAAAGAAGAAAAGCTTTTGAGGTCTTTAGTGCACTCCTGAAATGGACTACAATTTTAAAATTTCCGGTATTGTCAAGTCTTAAGATTTTTATATATTATTGGGGTTTTTTTAGTCATCACAACATTTAATATTATCGTTGGAGTCTGAGCTCTGGGAATCAGGGACTTATATGAATATTCTGTCTTCTACCAGGGAAAGTTTTCTTTTCTGGGGAGTTGGTGTTTAAAGTGTGATCCCTAACAGCTCTGTGGAACTCAAAGAGCAATTTAAAGCAACTTCTTCACTGTCATTTTCAAGGTCTCTTTAAGAAGATAGGAGAAACAGAAAGCAGAGTCAAGCTTGATTATTTAAGAATAAATGCTGTGTCTCTACATGTTCAGTCAGAAAATAATTGCTCTTTCCATTATCTCTGTCTTCTCTGTGGGATCTGTCCGGTGGACAGCAAAGATATCTTCTAGAGGAGGTAAAAACAACACCATAGGAAAAATCTGGTCTTGAGGTCTGAGATTCTCACTTGCATCAAGGAAGCTGACCCTAGAAAGAAACGGGTGACAGGAGATCCTCCAACACCAACAAGGCCATCTCCCACTTGCTGGAGGATGAGGAAGACGCCAGTGACCAGAACAGACAGATCTATGCTTACTATGTCTAGTAGTACTTTAGGATAGTTTCTCTTATAAAAAGTCAACATTTGCATGTAAAATGGTTTCATTAATGTTGACTTCACCAGGATGAACAAGTGCTACTTCCAGTAACTTTATTTTCCTGCAAAACTGTAGGCAGCAGAAGGGGCACTATGTCATCTCAGTGACATTTTTATAATCATTAGCGTTTCAACTTGAAATTCTCAATAGCTGCAGAGAGGCTCAGTTGCTGAAATAAATGTGTCCACAATACTGATTAGAAACTGAAAAGATTAGCTTGATGCCTCTGATGTTATTGCTTGCTGAAATGAAAAGGAAAAAATGTTCAAAGGCCCAGACATAATGTACCTGACTTCCCCAAACCTATCAAAGGGTTAGCATCAATAACCAAGTAATGGCTGCTTTATAGTTTGAATTTTCTGACCCAGTGTTTTCAAAAGGCTAATAAAAAGCCACACTGCTGAGAGGAAATTTTACATTGGGACAATTGTAAAAATAAAATAGTAATGATAAAGCAATTTGTGATGGTCTAAAAGTGGAAGTTAAACATGTAACTATGACACTCTTGAAGAATGAGCTGGAAAAAAAAAGTCCATGTTTGCATGTGTATGGCTAAGCATGCTACAAAGTGACATTTTTATAGGAATGAAACTTTTTAAAAATGATCTTTTAAACATCTGCTCTTCATGGAAAATGTCCCCTTTCACTCTACAAGAGAGGGTTAACCACTACCAAAGTCTAGACTGTTTGTAATGGACATTTTAAAGATAAGGACCGCAATGTCATTTTGGGTGCAAATTAGAGTTCTCGTAACATGTTAAACTTCATGCAGGCTACATCTTAGTCCTGCAAATACTTGTCCAACTGTTTAATTTTTATGTACGGAATCAGTGGAGTTAGATTTCTTAAAAACAGCTTGTGTGTGGCGATATACTGCTATGTTACTAGCAGCTATAGCAGCTTTACTTTAAATACAACATTGTTAAAATTAACTTGATCTTTGTACCTGCTTCAAGTTTCCCCAATATGGACAATAAATCTTAGGGAAGAGAAACAATTATATTAGTTATACTGCATCTTAAATAATTGGTATTTTCTCACTAATTTTGGGGCAATACGTGCACACAAGTATAAAGAACATCTCATAGAAAAGGGATTTTCTTTCTCAGATGTAATAAATACTTTACTTCCCTTTTTGTCTGAAGCTTGAAAGATCTTTCCATCTAGAAAACAGAGCACAGGAAAGCAGTTACATTATGCACAATTGTCTGAAATCAAGCTTCTGTAGCTCTGTCAGATAATACCATCAGCACCTCTGGAGCTTGTACTTAGCCTTTCAGATTATAAAAGATCATACTGGGACTCCTTCGTATCTCACTGGGCTCAGAGAAGCTGTGCCAAAAGTTGAACGATCAGAAATCATTTCTTCAGCTATAACAATGTGGGTTGTAAAGACTGTGGCGTCTCTGAGTTATTATCCCCCATTCTACACTCAGAAACCAGGTCACATACTGCCTGCTGTACCCTTTTTCTTCTGTATTTCGCATGACATCCAAAAGACTTATTTTCCCTTCGTAAATGTAGTCCATGGGATACTCAAGCACACTTATTCAGATAATAGTCTGACAGGACAAATACTGTGGAGAAGAGTAACGGGAAAAGAAATGTTTTAACCCTTCCCTTCATGGAGTGGATTTTTTCCCCTCTTGTTGAATAATTTTCTTATGTGTATAGGTCACTTTTATCTAGATGGGTATTCTTGTATCTATCATGGTAGAACTGTGAAGTGACACATGCCTCTGCAGGGCTAGCAGTGATGGTGCAGCCAAGTATCTTCTGCTAGTCCAAGTTCTACACCACCTTTCTAGGTGGCTTCTCTCAAACACTGATGAGAGTTAGACTCTCCACTTTCCTTGTAGGTCTAGGTTTTACTTTTCCATTACATTAGTTACATTTATTCTCCATTTTTTTTTCCTGGCTTGTAATCTCAGTGCATCAGGGAAACTTCATTTCATCAACAAGCTTCATCAAGACTGAGGCTTTGTATGCCAGTTTTTCTGACCCCATAGAAGAAATAAAACCTCTCCGTCATAATGAAAGATTACAGAACAACAGTATTTGTTCTTAAAGTTGTGCCATGTGTGATTTGGTCATAATTAATGTGTTACATACATTCCAGTGTCTTTATGTGCCTTTTGTCAGCTCAGTTAGGTAGACAAGATCCCCTGTTATCTGGTAGCCAAGGTCATCCTGTATTGAATGACAAAATAAACTCAGGTATGAAGTTTGCTGAAAACATTGGATAGTTTCCATTGAGAATTACAAGATCTGTTACAGTGGGCTAAATTTCTGGTTTGATTTGAATTCAGTGAAGTTCTGTCTAACCACAGTGGCACGGCATATAAGATGAAAATGGTGTAAAATGGTTATTGTAAAGTATTTAGAAATACTTTCTCCCATACATTTATTGTTCAGCCTAAAAATCTTCCTTTACTTCTTTTTGCCCCTCCAGTGATTAACTCTTGACTTCAATGCCCTTACTCCACCCCATGCAGAGAATTTGAAAATATCTGTTGGGTGAGCTGTGGGCTTCTGTCATGAAAAAAATTGGGTTCGTTACATTAGTATGAAAGAGCAGAAAGGCATGCTGAGAAGCTATATTTGAGATATAAGCCCAGTGGAATTTTTTAGTTATGCCGTAACACCCACAAGGGGATTGTTTCTCCATAAGTTCAGTTTAGCATTCCTAAATGCTTTGTCCAAAAAAAAAAAAAAGCAGTTCTGCTCCCCTCCATTTTTTTTTTTTTTGACAACAAAGGCCAAAATTTATTCCCTCCTTTCTTTATATGATCACATAGGATCTGGATGCTTCACAGTGCCTGTTCTTTCTGCTGCCCTGTGAGTTACAGCAGTCCTGTTATTCCTGTGTTATTTTAGATGGAGAGCTGAGGTAAGATGACTTCAGTGTTGTACAGCAAATCTCAAGAAAGAACTGGCCTTCTCCAGCAATTCTGAGGTGAGGGCTCTCAGTGAAGGGAGTCACTTCTCTCCCAAGGGAGCCAGACGTTCCTTTGGCAGAGCTGTACCTTGTAGCCCTCAAACCAGGGCATAAACACAATGAGGTTCAAACTTTCCACCTTAAACTCATGAGTCTGAAATCCTGCCTGTGCATCTTTTCCTCCATTTTGTGGTTACTGAGTTTAGCTTTGGAACAACTTACATGTAAGGGATGCCTGATAGAGAAAGCAGGCAGCAGTGCCTGTAAATTGATGAGTCAGATATGGAAAACAGATTCTTCTCCCTCTTTCTCCGCCTTTTAGGAGGCCACTTGGTTATCAAAGGCTGGTAGATCTGCTGTCTTTCTCCTTTGGAAGGAGGTTTGGAAAAAATAAAATAAAAATATTTTTTTCATAGTAACCCCAAATTAAGGAATTGTACCTAGTCACACATCTGCTCTTGCTGTTTTACTTGCAGACCACAGGTGGATCTCAGTGTGCATGTTGAAAAAGTTGTGACTCCTGCCTAAGGCAATTTTTTCCAGTCTCTGCTCATAAACAATGTGCTGCCTGTAAGATCTCCCAATTTTGTTGTAGCTGTAGGAGTTTATAGCTGAAGCTGATAGGGAGAGCAAAGCATGACGATAGTGTGTCTGGTGTTGTTACACCAGGGTCAATGTAACTCAAGGATTACTGATCCAAGTCATTTGTATGGACCCCCACACCATTTTGTCTAATACCTGATGGCTTCATTGTCCCTCTCATATTTAATGCCACCATTCCACTGTAGGAATGTTGTACATACAGGGACTGAAGCACAGAGACATGTTCTGATAATACTAAAAAAGCAAGCCAGAAAATTATTTGAAGCACTGGGACCCTGATCAGCTGTACTGCTTAATTGTTTGCTCTTTCCATAGCCCAGTTTTGTACTTTTTCAACTACATTCCTTCTAGATAAATAGAGAAGGCTGGCCCTAAGCAATATTCAGGTGAGCTGGTTAGAATCATTGGCCTCAGGGTCTGAGTCAGTGCCTGGACAATTTCAGCTGGGCACAAGATAAGGACAGAGAGAATAAGTGATTTGTCTTATCTGAATCTGTGGCAGAGTAGAGCTGAATGCTGGCCTCTGACCTTTGAGAGAAGCACATCAACTAGAAGGCTACAGTTTTTCCTCCACACTCTGCATGAACATCATGAGTGGTCATCACATTATGCACTAATGAGTCTATTTAGTCATTTATAATAATAGTAATAACATCAGTGCAATGTAATTCAATGTCAGAGGAACCTTGTCTTGTTGAATTTTTTAGCTTTCCTATAGGCATAAACATGCTTTTCTCTGACTTGAGAAGAAAACAACACTGCATGTCCTACTGTAATTTAAATAATGATTTTAAGGAAAGAGTTTTAATTTGAATGTTTGGAAGCATTTGCTAAAATGCATCTTTAAAGAAAACATTACAGATAACTGTGACTCTACATGGACAGTACATCAGTGGGTTGAGTAATTTTTAAATTTTTTATATTACTCCACTTATATGAAAAATCAGCCTGTGCTATTGGTATCTTTGTAGAAACTTCAGTACAGTGGCAAGGACAATGGCTGAAATGAGAGATTTTCAGCCTAAAGAAGAGAAGACTCCAGGGAGGCCCTATAGTGACCTTCCAGTACTTAAAGGGGGCTACAGGAAAGATGAGGTAATCTGTATCAGGAAAGGTAGTGATAGGATGAGGGGTAATGGTTTTAAACTGAAAGAGGATAGAATTAGATTAGATTTAAGGAAGAAATTGTTTAATGTGAGGGTGGTGAGACACTGGCACAGGTTGCCCAGAGAAGCTGTGGCTGCCCCCTCCCTGGCAGTGTTCAAGGCCAGGTTGGACGGGGCTGTGAGCAACCTGGGCTAGTGGAAGGTGTCCCTGCCCATGGCAGGGGGAGTGGAACTAGATGATCTTTAAGGTCCCTTCCAATCCAAACCATTCTATGATTCTATGATTTTAAGGCCTGGTTTCCTGTCTTTACAGGGATACAGTGATGAGTTACTATGTGGTACAAACTACTTCACAAAGGTGAAAAAATCCAATATACTGAAAATAAACACTATATGTCTTTTTAATATGTTTTTATTTTCATGTCTGAGAAAATCAAAGATATTTAATGTGAATCTGACGTAGAGTGCGTAATTCCTGCACGTGTTCATGAGCAAAGCAATAGCAAAGCATCATTCTTTACTAAATTCATGCTTTCTATCACTCAAGGCTGAAAGTAAGCGTTCAGCTTGTCTGTAAACCAGTTTGTTATGGTTTATATTAAGTATATCTGTTGCTTCAGTTCTTCCTTTCGTTAGTTTATCCATCTGGCCAACCTAAAAAGAAGAGCTCTAGTCAAGCCCCTCAACTTCTAGGGATAGCTGAATGACTTCTAGACAACTCCTTGGTTCCTCAGTGTCCTCTTTGTTCATCTTCTGTAGTACATTTGGCCTCAAAAATCAGTAAATCAAAAGATGCATGCAATAAGTGTAAATGTTTCATCTTTGTTTCTCTGGTATTTCTTACCCTGGCTTCTTATGTTTGGTTGTTTTTTTTTCCTGTGGGAACTAGGTAACATTCTTTCACTTTTTGCTGACAAAAATCCCATTCCAATCTTATTCTTGCATTCAGAAATAGGTCTACTTTTTTTTTTTTTTTTTCCAGAGAGAAAACAGAAGCCGTTGTAATATATGCTACAACTTTTCTCAACATTTGTTGCTTTCTGATCACTCTGATAATATCTGGGATTATTAACTATATATATCTTTTTAGAACACCTGGTTTTAAGGGTCCGGAACACAAAGGTACAATTCTTGGCCATCATCCTTCCAGCTGTATGCCAGAATATCCTGCTTCACTAATCCTAAAATAGAAAAAGAGCAGATACTCAGTGAGGCATTTTCAAGTCATTCATTACAAATTTGGGAACACTTTTTACGCAAATATGTGAAAAGATCACATCAGAACTGTTTCTGTTCTATCTGAACAAGACACTACAGTTAACGGTGGGATAACAGATACAATGCTTTAATCTCTTGAAATGTGAATATGCGAATGTTCTGTACACTCTTAAAGAGTGAAAAATACCTGGCAAATAATTTCGTAAGTAGAAATCTGGCTGTGGATTGACAGTGTGTGAACAGAGGGAATCAAAATCCTTCCTATAAGCTATCTGTTGACTATTATTCCTTTTATCTACATGATGGCCACTTCTTCTGATGTTCTGGTGCGAAAGCATTGTCAGGAATAGGGTATTACAAGTAGTATTCTGAAACATATATAGGAAACCAAAGAATCTTGGCTTCATGCAGATTTGTAAGCCACGGCCAATTGATTTTGGTGTCTAAGAAAATGGGAGATTCAAATGAAGCTTTCCCATGGTTAATATGCTGGGGGAAAGGGGAGGGAGAAGGAGGAACTTCATCCCCTTTACATTCTCCAGCATCTATCACATCGTTAGCTCATATGGCACCATAGTGTTTACTTGGGATGTTTATATGCTCGCTCTCTTCTGCTTCATCATCTGCATGATTCTCTGATTGATTACTGCTACGAGCGTTGTATATGCAGATATTTTTAAGATGTCTACCTTGCCTTGAAACATGGTTGAAACTAGACAGTGACTTAAAAAACTATTTGGGTGAAAAGGACAAACACACTAATGCAGACAATGCAATTACATAAGCATAGCTCCCCCAGAGTGGCTTACCTACAGGGTAGTCAGTGTTGCAGCACTGAAGATGTAGTGGTCTGGGTTCAAGAATGCAATTCATAGAAAGCTGAAGTACAGTGAATGGGGACAGGTGGATGCTGAAGAATGGGGCTTGCAACAGTGGATAGACTAAGAAAGGAATGGCTTAACTATCAAATAAGGAGTGCCAAAGAGAAGGCTGTATGCAATAAATCACCTTTCTCCTGGATTTCCATGCCACTACAACCAGGAACATGAGTGCAAAACATCTTCTGTTCTGCGCACCGTAGGGGAGAACAAGTTCCTGCCTGCTTTTTGCAGAAGAGCTTTGCAGTTAAGAGTATTCTCCTTCAATCAGTATGTAGGCTTGATTACTGCATTTCCTGGATGGAATCAGATCTCCACAGCAGAGGGTCAAGCTAAATCTTCGTGCCAAGGTGAGGAGAGTCCTAGCCTAACTTTGGAACGAGATACCTACATCATTCAGCTGGGAAGCTCTCTTGCACTCTTTGCAAAAGATCTGTCAGCTTGGTTTCTGTCAGCTGTTGCCTGTCTTCCGTAGCAGAACTTCAAGCCCCTTCAGAAAGCTTAGTTTTCTGATAAGCTATATACAAATAAGCAGTGTATGTAGGAGACATGGCAAAAGTTGTCAAGCTTTCTTGCACATAAGCCCTTAATGCCTGCACTTTGGACAACTTCGTGCTTCTTTAGATTTCATGCTAGTTTTCTGCAAAACATTTTATGTAATGAATGAGACTGAATGAAGAAAAAAGTGACTATTCTTAGTCTGTTTCAAGAACAAAATCTGTATTGTGTGAGTTTTCATGTGTAAGAAAAAGAAACAGAAGCCTCATTCTTCATGTGTAAAACTGAACAGATTCAAAAATAAACATATTGGCAAAAGATTTTTAAAAGTTAGAGACATTAGAAGATGCACTAAAATTACTGAATTAGCTGAAATCATGCATCTTTTAAGGGTTCCACTGCTGGTAAAAAGCTAAACTTCGTAAGTGTCCTGCCTGTATGTTTATCACTCTCCTTTGCTTGCACTATTCCTCCTTGAGGCTTCAGGCCATTTTATTTTTCTTACTGACTACTTTAGCTCTAATGGGACATAGTGAGAGAATTTCTAGGGAATGCGACTCCGCTGCAAAAAGCATCTACAATTATAAGAACTTGCAGCCAGCTGAGCACATGCCCCTTAAACTTAAGGCCTACATATTCAGTTACGTATCTGTCATTATGTCAGTCATGAAGACTAAACATCAAGAAATACTGCCCAAAATCACAGAATTGAAAGCAGAGTACAACCCATGTCTTCTAGATCTAAGTCCCTTTTACTAATTGTAGTGTGAACCATAATTCAATATGTTACATATCAGGTTTAGTTAACCTAGTTGGTAGTTACAGTTAAACATAAGATAGTTAACATAAAATATTTTTGGCCAAACTCTGTAAAGGGCCGTACAAGCAATGAATACTGTACAACAAATGTTTGACTACCCCTAAGAATACATGTAATATTGTAGATGTTAAACACAGACAGTATACACATTCAGTGTATTACATATCTAGATAGTCAAGAAAATAGTATCTGACTATTGGATGGCCATGGAAATCTTTTCATAATTCTGCCTACAGACAGAAAAATAATATCAGTATTAAAAACGTTAAGACAACATTTACTTTAGCTTCTTAGCTTTGAAAAGTATTGCTCCCAAAAAAGCCTGGTGTTTATAAAGGTGATGAAAGACCACATCTTCATAGGGCTTCCATGAAACCTGAAGCATTTATTCTGTCAAATCTATAGAACTAGTGTGGTATGTCTTTGATGTGGGATTTTAAGACTATCTAAAGGGAAATAATTTTGCTAGCGCAGTCTAATCTTTGAGATATTAGAGTCAATTGTGATGGGGTTTGCTGAGAACAGTGGTGTGCTAAGAACGCAGCTGAAACCATCAACTAGTTTTTGAAGTTTTGTATCCAGCTTTCCAGTGGTCATAACTTACTGATGTTCCTATCTTGGTTGAGTTTGAACTGGTCATTGAAAAACAAAAAGTTATTAGTTACCCAGCTATAAATTCCTAGGAAAGATATGATGCCTCACACTCTACTGCACGATAAACTGAGCCTGAAAAATCCCTACCTTCAGCTTTAAAAAGACATACAGGGATTCACAGAGACAATTGAAGAACTGAATGACTTAACAGTGAGGATGGATCAACAGGGCAACAACAGAACATGCACTGTTTATCATGTGGTCTTCCCACTCCCAGCAGTCTTTCAAAAGTTTTGTAGAGTACTCAAGTGTGTTCAGATCTCTCTAACACATTATATATACAATTTAGTTGGTTTCCATGTGGCTGTTACCACTTTGTGTTTTAGAGTTATTGCTGTCATCTTTAAACTTCATCAAGCTAAAAATGAAAACAGAAAGCTGCTGACACTGTGTTGTGTGTGCTGGTACTGCATCCTGGCCTATCTGAAACCTGGTGGTAAAAAGGTGTCTAAAACCAATCAGCAGTGGATCTTCCCTACAAGACTGCTTTGTGCCATAGCAAATTGACAACATGAATAAAATTGTTAGTGATGTTTTGTGATGAATTTTTAATGAGGGGTTCATTCCTTAAATAAATCTACCCTAAGTAATTGTGTGATTTCCACAAATATGATCATTAATCTCTCTGATTCATGGGAACTAGGCTTATAGCAGTGTCAGGGATGGAGAGTATATGAATGGATATAATCAGGTTATCCGTTTCTCCTAAATATTTTTATGGGCTGACCATTCAGAAAGCTAAAGAGATGAATTTGCCAGTGACCATCTTTTCAGCAAAAAAGTCTGCCCCAACATGCACACTGCCTAATAGGACCTTATACAAATAGATTTTTCATTTCTTATTGACAGCAATTCCAGGGTATCTTGGAACAACACATGCTAACTGTAGGCAATAAATAAGTAAATAATTTGGTTTTTTTTTCTTTTCAGAAGCCAAGTTAATTGAGACTCAGAGATTATTCTTACTGTATATTACATTCATTTTTCATACTGAAGTACTTTTCCTTTGTACATACCCATGGGTAGTGCAGTCTGGAAGGATTTTATTGGTAAGCTTTAGTGTCTTCTGTATATGAGATTTGACTAAAGAGGAAGCATGCAAAGAAAGGCCAGACTTAAAATAACTTCTTTCCATTAAAAACAAAGCAATAGCAGGCAATCCTTTGTGGGTTATTAATAGTTGGGTGATGAAATGTGATATTCAGCAGTGTGTAAAATAAGACTGGACTGGAAAGTGTGAGGTTTACAGTACTGAACCTGTAGTACAAAGTGCTCAGAAATGGAACTTCATCCCTCAAGTGCTGAAGTAAATCAGGTATAACTCCACTGAAACCAACTTAACAAAGTTGGAGATTTTTAGGGGAAAATTGGAACTATGACATTAATGTAGGGGTTTCACACTGATTCAGAAGGACAGGATGAATCTCTGTTCCTCATATTCCTTTGTGTCCGTAACAAATCTGCCAGGGATGGGGTTTGTACAGAGACAGTAGGCGGAACAAGGCCTTAGTGTAGTGATTAAATTTACTGTTTATTGTTTTCCTTGTAACTGGATAGATTTAACCTGACATATTTAAAAGCTCTGTGGTCTGAAGTTTTGTAGCCTCCTTCTGTCATTATTGCAAACAGAGAAGGATATCCAGGGGATATCTCAGATATCTTCTGCTCAAATGGGATGAGCTACCTCCAGTGAGTTGTTGTGGCTGTATCTGCATACTGGAAGTGTTCCCAGTTTCTCAGGCCTAGTGTTTCCTCTGTTTGTCCCTTAGCACCATATGAGGTGAGAAACGTGTGCAGCTTGTTCTGTGTCCCAGATCCATGATCAAGGATCCAGGAACTGCAGCTCATCTCAAGTCCTTGATATGGCTTATCAAAATACTGAGACCAGGCAGTGGGCAGCTGGGTCACTCAGCAGTTCAGTCAGTTCAGTCTAGGTGTAACCTACATCCTGGCCACTGATTGTCAACAGCACGTTGATGAGTAGCTTTGCCAAGGAGCTTGACTTTGTGCATATGGGGAACATTAATCTGACTTCATTTTAACCACCTAAAAGTTTGAAGTTTTTATGAAGGTGCATGTATGCATCATGAGTCTGGATGTGTGATACCAGAGCTGTGAAATGTGATCTGTATTTGAGAAAGTATCCTTGTTTAAGAGTGTTTAAGCACCTTTTAAAGATTAGCTTTATCTGCCAAACAGTTAAGCCTGTGCTTATTAAAGTGAGGAAGGACTACAGGATTTGGCCTGCAAGTAACAGTTTGGTTAGAATTTTTAGCAGCAGTAAACAACAGTGCCACGGCATCATGACTCCAGAGAATAATCCTGATAACAAATTCTCCCCTGCTACTTCAGAACTATTAAATAATTATTCTTCTATAATTTGGCTAAGGCAAGACTTAAAGTGTTTTCTCAAGAGCCTCCAACTCAGGCATTGCATAGCAAGATGGTATAGAAGATCAATAATGCAAACCTAACCTTCCTCTGCAGTAAGTGTTGAACATTCAAGGGTTTCAGAGCACCCCCCATGTTTTCAGGGCATTTCTTCAGGTAAGTAAAAGGAGATGATAGTAGTGCAGTAGTGTCTGGACTCTAATGTTCTGGAGTGTGACCACATGTGGTTGTACATAGGCATTTCTATCAATTTCTGTGCTTCAGAAGGCCTAGTTTAAACTAGATTCAGTCCAAAGATTGGAAATCAGAGGCCAGGTCTGGTCCTGACTGGTGGCACAGGAGATGGGGTAAAGACTTGCAATAGGCAAGCTGTGACACTGTCAATAACAAGGCATTGGTTCAAGCACTATCCCAAGGCTGTGCAATTTGGCATAGACCCCTGTATAGTCTGGGCGTGTGCCTACTAGGAATCTTCCAGACAGAGGCAAGGAATGTTCTTAGAGTTAGCAAGGGCCAGGGATCACCTGCAATAAACAGATTAGCTGTGGCCACCCCATTTTGGGGCGTAAAGAGTGAAGAGTAATGCTGCACATGCACAATCATTACATCTCAAGAGAGCCTTCAGAAGGGAGTTTAATGTTGTGTATGATAAGTGATGCAACCACCAATGGTAGACTTTTGGGTCACCTTTTCCTGAAGTAAGATATTTATATGTTACTCATGCTTGCATTCTACATGCTGGATTATATTCTCTGCAGCTTTCCCTGGAGACCAATACTTAGCTTTATAAAGCCATTACAGAAATGTTTATAGGCATAAGTAACTGATGGCATCATTGCCTTTCTGCACTGATGTGTGATTGTACCCATAAAATAGACAACTGATATTGAAATGAGTGATCTGCACAAGAAGCAAAACTGTATCTGTAAATATTCCAAATCACAAACTCTTGCACAAACGGGAGATCTGGTTTTAAAATTCTTGTTTAAGGTACGTATTTTTCCAGCTTGGCGTTTCTATTGCACAATATGAAGTACATTTAGTAGTTTATTGTTTGCCTATAAACAGTTATAAGATACCGAAAGCTTGTTAGAGTTACACCATATAAATCATAACACAGAATATATTCTGTAAATGATTAAGAAACTTGGAACTGATATTAATAATTTATTGTTTGCATCAAGAATGTGGTTTGCTAGAAAGTATTAGTATTAGTTGATCCATGCAGCAGTGTAAGGCATTGATATTTTAATTCACATCCATAGTATCACTCCAGTTAAAAGAATAATATTGAGATGCCGAAAAAATAAATCACCATCTATCAAATAAAAAGCATCAAATCCTAAAAATACAACAGTAAATAGCTCACCAGTGCTCAAAAGTAGGATAGTTAACTGCAAAACTGGAACAACATCTCTAAAAGAAAATGGGCATTTTATTAACTTTGCAGAAGCTGATCTTATTATCGATAACCCATCCTAAAGGATGATTTAATGGGATTTAGCTAATATCATAAAAGGTTTTTATAGCACATGAAAAAACAGTCTAATCCATATCCAGAAAAAAAGAAAGGATAGGAAGGAAAAAAACACTAAAACAAAGAAATATTTTGTATTTCATGTATCAGCCTTCTTTTTACATGGATTCTTCCTCTGTAATGTCCAGGAACAGAAGTGTTTTTACAGTATGAATTCGGGGGCCATAAGACTTGTTTTTTTCAAAGACCTTAAGTCCAAAGGAGCTTTAAAAGGAGATTTAAAACCTCCTATTGACTTGCTTTTTCACATAAAATTCAAGTTCATGATCTTTATTCTCTAAACCCTGGCAAGGTCTACCAAATCAACACTTCTTACCTTACATCTATTCTCTTATCTTCAGGTACCTGAGAACTCTTTGTTTCAGTCTAACCTAGTTCTGTAGGCTCCCTCTCTGAGCAGTGGACAGATGTCTCCAGAATATGGTTTACTCCACTGTATATGTTTCTGATTATAAATGACTTTCAGAACGTGTTTTGCCCTTTCCCATCTGCTTCATCCACCACAGATTCTACCAGAAGCCTCTCAGTTCATATACAGGCACCTTGTGGTCTTTAGGGTGCCCTGGTACACAAACAGCCTTGGCTGCCAGCTGGGGGTGCAGGTCTTCTGTAGCTTTGTTAGCGTATCTGTAAACTCTGCAAATGGCTCTGTTATCTTAGGGTGTCTTGGATGACTGTAGCTGCCTTCCTGTGGGTCACTGACTTGTCACAGATCTCAGGTGGTTATAATGGGAGCTGAGATGTTTAACCTGCAGTGTCTCAGTTGCTGTATCTTTATCTGGCACTGACTCTCATCCAAACAGCCCTTCTTCGCAGGCACTGGCCTAGGTAATATATGGAAAATAAATATATACTTTCAAATACAGTTTGTATATCACCAAGGTGTCATTCTTTCAGTTAGAATCATGGATAATGTCTCTGGATGACAGAGGGTGTTGGGTCTTGCAACTGATCTTGGTTAACCTTTCTAAATTATTTTCTTTTTAACAAAATTGGTGCAGAAACATGGAGATAATTTTTACTGATTGCATAAAGGTGATAATCATGGTGAATATGAAATATTTGTGGATGGATTTGCTGGAAGATGGACTAATGAAAATGGGAAGAAATGTCATAGAATGAGGGGAAAGTACAACAGAAAAGTAGGACTAGAAAGTGGTTTTAGTTGGGGGAGGTGGGAGATGTAGTCCACTGTCTCATCTAAGAAAGATGGACCTCCTGGTTTGCATCAGAAATAGCCTGGCCAGCAGGGACAGGGAAGGGATCTAACCCCTGTACTGGCACTGGTGAGGCCTCACCTCAATACCTGTGTTCAGTTTTGGGCCCTTCACTACAAAAAAGGACATTGAATGACTCGAGCATGTCCAGAGAAGGGCAACGGAGCTGGCGCAGGGTCTGGAGCACAGGTCGTACGAGGAGCGGCTGAGGGAACTGGGGGTGTTTAGTCTGGAGAAGAGGAGGCTGAGGGGAGACCTCATCGCCCTCTACAGCTCCCTGAAAGGAGGGTGCAGAGAGCTGGAGATGAGCCTCTTTAACCAAGTAACAAGTGATAGGACAAGAGGGAATGGCCTCAAGTTGCTCCAGCGAAGGCTTAGACTGGATATTAGGAAGCATTGTTAGGCATTGGAATGGGCTGCCCAAGGAGGTGGTGGAGTCCCCATCCCTGGAGGTGTTTAAGAGCTGGGTTGACACAGCGCTGAGGGATATGGTGTAGTTGGGAATGGTCAGTGTTAGGCTAATGGTTGGACTGGATGATCTTCAAGGTCTTTTCCAACCTAGATGATTCTGTGACCTTGACATATGCTCATTTAGTTCATTCTTAAACAACCTCTCCCTTTCCTCCTTGCAGTTTATTTCAGTACTTCATTGTCTTTACCAAAGGAAAAAAGTCTCTTAAATCATCCTTGAATTTTTCTTGATACAATTTTAACCCCATATTTGTTCTACTAGCTGTTGTTAGCATACAAGACAGATTATTGCCTTCTCTGTTTTGCAACAATCCTTTGTTATCAGGTACTGCCTTGATCTTCTCTTTAGACCAAAACATTTAATTTTATTTAATTCTTCCTGATTTAGTACAGTTTTCCTGTCCTCTTTTCATTCTTGTCATTCTCCCTTGGACTTTCTTAATTTGAAATGTTTTTCTCAAAACTGGTCCCAGTGTTGCAACTGCCTCAGCATGAAAGGATTGCTTCACATCATGTGTATTGTTGTCTTTTCTGCATGTCCTGGGGGGGGGATGTTGCTTTTTTCACAAGTGTGGCACTGTTGACTCATGTCCAGCTGTCATCTGCTGTAACCTCAGATCTTTCTCTGAAGATGTGTTTCCTAGGCAGTTGTTCTCTATTCTGCATTTAAGTGAATTAATCCTGCACAAGTTTAGAACTTGGCTCTTGTCCCCCTTTGAATTTCATTCATTATTTCTAATACACATGCCCAGTTTGTCAAAACTACTTTGAATTCTTATCTTGTCTTCCGGTATACTTGCAGTCGTTCCCATTTTCATGTTTTTTGTAAATTTTATAAGCATAAACACTATTCCATGATTTATGTCATGAAGAAAAGAATAAACCCAGAACCAGGTGAAACTTCATGGTAGACGTTCTTCCATTTGATTCCTGGTAACTATTTTCAAGATCTGGTTAAAAAACCCCAGACTATGATATTTTAATCTAGATCATGTGTGCATAATTGATTGTGAATGTATCGTTTGAGCTACCTAGAGTCAAAATTGTTAAACAACAGATAGCTCATGTCTAGACTTGAATATTTGCTATGTGTATAATCTTGCTTTTAGAAGACAATTAGACAGATTTAACACATTGTGGTTTTGACAAACACATGATGGCCATTTTTAATTTATTTTTCTAGTTGTTTGCCAGTATCTAGGTTAATTTTTACATAATTTGTTGGGTATTTAATTTAAAGTGATCAGTGTGTAGCTCATCATCTCTTCTTTTGTTCCTTATTTTAAAATCAGCACTATATTTGTCTTTCTTCTACATTCCTAGTACTTCACTGTCTTTTCCCATTGTCAGTTCTAAGACATAATAATTAATAGCTCTGAGATTGCTTCAGCCATTTCTTTAGATGTCTAGGATTAATTTGATCAGACTAAATGAATTTGGATATAATATAAAATTTTAGTAGAAGCTGGGTGTTGTTGGAAGCAGTGGATCTCAGAAGATGATAACCAGGATGAGTCTGTATCCCTAAGTGACAACAGTACACAAATGCAAATGGGCATCTAGAACAGGTTTGGTTCTGTTGTCCTGCAGAGACAGGGAAGTGTTAAAACCGTCACTGCCGTCAAAGCCTCCTATGCAGTTATCTTCATTCATAGAGCCATGTACAGGAAAGAGTTACTGATATGATTAGGGGAATGAAACATCTGTCTAACAAGAATTTATGACTGTAGCTTCTTTTTCCTAGCAAAATAAAGGTAGAAGGAGGACAGGTTGCTGTTGATATTATAACTGTAATAATTAAGACAGTTTTAAGACAATGCAGAGGTTTTACATTCATGGATCACCATGTTTACAGCTAATACTTCTGTTACAATAGCTGCTTTTGGTTAGCCAGAGGTGGAAATTTATGGATTTTCCTGTTTTGATTGTTTGAGCATACAGTTTGGAAGATCCTTGACTGACAAATCTGACTGAACCAACAAGTTGTAGAAAGTCCATCCCCACCCAATTAAAAAAAAAAAAAAAAAAAAGAAGAGAGAGAAGGAGGGAGAGTGGAATATCCTTTGGAGTCTGTTCTCCTTAGAAGCAGCCAGGATAATTAATGTAAGTGATGTGCAGCACATTTATCTACATTATAAGACATGGGTGGCCAAGGAGAAGAGATCATGTATTGCTCTGTATTACATAAACTGCCAAGCAGATTAATGATTCTTGGAAAAATAATGATCAGAAAAATGATAAAGATTTTTCTTTCCTATAAAGACAGATACAGACAGTTTAACCTGCTACAATGGCACTGCCAAACAGACAGGAACAGCTGTTTGTGCTGGTTTGACTGGCAATGGTTTTAGAGACACCAGGTGCCAGGATTATGTACCACTAAAAGATCTGCTTTTTAAGCCCTCAAGTTACATGCTGGCAAACATCCAGAGGGATCAAACTGAACGATAAATTTACTATGACATAAGTAGCGTGCATTTGTTTAAACTGAAGATGTGAGATGTTCCAGGGCTGCTATGACAGCAAAGAATTCTATTTCCCTAATTATGAACTAAAGTTTTCTCTCCCGAGTAGCTCAAGACTGCTGTTGAAAGCAACTTACCTTCACCATGACAAGAGTTGTCATGTTGCGTTAATAAATCTCTGAATAAAGAATAGCCTGTCAAAATTTAGAAAAGATGGCTGAATAGTTTAAATAGTAATTTACTTTATTCAGTAGATCTTGATGAAGTATTTTCCAAGAAGAAGTTTATATTCTTGCTAATCAGTAGAAGAACATGTAGGTACATGTTCTTAGTTCACTTAACTCTTTTGGGATCAGGAATCAAAATTCAGTGTTTACAGCTAGTGAAGTACTGTTGGGCTATACTCTTTGTGTTAATGGCTACACTGGAAGACCACAATTCATAGTTTTCCAGTGTTGTTCCAGTTTCCCCCTCTTTTGCTGTGATGTAGCTGTGAGCTATTCAACCAAATTGTCTAGAAAGTTGAGGGAGAGCTGAGCACGCACACGACCAATGTGATCAAGCAATGCACGTTTATTACAACTAAGAAAGCCCTGTTATAATGTTCTCCCGCACACGTGAGTAACATGCAGTACAAGTCCTCAAGATTGGACAGTTAACTTAGCCCGCGCTTTAAACCTTCTTATGATTGGATAAAAAGTGCCACATCAGCCTTGCCAGGCTTCCTGCCTTGTGGAACTTCCTCTTCCATCCCAACTCCTTCCGGGGGTGGTTTGTCTTGTCGAGTTTCTCCCCTCTCATTCAGGGTCACATCCTTATTGCATTCTTGCTTGGCTGAGGCTCTTATCAGTCTTGTTCTCATGCAGGATTGCTCACATGTCCATTCTCTCACAGAAAGCCCTCTAGGATCCCAACAGAAAGTAGTACAGAGAAACAATCTTGCTTGGGGGAGAGCCATTGTTTTCAATCTGCCTCTACTAAGATGTCTAGAGGATACTTTGAAGCACTGAATATCTCTGTACCAGAGAGTTTTTCTCAAATTAGCAGGTCTTCAATGGAGTTCTACCTAATTGATTAAATGACTAGGATAAATGATTTATGAGAAAATAATAAAATAACTTTATATGTATTGCTTGGTTAATTTACAATTACTCTTTCTTTAATAACGATCTACAAGTATTATTTGAGGAGCATATGTTCCTAGGAAGTAGACAAATTGTTCACTGTTATCCAGGGACCTATAACTAGAATTACAGCTGCAAGAATGATACAAAACCAATCACTGAGATGATATTTGCTATCCCTTTAGTCACTTAAAATTAAGATTCATGCAAAACCAATTTCCTTGACAAGCAAGCTCATAGAATATTCACATCCGAGTATTCTTATACACAGAGCGTACCATTTGTGTGTTGTGGTGGTTTGACCTTGGCTAAATGCCAGGTATCCACCAAGTCTCTCTATCACTGCCCCCCCTTTCCCCTTGTTTTCTCAACAGGGTAAACAGGGGAAAGAAAATAAGATAGGAAAAAAAAATAAATAAGAACCCTAGTGGGTAAAACAAAAGCAGGTTTAATATAAGCAAAGCAAAGGTCTGCACATGGAAGAAAAAAAAACAAACAACAAAACAACCCAGATTTATTCTCGCCTTCCCATGGAGAGGCTCTGTGGGGCCTTCTCAGGAGCAGGGCTCCCATACCGTAGTGGTTGCTTCAGAGGACCAAGGATGACCCCTGCCCCTTCCTCCTTTCCCCAGCTTTATACTGAGCAGACGCCATGTGGTACGGAATACCCCGTGGGTCGGTTCGGGTCAGCTGTCCTGGCTGTGTTTCCCCCACTGCGGGGGGAGATGTCGGGAAGAGCCTTGGTGCTGTGTAAGCTCCACTCAGCAGCAGCCACAGCCCCAGGGTGCTACCGACACCCTGCCAGGTCCCGACATAAAACACAGCACCGTGAGGGCTGCGATAGGGGAAAAACAATTCTGGCTCAGCCAGACCCAGTACATGTGTCTAGATACCCTCCTTGTACCAGCAAGAGCTAAAAATCGACTTAAAACCCCCTCTGGATTCAAAATCATCTATTGCAGAGACAGGAGCACTAGCAAATACTAGGCAGACACAGCGAGTAGGCAGCTATGAGTAAATGATATTCAAAGCAGTAATCAATGAATGCTTAGTGAAAGGTCATCAGCAAATGCTAATAGCCTAAGGAAGTTTCATCTTTATCCAAGAACCAGGGGAAACACTGCCAGACAGACTAGTCCAGGAGGCAGAAACTATCATGCTCTCAATTGCTCTCAATTGAGTAACGGGGGTTTTTTCTCCCTAGAGTCTTTTGGCCAGTGACACTCTCTTCAGGCTACAGTTAGACTTTATGAACATCCCACCCTACTGTCTGAAACAGGCTTGTTAAAAACATTCCTCATGCAACTGTACAAAAAGAGCTCTCTCTCAAACGCTGCAGTGATAGACTAACTTATCCACTGGAAACATCTGTGAGGATTCATTCAAATATGACTGCTGCTCAAATTTACTTATTTTTTCTCTCACTTTTCTTCTGTGGTTTTGTTGTGGTTTGTTTTGTTTGTTTGTTTGTTTGTTTTAAACTAAATGAATTGATTATATATTTTTGATCTGTGATGCTAGGAAATTCAAGCCATTTGGAGTAGGTGGGATTTGATATATGGTTTCCTGGTAGAGTGCATTGCAGATCTTTTTTCAAGCCAGTTTTATTGCTGAAGTACAGGACAAATGGAAATAAATTTTTTTTTCTCCCTTTTTATTCTTCTTTTAGTGGTGTCTCAGCTGCAAAGGAATAGAGGTGGAGGGCTGCAGTGCAACAAGCAAAGGTTCCTCTGAGTGGTAATGGACAGTTGGAAGCAGCACTGAGCTTTGTTTTCCTGTGGACTTTCCAGGGTAGTTAGAGAACATAGGCCAAGGAATGGACATCATGAAGGAGGAAGACAGAAGAGTCAAAGCACAGTCAGCCCTGTGATTCTTGCAAGGGCATTTATTTGTCCTTGTACAATCAAACTGTTCCTAATGACAGGCAGCTTTTGTTCACCTGTATGCCCCAGATATAGATATATACACACATGCACCTCACCAACAACACATGGATCCCTTTACTATTTCTGATTCAGGAATGCTTCAGAAAGATTTAAGCACATGTTACTCTTTTAAGACATGTAACTGCTTTTCTGAAATGGGCCAGAAAGCTTAAAATGAGGGTGAATTATCAGAGCCCTTTCCTATTAAAAAGTCAGCCATTGTATAGTGGAGTGATCATTACTGCCAGACCCAGGGATAACAACTTGGAACCCTATTTAAATCTAGTAGAATTAATAAGATCCAAGATTTGGTGTTCTTACATGAAAAATAGTTTTTCACTGTTAATAGATTTTTTCACTTGTTTTTACAGGCAGATACTTCAGTGTAAAATGCCAGAGGAGGCAGGATGCAGTTGCTTTGATGCAGTTTCTTGAGTTATAAGTGCCCTGAATTTTACATTGCGATAAATAGCTAATACAAGTTTGAGTGTGTTTTACAGTGAGATGGGAAGTTTATAGAGATATAACCATTGTCTTTATTTTAGACCTTTCTGAGAGATGAAAGGAACCTTAATAAGAATGCAGAATAAGAATTTATACCCACTTCAAAGCTCTTTTATACTGCAAAAGTGGCGATTAGTGACATTTGTGGAAATGGCAATCAGACCCATGTGGTTTTGAACAGTTTTTTGATGTGTGGAGAACATCTTAGTGGAATTATGCTGTGTGGAATGGCTTCTCATAGCTGCAACTTCATTACTTTTTATAAAGTTAAATATGGAAAATAGGGGGGGAGTTAACTGTAATTTTAACTAGTCTCTGTGCAACTTTATCAATGTTATAAAACATGTCTAAAAGAGTGGGTAAGGGAACTGATTCTAATGTTTGCTTGTTTGCTTTGTCCTGCTGCAGCTGTTGTCTGCTTTCTGTCACTTGCCTTGAAAGTTATACAGGGCAGGAAGGTGATCTCATTATTTTTTGAATGTAGTAAGAACTCAGTATTTTAATGAGATTTTGAGGTGATGTAGTAAGTAAATACTGATGACTATAGTATTGTGATTACTAAAACGATATTTGTTTTTGGTGAGGTTCCAAAATACAATACAAAGGATCAAGTTAATTGTACTGGAAACAAAAGCTCATAAGGAGTCAGCTTGAAGGCTTGTTAGGCTACATGAGGCTGAGAAGTCATTTGTTATTCCAGGGGAAATGAGATATGAAGTTGTAATTACTGATGATTTATCTACTGTATTTCAACCTCCTATAGTTTCATTTAGCTAAACCAAGCTTCTTTTCCTAATGCATTAAATACACAGACTAGGTCATGTATTCAGGCCAAGCTAAACTCAGTGAGATTACAGGGAGCAAAGTGCATGTTCACTCTGAATAGGATTGGCAGTTAAGGTAAATTTTCAGTGACATTTGTGTGCCTGTGATGGCTTAGAGGACCTCACACTATTTGCTGAAGCCTTATAAACTCCATCACAGTGCTTCAGCACAGGAAATAATGTTTTTGCTGATGCTATTACCTAAGCACCTGCTGATGGCTCCAGTTCCCAACTGCTGTGCTAACACATCAGAGGGCTCCAGCTCCAGAGATGTTTATCTCATAACATTGTAATACACAGTCAAAGTGTTAGAGTTCAAGGAAGCAGAGAAATTTTACAGTGATGGAGTCAGCAGATACCCAGGCAGCGTCAAGTATTTTCAAGCATGACTGAAGAATTAGGACTAGCTTTGATGATCACAGGAAACTCTTCCTAAAAGGAATGGCAGTCATGAAGAAAGCATGAAAATGTAGTGAGAGATAGTCTTGAAGACAGATTGTTTGAAGCAATAGAGAAAGAAAGAGGGTTAAAAAGACCAGCCGTATGGAGGAACATGAACATACAAGATTTGCACAAAGGAAAGAAGGTTATCTTGCTGTCCTTGGGAACTGAGATAGATCTTCACAGGCTTTGGGCAAAGTAAAGAATGCAGCAGGTGTAAAGGGAGGGCTGTCCCAGCAATGATACAGGATTCACGGCTAGCCCTACCCAAAGCTAGCCATGTGCTAGCCCAGCTTGTGTGTGTGAGCACCAACATACTTTTGAAAATCGGTCCTGCCAAGATATAGCTACAACATAAGACTCACTTCCTTATTATCTGTGCAGTGATGCTCTTTTCTTTCTACAGTCTCTTTTTTTTTTTCTCTTTTTTTTTATTACCCACCCCCCAAAAAGGGCTTTGTATATGTTTGGGAAGAAGCCTTCGATTCTTTAGAGTGGCAAATTCTGAGGGACTGAGCTGCAAGCCCCAGGAGGCACTGAAGACTTCTCTTCCTCCTGGGTTTGCACAGTTTTTCCCAGCGTAAATCATGGTCTGGGTCTGAGACTCCAGCACTGCAATGCTAACAGTACAAGACTAATTACTTTAGTCATTACCAATAGGGACTTGGAGTCCTAGATGGGATTAGGTGTGTACCAGATTCAGCCTGAAAGTTATTTTAACTTTTCTTTCTTCCACCATGCTGCACTTGCATTGTTGTCAGAAACCATATGTCAAACTGGCCTTGAGGGAATTTTTGTATCTGACTTCTCATCCCTTTAAGACTGGGATTTAAAATAGAGACTTGGATACAGACTTAACTATTGCAATCCTACGGAGCACTACTGTAAACTAAAATAATTATGTAGATGTAGATAGGTAAGTAGATGGATAGATAAAAATGTTTCTGAATAAGTGCTGGATTTCTACTTTTTCCCATTACAGACACTTGTAAGTGATTGTATTGATTTACATTGCATACAAATTGCCTGGGATTTTGGCAGTATATACTTGAATTATTTGCTATCAGTTGCAGAATCAATGCTTTAAATGGACAAGCCTGCATGCAGAACAGTATTTTAAAGCGTTTAGCAGCAATAACAAAATTATATTAAAAGAAACAGCAGGGAAAAAAAACCCAAACAACAGCAAAAAGGAAATACTGATTAATATAAAGACAAATCTTAAATAGGAAGTTTTATTAGCTGTAAAGGTATGTTATGAAGGTAATTTTCCCGAGCATGGAAATTAATTTGTTTACTTTTGCAAATAAAAACTTAAGGTGGATTTCAGACTTAAAGGAAAATTATTGTGACAGAATAGTTATATAAAATGTGGGGGAGGGTAGAGAAAATGTGTAGATTTTACCTTGGAGTCATCTAAATGACAAAATATCATGATGTAGTCTGTTGACTAATGATTTCCTTTTTTAAAATAATAGGTTCATAATTTCAGCATAGAAATAATTTCAGATATCTCTGAATTTCAAGGAAAACATTTTTCCTTGAAAATTAAAAGAATAAAACCACAGTTGCACAGTTGCATTTCAAATATATGCTTAAGAAATTATACAGCAATTTAATTGTGGTGAGCTTTTAAAAATCACCTAAATAAATTCATTCCATGACTTCTTTTAATTTTCATCCCATCTGGTTCCTCTAAAGTTGAACTGTACCACACATTGCTGCAAAGGCTAGAGATGCCTGAGCATCAGACTAAACTAGTCTGGCTAGCTGAAAGCAGTCTAGCCAAGGGGTGTAATGCTACATCCAGACTGATTAATGCAAGTGAAAAGCATTACACATAGAACTCCACTGCAATGAGTTGTTTGCTTACAGTCCTGCGTTCAGGATTGCTTTGGTATCTGCACACACTCCCTGTCCTAAAAGACAGTGGCTTGGCATCACTCACCACACTCTCCCTGTGCCTTTGAAATGTTTTAATAATGCATTTGCCACAACACTCTCTGCTCCTCTCTCATCTGAAGAAACAGTTTGATTATTCTCTGCTCATTTTTTTGCAAGTGTGAGAGAGGTTGCGTGTTTGCCTGGAGGTGCTGCAAGGAGCATAGGTAAAAGTTTGTCTTCTGCTGTTTTAACTGTAGCAAATTCAGAAAAAGTGAACAGAGCTGAAAACAGAAGATGCAAATTGACACAAAGCTAACATTGTCAGCTAAGTGCTGGGAATGCAAAACTGAGCCAAATTTCACACAGAATTATAAGCCCAGTTCTGTGATCCGTATGTAACTCATTTAAGTTAAATAACTAAACCATATCTTTGGAGTCATTCATTTCAACCCTAACACACATAGTTCCATATATATGTTTATGCACAAGAATTCTAAATTAGTGTGCATATTATTTAAATTTTTAAAAATACAATAGAAAATTCACAGAATGCTTAGCAGAAGTGAGGGCAAGATGATATCAAAATCAAATTTCTCTTTTACTGAGGTCCTTGGAAATATAATAGAAATTGTCTTTCTATAATAGTTTACAATTACTGAGCAACCTTGGGAGTTCAAGTAGAAAATTAATTTCCGGCTCTTGTGGATGGATGCATAAAAATCTACTGGCCACACCAAATAGCTCTGCATAATAAAATTTATCTTTAATTTTAAAGCCTATAAATTACATTCATAAAAATATAAAATATGGTTACTCCATGATTTAAACATTGAACTTATGATTTGGAAGTAGGCCATAGTCTGAGCACCTGTTAGAGAACAATATAAAAGGTAAATAGAGTATAAAATGTTACCAGATGGCATATATATCTGTATAGTCTTGCATGCAGGAAATCAAGCAGCCAGAAAATGACCAAGGTTTTTAAGAAATGAATGAAAGTTTCATGTTGTTTTTGAAATTTCTGCTTAAGAGCTTGATTCATTGAAGTCCTTTATTCAGGTGAGGGATGGAGATCTATTCCTGGGACCAGACTGATCTTCTAAGGTTTTATCTTCTGGTGCAGCAGTTCTTGAGAGAATATGAAGGCAGAAGCTATAATTCCCTTTCCAAATAGCATGTGGAAAACAATCCTTTTATGTTACTGTGCTGACAGAATTGAGCTACGTGCAATCCTCTTCACTCACAGCTATGCTTAAGTGACTTTGTCTTGAATAAAGGAAAATACTTCCTACAGTAACTTTTAGAGAGATTTCTTTTTATTTTTTTTAGTTTAATGTGCACTTCTAGCACTAGTAAAATTGTAGGTTTTTAACCTCTGCTATCATTTATGCTCAGCAATCAAAATACTGTCCCTGACTTAGAAAATTTTCTCAAGGTCTTGGAAATCATGTACAAAGTAGCCCAATGGACTGTGGTATTCATAAGTTTCAGGCAATGATGGTATAGCGAGAAACAGGTACAGACAGTTGGATCGTATGAACACAGTCCTGTATTATTGTATTACTTCAGTAGAGTATCCAAGTCATCTCATGACTAAGTCATGCACCATTTCATACTATTGAAACAGCCAGCTCTCATATACGATACATGTTTTAGCAGCACTTTAGCATTTCTTTCATTCTGCAAATGAGAAAAAGGCAATTCAAAACCAAGACCTTGTTGGAGGGACTCTGTGTCCTAAAAAAGGCACTGATCTTTTCATGTGATGGGTATTCTTGGGAGGGCATTCTGTGATTTTTGAAATATTCTTTCACAAGCTGCAGCTTTTTTCTAATCCATTTTTAGAAAAAAAATCACTTGAAGCATGGAAGTTCTGGACAGTATGAAGTAAATCAAAAACATTATTAAAAAAACCCAAAAGCTGTGTAAGAGAGGGCCTCTAACCCCATGTTTGCCTCTTTTAAGTCTATATTTAACATCCATGGTAAGGTATTACTTTGGCTAGAGAGGGTTCAACTGCAATGTGTTGAAGGAAGCACTAAGTGCCATATGCACTTGTTCTGTCATTTCACTTCCTTCTCACTTCATTTTGTATGTCTAACACCCGCCTTAGGATTTTCCTCCATAGCCTTTTCATATCTGGTGTGATTTTTTTTTTTTTTCCTCTTCAATTCCTGCTACGCGAAGAGATCCTATTTCTGACACAACCAGTGATGATCAGAATAATTATTACCTTCTCTTTTTACCTCCTCCTTTTTATATTTTGACATTTTATCTCATTACCTGAAACTCCTCTCTAACATGTGGAATCATATATAGTATTGTTTTATAAATATTTTTGCTTAATCATTGCACAGTTTTCATAGTCTTGTTATAGGTCACTGGCCCATTGAGACAAAGATGTTGTGTTAAATATATTGTAATTAATTACTAATTATTTGAATATCAACAGGTGTCATTCAGCCAACACACATTTGATAGACATATGATAGATATGCTGCATACTACCGAGTTACAACTATTGTTTCTATAAAAGTACATTGTGCAGTTATCGAAGTCAATAATTGCACTGATTTCATGGGGAATATAACGGAATTGAGCATGAAAGCTTAGGTATGTGGATAAGTTCATCTTTGCTCAAGTGGCAGTGGTCCAAGATACAGCTGGATGATGTTCATGAATCCTGTAACGTACTTTGCAATACCAGTGCTGTTACTTTCAACTACTGCTCCTACTTAAATAGGTATATTATATGACTTAAGGAGGATTTACTCAATACCTGGACAGACTAAAGGTTAAAAATTCTATCTGTTTGTGTAAGAAACCTATTCTTATGTGTCCTTTATCCCATTTCTTAACTCTTTGTAAAAGAAAACATCAGGGCCAAGATTTCAGCCAATTTAAATTTAGGGCAGCTGCTTTGACTTTATCAGAGTAGCACGGGCTTAGCAGGAGCTGGGAACCCCCCTTAATTAACACGCAATTTTACTTACTGTCTAGGAAATGTGATTCAAATTAAGCTGGAATTGTAAAGCTTCCAGGAGCCCTATGTGACGTGAATTGAAATTTTTCAGTGCTTATAGTCCTCTTAGCTTCTGTAAATGACAGTCGAGGTAATTTCCTTGCCAAATTAAAGTATTATTGAAAAGTGGGATGTAGAAATAAGCACATGGCAAAAGGCAAAACAGAACAGTACAGGGGACAAAAAAAAAAAAAAAAATCAGTATCAAGAGTGACAAACTGTTCCCTCATTTTCACATGGAAAGTAAATAGAAAGTTGTATTGATATTGCACACAGATGCCTGAAAACTCTGGCTCATGTAGCAGAATTAGACACACGTGAATACTGAAATCAACAGAGTTTTAATGCGTGGCTAAAACTAACTCATAATGATCGTACTATATCAGTTATGTTGCAGCTGTCTGGCTATTGCAGCTTCCTTTTCCTGACCAAAGGGAATGGTAGCTCACTTTTAAAATGTAAAAGAAGAATTCTTTAAAATATTCGGAATAAAAAAATCCCCAAACAGTTGTGTTTTGGTCACAAAGTAGAATATAATGTCAAGTAATACACAGATGATCTGTTCATAGTAGGCCATCTAATTGCCTCCGCTTACATTGAGTGGGAAGGAACAGAAGGACCTAAATCTTGCAAAGTACCTTATGCCTAGCTGCTGCTTCTTCCTAAGAGCAGTTTTGATTGAAGCAATTAAGGCAGACACAAAATGGGAGAGGGGAGGATGAAGAAAACAGTAACTGTTACAGGATAATGCAGTTTCGATGTCCACACAATATATTCTTGCTTAGCAACAGTATTGGGCTGTGGGAAGGGTCTGGGTACAAGGAACTGTGGCTTTGCACAGGCAAGTAATGCTTTCATATCTGAGAACAGAAGAATGCAGAGTGGAGTTGTGTGGGATTTTCCTTCTCTTATTATGCAGACTTACAAACCATGCTCCTTCCCCTTCTTCACAGCTGCTAAACTAGGAATGGACTTACAGTGAAACTTAGGGGGTTTCTGCCTTCTTTCCAATTTGCATCCTGTTGCAGTAGCTGCAGGCAAGACAGTTCTAGCTCATTTCTGCCTATCTATGTTGCACTGCATCCTGACTTGTAACCTGCTGGCTTCAGGGATGATGCCTCATGTATGTAAAGCTATCAGTTACCTTGTGTCTTTTCTGATGATATTTCTGTGAAAAACAGTGCTATGCCACAGTGTTTTAATGGTTCTTTCTGCCAATAGGTAACATTCATTCCCTTCTACACAGAACAGAAGTAAATAAAATGGAATGTAAAAGCTCCCAGGCTTAGATGTCAATGAAATTTTCTCAGAACAATTGTCTGGTCCATGAATAATCATATCTAGTCTGTTTGACCTGATAACACGCTTTAGTTACATCCTATTTGTCTCACTCAGCTCATGGAGGGATATGGGAAAAATAAAAGCTTCTGAATGGGAAAATTGAGGCCAGATGACTCTTTAACAATGTTTTCTAAAGGTATGAACACTTCTCATTTTGCCTATCTTGAATCAGTGTAAATGATGCAGAATACCAGTAGGGATCAGGTATTACCTGCATCAAATATTTATAAACCAAAGTGTGGGTCTTTTGTCACAGGCAAAACACACCAGTCAGGAACAAAGTTAGGTGCATTGAAAGAAGTCAAGGGAAAAATGTTTAATAGATTTTGAGATTGCTTTGAAGGTAGGAGTTGCCTTTGAATGTGGAAAACTAGTAAATTCATATAAATTTTTGTGCTTCATAATGCTTTTCAGTAGAGACTTTGGCTCCCTTCTTACATAGCAGAGTTTCATACAGTTTTGACACAGACTAGAGCTATGCACATGTAACATTGCTCTGCTTTCCTCAGATCTCATTCCCTGATATTTAAATGTGCTCTTACTTTGTGCTGATATTTTGCTATAGGAACTGGAATTGCTTACCTGACCCATAGTGTTACATCCATTTGTTTGAGAGATACCCCCTCATTTCAGTAACTTTTATTGTTGAATTGCACTAAGTGGGAAGGACTATTTATAGGTACATTTGTGACTAGGAGATCTTGTGCTATGAGATGTTGATGATAGTGATGATGGTAATAAGAGGTTATGGAGGTGGATGTTTACAAAATAGTGGCATTCCAGTAGTGAGCAAGCCAGTAAGAAAAGAAAAAATGTAAGCTCTTTACAGATAAGCAAATTAAAACCACATCTTTTGCACAGCATTTAAAAAGTAACTTTGTCTGTGTGCTTTTTCCAGAAAAGAAATTAGCTTACTAATTGTAAGGCAGATTATTTAGACAAGATATTAGGAAGCATTTCTTTCCAGAAGGGGTTGGTAGGTGTTGGAATGGGCTGCCCAGGGAGGTGGTGGAGTCCCCATCCCTGGAGGTGTTTAAGAGTCGGGTTGACACAGCACTGAGGGATCTGATGTAGTTGAGAACTGTCAGTGTTAGGTTAATGGTTGGATTCGATGATCTTCAAGGTCTTTTCCAGCCTAGACGATTCTGTGATTCTTGGGTTAATTATGCTTATTAGTTAGTAAGGATGTAACTAGACATCTCATTGAAGATTGATTTTATTTTTTTCTTCTTTCTTTCTTTTTTTTTTTTTTTTTTTTTTTAATTTCCAGTATGATTACATTAGGAAAGAGATGGAGAAAAGTGGTTTTGACATCCAAACACAAATTCACAAATTATTGCCTAGTTTCTAGATCACACTCTATAGCTAATGCTATCACAAGCAATATGAGTAGAGTCCAAGAACAGAATAGGGACAAGAATACTTGAATTTCTCTTCTTTAAGGCTGTAAATAGTTGTTCAGTGTGGAAAAGCTTGCTTTGCTATGTTTGAAAAACACACTTTTACAGAAAAGAACATTGTTTTCCCATATTTGAACACTCTTTTCAAGAGTATAGAGGACTTTTGTCAGCACCTTTTTATGGAAGTGGCCATAATCACCACTCATCTTCCTGTTATTTGTTGAGCAGCTATCAGCCTCCCTTTCTCTTGGATGCTCTGCCTGATTGATTGACATAGCTTCTTTGATTTAGAACAGTTGTTCTCATCCACTCTGCAGCTGCAAAGTATCACACTTCTTTTTTTCAGATATGAAGAATACCTTAGGTGATCAAAATCAAATGTCTTTGCTTTTTTATTCTATGAGTTAGTCTAATGAAAGATATGACCTCTCCAGACCTTACTTGGCTTCAGATAACAAATAACATTCTGGATTCTTTCTGCGACACTTTTGTCAGATGTCTCCAGATATTTAACACTGTTAATATTCTATCTAGTTTCTCCTTCTGCTTATATAAACCACAAGTTGACTTGGAAATTAGGAAGGGACTAATGACAGCTGCCTCTTCCTTACAGGGAAGTTTTCTTAGTAGGTGGTTTTGTGCGACTCAGGTAGGCACTTGAATATCTCACACTCTGCAGTGTTATTTTTTACTGAAGTCAGAGATTATCATCCCTTTTACTGACAGATGACCATAACAGGGAATGGTGGTATGCCAAAATCAGTCAAAGCCTTAGACAGACTGCCCTTCTGATTCCCCAACCATGGCACCAGGTCATGAGCTATCTTTCATTTATAATATAGTCAGGTCAAGTTTTGCTGAAAGCACCAAATTCCAGTTGGTTCCAGCTGAACAGTCTCATTCCAAGAGTTGTAACCATTTCAGATCAGTCGTTCATCATACCACTACATTGGAAATGTTTGAAATGAGCTGAGGAACAACTGCTGCAGAGAATAATGTTATATTAGAAGTGTCATATCAAGTGAAAGAGCAAGTGTTGACCAAAATACAAATAAGGCTGGAAACAGCCTTTACTCATCTATAAAATCAATGATAGAAGGGCTGAACTTCACAGATTTCAAGGCCATTGGGAAGAACAATGGCCATCAAGCCTTAGTCACTTGCAAAGATACACTGAAGAATTTGGACAGTTGAAGAATATTACTCTGGAAAGAATCAATCCAAATTCCAATAGTCCAAAGAATAATTTAAATCTCTTGGAAAAGGTAAGTTCTTTTTTAGAGTACAGCTGAAATAGATGATAGACTTGGTCACAATTCCTTGGAAATTCTTACAGCCCTTTCTTTATTGAGAAAACTAGCTGACAACCCTAGAAATGTGCAAAAACTTTCTCCATTTTGTGTTTCCTGTGCACCACTTCCAACTTTATACATTTTATCACTGTTATCACAGTATATAGATGTAATTGACTTCTCAGTGGAAAAAGCTTACATTGTAAAGGAAGTCCCTCATACACCTCTTTTCTTGCTATTCCCCTAGAATCTGACATTGTACTGAGTGACCTTCCAAGTGTCCCTGAAGGTAGAAGAAAGGTTGAAGCTGCTGGTCACAGACACGGTGTTGCTGCATTTATTAGACTGACAGGGTTAAAGCTTTGCAGCCTGAAGTAGCACGGAGGTAGAGGGGCTTCCCTTTTTAAGAAGGTGGTGTCATCCTTACAAAGTTACAAAATCAGGCTCCTTGGTTCTTTGGTCTCTATCCCCACTTCTGAATGGAAGACGGACTGAATGGAAGTTAGTCTTTGCCTACAACCCTTCTACAAGAGTGCTGATGTGAGGCATAGGAGCTGTGAGCTTATGCTGAGACAGTAAATTACTTGCTCCTGCTACCTGTGTGGCTAGTAGGCTGTTAAAAAAAGGTGAGCTAGTGTGAAGGGATGTGTAAATTCAGGAAGGGTTTTCAGGCTGTAATTCTCTCTAAGAGAGAAAGAGAGAGAGGAAGAGAGATTTATTTCTTACTAGTTGACAAGGAAGTTGACATTGTCAGTCCCCTTGGTGTCTGGCTTTCCCCATTTGCTGTACAGTTTCATTGTGATCAGCTAATATTCTTTTTCTGTTGCTCAAGAAACTGATGATGATTCAATATGCTTCACTGCATCTCTTTTCAATCTTCCTCGTGTATGCTGTATTTTCAGCCTAAATTGGGAGAAGGTTGTGTTTTCTGTTGCAGAACTAAAGATTATATAGATTTCATTAGTTCATCTCTAATTAGCCACATTTATAATACATTGACAAAAAAAGATAAAGCAAAAAGGCATGGCATTATTCTAATCCCTTAGAGTATTTTGTCATGTTGACATGAGTTGCTTGTGTTTTCTTAGTCACCAAACAGCTGATATCAAAAGGGCTTTATTGCAGGACATCTGTACTATCATCCATATTGGCTGAAACATCCATAAAGGGTTGCTAGGTAGTTCAGCCTTGCCTGTATGGTATCACAGTGATTCTGTGGTGTCTGTGAATAG
The DNA here is from genome assembly GCF_965140245.1 of Athene noctua. Classification (NCBI taxonomy): domain Eukaryota; kingdom Metazoa; phylum Chordata; class Aves; order Strigiformes; family Strigidae; genus Athene; species Athene noctua. Next base: position 249,030,732 of record NC_134037.1, on the reverse strand, counting down.
CTGAACTGTAGTTTGTATTAAAAAGAACTGAGTCATTTATACTCGATTTGTATGATGTTAGCCAACCATTTTTTTTCCCTCACAATGTCTCTGGACATCTTATTTCACTGTATTCATTTTTCACTTTAATGTATCTAACTCAAAATATATCAGGACCAGGGATCTGAAACTAGTTCATCTTGGTTATTTAGGCTGCACCATTTAATTTAATAGTCTGAAAGGAAATGATATAAGGCTGTATTTGTTCTCTGATTGGATAAGTATGTGAGCACTTATCAAATAAACAGTTACAGAAGCATATTTAGATGCATGAAATTGAAATTTGTTTTGCTATGAACATAAACTGTGTACAGAAATTAACTCAAGGTGGGTGAAGAAAAGCACAGCTGGAGGAGATTCAGCTACCAACATGAGCCTGCACCCTGCTGGCATTTTATACAATAACCTCTTAGCTTGACTGTTCTCTTGGTTTCATTTTCCCCCATGTCCGAGGTCTTCTGAGCTGCATCTTAAGTTCATTAATTCACATGCTTCACTCGTTAACTAGTGACTAGACTTGTGCTACCCCCCCACTTCTTCTGAAAAAAATTAGATTTTGCTTAAATCATTTCAAATGAAATGAAACAAGGTGATCAATGGGGGCTTACTTGAGACACCTGCAGGAAGAATACCTAAAACCCAAACAACTAGAAAACACCCCAAAACCAGGCAGTTGTGGAAATGAAATTTTCACAAGACTGAGATGCTGGTGGTGGCGTCTTCTGTTTACATAACAGCTGTTGGTGTGCAGAGTAGCTATAACATATCCAGGTGGTGAGACATCCCCCACCCATCTCAACATGAAGAGTCTGATCAGGACCCTGTTCTCTGCTCATGAGCTGCAGAGCCTTTGGAGCTAACAGGTTTTGTTTGGTTTTTTTTTCTTTTTTTTTTCTGATAGTTATTTATATTTCAATAGGCTTGAGAGTGAAAGTCTCATATGACAGTGAGAACGCACCATATCATGATTCTGAATGTATCTAATGTCAGATTACATCAGAGTTGATATATACTGTAATACCCAGTGTATTATTTTTTGTATCATTTCTATATAATGTTTATGGAAAGAAATGCTGATGCAAAGAAGCCCTAGCCAAGAGCTCCAGTCTTCAGTAACTTCAGCTATAGCCTCCTTTTTTAGAACTCCACTGAAATACAAGAAAAAAAGCAAAACTGAAAATTCTTTAAAAATTACAATAAAGATTAGGAAACAGTGCACTGAGGTAATGGGAAGCATTTAAAAATTGAGTGCAGTGTACTTGGGAAGAGAACAGTCCCTGCCTTTAAAATCCTGGGTCCTAATGAAGGGCTTCAGTGTCACTGTGACTTAGTAGATAGCTATCTGACTCTGGGACTGAAAGTTTTTGGCTCAGATTCATTTAGTGCATTATCGGGGAAGTTATGCACATCCAGAGTCACATTTTGGGTGAGATGTGAAATGGAGGTGGCCACAAAATATTTCAACAACTTCCAGTCTCTCATTCCTGTTCTGCTTTCAGATACAGTTCTGTATTGTCCTCTGTTGCTCCTTGCACTGCCAAAGTGCACTCAGAAGCAGAGGTTATTTCTGATGACAAACAGGATAGTCCCTCTTTCTCTTGGATACTCTGTGCCTTTGGAGAGGCACAGTTCATAAAAACATCTCTGTTCTATTTATTTTTGTTCTTCTTTATACTGTGGTTGTTAGTATCTCAAGTGCTTCAACTTCCTTTCTGGGATGGGAAATTCTCCAGAGTAACCCTACCGTAACATTCATTGCCACTTATTTTCCATGAACCTCTGTACATTACAGGGCCTGTGCATATTAGGGGGCATGGGTAAATCTAGGAATATAAAACCAATTAAGGTCCTTTTGTATCAGGCCTTCAATGTTTTTACCATATTCTACCACCTATTCTGAAGATATTCTCATCTGTGTGCATTGCTGCAGCAATATCAGTCATGACAGCGAGTGTCATCTAACTTGAGAGTGGGGGAGGTGTGTAGTTTCCCTGTAAGTGTTCAAGGGGACTTCCAGTGAATCTTTTCTAATGGGTGAATTTCTCAATTTCAGAAACAAGGTTTCTTTTCATGTAGAGAGGAAGCAGAGTGTGTCTGAGGGTGCCCTTATGGTGTGTCATGTGATGACCTAGAGCAGTGAGAGCCTGCCCAGCATGCAGCCGGAGGAGCCCAGGTTGCAGAAGGGCAGAGACTGAAAAAGAGCCCAGTGTTTGGTCTGTGGGATCATGGCTAGAAATCCAGCTCTAGCTGCAGCACCCCAGGAAAAACAAGATCTTTAAAGACAGGCAATTTTAGTTGTGTGGAGTCCTTCCATGTAATTATCCAATAGAGAAAATGTGAAAATCTGTGCCAGCAGTTGTCCTGCTGGGACTCACAGCAGGGAATAGTGTGCTTTACAGGCAGACACAGCAGCCGGCAGCCAGGAAGGGCTCAGCACAGAGGGAGAGCTGGATGACTTCACAAAAAGCCGTGTCCCAGATGGGAAACAAGAAGTGGGTGTATACGGACAGCTAGTGCCAGGAAAGAAAGTTAAGAAAATTAGAAGAATGGTCTTAAATCTCTGTTGCTGTTTCACTGGTGGGGTGAGAAGTAAAAGGGTAAGGATTGAAAATTGGTGGAAAGGAGGTAAGAATAGAAGCCATGTGGCCCAGAGCCTGAGCTTCAGATTAGATTTAGGAAAGCCAAATTCTGCTTTTGTGCTTTCTGTTGACCTATTCCTTGGCTTTTGGATTCATTATATCTTTGTGCATCTGTTTCTCCTCCTCTGTTGCCTACCTTCTCTGATTAGACAGTATCAAAGCCAGTGGCAGTCCCTAAGGGGCGTTCATTTGTACACAGTCAAAGACAGAAAAAACCCTGTCGTGATCGTGGCTTCCAGGAACTGCTTTAAAATTAATTTGGCTGATAACAACATGAAACCATAGAAACATGTTCTAAAAGGTTTTTCCTTCATTTTGTAGGAAAATTCTCAAAGACGAGAAGTATGACACGGGCTCAGTTCTGACTACCATTGTGTGACACATGAAGACTCTGTCCTGGGTTTGGCAGACAAGCTGAAGCCCTATGTGTTTTCATGCTCTCCTGTCCTTGATGGGTGGGATTCATCTCACCTGACTTTAGGCACTAGATGCACTTTCATGACCAGAGGTATCTAGGTCTGTTTGGAGCTGTTGTACACTGTCACTAAATTCTACATAATGTTGGTATGTTTGAGCCAAGAGTTACAAAAGACTCACTCCTCTCTGAAATGGCTGCACGAGGCTCAAGGGAATATATTGTAACACCTAAAATGACACTAGACATCTATACTTAGGCAACTGTACTTGTACACTGGGGATCTATATTTGAAGTAATCATCCTGCTCTCCTTTAATAGTGAAAGTCTACTCAAAGAAACTTTACTGACTACCTCATTAGACAAGGAATCACGTCCAACTCCACTGACTGTTAACTGGATGTCTATTGACAGTGAAAGGTCTGTGATGACTAGTTCGGATGTGCACACCCGCACAGTGGACATCCAGAGTGAGTCAGGCAAATCACAGCCGATATCAGTGCATGTGCTGAAGGACAGGGAGCCAGTTGTGTGTTATTCAGGTGAGGAATAAAGACATGTAGCAGCCACAAAGTCATGTCAAACTGATGGAAAACAATGAGGTATACCAACAATTTTGAACAGTAGGGATTTATATTATATTTTTTCTCCTCAGATTTGATTTGCTTATCTGCTCTGGCAGCCTATATTGTAAGTTCAAACTATTCAACAGTTGTCTCTTCAAGGATTTCAGTTCAAAGAGTGCATAGGATGAAGTAGAAACAAAGGGAAAAAGGAAATCAGTTTTCTTGAGATCACATTTAACTTTTGTTACAAACACCAAAGAACAGCAAATTAGTCCAGAATTCTTATACCATGCTATGCCAGAAGTCACATAGAAACAAATAGGACATCTAATCTCACCCTGTGGGAAGAACTAAGACAAACTTCTAATTTTCAACAGATTTGTTCAAACTTTTCCCACTCTTTGAAATATACATATAGTTATGCATCTTACCTAGGAAACTTTTTAGTGAGAAAATCCCCTTGAAAGACCATATCCTTGATCTCACAAGGGGAATCTGGGAAGCTGATCAATGATTACAGCAAAGCTATAGCTCAGGGCATTAGAAATTTAAAGAAAGTAATACTGAAAATTATTTAAGCCTGATTCTGTACTGGCTCAAACTCCACCTGGCTTTTACAAGATGCTGAGCTTTGATTTCAGTGGTCATCAAAGCAAAAGCTGGTAGTAATCCATAACATAGGTTAGTAGGTTAATACAAGTTTACAACTGTGGACCTGAATCTCCCATACAGCCTGACAGTGTTAGGGAAAAAATATACAAGAATACAGTAATGGATATTTTATTTTATTAGAAGGCCAAGAGCAAATCCTCAAACCTACTTTTTAGTCTCTTATTTTCTAAATAATATTGTGCAGGTCATTTGCAATTCTTTTTCACAGTCAAGCATGTTGAGAAGCATAAGTTATACCTACAAGATTTTTCCACTACAATTCTGCCCTCTTTTCTCATTCATGTGTACTTGAAGTGATAAATAAAATCTGAAGTTACAACATACAAAGTTGTGAAATGTACATCAGCCCACTGAGTCCTTTCCTCACCAGTACAGAACAGAAGGCAGCTTGCTGGCTATTCAGGAGCATTGTGCTACCGACATAATTCTCTGTCCTTACAGTAGAAACTGTCATCTGTTCTTATCAAATACAGAATCAAAGTATATAAATGGGATGTTTATGCTTGTGGCCTGAGGAAAAAAGTCTATTGGTGTTTAATTCCCGTATCCTTCGTATGTTAAGCAGATATGTGGTTTGTTCTAGATTTCTCTAGACACACCTCATTAATCAGAGTGAGAGCTTCCATCAAGAAAGGGCTGGGTCACAGATTAAAATTAGTTCAATGTGTCTTTTTACATATACTGATGGTACCAGCAGTCACTTCAGGGTTGTATCAATACCACTTACTTTTACTTACCCATCAGAACAACACAAGGCCCCCCAACCTAGCAGGGTGCTCTGTAAGATATATGAAGATCAATTGTCTAAAAAGCTACCTTGGATCAACCTTAAAAACCCGGTGTTCTTCAACAGTAAAGCCTCCTGGAAGGAATTCTGTAAAGGAGGGAATATATTTATTCTCTATTTTCTAATTTTTTTCCAGAAAATAATTGGTGCATCTTCCCCCACTCTTGTTTTGTCAGGCTGGCAAGATTACTCCCTTTCATCCTTTTCTGAGCAGCCCAGAGGGCATTCCCTCAAGCTTTCATGTCTGCAGGAGGCCAGTACTTGATGTGTGCCTTGAAGAGCTCCAGCCTTGCTAGTCCCCTCATCCATCAGTGCCTCTTCTCCAGTGCTGCGTTAACGGAGACAGCCTGCTGGAGCACAGGGACACTGGAGCCCATGCTGCCTAAGGTGGTGGAAAGGGATGGGGGCATGGGGCTTGTGGTTGCCTTACACCAGGCTTGGTGGGAGGAGAGACATACTAGGATGTGTCTGAAAAGAAAACCTTGGCATATCTGCACAGAGGCAGAAAATACTGAGGCAGAGGAAGATCAGATTCCACCAACCATGACGGAAAGTGAAGACTAATCAGTCCTAACTGGGAAATGATTTGCTATGGGGGCAGGATGGTTGATATAGAAATTTTCTTTTTAAAAACCTTTTCCAATTTGCATTTGTTTGCATTTAGTTTCGAACCAGATGTACTTGCAGAGCAGGGATGTGTTTGAACTCTACTGAAAGCCTGCAGCCAACAAGGGAGATAAAGGCATTCTGTTCTTCACACCGTGCAATAACAGGCAAGGCATTAATAATGCTGCACTGAAAAATAAACCCTCTATGTAGATAGCTTTATACAACAATAAGAGGAGCCTGTTCATGAGCTCAGTGTACTTTCTGTTTACTAGGTACACTATGTACAAATTACACGAACTTGCTCAAGCCCCTGGAATTACAAAATTCACAAGCTAATTAATCAGAGCTCGACAACACAGCAGAGGCCACTTCACCTCATATCCAGTGTCAGAGAGGGGATATAATTTTGTCATGTAGGCATAAGCCTGTGCTAGAAGACAGCTGGATTTGACTCCTAAATATTTTAGTCAATTCTGCTTCAATTCTCATAAGAATAATGTTTCTGATTGACAAATCTGTCTGTGTTAATAATTAAAATTTGAAATTGGGAGTGGGGTGGGGGGAAGCAGGAGTACCTTTTGAAATAGATGAATACTTAACCCAATCCAGAATTGGTTTTCTGACTATCTATATGTTTCTGTAATATAAATAAGTACACATCATGTACAACACAGGAAAATGGATGGCTAGTGCAAAGATAACATAATCTGTAAAATAAAGTGAATGTCAACTTGCTTTCCGAGTTCCTTCTAGGATGTGTAGACTTTTTTTTTTTTTTTTCATTTCTTGAAGTTCAAATAGTTTGTAAGACCTGTGAGATACACTTCCTGTGTATGATATTGTGAACTTCTCAGTTGACCATGGAACTGGTTAAGTTGTTCTTTATATGCCAAATGGGACAGCAGGAATATCTTCTGTAAGAGGTCTTTAGCCAGTAACTACACTGAAGAACAAGTAGTTGGTTAATATTTTATGTGATGATCATAGATTGGCAGGCTGAAAAACAACTCTCTGCATAAAACTAATACAAAGCAATTGATCACACAAGTTCCATAAAGCATATTTATGAAGTTGTGGAAATTCTGTAACAAACTGAAATCCTCTCTGAAAGCAACAGTTTGGGCATCCTGTCTTTCATAAAGTTTTGCCACGTTGGCCTCTTCAGAGATCTCAGGCTCACATGAAAAAGATTTTGTCATTATCCCTAGCTTCAGTTTCAGGCTGTTTTGTTCAGTCACTGTGTTCCAACATTAACCACAGCAATGTGAAGCATGAACATTGCTGCATATTGTGAGCACTGTAACAACAATAGTCAACATCTGCCTGTATCAGAAATTTTAAAGTTGTGCTTGTTTTCTGTTTAATGAACCGTCTCAAAAACTTCCTGATGCTACAGTTATCTGAAAAGCCTGTAATAAAGTTAAATGCATATGTAATTTGGAAAATCCAAGCTTTTGATAGTTGTTCACAATTTTCAAAGCATGTTAATTATATTTTTATTTTCTCTCTCTCTCTCTCAGAGGTGTACCTAGTGTATCGGGTAAGTCTGGGTATGAAGAAGGATATGAAAAGATTTGATAAATATTTTAAGAACTGACACATTTCCAAAATTGTTTTCTGTAAAATATATGACCTATATAGAATAAGTGATGGAGGAAGGCAGAAAGAAAGCTTTACTGGCACGACCTTTATGTAACTCTCTAGTGACATTTGTTTCTATATATTTTTAATGAAAAATGGAATATGAACTGGATTTTATTGCCTTCTTGAAATAGCAGCATATGGAATTTTGTTCAGCCTTACATTTTCTGAAATGCATGATCAAACTCTCTTTTAGATTTCCTTTCTAAAGATCCTTTCAAAAAGGCTCAGTGGTAGAAAACATCTTTCAAAAAAATGATTTTGTAAAGGAATGATTCTAAAGGAATTGGAGTCTTTGTTCATGTGAACTTATCCTTAATATCATAGCATTTTCATGTAAAATAATGATAAGGAAAATATTCTTCATTTCTCAGCATTTTTTTCTCTTTTCTGTAAGAACAGATTGTTATTCTCCTGTCTGCACTGAACTTGCACCAGTTGTATCAGAAATTCAGCACAAGAAAAAAGGTCATTTACTTTGCTGATCCAACAGCAGAAAGTACTACTCAAGTCTTTTGCTAGAGACAATCAATACAAAGAAGGGCCAGGTTATGTAACATTAGATGATGGGGTCACACATTAGGAGCTATTCTAAAAATAAAAAGGTTTATAAAGAAGGAAATAAAAATGAGGTATACTTTCCTAGCCCTAAGTTTTTCAAACTAAAGGTACTGCTTCTTTCCCAAGTCTAGCCTGCTAGAATTTTCTAAAATATCGCATTTTAATGCTTTACCTTAAAGCTTCATAAATCTGATTTTCTGGAGAGTGTAAAATACTGAGTTTAACTTACATGTGGACATATAGCTTCTTTGAGGGCTAACATATTTCTAAAAGACCCTCAGCTGGAAGTAGTAGCAGTTGCTGAAGAAAATGGAAACCAATGTCAATATCTATTGCACAAAAGAAGAGAATATGACCAGGGTATTATAAATGGCATAAGGCTGCTAGGAGTCTTGTTAATCTTCTCCATTTTCAAGGCCCTTTTACCCTGACAAATTTGAGAAGGGGAAGGAGTAAGGTAATGAGACAAAAATACGATGAAACTGTTTAAATAGTGAAAAAGGTTTTGCCATGGAAAATGTCACTGTTTTCTATTAGGAAAAAATAACAAATAAAAAAAACCCATAAACATTTGATAGAGAAGCATAGATCAATTGAAATAATTTGTGGCCACGGAATGTCAGGGTGGAGGTTTGGTTATTGCTATCTGCATTTGCCAACAGCCTCACCAGTTCAGTGACTCTGAGGTATAATATGATGGCTGTGAAGGACTATCCTCCCTCATAGTACTTCATGGAAAGTGTCATCTAATTTCAAGGTCCATACTGTAGAACAAATTAGGACTGTGACTCACTTCCCTGTAATGACCTTGAGTAGCCATAAGATCCTTCATAAATTAATAGGTATTGTTTGGTTTTTTTATCCAGCATAATAATTTTGTACTTTTGACTAAAAGAAAGTTTCCATGGGGAAAGTTCTATTTTTTCATTTTTAGTCATTCTCAGGTTCTTTTTTGTTATTTGATGAACCTGTGACATTTCTGGGTTTCAGATGTCCTGATTCTTTATGACTTTATCTTCCTGATGACCATCGACTTGGATCCTGCCCACCTCACCCAGCAGCTCTCATCTGCCTAAAGTATTTGTCCTTACCCTAGTATCCATGAAAAAAAGAAAAAGCACAGTGTGGCAAAGATTTACAAAGACTGAAAAAAACACTGAAGCAGTATTTCACACAACCCTCAGATCACAAAAGGGAACTGAATTTCTGGAGGGAACAGTAGCCATCTAACTAATTGCTTTAAGCAAAATATTCACTGTCAAGGTCAGTCTAAAACCATAGTGAGGCAGAGTATATTTTATTACATGGGATGTCTCAGTGTTTTAATTTGATTATGTTATTAGTTCCATGTAAGTGTATTAACTGAAAAGGCACAATTAGCTGAATAAATTTGAGAAGTAATGTGTAGGCTGGTGTCAGCAGTTAGAATCCAGACACTATTTTTTGCCTATGAAGGCAAGAAATCAAAATTTAAGGTGGAACTTCCCAGAAAAGACACCTGAAAAATCTATAATGGGAAAGGAACACTTATGGAATTTCTGCTTGTCCAGGTGGAGGAAAAGCCTCTTTGTTCAAATGACAAGAAAAAGGACAATTAACAGAGGTCAATTAAACCTTGGAAAATTAATAGGAAGAACATAGCTCTAAACAACATTTCCAGTAGCAGAGAGGAGCACTGTCATGTGGCCCTGTCTGAAAAATCTTTGTACATTGACAACTGATGTTCATATTTAAAAAACGAAACAAACCACACAACATTTATTTTGATACTTTAAATGTAAAAAAAGTTGACTCTGCTTCAGAGTATATTTGAGGACTTCAAAGGCAAAACTAAAATTCCATTAGACCACTATTATATGCTTTTGAACACTTTAAAGACAAACACTTCTTCAACAAATAAAAGTGTACTGCTGTGAACCCAGATATTCTTTCTTTCTTTTTCCCTCTGCCTCTCCTTGCACCTTTGGGCATTCTTCTGCTCTTTATGTTGCTCTTAGAATTTGAGCTAATCTTCTGATCTTAAATGTTGTTGCTGCAGAAAGAAAAAGTGAGAACACAGGAATTAGAGAGACTACATCTGTCTGGACACCAAAAGGCAAGCACTGACAGGGCACGATGCCAGAGAAAGTAAAAATATTTTCAGTGATTCAAAGGAAGAAAAGCTAAACCCATGCAGGAATTGCATATATATATAAAGAATTGTATCTATGTTTGTGCTCTTCTATGGTCAGAAAGGTCTCCTGATGTGAAGAAGGCCTTGATATTGTCTTTAATTTCCCATTTGCAAGGTGCCAGGACTGCATAAGCTTGGTACTGCTGGCACAGGCCGTGTTCCTTCCAAGCCTGGGCTGCAGAGCTTGCAGAAGGGAAAACAAGACAGAATAGGGCGATGTGGTAAGACAATACTCTTCCTGAACATAGGATGGGTCCATCTCCAAGGGGAGGAGGCAAGCACATGGGTTGAGAAGCCTGGGGGAGAAACTAGTGTCCCCGGGCCAGCAAAGCTGGCAGGAGTTGTGTTCCTCCAGCCCAGCAGGCTGTTGATAGCCAGGGTGTGAGCAAATCTAACCCTGAATGCTTCATAATGGCCAGGACCCAGTGTAAGATTTTGCTGCAAAAGGCTCTGTTCCCACTTTCCTGAGAAGTGAGAGGACATGTCAGGAGAGATTCATTGCCTCTTTGAGTTTAATGTGAGGTCCTCTAAGTGAATCAGACACTTCAGAATCTCTCACGATGGCACAAATCACAAGTGTCTGCCCCTCAGATCTTCTCTTCCCCTCCTGTGTCTTCTGGATGAGTCAGCTTTGTTTCAATACAGAAAGGATGAAATCTGTGCTACCTGGTTTAGTACCTTGATTTTGTCCCATTTGGACTGGATTTTCATTCCAGTTGTCCTGTTTGCAGGAAAAAATATGAACAATAACATTCATAGGACAACTTGCTTCTCCTACCAATTTTAGGGTTATATTGTTGCATCAAATCACGGACTGGACCTTCATTACGCAATATGTGGGACAGATACCTGGAAAGGAAGAAATTGTTTGATTTCTATTGAACTTGATTACATTTGTCCAGGAACAACTGTTTTGGGAGATAATGATCCTCAGTTGGTTTTGCATCCATCAGATATGTGACTTTTTGACATTTGTGACATTTATGTTTTTACCTATGGGAAAGCTATGAAGGGCTGGAACTACATTACAGACACAGAGGTGAATGAAAAACAAAGCAAACCTGTAGAAAGAGAATAAGCACCAATCATACTACTGCGTTATTCCCAAAGGAAGTATGTGTGCATATATCAAACTACACATTTAAAGTTTGTAAAAATAGTTTACATCCTCATACGTTGGCCTCTGGGGAGTTTAAGAAAAAAATTGTTTGGATCTCCGTCAGACAGGCTATGAAATACTGGATGGGAAGGCATCATTGTTAGCCAAACTGAAGTCAGGGGTTTACCCTTAAAAGGTGGTTCTGCAAGCTCTCACTGTTTCAGGAAATCCTGTTGAAATCATTGTGATCACTGTCAAAAGTCCTTATTTACAGAACTAGGCACTTTGCTACAGCACAGGAAATTCTTTATAGTTTGTGTGTTTATTGAAACTGCTGTGATATATATAAATTGATCTAAAATCGCACCAGTCACTGTTATGAATAGAACATATCAAACTGTTGGTTATGAATTACATTTATTATAAATTTTGCTTTTGTACTCAATAACAAACTACAAAAATCCCGGGAGTTAAACAATTTATTGCCCTTTCCTCACCCATTCTATAGCTCATTTTAAGGTTAGTTATTAAACTTTAAGCAAACATTTGACTTATTTTTGGAATATGAGAGCAGGCTGTAAGGAGTTATAGCTGTGAGCAAAAGGTTCTCTGAACTGGCTTTTAACTGTTTTTCAAGCTTTTCAAGACATACACCAGTCGGCACATTGTCAAATGTCCTCTTCTAACTCAGTGGGAAGTGAGAATGAGACTTTGACAGTTTCAAAACAGACCATCATTGCATAAGGGAAGGAAGGTAAGGTGTTGTGCAGGGGCACTATTCCAGGGTCAAGTCCTACACCTGTGCTGTTTTACAAAAGGCTTTTCCAAACAGGCAGAGATAGCAGCTGACAATGAAAGGAATTTTGGTCAAATATTTCCCACTAAATATTATAAAACAAATGGGCTAAAACTATTTCTGGGGAATTCATTCCCAAAGATTATAGCTTTGGAGAGCTTTAATCACCTAGAAATAAAAGTAAAAATACACGTACCAGCTCTAACATAACTCACTGCATTAGAATAATTTTTAAAACTAAAGGAACAGTGTGAAGTGTCTTACATGATAAAAAATTAATACTAATACTTGAAGAATTAATAAAACAGATACAAATTCTTCAGCTATTTGAAATCAATAAATACATTAATCACTAAAGCTGCAAAACCCATCAGTCTTGTAGGAAAGTGTAGTCTTATATAATATATTCAAATACAACATTGCCCACAACTGAATAGCCAGTTAAATTCAGACCTTTGGAACACTGTAATATAGTAAGATTTACTTGGAGAAAAGGCACAGTTAATTTCTTATCACTGGCAGCTTTCTGTTGTAAGAAAATCTATTTTTCTGCCTAAGAACTGTAGTTGATATGCCAAAGACTTTATATTTTCTAGCATACTTCTTTGGGCATTGACATTAATGCTCTGACACATTGTAAAAATTCAGGAACTGATCATAAAGTTTAAATTAAATACTTTTCCTTTGGAAAGACAAGTTTCTCCAGAAGAAAAAGAATTTGTGGTAAAATGTCAATTTCCACTGAATTTACTTCAGGAAAAAAATCCAATTGGTTGGAAAGTAAAAATTCACTAACAATTATGTTATGACATTTTTTGAAATCTACAGCAAAGAATAATATAAAAAGCAATTCAGAGTATTAAAAATTTATATTCTGCCTTTGCTATGAGAACATATTCAAGAAAGCCTTTTATTCAGAATCAAGTAAAGTTTCTTTAAGAGATTAATTTCAGACGCCCCTGAAGAGCTGTAAAATTCCAGGTTGTGTGGAATATGTTTCCACCTTCTGGCAAACCCTAATCTGAGTCTCAGGTTGATGCCTAACTCACCTCCTGTGCACACTCTTAAGCCTTCTATCCCAAATCTGTTTGCCTGCCAAGCAGCACAAAATCCACAAGCTGAAGGAAGGGCTGCTTCACACTGATGGGCACTGTAGCTGTGCTTGGGAAAGTCACCTCAAAGTAAGGCTCTTCCAAGTACCACCTCTCACTTCACTGCGGGCTTCCTTTCAATTTCTTCTCATTGGCAGTTACTATCACAGGACTGGACTAACACACTGCTCCCAGCACACAGGTTAAGTAATGACTGTTCAGGCAATAAAATACCTATAATCTCCTTAAAATTTGACATTATTTATTGCTAGCAGGTATCTTAAAAATGGCAAACTCATGACTACGGAGAACAAAATAAGACTTGAACTTTCCTGATCACTGAAGGAGAATGAGCAGCCTTGAACAGGGAGTTGCCAGTAATCATGAGAAAGGCAGTATGATACAGGAGGCAGTACCCCAAACTCTCTGATTGTTATTGTCTCTTCCCTATCCTTTGGTAACAAAGGAAGATACCTCCTGCTTATTCACTGATAGATGGCTCCACTTGCCCTGACTTTTGAATGCAGCCATCTACTAGCATCCAGCAGAGCAGATGTGGCAAACGTGTAGTCACATTGGTGTGTATCACTAATGACATCATCTGAAGATTGTCACATTTGTGGATAACCATAATGAGCTCAGTGCAAAGGATCCAAGATCACAGTTAAATTTTGAATGAAAAGCATGAGACTCAGAGTGCCACCAAGACACTAAATGTAGCTGTCTAAATGTGGTTGTCTGCATTTGAGCAAGATGTCTAAGCTCTCAATACCGTCGGTTGAAATCTAACATGTGATTTACCTGCCTACACTCCAGCCACTTGGGATGCTGCCTGTGGTGCCCACCTGGCTCTGTTGCCAGTCAAGGAGGTGTGGGTCTCCGAAAGGTCTTTTTATATATAGTAAGAAGCCTTATGTAAACACCTCTGTGTAGGTACTCAAATCTACATGTCTCAGTTCAGAGTGTGAATGTCCTTGCCAGCAGTCTTGGTGACAGTGACATAGATAATAGATGCAGGGTAAAAAATTTCCCTTCAGCTGGAATTCATGCATAGTCACTACACCTACTTAACCAAACATACATATTCTTACAGTCAGGTAGTATTCTCAAATTCATTATTTTCTTTGACACTTTTTTCCAGTTAACCCTCTATAATGGAAGCTGTTAAGAGTCCAGCCCTCTGAAGTGATAACAAATATTAACTGCAAATGTGTACCACGAAGGTCTTCAATTGTGTCTTCCCAGGACATTTGGTTTCTAGTCCTGATGAGGCCTTTGAATATTATTCTGAGGAGTGTTGCTCTGTTTACATACTTGAGTTTCAGTTCTACTATTTAATATAATGAGACACATTTCAAGGAAGTGTCAAGCAAAAAAAAATTAAAAAGGAAAAAATAGGTTTTATGTCCTCAACTTGAGGCTTTAGAGCACACCCTAGTCTTTTTATTTTGTAAAACTTTATGATTGAAACTTTGAATATCTCATTCACTGGTTAAAAGAATGGTCACATTTGCAGGCACTCTCTAAGCTCTTGATTACCAGAACCATAGCTACCTTCGCTCACTAAGACAATGTGATTAACTTCATCTGAGCTGATGAGTTGGGTAGTTCACAGCCAGTCATATCACAGCTAGTCACAGAGTACTGAAATTTGTTGTTAGGGTAGGTCCAGACAAGCTGTGGCACAAAGCAGGATCATCAGAATATGCAAAGGATTCAGTTTATGTCTTTCCACTCCTCTCTTTGCTGACTTGAAAAAGTAAAGTAAGCTTCATATAGTGTAGCCCAATCAGAGGATAAAAGGTCTTTCTGTTGGGTGATGCTTAAACACCCTAAGGTGTGTAAGATGAAGTTATGCAAGGTGGCTGGACCAATTTTGAGACCATCTGGGGACAGTCTTATTACTTCCTTGGCAAAATTAGCAGCACACTGTGCTAACACTACTGAGAAACTGATGAAAAAAGCTGTCATTTAGACAAATTACTCTGTGTCCCTCCTTGTTC
This sequence comes from Athene noctua, assembly GCF_965140245.1. Lineage (NCBI taxonomy): Eukaryota > Metazoa > Chordata > Aves > Strigiformes > Strigidae > Athene > Athene noctua. The sequence continues at coordinate 249,015,641 of NC_134037.1, read as the reverse complement.
AGTCCTGTTTGTCACTGCTCCATCTGGCAATGGCCATCGGTATGGTACAGGTAGGTCTAGATGCAATAGTACATCTTCTGCTGATAAATGAAAATAAGGTTTCTGCACTTACATAGACCATACTCATAAATATGACTGTTGCATGTGTAATTTGATGTATTCTTCCCCATCTGAACAGATTCCTTCCAGTTTGTTAAACATCTTCCCTCTGGAGCACAGAAAGCAATTAGGAAACTTTGGTTTGCTGTAGTAGTAGTAGTGGTGTTATTTGTGTTTTGATGTTTGCATGAGAATTATATTAGGAAGCTTATATTTCCATCTTAATTTTGAGTTAAATAAAGTTTTATTGTCTTTCCACTGGTGTCCTAAAGGAAGAATTTGTCTCAATGTTTTTAACCTCAGGGTTAATTCACATACTTTGATTTCAGCTGAGAAATGTGAAATCCTTGATTACTCCAAGGCTTCTCAAAATTGACCAGTCTATGAAGACATTAGGCCTTCAGCCTTTACTTGCACTGAATAACACTTTGTGAGTTGACTAGTATTACTGAAACGTATGACCCAGATGTTTAGGCATTTGCTTCCTGTTGACTGCAGGGCTGCAATGCAGCTATAAACCTTTTATCCATCTGGGCTAAGTGAAGGGACATTCCACAGAGTTTCTGAGGGATGTAGGACCAGAGCCAACGGGAAACAAAAGCACACTAGTGTCATTAATAATGGCTTAAAGGCGTTGATTACTAATAACAGCTTTTATGTATACTACAAATTGTGAAATATCACCAAGAGGGAAACATGTTTGAAAACCATTAAAAACTATTTAGAAGAAATATAATACTTGCTTATGCTAGGAATCTTGTTTTGTCTTGTTACCTTTTACGTGATGGGGTTGTGGTAATTGTAATGGGACTGTAATAACTCCTAGAGGTCCCACTTTGCTACCTCTTATAAAAGTTCTTGAAAAGTGTGGTCCTTGAATAATAATCTTGTTAATGCAACACTCCAAAGGAGAACAGCTGCCAAGAATGGTGTCTTTATTCTTGACATTATAGAGAAGGGGAGAAAGTTCACTTCTTGGCTGGGACTGACTAGAGAAACAATATTATATCTTCATGCAAATCATAAGGAGTCATCACCAAATGGGAATGTTTCCAGTACTCTCCTGCACAGATCAGTATAGCCAGTATACACAGTGATTTAGAAACCAGTGAAACTATATAAACAATAACGGCAGGTCAGCTGGGCCACTGCAGTTTCACACAACTTGGTGAGCTGGGTCTGTCAGAACAGTGTGTTTTAATAGAGCCAAATGCAAGGTCATATATGTAGGAACAAATAATGTAGGCAAGAAATTGGATTCCTAAGAGGGATTCATCTCGCCTAACTTCAGATGCCTGAAATGCGTCTGTTAACATCTCAGCCGGTCATACTAAATCCCTTTTATCGCCAGTAGCTAGAAATAGCCACCTCCAGTGTGCAATTCACCAAGTCTAAACTAGTTGTCTAAGTTCTACCCATTACTCCTAAGAGTGTTTATTGGCTTTCACTGATTATAAAGGGAGGCCAGGTGCCTACAATTAGTCTGCCATGGGTAGATTCTTCCTACACATGCTGCAGGAAACCAGTATTCTCTTTGCTGTTGATCAGAGTAATTTACTATAAAAGAACACAGACAAGAGTGGGCTCACAGCATCTTTAATTACTGGCATTTTGTAGATGCTGTGAGATCCTAGTCCCTTTGGTAATTATTTATTATTATTATTAGCAGTATTAATATTTGTATAATTTGTTTTAAGCTTAGTGGGGAAGCTCGTAGAATAGGAACATTGTTTTGTCGCTTTGTAGGCTCACTAAGTTAGGCTTTTGAATCATATGCAGCTTAAGAGGAGGGCTTTGTCGACTTGGGAGCAAATCTGAATCTCCAAATGTGAGAAGCAACAGGCTAGAAGATGTGGTAAGGCAGAAGTTAATGGGATCTCAGCTGTTCTTATTCTGCAACAGAGAGTTAGGAGTTTGGGAAATAATTGCCATTGACCACTTATAAAGTCCTACCATGTGTCTTTTCCTCTCAGGCCTTGAAGAGGTATGTATCTCAGACACCTAAGTCTTGATATGAGGTTTGTGAGTCAGCAGTGGTAGTCACTCCTGCACTACAGAATATGTTAATGAATTCAGAAATGCCATGCTGGTTTATATAAGCTCTAACATAGAAAAAAATATCAGTAACATGCTGTTAAACCATGAAACAGAAATCATTTTGTCTGCCTAATAAAATCCTGACAAGTTCAAGAACGTGTTCCTTTTCAGTCCTGATATTGTGCCCAGGACTTTTAAGGTAGGTTTCTCTTAGTAGGTAACACAGCGGGAGCATCTCAGAAAATATTCCATGCAATAGCAAGTGTATTAAGGAAGTAAATGGCACAATCAAGTGGTTTCCCTATTGTTTTCTTGCTCACAGCTTTTCTGGCTCAGCTAATAATGCAAATGTTATTGATATCGTTTGTGAATTACCATTCTTGCACAGGCCATTTGCTCTAATTTTTCAAGATTTTGTAGCAGTTAATCTAACAGTTTATACTTCATCAGAATTCCCATTAAGATGTATGTGTGTGATATCTGAATAATGATTAAAGAATTGGGCATGCATATGAGAAAGCTGATGAGTTGCTACTTGTGGTAATAACACTTGCTGTTCTTTTATCCTCAGCCACACAGTATTAGATGTTGCTTTTACAAAACAGTCTTGTCTTTGTCAAACAGGAGATAATCTCGAACCTTTTTTTTTTTTTAACCATCTGTTCTTTGCTGAAGCCTTGTGAGGTGCCCTGATGTCCTTGTTCTGGCTCTCCTTACAATGCTCTGAATTCCTCTCACATCTTTAGGCTTCAGAGAGAAGCACATGGGGCTACATGGTGTACATTTGTCAGCCCTATTTCTTGGGTGTTCTTTCTGCTCTTGCCTCTGATGTTTCTGTTTGCTCTTCTGCAGTATAAGAAGAGGGAAACTTACAGGGTTATCAACTGCAAGAATATTTAGTCCGTAGACATACTTACTATATCTCAGATTTACAGGACTGTTTCTTCTGGGAATAATTCAGTCCTCCACACATTGGAGAATCTGTTTTTAGATCCTGGTAATCAGAACTAGATCAATTCAATCAGTGCCTAAACAATATTGCTGATATTTCTCTTGTATTATCACTTGGAAGGCCAAAAAGAAGTTCCCACTGCTATAAGACCTTGCTGTGTTAAGGTGGGTGACAGAAAATGTTTTTTCCCGTTGCTTAATTGAATGCCAGCGCTGTTAAGAGCTCATAGCAGCAGCTGCCAGCAGAAGCCATTTGTAGAACACAATTGCAAGTTTTATCAAGCCTGCAAAATCAGAAGCTATGATATGTAACGAGAATCTTGAAAAAGCGTATCAACAATGATACAAAATCCATACCAGCATTGTGGCGAGTAGGAGGCTTGTCCAATGGACAGCAATTGTAGGAAATGGTATAACACTGTCCAGATGAAAAATGCAAACTTTGTGACTTAGACCTTAAACTTCATAGCATCCAAATTTTGCACCCTGCAACAGCCTGAGTGTTATTAACATGGAAAATCCGACTCATGACTGTCTGAGGTCCCAAAGCAAGGTTTGGAATGAAACCTGTATTTATTTAAGGATATGTTTCTTGGCAGCATTAGAGGAACATTACCACAGATTCTTTGCTTTCAAGCTAATTTCTACAGTAACAATAGTTTTGTGTCAGAGTTCATACTGAACTTTTTTAAGGAAAAGCAAATTAAACTCCCTTTTAAAATTAATATCTCTTAAATATTCACAGACATATCTTCCTTGATAGGAAACTTTTAATAGTTTACAAAACTTGTAACAATTTAGTGCTAGATCACACATCTGTGAGCAGCACAGGTTGTACTTGCAGTATGAGAGACTGCTTTGGAAAGCAGCATCTTGAAAAAAGACTCAGCTGATTAAGGAGCAGTCAGTGTGATGAAATGGCTGAGGGAGTTAACATGCATAGGGAATATATAACTGGAGTACAGGTCTGATACTGTTACTCTGTAGGGATGCAATGAGACGTGGAGAACCCAGGGTCCGTTCTGTGTTCATGAACTCCAAGGAGATGAACTCGGTCAAGGAATCCATGAATGACCTGAGGTGTGATTCCAGTGAGCCTTTTTTTTTTTTTTTTTTTTAAGAATCATAATAAAGTCTCCCTATTTATCCTACCCAAGAGAAATTTTAAGGACAACTTGATAACAGACTTTAAGTGTTCCCATTGGGATGAATTCAGATCAGTTCAGAGTGAGACTATTCAATCCATTCTTAGAAGTGAGGAGAAGAGAATATTGGAAGTCAAAGGGGGGAAGTCTCTGGAAAATTCTGAGATCCGTATTATTGCAGACTGTATCAAAAAACCCTTTTTTGGCCTTACAATATGTGAATGTAGCCTCCTCCCCTTTCAGTTAACAGATTTGCTATTGCTCTTTCTAAAGAAAAATTATTTGAGTTCTGTTTTTTAAATCTAGTAGCACTAAGTTCAAATTGAGTCATTATTAAATTCAGACACTGGTACTTTCTGCCTTTTAGATACTGAGACTTTCATCCTGTTTTCATGAAAGACTTACCAACATAAAGGTATTTAGGAATAAAAGCTTTGTGTAACATATTCCATTCTGAATAAGCATGTTTGCACATAGGACAACTCATGGATAATTGCTCTTCATAGCTCTATCTGTAGACATGTCTGGAAAACTTTTAAATTCAGTTTAATATTGTGAAGTTGTCTGTAAATGTAGACATATTTCAGCTATATATTCTTATTCTGTGAAGGGTTCTTCTGTCACAGTAGAATAGCTATAATTGAAAAGTGTAGTGCAGTCCATCTCTTCCTAATCTTTCCTGGCATTTTCAATCTATGTCAGGTTCCACAGTGCCAGTGAAAATGTTTTTCACGGGAGGTTCCTGGAATGTGTGGAGGATAACTTCCTCACACAGCTGGTGAGTGAGCCGACCAGGGAAGGTGCCCTCCTGGACCTGCTTCTTGTGAACAAGGAAGAGCTTGTGGGGGAGGTAAAGGCTGGAGGCTGTCTAGGGTGCAGTGATCAGGAGATGATCGAATTTTCAATCCTTGGAGAAACAAAGAGAGGGGTTAGTAAAGCTGCCACCTTAGACTTCTGCAGGGATAACTTTGACCTGTTCAAAAGACAGATTAACAAAATCCCTTGGGAGGCTGCCTTGAAGGAAATGGGGGTCCAGGAAGGCTGGACATGCTTCAAGAGAGAAGTCTTAAAGGCACAGGAGAGGCTGTTCCCGTGTGCTGGAAAACAAGCAGGCGGGGAAGGAGACCAGCCTGGCTGAACAGGGACCTTTGGCTGGATCTCAAGAACAAAAGGAGAATCTATTGCCTTTGGAAGAGGGGGCAGGTCTCTCATGAAGACTATAAAGATGTAGTGAAGATATGCAGGGAGAACATTAGGAGAGCAAAAGCACAGCTAGAGCTCAACTTGGCTGCAGCTGTTAAGGATAATAAAAAATTTTTCTATAAACTCATTAACAGCAAAAGAAGGATTAGGGAAAATCTCCCTGTTTTATTGGATGCAGAGGGAAACATGGTAACTAAGGATGAGGAAAAGGCTGAGGTGCTCAACGCCTACTTTTCCTCAGTCTGTAGCAGTGGAACTGGCTGTTCCCCAGACACCCAGCCTCATGAGCGGGATGGTGGGGAAGGGAAGCAGATTGAGGTCAGCACAGTTGAAGACCTGCTACACCACTTGGATGCACACAAGTCTGTGGGACCAGATGGGTTACACCCAAGGGTGCTGAAAGAGTTGGCAAATGTGATCGCCAAGCCACTGTCCGTGATTTACCTGAAGCCATGGCTAACTGGGGAGGTCCCACTGGACTGGAGGGTGGCAAATGTGACACCCGTCTACAAGAAAGGCAGAAAGGATGATCCAGGAAACTATAGACCTGTCAGTCTGACCTTGGTGCCAGGGAAGGTCATGGAGCAGGTCATCTCGGGTGCCATTAGAAGTCATATAATGGACAACCAGGGGATCAGGCCTAGTCAGCACGGGTTTATGAATGGCAGATCCTGCCTGACAAACCTGATCTCCTTCTATGACAAGGCAACCTGCTTATTGGATGAGGGAAAGGCTGTGGATGTTGTTTGCCTTGACTTCAGTAAGGCCTTTGACACTGTTTCCCACAGCATTCTCCTGGAGAAACTGACTGCTTGTAGCTTGGATGGGCACACGCTTTGCTGGGTAAAAACTGGCTGGATGGTGTTCTGGTTCAGCTAGGATAGGGTTGTTTCCCCAGCATGGGGAGAGGGCGCTAGCCAGGTTATTTGATATCATGCTGACTTCAGGTCCATGCGCCAAGTGCAGGAACAGTTTCCTGTGGGCTTTTGTCGCGGGAAGCACGCGCGGCGGGCTGGCTATGTTCCTTGCAGTAATTTCTCTGTATCAATCTTTTGTCTTGTTTACTGTTATTACTGTTTATTACTGTTGTTATTGCCATTGTTGTTGTTCAGATTGTTATTTGTTACACTGTTGCATTAAATCTTTCCTTATTTTAACCCTGGGGTTTGTGCCTCACTTCCAACCCTGACTGGTCCGAGGGTGGGGGAGGGACAATGGCAACGTGGTCTATAGTCCCGGCAGGGCCTAAATGAGTAGTTGGGCCCAAAGGGTTGTGGTGAATGAAGTTAAATCCGGTTGGTGGCCGGTCATGAGTGGTGTCCCCCAGGGCTCGGTGTTGGGGCCACTCCTGTTTAACATCTTTATTGATGATCTAGACGAGGGGATCGAGTGCACCCTCAGTCAGTTTGCAGATGACACCCAGTTGGGTGGGAGTGTTGATCTGCTCGAGGGTAGGGAGGCTCTGCAGAGAGACCTGGACAGGCTGGAGCCATGGGCTGAGGCCAACTGGAGGAGTTTCAATAAGGCCAAATGCCGGGGGCTGCCCTTGGGCCACAACAACCCCCAGCAGCGCTACAGGCTTGGGGAGGAGTGGCTGGAGAGCTGCCAGTCAGAGAGGGACCTGGGGGTGTTGATTGACAGCCGGCTGAACAGGAGCCAGCAGTGTGCCCAGGTGGCCAAGAAGGCCAATGGCATCCTGGCTTGTGTCAGCAATAGCGTGGCCAGCAGGGACAGGGAAGGGATCTGACCCCTGTACTCGGCACTGCTGAGGCCGCACCTCGATTCCTGTGTTCAGTTTTGGGCCCCTCACTACAAAAAGGACATTGAATGACTCGAGCGTGTCCAGAGAAGGGCAACGGAGCTGGTGCAGGGTCTGGAGCACAGGTCGTACGGGGAGCGGCTGAGGGAACTGGGGGGGTTTAGTCTGGAGAAGAGGAGGCTGAGGGGAGACCTCATCGCCCTCTACAGCTCCCTGAAAGGAGGGTGCAGAGAGCTGGGGATGAGTCTCTTTAACCAAGTAACAAGTGGTAGGACAAGAGGTAATGGCCTCAGATTGCACCAGGGAAGGTTTAGACTGGATATTAGGAAGCATTTCTTTCCAGAAGGGGTTGTTAGGCATTGGAATGCGCTGCCCGGGTTGGTGGTGTAGTCCCCATCCCTGGAGGTGTACTAGGGTCTGGTCGATACAGCGCTGAGGGATCTGGTGTAGTTGGGAACTGTCAGACCTAGGTGAACGGTTGGACTGGATGGTCTTTTCCAACCTAGTTGATTCTGTGGTTCTGTGTTAGGGTCAATCTGAAACACTGCTGGGGAACTAGTCCTGCATGGGTCTGGTTCTGACCTGCCACTTGCAACAGTGCCTAATTTTACTTTTGTAAAGCTGGTGAGAAGTGGCTGAACATTTAGCTACAGCAGAGCTTTGGTTTGTAGAAATGAAAAGATAAGTTAGAAGGTGAGAAGTTAATATGATTTCTTAACTTATATCCATCTGACAGTAGAGTGCTGTTCACAAGCCGTTTGGCCCAAACCATCTTTGGATTGTCATAGAAATCAAAATGTTTAAAGGAAATGTTGTTTTTTTCTTACTTGCTACTTACATTTTAATTCTTTTGAACTAAATCTATTTGCAACCTTAAACAATAGAATTTGTTCTTAATAAAGTAAGGCATAAAAGAATGGGGAATTTAAGAAAAACTTCAACAATGATAATAGAAATTCTAAGTGTCATCAATACCTAAACAAGGTCAAGTGAAGGCTCTACTCTCTGCTATTTATTTTTCAGAGAATCACTACTTCCCATTCTATAATCTCTTATCAAGTACTATGCCATCTGTCTACCTTAGCATCTTATTGGGATCTATATAATCACTTAAAGATGAACAGGGAAGGTGGTTTGGGTCCAATGGCATTATACAAACTAATTAGTAGGAGCTTGTGATGTTCACAAAACCAGGATTTCTCTATAAGGTTTTAATATGAAAAGCTAATACAACCCCTTCCATCCCAGAGCTAAATGGCAGAATGCCTTCCTCATTAATCAGCCTTCTCTTCAGCTTAATAATATTTAGCCATCACATAATGCTTTGTATCCCTCAAGCACTGTACTAAAATTAAGGATCCTGTTTAGTAGTTAGGCATGTAACTACCTGCTAAGGGAGTGCTGATGACACCAATCGTAAGTAGAAGTGTTCTCAAGTTTTTTAAAAAAAAGGAGGAAAAAGCAAGGAAAAAAAATAGATGCTTAAAATAGACCCCACAATTTTAGAGGACTTTTAATTTTTCCTCTTCTACAGTGATTAGATATCATGTTGATAAATTCCTTGGTACCTCTGAAGAAAAATAGACCATCTGTATGTGGTAATTTTGTCTGAGCTTCTAGGAATATCATATCTGAAAAAGCAAGCAGGCAATAGTTTTTATGTAGCCATTTCTCTTATTCTTGTCTGGGTCATTCAGTAATTTTTGCTATGTCTATATTATTTAGTAATGTGGAAAAATATAGAAGTGACAGTTGATGTTTAGGGCCTGACATCCACAATATGCACATTTCAGAGTTTTTATATTAGAACTAAACTGGTCTCATGACCTGAGTGCCCTTTACAGCTGGAGTGCATTAAGTACACTCCCAGAAGCACATCTTCCAGTTTAGTTTCATCCAGAAAGAATCCAGGTCATGCACTCTGAGACCACTCCATGGTGCAAATCAAAGCACAGCAAATAAAGATAATAGGAAATTTGCTTCAAAATCTCACTCTTCCTCTAAACTGAAACAGTAATGTAGGCATTCCTCTGGGACTCGGGTGGACTGTACTCTCTAACTCAACAGAAGATCCTGTACTGACATACACTGAGAAGCCCATGTATCACTTCGAAGAACTGGCTGGCTTGCTTTCAGGCGAAAGGAATATTCATCTTTCATTAGTTTGTAAATAAAGCTAGAAACAGAGGTGAGAGAGCTAGAATAAAAGACATTGATTTAATAAAGTGTTTAAGCATGCACGGTTCCCAGAACTCACATTATTTACTTCTTTGCTGAATCTAAGCCCCTGAAAGTTCATGTTTTAAAAGACTGGGGTATCTACAATACTGTTCTCCTGTGGTAGTTCTCAAATATCAATTCCTGCTGTGAGTTTCGCCATATGTTGCCATATGGATGCCAACATAGAACCTGCCAGGCCACTGTGCTGTCTGCACAGCTTTCCCCGGAGTAAGGCACCCACTGCAGTAGATGTCTGTGTAACAGTCTGCCCCCAGCACGAGGTCTCCAGTCCTAATTTAAGTGAGAGTGAGATCAGATTTTGAACCAAAGCATGATTAACACCTATTTCAGAGTGCTAACAATAGCAGTTCTAACTCTGGGTGAAAGCCAGATTTGAATGGTTTGTTTAAGGCCCATTTCCAGCAGGAGTCCCCAGGGGTCTTTAGACTCTGTAGACATCCATCTAGACAAGAGTTGTCAGTCAGTGACCAGTACATCACAAGAATTGTTCAAACATAGCAGAAATGTACATACAAGGGAAAGCCTGAAAAAACAGTACATAATTATTGACAGTAAATATAGGCAGCCACCAAAAAGAGAGAAAAGTAATTTAATGTTATGATATGATAAAGTTGCCTTGAGTTATAGGAGCCTGGAAATCTCACAGGCTGTTCCTGAGGAAGAAGCTTCTTTCTCATTTTTTTGTTTAAAAGCTGGTAAATATCCTGAGGCAGGGGGCTTCCATCCTTTCAAAATTTACAGATTTGTCCACAGTTTATAAGCCTGTAACTTTGCATCGTCTCATCCATACAAATGTTCAATCCCTTTTTGAGTCATGCTGAGCTCCTGGCTGTGTTGCTGTCTCATGAGAAGATGTTCTATAGGCCAAGCAGGAAAACCACATTTCCTTTTACTGGTTCTACATCTGTTGCTTTTCTGTTTCCCCAGATGTCCCCCTGTTATGACAAACTACTAGAGAAAGTACACAGGAGTGCTCAATTTATCACCTGACTGCTCCTCATTAGTTTGCATGTCTCTATTTTGCACCTTCTTATTTATCTTATCTTTATTTTACAGTGAAATAAACAGTCACATTTATTTTTATTTTTTTTCTCAGTTCTTGAGAGTCATTTCCTCTGGAACTACCTTTTCTCTGTTGTGTGATTTTGCTGCAGGACAACCAGAACTCAACACATGACTTCAAGTAAGGCATTTACTTCCACACAGTCTATCATCCTTACAGGCCACCATGATATAACCCCACAGAAACTCCTAATCCCAGTGTACTTCTCCTGGCTCAAGCAATCTTCATCTTCCTCTCACGGAGCTCTACCAGTGTAATCACTGACCTTAGTATCTTCTTTCCTTCACACAGCCCCAGCCCTATAATTGTCACAGCCTCTTTACCTGCTGTCTTGTTTCTGCTATGGCTTTAATTAACCTCCTTGGTGCTCTCTGACCATTTTATCAGAAAGGATAAACTGCCAGATATTTTAGCCCTGTTTTCCCACTACCTCACGTATACCCTGTTATCTTCATCAGCTGCTAGCTGTAGAATCACTCCACCGATTTTAGTCCCAATTTGCAGATTCAGTATTTACTCTTTCTCCCTCTTTGCCCAATTTCCTCCCTGTAACTCCTAATAGTAGTTTATTTCCTATCCAAGTCCAAGTCATTGTTTCTCTTCACACTTGAATGTCCTTCTGCTTATTTCATTTTTCCCCATCCTGGTTTTACTGTTCTGTATTCAAAACACCTGCTTCTTCTGCTATATAACCGAGGTGCCTGAAAGATAGGCACAGAGAGGACAGAATACTTCCCAAGCCCAATGCCCATCCCTTACTGGTACTGCAAATACTCAGTTGCTCTGGGATTATGGCACTGACATCCTTTCTGCCTTATAGCTGGTGAGAAGAATGAACATTGCTGTGTGGGAAGAGGATATAGGGTTCAGACAGCATCAGGAGCTGAAATAGATTCAAGAATATGTCTTTTAGTGTGTGTGAAAAATAATTTTTAAAAGTTCTTTTTGGTTAAATTTTCATCAGGATGTAAGCTCTTGCCCCACAGAATACCTTTATTGTTGCTCAAAGAAAATGTCACTATGATTTTTTAACATGGATCAAATCATATATTATTTCCTCCTGTTTCAGCCTTGATGCAGGCTGAACTGTTTCTGAAAGAGAGAACAGGTCAAGATCCATTATTAATAATAAAAAGAGGGACTTACAGCAAAAGATGTCAGCCAACCTGGATAGAGGAAAAAGTACAGCCACGGTATGAAAACTGTCATTCAGAAGTTGAAATGCAACAAAATTTACAAACCCAAGTAAAATGCTTTTATACTCTTAGAGAAACATTTATTGAATGCAATTACTCAAATTCAATGAAATTATTCAGTTACTCTCCATGAAACACTTTAACATCACTTGAATTAAACGGAGAGATTTAAAGACTGCCTTTTCATACTTGTTTGTTAAAATCAATATGTTCCTGAGGCAAGTTTAGCTTCTGAGGAAGATGACTTTTACAGTGGAAAAGAATTCCATTAAAACCAGAAAAAAATTACAGTCACCTCATCTATTGTTCATTTTTTCTTATGATAAAAGCTAACAATGACACAAACTCCTTATTCCAAACTTTGCAGTACTGTCCAGGCTGGTAATAAGCCTTTGTGCAAGGATAGGCTGTTTAAAAAGCTTCAGTTTTTACATAATGAACAATGTAGATAATTCCTCTGTGGTTAGATCATTAATATATTTGAGGAAACAGCAAACTTGAGTGTACAGAATGGGTTATGAGAACCAAGAGACTGTCTTCAGTGCAGCCCTGTTCCTCAGAGACAGTGTACTTCTGTTGTAACATAAAAGGTTGATGGTTTTCAGGTGAAAGCATGAATAATAAAACTCTGTGTAGTAAGAAACAGCTTGTATTCTTAGGATTTCCTGGCACTTTCTATATACAATGCTTTGGTAATGCTTTATATTCAGGGCTCACATTGCTCTGCATAGTTCAGTAAATATCCACTGGGTGTTTTTGAGGAGGAGACTGGAAAAGGAGTTGCTCAGGTTGAATGTTGATATGAATTTCACCTAATTTTAGATATCTGTACTCTAGAGGTTTGTATGTGAGATAATCCTCCTAGGACACATTTATAGTGAGCGCTTGGACTGTTTTAGTAGCCTGTCTTAGAAGTGCCTATTTCTCTCTATAGTACTTAATATATTCAGTGACTGCAAGTTCAGATAAAGGCATTCATGTGTAGTCAGATGAATGCTCCCTTGGTGCTCTTCCCCTTTAGAGACTCTAGTGTCCTATAATTTCATACGTAGACTTGAAATTTGGATTGGAGGGGTCTGGCCTCCAAACCAGATGTGCCATTTGTAATTTTTGAAAACCTGCCCAGTTACAAGCCTTTTGGGAAAAAATGCAATTTACAGATGCTGACACTTGCCTTAACTTAATAATTAAGTCTTTTGAGAGGTCGTGTCTCCTGTACAGTCCTGTACTGAGTGTTATTCAGGCAGGACTTCTTTTTTTTTCCTCCAGTTTTTGTTTTTATAGACCCAGTCCTGCCTAATTCCCTGTGCTGAGTCTCTTAAATCTCTCCAAACTGATCCCTGGCAAACAAGCAAGAAGTTATTTCACTGAAATTAGAAGAGAATGAGTTCTGGTTGGGAATTGCGTACCAGCACAAGCAGCCTGTAGGTTGACAGAGGGATGAAGAAAGGAAGATCTGGACTGGCAAAGTGAAGCCATCGAGCGAAAGGTGGTAGGCTGGGAAAAGAGGCTTTCCAAGGAGTCATCATATGGGGGAAGAATTAGAGTTGATGAAGCAGGAAGGGGAATCGGGATGAGAAGGGTGGGAATGGAAGTAGGATGAAAGAGGAATTTGATTCTGGTTCCTCCAGGGCAAGGATGAAGGGCAGAGATAGGCCTGAGATGAAACAGAGAGGGACATAGCTAAGGCTGATTCCTTCCTGGCAAGGAGAAAATTAATCCTCAGGAATAGCACTGAGCTCCTAAACCTCCTCTGTTGTCATCAACTACCTGTGAAACTCATTGGCAAAGTGTGTGCTTCATTGCCCTCCAGCAGTTTGCAGCCAGAGCAATGGTCTGTTGCTGCCCTCAGTTACTCCAGGTCCTGAAGTGGGGAAGGCTGCAGCAGCAGCACTGTAGTCCTGGCAGGACAGGTAGGACCTGCCTCCTAATTTAATTTGCTTGCCATTATAATGTTTTCTGAGGAGTAAAGGCTTTTCTTTTCCCTTTCCTTTTGATAAATAAAAATCAATTGTACAGAAGTAAGAAAATGACATCATTAACTTATACCAATAAACATATTGCCTTTAGACTTATGGTCACAGAGTATTTTCCCTATTTCATTGATTCTCTCATATGAATTTATACCATTATTATTGACTATCTGGATCATCACAGCCTAGTGCACTATTGCTTGAAAGCACAGAGTTCATATCTATTGTCCCTAGTAGTTCTTAACTGACAAAATATCACAAAAAATTGAGTAATGATGATAATATTTGTCACACAGGGATGTATGGAGCTGGATCTTTGTCCCTGCATCTTCCAAAGCTTCTTGGGAAGATTATTTCATTGTTCTTCATAGTTTTAAGAAGTCACCTTGTTGAAGATGGAGATCTGCAAATGTGGAAAGAACCACAAAAGGCAGTACAGCTGACAGGCTCTTATCTTGAACCAACATAACTTTGAACTGTGCTCTTTAAACTTCTAAAATGCTTAGTGCCTTAAGGCTAGGCTGCAGTCCTGACCACATCTCTGTACGCAGATGTTCTTCTTGGAGAATTTGGGTTTCTCTGGACCTCTGAAGGCAGAGTGGGCTGCACCTCTGCGCTCCTTCATGCTGACATGTAAAAGGTTTTAGGGAATTGCTACATGCACATTTGCCATGTGATCTTAGTGCCATAAGGTTTAGGCTTTGATTCTTTTTCCTGTAAACTCTTTGTTCATGTGGGAAAAAAACAAACAGACAACCCAAAATGCAAAAAGGACTGGAACAATGAACAAGCCCCTGAGGAGACCAGAGACCAGAAAAGGCAGCAGCCTGATGAAAAGCCTCAAGGACTCTGCTTTTCATTCTGCTCTCATCCTGGGTATCCTAAGGAGACTAGCTGTGAAGGATCCTGGGAAGACGCACCCTGTTTGTGAATGAATAGCAGCTCTTTCCATTTACAGCCGCTTCGGTTCATTTCCCTACATAAGCACAAAAATAACCACTTTGGATCTTCAGTGAAGGGAGGGGGAGGAAAAAAACCTCCCAGAATTAACTCAGGGAAAGAAAGCCAGGTGCCATCTTTGCATTATATCCAAATGAGATGCAGCTGTTTAAATGTAAATATTAAACAAGAGAGAAGAATGCCTTAATTAGCCCTCAGAAGGAGACAGGAAAGCTGTAAGAATGCACCTGACACTAAGCAGTATGAGATAAACTCATTCCAGCTGTCATTGAACTGACTGTTTGAAGGCAGAGCAATGCTATTTTGTGCAAACAATGTAAAATGCTTAGGGAACTGCAATTAGCATCAACATGCATAGTGTAAGTGAATGCAGCCTGCTGGTGTTTACTTGGCTTTGAACTGCTAGGGTTTGGAGTAAAAAAATAAAATTAGCTATGCATTGCACACTGGAGATTTTATTCCAGGCTTTTATGCATTACTGAGAAAAAGGCACAGGAGAGTGAAAAGAAGAGAAACCATCAGTCTGACTTTAAAAGAAGATATGATACTCAAAGGTCATTCTGAGTTTTCTCCTTCCTACTTGAGCAATAAAATGATCAGATTTGGTCTATGAGAGAAATTTTCATACAAGTTGTCCATCACATAAATAGACCTGAAATATCCCGTGCAGTGTGTTGACATAACACATCTTGCTAGGTGGAAAAAAGTATAGATCTGGTATTTAAAAAATAACATACACAAATAGCAGAATCAAAGTTATTTAATATAATCAAAATCTCTATTTTATGTATTTATATATAAAGTAATACATATAAATTAGCAGTATATAAGTTACTGATTATATGCCAGTGCATACAAGAAACTGAGATGTATAGAAATATTACTCTACCCAATATATTCTTGTTATAAGGACATAGTCTCCTCTCAGTAACCTTGAGTATAAGCCAAAATTTTGTATGTTTTCTATAGTCATGGGAGTTCACCTCAGTACTCAAGGTTTTCTTATCTAATCTCTCACCAGACTTACTTTATTAAAGCTGACATTTCATGCAATAGGACAAAGCTGTACATAAAAGTTCTTTGTTAATTTTTGCCTGATCTTTTGTAAATAAATATCACTTATGGAAAAGTAACGCCCCAAAGGGATTGAGTCTACAAGTTAAGAGATTTATCTAGTGATTAAAAAAAAAAAAAAAAATCTAAATCTAAAGACCTTTGAAAAGACAAAAAGCACAAGCATGTAGATGGCCTTTTTCCAGTATAGTTTAAATCACTCATACCACCTATTTTGATTTAGAACAGGTATATGCCTGATGTTTTGATCCATTAGGCGAGACTGAAGACAAATCTTTTTGAAGTTTTTTTGAAGGCTTATGGCTGCAAAAGAGGAACTAATAAACCTTTGGAGACATCAGCAGTGTCAGGATTAGCCCATTTTTGCTTGCTTAGGATAACAGGGGTACAATGCAGGGTAGGTCTATGCTAGCAGTCAGAGGTGACTCTGGGAGGACTCGATCTGGCAGGCACAGAGCAACACCAATCAGAAATAATGACAAAATTATACTGGCTCCTGACCTGTCATTCCAGCTATCTGGTTAATCCTACCTGCTCACGAGACATGCTGTTATAGCTTGCAGCAAGCGTTGTGGCATTTTTTTCTTTGAAATTTGACAAGCTCTCTCATATATACTGAGATAACAAGCCTGGAATACAAAAAGTCATAGTAGCTATTGTTCATTATCAGATACGTGCACATGATGGGAATGACAAGGCTGGGAACTTTTGCTGCAGCACCCACAATTCAGTACAACATCTACAGGAAACATCCATTTGTAAACACAGCAGCAGACACTGTGGCCCCAAATACAGTATGTAATGATTAATTGATACTCCAGTTGCTGCTTGGTTTGCAGGCTTCCCAGACAGGCAAGTACTGCAAAGCATCTCTTCTTCTGTGGAGCAGGGTGGCTCAATTCAGAAGAATGAAGTTACATTTATGAGACCTGATTATTCACATATTTGTATGTGAAATGGATCCTCAGTTAGCAAACTCTTGCTTTTGTATGCATTATGTACAAAAAACTTTATGTTACCTATACATAATATTAACAGATCCCCACATGAGGGAGCAATTGATAAGAGATAGGTAACATCAATGGGCATATACAACTGATAGAGGAAAATACACATAGAAAACTGGGGGATTTGAATGTAAATGATGTCTCTTTATTGGCATGGAAAAAACGAGGATGCTGAGAGCAGGCAACCTTTAACCCTGTTCCAAATTGTATTATGTTAGTAGCATGTAAAATACTTGCAAACACTAGAGAGAGAAAAAACACTGCCTAACATTGTAAACTTTCCATTAAGGACTGAATGTGGGAGGGAATTTGGGATCTGGTGTTTTGGGTCATATAGCTGGTTATTGGCAGAGGTAGGAATGTAAATGAGGTCTCCCGACTTCCTGCCAATATACCATATATACCAATATACTGTATATGCCAATATACCGTAGACAGCATGGACTTCAGCACAGACAGGTATTCCAGTGGAGAAAAACAGGTTTGAACTGGAGCAAAAAGCACCATTAACAAGAAACAACTGAAGGAAGAACCAGAAGGTACTTACATAAAATAGCCAATAAGCAAAACAGTCACTGTGAAATATAATCATATTGTCCATTTAAGCTGATAGATCTCAAAAAAAAAAAAAAAAAAAAAAAAAAAAAGCCTTTTCCTGATGATGCAGCAGAAAGCAAGAAACTTCCTCCTTCCCAAATCAAACCTAAGAAAGTTTGCTTTTGTTTAAGAATAGCAGCAATTAGGATGGATTGTCTGAAAAGTATCTTATTCTTTTCCTTATTACCACAGATGAATCATTGCAATGACTGCATTGTCTTTCTCTATATTGTCTCCATAAGCTAAGAGATCTATATTTACATATTTTTAGTCATTAAAAATGGCTGTAGTCCTTCATTAGTTCTTTGTAATGCCATCTTCCAAAGGAAAACATTCTCATTATTTTGTAGGAACAATCTGAATTTTGCCAATTGCTTAGGCTGGTTAGCCACAGGAGTACCCTCCAAACTTCTGTTCAGATGATCAGTTGTCATGTTCACCCTGAGTGTTCTTGGACTGGCTTTTTGACAAGGAGCTCCCAGACAGATGCTCATGGATTTTGCAGTTCACCTAGACAGAACATGATGCCAAATTATATTTTGTGGCTCTTCAGAAGCTGCAGGTCTTGTACCATTCATGTACTGTCATATACTGACACCCAGCAGCCAGGAAAGATGCCAGCTGTGCCACTGAGGACCTGACTGCTCTGGAAGAATGACGTATTGGTTGTAGCATGCACATCCAAGACTGTAAAAATGATGCACTGACTTGCACCTTGATGAGCCTACAAGAGTACAATCATACTGTTAAGAAGTGCCGAAACTCCCCTTATGTCTAGCCAGTCCTATCTGGATACTCATCTTCTGGAGACCCTCTTCAGGGAGACTGTGGTTGAGTCAATAACTATACATGACCTCTTCTTACAAGGAGGACAAGCTACACAGTCAGGACACTACTTACTATGAAAGGTGGGTTAGACAGAAGCATGGATGGCCTAGGCCAGCCAACAGACTGCTATTTGAGGAGATTAAAGTAGTTCCTCTTCCCTAAATCTGATGGGAGACTACTGCTACCCAAAAGACCTCTTCTAGCCCATGTTCAGCTATCAGACTTTGGTCCTAGCCAGTAGACAAGGTGCACAGGGTAGCATGTCTCTGTATACATATACCACCAAGAGTACAGTTAGCTCTAAGTCCTGCTGAGGCCTCCAGGAGCCATATATATGTTCTCAGAGTGTTCTGGCCAGAAAGGCTCCACCTGGGCAGACACACAGACACACACCTGCTGTTTTCCTGGCAGACCTATAGGCTCTCTCCAAAGAAAGTGCATTCTGATGTAGAAGACTGCTAAAAGATGGTAAAGAAAAGGAGGTTGATCATGCTTATGCAGCTGCACATCTTGTCCTGTGTGGACTGCACTGCCAGGGGCAGAATGACCTCCCAGACATGAGAATCCCCAGCCTGTTTAAGGAGAGTTGAAGAAGGTGCCAAGACAAAGTGACTGTGATGCCAAAGAAGAGCTGCTACCAGTGACAGCAGCCAGGAGTACGCAGGACAGACAGCAGGCCAAAGAACCCAAAGTGACACCTAGCACAGAGGTGACTGCAGCTTTTGTCCACAATGGGAATTTCAGGGAGAAGAGGGCCTGGAAGGAAGGATGGGAGATAAAAGCAGTGAGAGGGGCAGGCAAAGGCAGAGGGGGAGCACGCAATGGTAATGTCATGTCATTTAAGGGTGTAAGTATGGCTAATTTCTAAGTGACACTATTCGCTCTCTGTTGGACTTTGAATGAGTCTTGATCTAGAGAAAGGGTTTATTCCTATCAGACTAGGGACAGAGTGACATTACTACTGCACCTTAAGAATCCAAAACTGGTTTGAGCAACCTAGACCAGTTCAGTGTGGGTGCTGTCATGCCATGTTAGGTGGGATGCCAAAAGATGCCCTTTTCTGCATCAAAGAAAGTGATAGTTTACCAGAGAATCTGTGGCAGATACAGCTCCTGTGCAGCAGAATGGTAGCAGGCAAAATCTTGCAGAAGAGCTGACATCCCCAACATTTCATTCGGAGGGCATATGTGAAGCAGAAATGAAGAGCGTCAGCCAGGGCTGTGGGGCAGCTCTTGAGGGTGACCTAGAGAGGAGTGTGGATGTAGCTACTGGTAACAACAGGGTCTCTTACAGAATATTCAGTGAGGTCATTTCCAAAATAGACACAGTTTTCCACAAAAAGATGCAGTCACCATTAGATTTCAGCCTGACAGCTGGGTTTATAAATCAGTTTTCCTCAGCTGCTGTATAATATACTTAGTGGCGATTACTCCTGGCTCCATGGAGTAGTTCATCCTATCATTAAGTAACACTGGACAGATTAATTGCTATTATTTACTTCCTTCTTTGATGAACTTGAGTCCTGTGCTGACTGATGAACGATGCAGGGGATTATTACAAATGAAATATAAAATGAAAAACATTATATTCACAATTTCAAATCCTGTAAAGAAAACACACTGACCGGTATTTAATAACAGTGACCAGTATTTATGAACAAGATAAACACTGAAAGATTCCTACCCACCCTCTTCCCCCCAAAAACATGACAGTTGTCCTAAAGAGAGTTTCCAAACTTGCCTCCATTCTTTGCTCCAGTGAAGGAAGTCATTGTGCTTCCAGCATTTTTTTATGCCACAGTAGAAGACAAGGGGCCAAATTAGTCCTTTGCATTTCATAAGGAATGAAGGAACTCTTATCCCAGTTGGCAGTCACAGAGCAAACACCATTGGAGTCTCTTTCTAAGCAAGGTCTCCCAACAACACACATTTAACTTACTACAAAGAGAACAGTCAGAAATGCTGTGGGGATCACTGTTGCTGTTGCTTTTAGAAAGAATTTGTAGGTGTTACCTAGGGTGTAAGTTTAATTCCATGCTGTAAATGTAGTGGGCTTTTGGCTTTCCTAACTAATAGTTTCTTAAAGAGTAAAAATATTTCTGTCAAGTTTCTGCAGGAGAATGGGTTGGGGGTGTAATGAGGATGTTTGTATTGTGAGGAAGACTTTGCGTTCATGCTGAGTGAGTTGATACATCTACATGTAGCAGGTTTTGAAAGTCGTATTGATAAGCTTTTGTGCAAATGTAATGAAAATTACTTTTTATTTCATGTAACCAGAGGAGCTAGTTTGGGGATTTTATGGTATTATTTTCTTAACCCTCCACACAGAATTTGAGGTCTCTTTTGCTTTTTGTTGTTTCTGTTCTTGAAATGACTTGTTTGAAGAGTGTGGGCAAAATAACCTTCATTTGTCCTGTCATCGAATTCCTTGATCTTGGATAGACCTCATAATTCTCTCTGAGACACATTTAGTATTTCTCACAAATTATAGGTTGTATAATAATTGTGACTATTCCCTAAAGCTGTATTTTCAAATTAAAAACATGAAAAAATGGGGTGGGTGTGTGTGTGTGTGTGTGTGTGTGTTTGCCACCTTTCTATCCATTTTGTCATCCCCAACTAGACACACGACTGCTGGTTCCATTTCCAGTGCTCTCTCATGCAGGCAGCAGACTGTAAGAGAATAAATATATCATCCACTATTATACATCATTTGACATGCCTTTTCAAGCAGTCTGTTTGTCAAAGCAATTCATTTGTTTAGATTTTGGAGGGATAAATGTTTATCCCATAAGGCCTCAATCATACAACCTAGACAACCCCAATTGCCTATTTGGCTTGAAATTGTGCACACAGGCAATGGAAAATCTGGTCTTGAGGTGATGGGAAATTGTGATGAGAAAGAGAAAATGACAACATTTCTGGATGTAAGTGAAGTTTTCACTAGAATGTTGACTGCTGAAGATTTTTTGAATGACTGAGACTTGGCTTTGGTAAACCAGGTAGTTTAGTATGAGAACTGGCTACATTTCAGGAAATAAGTACATGAGCTAGAAAAAGACCTTTTTTTTTTTTTTTTTTGGCAAAACTGTCATATAAACTCTCCTTTCTGTACTGTATTTCGAGATTTTTAAATAGATGAGAAACAAACTCATCTTCTGTGACATTCCCCTTATGTGAGAATACAATTGTGATGTGCTGAAAAAGCTGCTAATGATGAGCCTACATCTTACATGCTTTTCATCTATTCTCAGAATGTTCTACAAGTGAACTCAGTACTATTATTCTCTTTATACAGACTAAGGGAAATTGAGGTAAAAAGCAGGGAATTATTGTACTCAGGATTATCCAATAAGACTTTAGACAAACGAGGTTTGGAAGTAGATCCTTCCTGAGTTCAAGAAAAATGGAAGTCAATTTAACTGTTAGTGAAAATTATTACTGTGGGGCATTTTAAAGGAATGCTCAGACATACCTCTGAAGATGCTATGCACAGCACAGTCTTCACTGAAGATTACATATCATTCATTATACGTGCAAACATACACACACACACACACGTGTGTGTATATTAGTATATTTTGATGTATTTTATTTGGATTGAAGTGTTGTTCATGTGTTAGAGAACTTATGTGTAGACATTTCAAAGGAAGGATTTAACACTATTCAATTTATATCTTAATGCACCAGAAAATCACCTAGTATAAATAAGCAGAAATCTACTGAAATAAAAATGTCAGCCCCCTTCTCAGGTCTGACTAGAAGAGTAGTCAAAGCCTAAAGCTTAAAAATGGCTTAACTGACATCAGTTTGTCTTTATGTAACATAACTTTTTCTTACTGTATTCGTGGACAGTGTGGAAATCATCAACCTGCCTGTCACCTGGACTCACAGCCAAGGCATGTCACAGACTGACTTACCTGCAGATCTTCAGTGTTCATGCTCAGTTATTTTCTCAAGTTTTTTTTCTGGATAAAGTATCATCTTCACAGCTGAAATTCATCTAGACTAACATGATTTTATTACTCAGTTCTTGCAATATCCCTTTCTTTTGCCCTGAATAAATGAGATTTGTCCTCCTGCTATCCGTGCAGAATGCTGTTGCAGTGATAGCCTGATATTTGGCTATATAGCCCTTCCAATGGCTTACAACTACGTCATTAAAATAGGTAATTTATCCTCACATTCATAATCTTTCACAGACTATGCTTTCCCTAATCTTACGAGTGCCAGGAGGCCAAATTCTCATTGTCAGTCAGTTTATGTTGCCAGCCTTCCTTATCCACTGGTTACATTTCCAAATCTTACCTATCTTTTCTTCCATTTTGCCTTTCATGTTTGTAAGCAGCTCCCTTTAAACAAAGATGCCTCATTATCTTTCTTCCAGTCCCTCCTCCAAGACCTGTAAAGATGCTTACAAAAACCAGATCTTTGACTAGATTGCAGCCATGTTATGACTACTCTCCACCATGCACACCCATGCTGTCCCACTGTTATTCTGTACTACCTTTTTCCTTTGTGCTTTCTTGTTGTCTTCTGTCCAGACGCATAAACACTTGCAGGCAGAGTCATCTTGCTCTGTTTTTGCACTGCACTGAGATCCTAGTTTATAAGCACAGATGAGGCACTGCACAGTTGTCTTGGCTTTGTCAATTTTAAGGAGAGCAGGATCTGAGCACTGGTGGTATATCAAGCTGCCATGTCACCCTTCCCACCTTCAAAATTTATTAATGGAAGGGAAAAAACCTTTTGGTGCATAAAGTTTAGTCTCCCCAGGGCAATCTGTTCTGTGTGAATGATGCTAAGAGCTCATCTATGAGTTACTTGCAGATGCTGAAGCAATGTCAAGAGAGTGCGAACTGTGCAGACAATTAGTGGATGTTTTGTGGGTGCAAAAAATGAAAGGCTGGACCTTTGCCAAAATCAGGTTAATATGCACAGTGTTAGAAAGAACAACTATAGATTGGGCCATAAGTAATTAGTCTCATTAAGGTTGCTTCCCAGAAACCTACTGATCTTATTTTTCTAACTGAACCCCATACTTTATTCTTGCTGGTATTAGTAGTACCATGACTGTGTCACCAGAATAAGAGACTCATAACAGGCTCACCTTTGTCTATACATTTTGCAAGCATTCTTCAGCAGATGTGACTTCTGTTCTCTGCTTTAGGCTACAGTACATATTTTCCAAACAAGCACAAGTATATGACTCCCATTAATTTATAGATAACTGTCAGAGCCGGGAACTCTTCCAACAGACCTTATTATAGATCTGTTTTATCAGTGGAGTTTAAATTAAAACAGCTGTAAAAGCACTAAGATTATTCTCTTTCTCTCTCACAAAGATACAAGCATGTTCTGAACCAAGATCAATAAAGACCCTGACTCAGAGGATGTGTTACGTTTTATGTTAATGTACATCATTGGAAAATGATAGTCCTGCTTCTGCCTGGTTTAGGATAGCCAAGGATTAGGTCTATGCATCCTTTCAAGGATGAAAAATGCTAAAAATATGCAACATTTGTTTGGCAGTTCATAGCACTCTTTCACAGCACTTTTTTGTCAGATTAAATTTCAAGAGTTAGTAACTGAGTAATGTAAAGTCTGTTGAAACAGTCTAGGTTGTTGTGCCTGTGCTGAAATTTCAACAGCTAACAAGGAAGTGTATTGTCATGCAAAATCTCTCTCATAACAATTTAATCCAAAAGGTCATTGGAATCAGGAATGCCAGTGCTTTGCTTCAAAGCATGGAAAAAAATTTTAAAAAAAGAAAAATGAAAGGGACAAAGAGATTTTTCTGTAAAATGTTTCTTGAACAAAATTTGTGAAGTCAATCCTCTTGCCATCAAAGGAAGATTAAAAGCTTCTGGAAGCTTCCTAAGCTCTCAGTCAAGTTCATGATACTATTTTGTGCCCTGAAGAAAATTTTAGCCATTTGTTTAAGCAATGAAGTTTCCATCTGTTCTGTCTTGGTTTAAAGAAGCAGTATATTTTCAAAACCTCAAGGCAATGTTTACTGAAAGCATAAAATGTCCCTGAAGTGACATCACAGAAGCAAAATATAGATGGCAGAATTTTAAAGCTCACGATCACAGGAAAATGCAGTTACATCCACACACATATGCATAATTATAACTGTATATATAAATAAAGAATAAACAGGGACAGAAGGAGCATTGGATTTACTTTAAAAATAAGTGACCGGTTTCAGCTGACTTATCTGGTTAGCAGAGAATCTCTCTAGGTAAGATAAATGAAATTTTACTTTGTGTGACAAGCAAAAGCTCAGTTAAACATCAACTTCCATGCACTTTATGAAATATTCAAATTATGGATTGTACTACATCTTTACTTAGCATATATGTAATGTGTACCCAGGCAATTTTGGAATAATACAGAAAGTCTCAAGATAAATTCTTAAGCAGGTTAATTGAGGCTAATTTTATTTATACTGTATGCCACCTACAGAAATGTTAGTAAAAAGAAACTAAGTTCAGCCTGTCAGTGGAAGTCTCCAGATAGCAGATATCAAAATACCTGGGTAGTTTCCTGAGTTTTCAGAATGATGTGAGTGAAGTCTGTCTATCAAGCTAATTTTGCTTTCATTATACTAAGAATTATATAAATTATAATACCTTGTGGCAACAGAAATATAAAAATATCCAGTACCTTCCAAAGTCCCAAGCATTTGGGAATCCATTAAGAGCTGTTCTTGAAGTATGATTTTAGAGATTAGTCTCATCCGACTGAGGGGTTGTGTATCATGCTGCCTCATTTACCAATGGAAAACAATGACCCTCTGTATTCTGAATGCAGAGATAGATTTTCTACTTGTTGACAGACATGTAATTTTACTGCTTTAGGGCAGAATTCAACCCCTCATATTATTATTGGGATACTTAAATAGTAAGCCCCTGATTCCTTTCTTGCAAAATAAGCTGAGGACTACCAAGATTTAACCATGACTATGATGACTGAGTGATAAATAATAGTCATGATGTAAAATATAACATCAATAAAAATCACTAAGACAGAAAATCAGATTAAGTGGAGCATTGCACATGAGCCAGAGGAAAAGCTGAAGAGACTGAATATGAAACTTAAACTTGCACCGCTTTTGAAGAACATGTTCAGCTACCATGATAATAATCACAGGGAAAAGATCTATTTCCGAAGCTCATAGTGGGAGTACCTATTTAATTATCTAGGGAGAATATTGGGGGGCAGCGGGGATGGTATGGAGGCTGGGTGTATATTTATAGTAGCTAACTCAGTCCTTAAAGTAGCCTGAAAACTGTGTATGAGGATCCATCACCATTACTGCATTTCCTTATCTTGCCAGCATGCAACTGCACCTTTCCCCATGCCTCAGCTCGATCTGCTCCCTTTACTCAGTCCTCAGCATCAGTTGTGGTCCTGGATGCTCCTCCTGCTTCCTGCTCCACGGTCCCCATCCTTCTTCGCTGGGTGCTGCTATGAAGGAGTTAAGCTGGTTTGCTAAATGCTTCTGTTTCCTTTCTCTCCTCTTTTTTTTTTTTTTTTTTTTTTTTTTTTTTTTCTTTAAGAGCAGGCCCGTGGGAGCAGAGGTTGGAGCTCTCTCCACCTTTTGCAATAGCCAATAGCCCTCTTGGCTCTTTTGCCCCTGGGCAGGCAGCAGCGGGGCAGCCAGCCAGGCGGATGGAAATCCTCCAGAGAGGGAACTGGAAATACACAGTGACCCACTTGCTGTTTCCAATCTGTGTTGCCCAGTTCTCTGATCTGCCACAATCAAGACCATTTTAAACACTACTAAGTACAGTTAAGCATATACTGTGTATGCACTAGAGGGTATATCCAGCACATATACAAATTTGGCATGAAGCTTTAAGCTTAATCACTATGCCATCATGCCTAAAAAGTTATGCTCATTCCCTAAACCTTACATCTGTATATTAGCAGTTTCATGCATCCTATTGATCTATGCACGCAGATACAAGCCTAAATCCCTAGGCTTATATATTTATATGCTTTGTGAGTGTGCCATCCTGTACCATTACCTGGTTTCTCAATACCTTCCAATAGATTTGTGCTGTACAGGAAAAGCAGTAGATAAAGGCTAAAGAAACAGTATTTGAATACAATGTTTTTCAACAAATTACTTTTTAAATCAAGACTTTGCAGTTTCCAATCTTTGAGTCCAAATAACATTGAAAGAGTTTGTAGAAAAATGGTAACAATAGATTTATATTCACATTTAAACTAACCAGCAACAGTTCTGTTTCTGAAGTTCCCTTGTATTACAGATTTTCTGCCATAAAGTTGTATGTTTCCCTATGCGGGGCTGTTTTGTGTGTGTGAGGCCTAGGTGTGATTTGTTAAGTGTCAGTAATGTTACAAAGAGTATTGATTTTGAAATGTTTCCCATGCAATGCTTGGCAACATTTTTTCAGATGAAAACCGTTTGGTTTTACTAGTGCAGAGGTCATAGTTCATGTTGTGTTACAGCATCATAAATGAAAGGATTGGAGAAGTTGCATTACATTTAACCCATATAACCAAGAATGACTTTCTACATCTAACTGTGTCTGCTCAGACAATTAAAAATACTTCAGATATTTGGGAACTGAGGAAGTTTGACATAATTTGCAACCTATCCACTGTACCAGTCATTGAATTTCGTAAGGCCTTTCTGATACTAACATCAGGGAAATATCAAAGATGAAGCCATTGCAATTTGGGATAACCCATCAATGACATACAAAGAATTAGTGATAAATATGATACTGAAGTTTTTTTCTGTAACAGGACAAATGAAGTTAAGAGTAATCACCTATGGTACTATTACTAATCCTAGAAATTTTGGAAAATACAACATATAAAGAATAAAGCTAGATAATGTGACAAACTGAAGGAAAGAATGCCTCAAACATTGATCAGAAGTCATGAAGCTAGGAAATACTCCTCCAAGGATGGAGACTCTGCTACCTCCCTGGGAAACCAGTTCTAGTTAGTGTCTGACCAGTCTCACAGCAAAAGAAAAATTTTATTATGTTTAAATGGAATATGCTGTGTTTCAGTTTGTGCCTATTTCTCTTGTCCTGTTGCTGGGCACCACTGAGAAGACTCTGGCTCCATCTGCTTTACCCCCATCATCAGGTATTTATAAACATCAGTAAGAACCTCCTGAGCCTTCTCTTATCCAGGCTGAACAGCCCCAGCTTCAGCCTCTCTTTGTATGACAGGTGCTCCATGCTCTTAACTATCTGAGTGGACTTTTGCTAGAGTCAATACTGAATGTTCATGTCTCCCTTGTAATGGGGAGCCCAGCACTGGACACAGTATTTCAAATGTGTCTCAACAGTGTTGAGCAGAGGGGAAGGATTGCCTCCCTGACCTGGCAATGCTGTGACTGACACAGCCCAGGAAGCTGTTAGCCTTCTCTTCTGTGAGGATGCATTGTTGGCTCACTACCAACATGGTGTCCACCAGGAACCCCTGGTCCTTTCCTACAGACATGCTTGCCAGCCAGTTGCCCCTAGCCTGTCCTCATGCCTGGGACTTGGTATTTCTGTTTTGTTCTACCTTCAATCACTTTCTTGTCCTCTAAACATATGGAAATGGCTTCTAGGATTATTTGCTCCATCACTTTCTCAGGGATTGAGGTGAGGCTAACTGACCTGCCATTCCCAAGTTCATCCTTCTTGGCCTTATTGAAGATGGGAGTGAAATTTGCTTTCTTCCAGTCCCCGAGAACCTCCCCTGGTCACCATGGAATTTCAAAAATAATCCAGAGTGGCCTCGCAATGACGTAGATCAGCAGGATGAGCACTCCTGAGTACATCCCTTTAGGTCCCATGGACTTGTGTATTTCAGTTTGTTTAAGTGTGCCCTAACCTGATCCTACTTCAATGACAGGAGTATTCCCTGCTCCAGACTTCCCCTCCAGCCTCAGGGGCCTGGAATTGTTGATGGCCAGTCTTACCAGTAAAGACAGAGGTGTAGTAGGCATTGAGTACCTTGGCCTTTTCTGTGTCCTTTGCCACCAGGCCCACATTTCCACTAAGCAACAATCCCACATTCTTCCTTTTCTTCCTTTTGCTGATGAGGTACTTGTAGAAAACTTTCTTATTGCTCTTCATTCCCTAACCAAATTAAACTGGCAGATAGGCTATTGATTTCCAGCATTACAAAGCCTTTTTATTGAATCAGAATCACAGAATCATCTAGGTTGGAAAAGACCTCAAAAATCATCTAGCCCAGCCATTAACCTAGCACTAACAGTTCTCAACTACTCCATATACCTCACCGCTATATCGACCCAACTCTTAAACACCTCCAGGGATGGGGACTCCACCACCAACCTGGGCAGCCCATTCCAACACCTAACAACCCCTTCTGGAAAGAAATGCTTCCTAATATCCAGTCTAAACCTTCCCTGGTGCAACTTGAGGCCATTCCCTCTTGTCCTACCCCTTTTTACTTGGTTAAAGAGGCTCATCCCCAGCTCTCTGCACCCTCCTTTCAGGGAGCTGTAGAGGGCGATGAGGTCTCCCCTCAGCCTCCTCTTCGGACTAAACACCCCCAGTTCCCGCAGCCGCTCCTCGTACGACCTGTGCTCCAGACCCTGCACCAGCTCCGTTGCCCTTCTCTGGACACGCTCGAGTCATTCAATGTCCTTTTTGGAGTGAGGGGCCCAAAACTGAACACAGGAATCGAGGGGCGGCCTCACCAGTGCCAGTACAGGAGTAAGATCCCTTCCCTGTCCCTGCTGGCCATGCTAGTGCTGACACAAGCCAGGATGCCATTGGCCTTCTTGGCCACCTGGGCACACTGCTGGCTCCTGTTCAGCCTGCTGTCAATCAACACCCCCAGGTCCCTCTCTGACTGGCACCTCTCCAGCCACTCCTCCCCAAGCCTGTAGCGCTGCTGGGGGTTGTTGTGGCCCAAGGGCAGCCCCCGGCATTTGGCCTTATTGAAACTCCTCCAGCTGGCCTCAGCCCATGGCTCCAGCCTGTCCAGGTCTCTCTGCAGAGCCTCCCTACCCTCGAGCAGATCAACACTCCCACCCAACTGGGTGTCATCTGCAAACTGACTGAGGGTGCACTCGATCCCCTCGTCTAGATCATCAATAAAGATGTTAAACAGGAGTGGCCCCAACACCGAGCCCTGGGGGACACCACTCGTGACCGGCCACCAACTGGATTTAACTCCATTCACCACAACTCTTTGGGCCCGGCCATCCAGCCAGTTTTTTACCCAGCAAAGCGTGTGCTCATCAAGCCATGAGCAGCCAGTTTCACCAGGAGAATGTTGTGGGAAACAGTGTCAAAGACCTTACTGAAGTCAAGGTAAACAGCATCCACAACCTTTTCCTCATCTAATAACCAAGCTTTATAAAATTTACTTCTTAAATTAGCAATTGTATTCCTCCTTTTGATAGAGACCAGGGGTTAGAAGTGATTCCGCTACAATGGACAGAGAGATTATGGGTGTCTTGGCCCTCTGGTGTAGTCTTGGTAAACAAATTGGCTGCAAAATTTTACTTGTGTGAGAGATGTTTTCAGTTTTAACAAACATATGAAGGGAATGGAGTCACAGATGACACTTCTTTTCTTCTTAAAGTAATACTGAAATTTTCAGCCTATTTTTTTGCTGTTTGTAGTCCAGTGACTTTATCAGGAATTCTGAATATTTAAAACTAATTGCATTTGTCTGTATTTCAAAGCAAGTAATTCTTAGTCAGGTAAGTTCTGTGTTCTTCAGTGCAAGTCTATCCTGCATGACAAATAAAATGGTGCAGAAATAACTCAGGTAGGTATATATATTTAGGTAGTTGAACAACTCTCTAAATGGGTGAGAAAATTCTCCACAGCTAAATAATGAACTGTGCAAGCTGCTATCTCTGAATGGTACTGTGATGACTGAACACTCTTCTGGAATTAGGTTTGGTATCTTTAATAAAGAGGTTATGGGAGAGCATATGTAGAGAGCTGAGTGCTTCATCAAAAGTATTACTTGATCTAGGCACTGAGTAAAGCTTATAGTTTTTCCTTGTCTACTATTTGAAGTATCCAGGCTTTTTCTTTCTAAACATTTCAACATCTCATGCAACTATATTTGCCCTCTTGACTATTGCACTATTCTCTTCTCATTTTGAACTTGCTTCACTTAGTTGCTGAAAAGATAATTTTCATTGTATGCTACCCCAAAAAAAAAAAAAAAAGTCCAAACCCCCAAGCGAGTCCCTCTTCACTTATGCTTCCCACCATTAAATAAAAGCTATTTATCATTAAAGCCTTCTGTAACCAGTTGCTGCTCCAGCTATTGTCTTTTGTAGCTGTTGTTGAATCATTGCTCTCATCCTTCCTGCATCTTTCATGCTGCTTCTCATTGATCTGTAACTCAATATACAGTTATCAATAGCTTATTTTCTTGGGAAGTCCTGGCGTCTTCAAGAATAATCTGTCCGAGGACCACTCCCATTCACTGCTTCAAGAAATTACTTATTCAGTGATTTGTGTATTTGTATGATACCAACCTAAAAGGGTTGTAAACTTTTTAAGGGCAGAATCAGTATCCAAATAATATAAACCTAAGAATGTATGGAAATCAACAAAATTAAATTTTCTAAGGGCAAAAAGAAAGCATTGTCCTTAAGATAGGAGACAATCAAATATATCAGCCTAATGCAAGGAATAACTGCTTCTGTAAATGTTCAAGGAATGTAGGAATACAAATCATCAGCACAGTGTGTCACTCTGTGTATTTTGCAAATGTCACCAGGGCTGTATTAGCAGAACTGTTTCATTTAACATGCCAGCTTGTTTGTCTCTCCAGTAGGTGATCACTTGTTCACTCAGCTGGTGTTCTCATCTCTTATACTGCATAAATGTCCCAGAAAACACCTCTGAACTGAGTACTGAAGCTTTTAGCCATTGCAACAACAAAAGTAATGGCATAGATGGATGAAGAGCATGTAACTCACTGTTTTTGTGTCCCAGGGTCCCATACAAAATGCATTCTGACACCTCACTTGTAGACCTCTTATTTCATGGATGAACTTTTTAAGGAGTCTTAACCACAATCTGCTGCTTACAATCACTGGCAGTGGTATTAAAAAGCATCCACCCCGTGAAACCCAGGAGTGATTCTCAGCTCCCACCTCTGGCTATGTGCTATGGCTTTGTCCCAAGAACAGACCAGGACAGGATGGCTATCCACGAGGTCTTCCCTGGCATCTTGGCTTCCTTGCAATGGCCCTGTAGGGTATGAAATGGGGAGAAGCCATGGTACACCCCACTGGGGCTGCAATACACACTGCACAAGATAGCAAGTTCAGTCTGATTCTTGTTCCTCAATATGTGTCCTGGATGGGCCTCAATAAAATGCAGTGCTGGGATGAAATACAAGCATGTAGGAACAGTTGTAAGCTGTGAGGCTTGAGGCCTAGTCTAATATCCTGTTCCTGAGAATAGCCAATACTAAATGCCTAGGGAAGAGTATAAAAAAAAAAGCTCCAAGAACAGTTACAACCCAGTAACAAATTTCAAAGCATACCACCTCGAAGCAGGAAAACCAGAAAAATTATGATTTTGCACTAATAAGAATATCTTCAGCAAACACAAGCAAAGAAAAAGGAACTCTACTTTAAAGATCTGTCCTGTTAGATTTTAGGGTACCTGTTTCTATCTGTAATCAGATAAAATACCATTCTGCAGTGGTTCCACACATTTATCTTCCATTTATCTTAGTAGATCCATTTATATTAATAAAAAGTGTACCCTCTAGCTGAGAACTGGCTTTTTTCCCTTTCACATCTTCACTCTGTATTTTTCAGTTCAGAACTCACCAGGGGGCTGCGTCAATAATTTTTAGCCTTCAGCAGGTTCTTCACATGAATCTATGGGTTTCTTTGCAGTTTTTCCAGAGTCTAGAACAGGCACTTTCCTTAAAGTTCTTAAAATATCTTAATATTTATAACCTATTTTTTACCTTTGGACCTTCCAGATTGCTCAGGAAGTTTACTTTTTACATAGGTGTAAAGGCATTCCAAATATGGAATATACCTTCCCTGATAGAGCCAGAAATTTACTGTGCAAACTTAAAAAGTAAATTCAGTGGACATTAGCAAAGAAGCATTACATTTAACGACAGGAAAAGGTTATTGCTTAAAATATTTAAAATATATAAAT
Source organism: Athene noctua (assembly GCF_965140245.1). Lineage (NCBI taxonomy): Eukaryota > Metazoa > Chordata > Aves > Strigiformes > Strigidae > Athene > Athene noctua. The sequence goes on along the minus strand of NC_134037.1, from coordinate 248,983,338 downwards.
GAGAAGATGAACAAAACATAAAGCACATTTTTTTCTCACCATCTCCATATCTGGAACTCTGTGGAGAACTCACTGCAGTTCTCTGGCTTAAACTCCAGAAAAGGTTCAAGTGCAACTCTATATCATTAAATATATAATCTAATCCTAAACCTTAACTTCCTTTGCTTCTTTAGAGATTTTATTTTCAGCCAACTCACCAGCCTGTTGGTTACACAGTCTGTGCATGTAGAAGACATTCTAACCCAATGAGCCAAAGAGAGTTTTACAACATGAATGTTTAATGCTCCTGGTAAAACTGCTCTGATGCTAATACTGTTGTGTTGTGTCCCTCTGTTGTTGATCTTCAGATATTTTTCAGATTATTTCATGAGTTTTATTTTTAGAGATTTTGAAGTTCTAGGCTTTGGCTGTCAGCCCGAGTCACTGACCAGGTAGTAGTCTACCCAGAAATACCAAATATTATTGCAAATGAATCTATTTCCTTCATCATCACTTAAAAGGTAAAAGATTAAGTACATTCCTGGTGTAACTTTGGTGAAGGATGCAGTAGCCCTGTAGTGCAGCAGTGGATACTTAGTGCTTTCCGGTAATGCAGAGCAGTCAGGAAAACTAGCAGAAATATGCCCAAACTCCTGTACAGTTTTTGTTTGAACACAACCAAGGAAGGACTTGGTATATTAGCATGTAGCTCATGGCTACCTCTCAAAGTACAGCAATACTTATTTTAACACATTGAGATACCACTGTAGAGGCAGGAGGGGGGAGTCTGCTCTTTAGCACAGTCATAAGAGGGAATCAGAGTTTGCATACCGTGACAGCCTGCCTTCCCATTTTAGCTGTCCCACCCAGACTGACCGAAGAAAGGAGCCTCTTTGCCCCCCATATTCCTTCGTGCTCTCTCAAGGGAAGTCCTGATGTCTGAACCTCTGCCGAGACCATATCTACTGTCAAAGAGCACAAAGAAGAGGCTTTTTTGGTGTCATGCCAACTAGAGAAAATGCTGCCTCAGTCTTTCTGAAAGAGGAAACGGATATTATTAGAGCTTACACATTGAAATAAATGGTCAATAAAAATTCATTGGAAGACTGTTTTTACTATCCACAGTGTAAAAGGCATTGTGTTTAAATTGTACATTAAAATAAAGCTTGCATAGAGTTCCCATTTGTTTTGGCAAATTTTGTGACAGATGGGAAAACATTTTTTCATCAGAGATTGCATTAATGCAATGTGTATTTTTTCAGTGACACTTTGCCTGTATGCTTACTTGATGGATGGAAGACATCTATTTACGGATGATGCATAACTACCCAACTATCTACATATCTAACTGTCTTTAACAAGTCAAAATACAATTCTATTTTTTCATATATATTTCCACTGTGGTACAAGCAGAACTTTCCACGGACTCAGTAAAAAGCCTATAATAAACACATAGTCCCTCATTTTACTTACAAATACTAATTCTCCCAAGCCCTTAGGGATCTCTTTCAAAGACTGAGGCTGGAACTCAGTCCTGATGCTATCGTAGTGGTCTGGGGAAAGATCTACTTCAGTCCAGGCAGAGAGAGATTTCCCCTGTAAATAACTCACAGGTAGTTCCCAGTCAGGCGTCCACCTCAGGCCAAACTCTTTCAGGCTGCGGTGGTGCAAAAAAATTAGTGGCATTAAGAGCAAGGAAATGACACTTCCAATGCCTCCATCAGTCACCTCTCATAGTTGCTATCCATACGGAGGTAATCACTTAAATCAGTGATCTTCATGTCATTTCGGACCTCAGAGTTCATGATCAGCCCCCCAGACTGCACCTAGAAAAAAAAAAGGGTTTTATCCACTGTGGACAGAGTACCAATTCCCACAGCAATGGTGAGAAACACCACAGAATTACCACATCACTCCCGCCTGGCCAGTGCATGCTCCTGAGAAGCTTTGAGGGTTGCTGTAGATAAAAATTACTGTACTGACTTAATGTACTATAGATTCATAGATTTCTTGCCTTGACCTGGTAATTGGTGCTTTGCATTTAAGGCAAAGAATATTCTTGGCAGGAAACAGAAAAATGTTCTCCTAATCAATTACACTGTGTGTTCATCAAAAACACCAGGGGACTCAGCTGGATCCTTGGGGAGGGAATTCAAGTACAAAATTTTAGGTGGCATTTTTAAATGGCGGGTACAACAACTCACAGATCCCATACTCTCTTATTTACATAAATAATTGGTGTTCAATTAATAACTTGCTGAGAACACCAGTCTTGCCTGCATACAGTCACAAATATGCAACCAATATTTTTAAACTGATGGAAAACAAGGAGACGCAATACTCCTAGCTGAAAGATTTGAGCTATTTCTGTCTGAGGTCTGAGTTATCACGGGTGTCAGCATGAACTGTGGTGAATCTGTGGATAGTGTAGCCCCTTCCATCCACCTTTCCTGGACCTCTCTTATCTGCCAGGGGACATGAAAGGAAAACTGATGAGGCAAGGCAGCATCCGACTGTGCAGAGAGTGTGGCACAAGGCAGCTGGGAAGCAAGATCAGGTATGGGTGCATGTCTGTGAAACAGGCGTAATTTACATTCAAAGATAGCACAACTGTCCACGCGCATCAGCTACTGTGTCCACCCTCATCAGCTGTCATGGCAGTTGACATGGGTCACTTCAGCTCATGACTCTGATTTTTGCAATTCAGCTCATGATTCTCTCTTCCTCTTGATCAACAGGAAGATGGATTTAACTCAAGGTGGATGTTCTTTTGAAACTTTAATGATATCTTCCCTCTTATTGTGTGAGCACAAGATTTTTCTAAGCTAGCTCTTAAAAAAAAGAAATAAAGCCAATACATATGGAAAAAAAGACATAGACAATCGCTGATGAGAGTACTGGAAACACGTACACCCACAGCACCTCCTCAGCTTTGTGGGAGTGTTCTCCAATGTCCGGGTTAACATGTTTTCTGCCATTTCACTGGCACATCTGAAGCCTCAAAGTTTCTTCTTCTCCACAAAGAGGGAGATTATAACATAACTCCCAAAAGGGGATTCTACCAATATGTCTTCTTTAGATTTCTACTTTCCTTCTTTACACCAAGCATTTACTATGTTGTCCAAGTTTCAAGACTGTTCTCATCTATGTTATCCCTTGAGTCAGCTCACAGAGCTGTTTTACACGTTTTCTTTGGTTTTATTTTCTTGGTGCTTGGTGAGAGTAAGTGTTCAGACAAAAGGGTTAGAAGACATGTTTCAAAATATATATTGCACTGTGCTCTGGCTTTGTTCTTTTTTGGTTTTAATGTTATGGGGAGGGGTTTACCTACTCCAAACTAGATTGGCTTCTGAAGTGTCTGCCCTTACCTAGTTAAAATGGTAATTTTTTGCACTTTTTCTGGATATTCTGCTCAGTTCTGTTAGAAGGTGAAGCAAATGAACTGAACCTTTGAGTGATGTTGTTACCCTGGAGGAAGTAGGCATCTACAAGCAGGCTAGTCTTTCAGCACAAAACAGGGTTTGAATGAATCAGTTTTTCACTCATGGGACCTAACAGAAGTAATTAAGACAGTTAAAATACTGAATTTACTCAACAATATGCAAAGTTGTTCAGAAGTTGACCAGTATAAGCAAAGGTTGCAACTGCAGGCATATGACAGACACAGCTGAAAATTCAAAGAACAGATGGAAAATGGAGCTGTATGATGTCATGACAAGAATTGAAGAAAGAGATATCCTTCCTCCTATGTCTGGAAAAAGAGGCTTAGGACTGTGAGAAGGGAGGCTGTTTCCTCAGTGTATCCAGAGAAACAGTCAGCTTGTACAGACAAACAAACAAAATTGTATCAAAAAATTTCCAGGTTTTATCATCAGTTTCAGATTCTGATGATAAAAACCCCAAACAAAACCAAAAAAACCCAAACAAAACAAACCAAAAAACCTGACTCTGAATATTAGCCAGATAGAAAACACAATGTATGTTTTAGAAGAGTAACATATAGAGAAGAGGAACACAAATAAGCATGGCAAATCATGCCCAGTGTGTTAGGACTTTCCTATGGCTTTTGTCCACCAGCAGTCCTTCCTTCAGCTGCCCTTCGCTGCTCTGTCAGCTTGACAGAGGCACTGCTTTGACCCATTGCAAAACACACATATGCTAGTTGCCTACCAGTACAGATATATTGATTAGCTGACTGCTGCCAGGAAGGTGTACTCAAATTTAATTGCACAGGAGCATGTTAGAGAGGGCACTAATTTGGGCATCTCTGTTATGCCCTCCTGCTGGTTTTGCTAAAATGTGTAAGAAACTATTTATTAATTGCTAAAAGGTACAGGCAAGGATAAGCCCTCTAACATTCCTGCCATAGTGGATTTTGGGAAGAGTGGTTTATGAGCTCTCCCTAATCTGCCTCTCCCACTGCCACTGACCAAGGCAGTATCCCAGTGGGTACATGTGCCACTGCTGTGAGCTGGGAGGGTATTTCTTATGTGCTTAAATGTGAAGCATCTGTACCTATCAAATGTGGTTGAAGTTGGCTGACAGCTTTAGAAGTTATGGGGCCTGTGGGAGAATTAATAGGAAGAGAGACTGTAAAAGCTTCATTTCCTTAGAAACCAGGCAAAAATATTCCAATCCATTATCTCTTTATGAATTATTTCTGTAAAGATTGCTTTTACATGCTTAAAATACCTAAGCTACCCTGGCAGAAAACTCACATTGTACAGAATTTTCATAAATGTTTTGAGATTATGCCTATTTGCTTGAGAAACACAAGAAAGCAAGAAAGAAGGTACAGATAAATACAGAAACTTTCTTTTACCTAAGTCTAAACAGTGCATTTCTCTGTTTAGTGTGCCAGCTCCTGAGATGAATGTAGAGCACAATTCACGGTTGCTCTGCTCTCACTCCAGATCACTGTGTCTTCACAAGAAAAGCAGTATTGAAAGGGGTCACCTCTGAGGCTGCATCCTCCAGCAGACCTTTCATACACGCCATCACTTGTGGCTAGAAGTTGTTGAGTCCTTGCAGTGCATCAAGTCTGTACTGTATACATCTTCCCATGCAGCAGTTCCAGAGCTTTTATTACTTTAATTATGAAAGGAATATCACTACTGCAAACACACCACAAGACGTAATTGGCTTTTAACAGGTCAGCATGTGCCATCTCCTTTGTGGTGTCTCTGTGGAGGTACACTGAGCTTTTAATTAAACCTCAGGATTCTTTTTTTTTTTTTTTTTCTGCTATGACATGAACAAGGTTTGTGGTTTGTAGCAAGAACTGGTATATTCATATGTTCTTCCAGAAGGTTGTGAACCTTAACTCAGGTCAATCAATCAGGGAATCTATCAAATACGTTGAGGTTAACCCTTATTAATTTTATACAATTAACTTCAATAGAATTCTTTATTTTTATTCTTATTACTTTAGAACTTTATTTGAAACAGTAGTAGAAATCTAACCAAACATTTACATGACATGAACTCTATTAACCTAGTTATAAGTATGTATCCTCTAGCTTCTCTTAAAAATTGCTAAACACGTTCAATATTATAATAATGCTTGGAGCTTGGGGATTCTGTATATTAAAAACTGACAGGTAGGTAATACCAAATTTAAAAGAGAAGATAGATGTACAAAGATTCAGTGGTGAAGGGAAGACACTGGGAAAAGTTGGGAAAACATCACCAAAAAGTGATTAGTCTCTGCTGAAAGTTTATAATTACTACCTTTGTATTTTTTCAGACCTGAATTATCGCTAATGCCTTAGAAAAGGCTTTTTCAAATATATGTTTCAGAAACATTCAGGTTTCATATAATATCCAGCCTGCAGAGCAGAGGGAGTATGGCCAGTAGCTCAACTTAATAATTAATGCTGGTTGCAGCCTTTATAAGCTGAGCAGCTCAGCTTCTTATGTGCTATCCTGTGATTTTTCACTATATGCAAATACCACTTCATTAACAGCAGAGATTTATCCTTGCTTGTAGGGCTAATGAAGTTTATGTTTTCCCTTTCAGGCACACTCATGTTAACAAAGTATGAAATTTTTTTGGACAGACCACCACAGTGATAGAAATAAAGACATTTCAGTGGGGAGGATAATCAGGGACAGTCCTATGTTCTTCAGTGTCTGCAGACTAACATTAGATCTGTTTTAGAAGATATGCTGTCTCTCAAATTTAAAGATCTAAGGGAAAATATTAATGGATGAGGTTTCTTAGCATGACTTTATTACCTTAGCAGACTGGTAATCCCTGATAATCTTTACATTTCTGAACTGCTGCAATATTCTTTTTGAATTTAAACAAATGACTACTTGTAAATACATATTTTCATCTAAAAAGATGTATGTGCACAGGAGGCAGTTTGACAGAGGTAATGGTCTTTCAAGTTAGTACTTGAAATTTTTCTCTTTTTTGTATTTGTGTTTAAATATACTGCCTGCCACTACATAATTAACATAAAATTTTGATATTTTAAATTCAAGTATCCCAAACTAATCTAGACATTGAACAGGTTTAACAATCACAAAAAAAATTTTGGCACTAGCAATTAAATATATAACATAAATACTATTGTTTATTATTTCTGTAAAAATTTTAAACAAGTCTTAAAGCTAGATGGAGGCTATTTCTATATTCATTTTAAATAGGCTTTTAAAATTATGTAAGAATCATAGGAGGAACACTAATATTTAATATTTAAAGAAAAGTGTTAATATTTAAATGCTGAAATATATTTCCTATTTTAAGGCAAAAAAAGAGCTAAAATAAACTAAAATAATAATGAGTAACAAATCAATGAATAACCCCTATTTTAAATATCCCATTGCTACTAAATATTTATCTAATGACTAAAAAAATAAAATTATATACAAATCAACTTGTGTTTAATTATGGAATTCTTATTAATATTGTTGGAATCCTATTATTTTGTAACTCTCAGCCTTGTATTGGACGTGGTTACAACTTCTCCTTAGACTGAAAACTTCCAAAAACATCTCACTGAGAAAGCAAATGATCTGGCAACAACAGTAACACACAGAAATGCTTTCTTAAATATCTCATTTTATTTTGATTGTTGAAAAAGTTATGGTTTAGATTTTTGGATCTAGCTAAGCAGTACAAAAGAAGCAAAATTAGCTTCCTGGCACACATATTTTGAACTGGTCCCTTTTTCAGGATTTGTTTCTGTTCCTAGTTGTTAGGAGAGTCAAAATGTTTTGGATCTGCAGAACTTGAGCTAGAAAAATGTAATGAGAAGAAGATTTATTATGAGAAAGACAGCATGCCATTCTTTCTTTCTATCCCTCATTGGTAGGCCTTTTCTAAAGCATAAACCCATCTTTATCATGTCTTGTAGATCATGAACAGACCAGCCAAAACACACAGGACAGAAAAATCTAACTAATACCTTTTTTTAAAAAAAAAAAGTTTTCATGCATGAGAATTAAGTCATCATATTCTGGAGGTTTTCTGTTGACTTTGAGTAAATTTGCCAAGCCCTGTCAGTGTCTGTGTATGAATACCCCAAGATCTTTAATGCAGTTTGCCCTTTTATGTTGTCAGTCCTTGAAATGCTTCAGTGTAATTATGTGTTTCAATGAACAGCACAATGCACACAGGTAGGGTATTCATAAATTCTCCTTTTCTCATCTCCCTCTTACTGTGGCACCAAAGCTTGAAATCATTCCTACTGAAATTAGGGGAAACTCCCCATGGCTGGAGAGTGTACAGGGAGTGGCTTTATAGGAGCAAAGTCTTGCTTCTGACATCATGGTGCTGCTCTGGAGGATGCCAGCAGGACATCCGAGGCTCTGGCAGATACAGGTGGTGGTGGCTGGAGCCGCTTCAGGGCTGACTCCCCATAGAGCCCCTCTCTCCTCCAAAGGCACCGACCCTCACGCCAGCCCCCAGCCTGACCACCGTGGTGGGAGTGCACGGATGGAGGAGGCGTGTGTGGGAGACAGCTCTCCTCTAATGGACCAAAGGTGCAAAGCTGCTGGAGGTGTAGGGCGTGAAGTCTCTTTCTCACCACCTTCAGGCCAATGGATAAGGATCCCACCAAAAAGAAACTTTCTTGATTGCATGTATGGATAGTGTCCCCTGGGTTATACTGTAAACGCATCTCCTTTAATGTGTAACAGGGAATAATTTCTCATTGTTTACTGACCAGAAGAATGCAGTGCACTCAAGTAAGAGTGATGCTGTGCTGATATTCTTTCCAAATGATTACCCAGAAAGAAGAGGATGGGAAATGAAACATATTTATCTTATAAGGAGAAAAGAAAGTCAGCAAAATGTAATAAAAGGATAAAAAGAAAATAACGATACATATATAGTTAAGAAGCATAATAAAGTTAAAATACAGTGAGAGAAAATAATCCTTTGATCTTTTAACAGATAGACTTTGTATTCAGTAAAATTTGAATATTTAAAATATAATATTTCCTAATTAGCTATTTCTTTAGCCATTAGTTAGAATATCTAAAATTTTCATGTTGGGCAATATAATCCAGTGAGATTCACCTGACTGATACTTCTTGTGTTACTGAGTGCCTTCTGCCCCTGCATGTTGCTGTGGTGGTCTGTGCCCACCTGGAAACCAAATCTAGCAGATGCTAGAGAAAACCCTCCATGGTGTTTTATAACAGGATATTTTGCCTCAGAGAAGAAAGAATGAAGAACATTTAAGGCAAAGGCTGGCAGTCCTGGAAATCCTGCCATTGGTAACAGCAGAACAGCCATGCATGTGCTGAGCAGGGAACATGACACATCCTTCCATTCTGCCTGAGGTGTCCTAAGAGAAATGGTTTGCAGAGAGGGAAAGGAGTCAGGGACTGTGAGGAAGAGTTTTAAAAGCATTTTTCTCCTTTTATTTCTTCCCCTAGACAAACAAACTGCTGCTCCATGGTGATTAGGAAAAATGGCAGCATATATTATTGAGTGGAGATTTTTCTGCCATCGTTTTCTTTAAATGTCATTTTTACATTCACTTATATATGGCGAGGAAACCTGTGTTCCTAACTGAAAAATGCTTGGGAAAGCAATACTCTATGGGATCCTTTACTGCAGATACAGCATCTGAGCTAGATGCTCAGGCTACTTCTTTGATCAAGAGTGGTAGACTTTTCCAGAAAGAAACTCTTCATCCCACCCCCAACCAGAAGACCTCACACTCTCCACTGAAGTTAAGGTGAGCTCAGCCTTCCAGCTTAGACCAGATGCCTAACTTCTAGGCACTTAAACTAAAGCAAGATAGTCCCACAGATAGTAGGTGGAATAAAAATATCTGTGGCAGAGATACTGAAGTTTTACAAGGAGATAGAAGCAAGCAGAGTGGGCTTGTGTAGGCAAGTATGTAGTTTATTCCAGATGGTGTTTTGCTTCAGTAAAAGCTGCAGATTCTCTTAAAGGCACTTCTGTGCCCCTCAACATAGCATTTCAACAATTTGCAACTGATGTATTCATAAAATTAATAAAAGACATTGTTAATAGAAGAATATATGGTGGATGTCATGAAGCAGTGGTCTTGTGAGGGCAGAGATGCAGGAGGAGATACTGGTGTAGCTGCATTAGTAGTGAGAGGACTTGGGAACACATGGCCAGCTGCAGTCAGGGACCACGGCTGGGAGCCCCTGAAGGAAGCAGTTAAATACACTCACCGGCCACAAATGCAGCTGCTTCTGGGACCAGTCAACATTGAAGAAAAACCTCTAGTGAACACACAGGACATTCTGGAGAAAATTCCTGGTGTTTTCAGCACAAACTTCTGGAGAAATTATTCTATCGACACCTACAATAATTCCTGTCTCAAAAGTGTGGGAATTTATAGAAAGTGCCTGGGGAGCTTTTTAGTTTGTTTTCCTGTTTAAACAAAATTCATTATACAGAACTATAAACAAGGAGTTTAAGAAGGCAAATAGCAGAACATTCATGCATGTGGATATACTGATACACACACACACTCCAAAAACATTTGGCCAGCTAACACATGATGTGCCTTTTAAGTATTTTGTTCCCAGAAAATCTAATATCTTGAAAACTTTGTGTTCAACGTCACTCCTGGGTTTCAAGTGTGGGCAAGAGACTGTGGGAAATACCAAAATAAGCCTTCTCCTCCTGTTATTTCTTTTAAACTGTCCTTCGTTTATTAGTACTTTTCAACTTGCATGTAAAGATAACATACGGAAGAGGACTCCAAGACAGACATGTCAATCTTTCTATATTTCCATCCAAATTAGAGAAGAAAATTGAAACAGGACTCTTCTTTCATGACTGAAAAACCTATAAAAGCATATTAAAAAATATTAGTTTCAGAATGAAGAATCCACATTTCAATGTGCATTCCCAGACCAAAAAATGTTGGTAGCAGAGTAAAATCTGAGATATTCTGTTAATGACATTAAGGAACCTGATCACAGTAATGCTGTAATTATACACAGAAATTGTGAATAAAGTTTAAACATGTTAAATGAAGATTAGATGTGCTTTAAACTGAAACACCAAATATAGTAAGAACTAAGGGTGCATGATCAAGGTTCCATAACACAGTGTGCTGGAAAATCGGCTAGTTTGGAGATCAGCTCAGATACAGCTTTTGACTGCATGGCCTTGACAGCCTTATCTATAATAATAAATTGCCAAGCTGCCATATAATATGAGTATTTCTGCTGAAATCAGAGGTGCTCATTGACCTGTGTGTTATGAGTCACTTCACAGCTTTTACTTCAGTTTTTCTGCTCAGTCTTTGTCTTTTCTTAAACTCCAGACTAACCTTGAATTAGGATTTGTCTTGGTCATTGGTACTGACATTAGTGTAATAAAATATATAAGTAACAAAACAATGCAGTTTATACTCCAAATTACATCATTTCAGACCAACATGATCCACATGTACTTTAGATTGTTTATTATTAAAATGTGAATAAAACTTTAGTTATGATGTTAGCACAGTTTCTTTTTTTAAATGAAACAACAGTAGAGTTTGTTTCTGTTATTTCTGGCAAATAAGGAACAAGTATGACTTGACTCCCTTACTCACAAAAGCACAATGTGAAGAATATGCTTTGTGATGTAATGTTCCTAATGAGTTACATGTGTCTTTGGCTGCCTCTACCGATGCGACTGAGGAAAACACTGGGTTATGTCCTTTCCCCGGCTCATCCCAAAGAAAACAAAACAGAACATTAAAGGTTCATGGTGCTGTAGTATGGTTTTATTTGTCCTAGGAAGTGTATATCATGTACTGCTGCGACGAGATATTACTCTGTTCTCTTAAAAGACAAAAAAAGCCGAGATGACTGCGCTGTATGACTAATAGAGTTCTGAGGAGATACTTCAAACTCAATTTATAAAAGCTTTTCAGCTCAAAAGGTGACATGAAAGTTGAAAAGGATAAAAGAAACAGTATTTTAAATGGAAATTTTAAAAGTGTCTTTGATACAAATAAGAGAATAACAGCCATTTCTGAAACAGAGTAACTCTATCCAAGTAAAGATATTTTAATGATTATGGGTAATATCAGGTAGTTTGCAGCTGCAGAGACAGTCAGGTGCATATTAAATTGATCAAAATAAACCTCTAACAGTCACTTCTGTGTGTGACAATCAGAAAATAAATAAAATTAAAGTAGAGATACAAATTCAAATAAGGTTAAAAGAAAAGAGATGGCAGAGGAGCATTAATAATGAAGTAAAATAATAAAAGCTAAATAAGCTGAGAAGAAGGGTTGCCTTGGCCCTCAGTTTACATGTTATCCTCCTCTGTGAGTAAGAAAAAAAAAAAGAAAAAATACAGTAATAATATTTTGCTAGACTTACCTCACAGGCATGTTCAGAGATTCATTAAGCAATATTCCTGTGGTAGTCAAAGGTTGAAAGCACTATGTAAGCATAAATTTTATACCACTAATCAAGTGGTTCAAATCAAACCTTTATGTCCAGGCAGAAAAAACCACACAGCACTGCAGAAAATGGGAAGATTATATTTAAGATGAGAAGAAAAAAAAACCCAACCAAACAAACAAAAACAGAGAAAAATCAAAGCAGACTACAAGGAGTAGGAAAAAACAAAGACCTTTAAGTAGAATGTAAAGAAAAAAAATATCCCATGCAGAAGATATAATGGAGGAAAAGAATGAGCGATACTGATGTCACAGTCTGCTTACGGCTGAGATTTACTTGCTGAACTGAGGTGACCCAGTCAGGATCCTAAGCTGGGATCCAGCCAGCCAAGCTGGCAGCCTTTTAAATTATCAGTTACCCACCGAAACCATCCTTCTGAAACATATGCCTGAGCTGTCTGACCGTGAGCAGGCAAGAGTGAGTGCCTCTTCTAGAGGAAGACCCAATCTGCCAGGGTCCATTTAAAATTTCAGTTGAAGTTTCATGCTTGAGGTGGGGGGCTGCTTTCCTTTGTTGTTTCCTAATTTAGCATGTCAATAAAGTGTCTGTAGCCTAAAGAATCCAAGTCTGCAACCTGAAATTAAATGACATGGTTACTCTCCTCTTAAATGAGTAAATTAACAAGTTATATGGCTGTTGTGTGCAAACAGAACCACAGTTTTCCTCAGTGTCGGTGCTCTGTTTCAGACACATGTATCAGACCTTGGATTTAGGGCTGGCGGGAAAGTGGGATTTTCCATCTGTGAGTGCCCATGTTGGCAGCTCAGCAGCAGAAGCACAACTGAGGGAGGCCCAGGTCCCTGCTTGACCTTGACTGGAAATAGCTGGCTCACAAAATAGACTTGAAACTGACTTTTCTGTATCTCCAGGAGTCCTTCACCTTGCATGCATGCTTTCTCCTCTTTTACGTGACAAAACTAGCTGAAAGATCCTACTTTCATTTTAATATAAGGTATAAGCAACTTTGACAATTTTAACCAGAGAGCTTAATTTGTTTCAAAAGATTCTCCTCTTCCTCAACATATTTGGTATTTTATCTTTTTTTCTAAATCCAGGAAAATGAGATCAGCTATGTGAGTGTGTGAGTGGTTTTGTTGCCACTGTATGAAGGCCAAGATGAGAAAAAATAGTATTAAAATGTTATTAAAGTTTTTTGGGGTTTAGTCATTGTGGTCCACACTGAAACATGCAGAATAGAAAATATAATAGCTAGAGAAGTACAGAATCTGCATTTCTATATTTGTTCAAAAGAGAGAGGGAGACAGTTCACTGTCGATTAATAATCTGAATTGATATACTGAAGTATGCATCACTGAAGGAGGGACGTCTTTAGGTAGAAGAAGAAAATTTGCATGAACTCAGGCTTGTCAGTGAGGGGCTGTGGAGAATAACTGTGTGAACTGGCATAGCATCCTCTGTGGCTTTCCAGACCAAAACACAGAGGTGATATGAGGATCACTCTTACACTCTTACACAAAATAGAGCACAAATTGAGCCTTCGTAGATTTCCTGATTTCCAAATACTTCTTTTCTTGAATTGATTTATCTTGGTATGGACTCATGTTGGCAGGACCTTGTTAAATCCCTGTGTACATTAGTTAAATCTCTGCAGACAACAGAACTGCTTCTGTTTGACTGTTTCTGTGGCATGTTCCCATAAAAAGAATGCATGAGATTGTTAATGTGACAGTCCTTCAAGGCAAAGTCTATTTCATCAGTCAAGAAGAAATCTTTGTGGAATACTACTCGAAGAGATGAATGTATTTGAATTTTACGAGACTTTCATTATGAAAGGATTTTGAATAATTTAATTTGAAAGCATGTTCTCAAGTGATTTTTTAAAATAGTTTTAACTTGCTTTTTGCTTTTTATTGTTCATTGTGCTCTATAAGAAGTTTGAAAATAATTTACCCCCACAGACTTCTTTACCTTTTCCCACACAACAAATTTTCTTTTCCTCCTGTTGATTCAATGCAGTCAAAGTGATTATGATGACTTTTATTAAATACAATATTTTAAACCTATGTGCATTGCACTTCATGTTGCCAAAATACTTTTTCTCTGAGAGCAACCAAAATAAAAGCATCATTTTAGTGCTAGCTGGTTGCTGTCACTCCTACAGGAGAATCACAAAAACAATGATGTCTCTACTGTTTACACGAATCAAGTACCCACTATTTGTATTGCTTTAGGCCAAAGCAGATGAGGAAGAGAGGGGTTCATCTCCCTTGCAGCCTTGTGGAGGGACCATGTTTAATGTGACAGCAATAGCAGGATTTCTGGCTGTAGTATACCACTAGCATATGTTCAGTGAGGAAAAAGTAATGTGATGTTATCGTGATATTCTTGTCACTTGAGCTCCAGTTTTAGCCAGGATCATTCAGAGGCTGATAGCCAGCAATAGTGAATGCTGAAAAACTGGAGATTATTCACCCCTATTTTGTCTTTGAGGAATTTGTGCAACACTGTCTGAGATTCCAGTTTGATACAGTAACATGTTCAGCAGTAATATTTGACTTTTTTTTAAATTTTCCTCCGCTTCCTCCCTCTCCCTCTCCCTCTCCCTCTCCCTCTCCCTCTCCCTCTCCCTCTCCCTCTCCCTCTCTCTCTCCCTCTCCCTCTCCCTCTTCTGGAATAAGAGACTGGACTATGATGGAACTTTCTTATGACTGAACTGATACTGAAACTGCTTTTACAGAGATTCTTAACTATAGACTCAATTCTACAGGTGGTCTGACCTATCTAAGAAATAGAGGTCTTTTAGGTGCAAAGATCTAACTGAGAGGTCAAGGTAATTTTCTTGATGATTATGGGATATAAGCAAGCTCTTTAAACCTGCACTATTGTTACTCAGGTCTCCATCTTCATTTTTCCAAATAAAATGTCCAGCTGTCTTGAACTGGGGGCAAGTGTCTAGTTTTCTTTCTTCTTTTCTTTCCTTTTCTTTTCTTTCCTTTTCTTTTCTTTTCTTTTCTTTTCTTTTCTTTTCTTTTCTTTTCTTTTCTTTTCTTTTCTTTTCTTTTCTTTTCTTTTCTTTTCTTTTCTTTTCTTTTCTTTTCTTTTCTTTTCTTTTCTTTTCTTTTCTTTTCTTTTCTTTTCTTTTCTTTTCTTTTCTTTTCTTTTCTTTTCTTTTCTTTTCTTTTCTTTTCTTTTCTTTTCTTTTCTTTTCTTTTCTTTTCTTTTCTTTTCTTTTCTTTTCTTTTCTTTTCTTTTCTTTTCTTTTCTTTTCTTTTCTTTTCTTTTCTTTTCTTTTCTTTTCTTTTCTTTTCTTTTCTTTTCTTTTCTTTTCTTTTCTTTTCTTTTCTTTTCTTTTCTTTTCTTTTCTTTTCTTTTCTTTTCTTTTCTTTTCTTTTCTTTTCTTTTCTTTTCTTTTCTTTTCTTTTCTTTTCTTTTCTTTTCTTTTCTTTTCTTTTCTTTTCTTTTCTTTTCTTTTCTTTTCTTTTCTTTTCTTTTCCTCATTCCATGATGATGTAAAAATCATTGTTTCCTGAGATGAACTGCATCTCTTCTGTTGAATTCCAGTCAAGGAACTCAACTCCATCAGAGAAGGCTGTAATAGGAGAGGGAACTTCTTTGCTGATTGACTAGTTGAAATGGACATCATACTCAATAACTTTCTCAGTCTGTGCAGAGAATATAGATTAAATTTTGGGTGCTACAGAACTCTGAAAAGTAGAGGTTTAAGAAATTAGTTGGATTTTAGAAGACTCATGTCATTCATCAGTAACTGGAAAACATTTTCCCATTTTCAAACAGATTTGTCTTGAAATGTCTTTCCCCACAGAACTCACATGTATAATCTTAACTTTTCTCAAGAAACCTATTATTACAGAGGCAGATGAGACAGCTCTTTAATTGTTTTAATGCATTCAGTAGATCTCACACTATTAGAGCCATTAGAGCAGTGTAAATAGTATAGGAATTTATCATTAATCCTAATGTACTTCAGATCTGGGGACCCAAGCATGACACTACCACTTTTGAACAACATTTGGTCAGAGGTGTATTTATAGTTTGAAATAATTTCCATGGCAGCTTACTTTGATTTAATAATTTTATACATTTATGCAGTGTGCTATAGTTGACATGAAGATATGTTAATCCATAGAGTCTGTTCCAAGTCTCTTAATTATCCAGTTTTATTGTTAATGTCTGAAATCTGCATAAATTCATCTTGCAGTATAAATCTGAATTCAGTAATGCCCTCAAAATTACTTCTGATCTATAAATATTTTCAGCTAGGAAAAACCTTGGCAACCTCTTTCCTTAAGTCAAGCTTTTAAAAATGTGCTTCATTAAAACAAAAGTTTTTAGAGATATATGTTCTATAGGGTTCCTTTTTGTAACATTCATAGCTCTCAGGACAATGCATTATACTCAGATCCATGGGTTTTGGTTTGAGAATGTTGTAACCTTGATCCCCCCATTATAGTCTCAGTGATAGACCTTTGTCCCAGAAGAGAAATAATGTTGTGCAAATTGCTCAGGGGTATGCAGAATGATGGCTACAGCTGATGAGGTATGACAACAAAACACCACAAAACAAGGCTTTTACCAGAGGACCTCATGCCTTGAAGAGAGAAAGAAAGAAAGAAGTCAGCATGTTATTCAGCTTTGCTAGGTTCCTATAAATGTTCCCTTAGATCCTTAGAAGGAACTTTGTTTCAAGGAACAAGAGACCAATTGTCTATTTGTCAGTACCCTCATCTATGCTATTTGTTTTTGTTCCTGAGCTTGTTTCCCTTTTCTTTCTTCATCCTTGAATGGAACTTTAAAAAAAAAAAAAAGATAAATAACTGAACACTAAGTGTTGCCCATTCTCCCAAACTATCTAACAGCTTTTTCATCCCCTCAGCTCTCTATTATTTTTCTCTCCTATATCTAAGTTGCACTCCAGCAACTCAGAAGAAATACTTTTGGGTCCCATAGGACATACTCCATTTGAAAAATGTTTCCCTTGTGTAAGTATTTGTTGGATTTTTGCCTTAGTCTCCAATCTCCATCATCAGAGAAGTAGGTACAAGGCAATGCAATAACAGTAACGCTGAATGTGATTTTGACAGAAAGCCTATGAAATCTTATCCATTAAAGTGAGAATTTGTAAAAATCAAAAAAGTGGGACTGTTACAGAAACCTGAACTGGTTCTGGCAATCCTGTTTCTTATAGCTTCTGCATTTCCTCCATGATTTCCTTTTATTTCTCTGTGATTCTTCTATTCTAGGGGGGTTTAAAAAATTTATTTTAGAGGGGTTTTATTCTGGTTTTATTCTAGATTTTTCCAGTTCCTTTACTTCCTTATGTCTATGTCTCTCCTGATGCTTGTGTACGGGGTTCCCACAGAGTTGCAACAGGCAAAAGTAAAAAAAAATCTAGTGTATTCTGCCACCACTGTTGTAAAAGCTCTGTCTTCAGGAGGGAAAGGAAAAACAAAATACTGACAAGGTAATTCATTGCGAGGGGAATCTTCATGAACTGAACCAAACCTTTCTTCTTTTCTGACAAAAAACTTTTACCCATCAAGCTAGCAGCTCTCCAATATAGATTTATGGAGCCCAAAATCAAAAGGATTTAGGGAAATATAGAGGACATTTTCTTCTTGGAATTATTCCTCCCTCACTGAAATAGGTCGACTCCTTCCTCACCAAATAAGCTGTGGTAACTTGCATCAAGAGAAGTGTTGCCAACAGGTCAAGGGAGGTGATTCTCCCCCCTCTACTCTGTTCTTGTGAGACCCCACCTGGAGTATTATGTCCCGCTCTGGGTCCCCAAACATAAGGACATGGACCTGCTCAGGGGGGTCCAGGGAAAGGCCACGAAGTTGCTTGGGGGCTGGAGCACCTCCCCTATTGAGGACAGGCTGAGAGAGTTGGGGTTGTTCAGCCTGGAGAAGAGAAGGCTCCAGGGAGACCTTATAGTGGCCTTCCAGTACTTAAAGGGGGCTGCAGGAAAGGTGGGGAGGGACTCTTTATAGGGAAGGTAGGGATAGGACCAAGGGTAACAGTTTTAAGCTGAAAGAAGGTAAATTTAGATTTGATATAAGGAAGAAATTCTTTCCTGTGAGTGTGGTGAGACACTGGCACAGGTTGCCCAGAGAAGCTGTGGCTGCCCCCTCCCTGGCAGTGTTCAAGGCCAGGCTGGATGGGGCTGTGAGCAACCTGGGCTAGTGGAAGGTGTCCCTGCCCATGGCAGGGCGTTGGAACTAGAAGATCGTTAAGGTGTCTTCCAGCCCACTCTGTTCTATGGTTCTATGATTTGCAGAACTTCTACTAAAATCACTTTCCCAAGTGTAAGCGGACATCAAGACATCATGTGTTTTTTAATTAGTTACACTATCAAAGAGTTTCTCAACATGACTCTGCTATGCTGTTTTCCAGATGGGATGAAGTTCTGTGAAATCTCTCTTCTTTCTGTGCCACTAATTTTGCCTCATGACTCAAAGACTGAAAGGCCTAAATAATGTTGATAATCTTCTGCAGTCTCTTTTCAGTTTAGAAATGCCTTTCCTCTAATGAAACATGTGCTTTATGCTTTGTAGGAGAGCCCCCATGATTATTTTTGATACTAAGCCTTCACTCCTTGACTTCACTTCATGTTTACTGACATTGCAAGTTGTTCTTCTGATATGTATCGTAGAAAAAGATTTAGAAATCCAAACTTTGCATATATTATATGATCAATATATAATAAAAAGTATAATTTTCGGAATCCACAAAATATTTTTCATGAAAGCCTAGCTGGTTTCTCTGTGAAGTACATAAGGAATTCATAGTTTGGCCAGACACCTATCTTTAAGTGTCTACATTTGGGCTTGAAAATAGATATCTAAGCTGTGCCTATAGCCATCTTCCTATATATAGGTTGTTGCTGCCATACAAGATACCGAAAGACAACCAAGATATTTGTAGATGCTTTGCAGATGGAACACATGACCTTAAGGAGACACAAAGCCTCAGAGTCAGCAACTGGAGGCTAGGCAAGATATCTACACTGACTACATTGGAGTGAGCTCAGTGAGACCAGACCCTTATCTGATACATAGGCGCCTACATGTAAACCCTAAAATAACTTACCCCCAAGTTCATTCCCATTACAGTCCACCTTTGAGTGGCCATTTCAGAAGACTCATGTCTAGCTGCTGCTGAAGCAAGGCATGGATTCTGCTGGTCCTGTGTCATATCTGCCAGCTCTTTGCAGATGTTTCAGGTGCCCTAGTTGTATTTTGGATACCTATGCATGACAATGGTGTGAAACACATCATGTGTGTGACTGGCAGTGCTTGTGTACTCTGTGGGTCCAACAGCATTGCTTTAACATCTGTAGAAGACAAAAAGATCTCTTTTGCTCTATTAAGGCTTGAGCACAGAATAATTAAGTAAATGCTAAACTTTGTATGTGTTGGTTAAAAAATAAATTTACTATCACTATGCATATAGTGTTATACGTTATAGTGCAAACCAGCTCTTCTAATTAATATGCTGAAAAGGTACTTAGCTGCTGTGCATTTTCTATGTGTCTGTGATCTATAGACTGCAGTGAATAAGTCAGAATTTTCCTGTGCTCCTGCTCTAGTGTGTAGCTATTCTCTACCTTTTGATAAGAGCCATGAGAAGAACCCACACTGAAGATGCACACATACACTCACATGTGCACACAAATATACAAGTGCCATCCCACAGGGGATGGATTAGACTTTATTTTATTTTCTTAATTCAGTTAAGTTTTCAGTTGTATCTTCTTTTTTTTTTTTTTTTTTCCAACTCAAATTGTGTAAAGGAGCAACTGTGTAAACAGCAATCAGTGACAGAAGTAACTTTCATGATCACATGGAACATGTTAAAGTGTAGCACACATTTTTAAAAGCATGTGCTAAAGCATGGAATTTGTTTTATCATGAGTTCCTTGTCACCAATATTAAAGAAAAAATCAGTCCTCTTCTAGAAGCTCACTGAAATAATAATTTTCCTTTTTTTTTTTAGAGAGAAATTAAGGCAGCAAAACCATTAACTTTCTTCATTAGCTGTCAAGGTGCTCATAAAAAAATCTAAATATCTGTTTTGACCCTATGGTCACAGAGCTGCAAATAGTCTGAATATAATAAAGTTGCACTATAAAAGCTATATCTGTTATGAAAAATCTCTTTATATATGCATAAATTATTTGTATTAGTAGCTGCAGTTTAGAATAATGAATATTCATATCTTCAGTAATGCTAAAGCTGGGCAAAGTGGAAACACCTGTTTAGTTCCATATCCAAGGATATCTATGAGGTTACATTATCCAAATGACTTTCTAAATTCTTTTAGATTATGGAAGACTTTCAGCCCTATGAACTTGAAATGGATAGAATCTCATAAATAGGAGCTACATAAGGTCTGAAAGAAACCCTAAAGAAGTGAAGTATCATTTGAGAAAGCTGGACACCCATCTCCATTAGAGGGACATTCAGCTAAACTAACAGGTTTAGGGTTTGGTGTCTATTTTAAGGTAGTATTCTGGCTTTACTCTTTCCTCTTGCCAAAGACAAGTTGCTAAGATGTATGACTGAATTTCAGTTTGGAGGTGCTCACAGACACTTTGCTCTGTTGTAGACGTTGTCCTTGGAAGGCATTCGGACTTTAAGGGTGTCAGAGCAACCCGATATTTAAGGAACATCTATGCATCCAAAAGGGCTGGTCACCAAGTCCGTATCTAGATTGAATGGCTGGGGCACCTCGTAGTGAGCCCCTGAGACCTGATGTCCTCTCTTTATTGTCCCTGTAGGGATCCCAGCTGATGTGTGGGTCCACAAGACTTTAAAAAGCATGGGTACTTGTTTGTGTCCACCTTCCAGCCAGATGTGGGATGGGACTTAAGTACAGGGTATTCCTGAAGCTGGTCCTCATGGAGCAGACCATTGATAGCCCAGCTGTCCACAAGGCTTTAACACTATTGTATACATTAGAAAGAAGCTAAACTTTTCCAAGCTATCAGCATGGCATCATTCACAAGCAGATGGTCTTTATTCTGTAAGGTACCAGATGCCACCATGGAAGTGATGAGCATGTCTTTGTGAAAAGAAGGATCACTGAAAATGTCCCATACTTTCTGGGAAGATTTGTATCTTTAGAACTTCATAAGCACACCCACATTCACTGGAGGGTGTTGAAGTTTGTAATTTTATAAGGGACACCTGTTTCCATTATTTGCTTTAGAAGAAAACAGGCTACTATTCCTCTGCTTTTAGAAAATGAGGGTAACTATGCACAGAATACAGCTAATTTGATATATGGACTATACTGATTGTACACCTTTAACAGGACAGTTGAATTTGAAGAGGGATAAATCGCATAATTAGTTAGTCACTGTTTCTATCCATAAAGCTAAATTATTTCAGACCACCAGAGACTGCAGTGCTTTTGAAGGATCTATGCAGAATTTAAATGCTAACATGCTATTTAAACTGTACAGTACAGGGCTATCTGAACCCAAGGCTTAAAGTACAGTCATGCCTCCATTTTGTATGAAATATTTTCTAGGTGCTTAACTTGAATCTCTCTTGCATGGTTAAAAGTGTGAGAGTGTCTCTGTTCAAACACCTCTCACAAATCACCTTTACAAAAAACATGAGTCAGCAGAAAAATGTCCAGAAGTTGAGACCTCTCCTCCTGGTAGGACTGTCCCCATAAGTGGGGAGACTACTGATCCAGGTTACTCTTTTGCGTGTTTTCTCTCTAGCCTCACTCATTTGTTTTTTGGGAGGAAACCTGGCTTCATCATGGAGTGGCCCCATGTCCTGTGCAGAGAAGGCAATCATTTCAGATGTTTACCTGTGATTCTTCCTTAGACATGAGAAACAATTCTCAGCCAGTGCTTCACCAAAAATGATATATTTCTACAGTTATAGTTTTGGTTTACATGAACCAGCATGTTGCAGAAAATAAAATGTTTTGCTGAAATATTCTTATCTCACTCCAATAGCTATACTGTATAAATTACAAAGCTTCAGGCCAAATGCCTGCCATAGCAGGATTTATATCTTTGTATACTCTCCAGCTCTCTGTCCAACCTAGTCCTGGAAATCAGTTTTCCCACAGTTGTCTTTGAGATTGCTCCTGCTTTGCAGACCTCACTTATTTTCAGCTCCTCATTTCAAAATTTATCTTTTCTTAATTTCGTGCCATTACTTCATTTGTAACCATTACATAAGTTCATAGCTAACGGTTGGAATGTCAATGCAATATTGTGCTGATAAGATTGACAGTATCAGGGCACATTACTTCTTTCTGAATGTCTTCCTATACCCTTTGTGAAAATTAATTTATGTCTGATTGGGGATGTCAGGTTCTGCAGCAATGCCACACAGCTACATCATGTTCTGACTCCTGGCCGGCTTGGCTTGTTAAAGCCTTTTAAAAACTTGGCATCAACATGCATTGGAGCTGTGAATCACTGTTGTAGAAAAACAATCTTTCTGTCAATTCTGTTGATTTTAAAATGAGACTGGTCTGATCAGACCTTTCACATATGGAGGTGCACAGCTGGTTCTGTTACTTTCAAATATGTCCAGAAATATGTCCACTGGGGCTTCATGGGACTGAAGGGAAAATGTTATCTTGTGAAATAATTTTACCTTCTGAGGTGAGATATATCAGCTGGTGGTGACAGCTCTGTAGAAACAACAGAGATAAAATATGCTACAAAGATTTTCAGAATATTCATATTAAAATACAGTAGAACTTAAATATTATGTCCTTTAAAACAAACAAACAAACAAACAAACAAACAAAACCAAACCTAAGGAATGAATGAATTCACCTTGTTTGTGAACCTTTAAAAGGAAATTGCTGTGGACTGATAAAAGAAGCTCACCCAGCACTTTAGTCACTGAAAATGTTCTTTCACTTTCTACTCTGCACGGATGACAGATGATGCTGGATCTGCGCCCTGCTGCATTAAAAGCAGGATTATG
Organism: Athene noctua; assembly: GCF_965140245.1. Lineage (NCBI taxonomy): Eukaryota > Metazoa > Chordata > Aves > Strigiformes > Strigidae > Athene > Athene noctua. The sequence continues at coordinate 248,960,503 of NC_134037.1, read as the reverse complement.
ATTTAAGGACAGTAGCTTTATTTTCTACTGTTATGGTCACAGCGTAGGCTTAGGTTATTTTCCAAGGGATTAGATATATGCATGAGTGTGCATATGTGTACTGGCATGATGTTCATAGTACGGATTTTAAGGTTGTCTGTTGTACCTCTTAATTTACTAACATCTCAGCTTTAGCTGAGCATTCTGAATACTCAGGACCAGAATCTTTGTTCAGCACTTGGGACGAGGGCCCTGGCAGGAAGCTAAATGCTGAGTGGATATGAAAAGTGTATTTAAAAACAAACAAAAAAAAAAAAACAAAAAAAAAAAACCCCAAACCTCTAACATTTCTTGATTGGGAGGATCTGCTGCTATTCATGATGTGTCCATGTGATGTGCCTACTGCTGGTTCCATGTGTAACAAGAGAGGGTTATTTGACCAAAGGTAATCCTTGTTGTTTAGAGAGAAACAGGAATTTCTGGGCAGTCTTTATGTGATTCTTTATCTTGCTCTGAAAGACCTTGAGCTCAAGTCACTGAAAGGCCCATGTATATATGGACAAGTACTCTTTCAAGAATTTAATGCTTACCTTACCTTTACCTTACCTGTGCTTTTTCCACAGCTGCTTTGCTGTTCTGAGTTGTCAGGGAATAGAACTGCATGTAGGATATGCAGCGTAGGCACACCATGGAATAATAATATTTTTGTCTTGTTTATTCCCTTTGCTATTTGAGGATAAAGACAATGTCCATAAATGAATGCAGATTCATAGTGTCTCTAGTTCCTTCAAACAAAGAAGACAAGTGAGAAAAACTTTGCCCCACCATTTAAAATGCTACACATGCCTCTGTAGATGTTTACTTCTTTTTTTTTTTTTTTTACCTCAAAACTCTTGAAAATCAGTTGATAGACAGATATGAGTAATCCCTCTGGGGTCATATCATTGTCTTAATTTAAGAGTAAAGTTAAACTCTGGTTTGATTAGTGATTCTCTGGGAATCTTTAACTTGAAGAATTGCTAATATAATTCTCAACTCTGTCACCTCTGCCAATAAAGTATGGGCACAGAGTGTTCAGACTACCCACAGGGTCACCGATATGCTTTAATATATATATATAAGGGGTTTTTTTTCAGAAGACATGAGATATTTATTCCAAGGGAGGTGGAGGGGAGGACACCTATTACTGTTTGAATTCTTAAAATAATATATTGTCCTTCAGTACTTTGCAGGAATATGGGTAAAAGTTATGCAACAATTCAAGGAATATGCAGGTTACCAAGACAAACTTGAATTCTGCCTCGTAACTAGGGCCCACATCCCAGGGTTTAGCTTACACATACTTTGAGCAATTTCCTCTGAAGGAGAAGATTCTCATTGTCTAACTCCTACAGGATGAATGGCTTGTTGTGGTGCAATTTGACAGATCCCTCACTCAACCTCTTATCTGCAGCAGTACAAGAAATGTTTTGAAGTCTAATACGGAGGTGGCAAATAGACATTAATGAACTCGTACGCCACTATTTCAGAGAAGCATGACAGCTTACAGACTACTTGCTTTTCACAGGAAGGACTTCTTAAAAACAGAACCAGCCTAGTTTACCTTTCTCTGACATAGGTTTTGCCTTCCTCCTTGGCCTCCCAGAGACATTTATCCTGCAGGCTGATGTTGCCAGCTCTTCTGTTGCTCGGGGAAGCAAAAGAGGATATATAGCAGGGAGAGGAAAAGCAGACTTTGCAAGGGACCTGCCTAGAACAGCCTGGAGTGGAAAGCCAGTTTCCCAGCATGCTGGTAACCCAGTTTGCACAGAATAGTCAGTTTCTTCTTGTTCTTGGAGTTCTTATTTTTGGTGATTCAGGGAAGATTTAAAAGACTGAGGAGTTTCTTCTTCATGCAGATGACAGATGGGTAGTGGCAAACAGGTTTTAATGGAAGAAAGACATGACGAATGAGGCAGCTAACTTTGTTCTCTACAGCTCTCCTTAGCATCTAAAAAGCATAGTAATTCAGAGAGTGAATGTAATGTAGATCCTAGCATATCAGTAGAGAAAGTACAGAGTAAAGCTACGGATCTGACTGGAAGGAAGAAATTCCACTTCTGAGGTTTCAGAAAAAAGGAATAAAGATTGTGAAGTCAAGCTGTCTATCCTTCTGTTTTGTCTTCATTTCTCTATTTATCTGTTACTTTATTGATAGCTTTTGAAGTAACAGGCCAGTTTCAAACAAATTTAACAGAAGAGATGAGGTATCAAAACTGTGATATTACATTAAGTTGAGGTGGATAATGGAAAGGATCCTTACAGGTAGCAGCAGTTAACACATCACTTTTCATCTACTTTGAAGGTTCAAAGGTCAAATTGCTTTGCACCTAATGCCTGCAGCACATGTATGTATTTAAATCACTAAACCCATCTTTTGCCTCTTGTTTCATTCCAGAAGCAGGAGAGAAAGAGATCAGGAACAAAGGATGCAAGCCAATAGCAACCCTGGCTGCACCAATTTGCAGTTCGTGGACTTGTTTCCTGTGCATTAAAATAAAACCCCAAAATCTTTCAGTTTTGGAATGTACAAACACTTGCATGACACGTTTGTATGTTCCAGGAGTAAGAACATAACAAGAGCTGTACTAGATGAGAGCAAACATCCAGTTAGAACCAGCAAGGCTAATACTCTTGTTTCCATCAGTGATCAGTGGCAGATACCTAAGGAAGCATACAGGGAAGGATCAGGATATAGTGATCGTGAGAGTGATACAATGGTTATTCACCAGAGCTCTCTTCCAAGGGCTGATGGTTCCCAGGGAACAACAAGGGGATATCTGCATTTAGCAGATCTTGGTGGATTCCTCTCTTTGCTTTCTCAATTTGCTTCTTGGTCTCACACAGAAGTTTATATCCAGATCATGCAACGAAGAGGTCCACAAGGTAGCTGTGCACTGTACGAAAAACTGTATCTTCTCATTCCTTTTTGAATCTGCCACCTGCTGGCTTCAGTTGATGTGTCCTAGTGCTTGTAGAGAAAGGTACTATAAACAACTATACCTTATTGGATTTTCCAATCCACATATTATTTTCCAGACCATTCTCGTATCACTCTTGAACTGGTACCAGACTCTTGGTACTTAAATACAAGCCATTTTGTATTTTTCATCACTGTGTACTTTTGACTATTGCTTTACTGGTTTGGGATTGTTGGGACTAGAATTGCATATTAGATACACAGTGAAGTCACACTATGGAATAATGAAATTTATTGTCTTCTGTGTTCCATTTGTTGTTTAATCCTGGGCCAATCTGGAATTTAAACATATTTCTCCCCTCCCCTGGTTGGTATGGGTACTCATACCCATATACAACAAAGCCAATCTTTATCACGATAAAGAAACTTTTCTAACAGATGTTAAGTTTAATCAAAATATAATTCGGAAAAAAATGTCCCAATCGGTTTTAGTTCTGAAAAGTTTGAAAACATTTTCTTTATTTGGGGAGGACATAGTTTGGGGAATGCAAATGCATTAGACCCCAGGTAATCTTTGAATCTAATTTCAGTTTCGTTACTGGCTTCACAATTTCTCTTTATTAAGGAAACTGGTGTTTGTATAGGAAATGGTGAGCCTGACTTTCCTGTGTGACCAGTCTTCGCAGTCCTACTTCCTCCACTAACTCACACATATACAGTGAAGAAGACAGTTGTTCTTTCTTTGTTTTATACAACTCTTTTTTTATAATTGAGACTTTTTGTTTTTGCAACAGTGCCTGTGGTAGAATGTTGGCTATCCCTGTGTTCAGTGATATATCTTAAAACTACTTACAGATGAATGCAAATTAAGAAAAAGCTCTATGAAAGTAATTGTAGCCAGCTATGTTGTTTGGAAATTCCTTTCTGTTTTCTTTCAGTCAGCTGTTAGGAAATGATACAATACCATAGCTATCGGATTTGGATTAATTAAATAACTGAAAAAGCAAGCTGCAGCAGTGCAGCCAATAAATAAAGTGCCAGTATATTTTTCTAAACAGAACAGCTACATATAAATTTAAAACAATTTAAAAATTGTTAATATGAATGTCAATGCTGAGTTTTAATTTCTCTCATGGTCCATCTATAATGAGATGAGGTTTAAATTCTATGAACAGTGGATTGCACTTCCAGTTTACTTTGACTGGCAGCGTAGAAAACAGAACTGCTGACTGAAATTTAGACAAGTGCCAACTACACATTAAAGTTTTAAATGTAGAAACCTGCTTACTAAAGCTTGTAAGGACCAATAAACCCTTTTTTACAGGATACATCTTTCTTCTTGGTCTCTAAATAACAGGTTTACATAGTTCACCGTTGTGTTGTTTCGAAGAATTAGTGCTTACAGCATAAGAAAATGTTTTGCTTTCAGAATGAGGCACGTTCCTTTCCTCAGTGATTGCAGAGAACAACAGATTTTTGTATTAATTATTTACAAACCATTTATGAGCCAGGATTTGCTAGCCTTAAAGGGTTAGGAAATACCATTAAGCAACTTCTTTTAAATCCTTCTAGTATTTTCACAGGATGGATAGACCCAGCCAAGGTGCTTTTGTTTTCATAATGCCCTTCAGTTCTTGTGAATTTGATCTACCTTCAGAATGAGATCAGGAAGTCACTGAAAAACATATAAGGGTTTTTTTTTGCCTCTCTCACCTTATCTGTACATTTACTGACTGGCAGAATTAACTGGAATGCTGTTTTGATAGAAAATAAACAGTATAATCTTTAAAAAAAAAAAAAAGCTGATTTTAATTTCAGGATGGATTGCATCCTGACAAAATGTCCCAAAAGATTTTTTTCTCTTGAGCCACAATTATGTTCCAAGAGTGCACTAAGTACATACAACTAATTATTATTCCACGTAGTGAGGAGGCAGTCTGCACAACATATATCAGTGAGTTCCATCTACACACTCTGCAGATCTCAAAGGCATTTTTCAGAGGCACCAAAGCATTACTGAGAAGTTACTCTGACACAGCATAAGGAGTGGTGTCTTCTCATTACCTCTGAACATTGTCATGTGTATGTTCAAACAAACAAACAAAATTTATACTCATATTCAGGTTTCCACTGAAAACTTGACCATAGAATCATTGAAAATCTTAGACTGGAAGGAAGCTCTGAGTCCTCCAAACTACTGTTTGAGGTCAGACTTGTTTCAAAATGATAAGATATTGATAAGGCCTTGGGCAAGTTTTGATTATCTCCAAGGAGGAGATTCTCAAGCTTCTCTTAGAAACCTGTTCTAGCACTCAATCCCTCTCACTGTATTTTTTCCAGAAGTCCAACTTTTATTGCTATAACATTTAAGAGTTACCTCTTGTCCTTTTGCTGGGCACCTCCTGAATGTCTGGCTCTGTCTTCTCTGTAGTTTCCCTTCAGGTACTGGAAAACTGCAGTTAGATTCCTCCTCATGTAGTGTTTATTTGGGTTTAATAGACCAAATTTCCTCAGCATCTCTTTATTGTATGGAGACAAGGGGCTCCAGGCCTCAAGTTATCTTCCTGTATTGTTGATCCTTCTTTACTGGGACATTCAAAACTGGACACAATACTCCAGATGTGATCTCAGAAGTGCCAAACAGAGGGGAATAGTAACTTTCCTTGCCCTGCTGGTTACACTGTAGTCAATACACTGCTGGATGTGGTCGGTCTTCACTGCTGGTAGGGCATACTGTTGTTCAGCCTCCTGTCTACCAGTACTGTCTAGTCCTTTTCTTTGGGGCTACTTTTTAGCCAATAAGTCTCCATCCTGAAACATTGCACAGAATTATTCAATTTCAGATGTAGGACTTGACATTGCCTTTGAATTTAAGTTCCTGTCAGCTCATTCCTTCATCTTTATGAGAGCCCTTTGATGGCAACCTTCCCCTCCAGCATACTGACTATTCCCTGCAGTTTGGTGTCTTGCCAACTTTCTGAGAGTGTGTTCTGTCCAGTGGTCCAGGTCATCAATGAAAGTGTTAAACTCTACCAGCCCTTGACAAATGTCAGTCATAACTGGTAACCAGTTGGTGTTTGAACTAACTACCATTTAAACAATGATCCACAGTATTTTACCCATTTTGTAGGTTACTCATTCAGTTCATATTTTGACAGGCTGGCTACAGTTACTATGAGAGAATATGTCAAAAGCCTTGCTAGAGTCAAGATGAATGGCATCTCCTGCTCTGCCCTTGTCTTCTGAGCCAGTCAATTCACCTCCTAGATCTGCCCTTCATAAATCCTTGTGGGTTGTTTCCAATCACTTTTTATCCTTCAAGTGCCTGAAATAGCTTCTGTAAAGACTTGTTCCATGATAGTCCCAGGGGCTAAGGCAACTAGCCCATGGATTTTCTCTCCGGAAAAAAAAAAAAAAAAAATAAAAAATTCTCTTTCATCTTCTTGCCTTCTGTTGAGGATGGACATAAATCTGCCTTTTTCCAGTCATTGAGGACAACCCATGATCACTACAGGTTTTCAGAGACGATAGAGATGAACTTCACAGTGACATCAGCCAGAGCCCTCAAGTCTCTCAGATGCATTCTGCATCCCAAGGTCTTGTGTGAATCCTGCTTATTTTCATGCAGTGCCTAATTCTAATTTATTTTAGTATGGTGGATAGCACTTGTCCAGACATTGTGCAGTACTTCTGTCCCCTGATTTTTCTCTGGTAGACCCTGAGTGTCTCTGAGCCAGGTGAAACAATGATGCTTACATATTCCCAAAACAGACTAACACTTGAAAATGTGAAGTTTTGGCTCTTTATTTTTTAGAAATCATCCACTTGATCAGAAAATAGTATTTACAGCATGATGATATCAGTTACTATAGCATGACTATGCAGAAGAAGTATTATTAGCCCATGAAAATGCAATGGATTTCCTTCTATCCTTGACCAGTGCATACTGCCAGTATTGTAGTTTAACACCAGCCAGTGACTAAGCACCACATAGCTACTCACTCACTCCTCCCCATTCCCAGTGGGATAGGGAGGAGATTTGAAAAACAAGTAAAATTCATGGGTTGAGATAAGACAATTTAATAACTAAACTAAAATATTATAATAATAATTATAGTAATGAAAAAGAGAGAGAGAAATAAAACCCAAGAAAAGTGATGCACAATGCAATTGATCACCTTGTACAGCTTCTTGCATACCTGCTTGCTGGCAGAGTGTGGGAAACTGAAAATCCTTAACTTAGGATAAACACTACTTAGCAACAACTAAAACATCAGTGCGTAATCAACATTATTCTGATGTTAAATCCAAACCACAGCACTGTACCAGCAACTAGGGAGAAAATTAATTCTATCCCAGCTGAAACCAGGACACAGAGGAATGAAATTTTGTCTCATGTGACCTGAAAATATATCAGTTTTATGTCTAACCATAATCTACACACACACAATTCCAGGAATAATGATGGTAATAAATCTACCCTTCATTAACAAGTGGTGAAGGTTGCTTTCATATTACTTGTGATATAACTCTTTCCTGAAAGTAAATACAACCCTTCCCATCCCACTGCCTTCTCGTATCTGCATTGCCAGTAAATTGTTCCAAAATTGCTACATGGCATTGCCGGTACCACTAGTATTTGTAGAATGAATTAAGGCAGGTTTTAACTAATCCATATGGAGTTGAATGTCCTTGCTTTTCTTGGTTTTGTTTTTTAATCATCTGTTCCACAGGCAGTTCCAGATCCTGTAATCATTTGTAAAACTCACAAGAATTATAAGTTCATTCAGAGAAGACGGATGCTGGGGGGGGTGGGGGGGGTGGGGGGGTGAGGGTGGCACGGGAAGTCATAGAAGTCCTCCAAGTTCATTCCTCACCTATAGGGAAAGGATTTGTATTTTTATTTTGAGTTGTTTTACCAATGGAGAGCCATCACAGTTATTTCATAATCATTTTGATATCATCAAGTTTCTCCTAATTTTCAGCTAACATTTAGTTATTCATAATTTCATTTACTTATTACTAGATCCATCACATGACTCACTGAGAAAACTGAGCTCCTCCTTGCAAACACAACTACAGAGACGTCTTTATGTCTTAAATAACAATTGGCTAAACTGATCTTAGACCGACCATTGGTTGTCCTCTATAAATTCAACCTTTCTTCTCCTACTTTGTTCCCCCGAATGCTTTCCAAGTAGTCTATATCTATTAAGAGGTATTTAAGCAAGGATACTCAATAATTTCTAGGATACAAGTTCACAAATATGGTGAACAATTAGGTCCATTTAAAACTTTTGTGTCCTTCACAGTTCAATGCAGATCTCTTGAAGCACCATAAGCACCATAAAAAAAGAGTTCTGTTTGCGAACACCCTATTTACAGGTCTGTGTACCTGCTTTCTAGATTTTTCCCCAGTTTTGGAAGGAATTGTTTTTGACAGCCTACTCATCAGGATGATTAGCAGCACATATGAAGCAGTAGCAAACCACCAGCTCTTAACTTTTATTAAGAAAATAAATTACCCTGGAATGTAGGTTAGCATATACTGATAGAAAACATCAATCATAGTTTGTTCAGGGTAAGGCAAAGTGCAGATGAGTGAGACACAGTAGAGTATTTTGTGATGAGGAGAAATGGAGGTTGATAAGATTTGTTTGAGGCTTCTAGGAAGAGAAGAATCCTGAGTGTGGCTATAGCTAAGATCTGTGAACCATGTGAGTTTCCTACTCTACTGCTTCCAGAGGAAAAAAAGGAAAAATGAAGAGGAGAAAAGACAAGGTCCCACAAAATGCTGAGTCTAGAGTTCACATCATAAACCACTGTGAATTGCAACTGCAACCTGAACCCAATACACAGATCTTCTACCAGCTACGTGACTAGTCAGGATTTCTGGAGAGAGCGGGACAATTCAAATTGTTTCTACTCTGAGATGCATCTTTGCACATGCAGTCCATCTGCCTTGACCCTGTCCATTCTACCAGGAGCAAAAAAACTACTTTCATTTTTCAAGTTTATTGTCCTATGCATGCTATGAATTTGATGGATCTCGGTTCTGACTTATTCTTTGCAAAACCAACATACTAGATTTGTATCATCTACCAAACTGCAGTAAGGGCAACAACTGCATGGGCAAAAGTTGTACATTCCCCACAGATCATGACTGAGTCATGGTGATGGGACAATATCTATAAGAAGTTAGCTTTGCTGCTGCATTATAGATACACTCTGAATTTCATTTTCCAACTATCACTCTAGCACCTCCTTATACTACTAAAGTCACAGAAGACTTTGAAGATAAATGTTATTGCCTCTTGCACTTTTATATGCAAAACTCATTCACTGTAGAATATCACACAAGACATTCCACAAAATTAAATAGGTATATTAAATGGTTCAGTGATCCTTGAAAATTCCTAACAAGATCCTGAATTGTTTAAGATTTAATTCTATCAGTTATAAGATTGTTTCATTTTGTATCTTGCTGGAAATGTTATTTTAGAAACAGGAAGGTTTATACATCAAAGCTCTGGTTCCAACTTTTCTAGTAAGATCATAAAAGTCCTGTTTGTTTCCAGCTGCCTTTCAAAGAGTCACAGCTTACTTTGCTTGCCTAGTATTTAAGGATGTGGATTGGAAAGTTGATGTTCAAGAAATTGTCCCCAGAATAACAGGCTTGCTATGACTATGCTTTGTTTTATCAGCATTCAGTGAGAGAAAGTGGAAGAAGTCTTTGAGCAAACACAGGTTAGGAGAATAGATAAAAGGAGAGCAGTAGGGAAAGAAGAAGTTTGTAAGTGCACTGTGAATAGAGACAGAGCTCACATTCCTTTCTTGTCAAATAGAGCAGAATAAGAAATAATTGGCTTACTTTGTATGAGAAAAAAAGACAAGTTCAACATTAAGAAATCCTGACAAACCTACAAACGGTTAGATAATAGAGGCAGCTGCTGTGGCGTGCTGCAGAATCAATATTATTGGAAAAGTTCAAAGTAACATTTAACACTCTTCTATTTTTGATGGGTCAGGAGAAATCAAACTTCCTCTGCCCATCTGGGGACTGAATACAAATAATATAATTTCTTTTCAAATACTAAGGATGGAGACAGTACAATATAGATGAGCAATGATTGTCTTCCCTCAGAAAAACTCAGAGTACCTTAATTTGTGGTCAGTGCCAAGAAGCCTGACCTAATGCACAGGGATCCCGCCAAAATGCACAGAGCTTAGAGCAGAACAATGGAAAAGAGGCTGGAAAATGAAGGGTCAAACTACAGGGAATGATATGTAACAAAAGGCAGCATGGGGTGCAGAGAAGAAAGAGAAAAGGGAGAACAAGATTGCATGATACAAGGCAGTGATGCTTTACTGGAGTTCATATTAATTTCTGGCTTGTTCTTGAACATTTTTTATATTAATATGCTGAGTAGAACTTATACAGCATCTGGAAGTGATGAATTTTCAAGAAGATAATGGCATACTCAGGTTGGGATATGGTTCACACAAATGAAATGAGATATAAAATGTACAGCAGGGCTGCAGGAGAGATGAGAGAAAATAGTCATGTCCAAACAAAGAAATGAGATGTTCAGGACTCCTTTCAACTCCCAAATTCCTATGCCAAAAAACACTGAAAAGTTTCTGGGGCACAGCTGTACCACCAATGCATTAAACAACATTAAACAACATTCTTATCTGAACAAGGCAAAACTCACAACATTAGGGACAGACTACAGCTGTCTGATGAAGTAAGGCCTTGAAAAATTCAAATCTTTCCTAACTGAGATCAGTTGAACTGAAATTCCAGCAACAGAGTATTGTTCTTGCTGTGAACTTTAATAGTAATGCACTGGGAATCCTAACAGCTGGTCTGTACCATTCTGGGTACAGATTGGATACTTCACATCAGACACCACTTTCATGACCTTTTGAGAGAGACATAGAAAACACATTAGAAGAAGAAGAAGAAGAAGAAGAAGAAGAAGAAGAAGAAGAAGAAGAAGAAGAAGAAGAAGAAGAAGAAGAAGAAGAAGAAGAAGAAGAGGAAGAGGAAGAGGAAGAAGAAGAGGAAGAGGAAGAAGAGGAAGAAGAAGAAGAAGAAGAAGAAGAAGAAGAAGAAGAAGAAGAAGAAGAAGAAGAAGAAGAAGAAGAAGAGGAAGAGGAAGAAGAGGAAGAGGACAAGCCTTAGTGAACTGAGTTAGGCTTGGGAGAAAAACTTTGTTCCAAACACTTTATACCACCTCATATCCCTTCCTTTATTGGTTTTGATATGTGTATGTTCTTGGATATTTGATCCAGGCACGAAGTCTTGGTATTCTACATTACTTTTTGTAGAACTAATAGTCCATTGATTTGAAGTTAAATGTAATTATTACTGCCACCCTTCCTATTTTTATCAAGATATAAAAATATTTACTCTCTGACCTCTGGATAATCTCTCTTATTTCTGTGAAATTCTAGTTAAAGACATACCTGAGCATTTCAGCATTATGACAACCACACTGTGAGGAAAGTCAGAATAAAATGTTAGGAGAGAGAAATTTACTGTTAAAAAAAAAAAAGCAAGCAAGCAAACTACAGCATAAAAACTTGGTTTTGTGCTTGCTGGATGCATTCCTTTATTTTGCCACATGCGTATTTAGAAGACTATCCCAACCTGGAGCATGTTCTCTACTTGTCCTTCACATGCCAGGGGGAGAAGAGGAAGCAATGCCTTTGTCTTGCATCACCCATAACACTGTCATCACTGAACTGAGGCACTGGCTGCTCCAGGGATTCAGCCAATTCCCCTGCCAGCATCAGAAAGTATTGTTTTTCCATACACTGTATGGGCCAAATGCATTAATTCCTGTTTTCTTTCAAAATGCCAAGGTCTGGCAGGAGCCAGAGGGAGGACATTGGAAGGGTACCTGTCAGTGCTACAAGGTGGAGCAAAATTTCTCACATAGCTCTGGCTGGAGAGCTTGACAAATTTATTGCCATTCTGTTGACCAGATTTAGGGTCAGGAAGGAGAGAATTTTTTCAGACTAGATCAGAAAATATTACCTATGATTTGCCTTCCTCTTCCAAATTTAACATTGACTGCTTATGAGTGTCTGGGCATATTGCCTTGCTTTTTTTGGTGGCACTTCACTCTGCCCTGTCGCTTCTATAAGGCAAACACCATATTGGCATCCCCAGGAAAACATGCTTTGCTTGTTGGACTTGGAATAGGATAATTGATGTAAAAATAGTGTCCTATGACAGCTGAAACAATGGGTCTGGGTGATTACATATATTTTTCTGGCCTCTGAAAATGTGTCAAAGAAAGTAATCCCTTCCACAAAATTGCTTACAGTATAAACAGTCCATGCCCATCTACTCAAGACAGAAGTTTTGATCTTGCTTACTCTGGTTTTAATTCTGCTCTCCTACAGCAGTGAGCAGAATGACACTGCTGAGATCAAGTTTTAGTAAGATCCTTGTAGTGCAGTGCACTACTCTCCCTTCACCATCTCTTAACACCATGAAATCCCTGCCTCTGTGCTTTTACCATTCCTGATCCATGCAGTAACTTTAAAACCCTGGCATCACTGCAGAATTATTCCCTAATGGGGAGCTGCATGGGATGGTGATAATTATCTCATCACTTTCATAAGCATTAACTGGATTCCTGTTGTTATGCTTTAGAAGATTTTCTATCTTCCTACTGCCCTTCCTATTATCCTCTCTTCAGTGCAGCCCTTAAATTATGAAACAACCTGGCTGAAATTCATATTGTGATACAGATTTAGAAAGAATGGCACTGCTGAGACACTAATTTTCTGTATCAGAATATAATACCTCCAAACTGTAAAAACCTTAAGACTGCAAGTATGAAACAATTTCAAATAAGAAAAACTTGTAGCTGAGAAAATGTCAGAAATTTGCTTACAAAAGGAGAAAATTATCAAATCTGAAATTTGTTTGTCCCTTATCACAGATCCATATGAATGCTTGTCAAAGAAAAATATATCATAAGCAAATATACATATAGTAAGAAATTTAAGTTATCCCAGCACAAACAGACTATTTAACATAATGTATTTTTATTTCACATTGATTTTGTGAAATCACTTGATTTTATCATATGACTGCCATCATAAAACCATCTTTTCCTGATGAGTCACATTTGGCATAAATCCAAAACATGATTTGTCCCTTGTTTTTCCAGGATTAAATGAAAAAGGTATAAACTCTCCATAACACTAAATGAAAAATGCCAATGTATCATTCGTAATCACTTTGAAAAGTGACCACCTGAATGAAAGGAATAGCCTATGCGATTACAGATTCAGCATCATTATTCAAGGACAGGAGAATGAGAGGAAGAGATGTCTTCAATCTTATATAAGCAAACAAGAAACTGAATATATCAAAGATGCCAAAGAAAGAGATGGGACTACCTTGTCTAAACCCCCACAGGTGCTGTTAGGGCCCTTAGATGATTTAATATCTTTCCCTGGAGAGAGGGAACTCACTCTGTCCAGATACTTTTATTCTCCCTCCCTTTCAGACTAATATTCCCTCACACAGAATATAGAGGAGGGAGTGGGAAGGGGAAGCACAGCACATTTCTGCATTATAGAAGATGATGGCCACTGAAATGGTGTGGGGGGATAATTTCTTTGCCCAGATAAAACCTGTGGCATTAGAAATCTGAAGCATTTGGATAGAAGAAAATAAATCAGAAAGAAGGAGGCAGGAGTAGTTGTGGAAGTAAGTTAGTATGATGTAGGCAAAAATTTTGACAGAGGTACATGAAAGGAGGGATTGTTTTGAAGTCAACATGGGTGATAAAGCTCAGTGAAAGAGAACAGGCACAGAATATTTCATTAAAGGAAGTCAGAACTGGGAATTAATCTCACTCTCCGTTTGTGCATTACTGGCTTTTCAGATTTCTCTTACCTCCTGAATATCTATTCACATTTTCCCATTTCACCTGCATTTTACTCACAATTAATCTCATCTTGCCATGACCTTCACAGAACTGTAGATGCTTAGTCTTCAGAAAATATCCATGTGTACTATCATCTGCTGATTTGCATGATATGTTATTTATGTCCTTTCTCGATATGTTCATTAAGGTGTTAAGTAAGTCCAAACACAAAGGTGACCCATGTAACACTTGACAAGACATGTACCATATGCATTTAGAATATATATTTATCATTATTCATTATGCCTTGTTTCCACCAAGCAACTGTTTTTCAGTCTATGTGTCAATATTACTGTCATTGGCACTATGATGCTATAAACAAAATTTCATGAGATAGCATGCACAGTAAAACCTCATATATTATACTACCTGGCTTCTGTTTGTCTGCAAATTTTGTCATTCCATTGAAGAAGTAATCGTTTCTGACAAGAAGGATATATACATTTATTTCTTGTTTTCTTTTGTCAGTGAAATGAAGGTCCAAACAGGAGCTTCAGAGATAAAAGAGCAGTGCCCCAGGAAAAGCCCTAATCTCGTCATTGTAGCCAAATGTCCTCATCACTGGGCTGCCACAGCCTGACTCTCTGGGCTGGCTCTCCTCCTGATCTATCAGTTCCGACTTGACAGATTGCCTGGTTTTGTCAGGAGGCCTGAACTTGTCCTCTCCCCAACACACGCACTCTTTTCATCAAGGCAATAACATAATGGCTAGGGAAGCCTGGCTCCTACTTAGACTTCTGTGTTTGATATCCCTTTGGTTGAGGAGGAACCTCCTCTGTCTTCCAAGGTGACTGCCTAGACCTCAAACTCAAATTTTGAGGGCTGCAGTTTCAGAATAAAAACAAATCAAAATTATCACAGAAAAGTTTCATTACTTGTGAATTGTATTCCACAATATTACAGAAGTCTGTATCACACTTTCTTTTTAATGTCTAGTTTTCTTCAAGTGCATTTTCATAATCCTTGACCATTCTTGCCACAGACATTTTAAACAATTCTGGCAATATAATATATACTCATATTTCTCTGGGTAAGACCAATGGAAAAGCTCCATTAGTACTGTCAGATGAAGGTATTTTTCTTTCCATTCCATCTTTATTTCTCAATTATCAGAGTAATTGATATTGTAGTGGAAAGACAGTCACTTTCTAGTGCAGCAACTGGACAGAAAGAATGATGTCCCTACTGCCCTTGAAAGGAGAATACATACCTTTCACATTACTTTTCTTATTCACTATAAACCACAAAGATACAGGAGTCAGCTTGTCTATATTTGACATTCCCCCTAAAGTTATTTTGGCTTTTCACTTAAATATACTTAATTATTTATCTGTATAATCAAACCTGCACAATCTCCCCAGAAGAAATAAATTACATAGTTTAGATATGCAAAGGATGCTTAGTTTCTGAGAAAGAACAAAGCTTTTACAAAGTCTTCCCAAGAGAACATAACATTGGAGAGAGATCAAAGGAGAAAACCCAATCCAACACTATTAGATGAATTAAATTTTACGTGTAATCTTGCAGTGTTATTGCTCAAGTTTCAGCACCAGAAAGGTTTTGTGAGCATTCCCAAGAGAAAAAGAAAAGAACTGGCATGATTTGTTCAAGATATATTCCAAGGGCAGACATAAGCATATCTGCAGTTTGGAGCTTTCTGTGTACTACTCAGCACTGTCATCCTGATGTGAGAACTAGATCTAATGCTCATTTGGGGGAGGCAGAGCTACAGTCCTTAAGCAGAGCTGCTTTAAGTTCTTTTCTGGGGATTTTTATGACTTTTTCTTCTACTCATAGGGATCTGAAGAAACCATTTCTGTGAAAAAAAATGTCTTGGTAGAGATATCTGAGCATCTTCCCTCCTAACAGCTCTGCCTTCTTTATGGTCTTTACTGAGCTAAGTCAGATCTATTCATCTTTGTAGATGTGGTAGGGAGACATGTTCCCTTAACAGCATTCCTTTCCATGTTTGTTCTTTTGTGAGCCCTTTCAGGGGAAGAGTGTGTGCCACCCTTTAAGCCTCCCTTACCTGAGTGATGCTTGCAACGTGAAACACTAGTTACTTGTGCATTTCCAATTTCCTACTGTAACAGGCAGTGTATGTTAAGAATTTCTGCTCTGTGTAACTCTTTTGCACACTGTTTTACTAAAGAATTAATAGCTACTCAGTTTATGGAGCAGTAATTGCTTTATCACAGTCCTGTCTTAATCTGTTCATATTTGCTCTGCTGTGTTTACAAGAAGAATGATAAAAACATTGTAATTTCCGTTAGGGGACACATTTATTTACTTAAAGTATATGTAAAATGTTTATTTTTACTGTTCTGTCTCAGTTTGATACACAAGGCTTTACATTATGTATTGAAATATGAATGTGCCCCTTGTTGTTTTAGTCTGCATGTGGGAGGTTAATATCCATAAAGCAAAGTGACAACAGTGAAGCAAAGCAAGGCCCCTGGGACATAAAGAAGTATTGATACAAAATGTAGACCCTCCTCCTAAAAAATATTTCAGCAGGACATAAAAGACTACATGACAAAATAAACATAATATACATGCTCTTGGATGGACATCTGTGATGAAAATCATTTTCCTTTTTTTCTGGGACATAATCGCAAAAGTATGTAATGTCTGCCATGAGGCATTATCATACTTAATCACATTTCACAAGCTATTGTTTCTGCACAAAGCAGTGCTTTTCTAGTACTACAGGCTATTTGGATATGTCTCACAAAACTCTGCAAGATATTTACTCGTTGAGAAGTGTATGCAATGCCTGGATTAGAGTAATTTGATATTCTTGATACAAAAGAGCCACTGAATGTCACAGGGAAGAGCTAAAGGATGACAATACGGCTATGTGTTTAAAATTTCCAGTTAAAATAATCGCAGTTCATCATTATAATTGTGAGCTAACTGGATAATATAAACTAGGGAAAGTTGTTGAGTCTTATATTGAATAAAACATGCTCAACTAGCCTGGAGAAGCTATGTACTGAAACATGCTTTGAACTGAGATACCCACAAAATGTGATAGGGATTTACAGTAAAAGAGTTAAGCAGTTCAGAAATTAGAAACAAATCCAGAAATGTAGTCTGGAAAGTCATTCTAAGGAAAACATGATCCTGTCAATCTCCCTTGTTTTCATCTTGAAATTTCATTCTCAGATGACTGCACTAAAACATTGTTTCTGTTAGAACTACACATTTTAATGCTGTAGATATTCAGATAATGGCAAGTGGATTTGACCTTAAAGAACTTACTACTTCAATCCTCTTTTTATTACACAAGTCATCGGCCTGCTTAATTTCAGCTCTGCAAATCACTACATAAATATATAGTAGGTTTTCTACTTAAACAGAAATGTGTTTTGAATTTTTGAAAGAGAGGCAGCATTTTCTTGATTAGGTTTAATGATATAATATACAGAATCGTGTATGCCAGCTGAATTCCAACTCTGAATCTACAGAAATGTAAAGTGGTGGCTTATATATTTTACATGCAAAACATTACATTAATATCACATTAAAGTTTTATAGGCAAACATCTTGAAAAGTCATACAAGAACGAATAGAAACAAAAGAAATCCATCGCTTTTTTTCTATATGTCTTGCATTTTGCCTGGGGCTGGATTATTTAATTGATTCTTATTATTTTCTATAGAAATTAGTTAAATTGCTTCACAGAACCACAGAATTGTCTAGGTTGGAAAAGACCTTGAAGATCAAGTCCAACCATTAACTTAACACTGACAGTTCCCAACTACACCAGATCCCTCAGCGCTATGTCGACCCAACTCTTCAACACCTCCAGGGATGGGGACTCCACCACCTCCCTGGGCAGCAGATTCCAACACCTAACAACCCCTTCTGGAAAGAAATGCTTCCTAATATCCAGTCTAAACCTTCCCTGGTGCAACTTGAGGCCATTACCTCTTGTCCTGTTGCTTGTTACTTGGTTCAAGAGGCTCATCGCCAGCTCTCTGCGCCCTCCTTTCAGGGAGCTGTAGAGGGCGATGAGGTCTCCCCTCAGCCTCCTCTTCTCCAGACTAAACCCCCCCAGTTCCCTCAGCCGCTCCTCGTACGACCTGTGCTCCAGACCCTGCACCAGCTCCGTTGCCCTTCTCTGGACACGCTCGAGTCATTCAATGTCCTTTTTGGAGTGAGGGGCCCAAAACTGAAGACAGGAATCGAGGGGCGGCCTCACCAGTGCCGAGGACAGGGGTGAGATCCCTTCCCTGTCCCTGCTGGCCACGCTATTGCTGACACAAGCCAGGATGCCGTTGGCCTTCTTGGCCACCTGGGCACACTGCTGGCTCCTGTTCAGCCGGCTGTCAATCAACACCCCCAGGCCCCTCTCTGATTCAGAGCTCTTGTGAAGTTATTACTCATTGATCAGAGAAGATAGACATTTTGTGTTGCTTACACATATTGACTATGCCATTAAGCTTGGATAGAGAGGTTCAAGCCTCTCTTTGTCTCCCTGACAGAGAGGGTTATGTTATTCCCATCTGTAAGTCTTCAGAAATTGTGAGTCAGGCTATTAAAAAGTCACAAGACTGTCCTAAAACAAAGACATAAACACCCCAGATTTTGGTGTTGTTTTTCATCT
Source organism: Athene noctua (assembly GCF_965140245.1). Lineage (NCBI taxonomy): Eukaryota > Metazoa > Chordata > Aves > Strigiformes > Strigidae > Athene > Athene noctua. The sequence continues at coordinate 248,941,995 of NC_134037.1, read as the reverse complement.
GTAATTTTCAACTCTTTATGGAGTACTCAAGTAATTTTTTCAAGCTTCTGGAACCATGGAGGTCATAAGGCAGAGAAGAGAAAACAGGCGCTTGAGTGGGAGGACTAGAGATACAGCTGGCAGTGATGATTCAGTCCATATGCGGATTGTAAGACTTCATGGGATGAAGAGACTTCTCTGATGATTTGCAGACAGACCTTGGACAAGAAGATCCAAAATGACAACTTTTTGGAGATAGAATTAAATTTTGAATTTCAGTTATGGCAGAGTATGAAAAGAAAGGAATGTCAGAAAATCTCACAAGAAAAGATGTAAAAGGGATATCTAGGAGTCAGGGCCCAGAGAGACTGACATGTACAAGACCGGAAAAGACAGTACAAGCAAGTATAGGGACTAATGGAATGACCTGCAATTCTTTAGGAGACACTCAATGAGCCACCAGAAAGTAATGTTATTCCCCTTCACAACAGAAGAACTATGTTGCTTTTGCCACATAGACAAGACAGAAACATGAAGTTAAGAAATGGGTACGCTGACATTGCTAGCTGACTTCAGCAGCATACTGTCTGTACTGGTTTCAGTCTTGGGTCCTCTGTTCCTCACTGTTATTTGCTAAGTATCTTCAAAAGGATGGATAATATACTAAAAATTAAAGTGGAAGTTATTAATCTTTGCTGTTTGGTAGCAAGACAGATCTGTCATAGTCTATGTAATCTTCTTCTTCTTCTGTAATGGAAGAATTAGGAAATTGGTAGAGTACTCAACCATATTTTTCTTTGAGAAGTTATCAATTAATCTTTTATTTGTCAAAATGATCTCTGGAAATTTTTCATAAATATACTCATTTTTTCAGCCTAGACTTGTTACTTTTTAATTAATTTATTACTTTTTGTATACCTAACAGAATTTTGTTACTTAAATTTTAGCTGCATCATTAATTTTGCACTGAAATAACCCGATGGCTGTAACATAGTCTTTATGTGTTGTAAACCTGCAAAACAAGAAGTGGAAAACATTTTTTTACACCACAGTCAACAAGGTAAATTGCCAGAAAGCAAGCTCTTCTTTGGAACATATAGCATAAGTGGTGGCTGGTACTGCTCAGTTTAAATTTATTCTTGTTGAATGGCTCCAAGTCATATCATCTCAGACGTTACAAACAGTATTATAAAAAGGAACAGAGCGTCGGTCTCTTCCCAATAAAGAGCATAGTCTTTAAAGTGTTTATGTTTCTTCCACTGCTGGGTTAGATTGTTGTTTCTTTGAACTGACTTGGAGGATGTAAGGGGTGCAGTAAGTGACCCCTGGCTGCTGGACCTACAGAGGGGAGGGAGACCTGAGAACAGTTACACCCCACAGCTGGACCTGCTTGCTGGTAAATCCAAACTGACTATGCCTTTTCTCTGTTGTGTATGTCCTTCAGTGGCTGCTGGGTAGCCTGATTCTCACTTTGCAAATGGAAGTATCTGGCTCAGAGAAAAATCTCTTAATTAGTTATCAGCTAACCCAAGGCTGCTCTGGAGTACTCTGTTTTATCTTTGTCTTTTTTGGGGGGAGGGCTGGTTACTTTGCAACCTTTGTGATTACCTGTATTTCAGTTATGTCCGTTTCTGTCTTTAATTTGTGGCTTTTCTAATCTGATTCTTCACTGAATATGTGAAAATCTTTTTGAAATATGTGAATACGATGAATTTTCTACATACAGCCATTAAATACGATAGCTAAAATTGTTAGCACAGAAAATACATTTTGAAAGAAAGAAAAAATGGTCAAAATATATTCTCCTTATCCTGCACTTTTTCCTAGTAGTCTTCCCACTGGCAGGCATGCAGATTCTTCACCTCCTGTCACAAACCTTTGGAATATTCCACTATCCTTTCCTGTTCTCCATCATAACAACCATGCTCCAACAGGGCTGTGATGTGGTTTTGACTTCTTCATTTGATATTAATACATTAATGCATTTGTCAGTGTGATTTTTGAGAGGTGGTGTGACTATTGCCTTATTCAACTCCTCCAATAAATCCAGATCTGCACCAAACCCATCCCTCCCAGGACCTTCCCCAAACCAGCCTTCTGGAACCTAAGTAGCAAAACCCAGTTAACTGATATGGAGATAAAGAGGACAGTTTTTTAGTTTTACTACTTTGAACACACTGTGTAAACTTTTGGAACTAGGGATGCTAATTCACATTAATCATCCAAACATTTTCATGCATCCTTATTGTTGACTGACTGAAATAAATTTATAACTCATTGAAATCCCTTGACAGCAAGAAGGTACTTGGTGCGCAAATAACAACTGACGTGTCTCCTGTATAATCAAGCAGAGCTGGCTGAGTAACGGGGAAATGCATTAGCCAGAAGAAAGCAATCTCTCTGCTTTTTGTGTCAGAATTACTGGTATATTTACCTCCATTTTTTTACTAGATTTGTACATCTAGGAAAGTGTGTCTATTCTGAGAGAAAAAGAAGAAATAAAACTATTTAACACAACAAAACATGGTAGTAAGGTAGCGTTAGCATATACAATAACTGGGAGGAAGCAGGATGGGGAGAAGCTCAGGAGCATTCAGGCAAGGCAGAAAGGACTGGAGTTTGCTGTTAATGTAAACAGCAGACACTGCTTAGGATAGATGGCATTATGGTACTTAGTGTGAACTTGAAACTTGCAGACCTCAGTGATGCATCTCAAGCAATGTATCAGACTATACTCAAAATAGTAAACAAGAAGAACTGGTAATAATTTGTTGGTATTTATTAGCAACTGGCATCAAGCTTTCTGAACAGTAACATCAGGAAGACAAATGTAATCACTTCGGTGGAAAATACATTTGCGCATTCATTTTTACACTGTTTATTGCTCTTCTAGAGGTTGTCTTAGGCCAATTTAAAATATTAAATTATTGATAATAAATTAGGAAATTTTTACACACATCATCACCATCTTAATGTCCCTTCTTTAGAATATGTACAGCCTAAGAGCAGCTAGAAGACTCCATTCCCTGAAAACCAAAAAAGTTAACCCACCTAAAGAAAATTAAAAAAAAAAAGCCACTGTTACATGATTGATGGTAAGTAGAGAACAAATTACTTTGATCTGTATTCTTGGAAGCGGTCTGAAATATTATTTTTGACATAAGATATAGGAAAGTACCACTCAGCAGCTCCCAGCTGCTCCTTTCTCAGACAAGCTTCTGTATTCAAGCGACCAGACAATCACGACAAATGTTTGATATTGAACTCCAAAGGGAGGAACAGGCACACTACTTAATGCAGTGGTTCCACACTGTAGATGGCAGCACGCCTTCTTTCCTCAGTACATGATTCCTCATCTTCATTTTTCCCCCCACGTGGGGTTCAGTCTGGTCCTCTCTTTCCACTCATCCTTCCTTCTGCCTGACGTTGGGCTCTCCATTGTCCTGACTCACTGGTTTATGCAGCTGTGCTCCAAAAGCATTCCTTGAAACCACCTGGTTTGAAGAAAAAGAAAATGTCACAATCACCACTTTTCACAATGAAAAAATCAAAAAAGTATGCTTTCCTTGGCTCGCTCACACAGTCACTATTATTGTTCTTATTTTCCTATTCCTATAATAAAAAGGCATTCTAAGTGCTAAAAGCTGTTGCCTTTTTGCTGAGTTTCTTGAAGCAAAATGACCATGGTATATACAGCAAATAATGAATAACACTGGATTGAAATTCATTTGGACAATTACACATAAATACATTAATGGAAATCACATAATTTCCCAGAGAGTTTGAAACACAAAAAATAGGGAAAATACTTGGCTCAGTAGAGAAATTTCTTATCCAACTCTAATAGTAACACATATAAGAGATTAGTTTCCTCTGCTGAAAGCTCTTCTGCAGTGGTAGATCTGTCCTTTTCCTCCCCTGTGAAATATGGAAATGTGCCTATGAAGATTTGTGAAAATAAACAGCCTCCTTTGCCAAGGAAACCATAAGTTGAAATGTCTTGGGTTTAGATCTATATGGCTTATAACCCATCCCCTCCAGAAATCTATATTTAGTTTTCTTAAAGACATGTGAACTGTAAAGCAAGGTACTGTTTAAATGCATTGTTTAAATGGGACTTTCATTTGTTAGTTCACTTGAAGGCTTCTTGAGGGAGTTGGCTGTAAATTGCTATTGGCAAACCTTAAAAGATGGAAAGGAAAAATGTGTTATTTATTGAGTGTTGATGGTGTGTTTAGTCCTACACAACAGAGGGAGCAAAACATACCATTTCCCAAGAGGGATACTTGATTTCTATTAATTGAGCTAATACAGGCACACAGATTTCCTATGGAACAACAAAAGGCCTGGCTTCAACAAAACAAGTATAGGATGCATGGTAGACATTCAGTTTATTGTGGATCATCTCTAGAAAGTGTGGTGGAAAAATGTATATTAAAGAGGGTTTTGAAAAGGCAAAAGCATAAAGGGAAAAGCAGAGATATAGAGGGAGTAGAAGACAAAAACTCCACTGAGAGAACACTTTTCAGTTACCTGAAAGTTGCTGAGTATTGAACTGTTCTTTAACAAGCAAAAACATTTCAACACTCTGGTAGTAGCTTGTGAGAAAGCTTTGTTGCTCCATGATTTACACATCTCTTTTAGTACTGAGCAAAGGGGCATATATTAAAAATGCATATATTTGCATGGATCTATATTTATTTGTGTAAAAGTAAAGGGATTTTTGAATGTATATTGCCTTTGAGCCACTCAGACTTGCAGTTTTGGAATGTCTTCAGGATTCCTGACTCTCCTTTGCATGTACACTCTCTCCTTAATGCCTTGCCCTTTCACACATACCTTTTTATAGTCAAAGAACACCAGGAAATTAATGCAATAAGGAAAAACTGATCTGTAGGAAAGCAGTGATTGAGCGTATGTGAGAAAAGATGAAGGTCTTCCTGTATGTAAGACATTTTATTTTTCCTGTTTATGTTTATATAATACAGACTGGCCCCTCCTTTACTCTTTTGCCAACATTGTTCCTCTAAACCACAAAGAATTTAATTTCAATTTTCCCATCACATTTACAGATTTTTGCTGTTCCATCAAGGAGACACAGAACACAGACTCTTCCTCTTACTCAGAAAAACCCTCCCAAGGTTTTCTGAGCACACCTCTCCATTTACCAATCCCTTTTCCCTGCCCTTAGAGTTCCCAGTTTCACAAGGACTCTGGGGGTGAGAAGAGTTCAGGATTATCTGCAGTGCCCAGCCAAGGGCCAGGCTTGACTTTTTAGGGACAGAAGTAAAAAGGGAGCCAGCTACCCATCAGCAGCGCAAATGGCATTTTGGTATAGTTTCCAGAATGAGATACAATAATTGCCAGACCAGAGTATCTTTGCTGGTCCATATGGATGCATGCCCTGGGAAATGCATTAAGAAAACCTACAGACAGACTAGGTCTGAAATGTACTTTTTACAGTCTGTGTGGCTTTAATGCTATTTCTTCTGTGGTAGATTTTCTGTGATATATTTATTCAAATGTGCACACAAGATACGGCAAGCCAGACGTTTAAGGACCTTGTTTGTTTTCTGACTTTTGCTCGTAAGGAGAGCGAAAAAAAAAAGTTTATGATTTCAGGTGCTACTTTGAACTATACAGAGTAGCTACAAATCTTTACATTAAAAGTCACCAACAGAGAAGGGCTGAGTCTGCATTACAATCTAATCAGTTTTAGGATTATAAAAGAAAAGACAAGATGAAAGCAAAAAGCTCTACACTGTTTCTGCATAAACATCTACGTCTCCTTGAGCTTTACAGATTTTATGTTCAGGCTGAGGATTTGTTTAAGTGAAAAAGATCAGAATGAGATGTTGCTATGGTAGGTGGGGGGAATCTAGCCACACTGTGGATGTGAGTTCTGGTGAGCTTTGGTATCTTTCAGTTATGTGACATGAATTATGACATGCTGGACAGCGTTTGTGGTTGGGAGGGAAAAGACCTCTGTGTAGCTCTCCTGGTACCTTGGTAAAGCCATAGCTGTGTTGCATGCATCATTAATATTGCATAGGAGCAGAACTAAGAGACATAATTCATCTCATGCTGCTGGTTGTTCTACAGCCACAGAAAGAAAGGCCACGCTCCCTGGTGCTTATCCACTAAGGGAATTCACTTGTCTTTCACCCTAATGCCTTCACACGACCTAACAAACCCAGGAGACCTCCAGTGTGTGATCGGAAAGAGGTGCAGGCCTCTGGGTGCTGCAGTGATAATTACCATTAACTGCTGAGCAGTGGTACTGGGATTAGCTTGGTATTACCTGCAGATACAGACAACAAGGATTGAGAAAGGGGAGGGAATGGTGTTCATTCTTCTGCAGCTGTGACTCTTCGAAGTGTCCAGCTTAGCAGAGTTTCCTGTACAATAATGGGGTGGGTAAGCTCCTATTTTGCCTAGGTGCTTCTGGTCTTCAGTCAGTGTTGAGGTTCAGTGTGCTGGATGAGACAGTCAGGTGTGGAAGAACCCGGACAAAGGAATTTAAAGACACAAGAAGAGATGAAGGCTAGGAATGAGGATACTGCATGCCAGTCACTGATTGCCAACTGATTGGTACACTTCAGCCTTTCTTGGACTATTTTCGTCTATAACAGTGGCCAAGTTAGGGAAAAGGGTTGGGTTGGCTGGAGAGTATTTTATTGTGAGGTTTTGAAATTTATTATCATTCCAGTGCAGAACAAAGTCTGTGACTTGTAACATAAACTTAATGAAAGTATGTATAAGAAAGTTTTTTAAAATAAAACAGCCCACCCAGAGTAGTTCCTGTAATTTCTGAGAAAACCAGATTCAAGCAACAGCTCTTTCAGTGCCAGAACAGAGTCTCAGAAATGTCTTCTTTCCAAGGTGCACCCTCCTAGCAGATGTGGGAAACTTATTCCTTTCTCACATGCAAAAAAAAAGGTATAATGTGAGTAAACTACCTGAAGTGGCCAGATAGTTTTAGATAGGAGGGAAGAAAACAGAAGATTCACAAATATCCCAGAGGAGATATCAGCTCCTTTTTTTTCCATAGTCCTGCTAACTAGGGAATTAATGTGGGATGTGGGATATTCTGGTTGAATTCAGTCTTTTTCTGGAAAGGATTTTTACCCACATTAAGACTCCAGTCAAATTTATTGTAGGATATTCTGAACTAAAAGTGTTCTTAATGAAGGTATTTCATTTTATATGAATAATTAAGCAGGGTAGGAAGAATTAAAACAGAAGTTTTCCATCTCCTGACAGTGTCTGAATGTCTTTCCCTCCTTCCTGTTATCTGAACCATGATATTCTTAATTTGCTGTTGTTCTTTCTCCCCTGCTCTCTTAATAGTTGTTGGAGTGGTGGACTCCAGGGGCACTGCTGATTCTGGCCAGGAATACCTTCCCTGGGCAAGGACGATTTTGTACCCTCCTCTCAGACTGTCCCTAGGGAGGCATAATGAGGCACTTCATTTGTAACTAAGAAGTTCCTGCACTTCTAATATTTTTATCTACTCTTTTCAGTTAACCGTAGAAAATAGCTCTTGGAATGTAAATAGCGTACGAACATGCCCATGTGAACTCCATCAGGGCTATCATCTCAAAGATGCAAAGGTTTATTAGCTGGAATATCTGGAGTACTTGTTCCCAAACTGGACTACCATTAAGTGTCTAGATAATGACACTCTTGAGCCCATCAGTCACCTATGTATAGAATAAGCACCACCATCACATTGTTAAGATTTCCATTATCCAGAGTGAAATGGAGACACAATGTCTGTATGTCCTTTCTCTGTATCATTTTTAAGGACAGTTATGATGTTGTGAGTCAATTCCAGCAGGGATAAAATAGCCCTATTAAGATTTCTGGGTCAACTCCAGCTCATCTCCAATCTAAACTCTGATCTTCTTCAAAAAGGTTTTGATTTTGCACTGATTAAATAAGAACCAAGTGAGGAGTTAATTAAGTGAGTTTGCTTTGATAAAGTTTGACTTATTCAGCTTCATGGAGCATAGTCATACAAGTTTTTTTCTCCCATTGCATTTCATTTTATTTGTCTAGAGTTAAAGTTCCTAAAGCAAGGAAAGAAAACTTTACATTGATTTCTAATCAATATTTTCTTTGCATCCCTGCAACCAACAGCACAGGGTGACAATGTCATATTCAAGATAAATGGGGTTTGAAAATGCACTTTTCCAGTATAATTGAAAACAGAGCTACACATTAAAAAAGCATTTGCTTTTCGATGCTCTCTTGTACAGGGTAAATTGTCTGGCAGAATGAGTATAGGTCTGTGTTTCAAAGAGGTAAGTACCTTTCTGATCTCTCCCTAGGTATGGCCCCCTTCCAGCATGCTCTCTAGGAGAGTAATTTGCTGTATTTTTCCAATTCATCTGAAACAGAGTCCATCACTTTTTTCTATTTTTAAAATTTCATCATGAAACATTATTTTTAATAGAACCTTTTAAAAATAATTAGAAAAAATTCATTCCAGAAATGGATTTTAATAATTTTCTCAATTGCAAACTGTTATGAAAGTGAAGAGGCTTAAAGAAGTTTTTCAATTTCTTTCTATTTTAAGCATTCATCTTTTAGAACTGTCACTTTATTCATCTGCACCACTTTAAGGTTGTTTTATTCTTTAACTCTATATGTGTTGTACGTTAATAATAATGTAACAATTTATTGGAAAGAACTATTTTGGATTACTCACATCACTGATATGTATTATGGCTTATCTTGCCCCACAGTTCAAATACATTTTCACTTCAGAGTTCTGCATGTTTTATACTCAAATATTGTGCAGGTATTAGTATTAGAGAGAAAAATACTGTTTTAAATATAAAAAGTTAAATTTATCTCTTTCTGTTACTTATGGAATTTATACAGACAATTTCATATTTTCTCAAATTATTCTATTAATCCTATACACTTCTTTTTTTAGATCTTGTTCTCTAAGGACAATATGAGCAATAAAATGGAATGCATCTTGTAGGGTGGCTGTATGGCTAGTATTCTACCACATGTCATATTGTTTCTGTTCCCTGAATGCATGGGTTATCCTTTGAATAAGCGAAGGCTATAGAATGGGCATCTGAAGATATGTTTCTGTCAAAGAAAGTGTTGGCAACTACAGAGAAACTAAATGTTGTTACACAAACATTTTCAACCTTTTCCTTTCTTTGGTTGTGTAAACTTTACCTCTAGCACCCAGCTTACAACTCTTATCATGTTAGACCAGAGCAATGTAGAGAAGTAGTTGTGCCAAAAGGAGAAGCTGATAGCTGAAGATGAAATCAGATAAAGGTAGAAGCAATAGCTTGGGTTAAAGAAACAGATTATCATCAGATTTTATGTCTGCTGCCTTGGCTGAACATCTTTTTGCTCTGTTCATTGTTCAGCCAGGAATCTTACTAATCTCACTTAGTTTCTGTAAATTCACATAATGGAAAAAAAAAAATTTTTAAAAACTTCGGTGAATTTTTGCAAAGACCTTTGTTTGGGGTCACTGTTGATCACTGCTCAGATATCTGGTGTTTAACACACTATACTCTGATGGGGAGCACATCCTTAAAGTCTCCAATGACTCTATTTCTGGGCTTTGGCTTCAATACATCAATAATTTCAATTTTGTCTGGAATTCATAAAACAGTTAAGTTACAAGCATTTCTGGTAAAATTTCTAGGACTGGAGCATCTCAGATCTACATCTCCATTTTGAAACTTTCTGTTCTTCCAGTTATTACAGCTACATAAAATGCTCAGAACATTGCAATTTCTTGGGTTTATGTTGAGTAAGAGGTTTCAGTTTTGTCAGTTTTTTTCATAGGAATTACTGCCCAGGCTTATGGAGAATAAATCAGATTTTCTTAAAACCTGGACAATCATCATCGAAGTTAAAATGAACATTAATCAACCAATTTTCTATGTCCTTCTAGTCTATTTCTTGAAAGAATTCTATAGTCAAGTTTCATTCCAGCTCCACAAGATTTATTCCTTTATGCAGATCTTTGGATATCACAGCAGCACCAGGCAGTAAATACAAACATCAGGTGTTTTTAAAAGACCTACAGAGGTAATGCACATGTAGAGCAAATATTTCCCTATCCTTTACTGGTGCAAAAGCATTTATTGCATGACAGAAGAGGATACTTAACAAAGGGGACCTTATTCTTGTCTCTGCAGTTCTTTCTGGAAGATGATTTTGCAGTGGGCCAAGGAAACAGGAATGACAGCTAAACCATGAATTTGCAGGTGCACCTGCCAAACAAAGGGAGCTGGCATGATGTTGGTTTCTGCTGTAATCAGCTGGTAGAGAAAAGGTAATTTAATTATATCCCAATGGTTTTGCCAGCATACTTGCAATAAGTCTGATATGTGGGTTATTGTCTAATGTCCTTTGTAGTATCCTGAAGTTCGTAAGACTCTCAAAAAAAAATTTTAAAAAATCTTAATTTTCACTGTTGTTAAGGAAAAATTCACCCATTTTCTTTTGTTACAAAATCATCCTCCCCTCTACTTACATTCCCCAAGTCTTCCTGTATGAACTTTTATTTTCTGTAAAACCTCAGTTTACATGTATTGAGAACTTAATGATCATTCTTACTCAGTTGGATTATAGCCCAATATGGCCCATTTTCAGTACAGGGCTTGTTTTCGAAATTTAAGTAGTATTTCAAGTTCAGTCACTGTCCCATACTTTGATTTAGCTGTTAATGTCCTACAGAGAATGTCATTCCCCTGTTAAGAGCTTGAGTAATTTTAAGTTGTAATCTTAGATGCATCAACAATGCACAAGGCGGAAACATGATTTGATTGACAAGGAGATGTTTTAGTTGAGAAAGTCTTGAATGTAAACTTGACAAATGAGCAAGCATGACATGGAGATCATAGGAGAAACAGAAGTGGGGAATGACATGAGATTTTTTAGAAAATTGCTTTTCTGATAAAGCCACATTTCAAGCTGAATGATTAGCACTTACTCAGAAGATCACCATGCACTGACCTTGGCAGTATCACCAGGGTTAGATTTGCATACATATTCACAAGCATGAATAATTCTCAAATTTTCCATTACATTAGGCACAAACAGGTTACTTTTCTCTATCATCATGCCTGAATGTCTTCCCTTGTCACCGCATTCCTCTTGAAATGAAAATTACTCCTTACAGTAAGCCAGCACACTGGTGCAGTATCTCCTTATAGCCGTCTCCCTGAAAAGTCTGGTTTCTGTACAGTGATTCCCCTTCTTCTGTATTTATAAAGTAATGGCAGAACAGTGATCATCCATGCTTGAAGCATAGTTCCACCTGCTTTTGGATCATTGTCGTTGACTGGCATCTTGTAACTCTAAGAGCTTGATATAACCTGTTCTGTTATCAGGTATTACCTATTAGCACTAAGAGTCGTACCAGAGCAGCAGTGGAGAAAAGGCTGGATTCTTTCTGTAAAAATAAGGTGGGAATAATCTTTCTTCCGCTCATACCTGGCACTTAGCAATACCTGGAGGATACTATATACTATAGCAAGTGGCACATTCTATGGGCAAAAATCCTTATTCTTCTAATGCCTTCTGTAAGTTTTTGTTTTCTAGGTGACTTAAGTCTTTAGCACAGCCCCTTACTTGCTACTAGAGTTGCACAGATGGAAGTCCCACTTCTTGAAGGGTTTTTCAGTTTTAAGATATGGATATGTTTCAGATCTAAATGAAACATTATAATCTACAAATTATTTGGAAAAATAGAAAAAAAATGTTTTATTTCAGTATTTTTATTTTTAATTTTATATTAATGTTATATTATTTTCAAAAATAGTACAAAATCATCTGCAGGCTTTTAATGAAATATTGTTTCACTGGTAAAAATTGAAATATGTTGCTCTAAAACCTATCAAAATGGAACTAAAATTTAGGAGATGATTCAACTGACCAGTCAATAGATGTCTGCTCTGTACTGCTGAGTGTATCAACATAAGGTGTTTAAGGGTAAATATTAGAGACTCAGAATTTGATGCAGTTCTTACACATATGTGAAATTCCTTAATGTATCCTGTCTGATTTCCCTGTCACTATGAGATGACACGATTCTGCAATAAATCTTGTATCATATTTTCCAGTCCTATGAAATGTGGATGTTTTAACTATTAATATCAGATGGGAATAATTTGGGATTTTGTGTCCAAAATAAAATTTTGGGAAAAAAAAAAAAAAACAAACAAACACAATTTGATTCAGAAATTTTCAGGTTTAGTTGGAAAACAAGTTTATTGAAACTTTTCCAAACAGTTTTAGTTGTTTTTCATCATTTTCACTCCTTTTCCACACTTTCCACTGCAGAAAATACAAACCTTTCAATAATGCCATTTTAATGATGTAGCATTGCTTACTGAGACTAGTAAACAGCATAATGTCTATGCTCAGATACTTCCTGAGGAAGAATTCTAATATTCAGAATGAATCCCTTTACAGTGAAGTTTTCTGTCTGTTTGCTCTTTTTGACAGTTGAGACCGAAGTCCTTATGACAGTGCTGCTGCAGCCAATAACTACAAGGCATACTTAGGTCAAAAAGAGGTTTCTGAATTGATAGTACAAAATAGATTTCAGATTTTATGAACTGTATACAGGATCTCATTGTCAGTACCATAGAGGAACCTGGATTCAAAAAGACCTCTGGGAACTATTTGTTTCAAACTCCTGCTAAAAGCAGGGCTAACTTCGAAGTTATGTCAGGTTGTTCAGGGCCTTGTGCTGAATAGAGATATCACATCTTCTCTGGGACCCTCTTCTACTGTTTTACATGTGAATAATTTTTTCTATGAATAGTTTTTTCCTTCTATAATCACTTTTCCATTGTTACAACTTGTGATGGTTGCTCTTTCCCCTTTTGCAATGTCTCACAAAAAAAAAACCCAACTCGTGAACCTCATTTCTCTGTAACATTTAGTTAGTTGAGGGCAGCAACTAGATTCCCTTTCTCCTTCTCTTCTCCATGCTGAGCAAAGCCAGATCTCTCATACTCTCCTCCATCATAATCCAGCCCTCTGACCAGTGTGATGACCCTCTGTTGGATGCTTCCTTTTCTGCTGACCCTCAACTTCTGGAGAGCCCCAAACACTGTTTCAGATGAGGCATCACAAGTGCCGAATAGATGGAAAAAATCACTTTCCTTGTGCTTCTGACTACACTTTTTCTAATGCTGTGTTTTATACAGCTACTCTTGTTTTTGGTAAGAGCATACTGCAGATACATGTTCTATTTGATCTCAACATGGACAGGTCATTCTCAGAAAAGGTGTTTTCTAGCCAGCTGGAGCCCAGACTATAGTGTTTGCATGAGGTTATTCTACTCCAGGTGTGAGAACTTAATTTGCCTTAGCTGAACATCATGAAACTTCTCTCAAGCAAGTCTTACAGCTGAAAGGCATCCCTAACCTCCAACATATCCACCTACAGATAACCTACATGGGAACTCAGTTCGTCAGGTAGCTGACTCAGAAGCATAGAACTGGGAAATTTCTAAAGAATTAAGAAAGTAGATTTAAATAATAGAGAAACTGCTGTGTGTATGGCAAACAAATTCCTTAGTCTGTGGCTACCCTCCCAGCACCACAGAAACCTATGCAGTATTTTGACTATTTGGAACTGGGGTTTTTTTGCAACACTGAAAACAGTAATATTTGAGAAAATAACTTTATGCATTTATTTATATTAGAATCTATAGCATTTCTTAGGGTAAAATCCAGTACTGAAGCAATAGATTCACTATAGTCATCTTTAGAAGTATGTTGTAGTTTTCAGTGTATTTTTTAGGCCACATAGCAAAAGTATTTTTCTTGTATCTTTTCAAGTTATTGAGTTTATGATTCTGAATTTTTCCTACCTTTGTCATTTTTGTAGGTCATGGTTTAACCTACATCAGTAATGTTTGCACAGCATGAACAGTGCTTGCTGTACCTTGACTTACCACATTCACTTCCACCATTGTCAATTCAATTGGACAAGAAATGGTTACAGCCTTTTAAAAGGTCAGATATGATTCAAGGGGAAATTTCTTACCTATGTATGTGAGAGTTGTTTTTTCCTATAACCTGGTCTCATATAATTTCATCTGATGTTATAGAATTCACATACACCAGTCAGCTACCTCAGTGCAACTGCATGCTATCCTGTTCACATTCAAGCACTACCTATGCTATATTTATAGCTGAAACCTTTAGTTTATGAAAAAGATCTTTAATACTTTCATGTAGTAGTGTAATTACGATTTGTAAAGAGAATGGGACCACTCTGCAAATTCAAGTAAGCCATATTCTCAGGCTTCAGAAAAAAAAAAAAAAAAAAAAAAAAAAAAAGGTCTTGTCATTTGAGTGGTAGTTTTTAAAAAGTTGACTCCAAGGATAAAATATATTCAAGGCTTATATGAGCTTTCTTTGAAGTGTGTAGGAAGGATCAGGAGAAGGTGGTCACCCTTCCTGCCAAGTTATGGACATGAGAGAGAACTACAGTCCTAGCACAATATATCTCTCCATGGATGCAATGCAGCTATCATATGGAGGCAGCATCACTGCCACCATCAATAGCTGCACAGATCAAAGCTGGCAGATGGGTCCTTGAGCGTTGCTTTTTTCTTCTTTACAGAAGAATATCTCATCAGTGTTCCCATGGTCCGGGAGAAATACTGCAATATCACCAAGAGGATTGTTGGCACAAAGAATAAAGATAAAAGATCAGAAAAATAAAATAAAGAAGATGTTTTAGCTGGGAGATAGAGCAATGGGGTCATGTTCTGATTTTGTTTCTGAGTTTTAAAACTCAGAATTTTTCTGAGAATATTTCTGAGTTTTAAAACTGAGTTTTGTATGTACCTCGAAGACCAGTTCCTTGAAGACCAATGTCTTTTTAAGTTGGACAACTGCACAAACTCTGAAGTGCCATCAGGTTAGGGGATCACCCTTGCTTTGAACTGTACTGCATTCCATCTGTAGATATTTTGCTGCATGTTTACAAAGGAAAACACAGGGTCCAGAAGTTAAATTTAAAATATATAGAAGAAAGTTCTCCCAATATAATTGCATATCAAACTGTTTTCTGTTGTGTAAGTTACAGATTCATAGCACTGGGAGGATAAATGACTCAAAATTTCCTTATTATGTAAATCGGTGTAATCACACTAAAACTTGTGGAGAGATGTCAACAAAAGAAAAAGGTGTAATTGAAAGTCAGTATCCTGGTGTAATTCCCAGTGCAAAAGTTAGAGAGTCTACTAATTCCTTCATATCATGGATTAATCTTTGAGGGCAATGGTAGGGCAATTTGGTAACTTATAACGTATTTTTCTTGTACATGGAGTTACACCTTTGAAATCGCAGAAATGGAAAGCTGATGTTACATTTTATTGAATATCCCTACAAACTGGAGCAAGTTACAGAACAAAATTTGTCATACTATGGGTTAAAAAAGACAAGTGTAGATCAGTTAATAAAAAATGGGGGAGCTAGAAGTGAATGAGATAGAGAAAACTTGAACTTTAAATACTTTTGTCTCAGTTTCAAAAAGAAATATTGACAGTAACCAGATTGTTAAATACATTAATTTTAAAAAATAAAATGTACAAAAAAGCTAGACTAAATGTGTTTTAGATGATATAGATGTAGTCAAGTAAGGAAGTCCTGATTCACCTTAGGGCACTAAAGGAACTAGACAATGTAATAGCTGAATCACTAGCAATTATGTTTAAACATTGTGAAGAACTGAGTAACAAACATATTATTTATCCTTGAAAGGGAGAGTATGGAGGACTTAGAAAATTATAGCTCACAGCACTCAAATTTAATTCCTGCAACAAATCATTAGGTAATCAGTTCAAGTATCTAGAAGGCAAGACGGTGATAAAAACTACAGAACATTTGTACAATAAATAAACAAGCCAAACAAACTTTTATTTTTTTTAATAAATCAAGTCATTTAAAGGATAAGGGAAAGGCAGTAAATGTAACATAATTTGACTTCAGTATGATTTTTCACTGTCTCAAATGGTATTCTGTGGTTGCATGATTCTCAGAAGCATGCTGCGGAAGCACAGTGAAGATGAAATCATCATCAGGTAGGTGTGAAATTGGCTAGAAAAAAATCCCTGAGAGCACTTACTTATCACCGACATCAGAAGGCATCTTAAAGGCTTAAAGGGCACTCCTCAGAGCTCAGCTATATTTGATGTCTTCTATAGTGACAGAAGATGGTAAGGTTCAATTTGTGCAGTTTACAGCTGATACCATGCAGGCAGGGCTAGAAAACCCTTTAGACCAAGATCAGGATGAGATCAAGAAGTTATCTTTTGAAATAAAACCAAACTCATGAAATCAGAAAGGTCAAAAAGAAAAACAATGGATAACAAAAAAGAATATGAGATGTTTGCAGGTTCACAAAAGCAAATACTGTCTTGGACTCTATTGTTTGATATGTTCTATGTAAAAAAAAATGAGGCATCTCATTTTACCACTGGTGGTCTCCGTTGGAACACTGCACTAACAAAGATGTTGACAAACTGGAGAGTATCTAGAAAAGAACAGGAAGAATTCTAGAAGACAAAATCCCCACACACAGTCACTGCATGCAGCTCTGATCCACACAAAACAGGAGGCAGATATGACAGATAAGGTAGGTATGAGAACCTTTGTGGGTCACTGGTAAATCACTGGGCATTTTAGCCCTGATATTTAGGCCTATATCAGGGGCACTGTTATTTTGAGCTCAGCGTATTGAAGTGGATACTTGGTCTATGGGACGTCAACTTTCATTCTCATTGCTATGGGCTAGATCAAAGTTGTGCACAGTGTTGTGAGCTGCAGCAACACGTAGGAAGAGGTGGGTTGGTGTGGAGGGAAAAAGGGGAAGACCTTGAAGGTCGAAAGATCATGATGGTTGTTAGACCATAACATCATCCCAATGATTCATCATTCTCAGTGAAGAGTTGCTAAAGCTATTTTCTACCCAGAACAGTGAACAAAAACAGTAGAAGCAATTCCAAATCTTAGATCCATACGATCTTTTTAAGTGCTTAATTTGCAATAAATCGGTTGTAATTAGGGTGAAAAATTGGAAGAAATATATGGTTCCTGGGATTGAAGTATTTCAAACAAATCATGAAAACACTGGACTGTCCTCTTAGATATACGTTTTAGTGTGTATATTCTGGGAGAACAAAATTTTTTTTGTGAATCTTTATGTAATTTTGATCTTCCTTTTAGTTTTGGTTCTTCAAAATCTGCCAATTCAGATTTATTTATAAGTAATATAATCAAATTTTTGATGAGTGATGATGCATCATGCTTTCTTGTTTTAGACACACAAAAATCACAAGATATGATAGACGGGATTGAATTTTTTGCAATTTTTATCTACCTTGGAATTCTTTGTCAGAAACTCATCACACTTATTCTTCCCTTCCTCATTCCTACTGTCAATTTCTGACCTTCCCAGTCTAACACATGTCCTTGCTCAGGTCCTATTTCTCTCCCCTTGGATGATATTTCAACATGGGAAGAAAAGAGGTGCCTCCTCATTCAGTGACGTGGTACTACTGGTATATCTAGTCTCAACTCCTATCTGTTTTAGAGGCAATTTTCTCTGCAGTTTACTTCTGTTTCTGATGTGCTGAGGATCTCTCCTCCACCCCACACACCTACTGAGCAGCAACAAGCATAAACCCACAAATAACCTGATAAAGCCTTTGATAGGCTTGGTAAAGGCTCTAACCTGAAAGAGCCTTTGGCTTTTCTACAGAAAATCCCAGTCTGTCCCCACCATTGCAGTCATGAAAGAGAAAGACAATTACACTCCTAAAAAGCCTTATTACTTTGTTTCTACAGCAGATCACAAACAATCACTTGCATTATGATATCATGAGTGGGAACTGCTAAGCTGTATCTCAGCAAGAGCTTCTCTGGCAAAACTAGACGTATGTGTTTTGCCCATATCCCATTGAATCTCTTCTTTTCTAGTCCTCTATATCCCCAGATATCACATGCCTGACCTCTTTTCTAAATCAACAGAAAGACGAAACTCTTTCAGAGTCACTATTCTTTTCAGTCTTCTCTGTCAAGACAGAATAATGGCATAAGGGTTAATTTTCTACAACTTTGTAAGAACTTTTTTAATCCCCATTTGAAAATCTGCATCTTTTTTTTTAGCTTTTCATACCTAGCAGTTTCATGTCCACATCTGGAGAGCTGGCAGTATGTTATTCATGCATTATCTTGCCTACAATACATTAAAATGCAATACTTTTAACCCTGTATAAGAACTTCCTAATTTATGATAATGTTTTTATATGTCAATGAACTGACAAAACTAAATGTGATTTTTTCATTTAAGGACAGAAAAGCAAAGATGTTTCACAATCTGAATCAAGTTTTACTATTATATAAATTAAATGCATGTTCTTCGTTTGCTCTCAAACTCCCCTGCTAACATGATGATTAAAGGAACGTATATGGCTTATTTCACAAGGTCTTAAAGTTGGCAAATAGGAAATTCAGACTGATGGATCAATTATAATTAGCTATAGAGCCAAGGCACAGGTGTCAGAATTTTATAGAAGTTGTTTTTTTTGTTGAGGTTCTCAGTTTAGTACATTATTACATCAGCTGGTCACCACCTTTGGATGAGGTTATGGATTCCTGAGTTGACTCCCAGAATATCCAGATCTTACAAAGATTTCTACATTCTGCCTAAAGTGATTTCAATGATTTCGCTGGGAATACTCACATGAATAGTTACATACCAGAGTGTTTTAGGGAATTCTAAACGGGAAATATAATAATTGTTTCCCAATAGGAACATTAATATAACTATGTTGCATTTACTACATATATTTATGATACTATATATCTTTAACAACATAACACACGATATGTTAAACAGTTTACAAGAAAAGTGAGCCTAAAGAATACTGCACAACTTGCAGTTTTTCAATGTTATTCCTGGACTTCATAGCAGGTTTTTTTAAGGGTTTCTCAAGAATTTTGCTGTGTATGTTTCAACAAGAGATTTTTGTTCTATCTTACGAAAAGAGTCAAAGTGGCAGCAGCTTGTGTCAGCTGTGCTAAGATGTGCATGGAGAATGAGAAGTAATGCCACAAAACTGTGGAGTGGTCCATATAATTTCACAATGAAGTCTACAGTAAAAATAATAGAGTATGTAAAAGTGGTGTTCTGATAATATCTGTGTGGGAGGCAAAATGGAACCTAATAATAGTAATACGATTCAGGAAAAAATGGGATAGCTCTAAGTATAGGAATCATGGAAATAGAACAAAATATATCAGGCCAAAATATAAGCATTGTTTGCATTCAAATACAAAACTTTGGGCTATAAATTGAGAATTCAGTTGTGGAATCTGTGGAGAAAAAAAAGCACCTTAGCAATCACAAGACTGAACCATCCATTTGACACTGAAAAAAAAAAGACTGCAGGATGTATCAGTTGGGGCATTTGTATTTGAGGTACAAAAATAGTCATGTCACAGTGGTGGCACTTAGGAATATCATGTGAAATTTTAGTCATGCTGTTCAAGAAAAAAATATTCAGATTGGGAGAATTGGATGAGAGAAATGTCAGAATTATCAAGAGAACCAAGCTTTTTTCATTTAAGGACTAAAATAGCCTGATTTGTGTGGTTTTCCAAGAGAAAAAAAAAAAAAAAAAAAAGGGAAAAAATGCTATAAATGTATTCTTTTGAATGTATAACAGACTGTCATGGGGAAGATGTATATAAACTCAACAGTAATTTTTAATGAATGGCATTGATTTGGACTGGAAGCCAATAAAATAGAAGCCTGTAATTACAAGGGTATAGGTGTCAAAAGACAGAAGCTTTATAGGAATTGAGTAGTACTGGAAACCAAAATCCTAATATTTCAGGATGAAATAACAGCAATTTGGGTAAAAATTATGCATTTCAGTATCAGGGGGTTAAACTTTATGACAAAAGGTATTTACTGTATTTGGACATACCTTCTGTAGTCCTTAAAAAGGTGAGAAGGTCAGCCAACACTTATGCATCAGGTAAGAAGCAGTTTTTATGCAGTCTACTTGTATCCCCATTCAGATTTACATTTCAGCCATTTTCTGATCATGAACTCTTCTGTGGTTAAGGTTCGTCTCAAAACAATATCCTGTAAGAGAAATAGATTTTTTGGTTTGTTCGGTTTTGTTTGTTGTTGTTTGTTTTTTTTTTTTTTCAATTTTATATATACAAGCCCATGAATCAAATAGTTTTAGCTCAAAAGACCGAATGTCTCAGAAAGTTTTTGACATTAGTGTTGGAAATAAAATATTTTTCAGCAGGCAAATACCCTTAGAATTTCCTCATAAACAATCCAGCTAAAGTATTCCAAAATAGTAAATATGTACCAGCACTTTAAATTTAAGGACTTGAGCCATTGCTCTTATACCAAGTTTACACAAGTGTAATTCCACTGACTTCATGAAGATACATCAGAAACTAATTTTATATGTCTCAGAATTAAGCCTATGTTAAGCTTAACTTTGAAAGAAACCAGCTGAACTTGTGCAGGGAAATATTAATATAGTAACCTATGCAGGAAGCGATCTTCTGTGGAGTCAGTTAAGGTTTCATGCCCCTTACACCACAAGTGTGTGAATGGGTATTTTCCAGTTTCCAGAGCTCCACATAGTGTATCAATCTCCATTATAATGGGATTGGTGCTTTTGATTTTTTTTATTGCAGTAGATCATTAATATTTTAACATTTTTTTTTAATAAATCTGCAGCATTGGAAAAATATTTGAACATGTGTTCAGCTGCATTTATTTCAAAGCTCTTTTTTGCATCTCAGATTGATTGTCTATATAATTTCTATGCTACAGATGAAAGCACAACAATATTGTTATTTGCTAAGAATGCATTTCAATGGAAAAAACAAATTTCAATTAAAAAAACAAAGAAGAGAAAGCTTCTAAAACTTTTCATGTATCTTAAAAAACAGCTCTAGTGAAAAAAGTCTAAGGTAATACTTCCTTTCTAGAAACAATAGAGATATTAGAAAATATGTTATGTAACATGGCATATATGACACAGATAAGAAAGGAGTTCTACATCTGAGTTGAGAGCATTTTTTCTTCAGTGCTGTTTAATAACAGTATTTAAACAAAATGTCATTAATACTGTTTTAAGAAGAGGTCCATTTCTCCAAATCTTTAAATACTGCCCCAGTCCAACATGCATTCTAGCTCCCTTTGAAGGTCTGTGCTGTGTTACACACCCATGTCCTCACCTCCCCAGGAGGTCAGCAGCAGATGAGTTAGCTCAAAAATAGTGCCCCCAGAACCATCCAGGTAAAATGTGAATCAGTCCCAGACCTGCACTTCCCTGTGCTGCTCTCAAATGGCTTCACCAGGACTTAAAAGTTTTATGAGTAGTTAATAGTTAAGAGGAGTTAAAAGTTTTATAAATATTCAACTGCTCAGGAATCTAATATTTAAATCCTAGACTAAAAGGCTGTGCCAAATATCCAAAATAAATTTCAGTAAAGGAGATATGGTGTTATTGCTCCTTTTGGGGACATATTTATGCTAAGCTCCTGAGGTTTAGGGACAATTTACAGCAACATGTAACATACACCAATTAATTTGCTTTGCTGTGTCAGCTACATGCCTACAGTATAGGTTCAGAAAATTGTATTTCAGAAATAAAGTGTTTGACTAGTAACATAACAGAATCAAGAGGAATTTAAACCTTCATTCTCTGGGTATATTCTGCATCCCTTATTATTACATTATCTAAAATTGCAGTGGTCATATTTCTTGCCTAGGCCTATTCAGGCCCTCTGTACAAACAGAATTTCATCCATTAAGCAGATTGAGGATATGCCTACTATGTTGTTAGTGGCATTGTCAGCAATGATTTATGTTTAAGAGAAAGTGGGCAAATGTGCTCAGATTCATATGTGGTAGTATTGTCCAGAAACTTGTTCTCATTGGTGGAAAAAATTAATAATTTCATTTTAAATGAGTCGCCTATTATCCTCTACTTTAGCTTTATTAAGAGCTGATAATTACTCTGCTAGTCTTGTTCAGTATGTATTATTTCATCTCTTGTTATTAACTGCTGGAATTACTATCCCTGTAGTTTGGAAAGAGCTCAATATTCTTTCATTTGACAGATGGCTTACCAAAATCTGGGTAACTCTTAGCTGTATGGGAAAAAAACCCTCCATAACATTTGCCCCAAGAACAATTCATACTACAGATAATCTGAATATATGGCTATTTTTAGTACTATGCTGCAGCTAGCAATAGAAGAGAAAGTCAGAGATTCTGTAATGCTTTTCTCCTCACACTCCCAAATGACATGGATCAAATAGGATGTAAATAGGTTGCCTCAGTGTGCTGCAGAGTCTTGGTACCACTTTTCCAAATTAGATGTCTCCTGCCATGTTCTTTGGGAGCTGTAGCTTCCAATTTATTTCCAAGCAAGTTGACATAAGACCTTTCAATTCTCATTCAGAAAATCTGACCTTACTCTGGACATTTCAATGCCCGTGCAGCCTTATGCCCATCCAGGCAGTTCTTTAGGACTTGGACCTCTATAATTTATTTCATCAGGCTGATGCTTATAGGAAGAGCTAATTGGTTTTTATTACGACACAGGATAGTTGCAAAACATGAATGAACTCCAACACAAATCTGAAATAGAAACTAAAACCTTCAAGATCGGTGGAAGCTGAAAACGATTGGTTTACTTTTAATTTATGCTACTGAAATAATAGAGGAGAAGGGAGCAGTTGTAGAACAGTGGAAGAAAGCAGCATGTTATCAAAGGAGCAGTGGTAAGTCATTAGAGCTTTCTGTATGTGTGGGTAATTACTGCTTACAGAAAATTGAATGGTTAACTGAAGATCTGGGATTTTTATAACCAGTAGTTTGAACAATTAATTATTTGCGAGAGTCAGATCCAAGTCATCTTGCTCAAAATAAGGAATCTTTCTCTGAAAGTCTCACACTGACTTGAGCTTACCAGCTTGAAAATCAGGATGTTTATTATTTTGCATAAGAGTTCAAGATCTGGCCTTAGCTTGGGCCCAAATAGTCATTTTGTGGATTTCACCACTTTTAGCCCTGAGACATACTGTTTTCTAAGACTAAATCATAAGCCTGCTCAGCCACTGCTAAAAATACCGCTCCATACCCTTGCTTTAAAGTGTTCGTTTATACCTACACACAAGGAGTGTTGATGCAGTGTGATCACCAATGTAGGGAGCATTTTCATCCTTCATCTATTTTTTTTCTCCTTCCTACTCCTTTTCCTCTCACATCCATCAAGCAGGCAGAGCTGAGAGGGGAGGGTGAGGAAGGTGAGTCCCCATGTCCCTCAGGAATAACTGGGGGAAGAGGACATTCCTTCTGCTCTGAAGGGATGTGCTCCTGGTCTGTTGTACCACACATTTCAGTCCCAGCAACCCTGTTCTTAGTGCTGGTGGCAGACACTCTTGCCAGAGTATTGCTCATTCACTCCTGCTTTCCTCCACATGAAATCTATATGTGTAAGACTCGTTACAAATTCTCCACAGTTTTTTCTACCTGACTGTTATCAGCTTAAACAAATTGCTCACACCAGGCTTCCTTCCTTTTTCAAGTCAGATTTTCCATTGATTATAAAAAGAAGAGTCTGATTTGAAAAGGAAGACATATGTTATTTTTCTCTGATCATTGCTGTGGCATTCATTTTCAGATGTAGCACAGAAATTTCTTCCAAAAGTACTTGGTAGTTTTGACAAAATTATTCTAATCAATAAAATTGCTTTCTTCTTGTCAAAAATGCCTGGTGTCATCTACACATGAGAATAAGAAAATACTACAACCCTTAAGGTAAGATAATATAAATATGATTCACTGGATATTGAATGATTTGAAACATACCATAGCACTGATTGATTTGAAGAAAGTCAAGAAAATAAATGATGCAACTTCTTAACTCTGCCTTTCAAAAAGCTAAACCATTGTGCTGCTTTATAAATAAAGGATGGCTAGCCTGAACCTGAGAAGTACAGCTAATTACATGTTTTTCTAAGACAAGCCATGCTAATTTATTTTAATGTTTGCATTTCCATTTTTATGAGTTTCTCTAGTTTCCACAGTGTATATAATTCTGTTCTAAATCAAATGGAAAACATTTATGCTGATGCTTGGCTTGTAACAAATGTAGGACTCTATGACTTTGTGATTTTAACTGTAGTTATTGTAAAGAATGTCTTTAGTAAAAACAATATCTTAAGATGTAAGGAGCACTTAATAAAGTAGCTCAATGACATATTGCTGGACTGACTGGACACACCACTCCTCCATTAAAGGATATGTGCTCATGTGAGTGTCTGGATACATAAAAAAGAGGAAGCCAAGAGTTATTAAATAGGCATGTCAACTACCCTTTACAGGTATGTGTACACGTTTGTGCTGATTTTTCTTCCTTGTTCCTCCAAAATGATCAAAAATATGCTGTACCCTGTGGGTTATTAAATTAAAATTCAAGTGCAGGAACACAAATCATGTAGATATAAACTCTCAGACTTGTCTGCATTACAAAGATTTCTGTGCTTGACAGTAAGTCTTAAACATGAACTGGTTGGCAAAATAATACATCCTGCTTTGTAGTAATGAAAATTAAATAAATAATATGCAAGTTGAATGCCTCTTGAGATTCTGTTGACCATGAGCTGACAAGTTCTAAGGTAAAGAAGGGTCACATCTGAATGGTAGCACCGAGGAATAAGAAGCTCATCAGACAGTATTGGTTTGTTGAGAACAATATGTGGATATAAAGGAATAATATCTTAAAATTTGAGGGATGCTACTTGTTTGCTGACTGGAGGTAAACCATTTTAGAAAAAATGAAACTAATAAGCCCAAAAGTAAAAATCAAGGAGAGTCGAGGGGCAAACAGGATCATCAAAGAAAGAATCAATACTTTATTTCATTGATAGCTCTTATTTCAGTTCTTTTGATTAGCTCGGTCACAGCTTTTATTACTTTATGTGTCACCTGTTATTGCTGGGAAAAAGGAAAGTGTCAGTCATAAAGTTAAGAAGCGAAACCTACAAATGTATTATATTTCCTTTGCATAAAAAAGATGGTAATGAAAGCAGAAAACTAACCATTTCTCTTAGTGATTATTACAGCTCCAGAATATGGTAAGTGAATTGAATATTATATTGTGCATATTTAGCATTTAACCTGATCGTCATCAGGAGGCAAAGAACATTTACATAGCCAAAGATGTACACTTGAATAATTATTTAATAGCCATAAACAATGGTTCAGCCAAGTGGTAATTATCTGTAAAACAAATTATTTTTAGGAGACTGGCTGTTCGCTATACTAGATTGTTAAATGTCTTCAATTATTCTTACAATAGTTTTTAATGGAAATAAAGTTTTATGGGATTCTTTTACAAATCTAACATTGCCTGACACTGTTACTGTGACTTCAGGACTCATCATTCATTTTTGTGGCTTTCAGAAATGTTCCCTATCTTACGCTTGCTGTTTCCCCTTGTTTATACCTGCACACACACACACACACACACACACACATCACCTTGGTCCTTTAACTATCTGCCTCTTCGTAGTCAAAAGGTGAAATGCACAGACAAAGCAAATTATATGAGGAAAAAACCATTCAATCCTTCATTTTTCTCCTCAGTTCCTGAAGAAGTTAGTAGAGAGCAAGCCCCTCGTGGACAAGAGACACTGTGAACATAAAGGGTAAAAGTAAGAACTCTTCAGTGCATACAGATTTGTTTGGTTTCATCTAGGTCAGTGGAGGCATTGCAGATTTACATCAGTGTTCAAAGGCATCCAGTCTGGGGACCCTGCAATGTCAGTCATTAGGATATGCTTGCAAATTACTAGCTTGAAGGGTTTATAGATTAAATAAAAATAGTAATAATGTAGATTTATTCCTTGTCCCTCCTCATTAGACACACCTGCCAATATCCATAAATAGCTGTAGAAATTGAGACCTTTTATAAATTATTAACAAATAAATATTTGATAAGAACCCCAGTAGGTGACCTGCCTTAAAGGACCACATTAAGCACAATCTCCATTAAGGACAATCTCTGAATGATAGACAATGCAAACTGCTCAATCTCTTTAATATAAATGTTACAGTGATCACAAGATCAAAGTTAAATATTTATGTGGTAAGAAAACACCACTACATTTCTCTTTGAATACTCCATTTATGGATTGGCTTCTAAGAGCGCTAAAATCCTCAGGTATATGTGGTTCACCTTGGAAATTAGGCTACATACAGATGTTCTTTTTTGGGGATCATGTCATTCTGGTGGAGAGAGTGCTCTTAGATGGACAAGTGGGTTATTGCTGTTTATTACAACTCCCACACCAGGCACTACCATCCTCTCTCATAGATGGTAGATTGTGTGAATTGTCCCTAAACCACTCAAACTGAAGTAACCCAAAGTAATATAGTAGTTTAAAGACCAGAATTTTGAGCTTTGGAAACATGCACAAAGTTCGTTCTCTGGCCCAGAACAAAAGCAGTAAGGCATGACATGATATGACTAGACACCTTTTCATTCAAATCAAAAGAGAGTGACTTTATCCAGAGTGCCTGCAGAAGAGACCCTAGCCCATGTACTTTTCCCTGAACCCTAAGTGAGCATTGTCCGTGATCATTTGATGTCTGTCCAAAACTATGCCAGAGAGAATGCTAGCAATTAATCAACACAGAGAGTGGCAGGACAGTGCTTACACCTGAGTCCTGGCCCTATTTAATTTACTAATGTAGAGGTAAGCATTGACAAGCATCCCACAAACAAGATAAATGAAGCTGAGAGCCCATGAAAGTGACAGGACTAGGTTGGAGGCAGGTGGGATGGGTTCCTGCTTTTTTACAAAATGCTTCTCTCCCTCATCTGGAACCAACCCCAGATCCTCACCTCTTCCCATTTCCCTTTTACTGCTGAGCATGCAGAAGATGGCTGCCTGCTGCTGCTTCATGACTAGCTCAGACAAGACAAACCTGTCTACAAATGCCAGTCCTGCTGAAAATCAATCCAGATAGATGCTAATAATATTCTGCATAAATAAATCTTTTTGTTTTCATCTTAATTACTTGGATATTTAGGAAAGGATATAGCTTTGCTTCATTAAAAAAACAACAACAACAAAAAGAAAGATAATGCAAAACAAAGGGAAAAAAAGAACCATTTTGTTTCCATACTCATATTAGGGAAAATGTCTGAATTAAAGCTGCCTGTGTGGTTTTGTTCACTATGTTTAGTCACAGGAATACCAAGAAATATTTCTAATTTCATTACTTACAGTGTTCCAGGGATGTAAAAGAACATGCATTCAATAGTGTTCCTTCACTGGTGGTATGACCTATATTAAATATTAATGCAAAACATTAGTACAGCAGCTTAAAGCATATATGCATATTAAAGTGTGTGCAGAAAGCTGTCATGTTGTCCTCAACCTCAGCACACCAATTGCATGTTTGGTTTGGGTGCCTGAAAGACTTAAAGAATTTGGTATGTATGAATTTTATGCCTATTATTTCCTACTTTCAAAATGTAGGAGTTAAGCTCTGAAGTAATCTTGAGGGGAAATTGTACAAATGGCACTGTTATTATTTATCAGTGAAAATAATAAAGTGGTTAAGAAAATTCTGTTACTTCATATTTTGATACATGCAATAGATAAATATCGTTATCAGTTAAAGCTCTAATTGAGGTCAGACCTTACATGGATCACAAGGAAAGACCACACATAATTATTGCTGTGCTTTGTATAGTAGCTGCCTTTTGTTCCAGGTGTAACTGATAAAGATAGCTATGGCAAGGCCTATGTTTTTCTCAATTCCAGCCACCATGGTGAGCAGTATGTTTTGAGCAGCAGTATGCTGATTTCACTTAGCAGATTTTAAAGCATTTTCTTGCATTGACAGTTGGTGTATTTTCTAAATGGTTAATGCATTACCTAGCTCTGTACTCATATTTCCTATTCATTTCTTGTACAGAAACAAACATTTCTGTTTATCGTCTCCACCTTTCTGAGTGGTCCTGGCTCAAAAACTGAAAGTCTTGTCAGTCATAAATTGCTTCATTTCCTCCAACAAAATACTACAGGACACTCTCTGAAGAAAATGTAAATTATTTACATTATTCTAAATCCATCGGTCTTTATACATGGGCTGACACAATGTTATGTTTAATTAATGAACTTCTTAAAGAAGGCCATCAGACCATTAAAGGGCATAAACTATTTATAAAGAAAAACAAAAATTAAGATTATAGTTTTCAGCATAAATATTCCCAACTGTCAGGTTCTGTGTTTGGAAACATATCACTTAGGAGGCACCAAATTTGGAGGTAAAACAAGTCAAAAAATTTCTTCCCTAACTCTTGGTTATTCCAGTCAGGTGTCAAGTACAAGCTGCCTTTTTTTCCTCCCTTGATTACATTGATCATCATGGAGATGATGAATTGGCTAGAGCAAAGCAAGAACAGTACAAAAAGACTTTCTGTTCTTTCAGGCTGTTTATTATTTTTTAATTACAGTGACATTTAGTTGAGACCATTGTCCAGAACTTATCAAATATTGTTGGAGGTGTAGCCTAGAGCCGACTAAAACCTATCTTCAATATCAATAAAAAGATTAATGTCACAGACAAAGGCACAGCACTGTGTGCCTTCAAACAAAACTCCACTATTACCCTTATTGTCCACAAAGATTTAGTCTAAGAAAATGTTCTAAACCATAATTTAAGAGTACTGCTTTCACTCAGTACTTCCCACATCTGTAAGATGAGATCTGTTTAGTAATTCAGCCTGTCCTGAACAATGTGAAATACCATTATACTCTGAAAAGTGTTTTTCAGCACGTGCCTTGACCCACATCCTTGCCTGAAGCAAATTTAGAGGCCCAAATCCTTGTTCCATGCAGGTTCATAGAAATCTTATAACTGGTTTTGGTGAAACCTCAGCAAATTCTCTGAGCAGTCTCTCAAAGCCCCACACAAACACTCACTCACTCACTCATCCACTTACTCCCCCCCCAGTGGGATCAGAGAGATAATCAGAAGGGTAAAATTGAGAAAACTCATGAGATGAGTTAAAGACAGTTTAATAGGCAAAGCAAAAGCCACTCATGCCAGTAAAGCAAAACCAGGAATTCGTTCACCACTTCCCATCAGCAGGCAGGTGTTCAGCCATCTCCAGAAAAGTAGGGCTCCATCATGCATAACAGTGACTTGGGAAGACAAATACCATCGGTCCAAACTTCTTCCTTCCCTGTCTTTATCTGCTGAGCATGACGCCATATGGTGCGGACTAGCCCTCTGGTTGGTTGGGGTCAGCTGTCCCACCTGTGTCACCTCCCAACTTCTTGTGCATCCCCAGGTTACTCACTGGTTGAGTGGGGTGAGAAGTGGAAAAGGTCTTGACTCTGTGTGACAGCTGTTCATCAACAATGAAAATATTTCTATATTATCAATGCTGTTTTTAGCACAAATACAAAACATAGGCCCATACTATCTATTATGAAGAAAATTAACTCCATCCCAGCTAAACCCAGCACACTCACACAGGAGCAGTTTTTCTGTCAGGACCTGTGACCCATGGGAGACACATCCTGGGGCAATTCATTCCTGAAGGACTGTATACCATGGAAAGGACACATATTGGGGCAGGGGAAGAACATGAGGAGGAAGGAATGGTAGAGACAAGTGTTACTGACTGACCACAACCTCCATTCCCCATCCCCCTCTACCTACTTTATTATTAATTGGCAATAAATTAAATTAATCTTCTCTATATCAAGTCTGTTTTGCCCTTCATAGTGAATGGTCAGTGATCTCCCTGTCCTTATTTCAACCCATAACTTTTTCATGTTATTTTCACTCCCTGTTCTGTTCTGAGGAGGAGTGAGAGAGCAGCTGGGTGGCTACCAGTCAAGGTTAAGCTACCACACCTGTCTTTTTGGAATCATCTTTGTCTTGGTAATTTCCATAGGATGTATGGAAGTAGTCTCTAAAGCTTGAGGCTTTCAGTCATCCCTGAAAAAATAAGCAGAAGTTTCTTAACTGATCCTTAACTGACCTTTCATTGATCTACAGCCATCTTCACTGCTCACTTGCCCCAAAAAACTTAGTAATTTTCCAAATCTGAATTGATAAATTCTCACAGAAACAGTTCTGTTTCCATAAGCACGACTGTGGCATGGTGAAGCGGGTCAGCAATGACACCAGCAGTCAAGACTTCACATATGGAAGTGTTTGTGGTAGTACATGATAAAATTTGATAATACTGCTACTGTCTCAGAGGCAGAAATCAGTTGCCAAATACAACAGAGATTTTTATTATTAATATTTGTTCTGTTTAATGGCCATAAATCTGTCATTTGTTCCACTTCCAACCTGCTTTCCCATTAATCAAATGGATATGCTCTCATTGCTGTAGTCTTCTTAGCCATGTCCTGAACTAAAAGCAGTATGAAAAGTTCACTGTGACAGAATCATAGCCAGATATTTTGTTTCCAAAGCTTGCATTCATGTGTTGATTTTCATGATGATGTTTTAGATAATACCTTCAATTTCCTTAGTCCAATGTGCTGACGCATCTCTAATAGGTAATACTTCTCTGCTGAGGTGCATGACTCTCCTTAAATGCTAGTGCAAAAGAAATAGACAACGATGTTTTCTTACTGATCTGTTTTTTTGGTTTGGGTTTTTTGTTTGTTTGAGTTTTTTGTTGTGTTTTTGTGTTTTGGGTTTTTTTTTTTTTTCTTTTGCCAGGAATGACAGAGAGGCTGTGTACAAGTAGGACTTGTTCTGGGCACTGTAAGGCTGTTCCGGTGCTTGAGCTGTGAGGGAATGATGCATGGGGCAGTCAGCAACAGCAAGGTTACCCCCAGGCACCTTGGAAATTAGGAATGTGGCAAGCTCCTAAAAGCAGCTTTCAGGAATGGTCTTAAAAGGTCCTGTGGGGCAATTCAATCCTTGAAAGTCCGTACATTATAGACTAGCGTGAGGAGATGATTACATTAGTGCATGCACCTCTGGCCAAAAAAGTCCATTGTATTGTGAGGAAGGAGTTCCTCATCCCACTACATTATATTAAGAGATCACTATAAAACTAACAACCCCATGTTTTTATCAAAATGCGTAGTGTTCATCATAAACAGACAAGACTTCATTTGCAAGGTACTTTAATTATTATACACAATGTACTAATGCTTTCCATGTGGCTATTTGGCACCTAGCAGCTCAAATAAATTCCCTTAGTAAGTTTACTTTCTAAAAGGTCCCGAACACTAAAAGGCCTGATTTATTCATTGTTTCTATTACAAAAAGAAAGTAAAGAAAATCGGATAAACTCTGCTTTCACTGGATACCAGCACAGCTTTTTGGAAGCTGACAGTTCAGATGAAAGCCAGACAGGAGGTCAGCAACCCTTCATGAGCCTGTGGACACAGAATGGTCAGAATAAACTCAAACTTCACGGCTTGATAAGACAGACTTTTCCCCAAGGCTAGATCTGTTAATAACTCCTGCTCACATCAGTTTCCATAATGCTCTGGAGAGCCTTCCTATCACTTCAGTTGTGAAGGAACCATAAGGTATGCATAAGCAACTGCATGTTATAAGAAGCACAGTGAAGTAAAAAGGATCCTTATCTTAGATAGGAAAAAAGAAATCTTAAAAAACCATTGTTTTGTTTCTCTTTCTTCATCCACTAAATATAATTTAACAAGCCTCCACCCTTCCACACCTGTAGTTAATAGATTTTTGTACAATTTCTCAATGACCCCAGGCAAGATGTTATAACTTAATTTCCCAACAGTTAAGGCAAAAAAATATGTACCAGCTCTTCCATAGAATACATCAATATTTTAATCATTGTGAGAAAAATTGATGTCTTTACATTAAAACCAATGTAAGAACCTATCAAGGCGGGATTTATTTTTTTTTTTTTTAATTTGTCTGTTTTGCTAATACATTAAATAGCTTGGCATAACTCACTTTTAATATAAGAACTAGAACTCAGCAAATTGTACTTTAACGTATAGGTTTAATGTAGCCACTATGATCTGGAAAATAGCTTGTTATGAAAATGAAATTTTTTTTACCAAAAATGAATGAAGAAAACAGCAGAGTCAGTAGTTTCTACGTGGAATAAGAAATGCCAGAAAGAAGATACAAGTGAAGAAAAGTGCTTGAGTAACAGAATTTGAAAGAGGTGATGGAACGAAACAGTAGAAAATCAGTGACTTTAAATAAACTGATGAGAGGAAAGACACTGAAGAACAAAAAACTGATATACAAGTCTCCAAACACTCACTACTGAAAGTGGACATGAGGATGGGCATACAGCTGTTTCTGTTCAAATTCTGGCATGCCTTAGTTCATGGATGACAATAATAATTATATTTTTTTTAGTAAATACTTGACCTTTAAAGATGTAGACTATGTTTTCACACATACAATGTGATACTTTTGAAAAGAAAAATATTTTCTCAAGAAGAGGTAGCAATATTTAAGCAGTTGACCCAATAGGCTGATGCCACAGAAAAATAAATAATTTATCCTACTTGCATGGATTTAATCATGTGTTAAAATATTAAGTGGCTTGTAGTAAATTGCCATACCTTAAACTATTCTATATACTATCTTTTTTCATATGTTTCCTTGATTTCAATAATGTCTACCAGCAGTGGTGTAGGAGAGTCAAAAGCTAGTGGAAAGGAGGAAATATTTGGGTAGAAAATTATATTTGTAATTTCTCAGCAGAAAACCTGATAGCACTATCTAGTTATCATCTCCAACTACAGGACACAAAGCTCAAAATAACAGCCAAATCTGATGTCAAACAAAAAATCAACATCAGTGAAAATAACATTTTACCTATTTCTTCTCTTGTCTCTTTACTTACATTCTTGGGTTAGTTTTATTGCTGTTGTATGCAGACAAATACTCACCAAGAGAAATGACACTTAATTTCATGTGAAAACCTGTTATCACTGAAAATCTGTTGATTTTATAAGCACTCTGCACCTCCAGATGTAAAGTATTTGCCCAATATACTTTATTAGTTTTTAATCATGGCCCCAGGCCCATACAGGTTTGACTCTAGTTATTTTGCATCTTCTAGAAGTGTGGATATAGAGATCATGGAATCATACAGTATTGAAAGTTTTCTGGGGCAAACTTAAACCAGTGGTCTGAAATACTGTAGTTCATAAAAACTACATTTTAAAATTTCATGTCAGAAGATTTACACACTGTCTCTTGAGAAACAGTACTGCTAAAGTTTTCAGAATCAAAACTGCTTAATCACTAAACCTATGAAAACAGAGTGGAGGTTACTTACTGATTATAGGATCAGGAAAAATTAAACATTTATACCTTTAAGGCATATTAACGCCTTTAGCGACACCTTCTACATGAGTTCCACCATTTATAAAAAGATGTATAGGGAAGTCACTGGACAGCAGGTGCATGTAACACTTTGAAGGATGGGCTTTCTTTATGTTTAGAAGAAGAATATGGAACAACATTTTTTCCTATGTGACTGTGCCCTCTTTTTAGCGTTTGATTAAAATAAAAAGCCCCACATATTCAATTAATTGTAGAAGCATGCATAAATTGCCCAAGAATGCATTATCTGTAGTTGCCAAATGGTGAAAAAATGCAATATTAGACAATTCTACATTTCTAGCTAATGTTTTTATCTATTTCTGTTTAATTTCTGATCCATGGCAAGAGAAGGAATTAATTTTCATTGCTGTGAGTCTTCTTTTGACTTTGGCAATATTTCCTAGACGATTCTATCCAAGAATTTCACTTGTGAATCCATGCAGAGACTCCTGCATTTTTTGTTAGTCTATGAACAGGAGACATGTCAAGTAAGACACATAGCAGAAGTAAACTCAGGAATAAAATGTAAAATCTCCGCAAAACTTAGGAGGAGACAATGACATATTGGACTAAGCTACAGACTTATGTCAGGCACTGCTCCAGGAAAAGTCTAGGTATGCTAGAGAGAGAATGAATGAACTGTAGAATGATAAAATCACCAGTTTTACTCTTTTGTGAAAGGTTTGTGTTGCAAACCTAAAGAAGTAAACAAGAACACCAGCATCACAATTTATTAGGAGAGTATGGGAAGTATAAGGAAAAAGACATGGTCCATACTTCCTGTTCCTTTTAAATTCCATCCCCCCCAGTGGTAGAGGGATAGTAGCTGTTGCTTGCTCAGATCTTCAGGACTTAAAGAGGCAGGTGTTATTTTTCCTCTTTATGGCTATGACTGAGTATAAAAATACTCAAATACTTTTAAACAGAAAATGCTCTAACATATATGATGCCACTTTCATTATTTTTATACATAAATTGAAAACAGATTCAACAGTGAAGGTTGTGAAGTTAAGGAAAAAGTGATAATTTTGGCTGTAGTTTGAAATGTAACTTTCCTGCTCTGGCCAGAAGTATCTTTTTGAATAAGGACTATATAAAAAAGTTTCTTCCATGAACTATCAGTCATAAAGCAGCAAATGAAAGATCTTTCAAAAATCTTCACTGAAGGATTATGCAACCAGTAGCAATGGTAAGATCTTTACATCCATTAGACAAAC
Source organism: Athene noctua (assembly GCF_965140245.1). Taxonomy (NCBI): domain Eukaryota; kingdom Metazoa; phylum Chordata; class Aves; order Strigiformes; family Strigidae; genus Athene; species Athene noctua. The sequence continues at coordinate 248,907,343 of NC_134037.1, read as the reverse complement.
TTTTCCCATATCTTGTAAAATAATCTTCAGTGTTTCACATTCAGGGATATAAAAAACATGGGGAAAAATATTAATTATGTTTATAAGAAATCAACAGATCAGGAAACCAATAGGGAGGACACTACCATTAAAACTTCACAAATGACTTGTTAACAAACTCAGATCCAATGTCAAATGTTAAGATTTCCATCCATATGCTTAGACATGAGACTATTTTTTTTCTCCCTGGTCTTCACTGTAACCCAAACCTACTTAGCAAATGCTTCTGTAGAGGAACGCAGACAACTGTCTTCCCGGAGGAGCCCCCTCTGAACGAGGAGTTGGAATATAATGATATATTCCTGTAACTGTGCATTTAACACCTGTTGAAAAGCAAAGTATACTAGCTTAAACTCAGTGTTCTGCTAACATGGGCTAAGACCCCACTGGACCAGGTCAGCTCAGGTCACAAGTGGAAAAAAATACATATAAACACCTTTGTAAAGATATTGAAAGGTACGGATTCTTCTCCAGAAGCCAACAGTTAAAAAGGGCATTCCGGTTCTAGCATGCTAATTGGCAAAAAAAGTGCTGACACTGTTGAAGACAGTTCTGAACCAATTTAAGAGTTTCCCATCTTCCCATTTTAGGTTTCACAAGATGCTGCACTACAGCTGTGTTCCCCATATTGGCCGGTGCAAATGCTCCTGAAACATTTGGAAAGACATACAGTGTTTCAGCACACTGAGGCTTCCATTAAACATGCCATTATCCACCTAAGGAGAACACCCGATTGCATCTTTGACTACCACAGTCTCCCTGCTGGAGGAACTTTGCCTGGCAGACCATTCCACTACAGGATCAGCCACAGATGCAGTGCTTTTCACTATTTCTGTTCCAGTAAGATCTCTTCAGCCTTTCTTTATGCCTTATCATGTTCTTCTGTGCTATTCTGTACTAAAAGCAAGTACTCTTGTTTGTAATGCATAAGCACATTTGTGTAATCCTGTCAAGCAGAAAATCAAAAATGGTTGGTGAGGACAATGAAAGGGATCTGCTGAAGCAAAAATATTCCATCATATTAATAGCTGCTTGGGAGTCATCTGCTGAGATTACAAGCTAGGATAGGAAAACACCGCATTCCCATTTCCCAGGTGAAGCTATGCAGTGAGAGAAGTTACACCAGTTTCTAAGGTGTATGGATTCCCTTGAAAGTATGAATATAATGCAAATAACACTACTATTTACCTGTAATTAGCCCTGTCAACCCAAGAGTTACTGGCATACTCATTTCCTAGACTTTGCTTCATTTACTTGAAATTCTAAATAATCTCATAGCATTTTGGCAGGATGTTAAAAAAAAAAAAAAACAAAAAAAACCCAAAAAACAAAAAAAAAACAAAACACAGAAAACCTGAGAAAAAAAAGGTTCCATCATTTTTCATAAGGATCTAATATTCAAAAACATATAGTTTCATACTGATTATAGACTCTAAATTGTAGTTTCATAGAAGTATTTACTTTGGACTGCAGACTATCAGGATAAAGTTGATTTTAATATTAGAAAAGAAAAAAAGTCTTCTTCTTCCTTGTTTGTACATCAGACCTAGCTATACATCACCCATCATGCTTCTCATCCCATCTTCTGGTCCCATCTTCTGCTTGAGCAACCTGGATGTGTCTGAGATAAAGTTAAAGTATAATCAGAAGGATTTTTCATTTCCCTTACAGTTCCCAAAATCTTTTGACCTCTATGAGAAGAATTAATAGTTTTAATCTGTGCTAGTTAAAAGGGAACATACTGAAACGTCCCCTGAAAGAAAAATCTCTATAAAGATCTCAGTATCAGTTGTTAACTTTATATTGTGGGCATTGTTATTCCACTTACTGTCAGGATTACAGATTTCTTTCAAAATATTTATGTTTACCACAGCTTTGTATTTTTTAAAAGCATGTAATTCTATAAAAGCATGTAATATTTCTAATTTACCAATCCAGTATGAAAATAAAGGGTTTCATTTTATCTGGAAATTTATCTGAAAAAAGGTATTCATTCTCATTTTCAGGAAGGCAACTATTTAGTTGCCAAAAGGATGAACTGTTCTTCAAGCACTTTACTAGGTCTCTGCAGCAAGTTTAATAGTGTCACATTCAGAAGGGATGCTCTGTAATACTGAGGATAGAAGGTGGTTTTTAGCAAGCAGCACTAGATCCATCTGCCATGGAACAGCCATCCCAAAGTTCTTACTTTCATGTGTTGCTCAGCTACACTTTGGTTTCCTCCAGGAAGTGGCTGTCTTTAAACAGAGCCCTACTCTGCTTTTAACCACATATATTATTCAGAATGGTGCCATAGAGTTACTTTGAAATTATTATTCTGCCATGGGTTTAGAAGAAAGAAGAAAAATCTCTCCCTCTTTTTTTTTTTTTTCACTCTCCTCATTCCTAGTTTCCCTGCTTCCCCAACTTCATGTTTGTGTTTTTTAACATGCTACATCCAAAGGAACTGTAGGGACCTATACAGAGCTACAGTACACTTATCCGTTTTTCTGACTTTTTTGTTACTGTATTTTCCTTTTTATGCAAGAATACAAACACTGGCTGCACACATTTCTCATAAAAGTGAAGTGTGTTCAATTGGACTGCAGTGCATATACCTTTCCATCTAATGCCTAGATAGTGTGTCATACCCCTGGTACAGTCATTGGAGATTGATGAAGATTCATCATGAAGTATTTAAGGCTGAAGACTCAAAGCATTTGTAGCTGACATGTCCTAAAAACAAAGCTGTGGGTATGAGCATCAAATATGTAGCTAAAATGTTAGAAGTAACCAACTTCAATTATTAAAGAACAGGTGGTATCATTAATTTGAGATTAATGAAGGAGAAAAACCATTAATATTTATAAAATATTTTTTTTAACTTTCATATTATTTACTTAAAATCCTGTTGCGTGTTTGTACCATGAATAGACTTTGCATCATACATAGGCTTTGCAAGTCGCTGCAAAGATATTTCTGCTCTTTCTGGAATCATCAAGTAAAGAAGGTGTTGGAAGACTGCAGCCCAGAGTTCAGACAGAGGACAAGAGGAACAGCACCTGGTCTCTTGTGCTACAAACTTTTTAGAGTTAAGTGGAGCATGCAAGGAAGAGCAGGGTCAAAGATCTGAGATCATAAAAGGTCAGGTCCAACACACCAGTAGTATCCAGGTATATCTCCTTCCCTGTTGAAGGTTCTTGAGCAAGATGTGTGCATTTCTGTGTGTGTCTAAGGGGAATTGATTAAGAACATCCGACTAATTTGTGATTAATGTTTCAGAATAGAAGACATACCTCTTTTATATAGAACCATATTCTGTCACTCTGAGTTGGAAGCATCTTGGGGATCACTGACAGAGGAAGGAGTATTAAAGTGAATAACATGGTGAAATCTGTCTCTACGTGATTTTGCTAAACATTATTTTAACCAAGTAGAACCACATTAGATGCAATCTAGTACCACAATGAAGATCCAAAGGATGTGGGAAGCCTTTCATGATTCCAAACATAACAAAGGCTCATCTGTTCAGTGTAGGCAGAAGCGTGATATACGCAGAAGCTGTTAAGCTATGCAACCATCATAAATGAAGAAGTCCATAATGCAAGCTGTGAAAAATCCAAGGAAATTGTTTTCTTGCACACGTCAGTAGATGCAAAAGCATATGTACAAAGGCACATTTGCAGAACATTTTACTTAAACACTGCAGGAAATCCTGCTTCTTATGAAATACGTAAGTAACTATGTTTATTGCTGAGAAGATAGTAAAGAAATGAGATTTTCTAATCCTAAAATGCCATTCTTTGGAAGACTGGAAAGGAAGAAGTAGCAGAGAGAAAGAACAGGGTCATGTAATTATACCCATCAACCTTCAAACAGCTATATTCTGAGAAATAGCATATGCAAGGAGAGAAAATGGGATATAGTCAGAATTAAGACAAACTTCTCAAATATATAGAAGGATAAAAGTGTGATGAGAGATTCAAAAGTGGCATAAAAAAATTGCTGCTCAGATTGTACACAACACTAGCAAATATGCTAATTGAATAAAGGAAATATTTTCCTCTTTTATATCCTCTTTATTTTGCTCATACTCTACCAGTCTTTGTGGTTGTACAGTACTACCATCTAGCTCATCTATTTCCATTTACCTCTAAATATTCACAGATTTTCCCACAGTGGAGATGAAGGGAACAGACCATTGTTGTTGCAGTGGGAGTTAACGTAAGAAATTTAAAATGTAATAAATTTATGAGACACTAATTAGTCATCAGTAGCTCCATGTGTGTACATTTTGTTCTTTTTAAGGCTCTGTGAGATAGCTTTATCTACTTCAGAAACGGAGCAAACGATCTTTCAAGAAATGTGCAATGAAAGTAACTACATGGGGAGTTATTGTAGAACAGATAAAAAAGTAAAATTAAAAAATCCTTTCATACAGAAAATAAATCTAACAAGAATACCACAATAAGGCTTACAAACCTATGATGAAAAAGAGACTGGAAGGCAAAAAGTAAGCTGATATGATCTGAGCCATATGAGGTCACTTTAGCTAAATGTATCTCTAGTGAACATAATTGGCAGTAGCATAAATACTGTAGGCTATTATAAATTAAGATAAGATGGCGGAAATTATTATAAATAACCACAGGTATAAAACAAGCAGAATTCTTTTTTCTTGATAAAACTCAAGAGTTTGGAAAAGAGTCAGTGAATTTCGTAGAATACCAAGAATTTAAAGTTGTAGCTAAGGAAATTAGGTACTGCTTGGAAGCTAAATTATCTGTTTCCATTAGCTTTCAGTGGAGTGGCTGAAAGTATAGATAGCCAGAACTTGGCCTCTTCCTAATGTGAAGACAAGGTCAGTGAGGCTGGGATTCAAAACGATATTTGATACTTACAGAGATTGCACAACTATTTACTGTTTGTGCTGATTTTGGCTGGGATAGAGTTAATTTTCTTCACAGTAGCTAGTATGGGCCTATGTTTTGGATTTGTTCTGGAAACAGTATCAATAATGCAGAAATGTTTTCCTTATTGCCAAGCAGCACTTACCCAGAGTCAAGTCCTTTTCAGCTCCTCACCCCACCCGACCAGTGCGTAACCTGGGGGTGCACAAGAAGCAGGGAGGTGACACAGCTGGGACAGCTGACCCCAACTGACCAAAGGGATAGCCCACACCATATGAGGTCATGATCAGCAGATAAAGCCAGGGAAGAGGGAGGAAGTGGGGGAAGTTCAGAGTGATGGCATTTGTCTTCCCAAGTAACCTTTACACATGATGAAGCCCTGCTTTCCTGGGGGTGGCTGAACACCTGCCTGCTGATGGGAAGTGGTGAAGGAATTCCTGGTTTTGCTTTGCTGGCATGAGCAGCTTTTGCTTTGCCTATTAAACTTTATCTTATCCCATGAGTTTTCTCACCTTTACTCTTCCAGTTCTGCCCCCCATCCCACCTGAAGGCAGTGAGTGAGTGGTTGTGTGGGGCTTAGTTGACAGCTGGGGTTAAACCATGACAAAGCTTAAGTCTTTGTGGCTCTTGAAACTGAGTGGAGATCACTATGGTGGGTAGGATCTCCTACAGAGCTTTGTACCTCTCTCCAAGTACAGATGGTTTTTGTCACCACTGGAAACAAGACACCAGACAATGAACTTTGACATGGCTTAAGGGTGATGAAGCTCTTGTGAGTTAGGCAGACAACTAATGTGTCACAAATAAATGCTGGGGAAAAAAACAAAACCAAAACCAAATACAAAGTCATTTAAATACCAATCGTTTGCCTGGTCTCAGTGGTATATTTGGTAGTCAAAGATTCATACTTAAGAATGAAACCAGTGATGTCTAATTCATAATGAAACATCTCCCTTGAAAAAAATAACTACTGTTCTGGAAAAACTGGAAAGTATGAAATACTGTAGGGTCTGGGCTGTTTTGTTTTGGTTTGTTTTTAGTGAGAATAATAAATTGAACACAAATAACTCTAGGATAAAGGAAATCAAAAGAAAACTTGATATGGGAAAGGAACTTAGTAAACACAATGGCAGATGGATTTGCCTCAAAGAGACAATATTGTTACTTTACATGACACTTTCTATATAGTCTCCTCAAGTCATTTGTCCAAGAAAGAATAACAAATACATTTTTTGCCCTTTTTGGATTACATCAATATGATGCAGCTGCTGCTTCAGCCAGAGAAAGAATCATTCTCCCCAAGTAAGAAATAATTAAGTAAGGGTGAATGCCAAAAGTAGGATAGTTTTTAAATTGAAAGCTCTAAACATTATGGACAGCTCTGGATGTGGGATTATTTTTAGTATTTCAAGTAATGGTAAAAGGCTTTTTTGTATTCTGTAGTCAAACCTGTTTGAAACAGACTTTAATGATGCATATGCTCTGAATGTTTCTAATTAACATTTTAATAAAACTCCAGGAGAAAGGCTTTGGCTGAAACAATGCAAGATGAAAGAAGATAAAAAAATAAGCTAAATTTTATATTTCAAAATTGTGTGGAAATCATACTATGCAATTTGGTAGCTAAAAATGAACATATTTTTTTACTGTATATGAAAATAAACAGAAGTCACTGCAGAGGTGAAGGAAACAGTGTTTTATTCCCTTAATGGTCCATGTTTTTCTCAAGTAACACTGTTTGCTAAAAAAATTGAGGACAAAAGCTCAGGTAATATTTTGTAATTTTAATCTTTAGTGACCTATAGGATTCCTTCACTTTTGAATGCAGCTATGAGTCATAAATAAAACCTCAGAAGAGAAAAAACAACGAAGTCCCCTATCATTTAAAGTGAAGGAACTTCCTCGTTATTAACCTGAAGAAAACTGATGCTATCATAAGAAATGAGATGTTGTATTGCTCTCCAGAATACAAATCTACATGAACACTTTGCAACATCAACAGTTTATGAAATCCACTGTGTTTTGAAAAAATTCAGGCTGGTACAAATCTCCAACAGAAATATCAGAGATACTAATATGGTCACTGATTAAATGATACCATAGTCTTTTATGATTAGCTAATTTTCACAAAGAAAAATATAGTAAAAGAAATGGTATAACAAATCCTGCACTAAGAATGGTTCATTCTTTACTTACACTAGCATTGATGTTATACATGCATATGGGAAAACTGGTCTTCGTAATAATGTGACTCTGATACTTTTCAGCTGGAAACAGATTAAAATAATAGATTTTTGTGAAAATGCCCAATGCTTGTAATAAATCAGCCTGTCACATATATGCATAATGCTGTTAAAACCATGCATGCAAAAGAATTTATTTTTGCTCTTTCCAAATTTTAGTCAAAGAGCACATTTCTTTCTAATGTATTCATTGTCTGAATTTCCCCAAATATAGTGAAGCTATTGATGGCTTTCTTGCTTTTCATAGTGAATATTCAGTTGATTTCTCTTATGTTCAAAATCAGTCATTCTTTTAGATTTTAGAAATCTGGTGCCCAATTATTAAAAGACAGTGCCTTCAAAGCTCTAGTAAGTCCAATTGATTGTCTAATATGGAAGGCATTCATATAAAAATAAAAGGATGTTGAAATAACTAATGACAATCAAAAACAGTTTATGTAACTTTTATTTAACTCTGCCAAACAAACATGATATAAAAAATTTAGATGACAAAAAAAAAGCTCAGTAAGTATAATAGATGTTGGCAAGACATTTTACTTAAACTTTAGTGTCAGTGTTAAAAAAACAGAATTTCACAAAATCAAAGTAGATCGTTAAAACTGTATGAAGACTAGTTACATGCAAAAATGAAAGATAATTTGCCAATACATCAGCATTACTAAGGTACAATCTAGTTACAAAATTCCAAGTTTTACTTCATAGCAGCTCAAACTTTCTAGCAAATTTATGTGAGAAAATCAAAGTAGTCAGTGGCACAGTATTTTGATGGAATAAATTTTCTAGACTGGTAAATAGTAATGATGACAGACCGGTTTTAAGAGTGGTCTGGATCACTTGGTAAGGTGATCTCCATTGAACAAAATATTAATTAACAGAAGTAAGTCAAACTCCATACGTCCAATAATATAAACTCTCAATAGAGGAATATGACAACACTACAGAGAACTTTGCTGTACTAATAACCTAGGGAAAATTACCTGTCAGTTTATCATTATAATTAGGAAAGAAAGTGTTATCCTTGATATGTAAGCTGCAGTGTATTAAGAGAGGGTAGATAGGAAATATCACTTCTGCACACATTAATAAAAATCCTGTGTCCCATTCTGATGTCCACATTGAAAAGAAAATGTAGAAATATCTCAGGGAACAGCTTTATTAATTTCGTATACCTGGAGAGCATTTTTATAGTAAGGACAGTAGGAAGATCAATACATGTAATATGTTCAGAAAGGGATTAAGAGGTGATTTGCCCGTGATCTACAAGTAACAACATGGGAAGTGACTCCTGATAGCTCTGTTTACTATGCAAAGCCATTATCAAAACCTGATGAAAGCTGTCTGGTACACGGTTTAACATGTTAGGGTTATTTACCAAATAGAACAATTAAGGATGTGCTGAATTCTACCTTGCTAGAAATCTGTACATCAAGACTGGGAACTTTCCAACAGATGTGCTAAAATTTAAAAAATGTTGTAGGCTGAATGCAGGAACTGCTGGTTAAGCTTCTATGGCTTGTGTTATTTAGGGAGTCAGGCTATTAAAGATCATAATGTTCCTTCTCATTTCAAAATCTATTAAACTTATTTGATTAAGTCTTTTACTTCACTTTTATGCTTTCTACAGGGAGAGAAAATGGTGGAGAAAAGCACAATGAACATCTAACCTTAGAATAGAAAAGCAAAATCAATTGATTCAGAAAGCCTCGTAATGGTTAACAGAATATTTTATTGAAATAGCCCTTGAGAATTTTACTGTGGAAGAGCATACGAGCTTGGAAACGCCTGTATCTTCTTATTAAAGGCTTTTAACTGATGGGATTGACAATTAAATGAACAAGTATTTGTACTAATTAAAATATGAAATGGCAATATATTTTCTACTGGTTCAGGATGTGTTAAAGTGAGCTTACGAATGAACTAGCCTTGAAAATTATATCTGAACAAATTGTGCTTTCATCTAGAGTCAATGGCAAGGAACTAGATGCCCTATATATACTTCCCATATATCCTTTGCCTATGAAGAATTCAAGCTCCAAGAAAATGTTTAAAATGAAGCTCCTAAATTAGATATAAAAGTAACAAGCTATAAAAATTGCAATCTTGGCAACAAATTGGAAGAACCCTGAGGTGGGATTCATCTGACCATATTTTAGATGTGTATTTTAGGATGAAATTACTTGCATCACAGACTAGCTCATTTCTTTGCATTGATTCCATAGAGATTCTAATGGGATGAAATCAGCTTGCAGATTCAGGTACCTAAACGTACATGTCTACACGTACATTAGGTGCCTAAACTCCCATTACAGCTCATGGAGATCTAATTATCACAGCCAGTGGTATCACAGCAATTCACTTGCCTACAACTAGGTGTCCATTCAAGGGTTAGCTGAAACACTTTCCAGAGTCCATCACCTGCATTAACTGCAGTTGGATGACTATAGTGGGAGCCTAGACACATAGCTCATATTTAGACACAAAAATATTAGTATTCTTAAAGACATAATATCATGAAGTTAGAAGCTTAAAATATATACATATATAGTCTGTAAACACAACTCACTTCAGAAATAGTGTATACAACAATGAGTGTTTTGGAAGGCTGACAGGAAAGCAAGGAAGTGCACCATATTGAATCTCTGTTGTAGACTGTTTAAAATACAGTGCAAGGCCTCACATCCACCCCAGCCTATTTATTCAGTGCAACAGAGTAGATCAACCTGCTGATCCCCAAAAAGTCCTGCATTCAGCCTGAGGGCTCCCTGCTGTTCAAGTGCAATGGTAAATATAACCAAGCCACCTCACCTGTTCCTCTGCACAGGGTGCCATATCTGAGGCTGAGGTTTGCAGAACATAAATTGGCATGAAAACACAAATCACCGTAGAGCGTCCGGACCTGCTGCAGTCCCCGGAAACCTGAGGAAAGGCTTCAGGAATGTAGGCAAGCTGGAACTCCATAAATTGTGCCAGGTATAGCGTCATCAGCTAATGCAGCGCTCCCCACCTGGGAAAGCCTGAAGGCATTATTGAGCTTCAGTGCGTATATACCCTCCTTTTGGTTCTCAGGGGTATAGCATGGAAATGCATTTTCTCTAATTTGCTCCTGAATCTCAGTACAGAAATAACAGTACATAAAACATATGCCGAGCTGAATTCTCAGATGTCCATTTCTAGGGAATTTCCCTCCCTTGAAACAACCTACCCACTCCTTTTTCAAAAAAGGGACTCATAAACCAATATGTACTTGGCTCAGAGCAAACAAGACTATCTTCAGTTTGCCTGACCTCAGTAAAACACTCCTGCCTTTTCCTGACAGTTTGACACATGGGGAAATTATGCAGACTGACACAAAGGTAGGCTGAAAACCAAGAGTAGGGGAAGTGAGCAAAAAGGGGACTAGCAAATTAGAATTAATATTTTCTTTTATACATCTATTTAATATTTTTTTTACATACAGAAGGAAAAATATTCACAGAGCTACTTGAAAAGAGGTTAAAAAAAAAAAAAAAGAGAGAGAAGATGGTTATGAGATGTGCAAAGAATAAGCAACTTGAAACCAATGCAGAAGGAATATACAATCTAGTGAAGGGATTCAAGAAAGGGGAGAAATAAAACAGCAGGAGAGCGACATAATGTTGACAGCTGTGCTTCTCTGGATCAGCCTGGTTTCCAATCATTGATTTTTCACTCGACAGCTGAGCAAGTTGGGGCATCTCTGGAAATTAGATTTGCTACAAAACCAATCACTGAGTCCCATAGAAATGTTTGCATTCTTTCTTTTCCCAATTACTTGATTTTTATGTCAGGTGAGAGAATAAGATCTTTTTTTGATCCTGACTTCAGTATTTCACTTAAGACTTCTGACTGGCTTTTTAGTTGAGTATAATGTACCACATCTTTAAAAATAAAATAAATAAATTAAAAATCAAATACAATCTTTCCTTTTACTGACCAGTCTGTAGCTGTAACTGGGAAACATGAAGCAGCTGTTGAATCTTAGGGATAATTGCGGAATCTGAGAAGCTGGATAATCACTGGAACAATTTTCTCACTATTTAAACTAATCTATGTGTATTCAACAGTCTGGCCCTTTATGGGGTAAATACAGCCAGCCATGCAGATGGGAAAGCAGAGGAGGAAAGGCTGTCTAGCCATACAATTATTATGTGAAGGCATAGTTAAGCAAAGAATGAGTAAGTTTTACTCAAAAATACCAGTTTCAGAGTAAATTCTTTGGGTTTGTTTTATTGCCTTTCTAAATTATTAGATGTTATTAATTTTAATACGTTGTAGAAATGCCCAAATGAATGGATCAGAAAGTATTGCTCTCAAAAATGGAAATGGTAAATGTGTGTTTTCAATTGATACATAATGGATTTTCTACTCTGTGGGGGTATTTCTAGTTGAAATCCTCATCCTAGTGAAGTGGAGAGGCAATTTGTCACTGACTTCAAGGTACCAAAGATTTGTGGTGGCACTCTGTTTTCATTGGTTTTGGCTCTATTCCTCCATCCATTGTACCGGGGCAGATAGTATATCATATATTCAGGGATGGAAAGCTCTACAAATGTGATGATAGCTGTATTATTATAAATAGCATTGACTGACTAAATAAATGTATGGGATTTTTTTACCAATGCAAGCTTCTTTAAAGTAAAGCATACAACTTAGGAATATGTAAGCAATATCTTTGTATTCCTTTATAAGTATCTGAGCGATTAGATAAAATGGTCTTAATCATTCTGAAAGGCAAAGTTCATGCATGACTTGGATGAGTATTTCATTCCCCTTGTTTCCCCCATTCCCTTCTCCCTGCACAGTGTATTTATGAGTACACCATATACTCCTTTAATAGAGGGAACAAATGTCAGGTTAAGAACAATCAAAATGAACAAGCAGTTTCCTTTAAAGTACCTTTATCAATATAATCTCTTTTATTTTACATTTATTTTTTTAAAGGGTTTTTTTTTGCTGCTTTTCCCATGTTACTGATCCTTTATGTCTTGGACATCCCTACAGAGGCAAGATATAAAACTAATTAAACCCATGTAGATCTAGATGAGAGACTGTTTAAATTCCTTGAAAGTGAATCCTTTTTTTTCTTTACTAATCTGCTGTCAAGTGTCTGTAGGATAGCCCATGACATCCATACCTGCTGTAGGTGGGACAGGGTGAGGCAGGTGAGCAGTGGAGATGAACACACCTAGGCCAGACTGTGAAGCTGCTCTTAGGCTGGGCTGTCTGAACTCTTCCAGATGCTCCCACTGTTCAATGTCATTGCATCCCAGATAATTCAGCTATTGCTCTGGAAATCTATTGCTTGTTTCTGTGACTTAATTAAATGGAACTCGTACAGTGAGAGACAGCAAAAGGCATGTCCACTTAAGAGCCCTTGCATCTATTTATCTAATACATGGGACTGTGAAATGTAAGTCCTGACTGTGAGTTAGAATTGGAATAGGGACTTCAACTTAAGCATCACTTATCATTGCCTTACCTTTTACAGCTACACTAGCATAGCTTTCTCACCTTCAGATCCTCCTTGAGAAATCTGAACAGTATAGATGAATTTTTATTTTCTGACAAAATTAGGTTGGAAAATGTTTTGATTTGCTGTATTCATTGCAACAGTGCAGTTCTGAAAGAAGGTTAGAGGTGGTAAAAACATCCAGTTATGGAGGCTATGAACAGAAGCCAAAATAGCTGGGGCTTTAGAATCTGTTAGAATTTTTCAGGCTTGCAAAAAATGAAAAAATAAAAAAAAAAATCCCACCAAACCAACCAAGTTTGGCCATTGGCTTATCAATTGTATTCCTGAGATAATTTTTCTCTCACTTCCAGTGAGAAGGTTTATATAAAGAGAAAGTCTTCAGTTGCTGCCTCAAGCATTTATATGAAATATGTAGATTCCCTTCAGTTATTTTTGTGTGGACTACAGTCACGCATTAAAAATGGCCTGAATAATAAGTACCCCCTGCTGTCTAGATAACATGGCGTTGATCATTAGAATAAGCTATCATTTCATGTAAGACAATAACATTTCCAGACTAACACACTTTTTGTTTCACATCTCACCCCAGAACAATTGGCAGGATCAATAACTGGCACAGCTGTTTCCATGAGGAGTGTAAATTCCTGGTTGCCCAATACTGGCATTGTATTGGAAGTTTCCTTTTTCATTAAGTACTGCCATAAAACGGAAAAGAATTCTCTCAGGAAGCATCAAACCATTATGCTAGAAAAAGATTTGTTGTTGTAACTCAAATCAACCAGATTCTGTTTTCTTTTGTATTGCTGGAGCAAGTAATATTTAGCCAGATTCTCCTGAGTGGGGTATTTCTGAGGAATTTCATGCCAGTATCTTGAAGAACCACAGAACAAAAAGTATAGCTTAATCTGCTTAATAACAAAAAATCCCAAACAATCCCAAAACTGTTCAATGTTGCTCATGCAAAATACCCGTGTTATTACTGTGTGCTCTTTTTGTATTTTGTGGTGCTTTGACCTTGGCTAAATGCCAGGTACCCAACAAGTCACTCTATCACTTCCCCCCCTTCCCCCTTTTTTCTCAACAGGACAGAGAGGGGAAAGAAAATAAGATAGACCAACCCTTGTCGGTAAAACAAAAGCCATTTTAATATAAGCAAAGAGAATCCAAGGTCCGTGCATGGAAGCAAAAATAAGAAAACAGATTTATTCTCCCCTTCCCATGGAGAGGTGCTGTGGGGCCTTCTCAGGAGCGGGGCTCCCATACCGTAGTGGTTGCCTCGGAGGACCAAGGGTGACCCCAGCCCCTTCCTCCTTTCCCCAGCTTTATACTGAGCAGACGCCATGTGGTACGGAATACCCCGTGGGTCGGTTCGGGTCAGCTGTCCTGGCTGTGTTTCCCCCACTGCGGGGGGAGATGTCGGGAAGAGCCTTGGTGCTGTGTAAGCTCCACTCAGCAGCAGCCACAGCCCCAGGGTGCTACCAACACCCTGCCAGCTCCCGACATAAAACACAGCACCGTGAGGGCTGTGATAGGGGAAAACCAGTTCTGGCTCAGCCAGACCCAGTACATATTAGTATCTTAATTGTATATCACAAAATTTTACATGAGTCCTCAGAAGTGATGGGAATGGGAAATATATTTATGGATGACTATAAATGCACTGACATTTGCTATATTCTGTCAGTTTGAAGGCACTTTTTTTGTAGAGATAAAGTGGAAATAAGAAAAGAATAAACAGTAACGTTCACAGTCAAGTCAGGTTAAATGAACCCATGCTAACAGTAGGTCACGAGAACAGACTCCTTATATTACTGTTCCTTTCTAGGTCTTGACATATGTAAGGAAGACAAGAGGTGTATATAGCTGAAAATTATTTCTTCTTTCAGGCTTCTCTGGATATGATGTTATAAGGTCATTATTAGTTACAATAGAGGATACCTAGATGACAACATTTTATGGTGCAATGTAAGACTACTGGACATCACAGATGACACTCCAACACTTACCCTGTTATTTAAAAGCAAGATTAATTTGGAAAATAGAAATGGAAGTACAATCCAAGAAACCTTTTCTGCACTTAAAATTTGGGTTTAGTTGTAGAATATATTTTTCTACAGGGTAGATTTATAAAGAAATCACACTGCTCTATTTTAATCCTCAGAGAAAGACTGCATCTGAGAGCACTTCAGTCATTCCTGCACATGTATTTCAGATGGTGCAGCATGCTGCCTCTGGTGTGCCCTCCTGTACCACTGTATCCACCTCCTCCATGATCATTTTGGGATGATTCATTCTTCATCCTTGCACCGATGAATCACTGTGCCCACAATCCGCATGTGCATGTCAGAATTAAAGTTTAGCAACTGGGGGAACAAGCTGACAATGTTCAGAAGACATGGTATTACATAAATGTACTCTTGTACTATTTTCATCTGTTTCATCTTTGAAAGTCAACAATGAGCGAAACATGTTATTGAGTTTGGTATATGAGAAGCAAGGCTTTACCAGGACATTGTTCATATCTTACCTACGAAATGTCCCATACATATTTTTCCAAGGCTACTTGAACTTTTGTTGTTTAAATAGAAGGATTATTTTAATGAATATGGTTTACATGTGGCTTCTTTGTGTGTGTGTGTGTGTGTGTGTGTGTGAACTGACTGTACTTAATTCCAGTGACTAGTCAAATTCTGTTGTACCGTGTAATGAAAATTCTAGCACAAGGCACGTGAAATGGAGGAGACAGACTGCCACCATTAGTATAAATGACAACTGTGATCCATCAGACTGACAGAAACCAAGTCAAAACAAATTAATTCAAATGGATGTCACACTAATAGAACTCTAAATTATGTTTTCAAAGCTTCCGTGATCAGGATCTAGTGAACATGTTTAGAGGGGTAAAGAAAAAAGTTAAGTGGTAAGTTCTCTGCAAGTGGCTTTGCCACACAGTAAGTTATCACAGCATAGAAAGTTATCATTTATACATTCTGTAATGACTCTTTGAGCCTGTTTTGATCTCTGGATGACTGTAAGAGAAGATGACCAAATCAAGGCATCTTACATGTCAATAAAAGAAGGTTAAGTTATCCTAAATTTGATACAGGGTGCCACAAGTAGTTGGTGCTCACAGACTGTTACCACATTACATTGTTGAATGGTAACCTGAGTATATATTCTGAATCCTAAACTGAGGTCTGCAGAAATCCATCTCCAGGCATCAGCAGCAAGAAAACCTTTGTCTTCATTACTGAGAAGAGTTTAATTACTGAGTAGCATGGAAAAGCTCTCTAGCTGACAGAATTTTCAAAGATGTTAGATTTAGACTGTGTAAGCCACTTTCATATGAGAACAGAATAAAGTATGAAACTCATTCCTACATCAATGGCTTCAATAAGTCATAAAACCCAGCTTATACTTATCAAACTATATATACTGCAGTGTTGGAAGGTTAAAGACAAAGTTACCTGAATTTTTAATGTTTTGATTGAATCAGAAAACGTGGCAAAGCAAGCAAGCTTTGTAGGCACCTAGATATATTTAGGATGAGGGGCAGACTCTCAGCTCATTTCAAAATATGCAAAATTAAAATCTGGTACTAGATGACACCTTTAGCTATGTAATGAGAAATGCATAAAGAGATGATGCAGGGTGGTAGAGAATTTTTAAAAAATTGCCCCACCTAAAAAGTCATAGATATATTTTTCATTATATTAATCACATAGTTATATGGTATATAGCTCAGGGAGATGGCAAAGTAATTGGGAATTGCCTATATTATGGTAGAAAGATTTAAAATCATAGGTTGGTTGAACACATAGAAAGCCATTCAAGCTATCATTCCTACGTAGAAAGCCAGAAACTCTACTGTCTCTAACAAGAGCCAATGTCCAAAAACCACAGATAAAGACATGAAGCAATTATCCCAGTAACTGCATTTGACCCATTCTACCAAATGATACGAAACTTTTGTTTACTGCAGGATCACAGAATAGGTTAGACTGGTTCAGATCTCAGGAGGTGTCTGGTCCAACCTCATGCTCACAGCAGGGTCAGCTGTGAGGTCAGACCAGGGCTTCATCCAGTCAGGGCTTGAAAACCTCTAAGGACAGAAATTTCACAACCTCCATGGGCAAGCTGTGCCACTGCTTGACTGTCCTGGGAAAACAGCTTCTCTTTATATTCAGTGTGACTCTCCCTAGTTTCCATTTATGTCAGTTGTGTCTTGCCCTCCTGCCCAGCTCTGTCCCTGCCCGATCTCCTTGTAGGCACTGGGGCTGCTGTTAGGTACCCCTAAAATTCATCTCTGCTCCGAGCTGAGCAAGCCTACCTCCCCCAGCCTCTCCTCACAGAGCAAGTGCTCCAGATACCACCACCTTGGTAGCCTCTGCTGAAGTCTCCTATTCGCTGATGTCTTCCTTGTATTGGAGGGCTCGTAGCTGGACATAGTATCCAGATGCTGTCCAGTGAGTGTTGAGTAGGGCGAATAATCACTCTGACTCTGTTCCTGTTCAATACACCCCAGGGTGCCATTGCTTTTCTCTGCTTCCAGGACACACTGCTAGCCCAACTCCAGCTTACTGCCCCCCAGGATCCTAGGGTCTTTTCCATGGAGCTCATCCCCAAGCAGTTGGTCCCCATCCTGTATCATTTTGAGGGGGTCATTTGCCTTATGTACAGGTTTATGCATTTTGCATTTTTCCTTGTTGAGTTTCATAAGGTTCCTATTGTATTTTTCCTCCAGTTACTTTGAATGACTTTGGAGGGCAGCCCTGCTCTCAAGAAAGGATCTGCCCCCACCCCCCAGTTTGGAGACATAAGAAACCATGATGAACAGGCAATCTGTAAGCTCCTCTAGGTCACTGACAGAACTGTTAAACAAGACAGGTCCCAGGACAGACCCCTGTGGTACTCCTCTTGTTACTGGCCTCCAGGCAAAGTATTTAACCATTTGTCTCTGACCATTCAAACAGCTTTTTATTCATCTTCTTGTCCAGTCAGACCATAGCACCTTAATATTGATAGAAGAATGCTGTGAAAAACAGTGTTGAAAGCATTGCTGAAGTCAAGGTGAGTTATGTCCAGTTCTCTCCCCTTGTCCACAAATCCACTCATTTTATTATGAAAGGCAATCAGGTTGTCCATTTTTCTATAGAAGGCAAACAGTTTGGTCAGGCATGATTTGCTCTTGACAAATTAGTTCTGTCAATTTCTGATCACCCTCACCTTCATGCTTCCACAGATGTACTCCAACAGGACTAATTCTGTGGTTTTCCAAGGGACCAAAATGGCTTTTCGAAGGTGATTGAAACATTTGCATTTCTCCAGTCATCACAGACCTCCCTACATGTCCACGATCTTTCAGAGAAGATATAGAATAGCCTTGTAAGGACTTTGGCAAATCACCCAGCACCCTTGGATGCAGACCATTGGCTGTTCTGGATTTGCATGTGTGGTGGGTTGGCTGTGCCGTGGTGAGCTGCCAGACCCCCACCCAGCCACTATCTCAGTCCCCCTCCTCAAACAGGACAGAAACAGGAAACAAGATGGAAAAGCTCATGGATGGAGGTAAGGATGGGAACATCCCTTACCAATTACTGTCATGGGAAAAACATTGACTCGGGGAAAATTAATTTAATTTATTGGCAACTAAAATAGATTTGGATGGTGAGAAACAAAGACAAATTAAAGCACCACCTTCCCCCCACCCCTTTATTTCCAGGCTCAAATTCCCTCCTGAATACTCTACATTCCCCTCTCCCAGCTGTGCAGGGGGTTGGGGTGAGGTGGGAATTGTGGACAGTCCGCCTTGTCTCTGCCGCTCTTTCCTCCTCACACTTTTCCCCTGCTCCAGTATAGGGTCTCCATGGGCTGCATCTTCCTTCAGGAAATATCCACCCGCTCCAGCGTTATCTCTGTGTGGACTGCAGTGTTCCTCCAGCATGGTTCTTTATGAGCTGCTGGGGAATCTCTGCTCCAGCACCTGGAGCACGTCCTCCTCTTCTTCTTTGACCTTGCTGTTCATACAGTTGTTTCACACACATTTTCCTCATTCTTCTGACTGTGTGGCATTTTGCCCCTTCTTAAATATGCTTTCCCAGAGGCACCACTCTCTTGGCTGACAGGCTCTGCTGTGTGCTTTGTTGGGTCTGCTGGAGCCAGCTGGTGCCAGCTGGAACCAGTTGCAACTGGTTATATCTGGCCCTGAGCAGCCCCAGCCTCTCTTCACAGAGGCCACCCCTGCATGCCCCTACTGTCAGCACCTTGCTACCTGCACCCAATACAGCATGAGCCCATACCATTGACAAACTGATGAACTAGATCAATGAACAAGAAGGTGGACTGAGAATGGCTGAACTGCCAAGCTGAAAGGGTTGTTATCAGTATCACAGTCCAACTGATGGTCAGTCACTGGTGGTGTCCCCTGGAGGGTCCGTGCGTAGGCCAACGCAGTTTAACATCTTCAATAAAGACTTGGATGAGTTACATGGGACAGAGCAAGTTTGCAGATGAAACAAAAGCAGGAGGAGTGACTGACACACCAGATGGGTGTGTTGCCATTCTGAGGCAGCGGCCTGGAAGAAAGGACTGACAAGGACCTTATGGAGTTCAGCACAGGAAAATGCCAAGTTGTACACCTTGGGAGAAAAAAAACAAAACAAACAAACAAACAAACAAAAAACCCACCCCCACCCCCCCCCAAAAAAAAACAAACAAAAAACCAAAAAAAACCAAAAAAACAGGACATGCTGGGGGCAGTCAGCTGGGAAACAGGTGGCAGAGAAGGTATTGGAGGTACTGATGGGCAAGTTGACCATGAGCTATCAGTGTGCTCTTGTGGCAAAGAAGGTTGGCCAACAGCCTCCTGGGCTGCATCATGCAGACCATTGTCAGCAGGTTGAGGGAGGTGATCCTTTCCTTCTGCTCAGCACTGGTGAGACATACAAGTCATTCTGGATCCAGTGATGGGCTCCCCAGTACAAAAGAGACATGGAAGTACTGAAGTGAGTACAGCAAAGGGCCATGAAGGTGATTAAGAATTTGGTGCATCTATCTACAATACAAAGAGAGGCTGCAAGAGCTGGGACTGGTCGGCCTAGATAAGAGAAGGCTCAGGGGATCTTATCAATGCATTTAAATACCTGATGGGAGGAAGTAAAGATGATGGAGCAGAGCTCTGCTCAGTGATGTTCAGTGACAGGACAAGAGGCAATGGGCACAAACAGAAATACAGAGAATTCTATTTAAACATAAATAAAACCCCACTCTTTTTTGGGGTGAGGTTGGTCAAACACTGGAACAGGTTGCTCAGAGAAGCTGTGGAATCTCTATCCTTGGAGATACTGAAAACATGACTGGACACAGTTCTCAGCAACATGCTGGTGACCCTGTTTTGAGCATGGAAGATAGACTGGACCATCTCCAAAGGTATCTTCCAGCTGCATCCATTCTGTGATCCTGGGATTTCTCTCAAGTAACCCTCTACTCAACCCTCAGCCACAGATAGTTTTTCTCCTCTTTCTTGATCCCCTTCAAGAAGCGGCAGCCTGGGAAACCTTGATGATGAAGGCTGAGGCAGAGAAATCATTGAGTGCTTCAATCTAACCTGTGTTCATTGTCACTAAATTAATCACCCTGTGCAGACACGGCCCCAACTTGTTCAGCTTTTTTCCTACTAATACAGCAGAAGTAGCTCTTCTTGTTGCTCTCGCTGGTCCTTCTGATCATGACCTTCAAGCGAGATTTATCTTTCCTGACAGCACCCCTGCATGTCTGGGCAGTGTTTCTAAATTCCCCCTTTGTAGCCTGCCCCTGCTTCCCCCTTCTATATGCTGTTCCACCACCAACTCTCTGCTTAGACACACCAGTTTCCTGACATGTCAATTTGTTTTTCCTGACTATTGGGATGGACTATTTTTGCCCTTAGAGTATGCTGTCCTTAAAGACCTACTAGATTTCCTTAGCAATTTCACTCCTCTGATCTTCTTCCCATGGGATCCCACCTACAAGTTCCCTGATACAGTCAAAGTCTGCTTGTCTGAAGGCCAGGGTCAGTGCTCTGTTCCAGCCTTAGTCTCTTCTCTCAAGATCAACTTCATGATTTTATGGTTGCTACATGCCAGTGTCTTGGTGACTTCAGCAAGCTCTACATCTGGTAAGACACAGTCTGCTCATTTTCACCGCTCTCCTCCACAGATCTCAGCCAATAACAAGGTAATGAATGGGACATTGTCATCTGAATACGATGCAAACAAGATGCTAAGAAGCATAAACCAATAAACTGTTCTGACTGCAGGATCATAAACTGTTTCAGAGGCAACACTAGAATTGTACATTATAGTATCTAATCTGAATAATATAACTAGATGCTAACAGGAATAGTAAATTTTGAATGAATGTGTATAAATCACCTGATACTATGAAAGTTTCAAAAATTATTGGCATGCATGAGACTGGCTATAATTTAAAGAAATGCTGACTTTCTGTCTTACATACCAACTACTTTACTGTTTACAGAGTTTATTATCTTGGATTTTCTGAGTTGCTGTTTTATTTTCCACCTTGCAAACTTAAACCTCTGAACTAAATTTGAGAGGATCCTGTAATGATCATGCAAATTTGAATTCAGAACACTCTGTTATGGAGGCTCTCAAATAAACAACCAACCACCAAAAATTAAAAATTTATTGTCAGCAACAATTAACTAGCTCTCTGCAAATACAGGTTTGAATGTCTGTGAGAGGAGAAGAGAACAAGTTCCCAGGGTTTAACGACAACCCAAAATGCATGACAAATCACAACTCCTTAGGGTTTAATAACAACCTAAAACATTTTATCACTCACCTAGCATGTGAGGGCTCTCAGCCTCGACGACCTGCCCAGGGCAGCGCCCCGACCCAAGGCCCCTCGAGGAGTTTCCTTGGGCAGCGTCCTGACCCCAGGGGAGAGTCCTCGACCGCAGCTGCTGCTCCAGGGGACGAGCTCCAAATGGCTCCCAGGGGACTCCATTGATACCCAGGCCCAATCTGGCCTGGAGTCAATAGCGGCTCCCATTGGCCACAGGCCCCAACTACCGTGAAGCCCCAAGAGCAAAGGCAGTCAGGAGCTGCTACGCTTCAGCAGCCAAGAGGCCCTGTTTTCATTGGGCGGATGCACCGGCCACACACACTTCCACACAGGCCAGTTAAAGAAGTCAACACACAATCCGAAGTGTGGCACAGCCACTGACTTCATACAATGCTGAATTAGAGAACATATTTATACAGAAGTCGTTTTGCCTGGTGAATGATCTATGAAGGTAAATGAAGCTATAAACTTCCCATTTCCCAAAAAAAGCCTCATTTATGTAGAACAGAGCACAATGGTAGTTCCAATGTGGAAACTGTTTTTCACGAATTTGTGTTTTCTTAAAATTACCATTTTGTTGTTGAAAAGACAGCTATAATACTGGTTTTTTTTTTTTCAAAAGTTAAACTTATTCTTTTATATTTTTGTCAAGTAAAGCACTGGTGGAGGTTATACTTCTTTTTTGTTCTGGGGAACAGGGTGGTTCATAATCATGACCTCAAATGAGTCTTAGTGAATATAACATACCCTCTGTTCATGTAATCCCAGCTTTCTTGGAAACACATTCTGCCAAGATTTCTATCTATTAAATATTTAGATGCTGATGATATTTTCAGAGGCAGAGCTAGCAGATTTAGGATTTTATTGAAGATTTTCATTTAAGGGCAGGCAAACATTTTGGACTATTGTGTTAATGTGTGAAAAACTTACTAACCTTCAAAACCAGCATGAATATTTCCATCTGCTCTGTTTTTGTGTCACAGTCTATTATGATTACAGTCTACACTGTGAATTGAATGCTGATTTCAAAGAGTATGAAAGAGCAACACAGTGAATGTCTTTTGACTAAGAACATTTTTTTGATGGTAACATTTTTATCGAAAATGCATGTAAGTGTTGTCTTTGAAGATGTAATAAAATAGGTGTTTAAGCAGTCAGAAACATCAGGAAAGTCCTCTACTGCTTACAAGAATCAAGGTGATGAATTTGGCTTTGGATGTACTGATGTAATCTTTTCTTGCTGCATGGGGATTTTTATGTTTATCTCCACCGTACACTGAGATGAGAATACACTTGATAGGTATGCGAAATCAGATAGATCTTCTTTGTGGAGGTGAATTGTATCGCGTGCAAACGTTCTTCCAAGTAAATATTTAATTAGATGCTCTTATTAAGATGTAATCATTCAGCATCTTTGCTCAGTGGAATTGAAATCATAGTAGACAACACAAAGGTCTGATAAGGTGACACAGGCCTTGTCTGCTGAGTCACCCTAAGCTTGACTTTCTGATGTTCCACAATGTGGTTCAATTAGTGTTAAATGACACTGAGAGGCATGTCCATGCAGCTTCACCCTTGACAGAGAGAATGTAAGGTAGGAGTAAACTCATCGGGAAAGGATCAGAGAAGCCAAGGATGACTTGGAAAGAAACACTGGAAGCAAATTTGTATTGTGCAGGCGGTTTAGGTAAAAGAGCCTGTTGAGTAATTGTTTCCAAATTTCCTGTGAAGTGACATACCAGGGACAGACTGAGCTTGTTCAGAAATGCAGCCTATGAGTAGGAAGTTTTTCCACTGTGGAGATTAAAAGTGGTTCTCCCAGTACAATTTATACTGTGAAAAGGGAAAGTCTGTCTAAAGGAAGACATGAAGGTAAAGGGCATCATCATTATTATGCAGCAAAACTTTTTATGCAGAATTAGATTATATCCTTTTCAGTTCAAATTAATCTAATTCATGCTTGACTGAAATTCAGTTCAACTTCTATGTCTTTAATTCTTGTGTGTACAAAGTTCATTTTGCCCTCATATGTGCAACATGTTTATTGCCCTTGTTAAATAACATTCTCATCTCCAAATGCACCAACCTTTCTGAGCCTATACAATTTTATTACGAAGGTCTTGCTTTATAAGAAAGTTTTTATGAAAATGTGGCACACTGGAATGCATTCAAACCAACAGCAACACAGAGTGAAGAGTCACCATTCAAGAAAATGTAACTAGGAAGTACAGAATATTAAGAGTCTTTCCTTCCTTAGTGAGAATTTGACTAGAAATTTCATTCCATTTAGTTTTTTATGGACCAGTGTTGCCTGGATCTGCACATGGCATTTTTCATACACCATATAAAGTTCAGAACTAGGCCAATAATAATTTCCAACAAAGATTTTTCTTTACAAGAATTACCCTTTCCTGGACAAACTTTATTATGGCAAATTGAATTTAGCTTATCTGAATTTACATTTTAAACTTATATGGCAATTAATACTGAATATTTTCTTTCTTTTTTTGTTGTTTTTTTTTGTTTGTTTGTTTTTTTTTTTGTTTTTTTGTTTTTTTTTGTCAAAGCCATTTAGAATCAGTCAGGATAAAAGACATACAATTATCTTACATGCTACAATAATTTTACATGCAGATATCCTTCATCCTGTAGGTTATTCTTATATTTAATCCTGTAGGTTATTCTTATATTGAGTTTTCCAGAGGTCTTGTGACATATTTTAATTACAAACTGGCTAAAGCATGTTTGTTTTAGTACAATTTAGTAGAAATCTTTACTTTTGTGACTGTTTTAAGTACATAGCCAAAGCAATATGGAATTTTCTATCACTTACTATCACTTTTCTATCACTATACAGCTTTTCTTGCTGTCAGTATATGTCCACTTGATCACTCCTCCCCCCAGTGGGAAGGGGAGGAAACAATAAAATAAAAGGCTCAGTGGTTTAGACAATGACAGGGAAGGATGACTCACCCGTTATGCTCATGAGCAGAAGACAAACTTGGTTTGGGAAAAAAGAAAATCCATAATTTAATTTGAACACCACCACCACTGATTTACCAATCAACTCAGAGTAAGAGAGTAACAAATACAATCACATCTTAAAAACACTTTCCCCATGCTCCTTCCTTCTTCCTGGGCTCAACTTCACTCCCAATTTCTCTACCTCCTCCTCCGAGCAGCTCAGGGGCAGCAGAGAGTGGGGACTGTGGTCAGTTCATCATCTGTTGTTTCTATTACTCCTTCCTCCTCAGGTGGAGGATTCTTCACACTCTTCCCCTGCTCCACTGTGGGGTTCCTCTCATGGGAGACAGCCCTCCATGAACTTCTCCGACATCAGTCTTTCCCATGGGCTGCAGCTCGTCATGAACTGCTCCAGCGTGGGTCCCTCCCACAGGCTGCAGTCCTCCCAGCAATGAACTGCTCCAGCGCAGGCTTCCCTCAGAGTCCTGGTCTTCTTTGTGCACAGCCACCTGCTCCAGCGTGGGGTCCTCCACGGGCTGCAGGTGGGCATCTGCTCCACCGGTGACCCCCATGTGCTGCAGGGGCACAGCCTGCCCTCCCACCATGGGCTGCAGGGGAGTCTCTGCTCCAGCACACCTCCTCTCCTCCTTCTTCACTGACCTTGGTGTCTGCAGAGGTGCTTCCCTCACTCCAACTCCTTTCTCTGCTACATACAGGTTCCCCGGCAGGTATTTATTCCCCTTCTTAAATACGTTATCACAGAAGCACAAGCACCGTTGCTAATTGGCTCAGACTTTGGCTAGAGGCGGGTCTGACTTGGACCCAGGGAAGCTTCTAGAAACTTCCCACAGGAGCCACCCCTGTAGCCCCTTTCTCACTACCAAAACCCTGCCACACAATCACAAAACACTTGCTCAGTTTTGATGTTCACTTTGAACTGTGTTCTCCTTGTGAATATTTTTTGACAGACTTCTAGAAGAATCTGCAGGAACACTTAAAAAAATTCCCAAACTGATTTCAATAGTGAAAACTTGTATATTGAATTAAAAAACAACAAAACCAAGTGTGTTTTTACTATATTAAATTTAAATTTGGGGCCACATCACAGCCTTCCATCTGACATTCCTTCCTAACCATAGATGCAACACTCCAGGCAAATAAAGAGAAATCCAGATTTTATTAATCTTTATTTTTAATTTATCAAAGTGAGGGGTTGTTTTACAAAAATAAAAACACAACCTCCCAGGGGTTTCCCATTCTTATGTTAGGGAAATGAAAGCTTTTCTTCAGTTCTCCCTTATTTTCAGCTAAAGATGCTGAATTTTTGGCTTGGACTACTTTGTTTAATGAACTCTAGAGGCAATTTTAATATTTCTATATGGCTTTGCTGATGTAGTTTCAGTGTTTCATTGGCAGTAACATCAATGTCAGCAGCCTGAGCTCTGCAGCTGGCACTCCCTGTTCCTTTAATGGTGGCCCACTGAGCAGCACACATCTAAAGCCCTCTGTCACATTGCTACACATGGCATTCTCAGCCAGTCATTCATCGTGTGGGTGCCTACAGATATATCTGCACTGGGCACTTAGGGAATTTCTACTGAATTGCTTAGAGTCAGTGGGTGCTCAAATCAGTGCTTGCTCTTTAGGTTTTCCTGTGTATTTAGCTCGATTTCAGTTGCTTATTCATGCACTTACCTCATATATGTGCTGTAACTGATTTTTTTCAGCATGAAGACTCTGAGATATACCAGTATTTCCTAGCACAAGTAATTTTATCCTGTGTGTTTTCATAATGGAACTTTCCAGTGAAGTTGTAATGTACTTTTAGAATGTGTGGGAAAGTGATAAAATATTCAGCAGATTCATCCTCTTTTTAGAATGTACATAGAACTTGTATCTCAAAAACAAACCTTCAAGAAAGGGTAAATTGTTTGTGAAATTTAATGACCTGACATGATTTTGTTCTTTCATTCAGGACAGTATTATTTCATCAGCTTGTGACTCTGATGCTTAAATCTCATCTCCCCCTTGATTCAGCTTTAAATGTTTTTAAGCAATGAAATATGGTAGGAAGGAGACTAAAGCATGTTCTGATGACTGCTGTCAAGGATGCCATTATAGTCCTGGAAAAATCTCCAAGTAATCTTTTACTACTGAAAAACAAACACCTGTTGGCAAGACTGTTGAAAGTGGGAAACCCCTTCATCATCACATTAAATTAGAAGCCTCTGAGCATCCTCTGGGTGGATCTTCATAAACTTGGTTGATGTACATTGGCTATAGGTTAATTGGAAACAGGTATTTGGTGTGATGTTGCACACGATTTACATGGGCAGGTATTTTCTTAGCAAGGTAACTTCTACTTTCTTCTCTTGGAGCAGAAAGTACGGATTGGCTTATGATGCCAACCTAATCAATTGGATTAAACAATATACTAGGAACTAATTGACTTGGATTTGCTTTTTGGATCAGCCATTGATCTGCTGGATAAAGGAAAACAAGTTTTTTTAGTCTCTTTGATTTCTTCCTCTTTTCTTTTTCCCTCTTTTGTTCTGTATTGCTTCTGGACTAAAAGAGCCTTGAGGAGGAATTAGGCTGTGTCCTTTTCATCATACCTTTGTTTCTTCTACTAGTTTTGTCCCTAGAAAAAAGAAGCAAATTTAAAGCAGAGACAAGATTGGTCCTCTTTGATTCTGTGAAGTACTAAAGATAGATTTTATTGTAAACTGCTATTTTCCAACATTGTTATTTTAGTTGGGTTCTTAATTTCAGAGATGCAGTTCACACAAATAATTTGAAAAGAAAAGGAAATAAAAAGCATATAAACAATAAGGAAAAATTGTCCTCACTGCTTTTGCAGTTTTCTCTAATTAAAAAATATATGATAGATTTCTAAAAATACTGACAGCTCCTTTTACTTCATATGTTGAGAACTTTTTAAGCATATTGAGAAAATTTCCCATAGAATGCCAGGTTCCCATAGATAACTGGACATTCACTGAAATATTCTATCACATTAACCATCCTTTTCCATCCTGTGGGAAAGAAATTTTTTGCTAGAGAAGCACAAGAAGCCTGCTTTGATTTCAAATAAGCTGCAGAAGAGAAAATTGTGTTCCTGGAATGTTTGGTTAATGGCTTAAAAGAAATAACTATCAGTACCATCAGCTTCAGTAACAATTCTACTGAAAAAAAAAAAAAAGTCAAAAGGGACTTTGCTGTGGTTTTAATTTCTTCCTAACTAGAGACAAAGGACAAGCTGCCTAGTCCTCTATAAACTGATGGCAATATGAATTATAAATGACAGATGAGTACCTTAGTTTGCAAGGTCATAGCAAAGTTGTCAGTCAAAATGCAAGAAGGTAATAATCACCATGTAGCTGTCCTGTGTCAGGGCATACTTGTAACTCAGTTGGTCATAAAAGAATATAGGAAGAAACAGTATTTTGAATGTAATTCCTAGTTGTTTCATCAGAATTCCCCACACAATTTCTCTGTTAATACAAGGAGGAGAGTTCATGCAGGTTATGGACTAGAGCACTTTCTTTTGAAATGCAAATACTTGATGATAGGGAAGATCGTAGAGAAAATTTACCTGCTGTATGAGTCTTAGGACTCATATGATGTCTTAGGAGGGACAGATGGCCTTTCAAGTTGCCTTTTAGCTTAATTTCCTATGAGTCTTCACATTTCATGCACCATTTTTAGATACCTGGGTCTAGTGGAACTTGAACAGGCCCCCAGAGCTGAAATGCACGTTAAAAACTGGTCTACTTAATCCAGTGACAACTTGTGACAGGTCTTCTAGAGGCAAAGACACTTTAGGCGTAAACAGAAATTCCAGGTCATGAACATTGCTCTAAAAAATTCGCACAGACCAGCATATTTCATGCAACAACTCAGACACATATTTTTGCCCCTGCTTTTTCAACAAGAGGGTCAGAGACTCAAAACCAGACGTGTTCTGTTTGGGGACTTCAGTGGAAGCACTTATCCAGCTTCTAGAAACAAGAGTACCATTAGAAATAGCCTTTTAGTCCTAAGACTTAATGCAGCTGCACAGCTGTGTCTGTAAAGTGTTATCACCCATGCATAACTTCTTGGATACATGTCTAATTCCCTGTTGAAGTCCTTTTTTCTTTTAGTGAAATTTTTGAATATACAACCTTTTTTTCAACCTTTCATATACTGTAGAATTAATATACCTGCATGACATCTATGACAAAAACTACATTCCCTGGAAAAAAAAAAAAAAATGTAGGAAGAAAGTTTCTTTTTACAGCACAGATATTTAAGTCTCAGAGGAATTTGAAAATACCATCTTCAAGCATGCTGACCTTGGTAGAGTGAAATATTTGCAATGCTAGCAATGAAAGGCAGCCCATAGTCTTTGTGAACAGAAGTGGTACTGGAAATTCACAAACGAAATGGATACACAGACAAATTCCATTCACCAGCTTTTCTATCAGTGTGAGGTTGATGTCAGCCTGCAAATACAAGAAAATAAAAACTGGCACAACATATGCCAAATCCTGCAGCCCATACTGCCAGAAGCACTGATGTCAACAGCTCTTCCTCAGAGGCCTCTGAGCCTGTGGCAACTGGCTTATTCTTCTGGAACAAGAATATCATAACAAAGTTCCCCCATGCCCCTTCTGAGATGTTGAAATTGGAAGGAACAACTGGCTGTATAATTATTCACCCAAAGTCCATGGACAGGGCTCAAGTGTCTACTGCAGCTTTTGCTTTTTTTCCAAATAAATTCTTTCAAACACATCACTGATTGTTTGTCAGATTAATGGAGCAAGGGAAAGAACAGTGATAACACTAAACCAGTCTTAAACAAACCTGGGAGAATCCCAAAGTACAACTGGAATACCAGTAAATCCTTCAGCGTGTGGAATTTCTCCAGCAGAACTCTCAGTACGAAGAAGCTTCATACTGCATTATTTTTGGCTGGAAAACAGCTTCAGCCTCAGGAAAACAAACTAACAAATAAAATCCGCTCCCGAAAACGAATAAGGCTAGCTGAATTTTAAATGTTTAAGGGCCAAATAAGCCCCTAAGAAATTCTGTTTGATTGCAAACTACCTGGATATTAAAAGTTACTTTGGATGTTGTTTCTGTGAAATAATAGTAATAAAAATATTGTGTTATCTGCTGCCTCTCTTTTGTCACTTCCCTTTCTTTCCCATTCCCTAGGTCTTCCATCATCTCCTATTTTTGGCTCTCCTTTTAGTTACTGCCACCTTCTGTTCATTTATTTGTCATAGACCTGCAGCAAACCCCCTTGCACTCTAGCAATGCCTGTTGAGATAAGTTATATATCTTCCATTTGTCATTTCTACTAGAGGGTGTTAAGGATTATGGTCTTGCTAAAACCCATAAGCCATAATTAAAGTCATAGATACAGTTAATATTTTTCCATATTTTTGGAATCACAGAAAATCCAGGAATCGTTCACAGAATTATTAATTGTGGAGGTACATCTGAAATCCTACAGTGCAGCAGTTAGGCAACTTCTCTGAGAGACAGCTCTGCCAGGGGCAATACCTCCTCTGCCTGATTCAGATCAAGGCTTTGAACTAAAGCCTGCTGCCTCAGTAAGTTCAGAGAAAGTGTTGAACTACTTAGCAGAGTGCCGTGTGAAAGAGTTTATTGTTCTTTCTAGGGAAATTAATCTCTCTCATTCTATTTCACATAAACAGTAATTCCAAGTTCATCCTAAGCATGTCGACAGGATACAGCAGAGAGCTACCACAGGCTGACAGAACTCCAGGAAAAATAAGGATTTCTGGAAACTTAACCACAGCTTTTTGGTTCTGTGATGAACTTTTGTGTTTTTTCCAATATGACTCTCTTGTGGAAGCATGCATTTTCATCCCTTGTCTGTCATGAGGGAGCACACTACATCAAGGCACAAGATCTCCTGTGATCATTGAGGGATATGACACAGGGTCTGGCACTAGGGTGAGATCAAGAGTGAGGCACACTGACTGAGCAGGTCAAGGCCTGCACAGCAATAGGAGAACTGGACTCAGGTGCTATTGGTACCTTCTTGTATCCCTTTCTTCTTGACATATGTCAAAACTGAGATTGGCCCATAAGCATTAGCAAATAGAGTCCGTAATCCCCCACAGAGGTCCCAAACATATTACTTCAACTGCAACCATCCCAGGATAAATCATCCTAACAGTGTAACATCTCCTTTTCCTGTCTTAAAGTCTAATTCGGACAGAGGTAAGCAGATAATTAGTGTTTTATTTAACCAATTTTGTAGTGCTTATGGTATGCTACCCCAGAAGCTAAACTTTCGTCTTCACATAATTATAGAAGAGAAACTATAATCAGATAGAAAAAATGCTACAACTTCCCCTTTCCTCCACCAAGAACCAGAAAAATTGAGTATAGGAGTTATAGTTAATGTTAATTCATCAAAGGAAAAAAACAATGAGAGACCTTTTCTTATTTTTTCAGTGAAAAAAAAAGTGACAGTGAAATTGTTTTGGTGGAAACTAGAGCAAAAGGGAAGAGTCACTCTCATTCATTCTTCACAAAGTAAATCTAGTGTTCTTACTGAGCAAAACCAAGCCTGAGATCTTTGTCTGCTTGTGCTCAGCCACAAAGAAGGACACTGGAAAGTTTTATGAGAATCTTATTCCTAACTTTGATTCTAAGGAATGGCTGAATTTTTACAGAAACTTTCAGTCAGAAAAAAAAAAAAAAAAAAAATCATCCTCTGGGAAAAAAAAAAAAAAAAAAGCAGCCTAGAAAATTAAACACTAAAAATTAAAATTCAATAAAGACTGGACAATCTTAGATAAAGATGTTGCCAGTAGCCTCAGAGATGATGGAACAGTTTAGGTATCTATATATATATCTATCTATATTTGACTAACATTCCTAAATCTATTATTGACTTATTTTCATGAAGTCATTTAAAGTAGATTATGATTCAAAACTGCTCAGATGATAAAATCTTCTTTTAAACGATTTGAGAAACTTAGAACTTTTAAAAATAAATCTTTTTAAGTATAAATATTTTTAATTCCTATTTGGAAGTCTTTCTGAAAACATACTTCACAGCCAGTTGCAATCACTTTTAAGATAGCTAAAACTGCTGAAAGTAACAACCATATTTCTCACAGACTGAAAAGGCAGAAAAGTTACAAAGGATAGAACAAACAAAAGTGGAAGAGTGTATTTGTAGAGGATGCTTTATAAAACTGTTTTCTCCTCAAAAATAGAATGTAGAACATTAAAGTTTAAATAATGATTTCAAAGAAAAATTTGAAACAGGAGTGAGTCTGTAAATCTTTATGAAACATGAGCATTAAGCACTAAAGAATACATTGTGTAGTGATGACAAAGATGGTGAAGCTGAATGACATCAGACTAGCAACTATCTAGTAACAGTCTTCTGCGTTTGCATGGCTCATGTGAAGGACCGAGGTAGACAGAGCGTTATAGCAACAGACACATAGTGGGCTTATAAGAGAAAAGATATCCCACCCTTGAGACTCTATATTGTGCCTGAATTATCTGAAAAATTGAAATTAGATGTGCCATTCTCCTCACAATAATGGTGTCATGTACCCAATGTCCATCTCCAGAGAACTCCTTATCTCAGTGCAAGGAGGAGGTGAGCCCTAGGACTAACACAATCAGCATTAAATTTGCACGGTCCCTGAGCAGCATCTGAGGGTGACTTTTACTGTAGTCCCATCCACCGACTGGACAACTTAGGCTGCTAAGTGGCTCATACAAATTCTATATAGGTCTAGTCAGAAAAGAAAATATAAATGCATCTTAGAAGTCATTTCAACAAACTGTTTGGTTACTGCATTATCCTCTACAATCACACTAAATAGCTCTTTACTGGGCTGAGGGCTGGAGATACAGAAACAAAGTTTGGTCGAGACTGCTTCCATAGAAACTCCATCTGCTGTTCCTTAGTGTGTCATCTTGTTGCTGAGTCTTCTTCTCCAACACTTTTTGTCTCTGTATTTGTAAACTGAGGAGGGTCAGGGCCCAAGCTCTGCTCCAGTGCATTTTTCCCTGTTACCTATGGGGAGCAATCCTGGGCCTGTGCTAACGTCTGAACTGATTCTGGGCATCTGGCTGAGACACTGACATTTGTCACAGGCTAAAACTATGCCAGGACTTGTGTCAACAGTTGAACAGTATGGACAACTGTATGCAGGTGCTTAGACCTGTACCCTGAACCTGCTTAATTTATTACTATAGTCATAACCTTTCTGCCCCAGGTTCTTGCTCATGTTCAAACCTGGTTTACTTGACAAAGAATGCCCTAAAGGAAACACAGAACAATAAAAAACCTCAAACACTCTCAAGTCCAAGAAACTATAAATAGAAAACCCAGAAATGCCACACATCATATAAATAAAAATTAACCTGAAGACCAGTAATTAGATAGTTACCTGAAAGTTATCACATAAATGAAGCCCAGTGAAGATATAATGCCTCACTGCTTGAGAATACAGTAAACTACTGGCTTAGAAACATACGGTTTTGTGGTAAAATTATTGGCTATTGAGTCTATGAGAAATGAACACAATAATAGTATATCCACACCTGTCTACAACTATTCCAAATGTTCTAAAAGACAACATGCTAACAGTGCTCACTGCTAGATCTTGGATATAATTTGGGCCTACACCTCCTTAATAATTGCCTAAAGCCATCTGCTGACAAAAAAAGGCATCCCAAATGCAAACAAAATTAAGTGCTGTGAGGTTACATAGAGGCAAACAAAAGGGGACAGGAATAAAAGTGTGTTCAACTGACAACTCATCTGTATTGGTGATAACAGAAAATGAACAGGTCAAATATTTTGTTATTGTTGCGAAATACAAGCAACATTACAGATTTACCTCACAAAATACCCAGATTTTTGAAAGGACATCAGCTCAGGGGAACTGAATAGAATAAGAAAAATTCTTAAAATTATAGATAAAATCTGATGACCTGGTAGCCTGAAATATTATTTAGCAAATGAAATAGAAAAAGGCAACTATAATATGTTAAAGATCCTCCATCTCCTACAGAATGAGACCATTCTAGGAGAGAGGTAGCTCCTTTAGGTTTTCACTGTTCTCAATAGAGAAGAGCTTTGCTATGGAGGGCAGGGAACCACTACATCAAATTGCTTGAAGTATCCATATCAAAAGTATTTCAAAAAAGAAAATGTAAATAAATAGACTTCCCAGTTTTACCTGAGCCACAAAGAGTAGTGGTAGCATTCCCATATCTAAAAATGACCTTGATGGAATTCTAGTAACAAGGGGAAAAAAATAGTAACTGAGCTGCAACACTGGACAAAAGCACAGAACAAGAAGTGGTGAGTGCATGTTTTCACCTTCTGAGCCATGAAAAACCCATATGTTCCTTAAATATATTGCCAGGCCTGTCTGCTGGCTAAAAAGACCTCATTCTCCACAAATGCTTCTAACAATAATTACTAGTTCAGATAGAAAACAAGATTAGCCACATGCACTTTCAAGTGCACAAATTGCTTCCCTATCTCTCCAAGTAAATGAACACCAGATGAAGATATTGAGTCAGTTGATTCCTCATTGGCAGGATGTATTTTATGGTATAGAGGTTGCCATTGCTGCAATAATGTAATGGAAAATGTCTTTTGTACCACAGCTGTAATGAAGGTTTATCACAGACAGAAGAATATGAAGAAAATTAGATACTGGGACTTTTCTACATTTCTAAATGAAAGCTCAATTATAATACAAAGAAATCAGATTTTAGAAACTCAGCACTGCTAGTGGCCATGTGTCATCCAGTGAAGAAATATCTGGTGCCAGATATTCTAGACAGGTATATTACTAGAGAAGGGGTAATTTCACTATATTACCAATAAAAGGGACAAAAACCACTTAAATACAACCCACTTTTATTTGTTTCCCACCTGTGCCATGTTCTGTCTCCTTGTTACAGTAGCTCAAGGTGAGTGTGTGGTTTCAATGCTGTTTCTCTAGAGTTCATTGTAAAAGTATCTTTTGCTTGAGTTCTTGAAGCCTCTTCTATCTGTTTAAGCTACAGTTACAACTTTTAATGGTAATGGTTTCATAAAGGAAACCGCCAGCTTCACCTACTAAAATACGTCTTCATGGAAAATACAAGTAGGGACACACTAAAGAATATTCAGGACAGATTACAATGACATCAACCATCAGTCTCTAACAGTTGCAATGCAGGTAATGGAAAAATAATATAATAATTGGTTTTAACTCCTGAGGTTTTGTGGAAACAGTAAGTTTATGTGGAAATCTTAAACCATTTTTTGATTGCTATAACTTCAAGGGGGCAGAAGCCACACCCCAATTATGTACTACTACATCAGCTTTAAAATTCACTGATACTTATCCATCTCTCAGCTCTCAATTTGCTTTTCATGGGGTAAACTTCAACTATTTGGCTTCATAAAAGTGTGCAGGGTTATCAGTCTTTCTCTCTCTTTCAGTGACTCTTCTACAGAACCGATCATTATCCTTGTTTCCATGCTATTGTCAGTGCCAGTTCTCCCACACAAATTTTGCTCTGCAGACATTCACAATCATCTTCATAAAACTTCACATGGCTGATCTATTAATTTAGCAATCCATTAGCCTCCTTCTTCCCTTAGATCTTTTACTCCTCCTTTTCCTTGAGCTGCCTTTGTTCTGCAATTTCTCTGGAACCCTCCTTAATTTTTCTGTCCTTGCTGCTTGTCCTTACTTGTCCTTACTTTCCTGTCCTCTACTGGATATGTCTCTGCTCTTTCCTGCTTGTCACATTTCCTGGAGTCAATAGCTTTCTTACAGATCTCACAGATCCCTGTCAGGTCATTTCATCTGACAACCCACTTTTCCGATTGTCATTATTCTTCTCTGAAACTTCCCACCCTTTGTCCTTTTCTTAGATTTTTGAACTCATCCCTTCTCTGTTGCATGTTATACTGTCCCATATTCCTTTGCAATAGTTCACATCTCTTTAGTGTCCCTCCATCTGCTGTACCAACCCTCTTTTAGTTATTTCCTGTAACTTCCATTTCACAGTCTACCACCAGGTCTTCCTTTTCCCCTTTACAGTTACCTCCCCTCTTCCCTTGTCCCAACATGTCATGATCTGAATGACTTAACCTGTTGTCAGTTTACAAACTGAGACACAGCCACAATGACTCCAGGCTGTAGAGTTGTAAAGGACAATACCAGAAATTACACTCATTTTCGTTACTGTTATTAGACCTTCCAAAATACTGAATGAGCATGAATTCAAGCTACTTCAGCTGCAGAAAAATCCTACGAATACTGCCTCAACTGCATTCCTCCAAGGACTCTTTACCATGCTATTTCATTCTCCCCTAGCTGCTATCCTCCTAGTCCTTGTTTGCACTCTCTTCTTGATGTGTTAAATTCCAGCATAAGGAAGCAGAGTGATTAAATGTATCTGTTTCTCTTTGCTAACCTGTCTACATATAGCAGAATCACCACAAGAAAACTTTCTTAGAGGACATCCTTTCTCACATTGAGTGGCTGCTGGAAGATGTGAGGTATCTTGGCAAAGCACCGTCTGTGGTTTGTTTCAGTCTTAATGAATACAGTGGGAATGGACAGAGATTCCAATTAAATCCAAATATATCAGATGCCATTAATCAGGAGAGAATGAACTGGAAGCCATCCCCAACCCTCACCCAAAAATAAATCCAAAACCAACAGCTCAGCAACTGTTTGCCCAGAACTCATTAATTAAAAATTAAATGGAATAAAATTAAGGGAAGTGTTGACCTTGAAATCACTGTCTCTTGCTCCTCTGACAAGCAGATGCTGTTCTGTAATTTTTCCCATACTACAGTATTTTTTCTCCTTGTTTCTGTCTGATGCATAAGCAGTGTCATCTGAAGGCCAAAGGTCCACATGGCATGTGCACATGCAGGCCATGCATCGTGAGCATTGTAGGAACGCAAAGTTGACAAATATCACACAATCCATCCTCCTCAGCTAGCTCTGAAGTTCAATGTACCTCATTTGTTTAGTGATCATCTTGTCACATACACTGCAGATGCACTATTGGATTTGTCTAGAATATAATAGCTCAATCTCCTCATTTTCAAAATGGATATGGAAACCCATATATTTTTATTTTTTTTTTATTAAAAGTTGTGTTAGAATTTTGTTCTCTTGATTTTTTAAAATTTCCTTGACTTTCCTTTTTCTTCTCCATTTTGAACTTGGTGTGTATGCAGCGTTTAGCTGTCACTGTCTATTATAAATGAAAAAGGACATGCTGTCTCTTGACACAGTAGGTAGGTGCTTCAAGGTGCACAGCTTCCAGCTTTTCCCCTCTGCCCACAAAGGCCAGTGATTCCTGGGTCCCTTAGCCTCATATCAGCCCATCTTACTGCTTAGAAATCATGCCTTTGTCTCAAATCACAATAATAATCCCCGAACATCACATTACTGCATTTTAACTATTAATCTTTAACTGATTAAATGTCACAAGAGGCATCTTCAACAAGACCTTTTTTTCTGGGCTTGGGAGGGTGATAGTTCTAGGCTCTCTCCTTTATGAGGTCTGATACTGGAGGGTTTGGAGAATAAGGAGGAGGGCATCAGATAGCAACTTCACATGCTGTTCACAAGAGCAGAGGGTGGAATAGGCTAAATTGCTGGGCATTTTTGGCTTCCTTCTTTTCTATTACAAAAATAATATTGTCTTTCTCTCTTTTCTCCCCAAATTCCTTTGGCTTTGAGGAAAAAAAAAAAAAAAAAAGGAAATACTTCTGTCTCCTTTTTGTTATAATAACAAGCAAAACCATCCAAAGCAAGGTGTTTTCCCAGAGGCAGAGCTGAAACTTGCCAAAAAGTAGATAATTCTTTCATCACTGTGAAACTCTTGGCCCTTTTCCCAGCCAAAAAATTCATTAGGTGAAGAAACGATGATCAGTGGCAATTCTGTGATCCATAGTTTCCAGAATCCTAAATAAGCCATGATCATTATGAGAAGAAATTATTTGTTCTATTATCATAAAAAAAACCAGTCTCTACCTGAAATGGAAGGAAATCCTGTTTAACTTCTATGAGAGAAAGTACTGGAGTGGAGGACCTTGTCATTGCCAAAATGCTTCAGCAAGAGACTGCAGTGAGAGGAGGCAACACTTACTTCCAGGCTATTGTACACATGATCCTTACATGATCACCTGATAGTGTTTGCATGATATGCTCTAATGAAGTTCAAGCAACCACAGTAGTCTCCCAGTGGTCCCATGAGCTACATCTTTGTTCAACCTCAAAGGTTTCTCCTCTGCAGACCTTGGTGACCTTCCTCCCTGAGTGTAAAAAGTTAGTAATCTGGTAACAGGATAAAGAGGCACAGGCTCTTCACAATTTTGCAACTCATAGTGTTCTTTATATATCAGTAGACCATTGCATGATCATGTGAAGCAAGTCAGAAGGGTGTATTTTCCTCCACTCTGTACAGACATAAATGAAAACAAATTAAAGGGCAATAACACATCCATACCGGTATGCCTATAATGTGTTTTTCTTTTAAATTTGTTTACTTAGCAGGTGGTTAAAATGAACACAAAAACTGTGTGGGGTATGATGAAGAGTTGGAAGTGTGGCTTCTGAGACAAAGAGAAAGTGAATGTGGCTTGTGGGAAAGGTGTCAATCCAGACCTAATCAGTTTGACAGGAACCCTAACTGTTCAGATGACTCTTTCTCACTGACATGCCTGTAGGAGGCTCTGTAAGTCTGTATGGCTGTCATGGGAAAAGGGAAAGATTGGGTCCCAAAATATGAAGTCTCCCAAGAGATTTCTCTCCCAAGAAAATAGTTGACTTTTTTGCAGTCTGTGTACTCCATATATGTTTTGTGAGACACTTTCTAGTAACATAGGGGTTACCTAGATGGATATCTTGCAGAAATCTTCAGTATAGGAAGCATGCATTCACTTTTCTGAGGTTTCTTTCCATCATAGTATCAGAGAAAAGCTCCATATATGTCTCTTATTCTTCTTGTTCTTGTTCTTATTCTTCTTCTTGTTCTTCTTCTTCTTTTCTTCTTCTTCTGATTCTTCTTCTCATTCTTCTCATTCTTCTTCTTCTTTCTTCTTTTTTCTTTCTTCTTCTGCTTTCACTTTTTTTTTTTTTTTTTTTTTTAACCATTTGTTCTAAGGAACACTGAATACTCTTCTCAGCAAAATTATTATAGTCTGAATGTGATGCATGCTTTCACCATAAGTCCAGCAGCCAGAAAATGCATGGAGAGTCCATTTCACAGTCAAACCTAATCTGACATTATTCATTAACCAGATCTTGTCACTATGGAGTAAGATGCTTCTGCTTTCACTCTACTGAGGTTTTTTCCTGTATTTATTTTACAATTCTGTCTATGCTACTGAATTTGAGTGGAACAGAACACAGTGAAAGCAGTGTTTATGTTTTCTTGTTTATTATGGTTAAAAGTAAGTATTTTTTCCTTGAGAGTTAGTCAAATAACTTACTCTGTGTAAAAAAAGGTGAAATATGAAGAAAATTATTTTTCACAGGAAGTTGAATGTCAATATCTGTTCTGTGATGCACAATGAAACAAAATTCTAAGATGTTAAAATTCCAATAAAATTATATTCTGAGAGAAAATTGACCTAACTGAAATCTCTGCACCACTGAAATATTTTGTTTAAATTTGAATTTTGTTGTTTTGCAAAAATGCTTCTTTTAGCAAAGGAGAAAACCCACTCCCTTACAAAATCCTTAGGATATGATTCATGTCATGCTTTAATCAAGATCATTAGCATGGGAACATTTTAAAGTCTTTTCATCTTGAGAATTGAATATGTTTTTACTGAGAGAACACTCATTTAAAGGAAAAATTCCTGATACAATTCATGGTAGTATAGAGGATGCATTATTCTCACCTCTGTATTTTATGTCAGGTTAACTTGCTCTGAGTGTTTTGATGTTAAACAAATAATCTGTCCCTGCTAGTTGGAACATACTTTTTGAAACCATTGATGTGGAACTTGTTCTATTTTAAGCAAGTTTAGGAAAAAAAAAATAAAAATCTGCTTTCCTTCCTTACTATATGGATTATAACCTGACTATATTTCTGCTATACGGATTTTAAATGACACAGTAAAGATGAACATGACTCTGAATTACAGGATACAGCACAGAAGCACTTGGCAGAGAGTCTTTGAAATATGTATAATTTCCTGTATAATTTCCTGCTTTTTTTATGCTTGAAAACTGCAGTAAGCATAGTCTCCATATGCTGCTTTGTTTCATATGCAGGGCATGATGTATAATTCCAACTTCTATTTAGTGGTGTTCTGCTAATAAAGGATAATGAGATACCATAATATAGCAATATAATTTATGAATAGGCATCAAATAAAGGTTTGCAAAAGGAGTAAAACAAACAAGTGAGCCAACAACAGCAACAACAACAAAAAAAATCCTCCTTTTACAACTTTGCTCTCCATAGTCTGCCCTTGAAATTAAATCAAAATCGTTGAAAGCACTAATATCAGAACATTGTGA
Source organism: Athene noctua (assembly GCF_965140245.1). Lineage (NCBI taxonomy): Eukaryota > Metazoa > Chordata > Aves > Strigiformes > Strigidae > Athene > Athene noctua. Next base: position 248,867,310 of record NC_134037.1, on the reverse strand, counting down.
ACCAGCTGTTTCTTACAGCTGACTAATTAGTCTGTATACCCAGCAAATCAAAAATATTTGTTACTGCTTAGGCAAAGTAATCCTACAGGAATTTACATGTCAGTACAATAAACTTTATCTGAAATAATGGGAGTACCTCGTGCTTGAAACATTAACTCTCTGCAAGCTAAAGGCTGCTGGAGGCCAGAGAGGACCCAGCCCAAACCTGAGCTATGCTATTTCACCTATCATCACCCCACCAGCTTTCCACTGTTCCTTTGGATTGGTAGGAGCAAATTTTCAAACCACCAAATTCCACCTTGTTCCAATCTCTTTTTGCTTTCTTAGTTACGTGAACTGAGGCTGGAAAACAGAAAGGGGGAAGGGAATGCATGCTAACTGAAAGTTGTTACATGAAAGTAACTTTCTGTGACCCTGGAAACAGACAATATTTTCCATATCAGACAAACCTTTATTATTTGACATATAGCTCAAGTTAATCCCTGCCTGGAAACCTAAAAGTGACAGGCAAGGATTTGATGTGTCAGCTTTATCCATTGCAATGACAGTGCCCATGGCCAGCTGTGCCTTATACAATGCACACCCTTGTTCTTGCACTTATATTTTCTTTAATACACCAGACACCCAGTTATCCATACTGTAATACATTCCCCATGATCTGGGATGGATCAGGACTTCTTTGTGTACAGAGAATGAGTCTGAACTTGAAGTACAGGTACAGCTGTGTTTTGGGTGTCTCCAGTCTTGTGATGAAGGGATTGTGCATGGTTGTGTCTAGACCAAGAGATGGTCCAACACCAGGGACTCTCCTCCACCCCATTTTCCTGGCAGATGCAAAGCCTGACAAGACAGAGCATGCTGAAGGTCTCTCCTAGCCTTTGGAGCATGTTTTCCTTCTGGGGAAATATAGGTGAGGGAGAAATGTGGAATGGTGCTTTCCTGTGTCTTGATCCCATATGGATTTGGGATCTGGTTACAATGCTCTCCCAGATTTGGGGAGTAGAAAACAAACCAGGTCCCACAGGACTCAATAATTCTCTAAGTGCTGAGATGGTTGTAACCTCTGGGGCTAATAATACTTTTTATTCTACATTTATACAGACCCTGTAAAAATGTGTTTCCAGTACGTGGTTGAGACTTTGAGATGCAATTGAAATGCAAATTAATAAGAACTGTAGCACTCATTGTTTGAGACAATTTGGGAAGGAAGATGTTAACTCTGCAGTTGCACACACTCAGGTAGATCTCCTGCAGTCTTGACTGTGCCTATGTAAGACAACTAAAGGATGAGTTAACCAGCCCTTCACAGATTGCTCCTCCCAAGCAGACCAGAGAATGGTGGGGAAAAACCTCCTTAAAGTCAGCTGAAAACTGGTCAAATAGTAGTAAGGAAAGGTGGGGTTGCCGAGACAACTTTGGGAATGGGTAAATGAATCCAAGCATCTGTGTAACAGATCTTATAATTAATGTCTGTGGCTACATTGAAGATGAAGTTGTGAGATAATTTGGGACTACCACTGTTACAGGAAACCTTTATGTCTACATACCTATAGGTGACCAGTGACCTTAGCCTGTAAGGACTGGACAGCTGAGTTGTCTTCACTGGACAGCTGAATTCAAGATACCATGAATAAATTCCAGCAGCAACTCCCACCCTCTGTTGTGGGATTTTCTGTCCCATTAAATCATGGAGTAGTATTGACAGAAAATTTTAACTACAGAAACAGTCATGTTTGAAAATGGTTGCTCTTTCATTCAGAAAAATTATTTCAGGAAAAGTTATAGAATATAACATATTAAGACAGAAGAACAGTGACCAGAACACAAATATATATCACAGATTATCTTTAGTTTCTCTGCTATGTAGTTCCAGTTCTGTTAAATTGCATGCTATCTTGCTGAATAATTTCTACTCTGCCTTTGTTCCTAAAAGTAGTGTAAAAAAGAAAAAAAATCAGTCTTTGAATCTTATTTTTAACCCTACTGGAAATTCTCAGGCTGCAGAGGAATCACAGTACTTCTTAATGGGAAGTTATCTATGGTAATTTGGTAAACCATTTTTGTAAATTTGAGCATTACATTAACAGAATGAAACAGTTGCAACATGGTAAGATGAGTTTTATGCCTTTAAGCAGTGAACAATGGTCAGAAGTAAAAAGAAAATAAATCCAAATGTAAGACAGCGTTAAAAGAGTGTAATAGAACAAATACCCTTGTGTGATGGACGTAAGTGCCATAATTTGTAGTTGAACTATCATAGCCTTCTTCTACACAAAGTTCAGCTGGATATTAACGCAGTAGAAAACATTCCAAGAGTTGTTACAGTAGCAGTCAGATGGTTCCTTTGTAACAAAAGAGGATACAATCTGGTACCTAAAGCCTCGAATTTTATAAGTTGTACAAAACCGTGCATCATACTTTCAGAAACAATTCTTGTGCAAATGTCTCTATATAGACACAGCTTGATCCATTAAACCCTTTAAAGTCAAAGAGCATTTTACTCCTACTGTTGCAACCTGATGGGAATTTTTTATAAAAATGCATTGCATCAGAAAATACTGTTTTGTTAAAATTCTTTTAATTATATCAAAGTATTTGTTTGAAATGTCTTAAAGCAGTGAACATTCACTGAATCTAAGTGAGAGTCCTGGAAAATACCTAATAGATTTGGTCACACTTGCTCATTATAAGATGGAGTCTTCAGCCACGGGTGAGGTGATCTGATTGAGAGGCCTCTTAGCTGTGGACCTCAGAAAAGCAAGTTTCTCTAGATCTGCATGTATACTCAACAGTGGGTATTTAAGAATTCTTCAGAGTAAATCTGTAGAATTTATATCCCAGATCTATAATATTCTGTATTATATCTATATTCCATGTTTCCCCTCTTTCATAAATGAGACTGGATTATGAGCTATTATGTAGAAAAGCAGTTCTTATTATTGAGTGTCAGAGCTAATGGTCATAAAGCTTCGTTTGCCTGATGACAAAGCTGTGTTTCTGCAACAGTGATGGTGGTTTCTCCAGGACACAGCTGTGAAATGTAGCTTGGGTAACAGGGGTGGAATGGGTCCTTTAGCATCCAATCTCATAAATTGAGGGCTTTAAAAGTAAGATTCAAACTTTGAATTAGGCCTACGAGGCCTATGTTCAGGAGAAAGCTAAGTGAAGCAGCATTATTACACCTGAACAGCGTGTACATCTGCAGAGTATTTGTTCCTTTTTCCATTCGGCTTAATCACTGAATTATAAAAGTGGAGGGAGACGAGACTTCATGAGATCTTTCACTCCATGTGCCACTTCCTTCCATCCTGGGTGCACAACAAACCAACTGAGCAGATTTTGCACAGTATACACCAGGGCTTGGGGCAAGTTACAAAAGTCAACAAGATAAAAACATGTGAGAGGTGATGTTTTCCACTTCTTGGATCCTATCTTAGATGACAAGCAAGAATAAGGTTTGAAACTAGTGCCTTATGCAGAAACAAAATGTCTTCAAAAAAGTGGCCAACATCTTTTCACCTCTGTGTTATATGGTCTCTTGGCTTCCTCTGAATTTCTGTGAGCTCAACTAGCCTTTAATTTGGGAAATAAAAATACAGGCTGGCAAAGACCCCTTGAAAGCGAGTTCACTTCTGACTAAGTCCATTCCTTAATCAGACTTTAAATAGGCCATCAGAAAATACTTTCCTCTCAACTTTTCCTTAAGAGTTTCCACTGTATCTTGGCTCCATCTATTATAATGTGCCATGATGCCAGTAGTGAGAACATTTTTCCTAATATTTAACCCAGATCTCCTTTGTCACAGGTTTCTAGTTCTTTTCTAGTTGTGCTGTCCCTCACAGACACAGTGAACAACTGATTGCTGTCTTGTTTTTCCAACCTTTGTATGAGTCCTCTAATGTGCCTTATGCCCCCTCTAAGATAAGAAAATGCAGTCCTCTCAGTCTTTTCCCACTGATCATGCTTTCTTAGACTGTTAGCATTCCTCATAATTTCTACTAAACACACTGCAATTCATCTACATACCCCACAAATTGTGGTTTGCAAAAAATATATAGTGTATAAATATGGCCAACAGGCAGTTGCCATTGTACAGAGGATTCCTGTTTTGTTAAGTAAGTTTGACATAGTGTTTTGTTAGGTAGCAGGGAAAGAATGGTTGTTAATATGAAGTCTGAGAATTATCTTTTTTCTTACATATAAACTGCTAAAAAGTGAGATGGGGAAATTTTGAGAAAAATCAATAGTATCTCTCTTTGCAAGACTAGAAGCATTTACATTTTAGCAAAGAATTTACAATAATCAGCTCTGAAGTTGTCCTTGATAAATCAAATTCAATGTCACAAATGTTTACATAAGCAAGGATAATTAGTATCTCTGTAATCACTTTTACTGGCAGTCTATGAAAGAGCTGAATGCTTCAACTTTAGCCGTTTAATCTAAAGCAAAGAGTAAGTCAGTGTTATGTAATCAAAACTATAAATATTGAACACAAAATTACCAATTAAGGTTAGGTACTAATAAGTCTCTAGGAATAATAATAATAATAATAATAATAATAATAATAATAATAATAATAAATTACAGTATTTTAATTTTAAGCACAGTTATTAACTAAGTTTGCAGTTTGCAGAATCTTCATTAGAACATCACCTCATTTTTTCAGCATGTGTTTGTACAGTAAATAATAAACAAATACTGACTAACTCTAAGTGGAATAGCAGTAAAACAGCAGTAAAAACTGTTCCTGAGAATACCATGCAGAGTATGGAAATAAAAGGCATGCACAATCAAGTTTCTCCCTATGGCAACTTTTTCTTTATTTCAGGAATTATGCACTTCATGTACTGGAAAGTTCTGTTTCATAACTTGCTTCTTAAATATTTTTAGGAAGACTGCTCTTCAAGGTACTTTGGCAGTCACTTCTTTCACAGTCATTTTTTGTGAGAAATAGCATCCAACTTGATCTCCAGTATTAGCCATAATTTGACTCTCTTTCATGAGTCCCACAGTCTATAGTGGCTTAATTACTCTGTTTTAATGGGTGGTTTAGTTTTCTTCCATGTTCAGGAGGCCTGCTGATCTACAAATGTTTTTCTTTTTGAAGAAGTTAAATATATATATTTTAGTGTGGATGGATTTTCATACATGTTTAAGCAAAACCATTGATATTGGAACAATTAACTTTCTTGTAATATCCATTTTATAGATAAAATTAATAATGTCTTAGCTGTGTGTCTTTAGAACAACTGATCTTCAATGATTTATATCAATGACTATGTTAATGCTCCTAAACTCTGCAACATTGCTTCTAAAGGTTTCCTATGGTGAAATGTTCAAACCTCAATCCTTTTTTGTCCTGTTGCAGATAACCTGCTCAGAAAGAAAAAAAAAAAAACCAACATATTTTTTGATGTTACACATTTTACCTCTATTTTGTGAACCCCCTTCATTTTAAGATTATAAACAAATTGCTCTCTGAAACAAACAATATGGGCCAAGTTGTTCCTTTAGGGGATTATTTTAGACAGCTGCACAGCAAATAAGTAGTGTGAAGCTTATTTACACATGGTCATTGAAGCATTCATTTCCCTGATTTATAGGACAGCAAAAGGTCTTTGAGACACAGACCCAGCAATTTTGAGCTGAAGTCGAAAGAGAAGATTTTCTATTCCCCTTCCCCTCCAAAGGTATTAAAAAAATCAATTGAAGGATTTGTTGCCAGAACAGATAGATACAGTGCAGTCCTACATCCTGGATAATATTGATCTCAGATGCTGAGTCTCCATTTTTCATACTGTAATCATAATATATATATTTGCAGAAGTCTTAATAATGTATGGTATTGCTTCTGTAAAAGGTAAGAAATACAGACTTCTTTTTAACTAAAATGTGAATGTAATACTATGTCTAATGCCACCAGAGCATTTTGAAACTGAAATGGGATAAATGTTAATGTGCTGATTTTGGAACACTGAAGTAGGGCATGATTTTCATAACCATTGAACTTATTCTGATGCCATTTATATGTTTTATTGATATTCAGCATTTTTTATTTTAATCTACCCTAATTAAAATTACACCTCTGCAGATAAGCAAGTTATGCAAGTTCTTATATATAGGTATCTCCAGGAAGTGCTAGTTCTTGTTGTAAGATGAAACCTCCAGGCTCTGGAGGTGCCTGTTTCTCTTTACTGATGGGGGAAGAGAGTGATTAGCCTTAGGCTTAGAAATATGTTATAGAATTAGTTAGCATTACCGCCCCCCCTCCAAGGTGTAACAGTGTAAGTAAACAAAACATAAAGGTATTTAAAATCAGTGTCCACTTTTGAAATGTGGACAGCTTTACCAAAAAGGGCAGGAGAAATTAAAGAAGCTCTTGATTTCCAGTTTGCACAACAACCTGATGCAAATCAAGCAGCAATCTAACAAGTTATCAAATTCAATGGTATCTTCATGGAATTTATTTTGTTTAGCACCCACACAGGTTTAAAATGCAGCTGTAACAAGAGAATAGCAAGAAGACTTAAATGGTGATATTAGTCATACTAGTGTGAGTGATATTGTTGGAATATTATTTTTTGAAGTGGAAATAGTTCAGAAAGAAACTAATTATTTGAATTCTGGAAAATTTCCTTGCATTGACACACTCATGAATATCAGTCTATTTGGCCTGTGCAAAGAGTAGGTTAAGAACTAGAGTGTTCTCACAATTTACGATTTCTTCTACCAAGCCAGGCTGATGAGCAGATCACAGTCAAAAAGCTTGTCAAGAACATACAGCTTTGGAGAGCGGAGGAGAGGCTGCTAATGGCAGCTGGCTATAGCTGTAGGGGCATATCTGACTTCTGACTGGGTTTAGAGCCCTCCTTATGCGGCTGCTGTGTTTGAGATGCTTAAGATAGGAAGCTGGGCCCAAGAGAGGAAGTTTTTTTTAGGTGCAGCATATCTCGGTTTTTAAAAATAAAGAGAACAATTGGTATATTGAAGGGTACAGATGTGCCTCTTGCTTGGCTAAATGCTGTAGGTATTCAAAGCTACAACCAGCCTGCAAGTACTGGATCTTTGATAAATCTTGAATTATAAATATTTGGGCAAAGGATGGGTCAGCTGTCCATGACAGTACCTGTATCTTTCCATTAAATCTAACATCTCTCTACCCCTACCCTTTCCCTCTATGTCTCCACCCGCTATGTAGCTACAGTACAAGGTCCTAAAGTTATACAAAATGAATCTTTACCATAAAGATTTGAAAATAAGTGGTCTGAATAACAGACATCTTTAAGAATTTGAAATCAATAGTGTGAATGTTTCCTTACAAAAATGTCTTTTGTCATTATTGTTGTTAAAAAAAAAAAATTCCAAGGGATGAAAAATCATTCATATAATTCTCAAAGAATGTGTATGAAATTTCATCTGTCTAGTTCATAGAGTTTTGAGAATGATTCATACAGAGATGATAAAATTGTTGTAATAGCCTTGCTCCCCTATTCAGTAAATGTCCCTGCTTGCAAGCCTGTTGGAAGTCACAAGCAGTTTGTGTTGGTATATTAGCAGTGTTATCGTTAGTGTAACTAAAATGACAAATACAAAAATATCATGACTTTGGAATGTCTTTGGAAAGAACAATCTCTCCATTTCAAAATCATTCAGTTCAGAAGCATTACTGGAATCAGGTACCATTATGGTAAATGATATATTTTTGCTTGATTTATTAGTCAAGGGAAAAAAAAATCCAAAACACCTTAAGCTCTCTTCTAAAGGTTAAAAACATATATTTATCATAGACTACTTGTTTCTTAGAATAAAAAAAAAAAAGACCATATTTATTATATTTTATGAGCACAGATTCCTTCAATTTCCTTCATAATATACTTTCTAACATCCCACGTCACCTCTGCAAAGCTATCAAATAGAAAATATTTTAGGAAATCTAAAAACTCCTTGGATAAGATGTAACAAAGGAGTAAGGAATCCATCAATAGGCTGATTTTCAGGACTCTCAGATCTGTCAGATCAACACTGATATTTATGAATTATTTTAGATTAGGTTGAAATGCATAAATTAAGTTTATGGATAAATTGCTGTGATTTTAAAAAGTTTTTCACAGTAATGTCCTTGAGGTTGCAACTCCAAACATCAGAACTTCTCAGCATTTAATTCAAACAATTTAAATATTCTATACAATTAAAACCCAGTTTCCACATCTTGAAGATAGAATGGTTTGTATTAGTTAGCTGTCCTTTTCTCTAGTCTAAGGATAAATCTTTATTTTCCTTTGAAAAACATTTAATTGTACTTCTACATGTTTCTTAAAGAAATTACTTTTAGTAAATAAATTAATACCATTCACTTTTCTCTCTACTTCACTGTCCTATCCTGGTATCATTTTTGATCCTCTCCTGACCTAAATCACCTATCTATGGCTAGTCAAGCCTACTGCAAAATGTAATAGAAGACATGGAACCATGAGTTACAATATTTTCCAGGTTTCTGTTCACATACAGATGTGCTGGCCTTGATATGGACAGTGGTGTATGGTCAGCTACTGCAGTTATTTCTTCAAAGAGTCTGAGTTCAGTGATTGCTCACAAAGGATCTGAAGAATCAATTCCAACCAAAGTCCAAAGCAAAGAACAAACCCTACCTTTGATTTCTTTCCTTTCACTCTTTCTCCCTCAAAGCCATGTTTAAGGAAAAGCCTTGCATAATTGCCAGATATTATTCCCATGAAATGCATTTAAAAGTGTAACAACTTGTCTGTAAAATAAAACTTAAGAAGTTCTTGAAGGGATGTCAAATAGACAAGTGCAAACAGCTTTGAATCAGCTACAGTTTGGAAGCAACATGTATATATTAGTGAAGTGCCTAGCATGTACTAAGCCACCACTGTCTAATACTTCATCTTGATACCACTGGAGCCAGCTAGTGATCTCTATCATGAATGTATTCTTCAGTCTCAATCAAGTATATAATGGCATTATTCAAATACATTTGTTAGAAGGAATGTTGACCGTTCACAAAGTGTCATTTCAGTTTGGCTCACAGAGCCTTCTTTAGATAGAGCCATGTATTTCCTCATGTAGAGGCATGAGGAAAGACACCAAAGACAGAAGAGTCCTAAGATTCTTCTGTCCCGCTCTGATTCTGGCTCCTTGCTCAGTCCTTCCTTGGGTATGAGCTCTGTGAGGCCTTTGACAGAATTCAGGTAGATGTGGAGAGCAGTGGCTTCTCGAGACACCCTGTATCTTCCTCCTGTCATCTTCTTCACCCCTGGCAGCCTCTGCACACCAGGAGGCACACACAGTCCAGGGCTGGCTGTAAAATGATCCCAAGAGAGTTTATTGTCACCAGGTTCAAGGCCTGCATTACGAATCTGCATATATGGGATATGTAACAAACTCCAGCCACTAAATAAAGTGGTAGACATATCTGATGTAACAATCATTGGAAAAACTTCACAAAATCCTTTATTTGTTTCCCAAGTAGAAGAAAAATTCTTGCAAGCATCATCCAGTGATGACCCATTAGAATAGCTCTCATGCTAAAGCAGTGAAGTCAACTGATATTTGTTTTAGTATAACTTGGTTTAGAATGCTAATGTATACAGGAATATGAAAGAAACAAAAGGTATACATGAAGGATTGCAGTGTGAAGACACTCGATGATGACTTTATGTGTCTTGGAATACATCAACAAAACCAACATGATTCTCTGATTATGAATTATCTTATATTTGATCAGTGACTAAGACAGACATAAAATAGTTTCTGAGGGCATTTACAGGGAAGTAAAAATTGTTTCAAAGCTTGCTGTAGAGATCCATGGATAATTTATGCTACTTTTCCATGGCTGTTACAGCAAGGAAGAAGCTCAGGAGGAGAAGAGAGGTAAAGTTGTGCCAATATTTAAATGAAATGACCCTTAGACATCAGCCTGATATTGATTTGGGGCAAAATAATGGAACAAACGTTATGAGACACAAGTAATAAAGAATTAAGGAAGGTAATTAATGCCAGTCAACAGTTTGTACAAAATAGATGCTATTAAACTAACATAATACCCTTTTAATGAGATTACAAGTTTGACTGATAAAGGTAGAAGTGCTGATAGAATACAAATGCTTATATATAAACCTCTGCAAGGAATTTGACTTGAATTTGCGTGATGTTGATTGATAGAACAAAATATTATAAAATTTACATGGTTCAGATTAGATACATGAAATAAACTGATTACTTGTCTCTACTTTTAAATGTAAAGAGGGAATCGAGGGCATACTTTTCCAGCAGAACACACAGGGATCTTTGGTCCAAGCAATTATTTTTTTCAAATCAACATTAAAGAAGAAAACAGAGTAACTAGTGATGAAATTTAGAGATTAAGAAATTTAGGGGAGTGGTAAAAAACAAAGAAAGGTCATAATTGCAGAAAGATCTGGATTGTTTGTTTGCCTGGACATAATTTAATGTAGTTAAACATGGAGCCATCATTGTTGTGAAAAGTATTTTCACCTCCAAAGGACTTTCAAAGGGATTTACCTGATATAATAGAGGACCAGCTAATGGCAAGCCTCTGATCTGATTCTTTCGCACTTCTATGTCCTTGGCCAACTAAACACCAAAATATCAAGAAAAGCAGACATTTCATTTTACCACTCTATTAAGCATAGTGAGTCCATTCCTGGTTTACTGTAACCACTTCAGCAGGCATTTTCATACCTCAAAATGGATTATCTGAAGCTACAGAAATGTAATTATTTTTAAATATGCAGTGATATTGACATTCAAATGAAAATAAAGCTTCATAAATTGTCAGCAGATTTCATTTTTGATAATCAGATGTAATTCTGGATTTTTCTTTTCATAAATTCTTTAATTTCTATATAATATAAGTGGCTGAACCTGATTTTCAGTAGCAGGACACATGAGAATGGTTCGAAGGTGCATCGGGGGAGGTTCAGATGTGATGTTATGAAACTATTTATTGAGAAGGTGGTCAAACACTGGAATGGACTTTCTAGAGAGCTGTTTGATGCCCCAAGCCTGTCAGCGTTTGGGCATTTGAACAACGCCCTTAATAATGAGTTTTAACTTTTTGTCAGCCCTGAAATGGTCAGGCAAATGGACTAGATGATCATTGTAGGTCACTTCCAACTGGAACTAAACTAAACCTATTTTATTCTAGTCTAGTCTAGTCTAATTCAACTCATCCCCTAATTCTCTTAGGAAAAAATCCCTTTCTGCCATCCTATTACTTAATTATATTGATTATATTAAAAAAAATTTACAGAGATTACACTGTGCATGAGCAAACAGCATACATCCCTCTGCTAACTTATTATATCCATTAAAAATAAACTTTTTTCTTTATAACCAGAAATCTAAGTAAGAAAATATTGTGTTGTTTTTTCATAAACTCAAATATAAATGCTATCAAAAACAACTAAACATTTAATGCAAACATAATGATAAACCCCATCTAATTATGTTATTTATACTATTTTTATGCTATTAAAAACATATAAAAAGCTGAAATAATTTTTATGTCAGTGTGTCTTGAAGCATCGTATAATACTGCAGAGTCATACAGACATTCAGACTGGAAAGGACCTCAGGAGGTCCCTGATATAACCCCCTGGTCACAACAGGGGCAGCTATTGTGTCAGAGCAGGCTGATGCTGTTGGGACTTGACAACCCTCAAATACAGAGACTACACAATCTCTCTGGGCAGCCTGTGGCACTGCTTGTCTTCAGAGGAAAGAGCTTCTCCTTACATCCAGCCTGAAGCAAACTTTATTGAAGTTATGGTGTTTGTCCCTTGTCCTGATGCCATGTATTGCTATGTAGACCCTGGCTCTTACTCGTTAACTTCCTTGAAGTTCTGGTTCAAGGTGTTGGGTGTTTTTATACTGTAACAAAACATTTTTATGTTTGCACATGATAAACAGTCACTTTGCTTAAATACTAGAACCCTTATGTTAGCAACCATTTTAAGATCATTTCCACTGATTTTCATTGAGGATTTTGGTGACACCTATCTGTAATATCTGTAAATAATCATGCCAAGTTAATACAAACCCGCCTCATAGTTAACCACTGGCAGAGTTATCTGCATAGTTTAACAAAGGAAAAGCTAAGGCATGACCTGATCACTTGAAGGACAAAATATGGATGTCTTCTTCGATCTAACAGAGCACAACAAAAGCCTAAGGCTGAATGTTGAAACCAGGCCAATTCATGACGGAAATAAGGTGTACACTTTTAACACTGGGAATAAATAGTGCTTCAGATAACCTGCCTGAGGTCATGGCATATTCTTCTGGAAGTATTAAACAGGACTGAATTTTTTTTTTTTCCCTAAAAGATATGCTCTGCTTCAAACAAGAATTAAATCAGGAGCATCCTGCGGCTTGTGTTATGCAGGGGGTCAGAGTAGATGATCACAATGGTCCCTTCTGGCTTTAACATCTAAATGGAACATAGCACCAGGAGAACTCAAATTCCCTCACAAGTTTAATAAAAGCCAAGAGCACATGACTGACCCGGAGGCAGTTTTGAGAGCTGCTAGCATGATGGACTGCTGATAATGTAAAGCTCTGCCAAGTGGCCAGACACCGGCACTGAGAGAACAAATTTCACAACCTGACATCTGGGATTTCAGGTAGTTGTGTGCATCACATGCAGCAATGATAACAACTAGAGAAGAGAAGGAAAGCTTTAAGCTACTAGGAAAATGTTTCTTTTAAAGAAATAAATAGAAGAAAATTCAGTTTGCCTAATATTATCTACTCACAAATTAAATAATAGGTTTAATTAATTGAGTATTGCAGTATTTTCTACTTATAAATAAATATCTAGTAGTTATGAACACTACATATCCAATTCCTTCAGTTTCTAACACTGGTACTTATTTTGAATTATAAACTCAGAAGCAAAAAACAGAGAAACTATAAAGGAAGAAGACATAGCTGTAGCTGACATAGTGGCTGAGCCTGGATTTTTCATTTCCATATCAGAGTTCACAATAAATGAGCTGATTTTATTGTCTCATAGTCACTTTTTCTTGATCATCTCAGCTCTATTCATTTCTTGTATGCTGGAATCTCTTCACTAATTTCAATATATTTATCTCTTATTTAGAATTGGATATTTCACAGAAACAGTGGATGAGACTGATCTCATCTAAATTTAAAAGTATACAGCGCAAATGTCTGTTTTTTAGTTTAGTCATCCTGGGTTCCCTCAGCAATCAGTAAAGGCAAACTGGCACTTCTGAGGTGTGATTTTTCTGATCTACTTTAGATGTACATTCGAGGATGAGATTAATTTCTCAGGTTAGTACTCTTCAGTCTGGAAAAGAGACAACAAAGAGAAAGGATTTGAAATGCTAGAGGTCTATAAAACCATGAATCGCCTTCAAACGGTGAAAAGAGATCAGATGTTCAGTGTTCCTAAAAAAAAAAAAAAAAAAGGTAAAATATAGAAGACATTAAATGTGGATGACTGTAGCTTCATGAAATCAACCACACTGAAAATGAACAAAAGGGAGTGTTTCTTCAGACCTGTGGAACTCCGTGCCAAAGGGCTGTGTGGATGCTTAAATGTGTATGAGTGTTAAAGGAAGGTTGTACAAGTAGATGTACAAGAAATAATTTGTAAATTGCTAATATCTCAAAACGACATGCACTGCACAAAAATGCTTTGAATTGAAATAACCAGAGACCAGGACAGTAATCAAGAAAAATGCTCTATGTGTTCTTACTCTTCCCTAAGGTAGGTGGAACCATCACCAGCTATTGTGGTTTAACTCCAGCTGGCAATCATACAACCACTCCCTCACTCCACCCCCGTGGGATGGGGGGGAGACTGGAAGGGTAAAAGAGAGAAAACTCATGGGATAAGATAAAGACAGTTTAATAGGTAAAGTAAAAGCTGCATGCACAAACAAAACAAAACAGGGAATTCATTCACAACATCCCATCGGCAGGTAGGTGTTCAGCCATCCCCAGGAAAACTCCATCAAGTGTAACAGTTACTTGGGAAGACACACTCCATCACTCCAAACTTCTTCTACTACCTCCTTCCTTCCCTAGTTTTTTTATGCTGAGCATGATGTCATGTGATGTAGGAGATCCTTCTGGTCGTTTGGGGTCAGTGGTCCCAGCTGTGTCCCCTCCCAGCTTTTTGTGCACCCCCAGCCTCCTTGCTGGTGGAGTGGCGTGAAAAGCAGAAAAGGTCTTGACTCTGGGTGATAGCTGTTCAGCAATAATGAAAACATTTCTGCATTATCGACGCTGTTTCCAGCACAAACCCAAAACATAGGCCTGTACTAGCTACTATGAAGAACATTAATTCTATCCCAGGCAAAACCAGTACATCAGCCTAAGTATACTTACTGTTATCTTCATACATTGACTATAATCATAGAATCATAGAATGGTTTGGGTTGGAAGGGCCCTTAAAGATCATCTAATGGGCAGGGACACCTTCCACTAGCCCAGGTTGCTCAAAGCCCTGTCCAACCCGGCCTTGAACACTGCCAGGGAGGGGGCAGCCACAGCTTCTCTGGGCAACCTCCTCCAGTGTCTCACCACCCTCACAGGGGAGAATTGCTTCCTTATATCTAATCTAAATCTAAATCAGCTTAAACCTATTATCCCTCATCCTGTCACTACACTCACTGATAGTCACTCCCCATCTTTCCTGTAGCCCCCTTTAAGTACTGGAAGGCCACTATAAGGTCTCCCTGGAGCCTTCTCCAGGCTGAAGAACCCCAAATCTCTCAGCCTGTCCTCATAAGGGAGGTTCTTCAGTCCCCTGATCATCTTTGTGGCCCTCCTCTGAACCTGCTCAAGCAGGTCCATGTGCTTCCAATATTGGGGGCCCCAGAGCTGAACACAGTACTCCAGGTGGGGTCTCATGAGAGCAGAGTGGTGGGGGACAATCACCTCCCTCGACCTGCTGTCCACACTTCTCTTGATGCAATCCAGGATATGGTTCGATTTCTGGGCTATGAGCACACATTGCTGGCTCATAGTCAGTTTTCCATCCACTAATACCACCAAGTCCTTCTCCACAGGACTTCTCTCAACCTACTCATTGCCCAGCCTGTATCTGTGCTTGGGATTGCCTCGACCCACATGCAGGACCTTGCACTTGGTCTTGTTGAACTTCATGAGGTTTGCACCGGCCCATCTCTTAAGCCTGTCCAGGTCCCTCTGGATGGCACATCCCTTCCCCTCAGCGTGTCAACTGCACCACATAGCCTGGTGTCATCAGCAAACTTGCTGAAGGTGCACTCAATCCCACTGTCCATGTTGCCAACAAAGATGTTAAACAGATGGATGGCTTGGAATAGTGGTTCGAGATGAAAGTTATCATCTACACTGCAGATGACTGCATTTGATCAGATGAAATCCAGAGAATGTCTTTGAAAACAAAATCAGCTCAGGTTTAAAATAGGTTCTATGTGGGAGAAAGAGGGAAACCAGCCAATAAGGTGCTGGATTTAACATTTTTGTAGGCAATCCAACTTCCCACCACTGTTCTGCTTGTACCTGGTTCCTGCATTCCATTAATATAATCATAGGACTATTGGCTGTTCAAATATTACTTTGCTAGTTCTTGAAATCTGAAATCCAATGGGATTTCCACAGACAAGTTGAAAAGGACTGCTGTGGGTTAACCCCAGTAGTCATCCAAACCCCACCACAGCCACTCGCTCACTCTTCCCCAACAGGATGAGGGACACAATCAGAAGGGCTAAAGCGAGAAAACTGAGTTCCACAGCTCACCAGAGGGACCTGGTTCTCTGTTATTTACAAAAGGAGGTTCACCTGATTAGACGCCTTAGTTTTAATTTAAACTATACTAATTCCACCCTTCATTTCTGTGCTTTTCAGAAAAGGTTAACATTATTCTGTGTTAATACATTGTGGGGCAGGGGGGTGTCTATGTCTGTGTATATCCATGCAGTTACAGAACAGAGAAGCTAAGGTATGTTTGGACTATCTTCCTATCAAGATATAACTTTTCTCCACGGCACTGCTGAATTTAAATAAACTCTATTATTTTCATCTATGGTCTTGGAAGACCATCTCAGCAGATTAGCACACATAGAAACCTGCATGTTGTCTCCCCTTTCCTGTGATTCCTGACAGATCTTGTAACACATCCTGGCATATGCATACCTTCACATTCTCTTTAAGAAATTCCGAGGAGTGTATGGTTTGCTTTTCTTTTGGTCTTAACTGACTACTCTAATGAAAGTCTTATAAGATACAATACTGCTTTTAAGAGCAGAATAAGAAAACAGTGCTCAGAGGGCTCTGCAGAGTTCAGGGCGCTCCCCTGCACATGCCCTTTCCATGATTCCCATAGTCCATTTTCACAGTGTTTCCTTGATTCCCTGGTGGACCATAGAGAGAAATATGAGCTCCTAGCTTTCTCTCCCCTTTCCAAAACTGATGTCTAGTATATAATGAAGCTCAATATATTCTGCAGGATTCAGAATAATGTAACCTATATTTATACTACAGTGATACTGCCATATCAGCCAATATAACAGTTAGTTTATACATATAATTATTGCATTTTCTGAAAAGCTGAATTATACTTTCCTTAAATCAAAAAATAAAATGAAGCCAGAATGTGTAGCAACATTACTCAGATCAGTATCTTCTACGTTGATCACTTTGAATTTTTCACACCAGAGATTTGATACGTTTGAGAACAGAAAAGCTTAAAGCAAGTGACAAAAACAACCCTCCAGACTTCCCATATGCTTTTAAACAGAATGTGGAATGAAGGAGGGTAAAAATGAAAAAGCCTTTATAGTACAGTTTGAAGGACAGGCAACTTTACCTACGGTAACAAGTCTCAGTGTATTTAAAAAATGTGTAGCATCGTAGAAGATAAAGAAATAAATAGATCTTCAGCTAACAGCAGAGCAGGGAGGTTTTTAAAATACCAAGTTCCTGTATGCAGAGCAAATTCTTCCCCAACATTGTAGATTGAAAGGGATATAGATCAACAGGCATTTTTCTGATAAAATGTCTTCACTGCTTAAACAGTTTTATTGAACACATGAGATGATCCTTGGAAAATTATGTCATGTTGTAGAGTGCAAGGAAAATGATGCTGCTGTAACAAATAGAGCAACACCGTGGCTAGAGATGGTAGAAAATATCCTTTGGTGGTTTGTAGTGGCAAGCAATGCAGTTTAAGCGGTTTCAGTATCAAACTATTTTTCATGTAGCTTGAGTATTAGATCATAAAGAAACCATCTTACGGATTTATGAACAAATTACAGTGCTGATTTTGCTGATGACATTACCTGGCTCAGCTCTGTGTGTTGATGGTAAACAAAAGACCCACCAAGCAGCAAACAAATCAAAATAGAACAGGTTGATGGTTTCATCAATGAAAGAAGACAAAAATATTATTATTAATGTCCCAAAAGGAGCATAACTTCAGAAAGAAAAATAATAAAAGAAATAAGTCAGTTTTCCTATCAAGAGTGGAGCCTTGCAGTGAAAATGATACTGTGGTAGACATCCAGCAATGATGAGCAAATGCTGCTAACAGCTTTTATAACCTTGAAAAGATTTTGAAAAATAGTACGATTAGCATTGTCCCAAAAGTTATTTTTCAACACTGCAATTTTTATAAAATAATCATAAAGATTTTCAGTAGTGGATAGGAAGAACTACTAACTAATGCAAAATCTTTGATTGCAGGAGTTTTAACAAAACTTTTTGGAAAGATCATTTTAAGTAAAGAAACCAATGTCTTGAATCAACCATGAGAAAAGAATAGGGATCAACATAATCAGGAAAAGCTTCAAGAGTAATATCAATATGACCTTTATGTCAAGTGATAACATGAATGCCATTCAGAAATAGATGAATGAGAATAGGGAAAGAAACCCAGTCCATCAACATGACACTTAAAATGTGAAGACCATCATAAAAATAATGAAATATATTTCAGGAACCAGGGTCCAGCTCATGAACAGGATGATGCAGAAAAATAGACAAGAACAAGAGAAAAATTACTTTTCTTCACTGAAGATATCATAAAAGTTTCTAACTTGTTAAGGATTTATGATCAGTTTCTCACTATTCAGTTTTGCTGTGCCTATAGTCCTTCCCCAGTATGCTTATTATGCTTAAAAATTACTAATGAGCAAATTAGTTAAAAAAAAAAATCCGCTATGATATAGGACACTGGGAGGGCACACAAGGTATTCCTTCACAACCCCCTGCCAGTCCCCATTTAATAACATAAAGCTCAGTCAGATTTAAGAAGCAGTGTAAAGAGTATTGAAGAGAACCTTCTCCTTATTTCCCTTAGGGACTTTGATCCAGTGTTATTAATGGCACTAGAAGTCTGTCCGCTAACATCTAGAAGCACAGCAAAAGAGTCTTACCTGCAAAATCACATTGGAACAAGAACCCATGCTCTGTATTGAAGAATTCCCTTTTTGTTACAAAATGTAGTTATTTTTATCCCACAGTTGTCTAATAAACGTATTCAGAACACTATCCAAAGCGTATGTGTTACTATTTTGTATTTGTTTTTAATTTTGGACGGTGTATTCAGTATTCTGTGTTTATTAAATATCAATATTTGCATAGTTAGTCAGAGATACATGCTAAAGCCATGGCCTATCAAGCCGAGCTAATGTTATACATCTATTTAAACCTGACCTTCAATTGTTCTCTCTGATCAAAACTGTTTCTTCTCTGTTCTTCAGCTAATGGATTTTTAGCACCATATGTGAAGTGTGGAGTGTGCATCAGCATCTTTTACATTAACTTTCTCCAGAAGACAGAAGAAGGGGAAAATCTGACTAAAAATGCCTAAATGGATTCAGCTGTACAAGCACAACCTATTCATTTGCACAGGAGAGTCTGAATGACAGAGCTAAGTTTAAATGTGGCAAACTGCCAACTTAATTGAAACTGATAAATATGCATATGAAGGGCCACAGATATCCGGTTTATTATTTGTGGGTTTTGTTCCTGTTAATTCTGCTCAGTAAAAGCTGGCTAAATCTTTATGTTTGACTAGAATGAGTCCCTTTTTCAGACTTTATTTTTATTGAACTTTATATTTGATGCAAGTACTTTGGATGTTCCTTTACAGGTCTTGCACCTGCTTTCTTCTAAGGCATGCAGCCAGATGTGGAAAAACACACTGAATCTGAGGACAAAGGAAGTTCACTCTAAGATAGCTGCACCTCCCTTCAGTATCTTTGAATCTAAGGGTAAGGATTTCCACAAAGAAATGCACATGAAATCATGCCTACTTTTTACTTTATTTAAAACATATCAATATTATACAATATGATGTCATACTAAGCAGAGGCATATTTTTATTACATTAGCTTTCATTTAAGTAATTAGAAATTTGTAAGGGAAGTAACTTCATGTATTCATGGAGAAACCGCCGCTCTTTACATAGACTTTAATTTATTTCATCTTCCCATGACTCTCCACACTCTTCCTACCTGCTGCCCATCTATTATGACTACAGTTTGGTTTTAAACCTTAGTCTAGCAAACATTTCATATGTAACTTCAAGCATTCAAATATTCTTCCACAGTTCAGCAGCAAAATTCATGTGCAGAGATGCTACATATACATGAATGATCGTTGGCTTGCATGGTTAAGTCACTAAATAAAGGAAATTGAGCACAATTCCTGGCCAACTGGTAAACAAAAAGGCAAATGGACATGGACAGTTAATGGTTAACTATAACTAACCGTTGAAAGAAGCTGTTTTTAATGAGATTTCATGGGTTTTGGGTCCTCTGTGAAATTTAGAGTCTTTAATTGTGACTACTGCTAAAACTTCTTTTTCCTTATGTGTCTTTTGGCACGCAGTACCTTGCATTCATTTATAGGTCAAATTCATTTGCATTATAGGTCAAAGTGCGTGACAAACCTTTCATTCAAAAGTATATGCCCAAAGGGGTTTGCAGTCTTGCAAAACTCTCATGGAAATTTACAGTAGGAACCAAAGACCTTAGAATCAAGACACATAGAAATCAAGTCTATTAACACCTTGGTCCCAGATAATGAAAAATCTGATAAATCAGTTTCATGACAAAAGGGGCTATTATGATAATCTACTCTGATCTCTTACATTGCACAGACTTTTCACCCAGTAATTCTCAGTAATTCCTTTTCACCCAGTAATTCCTGATCTGTGGATGAGCTACAGCTTTTCTTCTAAAAAGACAAACAGCTTTAGTTTAAACTTTAGTGGCAGATAGTCTGTCTGACCCCCTTGTAGTAGCTCTAGCCGTTAATCACACTGATTGTTTCATAGACATGGTTGATTTTTGGACCAAACTTACCTAACATTTGCTGTCAGCTTTTGGATGTTAGTATGCTTTTGCTGTATCAGATACCTCTCTGCTATCACAATTCTTTCCCCAGTATTATTGCCATCATTTCATGATCACTAAATCTCTCCTTTAATAAAATAAATGGAGAGGGATGTCTAGTCCTTCAAAGATTTCCAAAAACTTTAGGTTTTTTCCTATCTCTGTTCTGAACTCCTTAAATAGGACTGTTGAAGCATTGACTCAGTCAGTAATTGGCCTAGTAACTCTGTACCTAACCTTCTCCTTCTATGCCAGCTTTTACCTCAGCCACAACTGGAGAAAGTGCTTACCAGAGAACACAGGAACATCCTGCCAGTATGACCTATATTACTGGTTCCTAGGCATATGGACATATATTTGGCTTTAAATGAGAAAAGCACATCAAAGGACACTCAGGAACCAATTTTTACACATGATTATTCCTTTTCTCTAAACCAGTTTCACTCATCTGCAAATTTTATTACAGTTTTATGTTTGCTTCCAGTAAAGTACTTGATTAGCACTGGGCCAAAGAGACAGACTTCCAGATCTCCTGATTGTCATCCAAACTTTAACAGCTGAACATGCCAACATTCTCCACCAGCTGTTACAAGCAAATTAAAGCCTAGGTCACTTATATTCTCTATGAATTTCTGCATCCAGATTTAACAGTCAGTCCCCAAGCACAGGGTAGCAGATCAAACACTTCATGCAATTTATGTGGGCTACAGTAATAAATGTTAGACAGAGATGAAAACAAGAATTTATTGGTAGTTTAATTCATATCCAAATGATCTTATCAAATAATTATTAGTCCAGTTGGAATGACAGTAAAACTTACTGTCCAAATTATCTGATTATTATGTCTCTTTCCCAATAATATTTTAGCCAAAACTGATACAGCCAGACTTCCTGCTGTCTCCCCTTTCTCTGATACTATGCTCACCCTTTCATTTCCTCACTAGATCAGAAGCTTGATAAACAAATTTCCTCAAGAACTAGAGGGGGGGGTAAATCCCCTGTGACCCAAGTTCTTATCTCACTCTTTGAAGGAGCATGATATTGATGTTTTCTTCATCATGAGTCTATTTTGGGTAATTTTTATAGTTTTGCAAAAATCACCTTGAGTTGTTCTTTTTCTATTGATTATCCCTAAATCCAGTTTTACCCAGTTTTAGGTTGCATTCCTTTAATGATCAGGGAGTAATCAATCATTTGTAATTCGTGTTTAGAGCTCTGTGGCCTTTGGTATTATTCTTTGTTTGTACTTTCAAGGCTTTATAATCTTGTGTTTTGAAGGCCCATTGTAATCCCCTGGTTTTTTTCAGCAACCTCCAATCTGCTTTCAGTTAATCCAACTAATGTTTTATAGCTCAGTGTAGTAATACATACATCCTTGTCCTAGGCCATTAATAGCACACTTTAATAAAAGCAGCAGTGTGGACACTGTGCTCTGTTAACTACTATCGGTATCAACTAGTTATAGTAATAATACTGGTAAATCTTTTAAAGCTACTTAAAATATGATCCACAGCTGGAGTTGAGTCCTCTTTTTTTCTTTTTTCTTTTTTTTTTTTTTCCTAAATCAAGTTCAATTATTCTTATGCTTACCCACTCAAATAAGAAAACAAAGAAACAAACCAAAACAATCATTCTCTGACCAAATTAACTCTCTAGTCAGAAAGTAAGAAAACTTCTCTTGCCATACATACTCGGCCTTTCACAGATTGGCACAACCTTGATTTGGCCACAGTGGAAGTCAGTTGAATCAGATGCTGGTCTGATAGGAAAATCATGTAGCTTTGCTTCATGCAGCACTATATACATTAACTAATAAGTTGCCAGAAGGTCTTATCGGTTTGAACACTAACTTTACCTACTAAAGTAGCTGCATGGGTTTTGGATCAGAGATGGCTTGTATTGACCTGGCTTGGTGTATCGGGAGGGAATAACAAATGTGTGGCTGTGTTTATTGCAGAAAACACTGAAAATTATTTAGACACAAAAGTATTTAGAGCAATGATTTTCACTGGGGAACATAGGCTCTGAGACATATATAGATGATTTTTAACAGGTCCTTAAAACACCTAGAAAAGAAAATTATTTTGTGATAACCTTAAAAACCTTGAGAAAGGGAATTGGACCTGATGATCTTCAGAAGTCCCTTCCAACTTCATCAATGGCTTTGTTGGATTCTTTTGGATTCAGGGAGAAGGAAATATCTGGAAGTTAAAAAAGACAAAACACATTGTTTGAAAAGCATTGATCTACAATAAATCACAAAATCTGAAGTAGCTACTGAGCTACAGTCTGTTCATTTGCTCTAGAATTCACCTACACAACTCAAAGAAGCATTCTGTTGTAGGGAACTTTTTTTTTAATGAGGTAATTATAAAATAATCAGACACATGAACCAGAAAATCACTTCTGAGACACAGGTTATATCAAGATTTACTTGAATACCACACAACATAATAATCACAACAAACACTTATTGTCATAAATCTGTAGTTTAGGCCAGATGGTTTTGGTATCAGTTCAGTTCCTTAGATGCAGAAGAGTCAACTTTTCAGTTAGTCAGTTGCAGACATCACATTTTGAAGATGTAACAGTCACCTTAAGTCATTCATCTGAAAACCTACATGACTACCTGACAAAGCTTCCATGGCATAAAGGCTCATTACAGGTAATGAAGCAAATTCACCCTTACAGGCTTGTACTTGCTCTAGCACTACTTTTCTCTGAAAATGACTGAGAAGAATTAGTAGACTTAAAATTCCTGCTAACTAATAAAGACATCAGATTGTTTGGTGAGGTCTGTGTCAGGCTTCTCAGAAAGCAAAAAAAATATGCAAGGTAGGTTGATGCTCTAGCTGTTATGCTTGTCCTTATGCAGACTCTAAACGAATATATGATAGTAAACGCTAAAGTCTTGAGACTGACTTGTGTATTACAGGCTTACTTTATCCTCTGATCATAACATAACGTTTTCAAAGCTAAGACAGAAAAATTTCTGGTGAGTGTTACACTCCAGTGAGACCCATAACCCCTCTTAATATAGGTCTATGCAGGTCAATCAGTCTAAATCTTTACTAAAATGCTACAGTCCCCATCAAAATCAATGCAAAAAGAAAATTACAGGAAAATTGGCCTTGTATGCATATGATTGAATTTGGCATGTTGTCTCAGGTAAATAGTTTTAAAGACAAACTGTCTTGCACTTATACATCTAGTAGTAATTTCTGAAAAACTGACATTGCAGCACATATATGTGGTTAACCTACATTAATTTTAATTGTCTAACAGCACTGATCAGAAAGCATGGAATATTTCTACCCAAAATAATGAATTAAAATTTTATATCTAGAAAAGCATATTTTGTTGTTGTTTTTCTTAGGAAAGGAGATCTTTGCTTTGGTAGCTACCTATTGATGAAGACTAAAACTAAAGGGTAGTTTCCTTAAATTCCTAATAAATTGGTTTAAATTCTAGACAATCTTAAATAAGTTTGTGAAAGATTAAATTCACAGGAATTCACACACTCCATCTAGATTTTCCTCTCAGATGACCAAGAATAATTTGCAAATAAAAAGATAGGTTTGATAAAGAGCTGATAGGGATTTCCAGTGATCTTGACTCAAGCTCCAAGTCTGCCACAGCTTTGCTATGCGACTTTAGTCACCAGATGCAATACTAAACCTAGCTGCACAGAACAGTTGTTAACAGAGATAGACATTAAGTTGCCTTTATAGTCAGTGGAGAGCAAAAGACTTTTTTTAGGGTGTGAATTATCTGCACTTTAGGTACTTAGTTGAGGAGAACTACAGCTTGAAAGTGCCTGGTTTTCAATCTTGATTTAAAAGGGACCCCAAAGTCATTGGCTTACGTGTAGATACGTACACCACGGACAGCTACAACTGTTCAAATGAGTCCTGACACTTGAGTATTTGTGCCTTACTTTCTCCATATAAATTCAGGATAATTATCTCCTCTTATTACAGTTGTTTGCTTTTTAAGTCTGTATAGACCATATGTTCCCAAGATAAGGTCTTCTCTCATTTTATATACAAATGATGAACAATTCAACCATTACATTGGTATGAGCACGCTCACATTTTAAATAAATAAATCACTAAATTCATTTTAATAAATTATTTTTCCTGACCCCAACTGGGGTTTCTTTTTATGCTGATAGAAACATAGTTCTCTTTAATGGCACATATATCTGCAAGTTGTCAGAGCATCTCAATGTCAAGATATGCTTGAATATATGAAAGTTCATTCAGAAAATTCATAGCTTTAATATTGATCCCATATTCCAATTTCATCAACTAAAAACCCACCTAAACCCAAAATGTAATAATTTTTAATCATTTCATCCTCCTCTAGAAAGCAGGTACTTCACTTTGCTATAAGGTTCCATTGCTACAGTAAGGCAAACATCTACAAATTAATGTTTAGAAAGACAAAGTGCCTGAGTGATTTTGGATTTGTATAATTTGTTGAGAATGTGTCTCCTCTTGAGGAATACTTTCAGACAGCAAAAGGGTGAGGACATCATAGACTCATAGAATGGTATAGCTTTTCAGTAGGCAGAGAAGGGGGTTTGGACATGTAGACCTCCCTGGATTTCAATAATGCAGAGGATTTAATTTCTTGTTAGTTTTGGTTTTGTAAACTCTGATACTGCTTAGTCACTAACATTTGAAAGGAATGTTAATGGATAGAAAAGGATTAAAGAACACTAGATGTAAATCCCACTAGGCTTAATTGATCACAGTTATTCAACCTAATGAGAACATCTAAGTGTTTTCCAAAAGGTAGATGGGTGTGTAAGTAAGGTACAATCAAAGAGCAGGTAAAAACTAAGATTTCACCCTGTACAACACACAACTGAAAATGAGCTACCAGGCTACCATGTGGTGCTGGAAAATCATCTGGCTTGCTGTAAACAAGGGCTTGACACTGCAAAGTTAAAATCTCTAAGCAACTCTTACATGAGGGGGCCTAATGGTAGCTGACTGGCTTATGTGTTGAACAGGCTGGCTTGGCACTAAACAAAAATTGCAGAAGGGTGTCCGCCCACCAGAAAATATGAGTAACTGCCCTGATGCTTTAGGATGACTACATGGGAGAAGTCATATGCCACACTGAGTTTTTATTTTGTTCATTGAGGGATGTTTTCATATACGAACAAGTATTCTGATAGTACCTTCTTTATGACAAACAATTCTGTAATATGATCTAGGAAAGACATGAAATGTCAGATGGAAACTGAGAATGAAGTAGGAGTGAAAAAATACCAGATAATTGTAATTAGGCAAAATATTTTTCTAACATTTCAGAAAAAAATACAGGTTTTTTAAAAATCAACATTATATTAAATTATTTTGATCATATTTTAATAATTCTAAATATTTTAAGTTCAGACATAATTAATTACATAGGGCTTGTATCCAGGGTTCCCACACATATTCAGTAGGTCTGGATATCTGAAAACTCCTGCCATGCAGTGAAATGGACACCAGCAAGACTTGTTTCACAGCTACCAAACTAAGGAAATAATATATATTTTTAAAATTCTGTGGGTCATCCACGTGTCCCAGGAAAACTCTATTTCTCCATTGATTGTCACACTGAAGTAGAAGAGCTGAGACACTCTAACTAAAATAACATCTTTTTTCCACCCAAAAAAACCCTAAAACCTTGCGCTGAAAAAAAAAAAAAAAAGACAAAATTAAATATTAATTTAATTAATTTTTCTTTCTTTTTAGTTATAGCTATTACTTTTTGTTTAAATTTCTACAAAACAAAAACTTTATACAAATGTCATAAAGCTGTTCATTTTAAATTGTAGCCATGAAAAGCTTCATATTTTCCAAACTTATTTCCTTTATCTGAACATAGCAAATTTGAGCTAACTTTAAAAATAATTTCACCTCTTCTTTGCAACAAGCTTTCTTTCTCCATAGCTGCAACATGTTTTATGGTTATTCCTTTAAAAACTTTTAGACACCTACAAATTGTCACAGTGTAAATACCAGAAATAAATTAAATCATAGATCCTTCCCAACATATTAATCAATATTTATTCCTTAATTTATATCCCAACTGATTTTCTGTCCTAATTGTAAGCAAGTAAATAATGAAATTCTTTTATCAGGCCAGCATGTCATGACAGCTGAACTGTTTTCGAAGGTTTGCACTTTTCATAAGCTTTCTAGCACTTGTCTCATACTTCACCTGGCCTGCAATGAGTTCATGCACATAGCTATTTTATTACCGGCTAAGTATTTTGATTACAGATTCTAATCTTTAGAATAAAGCAATCTTTCCTGATACCTTTTATCCACGGTCTCCTAGCAACAAATCTTCCCCTTCCCTTTATTCTGAATGCAAGCAATGTATAGATACTTAAATTGTTTTATTTGAAGCAGTCCGACTTTTTCCCAGGAAAGGCTTTTTTTCCTTAAAATGCTGTAAATCAACACAAGATCACAAATAGGCAATTTTAAACATCTTTCATTAAGCAAAGCAACACCTTAACATACTTGAAATCTTATTTGAATTCAGCTGGGCCACACACCTATTAAACGTTAATTCTCTGTGTATAAGGCTGGCAGAATTACATAGCAAACGAAGAAAGGAAAGTTCTCTTCTTAAAAGTGTAAGAGGAGTTTGTAGTTTGTAGTTGGCAGAGTAGTAACTTTCTCAAACCTAAATTCCTTCCTCCTTTGAAACATAGAAAACAGCTTCCTTTTATTCATTAACGGTTTTGTGGTATAAGACACCCTCAGATTGCAAAACTTTATTGATAAAATCTTATTTGCTACTCATCATCAAAGATTTGGTTGAAGATTTTACTTTTTTACTCTTTAAGACAAAGTCTTAAATGCAAAACTGGCAAAGCTCACAAACTAGTTCTTTCCTCTCCTGTGGCCTTCGCACAGCTGTGTGAAGCCACACAATGCTGAGCACTCTTGAACTCATTACATTACTATGCTCCTTCCTGCTACTGGCACTTAATACTAGTAATTCTCACCCATTTATCTGCTCAAGTGTATAACAGATTTGAATTGTATTTACCTGGTCATCCTGAGGATACCAAA
This sequence comes from Athene noctua, assembly GCF_965140245.1. NCBI lineage: Eukaryota > Metazoa > Chordata > Aves > Strigiformes > Strigidae > Athene > Athene noctua. The sequence continues at coordinate 248,839,823 of NC_134037.1, read as the reverse complement.
TATTGTTATTTTCATGCTTTAAAATCCTTCTGTTATCGTACAGAAGGTGTATTTAACACACGGCAATCTTCTCTGCCACTTCAGTCCAAAGGCAGAAAGCTTCCCAATGGCTTTGTTGCTTAAAGCTCATGTTTACAAGGAGATGAAGAAAGAGCAGGACTGCCATTCTGCCACAGTCTTTTCTTCTTCACGTTCCCTCAAGTATGACTCTTTCTAGATTATTGAACTTTTTTCTTCTGATGATCCAATCAAATCAAATCAAACTGGTGAAACAGAAATTAATAATGTTCTATCTAGTCATAGATACATTCTCCTGCTATTTTATCTGTATCCATTTAAAATCACATATACATAGACTTAATTTACTTAGTTACATATCCATTTAAGATTACATATACTTAAGATTTCTTATGGATAAGTTCTGTCTAATACCCATATCCAAGTCACAGTGATTGGTTTACTCTGTCTCATGAGAAAGTCATCACAGTTCTGGTAAGATTTATATTGGCCATGTAACATTTTCATCAGTTCTATTCAGCTGCATGAACACCCAAGAATTTCCCCATTAGTCTGATGCCTTAGCAAAATGCACAGGGACTTTAACTAGATTCACTCTCCAAAGTTATCTTAGACAGGACAGGCAATTTAAATATGTGTGCCATGATTCCTCCTTCAGACATAAACTCAATTTGTTCTTTATTTAGAAAGTGTCCTATCTTGGTCAAAATTTGGACAGGGTAGACATATCAAAGATCTTAAGACACAATAGGTTGTTGGACAGAGGGAAGATCCTTCAGCTATGAAGCCTTTTTAAGGTCCAAGATCACAGGAGAGAGATACTAGAATCCAGGATTCATTAGTCCCAATGCTTGGAGAAATACCAGTTATTATTAGAAATCATCAGAGACTAAACTCTAGTCTTGGGTCATTTTCCAGAATCCCAAAACATTTTGACAAGTTTATGGTATTCTAAGAGGGGTTGTACTATTTCTCAGTTTTTACACCACGTCCACCTTTTTTTTAGTTGCTGAAAGGTGACTACTATGATGCATTAATTTTTTTGCCTAGATATTTGCCTTTCTTCTCTCTAGCTCAGATCATATTATGCAAATCTTGGCAATCTATATCCCAGTATTAGGCAAGCTAATACATTTTTTTCTACTGAAGTGAACTTTCAGAAGATACTTGATAATCTGGTAGTTTTACAGGAGTTTGATGAAGAAGAATCTGGTATGTTACAGCATGCTTGTCTGAGCCAATTTTCTATCAACACTTTAATTATTGCAATAACTTCTTGTATTGTGCTGCAATATTTTTCTACTACACTTCTGTCTATGGCTATGGCCTTAGAGTTCTGTGTTGCTCACATAATCCATGTGATGCCAGGTTTATTCTGTGGAACGTTTCTCCAGGAGTTTTCAGCATCTTCAGAGAAGTGAGAACTGATGATTCCTTTCTGATTTGTGCATCTGAAAAGAAGCTGACTGAAACACTTCCTGTTTATCAATTTTTTTCATGGATTTCCAGTTTGTCTACATTAAAATGAACTCTAAGGTTATTTACATGCAACTTATTATTTGAAAGTTTAACCTCAGTGATGTCTGTTGGTAAATTATGATCAGTTCTGTATCAAACTCTTTGAAGAAAAGACTTTCTATCACACTGTGATTGTTCCTTCTTGAAATGATGAGGCTGTCAATCTGACTGTAAATCCACTGATCCATTACTTATGAGAAGTCCATTACCTTATTATTTTATGCTTGAATAGAGTATTTGTTACTGTGAAGTTACAAGAGTCACCACCCTCCACTTTTTGTCTCATCACACTAAAGCGTCTGGGAACAATTAAAGCAACTAATAAGACCGAAGTATGAGCTTCAGTCATTTTATTTTTTTTAAAAAAGCAAGATGTCTTTCAGAGCATAACCGTTCATTCTTCCTTGATGTTCATGAGTTTCTCAACTTCTTATCTTTATGGCTGCTAATACAGAGGTAATATTTGAAAAATAGCTGCTTTATAAGCACTGGACATCAATCTGTCTTCAAATTATTTCTAATGTGTTTTTAAGCTCCTGTAGAGAAGTTTTTGCATGTGGAACTACTGCACTTTCTTGAGGAAGGCCCCATTGTCTAACCAGTTTTGAGTAACTTGGAGCCCAGTCATGTCCTCAGGCACGTGTGCCATTCAGACACAAGCATGATCCTTCCTCCAGGTGCAGCTGTCAGCTTGGTGCCTTTATGATTAGGTTCACCATTTTTTTGGTGATACTGGGACCAATGTAGCTTACACGGCAGTCTGGACCAGGTGAGGGAAGAATATGGCAACAGACAGGCAACAGACGTCAGGGCGCCATGAGGGCTGGGGCTTCCTGAAGAAACGGGGCAGGACCTGCCAGCCAGGGCCTGTCCCACTGCCCCAGACAGGGAGCAGGGTGGCCAGGGGCACCCAGGGCAGCCCCAGCCCCCAACATCAACACCCCCATGGGGATAGGGATAGGTCAAGGCCAGGCTGGGTTTGACTGCGTGGGGGGATATGGCTGGGCAGAGCAGGGCTGTGGGAGATGGAGACCATCCCTGCTGTGGCATCCCTTGTGCAGGGCCTGACATCCCTCAGGGGCAGCAGTGGGGTCCTGGCCTGTGGGCAGGGTCAGGGGAGGCCAGACAGGGCTGGTAAAGCCACTGGTGTCCTCTAGACCCTGACAGCTACCTGCTTGGTAGGACTTCTGTGGTTAGTGAGCTGGGGACACGTGAACTGGAGACTGCATCTAGTTCGCTAGCTTTAATAGGCACAAATGGACCCACCCTCCAATTATATCTCTAATGCCTGTTTCATCAAGAGTTTGAGAGGATTTTTATCTCTTCAATGCCTTCTGGCAGTAATTTCTACCCCATTTTCAGTTTATGTGACTGTTACCATTCGAGGATGATCATCTGCCTCATGTGTCATCCAGGCCCAGGTTGAATTCGGGGTCCCCACCCCACATGGGCTGCCTGCCAGCATTGCAGATCTCTGCGCTTGGTGCTGTGGTGCAGGCATGAGCTCCAGCTCAGCAGAGAGTGAGGGGGAGTTTATTTGTCAGAGGTGACTGGTTTTAGCAACAGATTTGTTTACTTAAGCCTTGGGTGTTGTTCCCCAATTACATCCTGCTCCTAACAGCCCTTTCTGGAGGCATCAGAAAGAAGATGAATTAGTTAAAAGTTGCTTTAAAGCATTTTTGAAAGTTACTTCATCTCCTTGACAAGATACTGACCTGCATTTTGAAATCTCTTGAACTTTACACTTATTAATCCTATAATCACCCTAAAGTGGATCTTATAAAATGAGAAATAATGCATCACAGTACCTTTCTGCTGCTAATTTTGTTGGTGCGTTGCCTAACTATATTCTAACTATATTCTACAGTTGTAGGTATAATTATGCTTCACTGTTACTATTTCCTGTTCTTTACATCTAGAGTTTATTTTTATTTTTATTTTTTTTCAGTGAGAACATTTGAATAAAGAATAATAATAATACCTGTGAAAGAATCCTTGCCTATAGAGTAGAGCCCAAGTTATGTTTGCTTCCGATTATATACATTTATAATGATTAACACTTTTTTCAAATTTAAGTGGGTGAAAAAAAGAACCCATGGGAAAAATATGTGAAAAGTTATTTCTTTTCTTTCTCAATTATTAAATTAAATATCAGGCTTTGTTTTTGAAGTCTCCTAAATGCATAATCTGTTCTCCTTTCTTGAAAGCTGGCAGATATTTAAGGTTTAATGATATAATAAAATGTTTGATAGAACATTTCTGTCTGTTAAATGTATTAACTTTTGTTGTAATAAAATTTAATAGAACAGAGGAAAATCTTTCTTTCAGACATTTTACATTTATTGAAAATGATTGTTATATTCTTAATATTGGTGATTAGTGATGTAGCCTGTGATTTAATGAGAGCTGAGCTCTCAGTGAGGTTTAATGATGTTGTGAGATGACTGAACCACAGCCATTTCTTAAAGGCATGTTCACAAAACTATGATTTCTATCATACTGTGTGTGAGTGGAAAATGAAAAGTCTATAAAACAAATCAATAAAAAGAGACAAAAGAAAAATATACTATATACACCCTTCTAACTTTTATGAGGAGTTAAGTCCTGGCTCAATAAAAATTTTGCTATGAAACTCAATGGGGTCACACTCAGGGAACTGTTAAGATTAAATCAAGGATTACAAAAATGCTAGTTTGGCCCATCACTTAATAGGAGACTCCCACCATTGTGATTTCCAGCCACACCAAGGTATCATTACACCTCTGAAAGCATGTGAGTGCTTAGAAAGGGCTTAGAAAGCATGGGCAGAACATGTTTTGGTCAGAAAGCCTGAGTCAGAAGTGAACTAACAACAGAGCAGATCATGATGTTGGAGCTGTGATGGACGATCCCTAGGGTTTGGACTGGATGAAAAGCAATTGCTGTACTTTAAGAAAGGTAAGGCATATAAGGAATAGTGGATTACATCTGTTTTTTTTCTTCAAGGGACTATTTTTCCTCTTCCTTGTGGAGCAGAAGCTGGTGAAATCTTTTACTCTTCTGGAAAGCAAGAAGAAGAGCTGCAGAGGAAAAGAAAGTGAAAGCAGGAGACACATTGAGATCTCCCTCCTTCAGGCAAGTGGTGTCACCTACATTGTGCCTGCATTCTCTTATATTTTTCTGTTTCCTTGATCCTTACCTCTTCCAGAAAATAATTTGAAAATTTCTGCATCACAGAGAAGAACTTAAAAAAATTCCCATTGAAAGCTACAATCTCCATACATTTACAGAAGAACATAAAGAGTGTTTGAACCCATATCTCCTATCACACAAGAAAGACCTAACCATTGAGATATCCTATATTCTTGAGGAACAAAGTGTGGGAAAGTTCTTAGTCTCTTTCAGTGCAACTAGTATTTAACTTGGAGCAATTTAGTGTTGGAAATGAGTGGAAAGAAAGAAAATGCAACCACAAGTCTAAACCATGTTTATTAGTGGATTAATCTAGAAAAGGGAGGGAAGCCTTAGATTAATTCAATTCTCCATTAAATACTTACTATAAAATTAAAATAATAGAGCAAAGGCAAATTTCCAGTCTTTCTTCCTCCTCAGATGTGTCCCAAACACAAAATTACAGTTACTTGTGTGCTTCTTTCCTCTTGGGTCTGCTGAATATTTAGATATTTCATGCAAGGTAGAAAGATTTAAAACAGCAGCAGCTGAATGTATTTATTTTCATCCTATCCTCACATACGCAACAGTCCAGGGACAAAAAGGCCTGAAAAGAGATGAGAAGTCTGAATAAAATACCTTTTGACCAAAGGAGCCACTTTAATCTAAAATGTCCTTAACTGCAGTAGTGCCCTAGATACAGAGCAATTGACAGATGGGCATGTTCGTAGATACATTGTGGACAGAGCCGGAGCTCTTAGACTTGCTCTGAGAGCACCAAGCAGATGAGGCCCTGCAGGCAAGGATATGATGATTCTGGAGAGAGGCCTTTACCTTCTTCCAGGGTCAGATGGCATACTAAGAAACTAAGAAAGGTTAGGAGTATTAAGTCTATGTATCCAAGTGAGATCCAGACTGCTTGTGTTCTGCTCAATTTGGGACTTTGCTTGAAGCACCTGTCTAGGTAAGAGTGGATCAGTTTTCTAACAATCATAAACTGTAATTTTAGGTACCTAAAATTATTCAGTTCAATGGCTCTATTCTGGAGTATTTTATAGTCCATCACAGTGATTATATCTATATTTTTGCTCTAGATGATTGCATAGACATGATATTCAGTTCACTTTCAGACAGCTTGCTTTGGGTAAAAAAAGATTAAAAAATAAATTCTGGGAAATTAAGTAATGGACACCAGATTTTCACCTTCCTGGATGAACCACTAATTCTTAGGCTACTGAATCAGGCTCCATTTTCTACAGGACCACCATATCCTCCAGTCTGAATGCCAATGTGATTCTTTTAGCTATAATCAACCACCTTACTGCTTTGGGAAACGGCTCCATATTATCCAAAATTTAAAATTATCCAAAAATTATCCAAAATTATCCAAAATTATCCAAAAATTCCTGATAATGGCTGCCATATGTAAAATGTGGAAGTCATTTGCCACCTGTTTGCTCTATGTCCAATCAGAACACATCACATATGTGAGGTCTGGACCTGCCAGAGTTGGTGGCTTGAGTTCTGGCCCTATCATTCTCATATTTTATATTGCACACTGGACTGGCTTCAACAGGAGAGGTAGAATATGCATCCTTCCCTAGAACACAATATGGACCAGTTTTTCTTGCACTCTCAGGGAAGTAAATGTAATCTGCAATCCACCCAGGAATTAAGTAATCAATTTTAGTATCATGGAATCAGGGAACCATTTGGGTTGGAAGGGACTTTTAAAGATCACCCAGTTCCAACTCCCCTTCCACTAGCCCAGGTTGCTCAAAGCCCCGTCCAACCTGGCCTTGAACACTTCCAGGGAGGGGGCAGCCACAGCTTCCCTGGTCAACCTGTTCCAGTGTATCACCATCCTTATAGTAAAGAATTTATTCCTTACATGTAATCTAAATCTACCCTCTCTTAGTTTAAACCTATTATCCCTCATCCTATCACTACAGTCCCTGATAAAGAGTCCCTCCCCATCTTTCCTGTAGGCCCCCTTTAAGTACTGGGTAGTGCTATAAGAGCACATCCCAGATACATGTTTCAGCAGCGTGACTTCTGAGTTAGCCCCTCAAAAGAAATAGACCAGGCTGCCACTAGATTCTGATAAGAATAAAGTAGAAACTAAGAATGCAACTCCTCAGAAAGGCAAATCTTGCCTTCCTAGAAACAGAATCATAGGTGTTCATGGAGCTGTCAGATCAAAGAGGGAAGCCCCCAAATCTGTTGAACAGGTAGAATTAGAGGAATGATAGACAGAATTGGGGGGAAAGTATTTACTTCATTCTGTCAGTCATAAGTCACTTGTCAGCTGAAGCTCATATGCATGGGGAGACAGCTCACTACCTGCATTATTAACTGGGAGCAAGGGAGACATGAGTTCCAGTTCACCCACTAATTCCTGTTACTGTACCGGATTCAAGGCTGGTTAATCTGTACCACATTCACTCAGTGCTTTCCTCACCCAACAAAATGCTAGAACCCCTATACTAATGATAATGTGAAAAATGTTTTCCTTTCACCCTAATTTCTTCCCTTTCTTTATCCCCAAATATCTTATAGCTTCCAAATTATCAGAAGATCATAAGGGAGAAAAGACAATTGAACCTTGTAGCCTAGATCCAAGATAAAAATGGATATAAATTAGTACACAAACAAGGTATTAGCTATACCTACATGGGTTCCAGTTCATGGACTGAGAATGCTAGGGGGATCAAGTTCCTCTAGATATATAAGAAGAGAAATGTCTTTTTTTGTTGTTGCTTTCACAGAGGGTTAACTGAACTATGACAGTCTTATTCATTTTTAGGATAAGACACTTCCAGCATGTTGTGAGAGATATTAATGTTAAAAAGTGCAATGTTCATAAAAGTTTGATGGTCCCAGGATTAGGTAGCAACTCAATGACTGCTTGAGGAATCTTGATTTTGGATTGTATGAACATTTTTAAATCCAATTTAAGACACATAAGATCCATTTTGCATGTCACCCTGTGTAGTTGAGATGAAAATGCTTCATTAAGATGAAAATTTGGTGATGCAGTGAGGGGTGTTATTCATGCAGTCACTGTGGAAATACGATTTCACCCCCCTAAAATTACTCTGATCAAACTATTGTACTCAAAATACATGTCTCACAAGAAGCAAAAAAAACAGGATCCCTGTAACAGTCAAGCTCCTACACAAAATAAATCCAGGAGACCACAGCATTTCATATGACTGTACTAGAAAGAGCTAGTGAGATGGCAAGACCTGAATGAGTCTTAGGGTGGAATCAACCTTGGAGTAAGGGAAGCCAGGGAACTGAACAACAAATCCAAAATGCAGGGTCTAATACAATAGGTTTGGTAGCTGGGAACATTTATTTTGAAAGATTGTATGCTCAGGTAAAGCAGATAAACTCCAAGGAACAGAATTGAAATTAAGCAAACTAATAGACTTCTGATTGTTTTCCCATCTGAATAAAGCAGAAAATCCAAGATTGAATATTTTGAGAATTCCCAGTTCTACAAGCAGAATAAAATTTGCAGAGATATCAGAAAGACAAACCAGTGAGTTTTCTGAACAAATGGGCTTTTTTTAATCACTGTGCAGTTCCAAAAGGAAAGCAAACAATTTTCAGTCTAACAAACAGATGTGAAGAATGAAGCTGCAATGCTGAAGAGAGATCTGTAATTTCTCTTTCAGTGTTATCTTTGTAAATCAAAAGCTGGAGAGAACTTTGTATTGTATGGACTATTCTCAGACAAACAGTAATTTAGAAGTTGCGTATCTGAATAGGTAGATTGAGGTTTTTCATTTGAAAATATCTGTGAATGATGGCCTTATCTCCTTTATTATCAGAATGTGTTAGAACTTAGCTGAATATTTCAGATTACTGTTTCACTGCATAGTAAGTACATGGGAATATAGACTTAAAACACTAAGATTTAACTACTATACTGTGGGGAATGGTGGTAGTTTAAATTCCAGTGGTAACCAGAGGACATTCCAACAGATGCTTAGTGTCTGTAATTAGTGTAGGAAGCAGACTCTAAGCAAGAGTCTTTAAAGTTTAAATCTCACAAGGGAAATATAAAGGCTTAATATGAGGGAGAAAAAATGTATAAAAGTGAAGATCTTACATGACAGTTTTTTTCTGTTGTTAATTGTAATTCCGTCCTGGCTTCCAATGTTCACAATAGGATTTTTGGTGTCATAGTTTTACCTGAGGCAGATCTAAATTTTTCAATCAAGCCTTGATTTCCTGTGGTATGATTGTAATGTGCTCTCAACAAAGAGGAATCTTGTGGTGTCTGAAAATGTATATTGCATTTCTCTTCATGTGCTTCAGACGTCTTGTACACCATACTTCAGAAGAGAAAGTGGCCATTGTTCTACCTGAATGTAGTCTTAAGAACACCAAAACCGCTTTCACTGGTGCTTCTGATAGCAGCCTTAGCCTCCTCATTAAATTGCTAATGTTGATTATGATAAATTTAGCACTGTTGTTCAACTCTATGGAATCTGAAAATGTTCCACATATAGAAAATGCTATACAGGACACCAATTGTTTTCCTCCAATATATTTTTTTTTTATTCTTCAGGGCAAAAATCTGATAGTGAAGGGATTTTGGTTTTAGTTATGTTCCTCTCTTTAGTTGGCTGGTAAAGGCTTACTACCAGAAAACAGTGCCATTCCTGATGTGTTCCACCTACCATATTCCTGGCCCTGTTAGGTTCCATGTCCTTGCCAGTGTCCTTGCTATCTTCCTACTGGAGATAATTTAAAATATTGGACTTCTTTATTTTTTTTTAACAGACTGTTCAAGGTTAATTTTTGCACCATGATATGTAGATCTGCAGTAGAAGATAGTCAGTTGATCATAAGTCCTATTGTTCAGTCATCTATGGTTCAAGAGGACTGGACTAATTGAATACCATTAGTTTAGTACTTCATAAGGATTATATTAATTTTATGTGCTCTGAAGAAACATAGATTCTTTTCACCACTTTTTATTCAGTTTGAAATAGCTTGTCACAGTTTTTGACCACACTGCAGAGCTTTCATTTATGACATCCACTGCAACAGTGTCTGTTTTTTTCTTCTGCTGTTTTAGCAGTATCATTTGAAGTACCTTATTCGTTACTCAAGTCCAGTGTGGAAGACATCACATTTTCATAACAAAAAAGTTTTAATACATCTAAGTATTTCAGTTTAAATAGATCTTAGATTGAAGAGCAGCAAAAATATATAAAATAAATAAAAGCTTTGTACAAAAAGGGAATGAAAAGCAGAATGAAAGTGTGCTGAGTCAGGATCCAGTGTTTCACTTTCTGTCATTCTACTTCCAAAGATCTTCATCGCTGCTCTGTGCCTTTGCTGCCCTTTCTGAAGTCTATCCACAGAACACCCCACCATCTGCCACTAAACTTTCGTCCACCAGGGCCAGATTCTCAGTTGATGCAAACAAGTGCAACCCCAATGATTCCTTTACATGTGACCTGATTTTGATTCAGACTTTGCCTCAGGGTTACTTTGTCTACTGTCATCACTCCTGTTGTCAGATCTGACACAGGCTGAGTTTCTCACAGAGTCTTGGCAAGGAGTGATGTTGACATCCTTGCAGAGTTCCATTAACTTCAAACCAGGTCGCCCTGTAGGACCTGGCTGAAGTTCTGGGACTTAAGCTGAAAGCTCTTCAAGAAAAATATTTAATCTCTTTATGATCTGAATCTCCATCTACAGGAACACTTCAAGATGAAATGAAGGTTGCAATCACACAGCAGTGCTTATTGCTTGATTGTTTCACAGTTCTGTAATGTTACCCTTTTTCATGGCCACCACTTCCAGAAAATGTATATTATCCTAATCTTTGAGGAATATTCAAGACAGCAGTTGCAGAATTTTAACTCAATCTTCAAACATATTCTGATCATTCAAGAAATGTGTTTTCTCAGCAGAAATCCATCTTTTATAACATTAGTTTATCATAAAGCAATAGACCCATGGTTACATTTATTTTTAGCAAAATTACAGGTTTTCTAGTGATGTTTGCATTACAGGATGCATCTACAAATATCAGATGTTTTGATCTTGTTTTGAAAATACTACTCCCTATAAATAACATCTTCAAATATCTGTAGAGAGGAACTAAAACCTTTAAAATTTCTAAAATTCTCTGTTTCCTCTACCCTTAAGCTTTCCCTTCCCCACCTAATCCTGTTTTAAATTCTCCAAGCTATAGTGGGAAAAAGATCCCCTTCCATAGGTCTCCTATTTGTAGGTATCTGTCTCAGATTATGAAGGTCTTCCCCTCCCCCTAGAGGGGCGGAAAATGATACAACAGATGGTTCTCTCTCTTTTTTGACTACTTATTTGGTGAGATCTGCATTTTCTTTTTGGAACCCCTTTCTGATGAGTTAGAAAAAAAAGCCTTAACTCTGCAGTATGTTTTACTTTCTGAAGTGGGTTTTCTCTGACAAGCCCAGCTGTAGCACTTGTACCACTTTTCTCCTTAGTCAGTTTTTAAAAGAGATAATTTTTTTTTTGTGAAGTCAGCTTGGCAACAGTGCTTAATCGCTTTTTCTCCATTTACTGGCCATTTCTCATTACCTGTCTCTTACTACAGTATGGCGAAAGCACAAACAGCACCCTTTCTTAGTGAACAGACAGAAGCATTAACAAAGATAACATCAGTAGGCTGGAAAAATTCTAATACTAGCTTTCACTAACACGCAAACAAGAAGCAAAGTAGTCACAGGAGTCAGGCTAACTAGCAGGAGTTTACTTATATCTGTTTGCAATAACCCTAATTATTTAGCAAGAATAGTAACTTTTTTTTTTTTCCCATGCTTCAATAACCATTAATATTTTATCTGCATGCTACCAGATAACAAATTATCAGTTTGATCCAGAGTGGGGACAAAGAAGGGCAGAAAGGGAGGCTTACTGGCATTTCTTCAAATAACTACTGAAGCATACAGTACAGTGTTTAAACCCTTTTTATTCAGGCATGTAGGAAAACAGATAAAATCTATTCCAGGAGAAAGACTGAAACTTCAAAGTTAGCGCAGCAACATCTTTTGAGCAAAACTGACCATATAGAATGAGTTTAATTGGTTTTTTACTTTGCATCATGGGATTTTCTTTTGATCTCATACCCCAAGACCTAAAGACAGATTTATTCTATGATCAAACTGGAGCCTAAATCCATTGACTAGTGAAGAGTTTGCAGGGATGCTCCCCATTCTAAGTAAACCCTAATCTCTTGAGAATAACATAAAGAATTAATTTTCTGTATTTTTGTCAGGAAAGAAATCTTGTAAATTATCCTAGAAAGATTGCCTTCTGGGTGTTCTGAGATATCATTCCTCATGCAGCTCATTTTGTATATTTTTGCCTCCTGTATGCTTTGCGTTGCTTCCTTTATGTCCAACTCCAACAGGTACCTGGGAGTCAACAGAATATGCAATAAATGCCTTCATCTGGTTATATTTTTTCCATTTAATTTTGTTCAATGACAAAGCTATTGACAGGTCACTTTTTTTTGCAGAGAAAGTTTTGTAAGGTTTTGAAAGGAATCTGCTTTCCGACAAAAGAATACTAAACCTCTGAAAGAGTTGCAGCAATATTTTTGCTAAGGTATTTTTGCTGTCAAAAAGCAAGGTTTCAACAACATTTTCTTAGACACATAGATTTTGGTGATATTAGCCATAAAAAGGTTTCTGCCTTCCAAGGCCGACTCTCTGATAGTTTCTGAACAGACAAGGAGAGGTCAGAATTAAAATTTTAAATAAACATTTTGACCAAAAAATGGATTTTTTTCCTCACTCTGAAGCTGAACAAATGCATTTTAAAATCTCAGACATTGTCACAAAATGGAGCTGTCATCTTCCAGTAATTTCTAACAGTAGCTCTATTTACTAAGTAATAATGCAGTTCAAGTGCAATACCACAAATTGAGACCAAAAGATCATACTGTGGCAAATTGTCATGGGAACATTCCATAGTGTCTTCAAAGAAAGTCTAAGGGGCACATTACTAGTGGCAAGTCTGCAAATGACAGACCAAAATGAGTCTGTCAGGGACAAAAACCAACCATAGTCAAAGTTAATTTATTTGTAACCAGATTTCAGACTTCAAGGAAATTACTAAAACTTATGTTCTAATCAGGAGATTTTAACATGTTTAATTCTGCTTAAAAAAGGTTATTGCTACCCTAATTCAATATCTTAATGTGGAAAAGAAAACAAAATCTGGATCAATGATAACAAAAAGGGAAAAATCCCAAATCTTTTCTTTTCTGTTAATTCATAACATTTATAGTGAAAATTAAAAAAGTGGCTCAGACAAATGGTAAGATGATGCAGAGATGTGTTCTTGAGCTCTTATTGCTGTAAAAGTCTTCCTGTCCTTCAGTTTGGTCTGTAATATGTTACAGGCACAAGAGATTGTCTTTCTTGCAGAGGTGATCTTCAGGGACTGCGTTTCAGCATGTTTTTCTTTTACACCTAAGACTAGCCAGACACAATGTATATTAACCATAAAGGATAATCAGACAGGGCAATACATAGTTTTCAACACTATTCTGTGTGTGAGGTGCAGAAAATGCATCTATTACAAACTACCACAGAGTTTTTGTCAGAGTGAAGGTAGTTTCTTTCTTCAAGTATTAATTAATAAGGTTTCTGGAGTTTTTCAGAAAAAACTTGCAGCTGCACTTTTTTTTAAAAATTTTAATAACAGTTTTAACTGGTGAAACATTGCTGTATATCCCACCCAACACACCTGACTTATTTCATTGTTCTCCTCTGTTCAGCTTTTCTACTTCTACTGCCTTTCACTTTGAAAACTTGCTCTTCAGTTTTAGAGTAGTTTTTCTTACTTATCTGTTACCACACTTGCTTTAAACTGAGTGCCTATCTTTTCATTGAGGGAAAGTTCCTACCTGGAACAACTACACATAAAAAGGAAAGAGGGAATTTATCACTGAAACTTGGAATGCTTCCATCATATTCAAAACAGGGATTTCAGGCTCATTTGTTAGAAGATAATCACCTCACCACAGACAGTATGCTTAATTTTTGCCTAGCTTGCTATCTATGCCTTCTTTTTCTTTAATCAAAGTTCCCTGAATATATGTTTATATTATCTTGCAGATTCTTTTTTCTTTATTTGCACTGGGTTTTAAATTTTCATTTGAGGCACTAAGATGCACCACAGTACCGAAAAGTGCCTTGCTAAAGGCATGCAAAATTTATTGACCGCAGCCAGTTCAGGGTCACTGTTGTTCTCATTATGATTTGGCAACACAGCTGTATTTTTATGTATTTATACTATTATAAAATCTACTCATTATCTAAGGTAACTTTGAGACAGATGAGTAGCTCTACCAACATATTGCTCACAACTCTAGATCTCTGTACAGACTTTTGTGGGGAATTGATTCATATCTCTCTGCTCTGATCAGTTTATGTGCTCTCACAATACAGAGAGCAGAAATCTGTAAGGTCAAGGATTTCTGATAATATTGAGGAACTGCAAAGACCTGAGCATAAAAATAAATAAAACAGTATCTAAGATAGTGTTGTATGAGTACAAATATGTGGCAGTCATCTAACAACTCAGAAAGTGTCTTTCTTCAGCTTCAGACTGCATGGTACACAGAAACAAATCAAGTATTTCTCAGTGAAAACCAGACACAAATACCTGTAGTCCTTTACTAAAATTACCATGGCACAAGCCTTCCCCAAGTGCTTACATTTGCACTTCTGCAATGTCCTCTCTGGCGAAAGTCAGCTACAGTGCCTACTCTTGAGGGAGTTATTCTTGTCACATTAATGCTTAGGCTTCGCTAACTTTTGTACTGACTGTTGAAAAGCAATTGCAGGCAGTGCAAAACAAAGCTCTGATTAACATAGTTGTGATTTGAGCCAAGAAAGCCTTCTGGGAACTTTCCTCTTTCACTTTTGTTCACTTTTGGACTGTGTTCTTAGAAGAAACAATCACCATTTCCAGTGTGTGCAGATGATACCTATATTTAACACTTCTGTCAAACTGCTATATTGAGATCCCTGCTCACTCTAATTGCTTACATAAGACAAATTCTTGGACGTTAGCTGCAAGATAATAGGTCCTTTAAAGAGATTAAAGCAATGCCATCTAATTTTACTAAATAAAAACTCTATAAAGCAGTGTTCATTAACTAGCTCTAAATCTCTGCTGACTGATTTTTCCATGTACAACCACATCTGTAATATGCTTTATAAAAAATCTGAGGTTCAAAACAAATTGGTGAAAATTTTTTTTAAAAAAGTTTTTTATAAGTTTTCCTACAAAAATTACCTTTACTCTTCGTTGCAGGAATAGAGAGCCAAAATATTAGCCCCAGTCAGCAAGAAGGGTGTTAATCTAGTTCACCTAACATTCTCTTAATTTTGGATATTGTAAGAAGATAATTTAGCAGAGTATCAAAGAACATTGATTTATTTTGTGAGAACAGACCTGAAATATTACATAGAGATCTCAATAGCAATATATTATTGGTGTCTTGAAGAAATACTGGACTAACAGGTTATATCTAATAAGAGTGGGACAGCAGTATGCTTCCAAAGTGAATTTCCTGCTCTTCTCTGTTCTGTTTCATATCAGAGAGTGGTCATGGAGATCATGAACTGTATCTTCTTAGAAGAAACTAACTGGAATAGGAGCTCCAGAAGAATGGTTATGGCACCCCATCAGCCAGTAGTCACTCAGTCCATGGGAGCAAAGTAGAGTTAACTTAAAGTAAATAAAAAAAAAAAACAACACAAAAAAAACCCAAAAAAAAACCTCCAGAACCTCACCACCAATTGCTTTCCTTACGGATGATCCACTACAACTGGTTTGTCACTACTTGCTAACAGAAACACAGCCATAAAGGACCTCCTGGAGTAGAAAGTTCAGTCTCCTTCATGGGAGCCTTGAGGCACTTCGTACATTGCTTCATATCTACATGGGGTACATATTAATACATGCCTCAATATTGCACAAACATTTTCATTCATCTTGTGTGATGCCGCAATTAAATTTATTAAGAAATTAATAAAAATTCAAAACAATCTTGAGCATGAATTTTAAAAAAAGTTTGACTACTCAAGGTGACCATAAAGCTAGAAGATCTCTTCATACCCTGTGCATTACTCACGTGAATGCTATTTTTGTGCACTGCCAAAAGTGGATTTTGTCTTATAAAATGGGTAGTATTACGAAGGGACATTTTTACAGTAGTCTCATGTTGATTGCTCAAAACATGCCAATTACTTTCAGATAAATTATTGTCAGTTTTTTAGTCTTGACCTCATAAAATTTATTAATTATATTAATAAATATATGCAAAAAATAAAAAGAAAATATGCATGTAACTCTATATACACTTGATCACTGATAGCCAAAATTTGAAGCATGTTGTTCATGCTTCAAAAAAATGAAGAAAATCACCCTCAATATTTTATACCCCAGGCAGCTTTTAGTTTCAACTTTTGAACTCCTTTTTCATTCCTACCTCTGAGGAAAAACTTGCCTGGTATTTATGTAAGGTAAAACAGGACTGACAGATTGAAACAAGAGAGGATTGCCACTTTTAATCAGAAGTCTCCTAAGTTCTCAGCTAGAAAATGTTAATGGCTAGAAAATTATCCTTGGAGAGGTGTTTCAGTTTCCTTCACCATGAACACACATGCAAGATTTGTATTAGAATGCATTTCTTTAGTTTTACTTTTTTTAATGTCTTTCATTTGTTTGAGTTTAAGTGAAATCCACGGACTCAGTCTATATCTTAAGAAATCTTATTTGTCTCATCTATCTTCTGAGTCTTTTTTTTAAAGTGAGCTGGCCCAGGCATTTTCACAAAGAAGGAAATTTTCTAGATGAAACCTCAAGTGAACTGTTCCCATTATGGTTCAGTAAAAGAATTCCCTTATTTTTTCCACTCATTCCCTTCTTTGAAGCCTACTACATAGTCTGTTTGCAAACGTTTTTCCCTTTACCTGCCTACCATTCAAGAGCTTATTCTGCAGATATAGGTTTTAACCTAAGCAACTCTTCATTAACATTAATGAAAGATACATGGATAATTTTCCTAAACAACTACGTGAGACAGAATTTTCATGTTTTCAAGGGGTTGTGGAGAAAGCATTATGGCTTTACCCTATCAAGAGGAAAATTCCATCGATATGTATGACACAGTGAGAGAAAAAAACAACCAAACACAAAACCAAACTAAACCACCAAACAAAAAAATAAAAAGAAGGTAAAATAGAAAATACAGAGCTTGATGTTGCATCACAGAAGATGACAAATCGTGTGAATTCTACAGAAGACTACATGTAGCATGCTGTTTGAGGAATCACATTTAAAAAAAAAAAAAAAAAAATCTTGATTCTTCCTCTTAGTTTCATTTGAATAATCAAGCTCTAAATTAGAGTACTTAAATGGAAGTCAAGGAACTTGGAGTGTGATGGAGGAAGTAGTAATCAGTTTGAAAAGATGTTGAATCTCTGATGAGCTTTGAATATGTCAGATTAAGTTATGTCCTAGAAAGGGAGGTTCCCTGAACAACTGCTAGTCACTTTAAATTATTCTGCATTTCAAACAGGAAATCATCCAATTAGACTAACAGCTGCAGAGATTGGAATAAGCCTTGCATATTAGAAACTTAAAGAAAATGCAGCTGAGTACTATGTAAAGCAGCTAAGGTAAGTCATTTTCCCTCTTCTTTTCTCCAATAAAACTTAATTTCAAGGACTTTTAGGATAAGGCAATGACTGCAAATTTGTCAGATGTAATTAAAACAGGAAAAATCATTTACTATGAACTCTGCTGGATAATTTTAGCTGACACTTCACATGGATGTTCTATTGTCCTAAACTATTAATTGTTTCTTTCAAGGTGGGTAGAGACTTCTGTATTTCTTCTTTTCCCACATCAGTTCCAATACCATCGCTATTATATCAAAAGGCTTTAATAAAGACAAGCAACACTATATCTAGTTAAGAGTCATCTACATTTGAAACTTTCTTCTAGAAGACAGTCTAAGATTGTAAACTACAAACTGTATGGGAAAAAGGAAAAGATAGATGAGGTCAGGAAAAAGAGCAACTCAGAAGAAGGTGGAAATGAAATTCTTTATAATGAAAAAACCCATCCTCAACAACAAACAGAATTCTGATGCCAGAGAGAATAGGATAACAGAAAATATTGAAAATACATCATGCTATTTATACAAAGTCTTATTAAAACACCTTGAGCATTTTACTGTATCTGAGAAAAGAAATTAAGCCAATATATTTTTACCTAGACACCCTCCATGTAGTTTCAGGATCAGAAGATATAAACCAGCCTGTATGTCAAAATTATGTTTACCATTTAATAACAGGACCAATATTAGACATCAGTCTCTACAAAGACAAAATGTATGGAGTGGTGATGTGTCAACCACAAATGAAATTACAAACTTATTTCTGTTTTATTTTTGTGATGAAATGTGTTTTAAGCCAAGAAAAATATTCACATGGTAAACTTATATATTTCCATAATGATTCTCTTAGACACCTACAGATATCCTCCTAGTGCTTTTGGCAGTGCACATCCCAATACTGGTCTTCCAGAGACATCTTCATTTCCAAAGAGACTAATGCTTAAAGAACCCCAGGTCAAATAAGGACTTTGATTTTTTTAAACTTACTGTGCACTAAATGTCAGGGCACATTCTCATGCTACATATACCATCCCTCTACAGGCTTTGCTCCTGAGTGTTTTGCCTGGGATCTCTGTCCCTTTACTACGCACACGATGTCTTGTAACATACCACAAGAGTTCACTGAAATCACAACTGAATCTCAGACAGGCTGATACAGCCTTTAAGTGCTGTAATTCCTCTAGCTTACTTTAAAATGCTTCATTCCCCTGATGCCTTTTAAATGAGCCTCAAACCATGATTAGGAAAAATTCTAATAGTTTTTCTTAATATGCAATTTCAAATTGCTTTCTTCAGAATAACTTTAACTAGTGTTCAGGCTTTGAATGTCTTGATAAATCAAAGACAAATTCATCAGGAAGAATATATAGAGGAAAGTGACTAATTTATTGCACCAGTATATATTCACCTCACATGAAGATTTAGCCAGCTCTGGAAAAATTAGATCTGAATTGCTACTGAAAGGTGGGGGTTTTTTTAAGTTAAAATGTATCATTTCAGTAAGAAAGTGGAATTAAAGAAAATCCAGGAGACACTGCCTTGCTTGTTGATAGACAAAGGATTCAAAGACTAATCTACCCCTAAGGAGTGAATTTTTCTAGTTCTGCAGATATAATCAGTCAAAAAAAGCAATCTATAAGCCAGAAATGTGTGCAAAAAGTATCATTTAAATTTAAAAAGGGATTAAAGAGTGTGTTTAAATGGTTGATGGAATCAAAGGTTGAAATATATTCAAATGAAAGGTTTAAATAGAAATCTTGTTGATTTCAGGTTGCACAGAAGATGCTTGTCCTTGGGAAAATTAAAATTTTCATTAAAATGTTAGGTTTAATATTCATCAATGTAGTAGAGCAATTATCTAATATATTGGGATCAAAGAGTAGCATCGCACTGCATTAACTCAGACTGACAAATGTATGGAAATCACTCTCATGGCTGCTGAAATGCAAAAGTATATAGAAAAAACCAAATGTCTTTAACACTGCAAACCACTGCATAATTATTATGGTCATATGGTCCAGTGCAAAGTACCAAAAAGACACATTGGCATACAGCTGTCAATGTGCAGCTGATCAATACTCACAGCACTGAACAGGCATTTGAGTAAGTCCAGATCTTGGCCTTGACACTGACATACAAAGGAGGCAGAGTCCAGAGCTGTCCAACTGCTTGCAACAGAACTGCCCTTAACCAGAAATGAAAAAAAAAAAAAAGGTTTCAAGGAGCTGAATTTAGCCAGGAGACATGTAAATGGCAGACTGTACTTACCTACTACCTTGTTTTATGCCTGTGGGTGGTGTATCCTGACAAGGGAAAATCCAGCGGAGTAGTTATGGAAACACATTTTTGACCTTGTGTCAAAGACTGTTTCTTGTATTGCTTAATAAGAGTCACTTATTTTGACTCTATGACATTTAACATATGACAGCTGGTGTAATCATGATACAAGGCTCACTGAAAATCAGCTGTGAATTCTTCTTTTTTTTTTTTTTTTTTTAATAAAAAAAATCTTCTCATGCTTGGAATTGAAGAGACTAGTTATCTGGAGGAGACTTTTTCACTAAGTACTGATTTGATCACCAATGATAGTATATATGCTCAGTGTATCTTGGCGTGGTGGCCTTTTGTTGTATACTCAGAGGTTTTTAACAATTTCATACTGTTTCATCTAAGCAACTGAGCTTTTAAATTGTTTCTTTTAAGCAAATGAAGAGTATTTGCAATCATCTAACCTGATCTTACCCATACCAGGAGCCAAGACTTCCACAGATGAGCTCCTAATTCCTGTTTAGTCAAATAATTTGAAAATAGTATGCAGTTTAGAAACATGTCCAGCTCATCTCCAATATTGATCAATATAATGACTGTTGTGTTACTTCAAAAAATGAACAGCTGGCTTGTATGAAATTTAGTCTTGATAAAATGTGTGAATGTAGTGAATATTACTCCCCATATAGTTTTGAGAAATAGGTCTTGCCAAACTACCTTCATTTTATTTTTTATGAGAATATGAGTTTATCTGAGAGATGCACAAGTGCCGATGCAATAGAATTCTGTAATGTATGACTTGATGCCACACACCTTAGGGTTAAGAAACTCAAGTGACACAAAATTAGTGTGGTGCATACCTGATGAATTAAACACTGGTGTCCTGGTTTCAGCTGAGATAGAGTTCATTTTCTTGAGCTGGAAGGGAGTACATCTGGAGAGCCCGATCTGGATTTCATCTAGCATAGAGTTACATTTTCTGGAGCTGTGAGGGGGCACAGCTGGACTGTCAGGCCAGGATTGGCCATCGGGCTGTTCCATATCATGTGACGTTATGCTTCCCAGTTGGCAGGATCTTTGTTCTTTCAGGATTGCTGGCTGAGAGTGGGCTTCGTATCAGTTGGTGGGTGGTGAGCTATTATATTGTTCATTACCAGTTTGTACTTTCTATTATTATTGTGTTGTTTTATTACCATCACTAAACTGTTTTTTATCTCAACCTATGAGTTTTTTCCCTTTTGTCCTTCCCCTATTTCCTGGATGGGGTGGAAGGAGGAGTGACCAGCTGTGTGGTGTTTGGCTGATGGCTAAGTTCAGACAACAACTGGTTAAACAGTATATTTCAAAAAAGGATTATAAATAATAGATCTTGACCAATTAGGTGAACTTCTGTAAAGATCCTATGAGGAAAAAAATGTTTGCACTATAAATCAAAGCTTATGTCAGCTCTCATTGAAAAAGCAAAATCATTGTCAATTAAAAAGAAAAAAAAAGTCCTTTTTACCATTCACAGATATCTTCAAAGATCAGTGCTTGGCTATGAGGAAGTCAGACAAATGTGGAAAAGCTAGAATTTTCAAAAAGTCAGATTTACTTGATGTACATATATACATATATATATAAATTTACAAGTTGCAATATGGTCAAATGTTGGACTGTCTCTCATAGCTGCTGTATTGGGTCTGCTGATTTCAGGTTACACAGAAGATGCTTGTCCTTGGGAAAATTAAAATTTTCATTAAAATGTTAGGTTTAACATTCATCAATGTAGTAGAGTAATTATCTAATATATTGGGATCAAAGAGTAGCATCGCACTGCATTAACTCAGACTGACAAATGCATGGAAATCACTCTCATGGCTGCTGAAATGCAAAAGTATATAGAAAAAAACAAATGTCTTTAACACTGCAAACCACTGCATAATTATTATGGTCATATGGTCCAGTCTGAGCTGCACACAGAAATCTTTCATAGGAAAGCAGTGGGGCTGGAAAAGAGTTAAAAATACTGTTGGGTGATCTTCTGAATATGGGCATCCACTTTGGTGTCACAACCTAAAGGTGTGATCCTTGCATGTATTAATTCTGTTATTACTGGAGGCCAAGGGAATTACATTTCTTACACTAAAGAGTTTGGTGGAAAACTGGAGGATTCAGAGGAGGGCAACATGGTTCAACAAAGCCTTAGAATGAAAAACCTGAGGAGCTTAACTGATCAGTTCAAGAACACAAAAGGTTAATTAGATCACAATCTATAGGGAAGAGACGCATAATAGTGAACTTTTTCAGTCTCACATAAAATGTTGCATGAAACACTAAGTGTGAAAGCTGAAGATGGACAAATTTCGATTTAAGGATATTATTAGAGTGAACAATTCAGTATTTTGATTGGAATATATGTACAGATGTTTATTCTCTGAAAATAATCCTAAATAATCCAGAAGGATTTAGACAACTGGGTATTTTAAAGAACTGATACGTGTTCTTAAGTAGTTCCCAATAATTCACATTTTTCTCTTTAGTTTCTATTAGCCAGCTGACTAAGCCCATAATTATCTCTACACTTGTGAAACAAGCTCCTGGTATGCACCAGAGAATGTGTGTTATTAGTTTCCATACAAGCATAATCAAATCATGATCACTTCCAGTAATCACCAATAATTTTTAGGCTTGAATTTGCTTTCAGTACCTCTAAGAAAAAGACTAACCTGGAATTTACTCACTTGGAATGTTATATTTTAAAGGTTAGAAGGCTGTCACTAATAATTTAAAGAAATCATTTTACTGTTTATATTGAAAGAAAAAAAGAACTCCCATATGTTTCTGTTTAAAGTCCCTATGTTTTTTGTTTTTACTGTGAGGTTATGGTTTGTTTTGTTTGGGTTTTTTTTTGGGGGGGGCGGTATTTTAAATTATATTTTCTAGAAAAACTTGGCCATTTATCTCATTCTCTCTGTTCAGCTTTGGCTTTCCTCAGCTGACATCAGACAGTACGTCATCTTCTCTTTTATTAGTTAGAAGACCACTCTCAAGACCAGCAAGATCATTTACTTCCAACTTGTCCTGGATTCAGAAAAAAAGATAACAACTCATTGACTCCCTTTTCCCCTCTTGTATGTTTGACCCTTATCAAATGGATTTAAACCTAGTGATTTTAACATTCTAAAAAAATTTTCCTACCAGGTTTCAGAAATATCAGCTAAATTTTTGTGCCTACATCAGCAATTCTAGCTTATTACCAATGATTCTGAAATTGGTACAAGCAAAAAGATTTTTTTTCTCCAAGACCTCTTGCTGAAGATATAATTTTACTGACATCTTCTTTTTCTACTGAATTAAAAATCTTTATGTGGTCCCTTTTTCTGTATGCAAACATATTTTTTAATAAAAGCTATATTAGAAAATTATTTAGATGGAACCGGTATAATTTATTCTTTCCACTGATATTTGTATTTGTCTATTTTATTCATTTTTTTCCTATTTTAAATTATGAGTATTTTTGAGAAATGAAAGATTTTGAGTGTATTATACACTTAACTGTATTACAGTATTTCTTGGTGAGATAATATTTACATTGTGTTACTTCAGATATATTTAGAGAAAATTCTAGTCATTATTAAACTTTGTTTCCAAAATAATTTGGAAAGAAAAAATCATTTAATTTAATATGAAATTATTATTTATAATTGGTTCTCACATATTTAATCAAAACTGACAAGTCCTGAAATTAAATGCTAAAATGAAAAGCTGAAAAATGCTGTTGTAAAAGATCAAAATCAAAATGTGAGCTTTTCAAAACAATCTCTATTAAAAAGTCATTACAAGTAATCGTGAAATTTCAGTGACCTCAACACTGCACATTTTAGTGGATTAACTATTCATTCTGTTATTCATCTTTGTTTCTTGCGCCTATCTGGATAGATTGCTCATTCCTCTTCCATGGAAAAGATATGACTTACTCATTTTTCTTGGCTGATGTTGCAATACATCTTTCCCTAAAAAGATTGTAGAACTGGAAGGAACAAAAAAGGGAAAGATTAACTGTCTTGAAGCTACACATTAATGCTTGGGATGCATGAGAAGAAAAATTAATGTTTCTCTCTTCCCTGTGGGTCTTAAAGTGGTTGTATTAGACAAGGTTGCTCATAATGGTAGTAACTTTTTTTTTCCCTGTTATAAATTATTTCTGCTTTGAAGGAGAACACGCAAGGCAGAGAACCTTGCTGTCTGACAAGATATGATCTTGCACAGAGCTCGTTTTCACTGGGTCAACTCAGAGAAACTGATGAACTAGAAACTATCCTGCTGTGTTTGGTTTGTATGTCTGGTGGGGGCTTTGGTCAGGGGACTACAAAGGTGGACCCTGTGAGAAGTTTCTCAAAGCTCCCCCTACTCCAAATTAGACTTGTCTCTGGCCAAGAAAGAGCCAATTAGAGATGGTGGCCATGGCTCTGCAATAACATATTTAAGAAGGGGAACCTGGGAGGATAAGGAGTTGTGAGGAGGAGTTGTGAAGGAGACACCTATGTAAACACCAAGGTCAGTGGAAGAAGGAGGAGAAAGGAGAGAAGCATCAGAGCAGACAATCCCCTGCAGCCCATGGTGAGAGGACAGGCTGTGACCCTGCAGCCCATGAAGGTCACTGGTGTAGAAAATGCTCACCTACAGCCCATGGAGGACCCCACACTGGAGCAGGTGGCTGTGTCTGAAGAAGGTCAGGACTCTGAGGGAAGACCACACTGGAGCAGACTTTGCTGGGAGGGCCGCAGCCTGCACAGGGACCCACATGGGAGCAGTTCATGAAGAGCTGCAGCCTGTGGGAGAGACTCATGTTGGAGAAATTTCATGGAGGACTGTCCCATGGAAGGGACCCCCTGCTGAAGCAGTGGAGGAGTGTGAGGAGTCCTCCCTCTGAGGAGGAAGGAATGGCAGAGATAACAATTGACAAACTGCCTGCAACCCTTATCCCCTGTACCCCTTCACCTCTTAGAGGGAGAAGGTAGAGAAATCAGGAGCAAGGCTGAGCCCAGGAATATGGGAGCGAGTGGGGGGAAGGTGTTTTTAAGATGTGGTTGTATTTCTCACTGTCCTGCTCTGATTGTTAAGTTAAGTGGTTGTGGTGATGTTTGCATTAAATTGATGTTCTTTTACTTCCCCTAAGAAGTCTGCCTTTTGCTGATGACCATAACGGGTAAATCATCCCTCCCTATCCTTATCTAGATTCCTGAGCCTTTTGTTTTATTTTTTGCATCCCATTTGTTCTGCTGATTAGGGGTATCAATTAAACTCAAACACTAGAGTGAAAAGAGTAGGCGTATTTTACTGGAAATAACTAAATAATGTAACAGGATAATATAGTAATCATGCAGTAGGAAAAGACAGAATAGTGCACTTAAATAAGAAAATACAGGGTAATGCATCAAATCATTACTACCAGAGAAAGAGAATAGTGATTAAGAAAGATCCATCACCACTTGCACACGTTACCATCATCCAGATCTGCTGTCGCTGGGCAGCCCCGGTTGCAGCGAGGGTCTGGAGAGCCTGTCCTGGCAAGTGGGAAATCCTACGCAGTGTGTCCACCCGTAGGTGAGGCTGCCAAAGTTGCTGCAAGCAAGTCCAGCCTTATATGCCCAAAAATCAGCAAGCCAGAATAGCTGGCACCTTTGTTTTAAGCAGAAATATCTGGTTTCAATCACACATTATATTCCCCCAGAGCCTGGCCAGGGCACAAGGGAGAAACTAAGGGAGTTTCTCTGCTTGTCTAATTGGATTATGCTCAAGGTCTCACATCAGGTCACAGTGATAGACAACAGTCTCCATGATGTTGTTATTTTATCCACACACAAAGAAATATAAATATACATTCAAGATAGCTACATCTTCCATACATATTTCACCAACGACTACATACTGAGTTAGCAACTTCGGCTTAGGGCCTGTTGTTCAGGCTTCAATGCTTCCACTTTTTACATCAGAATAGGTGGGGTTTTATGGCTTAGTATAATACCTATTAGCACAATTGTTATCAGTTATAAAATATACAGAATTCATTTATTGGTCAACTCTGGCTTGGGCATGTTGTTCAAGCCTTAACACTTCACCAGGAGTGAGTAAGCAGCTGCATTGTGCTCAGTTGCCCTCTGGGCTCAAACCATGACACCTGCTGAGTTGTCTTTCCTTTTTTCCCTCAACTTAGCAATCACTTGTGTTCCTTTCCACACGGAATAACAATGTTAACTATTGCCTCCTTAGGGCACTGAGGGGGGCACACAGCAAGCTTTCTACCTTGGACTTCAGAAGAGCAGATCTTGGCCTCTTCAGGGATGTGCCTGGCAGAGTAGCATGGGATAAAGCCCTGAAGGAAAGAGGGGCCAAAGAAAGCTGGTTAATATTCAAGAATCACTTCCTTCAAGCTCAGGTGTGATGTGTCCTGACAAAGAGGTCAGGTAAGAACAGCAGAAAACCTGCATGGATGAACAAGGAGCTTCTGGATAAGGTCACACACAAAAAGGAAGCCTACAGAGGATGGAAGCAAGAAGAGATAGCCTGAAAAGAAAACAGAGAAATTGTCCAAGCAGCCAGGCATCAGGTTGGGAAGGCCAAAGCCCTGATAGAATTAAATACGGTCAGGGATGTCAAGGGCAGCAAGAAAAGATTCTATAGGTGTGTCGGTGATAAAAGGAAGACTAGGGAAAATGTGAGCCCTCTCCGTAAGGAAACAGGAGACCTGGTTACTTGAGATATGGAGAAGGCTGAGGTACTATATGTCCTTTAACTCAGTCTTCACTGGCAAGTGCTCCAGCCACACTGTCCAAGAAGCAGAAGGCAAAGGCAGGGGCTGGGAGAATGAAGGACTGCTCATTTTAAGAGAAGATCAAGTTCAAGATCATCTAAGGAACCTGAAGGAGCACAAGTCCATGGGACCTGATGAGATGCATCCGCAGATCCTGAGGGAATTGATGAAGTGTCTAAGCCACTGTCCATCATATTTGAGAAGTCGTGGCAGTCCACTGAAGTTCCTGCTGACTGGAAAAGGGGAAACATAACCCCCATCTTTTAAAAAGGAAAACAGGAAGACCCAGGGAACTACAAACCAGTCAGTCTCACCGTTGTGCCTGGCAAAATCATGGAGCAGATCCTGAAGTTATGCGAGGGCACATGGAAAATAAGGAGGTGACAGCCATCATGGTTTCTCTAGGGGAAAATTGTGCCTGAAAACTCCGGTGTCCTTCTGCGACGGGGTTACAGCATTGGTGGACAAGGAAGGAGCAACTGATGTCATCTACCTGGATTTGTGTAAAGTTTTTGACACAGTCCCTCATGACATCCTTGTCTCTAAATTGGAGATCGGTGGATAAGGAATTGGCTGTATGGTCGCACTCAAAGAGTTGTGGTCAACAGCCTGATGTCCAAGAGGAGAGCAGTGATGAGTGGCATTTCTCAAGGGTTGGTGCTGGGACCGGTGCTGTTTAACATCTTAGTTGGTGATATGGATAGTGGGATTGAGTGCACCTTCAGCAAGTTTGCTGATCAACCAGTCTGCATCGTGTGTTGACACGCTGGAGGGAAGGGATGTGCCATCCAGAGGAACCTTGACAGACTTGAGGGGTGGGCCTGTGCAAACCTCGTGAAGTCCACAAGGCCAAGTGCAAGGTCCTGCACATGGATTGAGGCAATCCCAAGCACAAACACAGGCTGGGCCATGAGTGGATTGGGAGCAGCCCTGCGGAGAAGGACTTGGGGGTAGTAGTGGATAGAAAACTGACTATGAGCCAGAAATGTGAGCTCACAGCCCAGAAAGCCAACCGTGTCTTGGGCTGCATCAAGAGAAGTGTGGCCATCAGGTCGAGGGAGGTCATAAACAGTCAGTGTTAGTTTAATGGCTGACCTAGATGATCTTCAAGGTCTTTTCCAACCTAGATGATTCTTTGATCGTCCCCCTCTACTCTGCTCTCATGAGACCTCACCTGGAGTACTGTGCCCAGCTCTGGGACCCCCAATATAAGAAAGACATTGATATGTTGGAGTGAGTCAAAGGAGAGTCCTGAGGATGATCAGGGGACTGACTACAGCCAGTCTTACGTACTTATGTACTTACTACATAAGTACCTCCCTTATGAAGACAGGCTGAGAGAGTTGGGGTTGTCTAGCCTAGAGAAGAGAAGGATCTGTGGCAACCTTATAGTGGCCTTTCAGTACTTAAAGGGGGCTACAGGAAGGATGGGGGGGGACACACATGACTCTTTATCGGGGAGTGTAGTGATAGGATGAGGGGTAATGGTTTTAAACTGAAAGAGGGTAGATTTAGATTAAATATAAGGAAGAAATTATTTCCTGTGAGGGTGGTGAGACACTGGCACAGGTTACCCAGAGAAGCTGTGGCTGCCCCCTCCCTGGCAGTGTTCAAGGCCAGGTTGGACGGGGCTTTGAGCAACCTGGGCTAGTGGAAGGTGTCCCTGCCCATGGCAGGGGGTTGGAACTAGATGATTTTAAGATCCCTTCCAAATCGAACCATTCTATGATTCTATGATATTTCTATTATTTTAGTGTGCTTTTTCTGTCTCAGAAAATATTGTGTTTATGGTATTTTCTACCCAGACATAGTGTGAAGATAATCATTAGTTCCCTTGGTTGCTTAGGTAATTACAATCCTTAACTTTGTGGATATCAAGAATGTGACTGAGTATATGCACATAACTGTTACAAGGATTTTTGCATGTTTATTCAATAATATGAAAGATTATGGTCTTGTAGAATTAGAGACACAGTCATTGCCTTTATCGGGGAGCAACAAGGGCTAACTGCTTTGTAAGCAAGGGCAAACTGGGAGCTAAAGGTGGAACTGCGCTGGCAGGGTAGGGCCCTCTCCGACAAGGGTGCGATATCACGTGCTTGACCAGCAAAGAGCAGAGCAGACTGGCAATGGTGGACAGTCAGACATGGTCCAGCCTGCCAGGTGTATCTACAGTGACAAGGCAGAGCTAAGGTCAATGCAGAAATTCAAGTCAGCAGGACAGGATCAGGGCTTAAATCAGGCTGAAGCACTCACGGCTCACAGCTGTAGACAAAGCATCTCGACTCTACCTCCAGATTACCCATCCAGCAAACACTGTTCTTAAATCATATGATGAATGTGTAAAAAACATTTTATTCACTTGGAATTAGATGCTGACCAGCACCATGAGATACTTTTAGACTGCTGCACCTGGAAGACACAAGAGACTACAACTACAGACCTGTAAAACTTGAATGGTGCTAATTTTGGAGAAATCCCACAGACCAGAATGAAGGAATACTTCTCTAACAGTCTAACACACATGATGGAATAGTTTATTAGTAGAAGAAAGCAGGGAAGCTGGTCATAGAAAAAAGAAGCAGTGCACAGAGGGGAAAGCATGATAAATGACAAAAATAGCTGCAGAGATAAAAATCAGTAAGAATTATTTTTAGTCTCATACTCCTAATATTTCAATTAACATTCAAATTTTAATTAACATTAAAATGTATATTGATGGAGGAAATCTAGTACTATATATATATTTTTGATCATATTCTCTATCAGAAATGCCTATACAAAATTTATGCTGTAATATGGAATAACGTGGAAGAGATTTCAATTTATTTTTTCTAATCAAGAATGAAAACATTTTTCTGAAATTGCAAATATATAACATGTCACATGTTTTTTCTGCAAAACATATTATATTCAAAAAATTGTTTGTTGAAATTATCCATATGAAATGCTTGAAATTGTTTACTTCTCATCTATTCTCATGTAGTGTAAATGTAAGAGGTTGCCTAGTTTCTCTTGCTTGGACAACTTGTTTTTGCACTGCTTATCTTATCAATCAACCTTTTTCCAGGATGTTAATGTCAAAAGGACAGTTCCAAGGAAAAAGAGATTGTTACCTGTGATTTCAGGTAAGATCCTAACTATAAGGGTACTTTCCCCAAGTCAAGAGATACTATATTCCAAACACAGTGCCACAGTGACCATCATGAATTACAGGGACTGTTTCATTAAAGTAGTCTTATAACATTTTGGATGAGTTTCAGATGAGATTAATAAAATACATGATATAAAGACACATAAAGGTGGTCTATGTATATCTGTCTATTCATGAGCTATGTGCCTAGATCATTTAGGGGTTTCAATTCAGCTACCCACACAGAATTATCTAGTACTATCTGGGGTTCTTCTAGCATCTAAAACATCTAGATAAGCACAAACCTAGAATAGCCATACTTTCCTGGAGTGGTAGTTGGACCTAGAGTGTTTCCAGTGGCCCTAGATTCCTATTCATGAGAAATTAATTACTCTCCTCATACCTGATTTACCAAACCTCTCTGTGGGTTTCACTGAGTTTATAGACCTCCAGCAATGCCTATAATGGCAGCAGAGATGCCTGCCTTCTGTTGTGGTGGGTTGAACTTGGATGGCTGCCAGGTACCCACCAAGCTGCTCTATCACTCCCCCTCTTCAATGGGACAGGGAGAAAAATGCAACGAAATGCTTGTGGGTTGAGAAAAGGAGAGGGAGATCACTCAGCGATTACTGTCATGGGCAAGCCACATTCAAATTAGGAAAATTAATTTCATTTATTGCCAATTAATCAGAGTATAATAATAAGACTAAAAAAAAAATAAAAAAATTAAACACACCTTTCCCCTCCTTTCTTCCCAGGCTCAGCTTCACTTCTGACTCCTCTACCTCTTACCCTGAGCAACACAGGGGGATGGGGAATGGGGGTTGCAGTAAGTTCATAATTCTTTGTCTCTGTTGCTCCTTCCTCCTCACATCATTCTCCTGCTCCAGCATGGGATCCCTCCTATGGAAGACAGCCCTCCACAAACTTCTCTAGTGTGGGTCCTACCATGGGCTGCATTTCTTCATGAGCTACTCCAGCGTAGATCCTTTCCACTGGGTGCATTCCTTCAGGAATTAACTCCTCCAGTTTGGGTCCCCCACAGGGTCACAGGACCTGCCAGAAAACCTGCTCCTGCATGGACTGCTCTCCAGGGACGACAGGTCCTACCAAAAGCCTGCTCCAGCATGGGATCCCCATGGGGTCACAGCTTTCTTCAGAGCACATCCACCTGCTCCAGCATGGGGTCCTCCATGGACTGCAGAGGAATTTGTGCTCCACCATGAATGCCCATGACCTGAAGGGGGACAACATGCTTCACTATGGTCATCACCACTGGCTGCAGGGGAGTCTCTGCTCCAGTCCCTGGAGCACCTCCTCCCCTTCCTTCTTCACTGACTTTCATGTTTGCAGAGCTGTTGCTCTTACATATTCTCACTCCTATCTCCCAGCTGCTGTAGCACAGCATTTTAAAATTTTTCTTAAATATGTTATCACAGACATGTTACCACCAATGCTGATGGGCTCAGCTTTGGCCTGTGGGGAGTCTGTCTTGGAGCCAGCTGACACTGGCTGTCTGACATGGAAGCAGATTCTGATGTCTTCTCACAGAAACCACCCCTGCAGCCCCCTGCCACCAAAACCTTTCCACATAAACCTGATACTTCTATGCAGACACTGACAGGTAGATATCTAAATTTAGCTATTCTAATTTCCAGCTGAATCCTTTATTATGAGTCTACAGCCAAGGACATACTATGTAATACAAGCTTGTCTAACGGATTTCTCAAATGTTATTGAAGGTAAAATATAAAATTTCATCTACAAGACAAAAAGAAACTCATATCTCACAATAAGATGATAGTGAAAGATGTAATTTCCACAGGTCTGTGGCTGTGAGAAGTGTTAACACTCAACAGACAGAAGCAAATCAAGCATATGGGGAGAATCACAGCTAGGGTAAGTCAATGCCCATTTACACCGTCAGATCATCTGCACCAGAGCCACTGATGTACAGCTCACTGGGAGATCTGAGAGCACATGGATGTGTAAAAAGGCTTTCACACTAGCTAAGTCTTAGCTTACTCTTTCTGAGGCCTTCATTTAATTACCAATAAAAAAGTCATTTGCATTCCAAAAGCACACTTCAACTGACCCAATACATATCCTGATTATGAATGAGTAACATGCAGATATATTTGCAAATACAGCTTAGTGGTACTTGGGCAATATTGAATATAAATGATTCTTTACATAATTACAGCATCCATGATTATACTCCCTCATTACTAAAGAGAACTTTGGGGATTTTCTTAAAAACACATAATTCATTTTCTTTTGGCACTGAAAAGCTGGGTAGTTAAGTAGCATATTGTTTGTACTGTAAACATTATGGAGTTAGTGGTATGGGGGAAAAACCTCATCACAGTTGATGAAAACAAATTTTGACTGTAATTTTCTACTTTGGGTTAAGACAGTGGGAGACTTGTAAATTAAAGTGGTCAAACTGTCCCTGACAGAATCATATGACTGAAAAACCTTTATTTTACACATTTTCCAAGTCTTTCAAAAACTAATGGTTTGTTGTTTGGTTTTTGGGTTTGGTTGTTTGTTGGGGTTTTTTTTTGGGGGGGGGGGTGTTGTGTTTGTTTGTTTGTTTGTTTTAACAGGGAAAAATGCACTCTTTAAAAAAACCTTAAGCTGAAATTTTCAATTCATTGCAAATGAACTAAGTTTTTCACAGTTTTGTCACCCTTCCTCTTTACACTCCTTTGCTTTCTTTTTTAGGATATGTTTTATATTTTAAAATTATATCAACATACTGCAGTTTAACAATACAGTTTATATTGTTAACATTCAAGGTCTCTTCAGATCTGGACCCCTTCATACCCATTTTGCTCCAAAGAATTTAAAAGCTACAAGGAAATTATGTTATTTGCCTTCCATAGAGATGAGCTATATTATTATAAAAATTAATATCCAGAGAAAATGCCTTGGCTCAGTAATTAAGATGAGGGTAAAATGTAGGACCTTAAATCCAAGATAGCAATTCATAAAATTTCTCTCCTTTGAATAAAGCTTTATGGCAATGATGTCTGTACTCTACAGCTTCCTGCTCTGGAGCTTATGGTGTCTCCTCACTATGTTCTTCCTGTTATCACCCAGTTAACAATAGACATATATAGCAGAAATATTAGAAATGCATAATGGGAAAAAAAAAAAAAAAAAAAAAAAAGCAGTAGTATTGAGATAATGATCAAGAAACTGTATCTGCCCCCTCACAGAACAGCAACACAATGACTGGGCCATAGAACCTTCCCTCTAATTCCCCTTTTTCAGACTCTCATTATGTTCTCATGTCCTCACAGTAGCACAGCTACCACAAAGTGAATGATGTCATCCCATATGGTGCTCTATGACCCGGTGTTATGATACGCCGTTGGTGTTTAGGAGGTACTGCTAGGAGTTGAGTATTCCTGCATTGCTTTTTCTGTAATATTTAAAAAGAATATGTCTTGACACTTTACAAACATGGGATCATGGTTAGACAGAGACATCTGAACTTCACATCAGGGCAAGATTCTTGAATAATGAAATAGACTCTCCACTGATTTTGTTTGTCTTAGGAAGCATATTTGAGTTGAAATAATATAGACTTCCATACATTTACTCAGTGCTGCAATTACATTACACCAGGAAGCCACTCGATTTTACTAGATATTTTCCAAAATCTATGGGGTTGTGTGCAAAAATTGCACTTAAAAATTAGGTTAAATCATAAAATGAGAAAAAATGTGATTATACTTTTCCTAAAGACTGTAAATCTATTCTCATAGCACACATTGTAAGAATGGAAATAAACAAGGAAATGTGAGAATAATCTTTTATAGTAAGACCAGTTTTGATATATTTTTCTCCTCCCAAAATATTTTCTACTGTTTAAATACATTGTTCTTTTGAATCTTATTTGCAATTTTTATTTCTTTTTTAATCTTTGAATAGTAATTTTTTATGGTTTGATACACACACACAACATAATAATATTTCTTTAACATTATTTATGTAATAGCTTACATAATAAACATGTAAAGAGTTGCAAAATTCAAAGGATGCTTCATTCTGTTAGTCTTAGAAAGCCAGGATTTAGCAGTTTTTAGAAAAGTTTGCAGTTTTATATAAATATTAAAAAATATCTAGAGTTTTGCATGGCTTAATAAGCTTCACTTTTCTTAACTTTCACATGAACAAGAATTTTAACCTGTGAGATATAGGTTATGGAGGTTTTGCAATAAATGTTATAGAGTGGTCATTTATAGTAATTAATAGTAAATGAACTTATCAAAATAAGCATTATTCAACAGATAATATTACTGCTGCAAGCTACAATTCTGGTTGCCCTAATATTTTCTTAAATTTTCAATTAAAAAAAAAAAAAGAAAAGCGATAATTCAGAAATGCTTAAGGTTTTGGAACTAGTCTTTTAGGGGTTAGATGTCTTCATCACTTCATGGAAACAAAAGGTGAAATATAGAGTCTTGCCAGTAGAATGACAGGCAAATATTTTCCCTTTGATGTTTTTTCTCAGGGACAACAATACTTGTCTAGGACACCTGTGTGAAGGCATCTGAATCCAAAGGGCCCATGGGCTATGAGCTGCTCTAGGATGAGTCATTTTCCATCTTTCCTGCCGATACTGCTTCTTCTTTTACATTTTCATTAATCCAGCAAAGGAAAGAATGGGTGTAACCTAGTTGTTAGGGCATTCTTCTGAAAGGTCAGTCTTCTTCATCTAAAACACAGTGACTTGAGAGCTAATTTGGTGACAACAGTGTTAACACAATTCTGATGGAGTATCAGTTGCATCCAATTGAAGGCCAGCTGAAAATTGAAGGCCAATAGCATCCTGGCTTGTAGCAGAAACAGTGTGGCCAGCAGGACTAGGGAAGATATCATCCTCCTGGACTTGGCACTGGTGAGGCCGCACCTTGAATACTGCGTTCAGGTTTTGGTCCCTCATTACAACGAAGACACTGAGGTGCTGGAGCATATTGCACCAGAGTAGTTTTAGATTGGATATTAGGAAATATTTCTTCACTGAAAGAATGGTCAGGCTGCCCAGGGAACTGGTTGAATCATCATCCCTGGAGGTATTTAAAATTATGTAGATGTGTGTTTAGGGACATGGTTTAGGGGTGGACTTGGCAGTGCTAGGTCCGCAGTTGAAGTCAATGATCTTAACGGTCTTTTCCAACCTAAATGATTCTATGATTCTATGTTCATAGATAAACGTTGTTGCTCCCAGAACATGGCTAAAATATTGGGATATTATTCAGTGGATCACTTGCATTTTCTGGAAAAAAAAAAAAAAAAAAAAAAAAAAGCATTAACAGAGAAATTAAAATATTCTTTACTGAAATGTCATTATCCTGTTGTACAAATGGTCTGATTTTCATAGCATCTATTGGGAAGTTTGCACTGCATCTGGTATATTAATAATACATCAGTCAGCAGAGATGGTTAAAAGGATAGTTCAGCTGGTCTAAAATGCAATTTCAGATTAAATCCTAAAAAATATAATTAAGCTCAGAACCTGATGAAAGCATGGTAGCCTGAAAAGAATGTGCATTTCCAAACTCGCCATTAGTAAAAAGTATGTGTGCTGTGATAAAGTTTACCCTTTAAATAAAACTAAGTGATTAAGTTATGCAAAAACAGTAAAATATGTCAAACAACTGTTTTCAATATTTTATGCTACATTTCTACTAACAATTACCGAACGCTTTCGACAAAGACAAAAGGAACAACTTAATCCTAGTATAGTTTTTAGTCTAATCACAAAGATTACAGCACAGACTACTAGAGCTTCTTCTCAATGTCACACTTCTTTTGCTGATGTTCACAGTGAATTTTCAATTGTTGCTTGATGGTTCTCTTCAGTTGTCAGGGTATTTTAATGTGTAATTCTGGCTTTATATTCTCTGTATGTGAGGCACAGTGGATACAAAATTCAATGCCAAACCATCACATATAAAAAGTTTCAGATATCCCAGACTCCTAGAATACACAAGAAAACTTAATATAAACATAATTTTAACATAAATATGCTAAAAATAAATATGTTTAATTTAATAGACATATGCTTAATATATTGAATATGTTAAATATATTAATATGCTTAGTGTCATAAATCTGTGCTGCTGTGTTTCCCGTGTCTGTTTCAGGTAATGTGGAGTAACTTTAAATTCAGTGCCTTAGCACCATGATCTTGCCAAAAAGTAACTTTTGGCCGTAAGAGAAAGGAACTAAGCAGAGGAACACCAGAGGAACTGGTGAAAGGATGCCATGAATATTTTCCTGGAAAATAGCTACCAGATTGACCAAATCAAGATAAAGTAAATAAAAGTACCTGGAGATTAGTAACCAAAAATAAAGATGTGATTCTGTGTGCCATGTTATTTGTTGTTGTTGTATAAGTACTGAAAGTTTATTTTAAATTTTTATTAATTTCAGGGTTTTTTTGTTAAATTTATTTAGTAAAATATGTATTAGAAGCATTTGAATTAAGCAAGAGCTTGTTTGTTTCCCTGGCATAACCACATCTAAGCTAGTCAATCAATTTTCATAGAATACTGTAATGAAATTTGATGGGAGGTGTGCGGACAGAAGACATTGGATTTATCAAGAGCTGTGAATCAATCCCTGTGTTTGAGCACCAAGCTCCTGTGTGACAAAATGCTAGAGAAGAGATAACAGATGAAATCCTAAACCTCTTTTGAATATTCTTTTGTAATGGTTATTTTAATCAATATCTTTGATTATGTCTCTTAACCAGTCTTTCATCTTATTTACTGCAGTCATTTTCATTGTTAAATAAATTCTCTTAGTTTTCCATTTACATTAGAATATTTTTAATATCATTGCATATTAGCCCTCATTATGCAAAAGAGATCTATAGTTGAGTGATATTGGTCTGCTAAATAAATTAATTATTGTTCTTCTATAAGAAATTACATTTCTTAAATTTTTTGCTTTACAGAATAACAGAATCATCTAGGTTGGAAAAGACCTTGAAGATCATCCAGTCCAACCATTAACCTAACACTGACAGTTCCCAACTACACCAGATCCCTCAGTGCTATGTCGACCTGATTCTTAAACCCCTCCAGGGATGGGGACTCCACCACCTCCCTGGGCAGCCCATTCCAACGCCTGACAACTAGTTCTGGAAAGAAATGCTTCCTAATATCCAGTCTAAACCTTCCCTGGTGCAATTTGAGGCCATTCCCTCTTGTCCTGGTTACTTGGTTAAAGAGACTCATCCCCAGCTCTCTGCACCCTCCTTTCAGGGAGCTGTAGAGGGCGATGAGGTCTCCCCTCAGCCTCCTCTTCTCCAGACTAAACACCCCCAGTTCCCTCAGCCGCTCCTCGTACGACCTGTGCTCCAGACCCTGCACCAGCTCCGTTGCCCTTCTCTGGACACGCTCGAGTCATTCAATGTCCTTTTTGTAGTGAGGGGCCCAAAACTGAACACAGGAATCGAGGGGCGGCCTCACCAGTGCCGAGGACAGGGGTCAGATCCCTTCCCTGTCCCTGCTGGCCACGCTATTGCTGACACAAGCCAGGATGCCATTGGCCTTCTTGGCCACCTGGGCACACTGCTGGCTTCTGTTCAGCCGGCTGTCAATCAACACCCCCAGGTCCCTCTCTGACTGGCAGCTCTCCAGCCACTCCTCCCCCAAGCCTGTAGTGCTTCTGGGGGTACGAATGGGACAAAAAAATTATACAGTCTGACACTCATACATTGTTTAAGTCCTTATGTAACTAAAGACTCCAATCTTGAAAATGTTGGCTATTGCCATTACTGAAAACACTAGTAAACTAAGAGCAGGAAGCAAGGGGTGTACCCTACACAGTCCATACAGGTGTGTTTCAGTAGGGCAACAATTTGACCTGATGTTACTGTATGTTGATACAAAGAAAGAATAAAACTGTTTTCTGATTCATTCAAAGTTATTAACCTCAAAACATTTGGAGAACTGTTGGCAAAGAAATATGAGATTTTAACAAGAGTCAACATTGCCATTGTAGGGCATGAAGAGATGACAGGTTAAAATCCTTCTAAATGTACATTACCATATGACTGAGTGGGGTTTTGTAGAGCTTTGTTTTCTTAGAGTCTTATGTTCAAATAATTCAGTCAGATGAAGTTATGCCTTCTTACATTCTGTATCTGACTGACTCATAACTAGTGCTTATATTACCTGATTGCAGCATGAAGAAATCATGGCCTAATTTCAAGTAAAATTCAGAGAAGATTCTTTGATAAAATGAATGCTAAGTCTCTTTGAAAACTGTATTATGCCTTCTAGCTCATTTGGAGTTGAATGGTTATTTTATTACCAGGTGGCTTTAGCATTGTATCACTGATACCATGGAAAGAAGGAATTGAAGTCTCATGACAACATTTTCTTAGAGGAAATTTCCGATTTTACTCTTTAACAAGAAGTTTATAATTTTACTTCTTAAAACTAGGTATTTCCCCTTATAAAGACATACTGGTAGAAGACACTAGAAAGCACTAATTTGAATGCCACGGTGATATTACAATCACCAAGACCTTTTCTCTTGTTACCATTTCTTCACACACATTTCTGTGATTGCAAGACTACACATAGCAGACATCAGGCTGCTCTTTTCACTGAATTCATTGCTGAAAAGCCAGCTGATCTCAACAGCATGAGAACTGGCATCATTTTTTCCCAGACAAATGGAGGCATTTTGCATAGTTGAAAAGTCAGTCACTTACTCTCATTCAAACAAAGTTTTGAATGTTAAGGTCTGTCTATCCGCATCTATACACTTATTTCTTTAAACTGGTGTGGCACTGTTTCACTTCTGCTTCTAGTTTCAAGATTTATTACTTTGATTTAGTTGAAAGCTATTCTTACTGCACTACAGTGAAACCTGAAAAGCATGTCTTTTCGTATTTTGCTGTCTCATTTCAGGTTTGTCTCACACTGTTAACTGAAGTGATGCACCTGTGTGTACAAAAAAAGCATCAGTTCATCAACTCTCAGTTATTACTAAAAACAAAGTTTTGTTATGAGGGGCTAAATTATAGATGCTGTAGGTGTTCACAAGCAAATATCTAATTTCTCTATAGTCTTATTTAGTTATATCTAAAGGACTAAAATTTGACTATATGGGGTTCTAAAAACTCAGAACAACATCAATGTCAAATATAGGTATTAAATACTACAGTTAAACATGAATAAAGATCTTTGTTTGTGCTCCCAAGTAACTGAAAAATAAAATACCTACACTTTGTTGAAGATTCTGGTCAAAAATTGCTTTCATGACTCTAAGATTTAAATCTTGAGTCACTGTAATTTTTGTAGTTCACCTAGTTGGAACCAGAATGCCTCCACTGTCATTCACACACATTGTAAGCTACTACATCCCTTCTTTCACCAGTCAAAATCTCAAAAATGTCAAGCCATCTTTTTCAACTTTTTGCTGGTTTTGTAAGCACATGTTTCCATTTCATCTGTATTAGCATGTATCCAAAGATTTCTTTCACTTCCTATCTTTAACGCTGGTGGAGTTGTCAGTCCTGGGGGATATGGGACAGGCAAAGAGTAAAGTCAGGACCCTGAATTTTAAGAAAGCAAACTTCCAGCTGTTCAAGGAGTTAGTCAGTGGGACCACTTGGGAAACTAGCCTGAGGGACAAGGGAGAAGAACAGAGCTGGCAGATCTTTAAGAACACTTTCCACAGAGTGCAAGAACTCTCAATCCCCAGGTGTAAGAAATCAGTAGAGGAAAGCAAGAGATGGGCATGAATGAGTCAAGACCTACTGGTCAAACTGTAGGGCAAGAAGGAAATGCAGAGGTCAGTGGAAGCAGGGAGAGGTATCCTGGGAACAGTATAGGGACATTGCTTGGTTGTGTAGGGATGGAGTCAGGAAGGTCAAGGCAAGTCTGGATCTGAACTTGGCAAGGGACACAAGGAATAATAAAGGCTTCTGTAGGTATGTCAGGCAAGACTTGCCCTTGATGAAGCCATGGTGGCTGTTTTGAATTACCTCCCTGTTCTTCATATGCCTTAGCATAACTTCTAGGATGATGTGTTCCATGATCTCAGGCACAGAGGTGAGCTGAAAGGTCATTCCCAGGGCCCTTTTTTCTACCCTTTTCAAAAATGCATGCAATGTTTCATTTTTTCCAGTCACCAGAGACTTCACCTAACTGCCATGACTTTTCACTTATTCATCAATGACATAGTGAGATTGAGTGCACCCTCAGCAGATTTTCAGATGACACCAAGATAAGCAATATAGTTGACATACCCAAGGCATGGGATGCCATTCAGAGGGACCTGCCATTCAAAGCGACAGCTAAAGAAGTGGGTCCATGTGAACCTCATGAGGTTCGACAAGGTCAAATGAAAAGTCCTGCACACAGGTTAGGGTGACCCCTCAATAGAGGCTGTGCGTTGAAGGGATTGAGTACAACCCTGTGGAGAAGGACTTTGGGGGTACTGGTGGATGAAAAGCTGGAAATGAGCCAGCAATATGTGCCTGCAGACCAGAAAGCCAACCATATCCCAGGCTATGTCAAACAAAGCATGGCCAACACATCAAGGGAGGTGATTCTACCCCTCTACACTGCTCTGGTGTACCTACATCCAGCTTTGGAGTCCTCAGTACAGGAAAGACATGGACCCGTTGGAGCAGGTCCAGAGGAGGGACACAAAAATGATCAGAAGGATGGAACACCTCCCCTGTGAGGACCAGCTGAGAGAGTTGGGGTTGTTCAATCTGGAGAAGAGAATGCTCTGGAGACACCTTACTGCCACCTTTCAATACTTAAAGGGGGTTTAAAAGAAAGATGGGGACAAACTTTTTAGTAGGACCTGTAGTGATAGGACAGAGAGTAATATTTTTAAACTAAAAAAGAATTAATTCAGACAAGATGTAAAGAAGATATTTTTTATGATGAGTGTGGTGAAACACTGGTACAGGATGCCCAGAGAGGTGGTAGATGCCCCATCCTTAGAAACACTCAAAGTCAGGTTGAATGGGCCTCTGAGCAACCCGATCTAGCTCAAGGTGTCCCTGACCATTTGCAGAGGGGTTGGACTAGATGACTTTTAAATGTCCATTCCAGCACAACTATCTTATGATTCTATGATCTACTTGAAAACTTTAAAGCACTGGTGGGTTTTTTTAGCATTTAGAGAGATAATATGTATTTTAAAACTTTTACCCTCAAATATGACAGTACTTCAAGACCCTGTCAAATCTTTTGAAAAAAGACTTTATTGTAGTTCAAAGCATATTAGCTATAAATATATATGCAGTGAACTGAAAAAACTAATAAAGTGAACAAATATTTTCAATTAACTTAAAATATCATTATGAAGAAGGGTTTAAGAAAATCCCATCCTGCTGAAAAAGTGGGTTGAAATTGAATTCTTTCTGCATTTTTCCCACCACCATTATAATTCCTGTCTTGAAATGTCATTATCATTGATGCCAAGTTATTATAGTTCAGGAATTATGTTCCTGCAGATATCTCTCCATTCAGTTTTAATGTTATGAGAATTCTTCTCACTGTCATAACTTATATCAACATTAGGAAGGTTCAGTGAGCTCTGTGGAAATTATTACTGAGGTGTATTTGGCAGATGAATAATCTGAAGTTTGGATCTTGATTGGCTGAGCTGCATTTTGCTTATCCATAAATAATGCAAATCTGAACTCAGATGTGATCAGAATTCACTGTCTTGCACATTTGTTATTTTGAATGGCTCACTATGTCCGACTAAATGAAAATATAAGCAAGCAAACATGAACTTTTCTTGCACAATTTTGTCTGTAAAATATTTTGTGGATGTAGATTAATTCCCAGCTAACCACACATCAACAAAACCCAAAACCTGTTTATTGACTTTTATATGTTCCTTTACAAAAAAGGTAAGAAATAAACATCAGAATTATTATGATGATTATGATGAATAACCAACAATGCTGTTTATTCCTGTAAACACATTTTCGGAGTTATTTGAATTTTTCATACCTGCTATTTGAACACATCATTCTACTGCACAAAGATTGGTCTAAGGACACTTCAAATTCTTACTGCAATATAGTAGGAAACACTTGAGGAATTCTATTGGAAACCATCTGGCAGCAAATAAGTAGGAAAAATTAAAAAGCCTATTTTCAGTCCTGAGTCCCCTTTTAGTGTCTGCTGTCTGTTCATGTTGTTGTTCACCCAGCTGCCAAGTGGAACAACATGTGCTGCTGCTATTCTGGGGTTATAAATAGCATATTTAAGAGGACAGAAAACATAATTCAGGATTCTGAAGCTGAAGTTTTTTGAAAATTTTAAGGCACATAACACTTTAACCTTGTAATAATCTCACACACTTTGGTCAAAAAAGTGTTCAAAAAATGTAGGGAAATACTAAGTATTCCTGTTTCTGCATTGACTTAGGAACAGTTAAAAGGAAAAGTAGTTTGAAGATTGAAAAGATGAGGTTTAATGAGGCAGTCCAAAAGACAAGACCTAGATAACCCATTATAGATTTGCTGAGGATTTAAAGGAATAATGAGTTTTGTGACAGAATCAACAGAATCCTGTTTTACAGGATACCCTATGAGAAAATTCAGGAAAAGTGTGGTTTAGGGAAAGACGTGTCTCAAAATCAGCCAGTGTACATTGTTTTGGAATACTGCAAGTCTGGAAATATGTAGTCATCTTTTAGATAATACTTGCACTTCAGCTATACATCTGTGTAACAGCCAAACTTATATTTTTCTCCCTCCAATTCTTTACTAATGATCCCCAAAAATACCAGACTTCAGAAAAATTTAACCTTTTTATTTACCGTACAAAATTCTCCATGAGGAAAACCAGATGAGTGTGGAATTTGGTGAATATTCCTGAGTTTTAAGCAAGTGATTTAGACAGGACTTGATACCAGTACCATGTCTATGTTAGTAAACAAAGTGAGCTGGGACCACTGTGAAGGCAAGTGACACACCATAGCACCAGTCTAAATGATTAAACTCTCTCTTGTCCTCCAGCTAAGATAGTCTTCTGCTTACTGCCCATCAGGACGAGACCTTGGCCAGTGCTATCCAGAGTGGTGCCTTGTTTTATTCAGTGCTGCATGGCCTGAGCCAAAAGCATACCAACATGTCAACGCAAGACTGTAGCTAATCACAGTGCTTGGTCTGATTTAGTTTTGAAACATAAACATGGGCTGTGAGTCCACCGGAATCCAAGACAATGCAGCCAGCATCCTGAAGAAAAGGGAGACCCCACAAAAGGGAAAAAACCCAATCATACAACACCTGTCCTGAAGACTGC
Organism: Athene noctua; assembly: GCF_965140245.1. Classification (NCBI taxonomy): domain Eukaryota; kingdom Metazoa; phylum Chordata; class Aves; order Strigiformes; family Strigidae; genus Athene; species Athene noctua. Next base: position 248,796,906 of record NC_134037.1, on the reverse strand, counting down.
TCAGATTCATAAGTCTTGTCTGAACTAGCTAAACTGCTTCCAGACTATTCCCACACAAGTCAAGTAAACAGGGCTAGGGAATATTCTCAGATATTGAACCTGATCACCCATCTTGTGAGATTGTTAACATGTTCCTTGGCAGGCTTTTTTTGAGCCGGGTCAGACTCTTCCACAGAAGAAAATGATTCTCTGGAACAATGCAGAGACTATCATGAGTAAGAATTCTTTCTCAGCAGGCAGGAGGTTAAGAGGAGTTTAATGCTGTGGGTACAAGGTGTTTTGTTCCAACTGACCTCAACACTCAAGAGTAAACCTACATACAACTAACTAGATTAGACAGGACCAGGCTGTCCTTAGAAGTAATCACTCATAAAATCTTAGAATAATTTAAACCATAAAGGATCACCTAATCATATTTCGCTCGGGGTAGATCCAGTTGCACCAGATTCCTCGGGAACTTGTTTAGTCAAGTTTTTCATATCTCCAGAGATGGAAATATACCTATACTGTTAAATAAAAGAGGGCTGGTGACTGAACTGGAATATTAGAGCCTCATTACCCAGATGATTGAACTGCTAACTCACTCTCCAGATTCGAATGATCCAGCTTTTTTGCTTCAGGACAAATATCTTACTTGTTATGGGCACAAACTAGGTGGCACACTTGGCCATTGCAGTTATCAGTTGCCAGCTGTCTTTCTTTAGCAGCATAGACATAGTCAATATGGCCACATGTGCCCAGCATATTGCTCAACGTAGTCAGGTCTTCCAGACCTGAGCTACATAGAGCCCACTGTGGTATCTCTGCACCTGTGACATTACAAATACTGTAACCTCAATAAATCACCAGTGACTTAATAATGGAGATGATTGTGTTTATTTCAGTTTAATATAATAAATTGTCTGACATTGTTTACAGCTGCTACTGTCTTCATCAACCTAATGGGAACTGGACTCTTCTCATATGTGTACAGTAAGAGGACAAGAGACAGTAGACACAAGTTGCAAAAGGAAAAATTTCAAGAAGACATTAGAAGAAATTTTCTCACAATTAAAGTAGTCAAATACTGGAAAAAGCACAGAGAAGCTGTGAATTTTCTTACAGATATTCAAAACTCAATTAAACATTCTTCTGAGGAATCTGGCCTCATATGACCTTTCTTAGGTAAGACAGAAAGATCAGGTGGCCTGTAGAGTTCTATTCCAACCTAAAATAGTATATGATTCTGTGATTTTTCTTTTTTTTTTGTGATATAGTTTATTATTTATATGATATATGCAGAAATTAATTGTAAGTGGAAAATAATGATAAATCAGTAGAATATTATGAACCAGCAAAAATATATGTAACTGTTACTTGTAAAACTTTCCAATAACTTCAAAATAAGGTGGAATGACAGCTAACCATGGACATAGGACTATGTTAGACTGACTGGATCATTTGGCAAAATGGGAGCATGAATGACTTCTTGATCTTGTTTTATATCAGTGCTCTGTGACTAGGCAAAGTTCTTTACATTCTAAAACATGCAATCAGTTTAATCAAAACAAAGAAAAGTAAATATTTCCATAAGGGAAGACAATAATTTTGGTGGAACAATAATTTTTTCTCAGTTTATAGAGACTGTCAAAGTGGTCACTTCTTATGCAGACACTGTTGCAGAATCTTTGAGTGAAGCATCTTATAATGGGGGCATCACCCATGAGAACAGCAATCAGGATCAGCATGTTTCTGTAAACACCTTTAGCACTTAGCTTGCATTTGATTTTAGCATCACTGTAGGATGGCAGAACTCCAATGGTTTCATTAGTCAGGGCTTTGAGACATGAGCCCATATTTATTTTATTATCTCTGTTTTCTCCGCCTTCAGTCAGCATGTCATAAGCACTTCGTAAGTATTCCTGGCTTGTGGCAATCCATGAAATGCACATGACTGTCTCTATTAGCATCCATAAATCCAGTATCTGCCTGAGCTTCAATTCGTTAAACTCACGCTTGCAGCTAACCCTTGAGCCTTGTACCAATCTTATTGATGTTTAAATAACAATGTGTGTCTTTACTTTTTCCCCTAGTGCTTGCAAGAAGTTTTGATTTCAGTCATTATGGCAGGTAAGGTGAAAGCAGCAATCATACAGAATCTAAAGGTACTAGAGAATAGTCCATTCCCTAACAGATTCTAACACAATGGTTTTCTTCATTTTCATTAAATCATTGGAAATTCTCAACATTGCATAAATATGCCTTAATCTCAGATATCATTATAAACAAAAACATATTTACTCTGTTTTACACTGTTGAGATATTCTGAAATACCCTTTTAAGGCAAAACAGCCTAGGGCCAGGGTATTTTGCTTGTGTTATTGCCAACCAGCACGTACCTCCCATAACTGATGTGGGTATTAAGTAAAAGAAGAGCATCAACAAATAGGCAAGCACTTGCACACATATCTATCCTCCCTCCTCCCCATCTTAACTTTTCTGGTTTTTGCTATGGGTTACGCTCTGGGGAGGTGATGGGCAGCACAGGAGTTTGACTACATGTGATGGTTTCTGCTGCCTGTATGTAGCAGGTTTCTTATTGCTCTATTTGTAATGGGGTTTTGCTGCTTTATTCCTCTGTGTCCTTAACACAGTGTGGGTCACCCATGGCCGCAGTCCCTTGGAGGATGTTGCTACCTCTTTTGGCATGGCGTGCCCCCTGGAAGCGTGTCTCTGATCACATGGTTCAGTTCCCTCCACTGTTGTTTCACTTGCCTCAGGATGAGGCCTACAACTACCAAGAAACAGACAACTCATCTGCAAACAGTATCACTCCCTCTTTGCCTGATGGCGATGACTGCGGGTTTTGAAACAAACGGATCCGGCAGACCAGCATTTTGGAACTTCTAGTAGGAAATAGTGTCCAGCAACTTCCAGGCAAATCATAGCTCTGCACAACCTTCCTCAGTGTTAGAGAGGCAGCAGGAGTTACAGCAGATGGAAAAATGTGACAGGCCACAGACATTCAGGTGGCTTCAGTTTATTAGTCCTGTTTCCCAAGAAGCAACTTAATTACTTCACACTGAAGTTGCAAATTTCTGCTAATCTTTAACAGTCTTCCAAACAATATATTAAGATATTAAAATAATGGAAAACCCTTAGAAAAATATGAATATCCTGTGTTAAGTATTGAGCTATTCCTTCATTATCCAAGCTATGGATCCTTTAATCCTGTCATGGATATCTCTGAAACTCAACAATTCTGTTAATAATTTCATACCTACATTGCTGGCAGCTGTGGTTGCTGTTAGGCAGATGTTAAGAAGTATCATCTAATCTAGGTGAAATATTTGCTTCTGCCAAAGTCATATAAGTGAATATTTGTTAATTAAATTGTCACACAAGTCCCTTGTCATTCATTTTCCATAAACAAAAATGTTCAGAATAGCCTCTTTGATATGGAAAGCCAGAAGAACAAAAAAATCTGTCCCAGTGTCCAGGAATGTTTCATTTTGTTAGGTTTCAGGCTGTATACAATGTTATTTCCCAAATCTTGAGAAAGTTATGTGCTCAGGAAGAATAAATTTGAGAGAAATATTCTTCTTTATGTTGAGTGGGAAGAATATAGCATATGGAATAAATGGTCCAAAAGACATGTAAAACAGGAATTTCATGTTCTTTAATACATCTGCCAGAAGCTCAATAAGTGTCTGAACAAATCAAACCTAGCTCTGTACATGAAAAGAAGGCCACTGAACAGCATTTTGAACAAACTGGAGGGACAGATATATTCCTCTCTAGAGAGGATAACTAAAAGCAGATTATGGAGAAAAAGTCCTGGCTCTTAAAACCTGATCTTTGGAAAGAGAATTTGGCTGAAATTTATGAGAGGTAAATTCAGTTATTAAATTGCACATGTACTCTCGATATCTATCTTCAGCTTTTAGACCTGATGATTGTTGCTGATGCTGCTCTTTGCTTAGGCTCTAATACATCAGTGTTATGCCTAGAGGCTGTTTTGCCAATGAGGGAAGATGAGGTCTTCTAATCACTGAAAGAGCTGCTTATCCTGCTCAGAAGAAGGTAAAAACACATAAAACCTAGCTTCCTCTGCATTCCTTCCAACTTTAACCATCCATAACCCAATAACATTTAGAGGTTGTTTCTCATTTTAAAAGCATTTTCTGAAAAACATGTCCAAACAGTAATCCAAAATCTGTAGTATTAACTGTGCCCATCTTGTACAAAAGACCAGGTGGCCCATCAAGGAAAGTGGGAGGTCTGTGTTGCCTGGTGCAATGCTTGCACACAGCAGCAGGAAGTGAGACTCTCCTGATTTCTTCTGGGATGCATCTTCAAATATCCTTCCATAATTTTATTATTTTTCCACTACAGATATTCAAACGTAGAATATTCTTTCCACAAATATTCTCTAAAGTACTTTCAGACCCCTCTGTTATGCTAATAATCAACATTTCTGAAGAGTCTCTAGCACTGTGAAGAGTCGAAATAAGGTTGCTGCTATATGTTATTAACCTGCTTATTCATAGAATATGGACCATGGACTGGAATTGGAAGAGATCATATGAAACTGTACGGTGTTCTTTCCAAGTGCTCTAGTTTCCAGTTCACTGAAATTCCTATTTCACCTGACTTTGAGTGTCTATAATGTAGTTATCTCAGCTGTGTGGAACACCATAAACTTCCAGTATAGTTATATGGAAAGAACAACTCATTCACCTTACTTGTATCTCTACTTTAGTGTGTGATGAATCACGGTGAAGAAATGTCCATTTATCCCCACTGACTATAGAGAAAGTCTTGCTGAGATGTAGACATGCATAACAGCAGTATTTCCATTAGGACAGATGAATCCACTTCTAATGTCCCTCCGAATTCAGTGAAGAGAATTACATGCATCCAGAAGGTGATTAATGTAGATATGCACCTTTCCATAGTACAGTGTATTATCTTAACTGCCTGTCTTTCTCCATTGCCTATAACAAGCATGTGGAAGTATAGATGAAATCATATGGTTAGTTAGGTCAGATGAAAGCCACTTATGCAGTTATTTTCCAGTTCTGCTGGAACACAGCATCATATTCATGAGTGTGATGAAGTCTAATATATTGTCTATATGATTCTATATCAGTCTGAAATCCTTGTCTTAAAGCACCAGCAGAAAGACAGTGAAGGAAATCTAACCTTTTTTCTGGATAGTGACTAAATAGGTGTATCGACATTAGCAACTGATGCAGTGTAAATTAGGAAAGGCTGGAGTTTGACTTGATTGTATGCATATGGTGTGACTCCAAATACAGATTCAAGGTAAATTTGGACAGAAGAATCCTCCCACTACAGTGAATTGTGACTTAGAGACACTTCTAAGTTATGATAGATTTTCATATTTAGGGACTGCATGCATGCTATCTTTCTACTTTTTATAAGGTTTAAGAGTGGCTACCACTGTAAAATTCACAAATCCTGAGAATAAGAGCAGCTTCTTTCTCTCCCTTCCATCATAACCAGTGAGATGGACCATAGAAGCCAATTTCAGTTCTTATTGACAGCTGTGAAATCTTACTGAATGCTCAGAGGTGTAACTATGGAAATCATTTGGCTTGTAAGAACTTATTTTTTATTTTAAAACTTATTTACACCTCCCTCTGAAATTGCCATCTCCTGGCTCCTGTTAGGCAGAGGATATGCAACTTTTCTAACCTATCATTTCATATCAGTGTTGATGATGATTGATAAGAAAACAGCATAGCTTGTCTATTAGAACCAAATTGAATTTGCAAGGATGCTACTGAGATTATATAGTTATGCATCCATGTGTGCGCCCAGACGTATATATATATATATATGTCTAAAATTAGCATATCCAACATAAATCAATGAACCAGGTTTCTGTGCAATTTAAACTAAACCTCAGGATGAGATACATTTTATGTAGAAGAAAGCTTTGTTAGTCTTTTCTGCACCAGACATGACAGACATACTGGTTATGTTTATACAAGGAAATTAAAAAGGTCCATAGTACAAGCCAGACAATTGACTTATGGTCCTTGACCTCACCCTCATTAGCCTGCTCTCTCACACCCTTTTGGTCTGTGGAAGTTAGAACTCTGCCAATAGTGCCCAATGGATAATACCTGACAGACCACATTCCCAAAGGGCAGTTGGACACACTTACTCTTTTTTGGAAGGGCAGGTACAGCAGCTTTGTGAAAGCAAGTTCTGCCATTCAACTGTCTCACAGCTACAGAGCTGACTGCCCTGTGTTATTTAGTAGCATGGATGTACACAGATGGATCCAGGCTGTGACAGCTGGCAGCAGGAGCCAGAGGCAAGAGGAGTGAATTTTGAAGTAGGCGTAGTTTTGACGAAGGTCTCTCCTAACACAAGGCAGCAACCTCATTGTTATATTAGAATAGACTTGTTAGCCCCATTTAGCTCTGTTTCTCTGTAGCTAGCAGTGACGAGAGAGCAGAAGAGGCTATAATTCAGTGGTTGTTTTCACCTGGGACTTCTTATAATTGAAGCTTTTAGTCATACATTTTCTTTTCCCAGAGGTAAAACTTTTTCTCCATACTAGTATCTCAAAAACTTCAGCCATGATAGCATGCAAAAAATAAAAATACAAGTCACCAAGCTCAGGATTTTTTGACAACAATATCTGCTTATAAAGAGCTTTAGGTTTGTGTTTATATTCTTTGGATGAATCTGCTGTCTTTGATCCATGGTAAGACTGGAAGCATGTAGAAGTGCAGTGGAACAGATCTAGGAACAAAAAGGTGATTAAAGGGTACTAGGAGACACTGTTCCTAATGAACTTTTACTCTTAAAGAAATGCATGGGTCTTAAATATGTACTTTTACTGAAGAAAAAAGGGCATTAAGAGGGTGAAGATTAAAAAGCAACATTTTTAAACTGTTAAAATAACTACAGGATATTGTCACCCCACCTCATTTTCTGTAACGCCATAATCTCTGTTGCTAAGTAATCAACAGAGCCAAAGAAAAATATAGAAAAAGTTAATCCTATTTCTAAATTCTCTTTAAGTAGCACTTATATGGATATTAGATGGCAGCAGATCCAGTTATAACTGTTATTCTAATATAATGCAACTCATAGTGAAGGGAGCACTATATATATATATATCATATATATGCTATATAGCAAATTTGGGTCAAATGGCCTTATCTTGCAATGCACATATTCATTTTCCCTGGACTTTGCCTAATATTCACATTGTTTTGATGAAGAAAATTACTTCTTTGCTCCAGGGTGACATGGTATTTAGACTTGACCCCTAATTAGGCCTGAGAACTCCTGAGTACCAGCTTTCCTGCTCAGGTCAGTAGAGAACCTCCTTTCAGCATCCCTGTGGGGTCCACCCCCCTGCTTTGTCTAAAGTTACAGGACAGTTCAATGATGAACACAGGGGTGAAATTCAGCCATTCCTTCTTATTTGGATATTTTCTGAGTATATGTTAGTTTCTCCTAACAAGGTGTTTTAATTTGTAAGCAGAGACAGAACAGAAGAAAAGAGCTAGTCTTTGTGTTGGTCTACATCCAGAGATGTAACCAAAAATTATCCTGTTAGCAAAACTGACATTTACTATTTCAAAGGAATACGATATATTCTTCAGTATACAAAAGATATTTCGATTTCAGCCTTGTTCAAGCCCTGAATTAAGACACCCATCCATCTTATTGTGAAATTGAATGTTATTTATTATCACTGCAGTGAAACTGTGGGATCTTTAATTTCATCAGTATTACTAGACTGCAGATATCTGACTACTTAATGACCTTGTATTTACGGAGAAAAAAATGTTGCTACTGAAATGACAGAGATGTAATGACACAAATTCATTGTGGATAATAGAGCTATGGAAGAGCTTACCGTATAATGTGTGACTCAGATTTCACTGCTTTTTGACATTCAACGTTGCTAAAATATCACTGAAATAAATATCAGCAGTTAATCACAAGTGATGTAATGTTATTAAGGGAGAAAATATTGCCCTCTCTATATGATTTTCTTCAACATTGTGCAAGAAATAAGGAACAAAAAAGATGCCATCTAAATTGCACTGTTCTATCTCGTTCAAAAGAAATGGAGAGACATCAGCCAGTGCTACAGCAATAACAGTAAAAAAGAAGAGGAACAGTGAAATTGAATTTGTATTCAGAGTACTTTCCTCCTCCACCCTCCCACACACTCCCTTAAGTAGTTTAAACTAGTGGCATTATATGAACCAGTTATATTAATTTATGTTACATATCAAATATTTTTAAATTTTCTCTTTTTTAGGACCAGGTGCCCTCCAAAATGTTGTCTGTGCCAAGCCACACATATTCCAAAAATATCTTTATACCCAACAAAGCCTGTACAAAACAAATGTAGAGTATCAGAGCAGCATGTTTTACTGATCACTCCTCTAATTTCTTATAAGAAGAATAAAAGTTCTATGTTCATTTATGCTTGACTAGATCGTCCTCTTGAACGTCAAAATACATTAAAAATTTAATGCCATAATGTTCCTTGTGTTCTAGGTAAATATCCTTAAACACCATGAGTGATGGGAAACAAATATATTTCAAAAGATGCTCAGGGGCACCATGAAAGTCTGTGGGTAATCCAGGGAGAGATTTCAGATCTTCCTACATTACATTCTGTTTAAAAGATGATCCATTTATGTCCATTTCTACTGCTTTATTCATCCATTTTCATCTTCCATTCAGAAGTTGAAAAAAGAGAGTAAAATCTAAGGAGTGAGTACTTCAGCAACTGGACATGCATATAGACAGTTCAATAAGCTTGATCTAGAAGCAGTTAATCACAACTCCCTTCAGTCCAAATAGAAATCTTACATAGAGAAATACGTATGCTCTGAAAGTTCTGAAAGTTCAAAAATTCTGATTATCTGCTCTAGAAACTTTTAGAAACGGGAGTGTACTGACCCATTAAGGATGGTTTAAGGAAAGATAACTAGCCACTGACTGTAGCACTAGCCCAGGAAAGAAACCTGTCTAGTGTTTCCAGTTGTAAAGTCAGTCAGTTGTACAGACAATATTTTTTAATCCAGATATGTGCAAAAAGGAGATACTTATATTTTGTATGAGAAAAGGAGTGGAGGTGCAAAGATAAGCTGTGAGTAGCAAACAAGGGGAAAAAAGGAAACATGGTAGGTGTAAGCAATATTAATATGAGAAGTTCAGGTTTAATGCTTAATGCTGAGAAAATAAAATAAGCCTCAGTAAACAATGGGACAGATGTTCAGGGAACATATGGTAGTGCCTTTCCAGTATGAAATCCACAAATTTGACCCTATCAGCAATTATCAAAGGTACCAATCTGGAAGCTGCAAGATGCAGAAACATTTTTCCTTTCCAACCCAAAAGGAAACTTTATTGAAGTGAGTCACTGCAGCCTGTTTCATCTGTGGGCAAATGTGATTTTTTTAATGGGAACCACTTCAGGTTAAAAAAGAAGGGGCTTCTAGACTGTGTAATATAGGAGTAATATCCTGCAGAAGTAAACTAAAGTATTAAATATGTTTTCTCTATGTCATATGGTGTGTTTTGTTTTACAGAATTTTTTGCCCACTTTAGTAACCTTTTCCAGTGTAAGTAATTACAATAGGTGTAGAGACGTTTAGTTAGCTCCACTGTTATTTAGTCTGTATGCTTTGAGCTTACTATCTTTCAACTTTTTAGATGTAACTTGCTGAAAACATACTTAAAAACTATGGTTTATTGTCTAAGAGAAAGATTGTCAGTTCTCACTTGAAACCGTCTTTGAAAACATTATCAGGCATCACTTTTCTTGATACTCTGGGAAGTATTTGTAGGTGTCAATTCTGGCCCTGCCTGCTGCCTGTTGATAAGCCAGATGCCATATATACCTTGTCACAATGCCAGTATTTGCCACAAGCAAACCGAAGCTCATCCTCTGGCTCTTATGGATTGTAATGTGAAGTGCAGAACAGAGATAATAGTGGAAGGTGGTGTAAAAAATGTTAAGGTCATGGAGTCTGAATAAATATTAGCTCAGGCCCACTGGAATTTAATTTAATGTTTTTCTAATCTCTTTCCTTTCTTTTGGGATTTCAGATGTTCACACACATATGAATTATGAAATGTCAACTGAAAATAGCTTACATTCTTACACATCACAGATACAGAATGACAAATGAACTAGAAATGTAAGTGAAGGATTAAAAGATATAAATTACCAGGTTCTATCAATTTATTTTGAGGCATCATACTTAATATTATAGGTCTGCTGATACTGAAAGATATCTTGAACAGCTTTGCCCTCCTTCCCCAAGTCCCCTGGAGAACAGCCTTTTCAGCAGAAGGTCAAGAAGGAAAGTGTGGCCTTTAGCTTCCTGCTGGTTTTAAATAAAGTGGAAATGGCATCTGCCCTAAATCTGAAGTATGCTCCAAAAGATATTCTTAATAAAGTAAAGGGACGAGTCTAGCTTTTTTTTCCTTTAAGCTAAAGGAAGGATCTGGTGATTAAATAAAGTGTTGCAGGCTGAAGCTGGCAGACAGAAATATGAAATGAAAACTCAGAAGCAAATGAGGGTACAAGCATGACTTTGAAGTTGTGTTTTGTTCTCTAAGGTCTGATTTAAAGAGCTTTTTCCTACACTTTATCCTACATTTCTCATCACAGAAAAGCCTGGAACAAGGTAGGAAAAGATAATAGATAATATTGTGCTTGGGCCTCTTAAGGCCATGGCTGTGGCAGGACTCATTCTCCCCACTAACCCATTCCCAGCCTAGGTGGCCATCCTACTTTTAAGTGGCTGACCCATGAGAGGAAAATCCAGGATGATATGGATACAGACAGCTATGGAGAATTGATGCCAGCATCAGTAGTGACACCATTTCCCCAAAGATCCCCTCTGTCTTTGTTTTACAGGCCCACTGATAAGCAGCAGAGATGATTCCAGGATATCATGTTTTTAACTTGGGCTCTCAAAAGCACAGAGAGGTATACATATAAAATCATGAAACAAATAGATATTTATGGGGATGAAAGCTAGCCCAGTGGAAAGTTCAGTGGATAAATCAGATCACTATAATGACATGCTAGTTTCAGGGATGTGAGTTACTATAAGACACTGAGATTTATAGCAAAAAGAATCAAGTAACAGCTATAATTTGTTAAAAATATAGTAGTGAACCCTTAATAATATTACCTGTCCTGCAAAAATAAAAATGTTTTTAAAAGAAAGAGAAAAAACTTTGGTTTCCTTCAGCCAGCAAAAGGAAATACTCAACAAAATAAAAAAAGAGTTCAACTGGGAAGAAAGTCAGTGACCATATAATCTCATTTACTCCTGCATGACTGCTCATTGGGAGAGTCCATTGAGAGCCATAAGGAGCACATATAGGCAAGAGTAGTTTCAGTCTGACATTGCTTCTTTCTTACTATTCTCTTTAAAAGTCCTGCTTAGGGATGGAATGCGCTGTGACCTTGGCCCTCATCCAAAATAAAATCCTTCCTCTTTCCAGCAAAAATAAAAAAAAAAAAACAACAAAGTAACAACCTGAACATAGCAAACTGCCCTCTACAGTACAAATTTCTACCCAGTGTACTGCAGCGTGGGGCAGGTAGTGAGTGGTTCCGGAAAACATTCTAACAGCTTCCCACGTTTTTTCAGGAGGACACAGGGAGATCCTGTGTATCAGATAGGATCCATTATAAATATATATGCAACTGAAGGAAGGGTGGGTGTAAGAAGGAGGAAAACCTGCTCCTGAGCACACGTTGAATTTTCTGTTTCTGCTGTACCTTTCAATTGCCAGTGCTGACACAGGTGATCCCTCCTTCCCTGGCTGCTTTAAGATGATCTTTTCCTTTGTAGTCTCCAGGTTATTGTGGCAGGTGCACCCACTCAATGAAACGAGGGCCTCTTGGCTGCTGAAAAGTAGTGGTTATTGATTTCCCTTTATTGTGCCCTTGTTTTCAGAGCCTTCCAGTACTTGGGCCTTTGGCCAATGGGAGCCATTATTGACCACAGATCAGATTTGGCTTAGGTATAAATGGATTCCCTTGGGGGAGCCATTTGGACCTTGTCCCACCTCTGGAGCTGTATGCTATGGTTGAGGACTCTCCCCTTGGTCATGCTGCCCAAGGAATCTCCTTGAGGTTCCTATGGGTCGGGACATTGCCCTGAGAATTTCCTCGAGGTTGAGAGCCCTCACTTGTTAAGTGAGTGACAGAGTGGTTTGGGTTGTTGTTAAACACTAGGAAGTGGTGATAGTTTTGTTCTCCTCTCATGGGCATTTGAATCTGCCATTGAATGTTTGTGGAGTGCTAGTTAATTGTACTGATAATAAATTTTCAATTTATTGTTGTTGGGTTGTTTGTTTTGGGGTTTTTTTTGAGAGCCTCTACAACAGTTATTCAGACCTTTCCATCATATATATGCATCTGTCCATAGCAGAGGTAGAGGGAATCCTTTATCATAGCTCAGAGCCTCCTTTTCTGAGCTGCTTCATGTGTCAGACTTTCCAGCTTCTCTAAATCTATGCTCTTCATAACTGCAGAAACCCTTCTCTCCCCTACCCCACATCTCTCGTGTACACATAAGCCATAAACTTTGCTAGTCTTTACCTGCTCTGAAAGGAGAGAGCTCTTTCATTTCCCCCAGCCAACTTTCCCTCCATTTGACTGTGGATGCTTAGAGCATACCTGGCATGCATGCTAGTCTGGGACCTGAAACACTCCTGCTCAGGAGAAGGAACTCTTATGCCCTACCATAAATACATCACCTAAGGCAGAATCCAGTCCATAATGTTATAAATATATAGTGCATCCCCAATGTGAGAAGTTTCACTGGAATTCATAAGTGATAGTGTTGAAGCAAATGCCCAGATTGGAACATTTTCAAAAGAATTAATGAACATATAATTGATAAGAAAAGATTACTCTTTAAAAATCCCCAGATACAGATCTTATTTAGTAGGAGTTTTGTATTTACAGCTATGAAACTTGTTTCTGGAGGCTGGCAAAATAAAGTACTGTTTCACAGACTTCTCTATGTCTCACATTAAGAGGACCAGAACCCCAAAAAAAGGTCTGCTCTGACAGAGACAAATTTCTCTGTCTTTACCACAACTTTTTCTGCAGTTATAGTCTTCCACGTATATGCAAACTGAGGCAAGAGGCCTGCTCCAGAGTCCAAAGGGGAAAATATTTAAGGGTGAGCTTTTGCATGCAATTTCATAAATAACTGTTTCTAGAAGGCAGTATTGTTAAAATGTAGATAACACTGGCCAGAACATGGGAGTGACTGTGTGCCAAAAGGACACAGGGGTTTTTGTGTTTTGCAAATACATGAAATTTCAGTTTTACACAGAAGATTATAGGTTATTTGGGGGGAAAGATTAAACTGGTAATAAGAAACTATTCACTTTATTTGCAAATTCATAAATATGTGATCTCTTCTCCCTTCCAACCATAATCCAAATGGCAAGACGGAATAACGTTATACCCTTTGGAACCTTTCCTCACTCAAGTATGTATAATCATTGCTGTCAGCCCATCAAGCTCCAGGTGAAAATAGATTCTATATAAACTCTTTTAAGTCACATTTGATTAGACCCTTTTCTGTGTGAGTTTGACATGGTTTATTATAGCTTCTCACTGCTTCTGTGGTGGACTTCCCCAGAATAACTTCTGTACCATAACCGACAAATGAAATCTGACTGTACTACAGTGAATGTAATGCTGGAAATTTCCTGCCAAATATGGTAAAGGGACAATGTACACACTTCATTGAGCAAAAACCCTATTTTGAGTAAAACCAAGCAAAACCATGTAACTTTTACCAGGCAGGAAAAGATAGGAAGAAACCTGTATCCTGGGTGTGGGTGCTAGAGAATCTATGTGAAGATGAAGGAATGTGACAGTGGAAAGGAACAGAATCACCAATAAATAAGAAGAAATACTTGTAAATTTCACCAGCTGTATGGTGCAGACTGTAATTAAAATAAAAAATTAATTATTAAAAATAAAACTAACAATAAAACCACGACTGAAACTTGTAAATGTTTACTTTAAGTATGTCAATAATAACAAAGATTAAAAGACACAGCTGGAAGCTTTATGTGCCTTTCCTGGCAAGAGTGGCTTTTAGAAAATAAACACCATAACAAATTTTGCCTATTTCAGTGACTTTCTTGCTATCTTTCCCTTTCCTCTCAAAATACATAAATACAGAGAGGTAAAAGCCCTCCTATAATGCATGACTGAGGCACTCTTTTTTGATTCTGGAACGTCTTTATTTCTTTATAGTAATATGACAAAACAAGTGTATTTTTATTTCATTCATATCCTTCACTGGGGAGTTCTGAACTAAAATGATCTGGATTTTTCTACCAATAGAAAAGTGAAAGTCAGATTCTGCTGGCATGTGATCAAACACTGCTTTTCCTCATTGCCACAGAGGGAGAAATTATTCATCAGGGATTTTAAAAGTTCTTCCTGTTCATATTCATTTGCCAAAATTTCAATAAAATGCTATTTAAAATCTATAAAGCAACTTCCAGTTGGTGTGGGGAATAATACAAGGAAAATGAAGAATTAGTGCCCTTCCCTGAGCCACATGCAAGAGACAGGAGATGAAGTTCAAGGTCTGAATTACTCCAGAATCTCCCACAAGTTATGTACATTTCTTGCCTTTGGAACTGATTCAAGCTCATCAGTATTTCTACGTGACATGTAACAAACACAACTGTGTCTTATTACTGGTAAGCCTCTGCATTTGATAGGCTTCGAAAACTCAGCATTCATGCCACCACCCTTGTATATGCTGACCTGGTCACACCACTGAGAGCTTACAAAGATGTCTGTCAACTGGACCAAGGAGGAATTCTGTAGTACCCTTCTTCTCTGGAAGCATTACATATGCAGGCATGAATATATCCAGAAGATTTGAAAATAATATTTGCCAGTATGACTCAACAAAGTTTCAAATGTGCCTTGAAGCAATGACCCATGCTTATTAGTGTTAGGCACTCTTGTCTTGGAAAATTTAACTTTCAGAAACCCCTTTAAGAGAGTTCATGGATGAACCTGTAATCATACATGATATTTCTCCTCAGGTATGTTGAATAGTTCATCACCAATCAGAAAGCAATCAGTCTTTCAACAACAAGGATCTGACTGATAAGCCTGGAAGAACAGCAGGGGGCTTTCTCAATAAGCCACTCCACTATTCATAAGCCAAACATTTCTGACACAATATATGGGACTGGGAGAAAAAAAAGAAAAAAAAAAAAAAAAAAAAAGGAAGATTAGGTACGAAGAACAGAGTGCCAAGGAGCAGTGAGGGCCAGCTGTTCATGAAGGGACATGGAGCCAGAAGCCAAGTACAATACCATGTCCAACAGGGCAGGGTCTGGGGAGTAGCCTGGGGTCAGCCTGGAGCCTGGATCATCAACCAAGCTCATAGTGGTCTTGCACGTCTGAGGGAAAGCCAAGAAGTCAGGCCAGAAGGTCAGGATCAGGATCAGGTCTGGTGATAGTAACTAGGGTCAGATACAGCTCAGCAGTAACTAGGCAAATCCATGGTGACAGGGCAGGTCTGGGCTGAAGCTGGGTAGTCAGTCTGTGGATCAGGGCCAGGGTCTGCATCAGCAGGTGCATGGTCCAGAACAGTCATGGCTGTAAGACAACCCAAACTTTATTTCTGGCAGGGGCCAAAGGTTAGACTCTCAGCTTGGAAGCAGCTCCTGTAGGTAGGAGGATCAGCCCACACTAAGGTTTCTAGTTTTCTTCACACAACAATTTCACATATAAACCCACCTGCTGTGCTTTCACTAGTTGTCTCTGAGTTCTAGAAGCCTCAGGAGGTGGATGCACCCAGGGCTCTGCAGGAGAAACGGACCGTCTCTGGAGCAGAAGCAACAAGTTGCAGGATACCTTTCTGTGCATGGGTCTACATATGAATGTGCTATCTGTTGCTGTCTCTACAGAGACACAGGTTCCTGTTCTTGCTGCTCCCACCACTCTCCCTTAAAGACAAGGTTATGTATTCAATGGCACCTACCTTAGGCAATAACTTCCCCACTCTTTTCTGGGCTAAAACCCTCTCCAGAAGAAGTTTCACTTCCTCAGCTTCTTTCTACTGAAAGCTGAGCTCAGACTCTACCTTTTCTTTCCACACACATGGGAAGTCATCTGTCAGTAAAGCACTAGTTAGCAAGAGGGGAATTCACTGAGCATGCCTAGCCTCTCAGATAGCTTGGGCTGGTCTCAAGGCATATGACAAGTTAGGCATGGTGGAAGCCTTATTCTTGTATTGAGGATCTTACTACTGCAAACCAGGGTTTGGGAAAACTATCTGCCATGTAAGCTACTTGGTCCATAGCAGACTTTGGAACAGACTGTTGTGTGCATCCAGGTGTTTATTTATACCTGACGAGTAGTACTCATGCAGTGGATATATATATATATGTATATAAGTCCTTAAAGTTCAGAGGTAGACAAGAGTGATGTTTGAAAATGTGTAAAGACACATGGCCCTTCCACAGCTGGTCTTCCAGGGTTGGCACCTTTGACTGCAACAGCTTCACTGGCATTCTGACACCTGAAAGCTTAAAATATCCAGCACAGCATTTGATAACTTGATAGAAAACAGATTGACCAGGGATCATAAGCAGGAAAAACAAATTCTTTACTACAATCTAGACCCATGCTTTCTTCATCCATGGTCTAAGGCCTCTTCTTTCTTATATCTGACTTTTAAAGAACAGATTGTTTATGTGCAGGAGTTATTGTTTGTAATCCCAGAACATGTTGGGGGGAGCATTTTTTTGTACAGTCTTACTCCCCAGGGTACTCCTCTACTATCCACAGCTTCTATTTTGAGTAATACAAGAGTCTTATAAAAGTTTCAAAGTTCACCACTGCCTAAGAGAAAAGTTGGGTGGGCATTAGCTATAACTATAGTTAACACGTCCAGAGAACTGAAAGCTGTCAGAAATTAAGAACTTGATTTTTCCCTATTTTCTCCATAGAGTTCTCTCTGACTGATGGCACCTTGAAGTGTGAATCGATGTACATATCTTGGTATCTGAAGTAAAGGGGCAGGCATGAAAACCTGGGAGGTAGAAAACCTCTCAGCACTTGCAGAAAGGGCACAGGAACTGTGACAGGTGCCTGATGGATGGTCTTGACCTGAGAATGCCAAATTATGTCTTTGTGTGCTACCAGAAATGATACAAAAGTTAAAAGGAGATCTCAACACTGGAATCAACAGTGTAGGATTCTAACAGGAGAGTCACAGGAATGAGAGATGGCTTGACTCCTGAGGACATATGTAAATTACAGAACAGATATAGCCCACAATCCTGGTGGTTTTGGTTGCTCACCATGCACTCTTGGTCAGCTTTTCTCCCAGTGGAAATCATAGTGCAGGGAGATCAAATGTGAGAACGTGATGGTGAAGCAACATTCAGGTCTCATTCCAGGAATCAGAACGTACTTCTCAAGCCAGTGGGCTGGAGCAAGCTCCTCATTTCATCTTCTCCTCTCCTGTTTGTTCTTCCAGCTGATCATCACAAATTCTACTCAGTAAGAACAATATCAACAATGAGGGATTAAACCAGGCATTGCACGTCTTATATAGGACAGTGCGGAGGTTCATGTGATTGTGGTGAAGACACCTTCAGTGTAACATTTTTGCTAGACACCCATTTAGATTCGCAACAGGAGTTTATGGAACAGGCACCATTAGTGGGTGTCCCTGAGTGTGAGCAACCTTGACTCATCGATGCCATACAGATAGTGTGCAGCTGTTATGCAGATGAGGTCTGACCTTGAAACAGCCCTGCGACTTTTAATTCTATGAGTGGCTTTATGGTTCAAAGTCAGTGGCACTTTGTCGATTGACTTCAGAAGAAAGAGGGTTTCATCTGTCATCCCGGGGTCTGAGCCTTTCCAATTGAATGTTGAGTATTTTTCACTTGAAAGTTCAGTCAACATTTCCAATGGGAAGTGTCCAGAGCTGGGGAGTAAATCCCCACCTATCACTCTAAATAACTACCTTCTTCTCAGAGAAGTGTTTTTTAATCCTGTTTCAAGACTTAGATGCTGAGCATCCACCTTTAGTTTTAGGCTTACACTTTCTAACCTTTTCCAGGGGGACATAAGGCTGAAAAACTCAGAAATATCACACAGAAGTAACATCCCACCTTTGATAAATCAGGGCTTCTCTGGATATTTCACAACTTACTTATGCCAATGGTAAATTGATGAGGTGATGCTAAACTGTATACCTAAGAACATTGTCTACTGTCAATATTTCTTCACAGTAATATACATGTATATAACACACACGTCCAATGCTGTAAAATGTGTTCAGATGGGCATATCTTATCTAACAGAGAAGTCTGTCTCATGATTATAAAAAGCTATCCTTGTACTGAACTATATAGCTACATAAATTAGGTTTTCTATTTTATGGTTCTATACAATTATTTTCACTAAACACACATTCAGACAGGAGTTAGGGATATTTTAGAGATATGACTATATGCTTTACAGCTAATTTATCAATTTGTTTCTGTGTTAGATCAAGCTAATCCTTTATTCTTTACAGCTATGAGTCAGTTTTCTATAAACTTTCATAGCCATGCACACATTATACCAGTTGTCGTACATTTAGAGCTTTGTACCTGTAGCCCTTCATAAAACGATTAGCCCCATTGGCTGATAATTTTGAGTCAGGTATGACAAGGGGGAAGACAGATAATAAAAATAAAAGCAAACAAATAAGCAAGAAAATAAGCCAGTTTTTTGTTTCTGTTTTTGTTTTGTTTTGTTTTGTTTCAATAGTAGTGATAAAAAGAATGGGAGAACATCTCTATAATTTTGTTCACATTTCAATGTTATGAAGACTTTTTCAAAACTGGAGAAAGTCAGCAGAATTACTCAGTAAATTAAGAGTTGAAATATTCTCTACTTACTCTGCAACTACTGTTAATGCAATGCTGTTTATAAAATTGCAAGAGAAGATTCCTGTCATATATTTCATGTATTCATTATTCGTATGATTTCTGGGGCTAGGTATGATCACTGTAATAGTTTAGTCAAATTCCTGACTAAGACCCCTTTTGCCAGCAAAAGAACACCACAGAATTTTGCCTTTGAACTGAATAATTGTAGTTCAGATGAAATATATCTCTGACAAAAATGTGCAAGATCAAAAGGGATCAAGGGCTTTACAAATTTGGGGCCTTTATTGAACAGTCACCACAGGCTAAGTTCCTGTGTCAGGGCTGGAATAAGAACTTGGGCCATTCTGCAGATTCATAAGAAATGGCGCTTTTACACAATGAATTCTTTTCCCCCCACATGGCTCAGGCAGACTCCTCCACCAGATTCAGTGAATAGATGTTATTGGATTTTTCACAGACACCATAGCCTCCTTGGATTTCCAAAAGGAAAAAATCAGTCATCAAAGTCTTCTAAAGTACCTAAGCAGACATGAGATAAGGGGAAAGAACAGGCGTGGAGAATTGTCCACCAAAAGTACAGTGAACAAGTGGGGGTGTAGCACTTCTCACATTGGGAGGTCACCAGAGAGTTTCACAGAAATGCTGGAATCCATGCTGTTCCTAAATTGCTTGGGAAAAGCAGTGAGCAATGGACAATATTTGCAGCTCATATGAAGTTGCAGGTCTCATGAAGATAGAAAGAACAAAGGCTAAATACAGAGAACTGCAAAAAGGATTTACATGACTCAGTGACTGAGTAATTACATGGCAGATTAAATTCAATGTAGGTAAATGCAAAGTGATGCAGATAAGAAAAAAGAAATGGGCTATCAGCTGACCATTGCCACTTAGGAATGAGATTTTTGGGTTGTGACAGACCGTCTACGAAAAAGTTAGCTCAGTGCTTACCATCTGTCCAGAAAGAAAAATAATTGAGTCAAATGTTAGGAATTATTAAAAAAAGAGGTTGAGAACAAGAGCAAAACCAATTATTTTATTGTATAAACCCACTGTTCACCCTCAGATTGACGCTTTTGCATGGCTTTGCCTTCTCATCTTGAGCAGGGAATGACAGAACCTGAAGAGACTCACAGAGAGGCAACATGGATGACCAAAGGCTGCCTTTGTAAGAGCAGTGACTGAGCAGGTTGAGTTGTGGGAGCGTCAGGAGGGGGCTGCTCCTCAGTAACTGGTGAGTAGGAGCCAGAGAGGGATGGAATAGGACAGTGTCCTCTCCAACAGGGTGCAGTCCAAGAAGAGCTAAGTAGGTTTGGTGACTGAAACCAGGGTCAGCCACAGTCCAATGATCATCAGGCAAGCCTGTAGTGATAAAAAGTCCAAGGTCAAGCCAGGAAATGAAGCCAGCAAGGCAAAGTCAGGACAATCACATACATGGCTGGGCTCAGACACCTCTACTATGTAGCCTGTGACAGTTCCAAAGGCAAGGGTCTGACCTTATACTCAGATTTCTAGCAAAGTAAGGAAGCTCTGATGAGTCCTCTCATGGCTCTTTCTCTCCTTGGTCTATACATAGCTGCATGATCTCAGGTTATAGCTGTACCTGTCCTGGGTTTGTGTGGTAGAGGTTTGATAGCAGGGGAGAGGGCTACAGTAATGGACCCTGTGAGAAGCTTCTCAAAAGCTCCCATGGCTCCAAGTTGGACCCAACCTCTGGCCAAGGCCAAGCCAATTAGCGATGTGGCCATGTCTCTTCAATAACATTTTTAAGAAGGGGAACCTGAGAGGCGGTTAGGGAGGACTTCATAGGAGGTGTTACGAGAAGGAGTCCTCTGCGAACACTGAGGTTGGTGGAAGGAAGAAGGAGGAAGGGCGGGGAGGTGCATTGGAGCAGAGAGCCCCCCTGTATCCCATGGTGAGACAGAAGGGCCTCCCCCCTGCACCCATGGAGGTCAGCAGAGGAGCAGAGACTCGCCTGCAGCCTGTGGAGGACCCCTGGGACTGTGGGAAGAAGCAGCCCCCGCTGTTGTAGTTTTGCACTGGGAGGACTGCAGTGGAGGTGATCCATGCTGGAGCATCGTGAGAAGAATGCATCCCATGGGGAGGACTCACGATGAAGAAAGTTTGTGGAAGACTGTCTCTTGTGAGAGGGACATCATGTGGTACAGGGGGAAGAATGCAGAAGAGTGTTTCTCTCCCCTTTGTAGGAAGAAGCGCTGCACTGACCGCATCCCCCATCCCCTGTCCCTGCACCCCTGGTAGAGAAGGTAGAGATATCAGGAAAAAACGTGAGCTTAGGAAGAAAGAAGTAGGGGGAGGTATTTTTAAGATATGGTAACGTTTCTCACTGTCCCATTCTGTCTGTTAAATGTAGTTGTCTTTAGTGTTTTTAATTAAAGTGATGTCCTTTCTCTTCCCTCTAATGAACCTGTTTTTTTGCCTGTGACCATAATGGGTGAGCTACCCAGCTCTGTTCTTATCTCCATTCCTGAGCCTTTTGATTCATTTACCTCCTTCCCAGCACTGGGGTGGAAGGGGTGGGTGAATGGCTGTGGGGCACTCAGTTGCCCTCTGGGCTCAAACCGGAACAGTATTGACAGTATCATGTTGAAGTTGGCCAGTTGTGCAGGCAGGCAAGAGTCTGGGGTAAGGGGAAGGAGGTTGCAGGTGTACACAAGGTTCAGAGAGCCAGAGATTCCTGCTTCATCCTGGAGAACAGGAGATATGATAGACAGTGACACAATCCTGAAAGTATGGAGAGAAAGGATCAATTCTTTGTGGTCTCCACCACCAAATGATACCATGGGCAGCCAAGTTAAAAAAAAAAAAAAAAAAAACCAACAACAACAACAACAAAAAAAAACACAAACAAAGGAGGTGGTTCTTCATGCAGTAGGTTACAGACCTGCTGATTCCTCTTCAAGGACATTGAGTTTGCAGTAAGTTTCAGGTGTTCAATGGGCAACTGGATAAGCATTTCAAGGATAAATCTGTTATGAGTCACTAGAAAGATGAATCACTACAGGTTTAGGAAATCCTCTGGGAGAGTAGAGTGAGGGGAAATACAGTATATGCTTTTTCTATTTCCATTAACTTGGATGGCATTTGTCAATTCTTTTTAGGAGAGAGCATAAGCACAGTGCCCCTTTGCCACAGATAATGCAGCTGAGTTTCCTACATTTGACAAAGTCAGAAAAGGCAGCACACCCAGAGCATAGGAGTTAAGCCTCACTCTGGAGAAATCACCTCCCTGGCAATGGTGTCTCACTCACTGAGAAAGCCAGAGAGAAAACGTTGGCTTGGTGAACCTTTGACTTGAAGCTCTGCAGTTGTTGCTATATTCCTGTTCTCAACTGAATTGTTTTACATATGTTATTTAAGATGAGGTAAATTCATTTCTCCTTTACTAGAGAAGGCATTCAGGATGACTAGTTTAGATGTGGTGGTCTATTTCTCATCAAATCTGCATTTGCTCAAATATCCTTTTCAAGAACTGATTATAAATTTCCAGATGTGGCACTAAGAAACACCCTCCACTAGTTCATATCCTCCACAAAGACTCCTGTCTCTTCCCCTCTTCATCATAACAAAAATTAAGCTGGGAAGAGTACCCTAATTCATCTCCTACTCCACTGCCAATCAAAGGGCTAGACTGATTGTAATCCCATTTTGGTATTTATATATTTCCTAAATATTTACTGTACGTTTTTATCCATCTTAACCAAAACACCATATACAGCCAGTTTCACTGAGGCAGATATGAAGTGTATCTTTATCCTAAACTGATTTTCTAGGTTGTTCACCAGTACCTGAGTAATGGAATACTGAATCTCATGTACATAATAAATGTATTCTTAAATTATTTGCTTTGAAATATTTTTTTCCCTAGGAATTATTATTTTCATTATGATTAAAGAAAAAAATCATCATGACACAAAACAACTGGAAACACTCATGCACCTTCAGTGATGCAGTGATGCAGATGGTGTGAATTGGAATAATTAGCCCAAGGAGACTTGATGGCATGTGATAAGACAGTAAAGTCACGTTACATGACATCACTGGCCTGAGGTGAAGAAATGACAGACTATTAAATTTCAGACCAACTGACTAGTGATGATTTAGTGCCAGATCATTATTCTAAACAAGACACATGATGCATATAGAACATTGTAAAGGCTTAGCAGGAACATAACGCACTCAGATAGCAGCAGCCTCAAAAGGCATGAACTGTGATTTTCAGTGCACAGGGAAGAGGAATGAGGCGTTGGAGCAATAACCTATATAAAATGAGAAATGCATTTTTACATCATTAACAAAAGCAAAAAAGAATATTCTATTTGTATAAGCCTACAAATAGTGAAAGAAATGGTGATCATGTCATATCTATCAGACTTAAACTGAGCTGAATCATTCTATCTGATCAGAGAACTGTCTGAACTGGATTTCCTGTTGCTAAAGCAACAGCTAAGTTAGCAGTAAAATGAATGGACAAAATAATCCATAACGGACTTTAAAATATTGTGTGCATTTTTATCCTTACTGTATGCTATACACACAAACATATATTTGAGTATGCTTTGCCAAACTAACATCAAATTCTTATGCTATGAATGTATATGGTGCTTGTGACTCTGAAATATGTTTTTGCAAAATATTTCTTAAGTAGTTCAATTTGTAGAATTAGAAGTTATTATGAAACAGCTGCGCTAACCAAAGATAATTTATATAGATGTGATCCTGAGGAATAATCAGGGCTTGAGTAATCCTATTTGGTATCTTTAGAATGTTTTCCAGTCTAGGCAAAATATGTATGTTTTACCCCCACAAAACAGTTCCAGCTTAGATAACAGACATATTGTGGTAGATATTTTACATCCGAAGCAGGACACAGTTCCTCCCTAAAGACTGTGTAGTCCAACTAGACAAGACAGGTGAGATTCGGGAGGAATACTGGAAATACCCATCCAGTAAAGTAACGTATCAGTGACAGAAACAGAAAAGAATACTGAATTATTGGATGCCAGAAGTGTATTTACCAGACTGAAACACTACAGACCCTTTCACAACCTAGAAGAACAGCTGTCACTGTGAAGGAAAATGTCATTTAAGGCGCTGAGAATCAGCTCACCTTGTGGATTTAAATAGATTTCCAGCCCTAAAGAAGGACAGGGATTAGACACAGAAAGGGAGTGTGGCAGCAGAGGGAGCAATCAGAGTTGGAAGGAAAACAGGTTGGCCAAGTAGAGGGAACAAAGTTCTTAGGAGGGCTGAAAATTTCTGCTTCCATAGTCTGAAAAAAAGCAGTTTTCTGTTGCTCTTTTGGGATTTGCTGCTTGGTTGGAATTGCCTCGATCTTCTCTTGGACTGCAAATAGAGTCTGAGAGATTTTGCATGACAGTGATGCTAGTACTCTCTGTCCTAAATAGCAGGAGGTAAGAGCAATCTAATGCTAATTCTGCAGCCCTCATATGCATCCCAGCATCCCATGTTTTGTCAGTGGAATTTATTTTCATTCTAACTTTTCATTTACAGATAGTAAAGGCAGGAAAATTTTTGTCTTCCTACTGAAAAGTTAATAGTGCTATGTAACAACCTGGTTTATGATTTCCAGTATTTTCAGATGATCATTTAATTCTATTGTTAAATACTTACAAATGACTACCATTAATGAGCCAATGTCAGTGCAGATGCATATACAGCCAATTATAATTCACAACTTGCATGCTAATCATATATTTATATACCATTTATAAACTGTATAAAATAAAATACATACAGATGTAAAAACACAACACATACTGAAACAAGCAGATAGAAAGTGACTTGAGCTAATTAAAAATTGCCCATGTTACCTTCCTTTTGATTCCTAATGTATACAATCTGTTAGAATCTCTTTCACCTTTCAGGCCTGCTGAAGCAAAGGAAAGAAAATTAATTAGAATTATTTTACCCTTTTTAGTCTGTGTATGTGGGCTTTTTTCCTTTAAAAAAATAACAACAGAAATAAACTAGGACACTTCTCAGCTCTTCATGAATTGTTATCCATGTTGCAACAGAAAATCTCTAGAATTTGTTGATGTTATTTAATTTACAAGACTATCAATGTTAGCCTGCAACAGCAGCCAGAATTTTATCAGTGAATGGCAAAAGGTTTTCTATATTCTTGAAATCGCTGGGAAATAAACTCTGCAGTGTTCACACTACTTCTATATTTTAACTTAAATTTGAATCAAATCAATTTATAACAGTGCCATTTTCTCTCCACAATCTGAAAAGACAACTTAGACTGGCTAACATAGATTAATCCCTTCTTGCCTGCCTGTGTCCTTCCTATTCTCTCATCAGAAGGCTGGGATATGGAAATACTTCTTCCCAATGTGTTACCACCAAACAAAAGGACAGGAAGAAGCATTATGTGCAGAATGTGGCAGGATCAAGTTTTTCAATTCTGCTGTTTCCTGTTTCAGCAATTCATAACGATAGTATCGACCAACCAAACAAACAAAAAAAAAAAAAAAAAAGGAAAAAAAAAGGTAAAGAAACCCACCAGAAATCCCCCAGCAATGACAAAACACTCCTGGCTTGAGCACAAATGTTCCACATTTCATTCTTAAAGGCAAAATCATGTTGTGTCAATAAAAACGAAAGAAGTCTCTTTAAAAAGAAGGATACAAACTACTTTAAGACTAAATATAGGTTGGTATTCTATATAAATAATGCATTTCTTTATCAACATCATATGGAGTCATTGTGATTTGTGCTATCTTGCAGCTACCAAAAAAAAATTAAAAAAAAAAAAAAAAGCAAACAAAAAATCATATATAATAGAGCCCAGAGCTCAGAAGAAATCAAGATTGTACTGTATTAGGCACTCAGTAATATTTTAGGGAAAAGTCAGTAGCTGGAAGAGTTTCCAACCAGTGTTGAAAGCACAGACTCTCGTGCAGAAGTGAACAGATATGATGTGCAACCAGAGTGTGGGAGACTCATAGGAATACGGAACAGCTGACCTGGGAAGGCACCTCTGGGGATCATCCACCCCATTTAGGGTCACCGACATCAGGTACCCCAAGACCAGTCAGACATTGAATATATCCAAAGGCATCCTCTACCTGCCCCAATGTTTGACCAGCCTCCTGATAAAAAAAGATTTTTTTCTTGTATTCAAATGTATTTTCTTGCATTTTGAGCCTGAAGAACAGCCTACAGATCTACTCTAGCAACTTCATTCCATTTTCTAACTTGGTGAGGGAAGAAAGTGGGCTTTTGTTGGCAAGCAGTTCACTAAATGGAAACAAAAATATCAAAAAGGGGATGGTAGTGTCATGAAGTTGTATTTAAAAGATCTCTGAAGATGAAGAAAATGGCAGTGAGAGACATCGTCCTTTATGACTTCAGTTAAAAGCTGGCAGGTGGCTGCTATGCCTGTTGGCACTCAGATAGGTCTTCTTCCTTCTCTAGCCATTTCTCAGAGGAAAGTGAGACTGCAATGACCAACAAACCCTTAGAAGGGAGAAATCAGCTCTGCATAGTCTTGGTACTAGACAAGGAAACAGAGTTAAAGGACTCTATTATTTCCTGGGAGGCCTTTTACCTGTATTTCTTGAGGACTGGACTTGTGGAGAGATACACAGAAGGGGACATGCCTTCTTTGAGTTACAAATATATCAGCTTCAGCAGCGAACAGCAAAGTCTGTAGCAGGCTCTCCCACCTGATCATTTCTGTAATCATCTATTATTTCATGATTTATATAGGCCACTATCTATTTTTGCAAAGAAAAAATGTCTCTCCTTACAAAATGCAAATGTCTCTGAGGAACGTAACGTAGATGAGAGAGAAAACTCTGAACATCAGGAAACAATTTTTTAATGTGAGGCTGACCAAGCACAGACACAGGTTGCCCAGAGAGGTGGTGGACACTTCATTCTTGGAGATCTTCAAAAGCCATCTGGATATGGTGTAAGAGACTGAAATGTCAAATGACTGTCTCAAAACTTGTTTGTGTCTGTGCAAACCTCAAAGACAAGCTGAGACCTTTGGATTAGTCTAAGGAATGCCAGGAGCAAACCCAAGGAAGCAGGAGTGTATAGAAGGATGCACCCCCCACTCCCTTGCAGTTGCATTGTCAGACTCCTTAGATAAACCTCAAAGGGGGAGACATGGATTGACCAAACCAAACGTTTATCAGTGGCTCCATCGTGTAGCTGTTTGTGGCTCTTTTGTGCACACCAGACACCATGTATGCATTGCTAATGAACTGATTAGAGGTGAGCATTTCTTCCCCAGAAGCCAGATGATTAAGAACCATGAAGTCAGAAAAAAACCTGTGGGAACGGAGGATAAACTAAACGTGGGCAACTATGCTAATCAGCTGATATGATGGACTTAAAAGGCAACAGAAAATTTTGCTGGGTGTGCACCGACCATTGAAGCTAGATCTGTGTGCACCCACCACCAAAGATCTGAAGACTGAGGACCAACAGGACACCACTGGATCCATGGTGGTGACTATGCTTGCGACTCTATTCCAGATGCTTGTTTGATTTCTGTCTTTTCCTTCCATTCTGTCCAATTATTACCACTCTTTACTTTTAATAATAAAAACTCTTAGGTTATACTACATTTGACCTTGTTTTTGTCTTAATCTTGCTCTTGGGATTATATTGAGACCTCCCTTGACATTGGATCAGGACACATGGTCCTGAGCAGTCTGCTCTAGGTAGCCTTGCTTGAGCGGGTCTGTGGACCAGATGACCTCCAGAGGTCCCTTCCAGCCTCAACCATTCTGTGATTCTATTTTTTTATTAAAACTTATCTCTAGAGGAGAATACCAAAGGTGTTACATTCACCCTCTTTCAGGGCTTTATCATCTTACTTAAGAATATGTTTCAGGAAAGTCGGGAGTTTGCAGTCAACACTTTGAGGAGAAAAGGCTCAATCCATGCCTTGAAAGCTAACATTTTGTTGGAAGTCTGGAGGCTTTGTTTTGCTGTGTCACATAGCCCATGGCTTGAATGAGACCATGCCCAAGGGGTGCACTAGTCCCTGTGTCATGCCAGTGTCATCAGCAGTCATCAGAAGTTGTTTCTTCCCCTGAATGTCTGCAAACATGCTGACTGAGAGGGATTTTTTTTTTTCTTTGCAGAGAGAATCGCAACCTTCTCCTCTTTAGATACTGTTATTTTAACTCACATTTTTCACTGCTCAGTGCATTTACAGATCTGAGGGTTGCTCTGGAAAGTCAAGGCCCACACAACATGCGTAAGCTGTAGCGGGGGAGGGAAGGAGGCAGTTAGTGATGTTTGCTGCTTTTAGAGACTGTACGGAAAAGCATCTTTAATTTCAAGGGCTCTGGTTCCCTATCCCTGTACAACATTGAGTGGCTATGGTTACAAGAGAAGTGCTTTACAGGGGAAACACAATAAATAGGACAGCAAGTCAGACTGGGCTCAGATGACCATAATGGCATCAGAAAGTAGTAGAAGATATCAAAACAGTTCCAGGACTGGGGAAAAGTGAAGAAAAACTTTTAAGAAAAGCATTGTATGGTCACAGTCACCCACTTCCAAAGATAAATAACATCCATTCCAGTCAGTGGAAATTCTACCATTCGTTTGAAATGCCATCACGGAGTGGAAGAATCTGAGGGTCTCCCTTACTGGGCTGGTCTCTGGTCTGCATATCACTAGGCTGCAGACAGCCCTGTGCACTTGAAGAAGAAACTGATAGTCTGAAGAATGACAGAACCTCTAAGATATTGTAATTTAAATAATTTAGCACAAAAATAACACTAGTAATTTAAGATGGACCTTGTTTTCATCAATTTCTCAATGGTTTCCAATAGAGGAATGATTTAGATTGTTTCCCTATAATTATTAGTAAACATCTTATTTGCTATGTCTCTTATTAGAAGCACAGCATAAACACCTCAGTCTAATTATGAGTGACTCATTCACAAATGCCCGCTTCATTGTTCTAAATTAAAATACATTCTTAGGTAATAAAATTAGCATCAGAATCTATTCAGAAACAAATTGAACAGCGGATGCTCATAGCAGTGAACACTGAAGTCAGCTAGAGCGTGTATGAGTATGCAAGAACTGTTACATACTGTTGCGTACATACTATTTGTTACTGTTGTATTTGACATAGGAGAAAGACTTTTCAATTTGATTGGATTTCAACTTGCAAAGCTTCTCCTCAGTGGTTAAATTTCACAGATTCATAGAAAGCGGAGAGCCAGATCAGTGCCAGATCAGGATCTCAAACCTAAACTGTATTTCAGCTAAGTAGCACCAAGAAGAAACATAACATTAAGACACAATCACTATGCTTAGACACAAAGTCACTATCCATCATGCAGACAAACTCCATTTCTCATAGTAAAGCATTTAGTAGCCTTCTGTTTGAGAAGAGAATTGAACTGTACATTTCAAAACAGTTTTTTCTAAAATGCATCAAATGAGTAATATCCAGAACGGGCTTTTAAGGGGTAGACTCAAATATAGCATCAACATCAGTAAAATCAAATACAATGCTTTTGAGTATTCATTTCCCTTCACTCTACTTACAGCCCATACTTTTAATGAATAAATATATTGCTAACCTATTAGCAGCAAAATAATCCTTAATGAATTTAACCAAGATAATATTGTCCTAGATTTATGACTTTGTACATAGGAAGCAAAGTTTCATGCATATGGAAGACTGACAGAACTGAGTAGGAAAAAGCCAAAAGGGTTGCTAAGACAGACAGGTCCAAGTTCTGCTCTACCTATTCAGCAGTCAGGAGGGAGCTATTGTAGTGAATGGAGGATAGATTGTGCTTACTGTTGTACAGAGATATGTTACTGTAGTCTCTCCTAACAGCAATGTCCTCCATTCTGATGTATTCATACCACTACAGAGTCCATCGTCCAGTTCTCTGTGTGTTAACTGGGAATGCAAGTCCACAGTTCAAAGACAGAAAGATCCATCAGTTTCAAGAGTCTCTTATCAGCTGGAAGACATGGCTCAAAGAACACTGGGAAAAAAGTAATCTGAGGTAAAGTTAGTTTTGTCAAAATCTTGTGTGGAACCATCAAAAATACACTTATTTCATATAGACAAATGTCCATATGCAATATGGATACAACTTCTGATTAAATGGTCTTACGGACTATAAAGAACTTAGATTTTTTCTTTTTTCTTTCACAGCAAAACAATAATGATACTGCTATCATTAAGAGTTGGTTTTTGCTCAGTTCCTGGATCAGCTGGATTATTCCATTCTTCTGACATACTGATGTACTGACCTGACCAAAGAATAAGGATAGGACTTTTCTTCCGTTAAACAACTAGATCATGGTATCTGCTCTGCTTTATACAAAAATACTTGTGTTAAGCCCAGGGTTGATGCAAAACAATCACTCTTCAACATGTGCAACCCCCAAATTACAGTTGAGGAACAGTCAACATGATATCCTGCTTTGAATCCTCTATGGCATGCAATTCCATTACTCTCCAGCAATACTTGACATACATAACATAATGCTGCTTACATTTTAAAATAATAACACTATGGTAACTTATTTTTAATATGTACTGACAAAATATAAACATAT